>NW_024543209.1:0-1260000 GCF_018167655.1 Microtus oregoni | reverse complement strand
ATAAATAAATAAATAAATATTTTTTAAAAAAGGAATGATCACAGAAGTCTGTATAAAAAGAAGATTCTTTTAGTAAGAAAAAGATTGTTTTTTTTGAAGTGTATGTAGTATACGTGAATGCTTCAATAGTGCTGACTTAATATAGCAAGTGAAAAACAGAAATTTGTGCTTTTATATTTTAAACTTACGCATATCTGCAAAATCTTTGGCGGTCAGCTTTTTAATTTTGTTGAATCGTGCATAAAGATAAGCTGATTCCTTTGGCAATGGTGGCACAGCATCAATGTCAACTTCTTCACAGTAGACAGAGCCACTTAAACAGACACACAACAGGCATGTAGGCATTTCTAAGTTAGGAAACAAAATTGTAAGCATAAGCTCATTTGAAAAAATTCATCATCTGATTGTAAAGTTATTGTTATAATGAATTAATGAATGCTGTGATTTGGAAAGGTATGTTACAGAATCATTGGTAAATCAGGAAAGATAGTTGTGATAACCAACTGCTATCTTGTATTGAGCATAATAATTCATCAGAATTTTACATAGTCCATAGTCAACATATTTTATTTACTTATTTTTATTTATTCTTATATTTATTTATTCTTATTGTATGTGTTTGTAAATCTATGGGTGCATACATACCACAGTAGGTTTGTGAAGCTCAGAGAACAACCTGCAGGAGACAGTTCTCTCCTACTGTGTGGATTAAGCTCACATTGTCAGGCTTACCTACTGAGCCATCTTGCTGGCCCCCTTTTTATTTTCTATTTTGCTGTGATTGTCTAATTGCTGACCTCATGGAAGGCTACCTTTCCTCATTTGAATGTTAAAAAAAAAGGGCGGGGCAGTGGTGGCGCACTCCTTTAATCCCAGCACTTGGGAGGCAGAGACAGGCGGATCTCTGTGAGTTTGAGGCCAGCCTGGTCTACAAGAGCTAGTTCCAGGACAGGCTCCAAAGCTACAGAGAAACCCTGCCTCGAAAAACAATGAATAAATAAATAAACAAACAAACAAATAAATGGAGTCTACAGTGCAGAATTTAAGAATTGATTTATCAAGTTTGATGTTTTTCAAGTTTGATGTGTTGAAAACATTTTTCAAATAGATGACAATAGTTATTGACTTTAGAAATCCCAAGTGAGAGGAACAAACCATTAACTTGAAAATCAGTCATTGCTGGAGTTTTATGATCCTACCTTGGAATGTCTCACTTAGAATGTCTTCACTTGGGCTCTTATTTAGATACCCAGAGTGCTTCCTTGGTTGGTCATCCCCTCTCCACTTCTCTTACCTTCAATGCATGAACTTTTAAATTTAAGATGGCAATCTTAGGAGTCATTACAGTGCTATCCTTTGTTCTGGAAATTTAAACTTTTTTTTTTTTTTTTTTTGGTTTTGGTTTTTCTAGACAGGGTTTCTCTGTGGTTTTGGAAGCCTGTCCTGGAACTAGCTCTTGTAGACCAGGCTGGTCTCGAACTCACAGAGATCCGCCTGCCTCTGCCTCCCAAGTGCTGGGATTAAAGGCGTGCGCCACCACCACCCGGCTGAAATTTAAACTTTTTAAAAGAAATCTGAACATTTTGAATTAACTTTTTAAATATTTATTATTTTATGCGTATGAATGTTTTACTTGTATGCATGTATGTGCACCACACATGTTTGGTGCCTAAAAAGATCAGAAGGACTTCAAACCCCTCTAGGCACTGCAATTACACATATTTGTAAGCCACCATGTGGGTGCTGGCAATTGAATCTGGGTCCCTTTGGAAGAGAAACTTGTGCTCTTAATCACTGAGTTTTCTCTCCAGACCCTAGAGTAAACTTTTAAATATGATATCAGGAATAAGCAAGATTCTTTATTCTGTTGGTGTTTTCAATATTACTTTTGGAAACTTTATTTTTCTTAATTGAATTACCAACACATTGCCAGCAACTACTTGGCCATATAATAAAAGCCTGGTATAGTACTCTAATATGTTCTTTTAGTTGTCTTACCATTATTTATTGGGGGGGGGAGGATGTACCATGGCATGTTTATGGAGGTCAGAGAACACCTAGGAGGAGCCATTTTTTTCCTTCCAGGATAAGTTGCAGGGATAGGACATAGGCTCTCAAGCTTGTTGGAAAGTACTAATCCAGAACATTGATCCTCCATTGATCATTTTATTTTATTTTTATTTTATTTTATTTTTTTGTTTTTTCAGACAGGGTTTCTCTGTAGCTTTGGAGCCTGTCCTGGAACTAGCTCTTGTAGACCAGGCTGACCTCGAACTCACAGAAATCCACCTGCCTCTTCCTCCCGGGTGCCGGGATTAAAAGTGTGCTCCATACTGCCTGGCTTGCTGGGTTATTCTAACAGCAGCATTGTGTATCTTGCATCTGCAGGATCTCTTGTTAACAATTTCCTTTGTGTTTAATTTAGTCTCACCTTTTCCTTCATATCTAACACCCACCTCCATATACATATGCACATTCACACTATATAGCCTAGGATATAAAATAAGCTGTCCCATCTAGATATGTGTAAGTAGTCTATAGTGTTTACATGATAAATCACCTAATGTATAGTATAAAACGCAATGTAGCCCTGTGTCTGTTTTGCAGTACTTTAAAAAAGATTTTGTGTGTATTATGTTTGCATACACACACATGTGACTACAGAAGTGGAGATCAGATGACAAATTGGGGTGTTGGTTATCTTCCTCCATTACACGGATCCTGAGAATCAAATTCAGGTTATTAGACTTGGTGTTGGTGCCTTTCCTGCTGAACCATCTCACTAGCCCAATTTTTGTCTTTAAGCAATGCATGACTGCTTCTGATTTGCTTTTCTTTAACTTCAAGGTTTATAATCGAAATACTACATTTAAGATTTAGTTGCATTAGATTTTTATTTTCTTTACTATGTTATGAATTCACAATATAATTAACTGTTTTAATGCTTATATTTCTATTGTTTTTATAAGTTTGTCTTTACTGACTTTATTTACATGTGGTTTTTTGCTTATATGAAACAATATTCTGAAAATTAAGACTACATAAAAATTATATACTCACAACTAGAACTTTATCACATCCCAATTCTCCCTCACTTCTACTCATGATTTCACTTATTTCCTTGATGTAACTGGCCTTAAATTTCCAAATTTAATCCAGAGCCTCACGCATATTAGGCAAGTGCTCTACCACTTAGCCAAATCTTTAATCCTTCTCAGTTTTTAGAAAATTCCCTCTTCTGTGTTTCTTTTAACATAAATTAACATCTGTATGTAAGCTGTTTAATAAAAAAGTATTTTTATTAAAATTTTCTTTTATAAAATCATATATATATGCATATATATACATATACATACATATATTGGGTTTTTTTTTTTTTGGTTTTTCGAGACAGGGTTTCTCTGTGGCTTTGGAGCCTGTCCTGGAACTAGCTCTGTAGACCAGGGTGGTCTCGAACTCACGGAGATCCGCCTGCCTCTGCCTCCCGAGTGCTGGGATTAAAGCCGTGCGCCACCATCGCCCGGCCATATATTGGTTTTTCAAGACAGGGTTTTTCTGTAGCTTTGAAGACTGTCCTGGAACTAGTTTATGTAGACCAGACTGGCCTCGAACTCAGAGATCTGCCTGCCTTTGCCTCCCGAGTGCTGGGATTAAAGGTGTGTGCCACCACCGCCCGGCTATAAAATGATATTTTTTTATATGAAGGCAACGTGTTAGAAATAGTCTGTTATGGTTTCCTTTTTTTGCATACTTGTATTCTGGACATCACTCCATGTTCTTATAGGTCTTCTTCACTTTTTTGTTTGTTCTTTTATTTTGCTTTATTTTATTTATTTTTTTTGAGATAGTCTGGCTGGCTTGAAATGCTGTATAATCAAATATGAGCTTGAATTTATGATCCTCTTACTTTTACATTTCATATTTCTGAAATTGCAAGGATTTACTACTGTGAACAGTAGTGGATGCTGGGGATCAAACCCAAGGTTTCCTGAATGTTAAGGTAGCACTTTATTAGCTGAGCTACAGCCCTAGCCTTTCCTTGTTCTTTTTATAACAGCATTGTATTCCTTGGGGGTGGCTGTGCCATCATTTGTTCATTGTTTGGGCTGTTGAGTTATTTGTAGTATTTTGTAATTGCCAATAGTACTTTAGTGTTTTACATTTGTATTTTTTATTTTGGATATGGGTCTTCAGAGTAAAATTTATAAAATGCGTTGAAAAGTAAATATAGGGCTTAGGATGTAGCTCAGTAGCAGTGCTTTCCTTTGCACACGATTGGCCTTGATTTTGATCTCAAGCATTGCTCGCTCCCTAAAAAAAGTAACAAGTAAATCTATTTTAGTTTGTTAGATACTGTCACATTCCTGTCTAGAAGTGTTGTATTAATTCACATTTCTTCTTGCAGTATATTCAAATATTTGTTATTATACAATCTTGATCATGTTATATGTTGATAATTTGTCTTCAATTTTTAAAATCAGGTTAAGGATGGAATTTCAGTGTAATTTTCATTTTTATTTTTTTTAAATATTTATTTATTATGTATACAATATTCTGCAGGCCAGAAGAGGGCACCAGACCTCATTACAGATGGTTGTGAGCCACCATGTGGTTGCTGGGAAGGGACCTTTGGAAGGGCAGGCAATGCTCTTAACCACTGAGCCAGACCCCTCATTTTTATTTTTTAACTAAAAGTGAGATTGAACATCTTTTCATGTATTTAGTGTCACTTTAAAGTCATTTTGTTAATAGTCTTCCAAATATATTCTTATTAAAAATTAAAAATATTGTTTATTTTTCTGCTTTGTGTATATTTGCATGAACAATGGTTCTTGCTATGATGTAAAAGTTTTTTCTTGGGGCTGGAGAGATGACTCAGTCAGTGGTTAAGAGCACTGACTGCTCTTCCAGAGGACCCGAGTTCAGTGCCCAGGACCCACATGGCATCTCGCAACTGTCTGTAACTCCAGTTCCAGGGGATCCAAAACCCATGGCAAAACACTAATGTACATAAAATAAAATTGAAAAAAAAGTTTTTTATTTTCTGTAGTTTTATGAAGTAATTTTTAAAATGTTTTTTGTTGAAATTTCTGGGTTTTGAGCCATCCCACTCCCAAACTGTCTGCTACTACTTGTAAGACTTCGTCTTGTATGTTTGTTTGTTTGTTTGTTTGTTTGGTTGGTTGGTTGGTTGGTTTTTCGAGATAGGGTTTCTCTGCAGTTTGGAGCCTCTCCTAGAACTAGCTCTTCTACACCAGGCTGGCCTCAAACTCATAGAGATCCACCTGCCTCTGCCTCCTGAGTGCTGGGATTAAAGGTGTGTGCCACCACCACCCAGCTTGTTTATTTGTTTTTTAAGATTCTTTTCATTTTTTACGTACATTGAGTTTTGCTTGAATGTATGTCTGTGTGAGGGTGCCAGATCCCTTGGAACTGGAGTTACAGGCAGTTGTGAACTGCCATGTGGGTGCTGGGAATTGAACCTGTTTCCTTTCGAAGAACAGCCAGTGCTTTTAACTGCTGAGCCATCACTCCAGTCCCATCTTGTTTGTTTAGATCCTTGGTCATGGTTATGTTTATTTTTCTTTTTATGAAAATGGATCTAATTTATCTCCCTCCAAATGGCTATCTAGTTCTCCTACACTCAATTATTTAAAATTTTCTCCCTCAGTGGTTGAGTGCTTGAGTACTTTTTCTTGCTTTAATTATATACTAAATGTCTTTGTGTTTCTGTTTGTGTCTACTCTTTGATTCTGTGTCCACAGTCTTTGTTCTTCTACTAGTATCCCCAACATGTTAAATGTGTTTTGTATGGCACTGTTCAGTGTTTCCACAACTGTACTCTCGTTGTTCCTTTATGTATCTATAAGCATTTTAGAATCCACTTCCCTAGCATTATTGAAAATTTAGTAATTTTAGTGGGGTTGTCTTTTTTTTCTGAATTTAGAGAATAATGATATTTTATGATAATGAGGCATTCTTTCCAAGAAAAGGAATCTTTTCGATTATTTAAGTCCATTTTTACTAAAATACTTGCCAGACTTTGAGGATGTGTTTTCTGTTTTAGTTCATTTTAACTTTATTTTACAAGACAGGAGCTGGTGTGGGTGGATTTTTTTCATGCTTTCATGTGAAACCATGTTATGTTATTTAACAAGAATAAATCAAATATAAGAACTGTACAGTATGGCTTGTAGCTTGTTCTTTTGCAGTAATATTCCTGTTATTTTAATTGAAGCAGACATTGTAGATATTTATATAGAGTCATGTTTCTCTACTTTGCATTTCCTTGCTTGCTGCTTTCTAAAGTGCTATTCATTGAATTTAAGGCTTCGCACAGTATGCCTCCACATCCCTGGGTTCCCCAAGTGTCTTGAAGATAATAATTGATTGTATTATATTGGTTGTAAGTCTATTGGTTGTACTTAAAAAATAACCTTTAATTCTTTCTTGAATTGATTTGTTTTTGTGGCAAGGCCTGTTATGTACTCTTTGCTAACCTGAAACTTGCTACATAAACAGACTGACTTAGAACTCATTGAGGTCTCTCTGTTTTGCCTCCAAAATGCTGGGATTAATAAATCCACCATGCCAGGCTTTTGAATTTATTTTTTATGTGAACAAAAATAAACGTTTTCTAAATGGATAGGTTTAGACAAATTGCTGAATGTTCTTGAATGTTTTCTAGTCCACAGTTTTCCCTCACAGTGTACAATGGTAGATAATGAGCACGTCCGATGTAGCCATAATGACTTTACCATTGAAGAGGAAATTTCAGTATATATGCCTTGAGACAACTTTTGATTACAACAAGGAATAAAATGTCTTTGTATGTATCTTTTAAAAGATGCTTTTCAAAAATAGTAGATGGCCAGCTGGTGTTGGTGCCAGCACTCGGGAGGCAGAGGCAGGCAGATCTCTGAGTTCGAGCCCAGCCTGGTCTACAAGAGCTTGTTTCAGGACAACTAGGGCTATTACACAGAGAAACCCTGTCTTCAGAAAACAAAACAAAAAGACAAAACTACTAGATGATAGATTGTTCATACTTACCATCATTTTCTTTCTTGGTGGGTAATGATGGTACAACCTCATCTTTTTGTAACTGGGGACTTTTTTCATCAGGAATTATCATGGTTTCCTTTTCCTATTGTAAAATTAGAAATTTGTTATCAGGTGTAATAAGACAGGAATCTGCCTGTAAACTGGAAGGATCACAAGCATTCCTCATAGTCATTGGTAAATGTATTTCATCAAGATTTTGTTTTATATGTGTATGTCTGTATATATAAGTATGTATATATGTATTCATGTTATATGTATGTGACATACATATTAAACAAAGGACAACTTGTAGAAGTTAGTTCTCTCCACTATATGGGCCTAGGGGTTTTATGGCTGCAAGAGACTGTATGTGACAAGCTATCTCAGCCCTCCATTAAGATTTTATACATAATTCCATTTCATTATTCATTAAATTACACTGTCATTACTCTAGGTAGGATGGATATGCACTCCTGAGTAAGAGAATCAGCTTTTTTTGTTTTCATGGACTGAACTCAATATTTGATAAATATTTAATATATTGAATTTCTAGGTGTGAGGTTAGGAGATAGTTCTCTGAATGTGAATGAAAGTTTTTCATATGTGGAACTATTCTTTATCATTCTTTATATGAACTGATTTCCTCTTCTCGGTGTCAATCTTTCTGAGCAACAGCATAGCTGTAGAACATAAAGTACTGAATAAATTCTTCTGGCATCCTGCCTTGGCCTTAGGATGGATCCTTTTATCCTGCTTCTTTACCTGATCAGGCCATTGGTATAGGCTGTTAACACTGTATAACTGGGGATTGTCATCTCATCTCTGTCCTCTTTCCAGAGAATGTGTTTTCTGCTAGTAGACTATAATTTATTATATGGGTACTATTCCCTCTACCTTCCCCGCTTGCTCCATGTTTTCTCTGTGGGCTCCTGACCTTGCCGTTAACCCTCATTTTCCCATCTGTGCACTGCCTAAACATCACTCTACCCCATTGAGTTCTCCACTTCACACAAATATTGGCCCACACGTTTATATTGATGGAAAACTGCTTAAAGCTCCATGTAGTTAAGCAGAAAGCTCTAAGGTTTAAGGAATTTTGAAAGTATCTTGCAGTTAGTTGATAGACTCAGATCATTCCAGTAAGACAATAGGTTATAACCTTTTTGGTTTTGTTTGATTTTTAATTTGAAACTGTTGATACAGAAATTTGTCTGTTTTGTCATAACCGTAGGTAGAAATAATACTAGCATCTTAACTCATTCCTTTGGAAAAAAGAAACTGTAGCATTAACATTAGCTCATTGTGAGTTAGGAGGGGAAAGCATTTGGACTGGTTAATCTTAAAATCTTAACTCTCTGATTTGTGGTAAAAAAGAACTTTTAAAGCAATGAATATTATTAAGTATCTGACTCTAATTTTCCAGTGTATGTGTGCATCACACACAGTGGGCAGCATATAGTTTTATGCTATGTTAACTTCCTTCTCCTCCCAGTATTTCTGTATACCCAGAAAAAAACCACAAGTAATTGCTTTGCTTTGAAGGTTGTATCATTGTGGTATAAAAACCATAACTCAGTGGCATGTCATTACAGATCTTTGGTATAAATCAGTAGAGTCTAAACTTAAATGTGGTTAAAAACAAATCCCCATAATAATTGTAGTTTTTTACTTGTTGGTATTCTATGTAATTGGCATGCATAACCAATAAATATTTTTATGTTTACTTCCTTGGACTGTATTTTTCTGAATTCTGTAAACATAAGCTGATAATTTATATTTTCTTAATTTATTTCTGAGGCAATATAACATGCAGCTATAGGATATTATGTAGCATTATTTAGCATAAATTGCTGCTATCAGAGTCTTAATGTTTTAAATTTTAATTTTTTATTTCTCTAGCTACTTTTTGTTTACCATTTGGTACTACTTGTTAATTGAAGAATCAAGTATATCTGAAAAATACAATTATTTTAAATATTAAAATGCCTTTCTCCTTTCCTTATCAAATATTGAAATTAAGGGAAGATATGCATTTAAATGAGTATCATTTTAGAATATAAATTTAAAGTAGAAATAAAATACCTTAGTATTTTTTCCATGCAGGTGTTTATCTTCATAGTCCTGGCTAAATTTTGTTTCTTCCAAATGATCTGTTCCATACTCATAGTTAATATGTGAGTCGAGTTGAGTTTGTGGTGCTGGCTGTGTCAGAGGCACCAGCAGTAGCAGGAGAAGTGTAGAATGCACAGTCTTCATTTCAGCAAACTCACAGCGACTGGAAGTAACTAGTGACCTGATAGCTGTGGAACAAAAGCTCTTTTTTCCCCCCTGGAAATAAAACTGCAGACTATCGAAGCAATATTTAAAAGCTTGGAGAATATTTTGGCACTGTGTATGCAGTAGGGGATAGAGAACAACTATTTAACCCTTAGCGGTTCTTAATTAGATACTAACAGTTTTTTATGTGCCAGTGAAGATTCTGAAAAATTCAGAAAGTAGTTTTATTTCTTACCTATCAAGAAATTTAAGAATTATTGCTAGGTTTACTAACAATCGAATGCCTTGAATAGGGGTATTTGTATGCAGTCAAAGTCTTCTTGGGATACCGGCAATATAAATGGTTAACACAAAGATCCATGATCCTGTGTCATGTGGAGTTAAAAATATCATATTTCAACATTGCTGCTTTAAAGGAACTCTTGATCCATATTGAGGTAAAAGAAGCAGTCTGAGGCAAGGATTAAAACTTAAACCTTAAGTTTAACATCATAAAAAGTAGACAGTAACACTTTTAAGTGGTGTATAATAAAAGTTTCTCTAGTTTTGTAAATGTAGCGGGTTATCTTGTTTAATTAGTAATCTTGCCTTTTAAAGCTTAAACTATGAACAGTGCAGCAGTACCACTGCAGACTAGGGTCACATAAACTTTAAGGGAGGAACTTTGGAGAATGTCCTGGAAAGATTCTTTGAGGTTCACCAGTGATCTTTAACTGCTGAGTACACGTTTCAGACAGCTTTTAAGTACACACAGTCGCTGAGAGGTGCTGATGCTGCACTGCAGATGCCAGTCTGTCAGATAGCCAGGGTTTGAAATCTCAAAATAAAATGGGTTTGTAACTTCCAGTTCTTATTTACATCAATGTTAAAGTTATAAAATGATATGAAAGTATTGCTGAAAATTAATTATTCAAGGAAAATTAAACACTACAAATGACTTTACATTTATTAAGACTTTTAGAATCACACTTTAACACACAGTATTTAAATTAATATGTGAGAAACAAGCCTACCGTAGTCACTGGTTGAAGTCCTGTGTGGTTTTCTTCAATAGGTGCTCATGCCTGTGCATTAGTCCCAAGTGGGAGGGTGAAGGAGCAACGCTGTGGAATGGTTTCCAACTGCTGAATAAAGTTTCAGGGCCCAACAGCTTAAATTCCATGTGGTGGAATCCAACAGCAGATCCCATGTGGTGCATATCTTTGCCAGCATTCCTCCTCTGGGGTGAAATGCAGGGTGTTGTATGAGAGAATGTGCTGAAGATGTTTGAAACTGCGGCACCAGGGCTGGCTGCTGCAGCACACTGGAGTCCCGATCTCTTTTACCTTGTATATTAAGCACTAATCTTTTAGCGAATATTAGTTTATAGAAATGATATATTTTTTAAATCATACTTTTGTTTCTGTGCTTTTCTGGTATATAAAACACTTTTGAAAAATGGACCACCAAACCAGTCTTTGTTGTTAATTCAATGAAAACTAAGGATTTTGTTCTCCTACTATAATTAGCACATTAGAAATTTATATGTAAAGTAAGTTTTAACCCAAATTATTTTTAAGTTTTGTCCTTTAGTTTTTAATTCCTTTATTTTAGTTCATAAGAGTGGGAAAACAGCCAGACATTGTGGTCTACACCTTTAATACCAACGCTTGTGAGGCAGAGGCAGGCGGATGGATATCTGTGAATTCGAGGCTGGCCGGTCTACCCAGTGAGAGTAGTACTCTGTTCTGTACTAAGTTCCACAATCCAAGATAGCCAGAGTTACATAGTGAGATGCTTGTTGCAAAACAAAACAAACAAACAAAAAAAGGAGTGTGGAAATAGTTTTTAAAAATAAGTTTGATTTTATAAATTTGTAATAGCAAAAATTTTTACTGAATGAAACTTTATATTAAATTTAATTTTGAAAAACTAAAGTAGAGGCTGATGAGTTTAGTGGTCCACACCTTTAATCCCAGCGCTTGGGAGGTAGAGGCAGGAAGATCTCTGTTAGTTTGTTCTATACTGCAAGTTCCAGGCCAACGAGAGCTATATAATGAAACTGTGTCTTAAAAAAACAGAACTATAAAGTAATAGTGTAGATATGATCCAGGCATCTTTAAAGGGACCTACCTAGGCCCTCTGAATGTGGGTGACAGATGTGTAACTTTGTCTTTTTGTAGGCCCCCTGTCAGTGGGACCAGGATTTATCCCTGGTGCATGAACTGGCTTTTTGGAGCCCATTCCCTATGGTGGAATATTGTACTCAGCCTCCATATAGGGGGGAGAGGATTGGTCCTGCCTCAACTTGATATGCCAGATTTTGTTGACTCCCCATGGGAGGCTTAAGGCTCTCTCTCAGAGGAGTGGATAGAGGCAGGAGGAAGTGGGAGGAGGGGGGAAATGTAGTTAATATGTAAAATGAATTTAACATTTAAAGACTTAACCTAAAGAAAAACTTGCTGGGCATATTCTTTTTTTTTCTTTTTTTAAATATTTATTTATTTACTTACTATGTATACAGTGTTCTGTCTGTGTGTATGCCTGCAGGCCAGAAGAGGGCACCAGACCTCATTACAGATGGTTGTGAGCCACCATGTGGTTGCCGGGAATTGAACTCAGGATCTTTGGAAGAGCAGGCAATGCTCTTAACCGCTGAGCCATCTCTCCAGCCCCTGGGCATATTCTTGTAATCACACACTTGAGAATAAGAGACGGTAGGAAGGAAAGTTCAGGGCTAGACTGGACTACATAGCAAAGCCCTTGTCTAAAAAACAAAGTACTTTTATTTTTATTATTCTTTAATGCTTTTAATAGTTAATGTCACAATTCATTTTTCCCAAAGCAAAATGTGGATAAATATTTAAAATAGAGCATGAATGTTAGAGATGGCTCAGTACTTAGACTACTTACTGTTCTTACAGAAGAGCTGAGTTCAATTCTCTAAAAGAAGTAAGAACGCACTGAAGAAAGTTCAGCCAGTAGTTGTGGCTTAAGCAGGGCAGAGTTCCACATAAAAACCAGGCATGGAGATGCTATAACAGAGTCTAGAGTATGCCTGTGGTTGAATCTACTCTTCAGGTGACTAGTTCTCTATCCTAAGTCGTGTAAAAAAATGGTCTTTCTGGCCAAGCTAACCTACCCCTAAAACTATTGTATGTTGCCAGTCCCACCAAAAACAAAGACAAAACTTTAGAGAATGACATAATCTCTTCTCTCTCCTCTCCTTCCCCTCTCTTTTGGTTTTTTGAGACATGGTTTCTCTGTAGCTTTGGAGTCTGTCCTGTAACTAGCTCTATGTAGATCAGGGTGGCCTCAAGCCCACAAGAGATCTGCCTGCCTCTGCCTCCATAGTGGTGGATTAAAGGCATGTGCCATTACCACCTGGCTAAGTTCAACCTCTCTTTAAGGAAAGTTAAAGTTCTTGTATACAGTTCCCTATAGCACTGTTTGAAACTGGGGTTGTTTTCCATTTCAGAAAGAAATACTACATTCTGGTAGAAAATTTCTTTATTTTCACTGTTAAACATGAAAGCTTCCAAATGCTTTAGATAAGATATTCATCTAGTAAGAATTTACTCTAGAACATTCGTTTAGGTAACTCTGCTGTGCTACCCTTGGAGCCTTATAGGGGCTTTATTTTTTCAAGGGTGCTTCATCAGCCAGGTGCTTCCTCCTAATTGTTTCTCAGCAGTAAGCAATTAAAATGTGTTGAATGGAGCTGAGTTTTCAGGTTAGCATGTAGTTCAGTTCATAGACTGTTTGCATAATATTCAGGAAGCCCTGAGTTCCATTGCCAGCTATGCATAAAACAGGCATTGTGTAACCCCAGCACTTGTGAAATAGAGGCAGAAGGATCAGGACTTCAGGGTCATTCACAGCTACAGGGTGAGTTCTAAGCCAGCTGAACTATTTGAGACCCTGCTTTTAAAAACAGATGCCGGCACACTGTGTGCGTGTGTGTGTTTGTGTGTGTGTTGGCCAAGGCAGGCAGATCTCTTTAAGTTTCTGCCAAAGTTCTCATAGTGAGACCTTTTCTCAGAAAAAAAAAAGCTGGGGTTGCGGAGACAAGAAATTAAGCATAAGAAGCAAGGTAGGGAAGGAGGAAGAGAGAAAATGTACACAGAAACCATAACCTATCTAGTGGGTTGTTATTTTCTCCATCTTCAACATCATCAACTGACTTCATAGGAAACTGATTTAAAGTCAGAGTACTTGTGAGACTTCTTAAAACTTTGGTTCCCTTGGTATGACCTCACCCGATTTTGGGAAAGTTCGATACCTGAGGAGACCAGAAGAGAGGGTCAGACGCCCTGGAATTGGAGTTAAGGTCATGAACTTCCATGTGGGTGCTGGGAATTGAACATGGATCATCTGGAAGAGTAGCAAGTGTTTTTAACCATCGACCCACCTCTCCAGGCCCAAGGAGGCACAGTCCATTGGCCAATCATGGGAGAACCTGTCTTTAATCCCTACACTGAGAGGCAGAGCCAGGCAGGTTGCAGGTTTGTTGTTTGTTTAATTCTAGGCTAGCCTGGGCTACACAACAAGAGTTTATCTCTAGAATAAAAACAAAACAAAAGCCTTAAGAAAACTAAAGGCTAGCCATCACCTAGTTTGCGCTATAGCTATTAGATACGTGAGCAAACATTTGGCAGCTGGAGAGATGGCTTAGCAGTTAAGAGCACTTGCTGCTTTTCCAGAGGACCTAAATTGGGATTCTAACACCCAACTTGGGCAGATCACCACCACCTGGGACTCCAAGTCCCTCTTTAGACTACCTCAGGCACCTGCACATATGTGGCAGACACTCGGATGTTATAAGTATAAACAAAAAGAAATTATTTTTAAAAACCGAGCCTAGGAGAACTCCTGAGTTGCCAGATACTTAAAACTTTTTAGAATCCGCTGGGCTGAGGTAGCACACGCTTTTAATCCCAGCACTCGGGAGGCAGAGGCGGCAGGTGGATCTCTGTGAGTTCAAGGCCAGCCTGGTCTACAGAGTGAGTCCCAGGACAGATTTCAAAGCTACAGAGAAACCCTGCCTCGAAAAAGAAAAAAAGGAAAAAAAAAATTAGACTCGGACCTTATAGCAAGCATGTCTTCTTAACTCTCATGTGTTTACGTGAACATAGATCTTTTGTTCCCTTGAAAGACATGATAGTGTAAGTGCCTAATAGACTAAAGGGGAAGAAGATTATGTGAGGACACGTTGGTGCTTTTTTAAAAAGGTATTTTATCTTTGTGTATAGTGTATTCACAACCTGAGCACTTACAGTGAAGAAAGATGTGTGCGTGACATCTTGCTACTTATACCAGTGCTTGGTCTACTAAATAGTTACTTAAACTAGGCATGAGATTCTTTATATTCATCTCAGAAACTTGGAGCTTTATATGTTATGATCTAATTTTGTTTCCAGCTGCTCTTTTACTTATTTCCAAGATTTAGATGGAAAATGCATTTTGAATCAGGAAACCAGGATTTTAGTTCCAGCCGCCCTTGGGGAGAGAGTAATTCTTTATAACACAAACAAGTTTAAAAAGAGATGAGGATTTTTTTTTTCTGCTTTCTTCCCTCCTGGAACTGGCTAAATGTGTTATGTGATCTGCATGCATCTGTATTTCAGCTTAGTAGTCCCTAAATTGAGGAATAAGTTAAAAATCTGTGCTTTAGGTGATACATGCAGGCTAGATGTTTTCCAACAGTACTATTGTGAGCATATTATTTTTTTCTGAAGGATCCTTTTTATTTTCTTTCTAAAAGCAACTGTTTATTTTGTTGACTAATCTTGGGTTCTTTGGTTTGGTGTGCATACTTGTCAGTCCTTACAAGTGGTTTAGCCTTTTTTGTAATCTAATCAAACACCCACCTTCCAGTGTGAAGAGCAAATTCTCGTGGTTTCTGTTCCTTTCATAAACACCAAGATGATTCTCTGTGTCTGATGCATACATAGGAGTCTTTCTGAGGAAAAGCAATTAGTTTTTTATTTGCTTTATGTTTACTAGGAAATCCTTAGGTTGGTTTGAGTTCACTGTGGCACTTTTGAATAATACTAAAAAGATTGTAGACCTACATCCTCAGAGGTTTGAACATGAGGGATTTTGTGACAATTTACTTACATTTATTAAGAGGTTTTTTTAAAATTTTGTCCACAGAAAGAAATGAAGAAATAATCTCTAGACATAATAAAATTGAGAATTTTTACTTTTTAACTGTGCAAGAGTTCAAGTAATTACTACTTTTTTACATTGTTCTACATTAGTCTCTACTTCCACTGGTTAGTTCCTGCTACATCACAGGATCACTTCTTCCTGAAGTCTCAGCTGCTTAACCAGGTCCAGGCCAGAAATTAGTTATTGTGACCATGGTTACCTGGTTTATCATCTCTGACTTTTTATCATTTTGTTTGCTTATGCCTTGGGTTAGAACAAGTTGCATGATTTTTTAAAATACTTTGTTACACTAATTCCCATTCAGTTCTTCCACCTTCTTAAAGTGTACAAATTCAATCATTTTAGTATTTTCAAGTTGTTACATAATAATCATCACAATAATTTTAGAAAATTTTATTACTTATAAAGGAAACCCCGTCATCAGTTCTATTTTGAGACAGGGTCTAGCCCATGCAAGTCTCAAACTTGCTATATATGGGAGAATCTCAAACTCCTGAACTTCCTCTCAAGTGCCGAGATTACACAGCTTTGGGACACCATACCCAGCTACTGTTTTTCTCATTTGTACTCATGAATAATGCTGCTATGGATGGTCTTGAGCAAACTTTGGTATGAACCTGTGTTTAGTTCTTTTGAGCATATGCCTAGAAGTAGACATGCTGATTCATACCTAACTGGAGCTTTCTAAATAACTACAGTATTTTTTATCAGCTGTGTGTGAGGGTACCAGTCTTTCTATCTTCTCACCAATATTTGTTATTTGCCTGTCTTTTGTTTGCTGCCATTGTAATGAGAAAAAGGTAATCTTTTAATTGTGGTTTTTATTTGCATTTCCTTAGTGGATCTTTTTAAATTTTAAAATGATGGAAGCAGAAAAATTGTCTGATCTTGCTTATCTCTTAGCACTCACAGTATCATTTTTTGTCATAATAAATAATTGAATTTGTAATTTTATTTTGAAACATTTCAGGAGAACCAGTGAACCTTAAGGCCTGTGTCACAGGGAGGCCTAGCTCATCTCACTAGTATTTGACTCTTGGGCTTCACTCTCTTTGTGCCACAGTTCCTTTTTATGCTTTCTTTCCTGATCTCACTGCTATGCCTTCTACACTAAATAATAACTTGATGTGGATGATGAAATGAATGGTTGGAGTTTTGTTTGTGTTCCTTATGCATTGTCAGGTTTGCACCTGTGGGCAAGTGAATGTTCTCTTCTGTTAATATTAACAACCTACTCTAAGACAGAAGACACAATAGAGGCTTCTCAGCACTCAGAAGTTTGAATACTTCCAAATTATAGTATACTCATCTGTTAATTGCACACTGTCTGGAATTTTTGCCATGTGTTTTTGGATTCTTTGTGTTGGCATGCATTTGTTCCTTTTTATCAGGAGTTCTGTGAATCCTTAATGCCTGGGGTAGATAAGAGTTCTACAACAGTTAGAATATTCATCATAGAGCACACTTAAAATACTTCAAAATGGAGATCAGGAAAGAGCATACAAAAAGCAACTGTGGCACAAAGAGAGTGAATCCCAAGAGTCAAATACTAGTGGGATGAGCTAGGCCTCCCTGTGACACAGGCCTTAAGGTTCGCTGGTTCTCCTGAAATGTTTCAAAATGCAATTACAAGTAACTTTTAAGGTTTTAGAGGTGATGTTGAAACCTGTGTGTCCACAAATTTCAGAGGAACTATAGTCGACTTCAACAGCGTGTAAATAAATACTGGCTAATATAGATGTTTGTAGTTTATTTGGTGCCAGGAAAACAGAAAGGTTTAATAATATGTAAAGACTCTATTTTATCAACATTAATGTAACCTGTGAATAAAGCAGTTATTAGCAAGGATTTATGTAACTATGAGGCCTTTTCCCAGATTACTATAAAACATTAATCCATCTGAAAATGGAACATGATATACAGTATTTTGAATAGTTGTTGAAATCTCCTAAAATATAGATTGCTCTTAGGGAGTTTGATTTTTTTAATTATTCAAATACAGCAGATACAGAATTGATAATTCGGTTGCTCTGGTGCTCTGAGAAAAGAAGACTTAATTTCTGAGTTGTATGCCTTAGATCTTAGGATGGTGACTTTGAAAGTCAAAAATACCATTCTGAGCACTGAACCTGGGACACATATCTTACTGGGACTGGAAATACAAATGTGGGGCTGGAGAGATGGCTCAGAGGTTAATAGCACTGGCTGTTCTTTCAGAGGTCCTGAGTTCAATTCCCAGCAACCACATGGTACTCATAACCATCTGTAATGAGATCGGGTGCCCTCTTCTGGTGTGCAGGCAGAACACTATACATGATACATAATTTTTAAGAAAGAAAGAAAAAAGAAATACAAGTATGCCAAAAATAAATAAATAAAAGAAAAAAAAGAATAAGCCATGCAGTGGTGGCTCACCCCTTTAATCCCAGCATTCAGCCGGCAGAGGAAGATGGATCTCTGAGTTTTAGGCCAGCCTGATCTACAGAGTGAGTTCCAGGACTACACAGAGAAACCCTGCCTCGAAAAAAACCAAAGGGGGAAAAAAAGAGAAAATACAAATGTGGAAGCAACTCTGTAGATAAAGTTAGTAAAAGTGGTTTCTCTTGTATGAAACACTACTGTTAGGTTAATATCCTTCCTCTTGCTCAGATATCCTCTTATGGTCCAGAGGGCAGCTTTTGTCTTCACTGTTAATGATACTTAGTTTATCATCCCTAGGGGGAAAAAAATCCCATCATTGGAAGTGGCATATTCAGATGGTTTTATATATTATTATTATTTATTATTATTATTGGCAGACACACATGTGGTCAGAGGAAAACTTGACAACCTGCAGGAGTTGGGTCTCTCCTGCTCGAGTGATCAGGTTTGGCGGCAAATGCTTTATTTACTGAACCATCTTGCTGGCCCTTGTTTTTTACATGATATATTTCTAATTTTAAGAATGAGTTTAAAGAATGAAGCCACTTAAGCTTAGTTTTATTCCCACTTGCCATTTTATCTTATATTTCTTAATATTTATATCATTTTTTAGTAAACTTTAAGTCACCAACATCTTAAATGCAATTCTGGTCTTATACTAACAAATATTTCTATTTATATTTTGAGCAGTATATGTTTATTTGTAATTAGTATGGCTTTATGAAGTCCTAATAGATACCTATATAGTTTCCTGCCATTCTTGCATTTCATAATAATGAGAATTAAAGTGTTCTGGTACTTCTTGTCCCTCGAAAGTGTTGTCCTGACCATCATGGATTTCTTCCTCCTCCTCCTCCTCTTCCTCTTCATATCTCCTGAAAACTTGGGTCTTTAGTTGTATTGTTTCACCATCGGTGCTCCTTTGTTCACCATAGTAAATACTGTGTATATGAGGGAAGCAGAAGAAGATGTATGAACTTATTGGTTCTTTCAGCTTATTTTGGTCCACTCGAAGGTATGTTAAATGGCGATGGTGTAGTAGGTCAGTAGAAGGACACATTATTGTCACATTGATATCTGAAAAATACAAGTTAAAAATTCATCCTGCATATAGTCACAATTCCATGTTGGGTTTTGTTATATGAGATATAATTTTATCTTAATACTTACAAGTGGAGTTAGGTTTAATTATCTTTATATTGATTAAAATGAAATGAAATTCTTGAGTTTCATATCACCAAAATAAATATGAATTCATTGAATTTACAGTTTATATGGGAAATATATAATTGCTAGAAGCGATCTTACAAAGAAAGAAGCAAAGGCAAACAAACAACAACAACAACAAAAAAAAAAACCAGCCATACTACCCAAGGTCGTATGTCTTCAGATGTTCTCTCTAATACTACTTGCTAATATTCAAGGTGGTAAAGTTGAATAAAAAAAGACTATAAAATTAGGGGCTGGGTGGTGGTGGCGGCGCACACCTTTAATCCCAGTACTCAGGAGGCAGAGGCAGACATATCTCTGAGTTCGAGGTTAGCCTGTTCTACAAGAGTTAGTTCCAGGATAGGCTCCAAAGCTACAGAGATATCCTGTCTTGAAAAAAACAAAAACAAAAAAAGACTATAAAATTGTCACTCCCTTTCCCCAGGCCACTATCTGCCATCTCTTTAGCTGTCTTCCAAGCCCTTTTTTAACATTATATAAAGCATAGATGATTAATAATTCATTCTTTATATTGAGTCAAAATACAATTCATCAGGCATATTGGTGCATATGCCTTTAATCTCAGCACGAGGGAGGCAGAAGCAGGCAAATATTTTTGAGTTTGAGGACAAGCTTTGTCTACACATGAAGTTCCTGGACAACTAGAGAGCTACATAGTAGAAACCTTGTCTCAACATTACAGCCCCCCCCCCCCAAAAAAAAACAAGTCAAAATACCAGTCAGAAAAGAATCTTTTGTTCTTTAAAAAAATGCAAAATTTTGCATACTTTCTATTTCATTATTTTGTAGGTATAGATGTTCCAAATTCCTTGGAATGTAGAATGCTTGCTTCAATTTATTGTGTCCAACGTTGAGTTCTATAAGGTTGGAAAGATTAAATATATCATATGGAATGTCTTTCAGCTTGTTGTGTGACATTCTTAGAGCATTAAGTTTTGGAAGTTTGTCAAAATAATTGTCTGGTATAGATGAAATTGAATTATTTTCTAAAGATAGGTACATAAGTGAGGAAGGCAGTCCAGGGGGCATTGACTCTAATCTGTTATTACATAGGTTGAGCTGCATCAGTTTTTCCATTTTGGAAAGGTTCTTTTCTTTTAACACTGAATCAGAAAGATGATTATAGCAGAGATCAAGCATAGTCAGGTTTTCCAGTCCATCCATGGCATTTGTTTGAAGTCTGGAGATTTCATTATAACCAAGAAGGAGTCTTTCCAGAGATTTAGGAAGAGGAAATGGAAATTCTTCTAAGTTGTTGTGCTCTAGATGGAGTTGTTGTAGATGTGAAAGTTTAGCAAATACACCATAATCAATCTTTTGAGATTTAATTTTATTGTGGCTGAGGTTAATTTCCTTAAGATGGGTTGCATTGATGAATGAATTTGCAGTCACAGCCTCGATGTCATTGAACTGAAGGTAGAGTTGCTGAATGTGCATTGGAATATTTGGAATAGTCTTGAGTTTACGATTGTCACAGTACATCGATGTTGGAAAGTTAGTTGGGCAAAAGCATTCCTTAGCACAGCCTAAAATATTCTGATAAAAGGGTACACCATAGTCAATATTTTGATGAAACTGGAATTCTGGCTCATAATCTTCATTTGGCTCTTGGTCATACTCTTCATCCCATTGGTAAGCTTCGTATTGGCAATATACTCTAACTCCAAAACAGAAGAAAAGGACATATATTGGACTTAAAAAGCCCATGGTTTGTTTGGTTGGGTTTGGGTTTTTTTTTTGGGGGGGTCCTATTGCAAAGAAAAAAAATGATTAATAATAATTCTCATATAAATTGACACATTTAAGATTTATTATTCTGGTACCTATATATAACAGAATATTCAGGAAACATGAGCAAAGCTTACATCAAAATTTAATGTTTAAATGCCCATGAAGTAAAATTAAGAGTCACATGTGCCATTGAACAGGAGTGAGAAGTGTGCTGTTCTGGACTTTTTACTAAGTAGTCACTATCTTTCATTTGTTTACTTTGTTTTTTATAGACCAAATTCCCTGTGTAGCCCTTACTGACTTGACTTACTATGAAAACCAAGCTGGCCTTGAATTACAGGCAATCCTCTGCCTCCCAAGTGCTGAGATTACATGTGTTAAACACAGTAGTATATACAGTCATTAACTTAAAAGAATCTCAGTTGTCTTGTTTTCTAGACTGTAGGTTTGTAATAATAGTGTGATGTCACTCAACTCCACTGTGAATGCTGAGCATTCTTTCTAACCATTCTGTCTGCTAGTGATGGTTGCTGCCTCTGTGAACAGTTAAAGATTTTTGCGTATTAAAAATTTTTATTGAAACAAAATCTTGCTCCCTGCTACTGTTGTTACTGAAATCCTTTCCTTGTTCTTCAAAAGAACATTCTTTTATATTTGGTAACTTGTTTAGAAAACACTATCATGTGTTTTTCTTGTATCTTTCTGCCTTTCTACACCTTCATATTTTCTTCTTGAAATAGTTTCTCAAATCTTAATTATTTTGTCTCCAATTTGTTGAGTAACTCTAACAAAGCCTCAAGTGCACGCAATATTTACATTCTGCAAAGTTTACATTCCCATTAGCTTAATATTTTCATGTTTTCTTCCTGACTTTCTTTTTTCGCTAAGTTTTTCTCTCCCTCCTTTCCCCCACTTCCCTCCCTCTACCTTCCTCCTCTTCTCCCTCCTTCTTTCTCTGCCTCTTTCCTGAGACAGGGCCTCATTGAGCCCAGGTTAGCCCTTAGGCTTGCTATTTAAATGAAACTGTCCTTAAACTTATGATCCTCTTGTCTCCCCTTCCCAGGTCCTGAGACTACAAGGATTATTACTATATCTGGCTTTGAATAATATTTTTGAGCTACGGTCTGGATGTACGAATATTAAAAATAACTGTATACTGCATTTTTGAGAATGTTGTATTGAGTTGGATTGTGAGGTGACACCTTCACAGATAACTAACAGTTATTTTGGTTGAACTTGAATAAGGATGGAGTATGTTTTAAACAAGGAGGTGAAAACTTGAATTTCATTTCTGTCATTTAACATTTCTGCCTCTTGCTTTATTAATAAGAATTGCAGTTGCTGAGCATGTGCATGTGCATATAATTTCACCTGATCGGGGTAGATCATTTGAGCTCAGGAGTTGGAGGCCAATCTAATAATACAATAAGACACTTCTTCAAAAGAATAAAGTGAAATTTGTAATTATACTTAAATTATACATTACTGTGTGTGTGTATACATGCATGTGAAATCAAGAAGACAACTTAAGGTGCCTTCATCTGGCATCATCTACCTTTTAATTTTTTAAGACAGGTGTCTCTTACTGTGTTGGCTGACTGGCCAGTGATTCACAGGGACTTCCCATCTCTCCTCCCAGGTGCTAGGATTAAAAGTGTCACCACACTTGTTTATTTATTTATTTATTTATTTATTTATTTTTAACATGGGACTGAGACTCAGATCTTCCTGCTGGCAAGATAAGTAAGAATTTTGCTGACGGTCTATCTTCCCAGCCCCATGGATTGCCTGCTTATCTTTGTGTTGTCTTAGTCTTGCTACTTACATCAGCTAAAAGATAAAATCTCACTTTTTCTTTTCTTTTTTTTCCTTTTCTTTGTTTTTTTGAGACAGGGTCTCACAGTGTTACTAGGCTAGTCTCCAATTTGTAAAGTTCAAGCAGTCTTTCCTGCCTAAGTCTCCTGACTTAGGCTCACAGCAGATATTCATATCTTGTCAAATTGAAAACTACTGTCCTACAAAACAAACAAAAAAACAAAAAACTACAGTTGAAATGAACATTATTTAGAAAAATGTTAAAGGAAAAAAATGTATCTTTTTTTCCCTGAGACCTTTTTTCCTCCAGGGGTTTTATGAATGAATGAACAGGTAAATGCCCTAACATTACTGTGTGTTAATGAAATTGTTTACAGTTATTCCTCTAAAACAATATCTCCTGTTTTTCAGCATTGGTGTAACTGAGAAAATAGTTACATCAGTCATTTCTCTGACGGAGCTCCATTTGCTCCTTTTTCTCCCATAATTTGTCTCAGTTCTTCCTGTAAACTCATGTCCTGAGCCTGCTAAATTATCAGAAGTCATATTCTCAATTTTGAACATACTGTATACTCTGACCATATCTTCAGGTAGTACCTCTACCTACACATAGTTCCTGAGTTTCAGAGAAGTCTAATGTATGTTGATGCTACTAATTTTACTGCCTCCAGCCATACTTCCTGCAGTCTAAATTCCTCTACTGGGATACTACAGTTCATTGTTCTCATTACTCCTTTGCATGGTCCCTGAATTTTCTGAGTTCTTTACATCTGGCAGTTTCCTCCCTGCTCTCATTCTGACTCACATAGCTGAATATGAAGAAGGAAAAACAAAACCAGGCTGACTGGGCTCATTCTCAGTCTTGGCTACAACCTCAAGTATGGCATGGCTGCAGTTCCTTAGTACATCTCCTTTCCCTCTTGTCAAGACTACTAGTTTTTTGTTGTTGTTGTTTTTTATTTTGTTTTGGTTTTTTTTCTTTTTTCAATGCTGTAAAACATCATTTCCCACCATTCTTTTTGGATTATAACCTTGCTTTTTTAAAAAAATAAAAGGGAGGTTTAAATAATAAATTGTATTTGCACATTATTTTTATTTATAAGAAAGTGCCAAATTGAAATACTTTGCTCTCTTTAGTAATATGTGATTTTCTTAAACTCAAGTAACTCTAAGTATATTGCATCAATTGTTCTTTATCATGTAATTCATGAAGGACATAGTATATTACTGTGTTTTGAAGAACTTTTTAGAATTCTATAAGAACAGAGTAAGAAAGTCTTCTTCCAAGTAAACAGGTGAGTAACAGCGTAGAAGAAGCTAGAAGTATGACATGCCTAGAAATGGTGACTGTTCAACGAGCCAGAATCTGAGAGTCTAAATTCATAAGGAATTTGAACTCTTTTAATGAATTCATAATTTAATTAAGTGTGTATTTGCACTTTGATCTTCATACTGCAATGTTCTTAGTGGAGACTTGAGAAGAGATGGAGTAAATGAGTTATGATTTCATCCCAATGGGCATGTTCAGAGCAAGCCAACTCTGCTTTAGGCTGGAACCTCCCTGAGAGTTTGCTTTGGGATAATCATTTCCCTGCTGTGGTTACTCAGTTAGATACTGTATGTGTGTGCTTAGTACCACCCTTTATAAATATTAGTACTTAGATTAACTGGATTACTTAAGGTCACATTTTTTTAAAAAGTTCTTTCTAGCTGTGAGACAATGTGCTTGTTAGGGAACACAGAAATAGAGAATGAAGACATGGTCCCCTCTATAAAGCTAACAATTTAAAAGAGGAGACCAACACTATAAAATGAACTATAACCAAATAGGGATAATTAGTGCTGCAGGATCAGGCGTTGACTCTCCTGGGAGAAATAGGGAGGTCTTTTTCAGGCATCATTTGAACCAGACTTTGGCCCTTTAGGAGAAATGGGTTTAGAAAAAATCTTATACATTTCACTCTCCTGTTGGTGACATTTTACTTCAATTTTTTTTTTTTTTTTTTGGTTTTTCGAGACAGGGTTTCTCTGTGGCTTTGGAGCCTGTCCGGGAACTAGCTCTGTAGACCAGGCTGGTCTTGAACTCACAGAGATCCGCCTGCCTCTGCCTCCCGAGTGCTGGGATTAAAGGCGTGCGCCACCATCACCCGGCTTACTTCAAATTTTTAAGATTTTATTTTACTTGCTGTATTATAGCATAGTATCTTTTTAAAGCATTTGTGCTGTTCTATTTCATTCCCAATACAGCGACTAGAGATACATTCTAAGAGGCTCTTTCCCCAAAATATGCAGTGAAAGCCGAGAAGCAGAGCTGGTCTGTGGCACTGGACCAGAACACAGAGGGCTAAAGTTCTCTTACACTTGCTTATGAGCATCCACTTCATCTGAACTTTATCCTTGTGTTAAGACCATTAGCAGCCATCAGCTAACAACCTTTCAGAATTAGAATTTAGCAACATTTTAGAATTAGAATCTGCTGCTCAGCAGTTGTGAGAAATTGAAAGCAAAGAATAATCTTGCAATAATCTGATCTGATACCTCATGGCAGCCTGTCAGGGTAAAAGCCTTAAAACAAACAAGGGGCTCTAAAGATAAAAAAGATTGCTCTTGTTGTCTCTTTGTACACGCTTCAAAAGGCTTCCCTGTACAGTGACTTTTAGTCTGAAATCCTGTCATTTACTAGTCTTTCTCTTGTCCCCTGTGATACTTTTCCCTGAGATGGTTTTACTTCATTTCACTCAGAGAGTCTCTTGTTAGCCATTTATTTGCTAAGCTTAGTTTGTAACTTTGATTTCCATATTCTACAATTTATGTGTTATGTCCTATAGTATAACTCAGAGAACTTCACAGTAACTCACTGTCTTCTCATTTCTCAATCTCTAATTTTTAACAAAGCCTAAGTACAGTGCACTGGTTGTAAGTAGTCAGAGATCAGTGGAATGCTCTGCTTAGTATGTTTGATTAAGAGTAATCTTGGTAGTAACGCTTCTCTTTGTTAATGTTGACTTCTCTAGGCATTTCACCTTGGTGGTTTGTTTAGATGAAAAAGAATTAGAGAAAGTGGCTATTATCCTTTGTACTTATTTCTCTATAACAATATGTGATAATTCTCACTTATATTACTTTGTCTTATTAGAAAAACGGCCGGTAAAGAAGAAAATTTAAAGCAAAGAAATAATGTAAATTTTAAGAAATTATCCAATAATGTGAATTTTGCAAATAAGACAATAAGTATCTTTATCCTAACATTTATCTTACTTGAAGAAAAGCACTCATGTTTTTTAACCAATGTCGGTCCTAATCTAAATTAACAGAATTGAGGTATAGTTTACTTAGTTCTGGAAACTTACAGGTAAAAGCGTCATAGCATTTTACTATTTTAAAGATGTAATTGTTTTATTGATATGCTATAGAAACCAGTAAATAAAAATTATTTGTACATGTGTTTTTTGTCTAAGACAACTTTGTTTAATTCTGTAAAATCTTTTGCTATTAAAGTATGTCTCTGTTATTTTTAGCCATAATACACTTAAATCTTAACTTAAATTTAAGTATTCGTTAATAATAGGATAAAATGTTCATATCTTTTCTTTGAGAATGATACAAATGAAAACAAAAACATTTTAGATCAGTATTTTGCCCAGCAGAGAAATTTTGAGCAATGCACACTTTCCCTACAACTGTGCTCACCCTCAGGACCTGGATCTGTGGCTCAAAGCATTAGCAGGTTTTTTTGTCATTTAAAACTAAGAACAGGGGCTGAAGAGATGGCTCAGGGCTTAAGAGCCCTGGCTGCTCTTCCAGAGGACCCAGGTTCAGTTCCCAGTATCCACATAGCACTTTACAACTGTCTGTAACTCCAGTTCCAGGGAATCTGACACCTTCACACCAATGCACATAAAATAAAGTTAAACAAGTTATTTTTTTAAAAAAGCTAAGTACAGAAAACCAGACCCAAGAAACTAAAGAGAGATTGATTCCTTTAACCCAAGTATCTTTCCGTTTGACCTAAATTTATTTTTTTTTTAAAAAAAGAATCTAAACAAATACTGTTTTTGAGTAATTTTAAATGAGAAATTTAAACTCACCTTATTGATCTTTTTGCTTGAACATTTGTCTAATCAAAAATTTAATGTAACTTTTTTTTACCATTTTTGCTTCCCCCAATTGTGCTTTTATGATAGTTGCTATTTACTATTAAACAAATACAATATACTTTTATAACAGTAGGAATACATTCTTTAAGAATTGAAAATTATTTTATCATCATACCTGTTGAAATTGCTTTAGATTCAGGGATTGATGAATTGGCAAATCCTTTAACTGAGTCAGAAATGCCTAAATTCTCTAACGGAGTTTCTTAAAAAATCCACAGTAACTCTGAGTCCAGACAGGGCTGTCCTTTGAATTACTGTAGCAATTTCAGCAAATACAATCTGCTTGGGAAACACTTGGGTTGAATTTAAATTGTGTACTTTTTTTCATCATACAAAACTTTGTGGATTCAAATTAAGATGTTTGTACTCTTGGTCAGATTTATGTGGCTAACTTCTTTCTTTACTCCTTAATTTTGGTTTGAGGTGTGGCAAGAATTTCCTCTAATCTGAAAGGCAAACAAGACTAAATGAAACAGCATGTACTGATTACTGTTTTTATTTTCATTTTAATGCCAAAGAATTCCTCAGATTAAAGTCCACTCTGACCTGGAGCCCAGTGTCTCAGCAATTTAAGGTGGAATTCAGAATTGTATCCGGTCCCTGGGTGGACAGAGGCTTGCAATCAAATCAGTGCTTCCCTTTTTGAAGCTAGGAATTAGAACTGGAAACAGCATTTCACATCTAGTTTACTTTGAAAATGCAGTAGATTGCATTGGTTTCATAGATTAAAGGCACAACTTTTCCATTTAAATATGCTACTAATAAATTTTAAAAGAGAAATGAATTCCCTTGACTATGAAAGTTAATGTGTTATACTATGAAGCCATATCTCTAATCTGCATTTTCCCTCAGTATACAGAGTAATTTTATAATGCATTTGTCTTTCAGTGGGATAGAATGAAAAGCTTCTGCTGTCCAATAACATCTACTTCATCCAGTAGATTTAGAAACTTTCCTGCTGCTGAGGGACCCTCCTTAAGAGTTCCAGCCAGCAAGCTTGCTTGCTGCAGGAGAAATTTTTGTGCTAATGTTTTCATAGTTAAACAGAGTTAGCTGTGTCTCCTGGCGTTAAATGTTGAGTTTTTTGGAAGGAGTTTCTTTCATGCTTGAGAAGTTCTTTTAGTTCTTTAAAATAGTGTTTTCTATTAGACTTTATAAGGAACTTCCAGGACTTATTTTTATATTTCAGATTTGAGAAAAGTATACAGTATTTCAAGGATGCTTTGGCAATAGTGTAAACATCTAGTCTATTATTTGAGACATTGGTATGTGAAATGTGGCAGACCATGCTTGTACCAAGATTCCATTTTGTTACCAATCTTTTCCGTATGTTTCCTATTATTGTCTTTTTTTCTTAAACCTTGGGCTTTCGCACTCAGGAAAAGAGCAAATTTGTGTGTTTTTCTCAAACGTTGTTTGAGCCTCCTTCATAGTTCTTTTAACTGATTAATTTAAAACCAACCATTTAATTTTTAAATATAACTCTTTATTAACTGTGTGATTGGTCTTAAAATAGTGATTATGTTGTTCCTGTTTCTGGATTATGTGGAAGACTATTTGTCAGTAAGTAGCTAGAGTATATTAATACCAAACAAAACAGAAAGTATAGAAGCTGGGCCTGGTGGCACATGCCTTTAATGCCACCATTTGGGAGGCAGAGACAGGCAGATTTCTGTGAGTTCAAGGCTAACTTGGTCTACAAAGCAAGTTCCAGAACAGCCAGAGCTGTTACAAACAAAAAAAGTAATGGTTAGGATAGGTAATAGTCTATGATCATTGATTTGGTTAGGTGGCTTAATTATAACCATTGTGGGGCGAAGTCAGATTAATTGTTTAAAAAATCTAAATTATATGCTTGGCTTATTATTTTATTGAAGCAGACACAGCATCTCAAAGCTGAACAACATATTAGTGCTGGCTAGGAAAAGCCTTCCTGATTCAGCTTAATTAATACAATAGACAAAATAAGTTTCATTTATTTGTTCATTGTTCAGCTCTGTTTTAAAAAAAAATTGAGCACCTACTTTGTGAAAAGTAATTTAAAACTGAATTTTCACTCAGTAGTGAAAATCTTATTGTCATAGAAGAAGAAAATAGAAAATAAAAGCCTATTGATTGTGGTGAGCAGAGAATAAACCAAGGGGAAGGATAAAAATGAGTAAGGTAGAGAAAGGCAAACTGTCAGTTCTGTTACTGTTGAATTTTTATGTAGTCAAATTCACATTTAACACTATAAACACTAGACTCCGATCTCTGATTTGTGCAAAGGACACTAGTCCAGACATTGAGTTGTACTCACCCTTTATCTAAATTTCTGACTCACAAGCAAGGGAAGATGTCATTGTATTTCTTATATAGGAAACATATATAGGAACCATTTTTCAATCGGGTCATTTGTTTTCTTGATGTCCAGTTTTTTGAGGCTTTTTAAAAAATGTATTTTAGATATTAACCCTCTATTAGATATGTAGTTGGTAAAGGTCTTTTTCCATTCTGTAATCTGCTCCTTTGTCCGGATGATGATATCCTTTACCATTCAGAAGATTTTTTTCCATTTCATGAGATCTTGTTTATTGTTATTCTTAGTGTGTGTGTGTTAACAGTATCTGTTCAGAAAGTGTTCTCCTGAGCTATTGAGTTCAAGACTTTGTCCCACTTTCTCCTTTGTTAGATTCAAAAAATCTGGTCTTATATTTGAGGTTCTTTATCCATTTAGAGTTGAGTTTTGTGCAGGGAGATTAATATGAATATTTGCATTCTTCTACATGCAACCATCCGAACAGTATCATTTGTTGAAGATGTTGTCTTTTTTTCAGTATGTATTTCTGTCTTATCAAATATCAGGTGTCCACAGGTATATGGATTTATGTCTGGGTCTTCAGAATAAGAATGGCCCCTGTAGACTTGTATATGAATGCTTAGTCATCAAGAGCGGCACTACTTGAGAAGGATTAGGAGATATGGCCTTGTAATGGGTATGGCCTTGGTGGAAGAAGTGTCTTACTGGGTGTGGGCTTTGAGGTTTCAAAAGCTCAAATCAGGCCCAATGGCTTTCTTCCTGCTGCCTGTGGATTATTTGTAGAACTCTTAGCTATTTCTCCAGCACCATGTTTGCCTGTGTGCCTCCATATTCTCCGCCAAAATGATAATGGACTAAATCTCTGAAACTGTAAGCAAGCCCCCAATTAAATGTTCTTTCGTAAGAGTTGCCTTGGTCATAGTGTCTCGTCACTGCAACAGAATAGTGACTAAGACCAGTGGTGATACCTCCAGCAGTTTTTTTATTATTCAGGATATTTATTTTAGCTATTCTGTTTTTTATGTTTTCGTATGACACTGGAGAAATGTTCTTTCAATTTCTTTGAAAAGTCGTGTTGGAATTTTGATGGAGATATTTAACATATATACTTAGAATTTTCTGAATTTCTTTTATATCTACTGTAAGGCTTTCTTTTTCATCTCTAATTTTATTAATTTAGATCTTCCCTACTCATCTTTTGGCTAATTTGGCTAAGAATTTGTCCTTCTTGTTAAATCAGTTCTTTATTTCTCATTCTTTGTATTTTGTTTTTGTTGTCTCTGTTTCATTGACTGTAGCCTAAGTTTGATAATTTCATCTCATTTACTTTTTTGGCAAGTTTTTTTTGTTTTGTTTTCTAGAACTTGCAGATGTTTTATTAAATTATTACTATGTGAACTTGCCTTCTATAACTGCCTTCACTACATCCCATAAGTTTGGGTATGTTGTGTTTTAATTTTCAATCAATGGATGCCATTATAGTTAAGAACTTGGTTGATAAAATACTGTTCATTACATGATGAACATGTGTGAAATTTTCATAAGAAAACTCATTTTTTGTAATGAACATATATTAGTGATGTTTTAAAAACACTATTCTTATGTTTAAAAAAAAAAAAGCCAATGGTCTGGAGAGCTCCTGGATTCAATTCCCAGACCTACATGGCAGCTAATAACTGTCTGTAACTACAATTCCAGGTGATCTTTTGCCTTCTTCAGGGCTCCTCATGTATAAGGCATGCATGTGCTGCATATACATGCATTCAGACCAAAAAAACCCATATTCATAAAATAAAAATAAGTTAATAAATAAACAATATTTTTAAATTAAATAAATAAAAGCCACAGAATGGGGCAGCACATTCACAGTGCTTACCAGATCCATATCAGTTTTTTATTGCTCTTATAAGTCATTTTCAAGGCAAGATTAACAGCACTATTTAAAGTATGCCAAAGACTAGGAATCTGAAGAAAATAAACTATCCACTTGACCAGTCTGCATATGAAAAAAGATGTTTAACTAGAGAAATGCAAATTAAAACCACAAGAAAATTGTACTAATTATCTGGTAGAATGGCTACAATTAAAAGAACTAACTACCAATTATGGACAAGGATGTGGAAGGAAAGAATTCTTTGGACATTATTGGTAAGAATGTAAATTGTTGCAATTGTAAAAAACTTTTGGTACTAAATATCCTATATGTCAGCTGTTCTGCTCTCAGGTACATATGGTATAGAAATAATTACATTTCCCCCCCAAAAGTCCTACATACTATAACATAGATAAAACCAAAAAAATCTTAAGTAGAAGAAGCAGTCACCATATTATTCTGCTCATATTAAATGTCCAGATTAAGGCAACCCATAGAAAAAATGTAGATTTACCAGGGAATAAGGAAAGTAATATATATAAGTAGGTACATATAAGTAGTAATATATATAAGTAGGTATATGTTGGAGATGATAAAAATGTTCCAACATTGATTGATAGTTGTTGTTGCAGAACTTTAAATATTGTGAGGACCATTAAATTATATCCTTTAAATGATTAGATTATATTGTACATAAATTTTCTCTCAAATTTAGTAAAATAATAGGAATTAGAGAATAAAATTATTAGTTGTGAATTGTTGAAACTATGAGTACATGGAACTTCATTATATTGTTTCATTTACTTCTGTTATTAATTCTTTTTTTTAATTTTTTTATTTTTTATTTTTTTGGTTTTTCGAGACAAGGCTTTGGAGCCTGTCCTGGAACTAGCTCTCTAGACCAGGCTGGTCTCGAACTCACAGAGATCCGCCTGCCTCTGCCTCCCAAGTGCTGGGATTAAAGGCATGCGCCACCATCGCACGGCCTGTTATTAATTCTTAATAAAAAGGAAACAACATCCCTGGCATTCAAGCAGAGTATATTTCAGGGTTGCTCCTGCCTACAAAGGCAGCAAGTGGCCTAGGCCTTTTCTCATTGACCTTAACTATCCTTTTGTTTCTGTCTCTTCAGACTTCCTACAACCTCCTCTCTGTATGAGTTTATTTCAAAGTTGGGCTTTTAGTGACCGTTGTATATTTCACCAGTAGAAATCTATTACTTCCAGAGATGATTTCTTTGGATAGCTTGGTCAGAGGCGATAGGACAAGGAATGCTATTTCTGGGTTATCCAGAATTAGTGATAGAACATTAATAAGTGCCTTCAATAACACTGAGTCAAAAGTACACTAGGAGAAAATGCCATTGCCCTAACTGATGTAGCAGTGTATCCAGGCATATAGGAAGTGTGTTTTGTTGGCAGAGTTGCAGAGTGAGGAGAACTGCTAGAGCCAGAGATGATACACAGGCTAGAATCATGTTCTGCTTTGAGATGTTTTCTCAGCAGTTTTATCCAGAAATGTACAGAGCCACAACAGGATGCTATCCTTTTGCAATAGGGGAGAGATGACCAAAACACAGTCCTTGCAGCTAAGATGTTTCTTTTGGAAAATAAGTAGCTATGGTACAAGCACAGAAGACAAGCACAGTCAAAATACTGGGAAGTTTTGGGGGTGGGCAAGTATTCGCTTCTGTTTATTGAGAGAATTGGGAAGAGGAGCTGAGAAGGATGTTTTATGTAGACATTTGAAGGTAGGCCGAGATTCTGACTAATGAAAGGCACAATGTTAACCAAAACACAGAAACCAGAAAGTGTGTTTAAAAAATAGCAAATAGCCGGGCGGTGGTGGCGCATGCCTTTAACCCCAGCACTCCGGAGACAGAGGCAGGCGGATATCTGAGTTCGAGGCCAGCCTGGTCTACAAGAGCTAGTTCCAGGACAAGCTCCAAAGCTACAGAGAAACCCTGTCTCAAAAAACAAAACAAAACAAAAGCAAATAATCTTGATCTGGAACATAAAATTGAAGACTCACAAATAAATATTTGAAATATAAATCGTCTTAACCAGTGTTCTGTTGCTTTGAAGATATGCCAGGATCACAGCACCTCTTATAAAAGCGTTTAATTGGGGCTGGCTTCCAGTCAGAGGTTTAATCCATTACCATCACAGTGGGAAACAAGGCAGCATTTAGGCAAACATCGTGCTGGATAAGTAGCTGAGAGTTCTAGAACTGGATCAGCAGGCCTCAGGAAGAGAGCTAGACACTGGGCCTGGCTTGAGCATTTGAAACCCTAAAGCCCACCCCGAGTGACATACTTCCTCCAACAAAACCACACCTCCTATTTCCTATCCAGTAGTGCCACTCCCTAATGACCAAATTTCCAAATATATGAGCCTATGGGGCCATTCCTATTCAACTGTGCACATAGGTAATACATAATAAGTAATAAGTAAGAACATATGTAAAATTTAAAAATTTAGTGAAATTGGGGAAATGCATAAGTTTTATAATTCACTCCTCAGTGGAAACTATTATAAACTTTGGTGAAAAGGACTCACATGATCATTCCAGATTGTACATAGATCAGTTTGGGTTGTTGAAGAGTTGAATAAGCAAGATGAATCAGCCTATTTCAGACCACAAATTATGGTATGATAGATATAAAAAGGAAGGCACAGATGTGAGAAGACAAGGAAGAACTTAGTTCTAGGTTGGCTGTGGAGCTGCAAGAGAGTCACTAGTCCGTATCTGTTGAATCTTAGAGCCATGGACACCTGGGAAGAGAGATGAGACTCAAGAGAGATAGTATAAATTTGAAGGAAATTGTTTATGATACTAATTTATAATTATGTGGTATATAATATTTTGATTTTCAAAGGTAGTTATTTATGAGAAAAGTCAGAATCTGAGATGTGAATTTATGTTTTAATAATGACTAAATTAATAGACACAGATGAAATTGTTATGGGACACAGAGAAGGGGCCAAACGAAGTGTACTGGGGAAACAGCCACAAAAAGGGAACCAGAAAGACATGGTTTGTGTTAGTCAAGTATGCAGATAATTCCTAGAGGTATAAAAACACCAAGAAAAAAAATAGTATACTGCCCTAGTTAAAGTATAGATTAAGACACTAGATTCAAATCCCATGTTCTCCATGTTAAATGTTTGTTCCTCAGTTTCCACACCTGACTCATGTAATTATTCTGTAGCTAATTTAATGAATACAAATAAAGCACTTAGTAGAAACTACTCTTCAAATGTCAGCTGTTACTTTTAGTGTTATCTATACAACATGAAAATTGATTCACAAGAATTTTTAGGTCAGCTGAGTTATTTTAAGAGCCCACGGGAATAGGAAGTTAATAGAAATTAATGCATGAGTTCTTTCAAAGGGGGTGGGGACTGGAGAAATGGCTCAGCCAGTAAAGCTCTTGCCATGCTAGTGTGAGGACTGGAGAACCCAAGTAAATGCCACATGTGCTTGGCAACCTTCTGTAATTCCACTGTTCAGAAGGTGAAGATGGGTCCCTGGAACAGCTGGGTAATGACTAGCAAGACCTGCCCCAGTGAATAATGTGGAGAGACATTTTAGGAAGACTACCTCAGCTTCTATCTGCATTCTTACATATTGTGCAACTGCAAGCATGTAAACAAACATGCATATGTGCACATTATACACACACTGAAAAAAGTGAAGGAGTTATGATAAAAAATGTGTTAGCTCAAGAGTAAACAAACTGAAGCTTTTTTTAAAAGTTTTTGTTTTACTCAATAAATGATTTTCTTGAATCATATTTTATTAATTTAGTGAACCTCTTTGTAGTAATTGGCATGAAATATAGCTAGAATATCATTGAGATTCCTTATTCATTTGAATTCTTTTATATACCAAGTTAGATGTAGTAACTCACCTGTTTTCATCTTTGATCAATTTCTAGCAGGCAAAATTTGAACTTACCGTTAAAATGTGTTCATGGCAGAAAACTTTAATGCAGTTCTGTCAGCTTAAGAATTTATTAATAATTTGTTTTCATGAACTTAACCCAAAATTTCTAACAGTTTTGAAATGAAAATCACAAATATTAACTGCACCAACTTAATTGCAAGAATTCAGGAATCATTTCCGTGTTAATTTTTTTCTTCTGTCTTTTCTTTTTAGAAAAAACATTGTTTTTTCATAATTCCTTTTTTTAAGTTTTATTATGTATTCAGTGTTTCTTATGCACGTATGCCTACAGGCCATATCTCATAATAGATGGTTGTAAGCTACCATGTGGTTGCTGGGGATTGAACTCAAGGACCTCTGGAAGAACAGCCAGTGCTCTTAACCTCTGAGCCACCTCACCAGGCCCTACAAAAACATTGTTAACTCTTTAAGCTCCACATCTCTCTCTATAGATTTACCTGCTGGCATATGTTTGATCTTGTTGTTAATCACATTTTAATTACTAATTTGAAAAGCTGCTTTTTTCCAACATCGTTAAATATTTGATTTTTACATATGTTCTTGTGAAGTGCTGTGATATCACTATATTATATTGCAGAAAAATATTTCATAGAAACGGCTGGAACTTTAAATGTCTTTCATTTTTGAAGAGCTGGAAAGATAACTCAGTGATTAAGAGTGCTTGGGGCTCTTCCAGAGGACGATAGTTCAATTTCTAGCATCTATTTTGGGCAGATAACAACTGCATATAACTCCAGCTCCAGGAGATCTGACATGCTCTTCTAGGCTCCACAGGTACCTCCACATACATGGCACACATACACATGAGTAAAACTAAAAGCAAAATCTTTAAGCTTTTAATTTTAGAGTAATAGCCCTTATAATATTTTATTGTTGAGGAATTTATATTTTTTAGTTTTCCCATCAGCCCATAGTTCAATAATAGATGTTCATATTTTATGAACATTTATGATTTTCAAAGCATTTTATTTATACTTTTATTTCATAATCATAGCAACTTCATTGGTCTGTATTGTCTGCAGATGAGGAAGCAGACTCAGAGTGGGTGGTCTGCTCCAGACTATAAATAGGACTGGATTTCCTACTCAAAATCCTGCACTCCTCTTTCTGTGCAACTTACACTAGTGATGAGCCTTCGTTATTTAGATTTCATTATGTTCCTCTACAATTTTTACAAAGCAGCAGTTTTATTCTAGGTTTCCTAAGTTGTATCATCTTAGATATCAAGTATAAATCCTATAGAGCAGCTGCTCTCAGCCAGCTGAAATTTTGCTGTCATCACCAGCATTTCCACAGTAATACCTGGGGAAACTGGTGATTGTCACAGTGGTGGTAGGTGGAAGAGGCAGATAGTATTACTTGTAGAAGTAGAGACAAGGGAGTTGCTAGAATTCTACATGTATAGCAGTCCCCACTCCAAAGAATGGTGGTGTGTGCTGAAGTTGAGGACTTGCCTTGAAGACTGAAATGTTTACTTGCTCTTCACCTAGGTGTTCAACTTTCACCCTTTATATCTATTATGTCCTTCTTTTCCTCCCACCAAAAAAAATGATTGGAAGTCTAGATTTTGAGGTAGTTTAAAATAAATGGGAGGGGCTGGAGAGATGGCTCAGTTGTTAAGAGCATGGCTTCTCTTCCAAATGACTTAAGTTTGGTTCTCAGCACCCACATAGTATCTCATAACTGTCTATACCTCCAGTTCATGGAATCCATTGCCTTTTCTGGCCCCAGGCATGCAAGTGGTTCTTTCACACATGTAAGGAAAACACCCATAAAATATATTAAAACAAATTAGTTCTCTAAAGAAAAACAAGTATGTATGTTTTGATTGGGGGAGATAAATTGAACCAAAGCACATATATTTTGTTTAAAACTAGATTTTAATAATGTTTTCCTTATTTTCAAATTTTACTTAATTCATATTGAATATCAGTAAAATAAACACATGAGTTTTGTTCAGAGCTTTCAGTTTTTGTAAGCCTAGATGCATTTCTCAGAGTTATCCAGTTTGCGTATTTGAAGAGACGAGTTAGAAGAGACAAGCTGGTACAAAGTTGATTGGCATCCATACTCTTCCAAAGGAATATCCCGAAATATTCTTAGTTGAAGTGACGACGCTATGTAACCTAACAGTTGCTGATGTGTTCTTAAAAACTTATATAACTGATTCTAAAAATGCACATTATAAAATTTATATAAGCAATCATTACATTTTACAGTTTTATGACCAGATAATAATTAAAAAAGAAAGTCATGTATTATGGCTCCAAAGCTAACTCCTATGAATATTACTGTTGAGTTGATAGTGAATACTTGAACTTTTATTATGAGTTGAGAATTTCAATATGATTTTGTCAAACTATATGTATTTCAACATTATTAGAAATATTACAGTGCTATCCAAGTTATTAAAATGATACTAAAAATACATGTAGTCTTCATATTGCTATTCTTGCCAGCTTTGTTTTTCTAATAGCAAAGAAAGGGCACAAATGTTACTAAGTCAAGCATTTTTTTTTACAGTACAGTTCTGTTTAATACACTTGATAATGAAGGGTTAAATACGGAATATTCATCTTTTTGTTGCTGAGAAAAGAATGTTCAAGCAGAAGATGTATACAGAACCACTCATGTGCGAAGTGACACTGCAATAGAGGTTTATTCTGAATATTGATTGTTGGGCAAAATTCTGCTGAAATTTTTTGTCATATGGAATAGAGTTTTGCTTATTTATAACATACTACCATTATTAGTACAGTTCAAGTATTCCAAATGAATACATTGTGAATCTTATATTCAATAGACATCATTAATGATTATTTTCCAACATTCCCAAGCTGAACACTCATTCTGCTGAGAACACAACGAAATGTTGCAGGTTGTATTTCCCAGTACTTCACTGGGTTGTTGAATAGACTTATTGCACTGTACAACGATTTCTTCATCTTTGGCACTGTTGGACAGAAGTCATTCACCCCCACTTTCGTAATTGAATTATAATGAAGGAAGATTATCTGTTGTGGGTGAGGAAAGAATTTTATTTATTTATTTATTGAGCTATATATTTTTATCTACTCCCCTCCCTTCCTCTTCCCTCCCCTCTTATCCCCTCCCATGAGCCCTACACTCCCAGTTCACTCAGGAGAGCTTGTCTTTTTTTTCCTTCCTATATAGATCCATGTATGTCTCTCTTAGGGTACTCTTTGTTGTCTAGGTTCTCTGGGGTTGTGAATTGTGGACTGGTTTTTCTTTGGAAAAGAATGAATTTTAAGTGCCCAGTAAATATAAATGGAATGTGTTTTATTAACAAATAAATTTTATTAATAAGGTTTTAGAAGTCTTGCTAAATCTTGAGCATGGGACCTCATGCATATTGGAGAAATGTTTTTAACCACTGAGCTACACTTCCAATCCTTTTTATTTTTATTTGAGTCAAAATCTTGCTACATTACAAAACTGGCCTTAAACTTTTGATCTTCTGGCCTCAGCCTCCTGATTAGTACCTGGGATTACAGGTACAAACCTCTCTTCTTGGATGTAGTCAGCATTTGTTTATGACTTATGGCTTTATTTAACTGTTTGCCTTTTTGTTGTTATTATTTGTGTTTTTGCTTTTCGAACAGCGTTTTTCTGTGCAGCCCTAGCTGTTCTGGAACTTATTCTGTCCACCAGACTGTCCTCAAACTCAGAGATCAGCCTGCCTCTGCCTCCAGAATGCTGGGACTAAAGGCCTGCACCACTACTGCCTGGCCTCCTCTGTGTCCTTTACATTGATATGAAAGTATATTCATTCATAGATGTTGAATACTGGTCATACCAAGTCAAGTTTAGGTATTATGCAAGTGTTTAGGGGAGAACTTAGTCACATAGAACTTGTGTCACCATCCAGAATATATTTATTGTCTGGTTATCTTAGCTAATTTGCTTTTTCCTTCTCCTTCTTCCACTTCATATGTGTAGTCGCTACCATGCCATATTAAAAACCATTGCTGCCAATACTGGAATATTTATTCCTATTACTTAATAGAATCTGCCAAGATTAATCTGAACCTAGTCATAAAAATCATGGGCAGACATTGTCTAAAACATCTGTGCATGGTCTTCAACTCTCTTCTGTTCTATATCAGTCTTGGGTTTTGTAAAAGATAGTTTTTATGTTTCCTCTTTATTTCTCCCACTGCTCAGTATCATAGCAAGGTATTATTTACAGCAGTAGCTCAATGAGAGTAACCAAGGTAGATGTGGATTTGTTTACTTTGCAGATTATTTATTATCCATTTGTGACTTGTGTTCTTTTCTATATTAAAATTTTGTTCACTGTGAAATGCTAACAAAAGCAGCATGTAAAAAGTAGATGGATGAACTGGGCGGTGGTGGCACCGCCATTAATCCCAGCACTTGGGAGGCAAAGGCAGGCAGATTTCAGTGAGTTCGAGGCCAGCCTGGTCTACAGAGTGAGTTCCAAAACAGGCTTCAAAGCTACAGAGAAACCCTGCCTCGAAAAACAAACAAACAAACAATCAAAAAAAGTAGATGGATGAAGAATATCCAGGTTGTAGTGCAGGGGATGGGGCATGGCTTGAGCAAACTGGACTATGCTCATGGGTGCAGAAATCCACAACTATACATAGTCCATTCTTTTAGTGCTGGAGTCTCCAGAATGCAGTGAACAAAATGTGTTTAAAAATAGGAAAAAGTTTGGGCATGGTGGTACACACCTGTAATCTTGACGTTCAAGAGGTTGAATGAAGCATGAAGATTATGGATTTTAAAAATTATACTACATAGTGAGTGTGAGACCAATCTGGACTACATAATGTGAACCTACCTCAAAAGGAACAACAAAAACAAAAATTTAATACAAGTAGTAATCAGTTCTTAGCTATTTTGTTTTGCTACTTGGGGGGGGGTGGTCTTTGCACAGTAAGGAAAGAAAGCCTTGGGGAAAACGGATTGAAGTGAAATACGGATCTTTTTTTTTGTTGTTGTTGTTGTTTTTTGTTTTGGCTTTTCAAGACAGAGTATCGTCCTGACTGTCGTGGAATTTACTCTGTAGATGAGGCTGACCTCTAACTCACAGAGATCTGCCTGCCTCTGCCTCCCAGCTGCTGGGATTAAGGCATGCACCACCATCACCCAGTTGAAATAGGAATTTTTTTTTATCTGATGGCCACAGATTAGATTAGGAAAACTAAAAGTTCTAGAATTATGTGTATTTGAGGCCAGTCTGGTCTACAAGAGCTAGTTCCAGGACAGGAACCAAAAAGCCAAGGAGAAACCCTGTCTCGAAAAATAAAAAAATAAAATAAAATAGAATTATGTGTAAAATACTGTCTTCATATTTGGTGACTTGTGCCAACAGAGGACAAAATGTGAGCTTCATAGAGAGTGTGAGAGTGCGGAGAATTGAATCCATTGCTTCACACATTCTATGTAAGCACTCTACTACTGAACTGTGTCTCTTGCCCATTATGAAGCTCTGTAGTAGTTTGGATGAGAATGGTCCCTAAAGGCTCATATGTTTGAATAGTTGGTGCAAATATTTGGGAAGATTAGCCAGCCACGGAGTAAGAGTGAAAGGTATTGACTTGTTGCAAGTGTGTTACTGAGAGGGCTTTGAGAATTCAAAAGACTCCCACCATTCCCAGTGTGCTCTGCCTCCTGCTTGTAGATCAGAAAATGAGCTCTGAGCTACTGCTCCAGCCACCCATTGCCATGGCTTCATTCTACCATTATAGACTCTAACCAGTGGCACCATAAACCCAAGGAACTCTTTCTTTTAAAAATTAACCTTGTTCATCCAGGCGCACACCTTTAATCCCAGCACTCGGGAGGCAGAGGCAGGCAGATCTCTGTGAGTTCGAGGCCAGCCTGGTCTACAGAGCTAGTTCCAGTTCAGGCTCCAAAGCTACAGAGAAACCCTGTCTCGAAAAAAAAAAAAAGTTACCTTGTTCATAGTGTGTTGTTATTGTAGAAAATTATTGTAAGGTGTGTCATTTTTGTTTATGCTGCATTTGTTTGACTCTGTGAAGCTGTGATTCTTTGCCTGTTTAAAACACCTTATGGACTAATAAAGAGCTGAACAGCCCGTAGCAAGGCAGGAGAAAGAACAAATGGGGCTGACAAGCAGAGAATGAGTAGGAGAAATCTGGGAAGAAGGGGGGGGGGGGCAAGATAGAACAAGGAGAGGAAGGCACCAGAGCCAGTCACCCAGCCAGCCATGGAGTAAGAGTGAAAGTAAGATATACAGAAATAAGAAAAGGAAAAGCCCAGAGGCAAAAGGTTAATTTAAGAAAAGCTGGCAAGAAACAAAACAAGCTAAGGCGGGGCATTTATAAGTAATAATAAGCCTCCACTGTGTGTATTTATTTGGGAGCTGGGTGACGGGTCTCCCAAAAACCAAAAGACCAAAAGAGTCCAAAGCTCAAGAGTAAAAAACCAATAACTTCATATTACAGCAACAGAAATAAAACTTAATACCTGCTCCAAATAGTGATTTTCTGTTAATTTCATTCTCTGTGTGAATGTTTAACCTGTATACCCACTTTTAACCTAGTACCTGGATCCTAATCCTCTTGCTTTGCCTTGTGGAATGTTTATAGAACAAAAGGAACAGATGGTTATGCTTAGTGTCCTGGCTTGAGAAACTTCAACAGCTTGAAGTTTGCTTGGTAAACAGTGACCTCAATAGTTTCAGTGAGGTGGATGTGTAGGTGGAGGGGTCGTATTCTTCCTGAGTGGTATTCTCCTCACACTCTCCTACTCATACCACTGGCATTATTATGTCCAGAGTTTTCTTGTTGCTCATTTTGATTGAAATACACTAGTGTGTCCTACACAAACTCAAAAGCCCATTTCTACCAAACACAAGTAGAATGTTTTACCTGGAGGTATTTCAACTCTTGTAATCCTGAAGGGATTTTTTTTAGTTTATTGTGTTCCAAGTGTATCTCTCTCACACGTGGTATATTAGCAAAACTTCCATTTTCAATATCTGTGATTCTGTTGTTTCCAAGACCCAGCCTATGGGTGATATAAAATGTATTGTGGTTAGATTTGATAAAAGTATGTTGAAACCCCCACAACCCTATGTAGGATATGAGCCGTGGTTCTCTCCTTGTTTTCGCTTTACACTCTTTTGAGTAGGATCACTGTACATTCTCAAAAAACTTCTTAAATGCTTTGCTCATATATACTACCATGTTTCAGTGAAAATTTTTTTGACAATTTTTACCTTTGTAGTTCTTTGTATCGTTTAAAATCTTCAAGTTCCACAGTTGAAATTTTATTAAAATCTAAATGAAGCTCCAGTAAGGTTGGTGGTAGGCCTAAAAATAATAATTTTGTGATTATTTATTTACTTTGTAAAATTTTCTACAGAAAAAGCAGTAGGCAAGTTTGACTCTTTCAGGCAAACTCATACAATGTCCAGAGGTTACCTGTTAAGTCATTTGTTTCTTAACATCATCAGTATACAGGATTTTATTCTTTTGCATGTTTAGTCCATTGCAGCACTTAACCCTTTCAGTCACTAATAGTTATTTTGTAAGAAATGCACTTCAGTGCCCTGGCACATGACAGGTGACCTATCAACATCTGTTCTTGTCCTTTTCCTCTTGGTGTGAAAGAGACTGACCCGGGCACTCAAGCAAACCCCACTCTGGTGGTCATGTATCAATGTATTATTTGTCAACCTGTGGTTCTAGTTACCTTTCTCAAAAAACTTCCCGCTTTTAACTTTTGCTGAAACATTTCAATTAATGTTAGAAACCGATGAATAGAATTAAAATATCTTTTCATTATCAGACTTTATGGCTAAATTTATTTTTGAATCCAGAATTTAATTTGAATTTAAAAGTAAACTAGAGTGAAAAAATTTTCTAAATTGACAGGATTATAATTGTGTTTTTGCTTGACTTGGGTTATATTTATGCAGTGACTATATGTTACTTTCAGTTATCAAACAAAGGGCCTGTCACCAAAGAATTAATACTCTGATGAACTACTAGATAATGTCCTCTATCAGCCTATTCTGGAGTGGACTGTAGGAAGCTGGAGAAGAGTAAACTCAGTGGGGAGCTTAATGAACTTTTAAGGGCCCATTGTCCTTAGGACATGAGGAATGTGGATGACCAGAAAGCAGAATGGGGCAAAGCTTCTAAAACAGGCATGAGTGGAGATAATGCAGAGATGTGGGTCTAGCAAAAGCCCGTCTGCTGTTGACAGTTATTAACATCTTAAAGATAGGAATATCTGTCCTACCACAAACTACTCCCCATCCACATGCAGTAGAATTTCCCACACAAACAGGAAAGAAGGCATCTTCCTACTTTCCTCCTGCCAACTCTTCCCAATAAGACTTGTTCCTGGGATAGCTGCAAGTTCTATTAGGATAGAAGTTTGACATGATGACTGTCATATTTCAGGGAATAACTTTGTTTTCAAGAAATAGTTTAATTTTTGAAAAAATATTTATTATGTATTTAGTGTTCTGCCTGCATGTATCCCTGCAGGCCAGAAGAGGTCACCATATCTCATTACAGATGGTTGTGAGCCACCATGTGGTTGCTGCAAATTGAACCTCAGAAGCTCTGAAAGAGTAGTCAGTGCTCTTAAACTCTGAGCCATCTCTCAGGCCCCCCTTAAGAAATAGTTTCTTAATGCCAGGGAGATAGTGACAGAATAGTTCTGTAAATTGATACATTTGATTTGGTTTGTCTGTAAAGATATAATTTTTAAGCTCTGAAATAATATTAAAAATTAAATTGTTTTGATATTTGAGGGAAATTATAATTACAGTATATTTAGTATAGGAAAGAATGGCCACAAACACTGATATCATCCATAAGCTGCTTATTCCTACCCATCAACTCTTCCTTTGCCCACCCCTGCCTCTTTGCCTTCACTGCTTTCCTTGCTCTGGCTTCTCTGTACTCTGTGCCAACGTACATCCAAGAAAGGAAACGTATGCTTTGAACTACTGGATAGACTCATTTATGTATTTATTTATTTTTGTCTCTGCTCCAAAAATTACAAGATTTTAGGTTTTTAGTGAACACCCACTTTATTTAACTCTAAATAAAGGTGATTTATGTCTATAGGTGTAGATTAAACTGGTTCTTCCTTGTGGAGGAAAATTATTTTCTGACTTTTACTTTATATTTTTCAAATATGTGAAAGATAATTGATTTTTTTAATTTAATTTATATGGGTTTTGCCCCTATGTATGTCTATGCACCACATGCAAGCCTGGTACCTGAGGAAACCAGAATAGGGTTGGTCGTAAATGGCCATTTGAGCACTAGGAATTGAACCTGGGTCATTTGGAAGAGCAGCCAGTGCTGTAAACCCTACTGAGCCATCTCTCCAGCCCCATATAAGTTGATTTGTATTAAAATAATAATTTCACTGTATCTTATATTCTTATTTATGTTTGTTCACTTTGGATCAGAGTAATAGAACAGGCTAAGTTGCTATTTTTACTGGTAGATAATGAATTACTACTGTTTGAAATTGGAAAATGTTATTAATATAGTATATTTTTGATCCAGGTAATAATCAACACAGAAAAGAAGCCTTTGTTGGAGATGAGGAAAACAAGATTGTGAGCCTGAGTTCCAATAAAGGCAGTCAGTCCTACCCAGCTAGTGATCAGGTAGCAAGTTTGGATGTAAGTTCTCTAGGACAGTGAAGGAGCAGTTCTCCTTGGAGTGCTGCTTCAGGTCCCATTAATCTGTACTGATGCAAGGCTCCTTCTAGTGAGACTGTTGTCATAAACTATGTCTCAGATACTGTCTTCAAGCCTTTCTGTGTATTAGCACATTAATCTTCACCATATCCCTGGGAACATGTTACAGAGCCCTTTATGACATATTCTTCTTGCCAAAGCCAGTGCTGCCCCCATCTGGCCTTCCAGAGTCTGTTCACCTCAGCTGCAGCAGCAGAGCCAAGGTCTCACCCCTCCTACTTTTCTCTGCTTTTTACTCTACAGAATTCTCCATCTCTACAGAACTTCATGGATTGACAGGTTTTGAAGAGTAAATGTCAGAAAAGAGAAGGAAAATAAAAAGCTCATTGCTTTTCAATGTCTATTCCTACTGGGAAAAAGATTATGATGTAATGTTGTAAAAAAGATCACTACATATGTTTATATGTGAAAAAGTACTAAATTTCATCCTCTGATCAGATACACTGGCACTGGGGTTTCTGATTATAGTGTAGTCTGACAGTATATACTAGAAAGTTTGAAGTATTACAGGTTAAGTGTGATAATACCAAATAACGATGTATGCTCATTGAAAGATGGTATTTTCAAATACAAACCTTTTGGGATTGAGGTTAGTTTTGCCTCAGCAATCCTGATATGAAATACTGTCACCCCTTCAAATGCTCCTGGTTCTATTCCATTGTTATCAAGAGGGTTTGCACTCATTTCTGTGAAATAAATGACATAACTCAGCACACATCTGTTAAAATCATGAAAACTCATAATGCAGACAAGACATCTGAAGAATATTGGGAAAATGTGTCTTGGTCATATATACTCATTTCCACTCAGTATACCTACTTCTATTTACTATTATTATTATTATTATTATTATATACATTTTATTGATATTTATTGAGCTCTACATTTTTCACTGCTCCCCTCCCTGCCTCGCCCTTCCCTCTGCTCCAAACCTCCCCCAAGGTCCTTATGCTCCCAATTTACTCAGGAGATCTTGTCTTTTTCTACTTTCTACTTTCCATGTAGATTCTGTTTACTCTTCTTTCAACCGCAGAAACACTGTTTTGAATTTTGTGAACAATAAATTCTTTTTTGTTTTTATTTGTTTTGAACTACTAAGTAGCATTACTTTCCAGTATGCCATGAGCATGAAGATTTAGTCAGTTTATGATAATATTGCAGCAGGGAAAAAAAAACCACTCTCTAAATAATTCAAGGTATTTGTGTTTTCCATTTTGTGATCTCCTAAATTTTGTGCTGTATGCACATGCTCATGGATGCCAGAGCTTCATCTTGGAAGTCATTCCTTAGATGCTGTCCACATTTTTAATGGTGTTTTAAATTGGCATAAATTACTTGCACATAACCACCTTAGATTTGTTTGTTGAGAATTTTTTTTCCTGCCAGGTAGGCTAGGCTAGCTGGCCATGAGCCATAGGTATCTGCACATCTCTGCTTGTTCAACTCTGGGATTACAAGTATGCACTAACATGCCCAACTTTTTAATGTGGATTCTGGGGATCAAACTCAGGTTCTCAGATATGTGCAGCAAGCACTTTACTTCCTGAGCTATCTCCTAGCTCTGCCTCTTAATTTTTAAAATATTATATAAAAATTATAAATAGCTGATCTACTGGGAGCTCACCAAGGCCAGCTGGACTGTGACCAAAAAAGCATGGGATAAAACTGGACTCTCTGAACATGGCAAACAATGAGGGCTGATGAGAAGCCAAGGACAATGGCACGGGGTTTTGATCCTACTTAATGTGCTGGCTTTGTGGGAGCCTAGCCAGTTTGGATGTTCACCTTCCTAGATATGGACGGAGGGGGGAGGACCTAGGACTTAGCACAGGGCAGGGAACCCAGACTGCTCTTTGGACTGGAGAGGGAGGGGGAGAGGAGTGGGGGGAGAGGGAGAAGGGTGGGAGGAGGGGGAGAAGGGTGGGAGGAGGGGGAGGGAAATGGGAGGCTGGGAGGAGGTGGAAACTTGTTTTTTTTTCTCCTTTTCTCAATAAAAAAAATTATAAATAGAAATTTAACTTAGAAGAAATGTAAGAGGATATTTCATAAGTACTAGGGTTTTGATTAAGAGAACATTTGAGCATGAACCTTGTCCAGGTGTTTGAATGACTGTTGCAGGCAGATGGCATAGTTGTATGAAGAACAATACAAATAAAATAGCGAGACTTAAATTATATAGTAAAATATTAATAGTCTTAAAATGTAACCAAAATTAGATTTGTGTTCCAAACAATAAAAGAATTAATTTTGTACATATTTGAGTAATTTATACACTATATTTAAATACTATCTTCAAATTTAATAGGTTTTGTTAATTAGGGTTCAGGTCCCAAAAGCAGAACAAAGTGTGTCACAAAGTTCTTGAAAAAGAGAGACAGCATCACAAAGCTTTCCTTTGTGTCCTGTAATTTTTCACACTTTAGTTTATAAGTAGCTTAATAGATTGAAAGATTAATTTATGAAATTACTTTGAAAATTAATAATTTAAATTTGGCTGTTAATTACAATTTCAAGATGTCCCATTCATTGGGAAAACTTACCCAAAACATGTAAAGCATTCATTCCTTTGAACGTGTCTTTTTGTATTTTCTTAACTTTATTATCATGAATTCTGAGTTCTGCTAATGATTTGGGAAGGTTAAGTGGAATTTCACTTAGTTGATTGTGGGATAAATACAGCCTTCTCAACTTCTTTGTGGTTAGAAAGGTTTTTGGGTGAATCTTTGTTAGCTTGTTGTTGTTCAGAATCAGAGCCTAGATAAAGCAGAGAAAGAAAGACGGTTTGAGGCAGTTATTCTCAACCTGTGGGTTGTGACCCCTTTAGGGGCATGGAATGACCTTTTCACAGAGGTTGCCTAAGACCATTGGAAAACACAAATATTTTCATTATGATTCTTAACAGCAGCAAAATTACAGTTATGGAATAGCAATGAAAATTATTTTATGAGTGGGAGTTACTACAACATGAGAAACTGTATTAAAGGGTCACAGCATTAGGAAGATGAAAAACCACTGTTTTGAGGGAATGGTTTGATTTCCTGATATTCTACAGTAATTAATCATGAAAATCTTTAATTTCTACCATTTATATATTAACTAAAGATTTGTATTATACTTTCAGCCTTAAAAATGTTAAGTTAGAACAGTACAGTGCTTTAATGTCTGGTACTAGTTAGATATAATCTCATTTTTTTAAAACTTTGAATTAGTTGTTAATACAGTCATAGTAACCATTCACATGGCAATATAACAATAAAGAAGATAATATACTTCTATTTTTCCCTCTGCTATATTGAATAATTTTTGATCTTTACCAGCAGTGGTGGCAGATTTCTTAGCATCTTTAGGATTTTTTTTTGATTCTCTAATAATCTGGTTCTATCAAGTAGCATCTTGAGATTTATTTCTTTTATAAACTTTGTCCTTACTCTGTTCTTCCTTTTGTTTCTAGACAGAGTCAGTATGTCCTACTGGAATTGCCCAGAGCGTTTCTCCTTAGCACACACACTCTGGCTGTGCAGCAAACTCCTTCAAGGGTGTGTTCACTCATTTTACTCTTTGGCCGTTGTCTCTCTCTTTAATCACCCTCTTTCCTGACAAACTATGTTGTTAAAGGTTTCATCTGAGAAAGATTAATCCTAGGAGAAGAGGGGAAACTGTTTCTCGTTGCCATCCAGCAAAAATAGGTTCCTTTCTGAATATATGGTAACAGCTACGGATGTATTTCCCCTTAGTTAGCAGGAAAATGAGTTAAGAGTTGACTTTAACAACGTAGTGGATCACAAAGGTGGCTTATGACTTTTCCTTGACCCTAGGAGGTTAAATCTATTTTTCCTTTGAGTAGTACAGTTCAGGACACAATGAAGAAAAATGATTTGGCAATGAATATATACTTCAATAAGATCTTGCCATGGTGTTCAGGACTTATGTCTTTTGTCATTTATCCATTTGGTTTCTGGTTAAGATACATAATTTTGGATTGTTGAAATTACATAAAAGGAATGATGAGTAATAAAACTAGGGTAAAAGCTTTTCTTCAACTTTTGTTCCGCTCTGTCAAATGCTGAATGACATAATGTCAGGCATGATGGGCTGGCAGAATAACCTGAGGTCAGCTGTACTCAGTGTTGGCTTTTACACAAGGAACTAGCTGTCCTGCAGCCCAGATACGTCACTAACAAACAGTGTAGAAGAAAATGTAGTGTGCAGTCACTGTAACAGCAGAGAGAAGTGAGTGGGGAGTGTTCCAGTCATTCTGTGTGTTATCTTTTCTGTGAGAGTACTAGCACCAAACAGGCAGTTTGAAATAGAACAGAGATTCCTAGGATGTCTAAAACATTTTGATTTCTCTTTTAAGACAGGAAATTTATTAGATATTATAATTAGACTTTTATAATTATGCAGCATACCACTACTTCAATTATAAAACAGCTGCTTGTGAAAGTGCTTTCACCTGTAGCAATGACAAGTACTTCTTGTTACTCCTACTTGGGAAAGCAGGTAAAAAGAAGCACTTAAGCCCGGGAGTTTGAGGCCAGCCTGGGCAACAAACATATCCTATAAAAACTTAAAATAAGCTGGGCAGTGGTAACACACTTTTTAATTCCAGCATTTGGGAGACAGAGGCAGACAGATCTCTCTGAGTTCAAGGCCAGTCTGATCTACAGAGCAAGTTCCAGGATGGCCATGGACACATGAAAGTGGTTTCTGTCAGCACCTTTGGCCAGTCTACTCACACTAGCCTGACAGTGATACTGGGCACCGCTGAGGAAATTCCTATCTTTGAGTAACAACTTACATGTATTTTCTTATTTAATTTTATAAGCCATTCTACAAAATCCATGCCATTATTATGCCCTTCTTACTGCTGAGGAAGGTAAGACTACTTTCTCTGTTATTTAGCTGATAGAGCCAAGAGCTGTGTCCAGGTTCACCCAACATCAGAACATTCATCCTTAACACAGTACAATATACAAATTGACTTTAAAAATATTAAAGAGGACTAAAAATTTCCCAACATCTTTTAATGCATCATTTCCCAATGAAAAATGAAAGTTCATGTGGACTGAGTTTATAGAATACTCCTAAAATACAATAAAATTATGTTAATTGAATTAGAACTTTTATGACTTTGATATCAAATGTAAAGTTGGTTGTTCTGTGGTTATTTGAATATAGTCTCAAAGGTAGTAGAAGCATTCACAGGTCATATATATTTCCACATTCTTTTTAAATCACATGTATATATGCCTATCCTTTCCTATCTCTGATAATAAAATAATGACCTCTCCTTTCTCCAAGTTTCTATAATATCAAGTTAGTGGGGTAGGCGAGGTGGATCTTTGGTAGAATCCATTGTGTTATTGCTGACTTTCTTAATATTTGAGTAAGTCCTAGTATGGAAACTGCATTTTATTAATTAAAATTTTATGAAGAACTTTTTTTCTTAACTTAAAGGCAAAAAAGAGCAGTCAGAATCCAGCTACCAAGCAGTACACCACTTAAATGTGAACTTTTGGGGAGGTTAACCTAATCTCTAGGCTCTGGGTGCAACACCTTGCTCGTTATCCATTTGTGTGCCTCTAACGTGATGAGTATATATGTATTTGACCTGAGATGACAGAGAGGCAAAGTGACGTCACATCTCCCAGATATAGGATCTATACTTGGCTACCGTTATATACAGATAGGCCTATATGCAAGGCCTAGTATGATTATGAATTCTCTTCTTAGTATTTTACCTTCCCTAAAGATGACAGGCTATATGTTTATTTTCTTTAGCACAGCCTGGGAGTATAGCTAAATGGCCTGGAAGAAGTAGTCCTAGCCAGGCAGTGGTGGTGCATTCCTTTAATCCCAGCACTCAGGAGGCAGAGGCAGGTGAATCCCTGTAAGTTCGAGGTCAGCCTCATGAGCTAGTTCCAGGACAGCTAGGACTGTTACACAGGGAAACCCTGTCTCGAAAAAAACAAAAAACAAAATAAACAAACAAAAAAAGTAGTCCTAGCCCCATAGCCCACCATACCAGACAGTATCAAGCTGGAGCTGTTCATCTAGCATGCCTATCCTCAGCTCAGCAAGACAAGGGCCAGGCTGACAAAAGCAGGTGACGCCTTCACAGCTGTGTCAGTGCAAAATCAGACTCTTTATCCAAACTTAATTTTAGATTAGTCAGAAAGCCAGTAGTCCTCTAAGCTTCAAAATCCTAGGCAATGTTAGGAAATTAAACTATTAATTGTATTTATTAATATATGAGGAGAAAATTCATTTTCTTTTACAAAGATCAAGGAAAAGATGACATGCATACATATATTAGCCACCTAAATAAATATATCCTATGTGCTATTGTTAGAGAACTATGAGATCTTAAGTCAGTGGCTTTGGGAGAACATTTCTTAATACTATATTGATTATTGGTGTAGATAAATATTTTTGTTTTGAAACAGGGTCACATTATGAAGCTCTGGCTGGCCTGAGATCCACCTACCGCTGCCTCCCAACTGCCAAGCCCCGGGAATAATTCTTTCTTTACTCCTTATAGTGCATAGTGAGCCTTGTCATCTGACTAGATAGTAGCTTTTTACCTGGCTATTATTCTGTAGGCATTAATTGAATTAAGCTGTAGTGTTTACTTGACTGAATACAAGAATTTTGCAGTGGGTCATCCATAGGAAAATAAGATTTCTTTATTGATGCAATATAAGTAATCATTCTAACAGTGATAAGAATTTTCACTAAGTATTTGAAAATAAGAGTATATAATCTTACATAAAGTGAAGTGAGTCCTCTAAAATCATTTTCTTTAATTTCCTTAATTTTGTTATTTTGAAGGTCAACCATCCGAGTGTCAAATGGTATGTTGCTTGGGACTGAAGTCAAACCTGAGAAATAAACAAACATGTTACAGATGACAGACGTTCATGCTAAAGATGAGATAGTATTACAGTAGAGATGTACATTTTTAAAATTTATGATCAATAACATAAGACTTAGTAATTGTAAAAAATGATAACATTTTCTTTTGAAAGTTTCAAAAGAAACTTTTTTTATTTTTACAGGGTATTTGTCTGTCTTGAACCTCGCTGATTCCAAAGTGAAATGCATGGTGGTAGGCTATGCTTGGCTTTGTTTAGAGATCACAAGCAACAGAAGCACAGCTATTCAATGCACTTAAACTGAAAATAATAGCTTTTTTGTGCAGATTTTCTGGTTAGTGAGAAACTGGAATATAAGGTTCTTTACCATTTTTTAAGAAGAACCGAAATGAAATTGATTGGGGTGGTACACACCTTTAATCTCAGCACTCTGAAGGCTGAGCTAGGCAGATCTCTGTGAGTTCTAGGCCAGCATGGTCTACATAGTGGGACCCTGTCCAAAACACAATATAAAACAAGGAGGGGAAGCCCAATATGTAGAAAGTTATGATTAGAAAAATAGTTATTCTAGATTGTTTTCATGCATAGTAACAAAATATAATCTTTTGCTATAAATAGTCAATTCTGCTAACTGGCTGTAAATATTATTTACAAGTCCTTCAAATATCTTGATTAGCATATAGATGTGAGATAACTTACTTCATTCATCATCTACAGTAATAAAGAACAAAGTGATTTAATGTATCACTTTTCTACCCTTGTGCCTTTAGTTTCCATTTTCCTTTGTAGAAACAACAGCTGCCTTTGTCATCTCAGAACAAGGTTAAGATGAACACTTCTAATCTTTTTGGAGATTATAATTACACCATTTCCCTCTTCTACTTCCTCCCTTCAAGCCCTCCCATGATCTCTCCCCTTGCTCTCTTTCAAGTTTATATCTTCTTTTTCTTTAATTGTAATGTATGTATTCCTAAATAAATAATACAACCTGCTCAGTCCATATAACGTTGACCTATATGTATGTCTTTTTTGGGCCGACCGCTTGGTTTTTAGTATTTTAGAGGTAAGGACAAAAAGGCTCAGAAATTCAAAAGTATCTTTGACTACATAGCTAGTTTGAGGCCATCTTGGGCTATATAAATATTGTCTCAAAAGAAGAAAGGGGGAGAAGAGAGAATGATGGAGGAAGGGAACAGAACCAGTCTAGGAAAGAAGCCAGGTTGGCTATATCTGATATGGGCACAATAGAGCTGATACCATGTCACCTTGTACCCTGAATGCTAGCTGTGGATATACAGAATTTAGCATTTCTCTTATGGTTCTTTTGTTTGTTTGTTTGTTTGGGTGTTTTTTGTTTTTTGTTTTTGTCTTGCTTTGGTTTAGTTTTTCCTTGCTATTTCTTTTCCCTTTCTTTTGGAATGGGGATGTATACTGTGCGGTCTCTGTATCCTGGAACTGTTTAATTTCTTATCTATTTTACAAGGACTCACAGATAACAGTTTACTTTGAGTTGTAGGAGATCTTAAACTTGGGTTTTTGAGCAATATTGTAATTGTTATGACTATGACTTTCTTTGAGCTGAACTGAATGCGGTTTGCATTATAAGGTGGACATGAGCCTTTTGAAGATCAGAATACAATATGAGGTCTAAAGGAATGTGTTTGGACATCTAACTTGAAACTAACTCGTCTTGATTGTCAACTTGATTATATTATGAAGTGTACATCTTGGTGTGTCTGAGGGCAATTTTAGAAAGGATTAATCAAAGGGACGACCCACCCTGAATGTGGGTGGCACTCTCCCTTACTGAAGAGGGAAAATAAGGAAGAGATAGCTAGTACAAACATTCATTCTTTCATTGTCTTTGCCTCCTTTGCTTTGTTTCCTCTGTGTTTTTCCCTTGCTTCCCCACCCTTTCCCTGTCTCCTGTCATTCCTCTCCTGTCTTGGTTGCCAATATGTGAACTGCAATGTACAGCTACCCAAATTTTTTAAAGGTTTGTTTATTTATTATGTATACCGTATTCTCAGTATTCTGTCTGCATGTAGAAGAAGGCACCAGATCTCATTACAGATGGTTGTGAGCCACTATGTGATTGCTGGGAATTGAACTCAGGACCTTTGGAGAAGCAGGCAGTGCTCTTAACCACTGAGCCATCTCTCCAGCCCCCAGCTACCCAAAATTAATGGTTCCTTTCTTAAGTTATTTTCTTGTTATATTATTGTTTTGTAGCACAATGAAGTTACTGAGCAAAAATGATAAAATTTTAATTAGACCTCCTTAATCACTTCTTTCTAGAAAGTTCTAAACCCAAATTATTCATAACACAAAGCACATTATTGCATTTTGAAAATCTAAAGATTTCATGAAATGTACATGACCCATGTTATCGTTCTGGGTGGGAACCGTATTTTCTACTGTAGCATTTTATTGCCTAGTAAGTGTAGGGTTGATCTTTTGACATTTTGAGTTGAACTAAAATGAAGGAAATTTAAAAAATGAACTGCTTAGATCTGAGAAGAGAAAGAAATCCTTTCTATGTAAGGTCCCCCTTTGCAAAGCCGTGGTGGCACCTGCCTTTAATCCCAGAACTTGGGAGGCAGAGGCTGGTGGATCTCTGTGAGTTCGAGGCCAGTCTGGTCTACAAGAGCTAGTTCCAGGACAGGCTCCAAAGCCACAGAGAAACCCTGTCTTGAAAAAACAAAATACAAAACAAAACAAAAAAAGGTTCCCCTTGTGTGTGTGCGCGCATTTGTGTTTGTTTCTGTGCGTGTGTGCGTGCGTGCGTGCGTGTGTGTGTGTGTGTGTGTGTGTTTTGAAGCAAGGTTTCCCTGTGTAGCCCTGGCTGTCCTGGAACTTGCTTTGTAGACCAGGTTGGCCTAGAACTCACAGAGATCCTCCTACCTCTGCCTCTGCCTCCCAAGTACTGGGATTAAACAGAGCTCTACCACCAACCAGCTCCATGTTTTCTTTTTATTCTGAATTTTTAAACAAGGGTAGAATGCTTTGCAGTCTGCTGGACTGTCCACGTAAACATTTCTCTGCCTGTTTGCAGTTCTGGAATCCAGACTGGGTACTGAGGAGGCAATCTGCCACCACCTCGTTTTTCTTATTCCTTACATGAGGGTCTCTGTTTTACCTAAGCTGGCCTCGAACTCACAGCCCTCCTTTACTGATTTCTAAAAGTGTGGACTAAAAGCCTGGACTAAAAGTGTAAACAAACCATTTTGCAGTGACTGAATAGAGTTTTGAAAGTTCAGTGACTTCTTTTTTTTTTTTCAGTCCTCTTAACCTTTTCAGAAAAACAATATTCTTCAAAACAAAATTGACTGCTGTCCTTACCTAGATCAGAGCAGTGGACAACTCGAGAGTAACATTGGCACCCAAATGGACATGTTGGAAACAAATCAAAAGGGAAAAAGGGGTTCACTGGCTCTTTTGTTGGAAAAAGAGAATTGTTGTCATCGTCGTCATCATCTGTGTCTTCCATATCCTTCAACATCATATTCTTCAGTTCTGTGTGTGAAGGTCTAGAGAAGGGTTTGGCAGAGCACACAGCCAAGAGCAGTAGCATCATATACTCCTTCATGTTGTCCTGTGTAAAGTTCAACCTGGCATTTAGTAGACATTGGGTATGAAATTAGAGTTTCAACAGATACAAATTCTTTTATATACATTTCTAGTGTTGGAAAAAGCATGACAAAATGGCATTCTTACCCATTGCTATGTAGTGTAAGATTAAATACATAAAACTTTTTTAGCGCAATTTTGGAGGGAGCTTCAATCAATCTATTTATTTAAACAGCCAGATCTGTTCATTAATGGTGCATGCTCATCTTAGCAATACTTAGGACTCTGGAACAAATTTTACTGGGAAGTGCAGGCTTAATCTCTTGATACTTTGAAATAAATTTCAATAAAGGAAGTTAAAATTAAGTACTTAGATTTGACAAGAGAAATAGTCTCTGAATTAGATTCCTTTGTTTAATTTTTATTTTGAATTTTTAAAATAGCCTCATCTCAAGAAATAATTCCAAAATGCATAATAGAATTCTTTGTAATAGGAAAAATTAAAGACAGTTCTGTTAGTTAAAGGAAAATATAGAATGTATTTATCAAGTGAACTATATTTTAATCTACAAAATGTTTCCAAAGATACTTTAAAATATAGATTACTTTCTATTAAATAAAAAAGCAAAACTTTAAAAATTCTTAGTTAGACTTAGACTACTTTAAGTTAAAAAAAAACTAGTATAAATAAACTACAATGATAGAACTATGGATAAAGTGTTTGTCTTTATTAATTTTTTTAAAAATACAGTTTGACATATCCCAAGCTGGCCTAGAACTCACTAAGTAGCCAAAGATGATCTTGTACTCCTGATTCTCCTGCATCTACCTCCCATGTGCCAGGATTCAGGGTTGTACCTCTAGACCTGGTTTATGTGATGCTGGGGATCAAAGTTAGGGTTTGATACCCATTGGACATCCCCAACCCGGATGACTTTTTGTCTTCTATTCCTTTAATTTTATAAGCAATAAATATTTCCTTTATAATTAGGAAGGTAAGTTTAAAAAATTATTATGACTAACTCTATTCTCAAAACCATTCCATTGCTAATACCTATGCCACTTTCCAAGGTTATCCTCAGTGGCCCTTAGACAATGTGGACATTTCCCTTAACTGATTGCTTTTTTACCCTACCAAACCTCATTCTCATCATTGGTAACTTTTTCCACCCTGTGATTGGATATTTTTTATTTCCAACCTATTCTGTTATCTAATACCCCATCGTGACCATCTTATGACCAGACTATTTTGTTGTTGTTCATTGTTTCACTGAGTTTCATCTGGTTGAATAGTTGTCTCTGATAGATGCAATGTTGTTTTTAGGTGTGTATGTGTGTTTTAAAGCTTATACAAAACTGTAATGTATAAATGAGAACCTTCAGAGCATGAATTCATTACCATCTGTTGTCTGATATTACCATACATACATTTACTTATAATTTGGGAGTCAGTCTTACTGTTATTTTGTGGTTTGAAACAGTGTCTCCCTATATATAGCTCAGGTTGACCTAAAACTCCCTGTAGGAGATCCTTCTGCCTCAGTCCCAAATATTGAAATTGTAGGAATCTGCCACCACCTATGAAATATGTACATTCTTAGGCATTTTCAAAGATTAAAAACCATAATGAAATCATCAAAAATAGGTGTATCCCGGTAGTATTCATTAGCAAAAACAAGTTTTAATATGAATATGTGTATATACTCGTATATATATATATATATATATACACACACACACACACACACATTCATTTTTTTTCACTGTTAAGACAGAAGGCTCTATAGATGGTCTCTTAACTTCCATCACTTAACAGTCTGCATTGCATAAGTGTCAACAGTGATTCAGTATGAGAATTCTATTCAGTCATATCTGACCCAGTTTCAGAATACCTGAGCCTTGAGTCAGCTGCTAACTGTGTCCCAGAACCCAGAAATCAACTTTAATATCTCTGTGTGTTTGCCTTTTCCTGAATTTAAAGATCAGATATGGAGCTGAGATGATGTTGATGTAGTCAGGAAAGAGTTTGCTGTGCAAGCATGAGAATCTGAGTTTGAACCAGACATGGAGGTGCATGCTTGAAATCCCAGCACTGAAGAAATGGAGAGAGGTGGATCCCTGTGGCTCACTAGCCAGCCAGCCTAGCCTAGTCAGTGAGTTCCAGACCAACAAGTGACCCTGACTCAAAGTAAGGTGGATTGTACCTAAGCAATAGCACTCAAAGCTGTGTTCAGTTCTCTGTGCTTGAGTACACACACACACACACACACACACACACACACACACACGAAAGCACACATGAGATGACTGTGTGACAAGACTTAGAAATTTTACAATTGGGGGCATTGTGCTGGCAATAAGGGCCCTTTGGCTTTTATTGGACAAGATCACCTGTATTTTTAACTATTGGCCTATTTGCTACTGTGGAATCTCCCTTCTTGGATCTCTTCTACAAGCCCTTACATAGGGTTGTAGTGACTGTCATTTTCAGAATCATTTTGTTCTTGTCTCTGATGCTCATCTGCTTCCCTACCTGTGACTTGTTACAGTGTTTGTTTTGGTTATTTGAGACAGAGTTTCACTGAATAGCTCTACTGGCCTAAAACTTGCTCCATAGGCCAGGCTGTCCTTGAACTTAGGGCATTTCTCCTGCCTCTGCCTCTGGAATACTGTGTTTACAGGTATGTTTACATGTGGTTTCATTATGCGTTTTTACCTCACACCTTTTTGTGGTTCTCCAGTTCCTTAGTGTTAATATCAACTTAGACTCAAGTTCCAAAACACTTTTTCTCTAGAAATTCAACTTTTAGTCTTTAGCTGTCTTAAAGTCACTAATTCTTACTTTTTCAGGTTTTTGTTTTTGTTTTGAGACAGTCTGTCTCCAGGCTGACAAGGAAATTTGTAACTGAGGAGGACTTTGAACAGCTAGTGTACCTGTCTCCATCTCCCAAAGGCTGGAGATTGAACCTGGGGCTTCATGAATACTAAGCAAGCACTCTATCAACTAAACTACATTACAACCCCTTTGGTGTATTTCTTTGATCAGCCTGACACTGCAGCTTTGCCGGATGCACAGATACTCTTATTTTAGTAATTGGAAGCTTGTAATTGCAGTGTCATTTGAAGACCTGTCTTTGGCATAGCCTGGTTTGAGGTTGCCAGAGTTAGTAATTCAAGTGATCATCTCTTGTTTTTGTTTCTTTGTTTGTTTCATTGTTAGGAGTTTGTTTGTTTTTTGTGGGTTTTTGTTTGCTTTGGTGGGGTTTTATTGGTTTTTTTGTTTGTTTGTTTGTTTGTTTTTTGAGATAGGGTCTCATATAGTCCTAGTTTTCCTGAAAATTGCTACGTAGACCAAGCTGGATGGTCTACAGAAAGAAGCCTGCCTCTGCTTCTTGGGTCTAGGATTAAAGACATGCACCACCCCACCCAGTCAGTGGGTGTTTCTTAAGCATTCATGTTTCCCAAGCATTATGTTGGGTCACTTAATTGGTAAGGTAGAACATATCTTTCTCCTGTTCCTCCTCTCCTTTTGAAACTGAGCATAGTGGCACATAACTATAATCTCGGCATTATGGAATGTGAGGCAAGATCATGAGTTTGAAGCCAGCCTGAGCTATATTGGGAATCCTAGGACAGCTTGAGCTACATTGTAGGACCCTGTCAAAAATAACATAATAAAAAAGGGATACCCTTAGCCAGGCGGTGGTGGCACATGCTTTTAATCCCAGCACTCAGAAGGCAGAGGCAGGCAGATCTCTGTGAGTTCCAGGCCAGCCTGGTCTACAAGAGCTAGTTCAGGAAAGGCACCAAAGCTACAGAGAAACCTTGTCTCAACCCCAACCCCCCAAAAAGGAAATGAAATAAAAAGGATACTCTTGAATATTAAATGATTTAATGGCAGTGAGGGAAAGCTGCTGTGGAGATTACTGAGTGAGTCAAGTGCTTACTATGCAACCGTGAAGAACTGAGCTGTTATCCTCAGCACACACATGAAAACTGCATGTGTTGGCACATAGCTATAACCCCAGCACTCAGCATGAGTGGGGAAGATCCCAGGTGGATCCCAGGGACTCTCTGGATGGCTAGTCTAGTAGAAATGGCAATCTCCAGGTTAAGTGAGAGACCCTGTCTAAAACATGAGGTGAAAAACAACACCTGATGTTGATTTCTGGCCTCCATTCGTGCTTGCATGGCTGAGCATACCTGTTCATAGACATACACAAGCATACATCATGGGCACACACACTCTCCAAATAAATAAACCAATAGTCTAAATTAGTGACATTCTTAAGTGTTTTTCTCCTTTTAATAATCCTTTTGAAACCAACAAAAAAGATTAAAATGAATATAATGCCATATAAATGAGTTAGATTGAAACGTTCTCACATATAGTTTTTTTTATTGTTGTTACATTTAACATAGTAAAAATTCTTGGTTTTTTGTTTGTTTGCTGTGTTGTTGTGAGACAAAGATATTCTGTATAACCCAGTCTGGTTTTAAACTTGTGATTGTCTTGTATTGCCATATCCAGTGTTAAAATATTTGAAATTCCAGTCTGACAATAAAAATCATTGCTTTAATCCTAAATATATGCTTGCCCTCTTCTACCCTTTCTCCAGCATTCTACTGACAGCATACATGGCACAATTTTCCAAACAGATTGTTCTCATTCATTAGTTTCTCCCATAAGACAAAGAAAAAAATACCTACCTGTAAAAATGTTTTGAAATTCACAGTGTTTTAGGACTCTCGCCCCATTTTCTAGATTATAGAAAATGAAAATTGGGGTTTATTAAGTTGTCTGATTGTTTTTGTTCAAGTCTTTTATTTTAAAATCTGAATTACTTGGGCTTTAGCTTCCATATAAAAGCCAAAACTATTTTAACATTAAGGTATTTGAAATATAGAACTAAGAAAACTATGGAAAATTTTAAAGTATATGTAACAAGAGGAGTATGTTAGAGTGCCAGAGTAGATGCCAAGAGCACATGTTGATTTTCCATGTGGGCTGGCAGCAGAGTTGAGGGCTGGACTCATTTGTATGTGTTCCACATGCTGGTGACAGAGAGTCCTCTAGCCTGCTCGCCTCCATGAGCTCAAAGAAATTCCCCATGCTGAGTGAAGATTTAAGCTGAGGATCAGATTGGGTATGAGAAGCTGGATCTACAGATAAAGAAAAAGCACAAGGCACAGAACCAGGAAGCAGAACAATGATGGATATGCTTCTCTTGCACATCCTGTCTCAGGTTTACTAAGCATCAGCTGGAGTCCTTCCTTTTCTGACTGACTTCTTAGAATGGTAATATTCATGACTATCTCTTTGTAGAGAAATATGAATTAATACTTCTTCCTTTTAGTTTCAGCATTTTCTGTTACAGTGGAGGAGGCTTGCCATTGGTAACTAGTGGAAGCAACCAGCTCCTAAATAGCAGTTTATCTTTTTCCTGGTGAGAAGTACAGATCTGTATATTCATAACCTGCCACCTCAGTGATGGAGGTTCCAGAACAGTCTGGACCGTGCTATATTAGTAATACCAATGAACACACCTAAGGAACCCTTAATGTACCCCTAAGGAACACACCACCTTTAGATCTCTGGCCACTGGTGCTTACTTATGGCTATTAGAAAATCTTTGTATTGAGGACAGAAATACCTTCTTAATAGTTCTATATGCTAGTTTTATCTGTTGTTAGCCATTTTTAAAAATATATATCTTTCTGGTTTTGTTTTTGTTTTTTTTTTTAATCTCAGTTGCTTGTAAAGAAAACAGAGGCCAACCTTAGTACCCTGAGGAATTGCCCTCTGATGTTACTGGATCTCTGCTGTAGATCTGAGGAGTCCATGAGAAGATCCTAAACCTCTGTTGGTCAATCTGCACAGCTGTTCACCACTGTTTGCAGGGCATAAGAGAGCACTGCAGTCCCTTCTATTATGTAGAAAGAGTAGTGAAATAGACTTTGTTTTGAACTTCTTAAGACAGTTCAAAGTCAAGTTTATTAGTTTTGGCAGCTTTTAGACTACTATTTTTAAAAACTTTTAAAAATATTTATATCTCAGGAAGACTCAATATTCTTCTGATTTAGACAAGTTTTATCACTTATGAAAAGCTTTGGATTTTGGTTTCAAGTTCTAGTTTTAATAAGAAGACTCTTGGGAATACTATCCCAGTGCTACTTCCGTTACTAATAAATCAGAACCATTTAGAGCTGAGAGAGAGCTCTAGACATCACTCCCAGGAACTCCGAGAAGAGGAAGTTTAGGCTCTGGGTTTCTAGAACTCCCAGGAGGTAGCAGAGCTTAGGCAACTTCCTCACACCCACTTCTAAAGCTTCCAACCATGCTCCAAGTAGATTTTCATCTCTCAAAGTCCCTTCTAAATAGCGAACCAACTTTCCTCTGAAACAGACATGGTGAGATTTGACCAGGCTTTCTATTTGCCACTTAACTGTCTGTAAGCTTGAGATGAAAATCTTGTCTAAGGGGAATGCTGTTTTCTCTTACTACCTTATTAGGTAAATAAGTCACTGTATTTTTAAATCCTATGTTTCAAGGTCCACTTGACAACTAGGCTTGAATATTTCAATTCACAGATCTGTTGTAAGCTCCAGGATAGAAATGTGACATGACATGTCCTAGGTATCTGAGAGAAAATACAGACTACATGCAGGTATAATCAAGGCCTAGCCATACCCTTGAATACCTTAAAAATCCAAGCATGCACTGGCAAACTTAAAGCACTATTTGTTCACAGATACCAATACTGCTTAAAGCAACACCTTTAATTAATTTTACCTTGGAAATATAAATGGCATTCTAACTAAAGAATTGGCTGTTTTTCTTTCCTTAGGTACCAATTTTTCTCTTACCAGCTGTATTTAACACCCTTATTGCTGTTTTAAAAACAAAACATTCCTGCCTTTCCACTTTTTAAAGATTTCCTGCAGTGCTTGTAAAGTTAATCTGTTTTGTCTCAAGACTCAGGTCAGGTATCATGATACTCATTTTTCATGCAGTGGTTAGTTGTAACAAGAGGCCGCATCGCTTCCATTCTTTCCACTGCTACACTCTAGTGCTTTCTGCCAAAACCAAACGAAAAACAGCAGCTCAGATACTTTCCCATGAGCTGGGGCTTGCACTCCACTGCCTCCCTTTCTTTCTTTTTCTTTCTTATTCCTTCCTTCCTTCTTCCTTAACACAGTGATTCTTGATTGAATTGCAAGAAAAATGAAATAATAAAGCATGCTATTTTTGTAGCAATACATAAGATAAACAGAAGCCCCTCAGGTTCTTTGTGACTCTGTCCTTGTAGCATGTGGCCACTGTTTTCATGGCTGCCACACCTCTGAATACATTATCATGAAAGAATACTAAGTTCTATTTATTGTTGGGAGAAGAGTGGAGAGAGTATTCTTGAATCTTTTAGATCTAAGATATAATAAGTGTGCTTTGTGAAAGGACAAAGGAAATCCCTGTGTTATTCTAAGTATGAGATTTATAAAAAGAAGTCTCTAAACGTTTCATACAGAATACAGACCTGCTTAAACTATTGTTGATAGGTATTCTTTCTTGAAATTATGTTGATTTCTGTCATAATAGCCCAGTACCATTTCATTGTATAAGAAACATTTATCAAAAAAATGGATTTTCAAAGTTATAAATAAAAGTGACATTTGAATAATTCACATTTTCAAAAACAGTATCATAGGTTTACATAGTAAAAGACTTTCATTTAATATATCTAACATGCTCAAATTTCATTAAGATTAATTATTAAAGTAATATTGTTCTCAAAAGATTGTGTAAGATTTTTATTTACTTTTTAATATCAGTCATGTTAACATTTATATAAAACATTAGTGACATTTTTTCACTGTTTTCCAAAAACACATAATTAAAACTAATATAAAATTATGTATAAAATTACATAAGACTAAAGTAACTTCAGTTACAACATTTAGAGGCTTTTTTTATAATGTATATTCTAAGGATCTATACACTTATGGTTTAAATTTTACCATATTATTTACAAATGTTTATTAATAACATAATGCTTCCTTAGTATTAACAATAAAATAACTGTACACTGGTACATGTAATACAGACATGAAAACATACCTTGTCAGGAAAGAAGTTCTCTTCAAAGAAGTTATCCACCCTGTACTACTCAGCTACAATGCAAGTTCCTTAAGACTCTTTAAGAAGAAAAGATAAAGAAGTGTTACATTTAAAGAAAAGGAAAAAAACAGCCTGCCTAACACAGCCTCTGGTGTGGCTGCGTCCTGGGTGATACTGGAATAAACTGCTTCCACAGATTAGTCCATGTTAGTACTGAAGAGCGAGATTAAAACTTGTTACTGCTCATATGTTTTCCATCACTGTTTGTATCGTAGCCAAAACTTCTAGCTAAACTCTAGACGTCTACTGGAAGATTTGGAAGTAAAAAAAAAAAGAGAGAGTTTAATAATTCATGGCAAGTGGCCATTGAAGCTGTAGTCAGTCATTTTAGAAAACTTGATTTGAGAGTACTTTATGAAATTCTAACATGAATTAATACTTATAAATTAGTTTTTAAAACTACTCACCATTTATAGGCTAATAAACCATTTATCAGTCTTACTCAGTAAAGAACACCCACATTATTGAAGTGTGAACCCAAAGTTTACATGTACCTTAATAGCCATGATTTTGTTTTCTCATATTGACTGGAGTTATTATGTTAAGCAGATATCTCAAGACTTTTTTTTTAAGCTCTTAACCCTGTGATAGGCATCTTAAGGAGCTGCAAGCCAGGCCCTGCAAACTGTTTCCTGGCTCTGTGTCTGCTCCGGTATAGATAGCGTGCAAGTCCAGGTAACTCCTACACCTTTCCTTGCGAGAGTCTCAGCTCTGTTCTCATTGTCATTGGCTGAGAGGAGAATTATTTCCCCCCATTCCATTCCATGAAATTGCCCAGCTCCACAGCCATTAAGCTTTTCTGGCTTGAGGGGAAAGACTCAGTTGGTACAGGTGATCCTCCTGTCACTTAGGTAAAAGACTCGTCTTTGAACCTCAGGTCTGACATCACAGACAGCTCAGCACGCCCATTCACTGTGTCCTGGTGCTGCTGCAGCCCTCTCACCACCATCTTATTTGCAGTAGAGTCAGTTATTCACTGACGTTTTTGTTGTAAATATACATGTGAATTTGATGGATTGGGAACAGGATGAAATTATGAACTGTACTTTGTTAATCCTTGTGCCCAGAGCAGCTAGCATCTGCCTGAATTACATTAGTGCACGGTCACGAAAAGGAAGCTCGCGAGTGAAATACAACTTGTCCTCAACAATGACTTGTTCTGTATTTTAATATTTTATTGAAACATATGTTGAAAGAGATAAACATACCATAATGGTACAGCTCATTGAATTCTAAATCCTGATCAAGAAATCTGAACCCCTTCTCGTCTTTCCCAAGAAAGATATTTCAGCATCATAGTTTGTTCTTGAACTTTATACACATGCACTCACATTATACATTCTTCATGTCTCTACCTTTATTTTCCATTCAACATTATGGTTTTGAAAGCCACTCATGTCATTGTGGTTGGTTATCAATAGTTCATTCTCACAACTGTATTGTAGGAATGTGCTACACATTAACATACTCAATAGAGCTGATCATTTTTTGAAGAATTGTTATGAACATTTTAAAATTTCATTATTTAAGAGTCATATATATATACATTTTAATGAGGTTGAAATTGCTGAATCTCAACTTCCCCCAGGGTACAGCAAGGTGGGACTGAGGAGTTCTCTTCCTAGGTCAGCAGTAGAAATGCAACTGTTTATCTCCTCCTGCGTTCTGAGAAAATAACCTTTGGATATGACCCCTCAGGTCTATGGAGAACTTAATTCTTTTTCTTTTTGTACGTTTGGGTTTTTTCCCCAACCTCTCTTTTGTGTTGTTCTAAACATTGAAGTACGAGACGTATTAGAACAGTACCCTTAGTAGAAGTTATATTATATTGTAAGTGAAATAAACTACGAAACTTAAAAAGTAATATTCTTTTTACTTTGTGAACAGAAAACTTGTCTGCCTTAAAAACTGTATATTATGCTAAATTTGACCAGTGCTTGTGAAAATAGAAATACATAACTAATGCTGTGCTCACATGATTTCCAAGACAATACCTGTAGTTCTTCTGGTGTAGACATGGACTGCAGAGATCAAAGTCCATAACACAAGCTAAAATAAAGAAGGTCCTGAGAAACTGTCTCACAGACCTAAGAGCGTAATAGGTAAAGTAAGTGCTATAGGAGCTGGAACATAGGTGGACTATGAGCACACACAGTGCCTGCCAGCACTTTGCATTTTGGTGTGTAACACTGCCTCACCTTCTTACAAAACTAGAAAAGATAATGGTAGTATGGAGGAAATTGAGGTGAGATGACAGGGTGGGTGAAGACTGCAAGGGTGTATAGCATAGATTTTTTTTTTAATGTCTAAGGATGCTGGGCATAGTGGTGCAGGTCTTTAATCCCAGCACTGGGGAGGCAGAGGCAGGTGGATCCTTTAGAGGACATCCAGGGCTACTCAGAGCTACCCTGTCTCCAAAAACAAAAGCAAAGCAGACAAAACAAAAGTATGTCCAAAAACTCTGAATTCTAGGATGTATATTTGCATACCACAAGGTTTTGTCTTTTTGTTTCTCTTGAGACAAGATCTCTCTATCTCAAACTGGCCTAAAATTTGTGATTCTTCTGACTCAGCCTCTAAAGTACCAGAATTACAGGCTTGTACTACCTCGCTTGGTTAATATCCTAGGATTTTGTGTCTAGTAAATACCCACAAAAACTTTTGTGAAGGGGTATTATGGATCATTTTCATATTTATGTTTCTTATGGAGATCAAGCATATTGATCAGGAATTTATAACTATAGATCATACTGCTATAAGCAGTATTCAGTCTGAAACTGGATTTAGAGCATATGGCTTTTAAAAAAAAGAATATCAAGAAATCTTTCAGCTAAGCCCAAATTCTTAGCATATCTTGAATAATGCTATCCAGTAAAACCGACCTGAAGTCCTGTATGGCACAATTCTGGACTTTATAGTAGGTATCTCTTCTCTCTTCCACTTCCCTAACCTTTCATGGGTTTACTACTGCAGTGATAATTAATGGGACAGACCTCACTCTTATTCCCTTGCTTGAGGTTTCATGTTATGAAAGATGAATTTTCCCATCAATCATCATGTAACATAAACCTAATCGAATTTATGAATAATAAGAGTTTATACAATAAAGTTTAGCTTATTACAGTGTGTGGATGTGAAATACTGTCAAATATCTCTGGTGGTTTGAATGAGAGAAACTCCTGTAGGCCATGGTATGCCACTGATTGGAGAGTAGGAAGAGCCTTTGGTAGGTAGAGTCTTGCTGAAGGAAATAGGCCTCTTGGGGCAGGCTCTGTGTGTTTATAGTTCCTTCTCACATCATGTTTGCTCTCTGATTCATGCTGGTAGTTGAGAATGTGATTTCTCAACTTCCTTCTCCAACTGCCATTTCCATTTTCTGTACTTGCTGCCCTACTGCCCAGCCCGTCCCTCTGGAACCAGAAGCCAAAGTAAACTTCCTCTGTAAGTTACATAGGCCATGGTGTTCTATCACAGCAACAGAGGATTAATTACTGCAATCTTAAAATGTGTCTTTGCTTTGAGAAATCAGTATAAGAAGCACTCGTATTTTAAATAAATAATCCCAGTTTGTTCCTTTGAGAGGACCTGAGAACAGTGAGCACAGCTAGCCTTCAGGTTTGGTTTCCAAATGCCATTTCTCACTAGAAGCAATATCATGCCTAATAGTAGACATGTGAACTTCAGGTAGTTCTTAAAGCTCATACACTATGGTGGAGGACCCATTGGGACGTCTGAGATGTGAATATGGATGGTGTACTTGATAATACTGAACCAATATTCTTTTTGGGGAATTATGTAAAAATAATAATTGATCCAATTTACAATTGGATGGAAATCTTGTTTTGTTTTGTTTTTTAATTTTCGAGACAGGGTTTCTCCGTAGCTTTTGGTTCCTGTCCTGGAACTAGCTCTTGTAGACCAGGCTGGCCTCGAACTCACAGAGATCCGCCTGCCTCTGCCTCCTGAGTACTGGGATTAAAGGCATGCGCCACCACCGCCCGGCGGAAATCTTGTTTTTAAGTGATTCATACTGAAGTATGTTCTGAAATCCCAGATTCATTCCTGACTAGTAGACAAATGGATAGATACAGAGAGAAATGTCTGATTATATATATGGATAGTTATAGATTTAGATGCAAGTGAGTGGGTTGATGAATAGTCACAGATATGGAAACAAAAGCAGATGAAATAAATTAACAAAGTATTAGTTGGTATGTGTGAGTGAAGAGCATAAAGCTGCATATTAATTTTTTTAACTTTCCTATAGCCTTGAAATGTTAATAAATAGAATGATTAAATATTTAACATTGGGAAAGATGAACAAGTTTGTCTTAATTGTAAACTTTGATTTATCTTTATTGTAGTAAAATACTTTGTGTAAGATTTTTTTAAGTTAATTTATTGATTACCCTAGACAAGGTTTCTTTTCATCTTAAAATTTATTTTTTATATTTCATGTATACACAAGTTTTTTTCACATATACGTACATATGTATGTGTATCATGTGTGTGCCTGGTTCCTGCAGAGACCATTTCCCTGGAGTTACAGGTGGTTATAAGCTGCCGCATGGATGTTGGGAATCGAATCCTATGCAAGAGCAGTCTGTGTCTATGTTTTAAGACAGCCTCTTACTAATGTGTCTGGCCACCAAATCTTGGGGTCCACGGTTCACCTTCTCAGTGCTGAGATGACAAGCTCACACCACTATATCTAGTTTTTCCATGGGTCTGGGGTCCCAATCTTTGCATAGTAAACTGTTTACTGACTGAATTATCTCCCCATCCCCATTTTATAAATACTTTGACATTTGCAAAGTAGCTTTAGTTATTTATAGTCCCAAGGGATACCTTACAATGGACTTCCAAATTAGAATCTTTTTTTTTTTAAGAATCTTTTTTTTTTTATTGGAAATTGGAATACTAGCTGGGTTAGTCTTCAATAGTTCACATGCAGATTTGGTGCTTGTGAATATAATTCCCAGTTTATTCAAAGCAGTGAATCTTCAGCTGATCCCAGCTTACAAAAGACTTGCTTATATCCACTGATGGCTTGATGTAAGTTTATTTGACCACAGAGATTGTTACTTAGAAACAAACCAGAACATTTTAATAACATGATGTATTCCTTTTCTTTTCCAAACTAATACTCATTTAGTATAATCACATGTTATTTTTAAGACAGTTCTGCTTTCCCTGGTGTAGGGTTCACATTCTTCACATTTTATGCAAAGGAAAAAATAAACTAGTATGTAAGTTTATACTCTGCCCATTTATATATTTAAAAGGAAACAAAACTTAACAGAAAAAGGTAGCCATGTTATTATTTTTTGTTGTGTAATCAGAAGATATACTCACCGAGTTAAAACATTTGTACCCTTTGGGAATGACTACATACAGTAGACAGAATTCCAACAGGGCTCTCAGTTTCAGATGTTCTTGTTCAGCACACTGAAGCAAGAGCATGCGAGTAGTATGCCAAGAACTTACTTCTTCCACAAAACTACAGTTGACAGTGAAGTTTCTTTTATCTGAAAGTCTTTTCGGGGTGCGGGAAATAAATATTAACTTTCAGTATTGTGTTTGTGAAATTTTTTTATTCTTTGAAATTTTCATACAATGTATCTTGATCATATTTACCTTTGCCTGGTTCAGTTGGGTTAGATTCAGTTGGAGCTAATGGGTCCAGAAATGAAATAGGAAAGGACAAACTTGCTATGGAATGCTCTGCCCCAGCTTTGCTGCATGTTAGACAGGCCTGAGCTTTCCACACAGACTGTACTAGGAACTCTGTTATTTCTAAGGAAGGAGTCTATCCACTAGGCTTAGTGATCAAATACCGTTTCTTGTTTGGCTGACTGTTTTAAGTAATGTGCATGATTTTTTTTGTGCTTTTTAAATATATAAGCATCCACAGTGACCCATTCTTATAGTCAAATTTAATTTTCTTATCATCAATTTTGTTTGTTTGTTCATAGCCCAAACTGATGCATAATTTACTGCGTATGTGGTTCAGACTGGGCTCATACTTGAATAACTGTCCTGCATTACCCTGCTGAATATGAGATTACAGGCATGCCACCACACCAACCTGCTCAGTTTTTGTTATTTCTAAGATTTGTTAATTAGTTTGTTTGTTTATTGTGTATATGTCTCAGTATATTTGAGTGCCTGAGGCAGCCAGAAGAGGGTGTCGAATTCCTTGGAGCTAGAGTTGCATGAGGTTGTGAGGTAACCAAGGTGTGTTCTGGAACCTGAACTTGAATTCTCTGGAAGAGCAGCCAGTGCTCTTCCACTGAGTCATTTCGCCAGCCTTAGTCAATTTGTTTGTTTGTTTTTCTTCTTAAAAATTATTATATTTAAGCCGGGCGATGGTGGCGCACGCCTTTAATCCCAGCACTCGGGAGGCAGAGGCAGGCGGATCTCTGTGAGTTCGAGACCAGCCTGGTCTACAGAGCGAGTTCCAGGACAGGCTCCAAAGCCACAGAGAAACCCTGTCTCGAAAAACCAAAAAAAAAATTATTATATTTATTTTTATGTGCATGAGTGTTTTGCCTTCATGTATATGTATAAGTACACCATGCCCAGTTTCTGCAAAGATCAGAATGGGGCATTGTATTTCCTAGAACTAGAGTTACAGATGGTTGTGAGCCGTCATGTGAGTGCTGAGAACTGAGCCTGGGTGCTTTGCAAGAGCAACACATACTTTTAGACTCTGAGCCATCTGATTGACTTTGTTTTTTTGTTTTTTGAGGTTTTTTTTTCCAATCTAGATTGAGAAGTACTTTAGACTTTGAATTTCAACTTTTACACCTAATATGCTATCTTAGCCTGGAGACTGACTCAGGAATGTTCTGTACCATAGTTCACTCTGTTTTGTGTCATGAATCTGAACGTGCATGCTATGGCAGATAGTCACACTTGAGTTTTGTTGCTGATCCCCCACCTGTTCTTCAGATGGTTTCCTGAACTGCTGGCATAGCTTGGTTCCCTATACAAACCTTCCCAGCCAGATGTATTTACCCTGAAGAAGCCTGATGTATTTACCCTCTGGCCCAGTACAGAGCACTGTGCTGAACACAGCCCTAGTGTTTTTGGCCTGTTCTTTTTCTCCACTGTTTATCCTAAATTAATGAAATGCTACTTTAGATAGTAATATCCATTACACAAAAGACCTGGCAACCTGTGTACCTGCCTGTTGCTGAAGTCTCTGGAAGAAGATTGATACTTTCAAAAATCAACCCTAGACTCAGCACTTTCTTATGACATCATATCATTTAATCACTCACCCACTGTGCTACACAGTTATTTCCCCAGTTTTGTGGAAGACTGATCTAAGTTTTAGACCAGGTCTATGGCTAATACTGATTTCAGTTCTGAGTTATCATGGTTCTTTTTGTTTCTTTTTTTGTTGTTGTTCTTTGTTTTTTAAGTACTGGAGATAAATCTAAATGTTTCACAGAATCTAGAGCTTAGGGGTATCTAATGACTGTTTGGCATTAGGTTAGAGCTGACCAGAAATTTCTTTTAGTGAGTTCTTTTAATACATTCTTTAAAATTCAGGCCAATCGGTAATCTGAACTGATATGCAACTATGAACAAAGAATTAGTTCAGTGATCTCAGTTTATAAATTCTTCTCTGAGGAAACTTTTACTCTTCTCCTAAATAAGAGGAAAGGATAGAACTGATATCATATAGGGTTTTATTTATACCATCCTTTGAGGTTTCCCTTAAACAGCAGAATTTGAGTATTTCATTATATCATCTTTGGAACATAGTAATTCCTGGTATGTTTAAATGATGGTTTTGGAAGGACTGTGATGCAGAACAACAATATTGATTACTAAGTATTTCCACTTGTCAAAGGATGATTTAATTGTTTAAAGAATATACTCTGGGGGCTGGAGAGATGGCCCAGCGGTTAAGAGCACTGACTGCTCTTCCAGAGGACCCGGGTTCGATTCCCAGCACCCACATGTCAGCTCACAACTGTCTGAAAATGCAGTTCCATGAGATCTGACACCTTCACACCAACAAACATAATAAAGTTAAGTAAATAAATAAAAAAAAAAGAATATACTCTGGACTGGAAAACTAACTCAATGATTAAGTTGCATACTGTTCAGAGGACACAAGTTAAGTTCCCAGTACCCCCACATGAGGCAGCTCACAACAGCCTGTAGCTCCAGCTCTAGAAGAATTCATGCCTCTGGCTTCTGTGGGCACCTGCACACATGTGCATATTCTCATACACATCCACACAGAGTTAAAAATATGCTTTGTTTTTCTAATGTCTAGGTTAGAAAAATTTTATCTGATTTACTTTATGACTGTGTGAAATTTTTTTCCATTTAGTTTCTCATTTTTCTTTTGAAAATGCTTAATTTTTTAAAGATTCTTTTCTTTTTTGTTTGTTTCTTTGTTGTTTTTCAAGGGGGTTAATGTTTATATCAATTTTGGATAACCCATAAATTGATCCATTTTTGCACTGAGGACCGAGAAGACAAATTTTTTTATTATTTATTTATTATTCAATGCCCAGTTTTATTGCCACTATACACAGCATGCAAGAGTTGAAGACATGAATTCTTTATTTTTTAAGTTTTGCAGACCTTTTTGAAAAGCCAATATAGCTCTCCACCTAGCTGTCATGCAATACCCCCTATACACAAAGACATTTAGAAATGTCTCACTAGAAATGGCTGGTAGTCAGTTAGACATAACTGATAAAGCCAGGTCTGACCTGAATGTTAATGTCAACAGAGCAAGAAGTACTGGAGGAAACTTCCAGAAGGGTCAAACTTTAGGTACAGTTCTTGCTGTGCCTGGAACTAGCTTTGAAAAGACAGAGGCTCAAGTTGTAGAAGCTATGGTGAACTTGACTTCTTCTCCTGTTCCTTGAGATGAAGGTGAGCTGACTCTCAAAGCATGTGTCCTGGCCTTTATATTTATCTACCAATCCTATGACTTCCTCACTTTACTGTCCTCCCATCTCTTTCTTGTACTACAAGCCAGGTTCACCCTATCCTCTGACAAATTCCCACTTCCAACTTCTCTGATAAAAACAAAGTTGCTTCATTTAGAGGAGTGGTATGTTCACTTCCTTATCAGTAACCTAGATCTCTCATAAGCCTTGTGTGATGTGATCCACTGGTCTATTCGAAATATAATATTTTAGGTCCTTCTCTGGCTTCTGGCATATTTATTTCTTCATAACACCAGGCTATATATGTTTTCCACTAGACCATATTTTAGTATTTTTAAAAACAGTCATGTACAATAAGACAAGTCTCAAAATTAAAAATACAGATAGCATTCCTTGTACATATGTGCAAAGTCAAGACACTACATTAATGTTTTCCCAACTATAGCTAGTTTAAGACTTCCTTAGTGCACAGATGTGTTAATGACTACAGCAGATTTATGAGGCCAAAACTGAACATCTGTTTGTTATAACATTATATCAAGAAAAATGTTTGCTGTAAGGAAATTCATCACAATTTTTATGAAATTAAAACATCCTATTCAGAACATGATGAAATTTCAATACTGAACAGGTTCCATGCTAGAAATATTCATAAAACTATTTTAAAAACAGTTGTAATAAATAAATCTTCGAAATTCAGGGCAAAGATCCAACTGTCATTCTGATTTTTAGCTTTATGAGAGATTCTGCTACCTTGACAGAGTTGGGGAAAGTGTGTGCTGCTGCACACCATCCTTTCCTTGCAGACTGTTGACTATGACCACATATTCCCTGAGAGTTCTCAAACCGTGGCAGAGGTCGCCTAGGCTGTATGCTCCTTTCTTCACCACCTGTTTGATTGATTGACAGCTGTTACCTGTATACTTGATTTTCTACTTATACTTTTACCAGAAAAGAACTTCTCAGTTATGTTTATCATTGACTCTCTAAAGTGACTTCATAATGCAGCCAAAGAAAGTCACAATAAACTTGACAGGTAATGCATACCTGTAATCCAAGCACTTGGGAAGCAAAAACAGAAGGATCATGATGAGTTCAAAGGCAGCCTGAGCTATAGAATGAGACCCTGTTTGAAAATAAAAACTTTGAGAATAAGAAATAAATTGTTTAATAACCCTTCAGTGTTGTTGTATTCAAATATTAATACCATTGACTCATCTTACTCAGAGTTTCCTTTGACCTGAAAACAAGCATTCATTGCTTCTAGTTCTTGATTTTAGATGCAGCTGTTTCAGTTTCATGCTTCTTTGATTTCACTTCCATGATGGGCTGTGTCCTTAAACTGTATAACAAAATAAGCCATTTCTTTCTTGAGTTAGCTTTTGTCAAGGTATTTTATCACAGTGTAGTAGTATGAAGGAAAATGGCCCCCAAATGAAGTGGTCCTACTAGTAGGTGTGGCCTTGTTGGAGGAAGTGTATCACTAATGGAATGGGCTTTCAGGTCTCTTTTGCTCATGCTTCCCTCAGTACACTCAGTTCACTTCCTGTTGCCCATATATAAAGATGTGGCTAGCACCATGTCTGCCTGTGTCCCACCATGCTCCCTGCCATGATGATAATGGACTAAACCTCTGAAACTGTTAATCTGCCACCTCAATTAAATGTTTTCCTTTCCAAGAGTTGCCATACTCATGGTGTCTCTTCACAGCAATAGAAACTCTAACTAAGAGTCATAGTAACAGGAAAAGAAACTAAAGAAGAGGCCAAAGCAAGAACTTAAATCAAGAGACTAGTGTTTCTGCAGACCACAAAATTTAGTTAATGAAAGAAATCAACATAGTTTCTATATGTATCATATAAAATTTTTTATCAATAGAGAGATCAAAGGTCCTCATGGTTATACATGCCTTTAAGCCTACTACTTGGCAAGTTCCAGGCCAGCCAGAGCTACACAGTAAGACACTATCTCAATAAACAAATAAAATTTACATTAATAAAAAGAAATCATTACAAGTCAGTGTGTAATAAATATACTTTATTCATTAAACTAAGAACATTTTAGCAAGTAGGGCAAAAGAGAAGATTGCTAACTAGTGGAGGAATATTTTCAGAAATGAATTATTTTTACATTTAACTTATTAGCTTATAGTTAACAATAATTTGGGGTTTTTTTTAGCAAACTACTATTTTTTCATAGTTTCTCTTTTTTTCTTTTTTTTTTCTTTTTTTTTTTTTAAGACGGGGTCTTTCTACATAGCCCTGGGTGTCCTGGAACTCACTATATTAAACAGGCTGGCTTCAAACTCATGGAGATCCTCCTACCTCTCCCTCCCAAGTGCTAGGATTAAAGGTGTGCTACCATGTCCAGCCTTCTTTCTGTAATCTTTTGTTCTTGCTGAAGAAGACATGGAAACAGTCTTAAAATGGCTTTTTTTCTTTACTTAAAAAAGTAATTCCAAACATATAGTGATTTTTGTATGCCCTTCTGCTAGCTTTCCTTACCAATGTGCATATAACCACTGTAAAATTATTTAAACCAAGACGTTATCATTATAATAGTGTTTGGGGGACTAGAGAGATGGTTCAAGAAGTTAAGAACAGGTACTGATCTTACAGTGGACCCAAGTTCAGTTCACAGCCGCACATCAGTTGGCTCAGAACCACCTGTGACTTGAGCTCCACAGTATCTAAAACCCTCTTCTGGCCGGGCGATGGTGGTGCACGCCTTTAATCCCAGCACTCGGGAGGCAGAGGCAGGCAGATCTCTGTGAGTTCGAGACCAGCCTGGTCTACAAGAGCTAGTTCCAGGACAGGCTCCAAAGCCACAGTGAAACCCTGTCTCGAAAAACAAAAAAAAACAACAACAACAAAATAAAACCCTCTTCTGTTCTAGCTTCTGAAGGCATTGCACTCATGTGCACCCCCTACACACACACACACACACACACACACACACACACACACACAAAGATGTAATTTTAATGCATGAGTAAAATTTATAAATGGCAAATGAAAACTTGAAATTACTTGATCTTTTGTGGTTTAAGAACAATACTTGAATACAGTCTTATGCATGAAAATGCATAAGGGGATATTTCTCTAGTTTTAATGTAATTGTTTTCAAGATGAAGATGTTCTAGAGCAGAGTCTTCGTCTTCTTCAACATTGCAAATTTGTTCAGGAAGAATATTCCTAAAGAAAAATAAATATGTAAATTATAAATAGTCCAAGTAATCTAACTTTAGGATTTAGAAGTTAAGTTTTTAAAATGTTTTGGTTCTTTTTTTTTTAATTTATTTATTTATTAAGGATTTCTGCCTCCTCCCCGCCACCGCCTCCCATTTCCCTCCCCCTCCCCCATCAAGTCCCCCTCCCTCGTCAGCCCAAAGAGCAATCAGGGTTCCCTGACCTGTGGGAAGCCCAAGGACCGCCCACCTCTATCCAGGTCTAGTAAGGTGAGCATCCAAACTGCCTAGGCTCCCCCAAAGCCAGTACGTGCAGTAGGATCAAAAACCCACTGCTATTGTTCTTGAGTTCCCAGTAGTCCTCATTGTCCGCTATGTTCAGCTAGTCCGGTTTTATTCCATGCTTTTTCAGACCCAGGCCAGCTGGCCTTGGTGAGTTCCCGATAGAACATCCCCATTGTCTCAGTGTGTGGGTGCACCCCTCGCGGTCCTGAGTTCCTTGCTCGTGCTCCCTCTCCTTCTGCTCCTGATTTGGACCTTGAGATTTCTGTCCGGTGCTCCAATGTGGGTCTCTGTCTCTGTCTCATTTCATCGCCTGATGAAGGTTAATATTCAGGAGGATGCCTATATGTCTTTCTTTGGATTCACCTTCTTATTTAGCTTCTCTAGGAACATGAATTATAAGCTCAATGTCCTTTATTTATGGCTAGAAACCAAATATGAGTGAGTACATCCCATGTTCCTCTTTTTGGGTCTGGCTTACCTCACTCAGGATAGTGTTTTCTATTTCCATCCATTTGTATGCAAAATTCAAGAAGTGCTTGTTTTTTACTGCTGAGTAATACTCTAATATGTATATATTCCATACTTTCTTTTTTTGTCTTTCTTTTTAATATATTTATTTATTAAGGATTTCTGCCTCCTCCCCGCCACCGCCTCCCATTTCCCTCCCCCCGCCCCCCATCAAGTCCCTCTCCCTCATCAGCTCGAAGAGCAATCAGGGTTCCCTGACCTGTGGGAAGTCCAAGGACTGCCCACCTCCATCCAGGTTTAGTAAGGTGAGCATCCAAACTGCCTAGGCTCCCCCAAAGCCAGCTTCTTAAAATGAAGTTAGGCAGGATAGGTTGACTCATATTTGTAATTCCAGTACTCAGGGATTGAAGTAAGTTTAAAGACAGTCATCACTACTCAACTCAGTTCCAGGCCAGCCTGGTATAGAGTAATGCCAGTCTCAAAGTGAGGAAAAAGACAGTAGAGTAGATCATTAGATCTACACAGCTGTAAGAAATGAAGCAGTAAGAGGGCTCTAATGGAGCATAGTCACAACATGTAAAGAGAGGAAGTTCTTTCTAATTGTTGATTTAAAACAGGAACTTCCATTATTATGTAGCTGTGTAGCCAAGGCTGGCCTTTAACTCCTGATCCTTATTGCCTTCACCTCTCAATTGCTTGAATTTACAAGCATGAACCACTGACATTGGTCCCATACCATTCCAGATTAATCTTCTAATCACCCATGCTACCTCAGCAGGCATAATGATTAAACATGTAGAAACATATTCCCCAAAGTAAAGGAAGTTCATAATTTACCTTCATAAAACTCTATATTCAAGCAATTACTGTACTCTCCAGATCACGTTATGTACAGGAGAGTTGTAGTATAGTGTATTTATTGCTTCACAGCCTTAAATGAGTCAGTCTCCAAGGCTCTACATATTGTGTAATAATACTCTACTTAATACTATGGAAATTTGCAAAATTAACATGAAATTGGAAATCATTATGAATCTTCACATACTTATTTTCCATTTTAGCAACTATTAACATTGCTAGTTTTCTTCAGATCTAATTATTAGCACCAGTTTCTCTCTTCAAAATAAATCTAAAAGTTCATACTATGGATATTTATTTAATTTTTCACCCAAAACTTAAATTGATACTAGAAAAATCCAAAATTTACCGAATCTTATTGTTGTTCAGCCTCAGAAAATGTAGTGCTTTCATTTCTTGTATTCCAGGTGGTATGGATTTTAAGTCATTGTGATCCAGAAACAATTCTCTCAGAGAATGATATGCCCCGTAGAATGAGACTAGGTCCACACCATCATCAGAAAGTCTATTAAATGACAGATACAAGTACTCCAGGCCAGGTTCCATATGGCCAAAAACATAGCCAGGGATCCGTTCAATCTGATTCCCAATTAGTACAAGGTGCAGCAGAGACTTAGGTAGATAGGAGGGGACATGGTAAAGCTTGTTATAGGACAAGTCGATGGATTCAAGATTTCTGCAACAAAGAAAAAAAGTGAGCAGGATAAAAAACTTCAGGAGACTGGCTGGCCATCCTGATGATCCTAAACAGAACCAGATTATATATATATGCCAATCTGGGTCTCCTGGCCCCTGAGCTCATATTCTTAGCTAGGAGTGTGCATCAGAGTCCAGGTGGAAAAAACTCACATATTTTGGGAAAATGGGGAGATTAAGTTCAAATTGTTGAATCAAATGAAATCCAGTAGTCTTTGTTTCTAGTAATGATGTTTCCTGATTTGTGGTGGGAATAGGGGCTGCCTGCACTTTCGTTATTTGATTTATGATCTGGCACATCAGGGACTTGGGGTGAGATAAAGGGATTAGAGTGAAATGGAGGAATGTGGAAGTGTTAATGCACCAGGAAGTCCTGGGAATGTAGTCAGCTCCCTGCTTTGTTCCAGAAGCTTCCCCTAAGTCTACAAGGGCTTCTGCCCGGCCCTTTTCATCCAATAAAGATTCCTCTATTCACAAAGGACTTCATTATCCTCCAGTTGTGTCCAAAGCCTCTTTTCATCGCTGTGAACAGCTTGGGAACATATCCTTGTATAAACAAACATTCATCCTGTGTTTGGACATATCCATGAGACGTGATATCAGACAGGACTTGCCTTCAATTCATTCCTTCTTTGCTAAAGAATACAAATAGACTGTTGATTCCTGTCTAGGAAGGTGGATTCTATTTTGTACCTCTACTCTCAAACAAAACCTTCTTGAGATAGAGAAATGGTTTGGACAAAGAAGAAAGCAGTATGGTGTAGGAAGAAGACAAGCCTGGCCGCTGCAGGTTGACATTTCCATCTAATGATGAAGAAAAGGGGTGTCAACCTCTTCTCTGTGTACAGAGGATTATGCCATCACTGACCACCTGTGAGGTAGGCATTGATTGTTATGGGCCAAGCCCCCCCCCTTCTTTATAGTTTAGCACTTAGCACGTCCAAAGGCAGTAGTGGTCATAATACCACTTGTTTATATAATAAGTGGTTTGGAAACTCAGTGAAGTAGCTAAATTTTGTAATTAAGAGTAACTGTTCCACGGGAAAGGATGCTAAGAAAAATACATTGTGGTAGATACTTACTCTTGATTTATCCATGCCAAAGGAGCAATCCGACTTTCTTCTATTTTATTATAACGTAGTACAATCATATTAATCTTTCTGGTATGATTGAAACAAATTTCAGTTATTTCTTCAATTTGATTATTTTCTAGGTATAATTCCTATAAATAAGGGAAAATATTATTTCTCTTCCACTTGTGTTCAGTGATATCTGATTTCATGAAACTAAAATAGACTATTCACATTAGTATTATTTAAAGTCTTATTGCTTTTTCTAGTGAATTTATACTTTTTCATTCAGTTTTTTTTTTGAGACAGAGTATGCATACATGTGTGTGCAGGAGCATGTGGAGGACAGGGGTTGGTATCAGGTATCTTCCTCAGTCACTCTCCACCTTAGTTTTTGAGACAGGATCTCTTACTGAGCCTAGGGATCATTTATGTGGCAAGCGCTTTACCAAGTCATTTCTTCAACCAAGTATGGTTTTTTTTAGCCATAATGTTATAAGGTTTAGCATATCATTTGATTGTATAAATTTTCTGACTTAACAAAACTTACATTATTTAGCTGGACATGGCGGCCTTGGAAGGCAGAGGCAGGCAGATCTCTGTGAGTCTGAGATCTTCCTGGTCTACGAATTCCAGGATAGCCATGAGTGTTATACAAAGAAACTGTCTCAAAAAAAAAAACAAAAACAAAAACCCCAAAACTTACATTAATTATGCTACTTGAGTTTCAGAACACTGAAAATTATGGGTGGAAATAGTCACAGCTCACCAGTGTTAGGCCTGCAGAGAGAGTAATGCTCACCCTAGGTTCCAGAATGCATGAGGGTCCAGTCTAACTGAACCTTAGCTTCAGACCAGCTTCTAACTATTCCATAGTTTCTATAATGATTTTAGGGTCATGTTTTTAGACTTGAGTTATAATTAATTACTCAAAAGTAAAGTTAACATTCAGTAAGTTTCTGGTATTAGAAAAAAATTACTAAAGGGTCTTAATTATTAATTTTTTCTGGTTATAGTTAGAATACATAAGTAGAATTGGTTTATTTGTTAAATGTAACTTTTTATTCATACTATGGTTATTTTTCTTTTGTAACTTAATTTTGGCTTTTTTTAGAAATGCATAAAGGAATGTTTAGCTTTTTGTTTTTATTGTCTTCTGTACTTAAGGGATGAATTACATGAGAGGTTTCCAAACTCAAGGACACATCAGACTCACCTCCTCATGAGCCTTTTAAAGTAGAAAATTCCAACCTAAGTAAATCCCCAGAAGGGGTATTTAAGTCTGTTCTTGAATACTTCATATGCTGAGGACTCTAAAGCTATAAGAAAGTTGAAGTAAAACAGTCTTTAGATGTACCATGACATAAGGCTGGTCTGTTAGCAAACAGCATATGCTGTACACTGTATGCCCAGAATTTCCAAGATTGGTGGAAATAGGTCCCACTGGAAAGACAGAAGCCAGGCTGGAAAGTTCAGGCATGAGGAGGAGAATATTGATATTTTTTATCACCTAAATTACACATGTATGTATTTTACCAGTTTCATATATAAAAATATTAAAAACTTTATTTCATTTGTTTTGTGTGCTTATGTGTATGTGGCTAGATACATGTATGGAAATCAGAAGGCAACTTGTGGGTTATCAGTTATCTCCACAATATAGGCTCAGGGATCAAACTCAGTTGTCAGGCTTTGCATGAGCTAGGTTACCAGTTGAGCCATGTCTCTCTAAAATTTTGTATCTTTAAAAAATAATTTAGATATCTGACTTTGCTGACAAAAAATAAGAATTAGCATGTCAAGGATAGGTTCTGAAGTGTTTATGTCTTAATAATTTAGATGAGGGCTGGAATATGCTTTTGATCCCCAGTACCATATAAAGCAGGGCATGGAGGTGGTACACGCCTATAATCTCAACACTTGGGAGATAGAAGCAGGAGGATCAAGAGTTCAAGCCCAGACTAGGATAATAAATTCTTAGTACACAGAGGGGAAATCCTTTATCACATGGTGACTCACGCCTTTAATCTCAGCACTCCAGAGGCAAAGGCAGACAGATCTCTGAGTTCAAGGCCAGCCTGATCTAGAGCAAGTTCTAGGACAGCCAGACCTACCTACCTACCCAGAGAAACCCTGTATTGAAAAACCACCAAAAAAAAAAAAAACCCTAGGTAATTCTGATGTAAAGTGGTATATATTACATAGCTATGTCTCTTTAGCAGTAGGGAGACGCAGGAATGTAGTAGTGTGACAAAAGCATACAATCATAGTAGACAACTCTCTGTTCTGCCAATAGGACTAGAAGAACTCTGTACTGACTTTTTGCAGAATGAATATGGAATGTGGGGGGGGGGAACAAAAGCTCAGATTAGGACATCTGAGTTCCAGTTTGGTCTGTATGTATAGATTCTCTGAACCTCAATGTTCCTAATTTAAGAAATGAGCATAGACAGTTGTTGACCACAGACCACCTCAACGGGAGAGAACTCCAAAAGGTTTGAAATAAGAACAGGGTCTGGAACCTGAAGTTAGATACAGTACAGTTGTGGGTAGAACTGGTGAAAATTTCTAAGCTTCAGCGTTAATAAAATAGTTCAGACCTTATTGGTACAATTCTTAGGTCCATACTGTTATTATTAGGTCAGAATATAGTTTCACTCAGAAATTTTGAATTGGAGATGTGTTGGACAGTTTTATGTCAATTTGAAACAAGCTAAAGTCATCTGAAAAGAGAGAACCTCAATTAAGAAAATGCCTCCAGATGGGCGGTAGTGGCACATCCCTTTAATCCCAGTGCTTGGAAAGCAGAGGAGGGGGATCTCTGTGAGCCCCAGGCCAGTCTGGTCTACAGAGTGAATTCCAGGACAGCCAAAGCTACACATGGAGAAACCCTATCTCAAAAAACAGGAAGGAGGGAGGGAGGGAGAGAGAGAGAGAGGAAGAGGAGAAAGGAGGGGGGAGAGAGAGAAAGAAAGGAAGAAAAACTGCCTCTATAAGATCAGCTTGGAGGCAAGCCTGTAGAGTGTTTTCCTAATTAGTGATTGATGGGGAAGGGCCCATCCTACTGTGGGTGGTGCCATCCCTGGGCTGGTGGTCCTGCAATATCTAAGAAAGCAGGCTGACCAAGCCATGTGGAGCAAGTCAGTAAGTAGCTCTCCTCCACAACCTCTGCATCAGCTCCTACCCTGCTTGAGTTCCTATCCTGACTTCCTTCAATGATGAACAGTGCTGTGGAAATGTAAGCAAAACAAACCCTTTCCTTCCCAAGTTGTTTTGGTCATAGTGTTTTGTCACAGCAATAGAAACCCTAAGTAGACAGGGGACAAGTAATTAAACTTGCTGGTTCTGGATTGGAATAATTTAATCAGTCTCTTCCCCACCAAGAGCTGTCATCATTACCATTTTTTATTTTATCAGATGCATCTAATACTCAGATGATAGTGAATTCTGTATATTAGTACCAGAACTCTATTGAGTTTAATATATGTTACAGTAGTCGTCTACAATATTTGTTTTAGAGCCAGATAGCTTAGTAGGTATTAAGTGCTTGCCACACAAGCCTAACAACCTGAATTTGAGGCCAGCAATTCATGGTGGAAGAGAGAAAACCAACTCCCAAATGTTGTGTTCTGATTTCCACATGCACATTGTGATGTGTATATGCCTATACTCATGCGCGTTTCTGTCTTTCTCTCACACTGACAACAATAATAATAATATTTAAAGGATACTTGTATATTTTATAGTATGTAATACATTTAAAACATTAAACAAGTTCAGTGTAATGACACACACTACACTCAGGAGGCTGAAGCAGGAGGATCATGATTTCTAGGCCAGCATGAACTACATAGTGAGATCCTGTTTCAGAAAACAAAACAAACAGAAATTAGAAGAAATATATCAGTACCTCAATAGAAGCAGGAAGACCTTGTGGTATGATTCTAAATTTGTTTTTTCCCAGACGTAGGTATGAAAGGCTCTTCAAAGATTTGAAAGCTAACGGATTGACATTGATTTCACTGAGATTGTTTCCTTCCAATTCTAAGGTGACAAGTTGATTTAAGTCTAGAAAAATAAAATTATCTGAATATTAGAATAATTTTAAAAGCATGTAGTTTGGACTGATGATGTAGCCCAGTGGCAGAGCACTTGCTTGAGACCTAGACTGGAGCCCCAGCACTGCACAAAGAAGAAACAATGAAAAGAAGAAAGAAACCATTTGAAAAAAATTCAGTGTATTTGGAGATTTGTTATTTCTTTATCTTTGTGTCCCACATAAATCCTTTTTCTGAGTATTTTATACATGACTTCTGCACAATTCTACCAGGACAAGAATCATGGTTGAGGGAAATAATTCAGGTGTTGAAGGGTACAAATATGTATAAGGAGCAGAAACAAGGAAGAACAGAAGGTAGATAGAAAAGTAAGGATCACCTCTAGAGGCCATGTTCCTTGTGCTAGCTGGTTTTGTGTCAACTTGACACAGCTGGAGTCATCTAAGGCAGGAATCTCAATTGAGAAAATGCCTCCATAAGATCAGACTGAACACAAGCTGGTAAGGCATTTTCTTAATTAGTAATTGATGGGAGAGGGCCCAGGCCATTGCAGGTGGTGTCATCCATGGACTGGTGGTCCCAGGTTGTATAAGAAAGCAGGCTGAGCAGGCCAATAAACAACATCCCTCCATGGCCTCTGCATCAGCTCTTGCTCCCAGGTTCTTGCCTTGCTTGAATTTCTGTCCTGACTTCCTTCCATAATGAACAGTATTGTGGAAGCATAAGCCAAATAAACCCTTTCCTCCCAAGTTGCTGTGGTCATAATATTTCATCACAGCAGTAGTAACAATGATTAAGAAGACACTTGCCAAACAGAGATTTGGAGTTTAAGTGGACAAGGAGTAAGGGTGTCATGACATTCATTGGAAGCATTTGCAAATACCTGTCAGTATAAATTGGTAATGTGATACGCAGTGGGATGGTGATTCTCTTCATCATCCCACACAGAAACAAACACTGTCCTCACTAACCTTCAGTCTCTCAACAGGCAAGTTAGAAATATAGCAGAGTGCCAGATGTAGTGGTGTCGCACGCCTTTAATCCCAGCATTCAGGAGGCAGAGACAGGCAGATCTCTGTGAGTTTAAGGCTACACTGGTCTACATAGGAATGTTCCAGGACAGCCACATCTATATAGTGAGATGCTGTCTCAGAAGAGGAGGAGAAAAAGAAAAGAGAAATATACCAAAGCAGTGAATTCCCATCATAGTTTCTCATTTACTGGCACAGAGTGAGGCCAAATGAAAGGATTTTTATTTTGTTTTATTTAAGAAAATATTATCAGAATTCTCCATGTAGTCAGACTGAACTATCAAGAAAGACCTTTATACAAACAAGTTTTTTTTTTTCCTACCCTCTTTTTGCTGGCCTCAGGAGTGGTGTCATCCAGGTCAGACAGAGCATGAACCACTCAACAGTGACATACCCAGGGGCCTCTGAGTCAGAGGTTCCCCTAGTAGGGGATGTTTTCCTGCTCAACCTCTGTCATCAGCATTGCAATGAATGCCCTGTGCAGCTCAGGCCCATTCTGTACAACAGCAATGACAGTCTCGTGAGAAATAGAGATAATCAATGCCTTACCTTGTGGATACAGAGATTTAGAAAGAACACATGGAGATAAAAGGCCTGTTTGAACCTGCTGGGATGGAGGCCTCATCTTAGGTAAACTATGTGTAGCAGGGTAAAATTATTTTTCAGACTAGATGCAATTGTCCCTTTGATTTAGGTATGGCTTTCATTCTCTATATCCCCAAGTACAAAACTGAGGGTGCTGTGACAAAAGCCACATAAGAACAGATTACTCTGCTGGTGGTAACGTAGCTTCAATCAAAGAAATAGGGAAGACAGCCAGGAAACTAACCATAATTATGTTTCTTTGTATCTTATTACCAAAATTAAAGGTGCAGAGGATCCAGCTTTTCTTTAACATATAGGTAGAGATCTTGAATTATAGACATTTCTATTGAAAAGTGGAGAATAGAAGTGGTTAGTTACATGACATCCTGAGAAACAACAAATTCACAATGCTTTGTGTTCCTGTGCTGTTCTGTGTGTGTGTGTGTGTGTGTGTGTGTGTGTGAGAGAGAGAGAGAGAGAGACAGAGAGAGACAGAGAGAGACAGAGAGAGACAGAGACAGAGACAGAGAGAGGTGAGGTAAAGAACATTTTAGTTATGTTAGATCTGAGGTCACTGTTGAAAGGATTCCTAACAAGAAAATAGAGGTAAAAGACCTTTGTTGTGGGTAAGATAGTGACCCATTGTAGAATGGCATATTAGTGTTCCTGGTGGACTAAAGCGGTCAGGGTGAGGTGACTTTAGTTTGACTGTTCTAGTCATGAGGCATGACAAGAATATTCTGAAGCACATCCTGTTTTCTACTACCCCTCCCTCTGCCTTTTACTCTTCCTGCGTGGTAGTGCTTCCCTTTCTGTCTAGCACACATCCAGTGTCTCAGATGGTCTCCTTTACTAGTTAGTTATGTGTGCTCTTGTATACCCACCTCCTTAACACTTGATTTCCAGCCCCACCCCACCCCACCCCACCCCCCGCGCCTACAGTTCCTGCAGCATCTACAACTGCCTCTCTTTCTTTCGCATGGCTTTTCTCTCCTTGTTTTCCATTTCTTTGAAACTGTGATCTAAAAGGCCATTGGTGAGTGAGTAGCTGTGGGAAAGGATAACTAGAGGACAGTGGCTTTTAGAGGCAGCACACAGAAAGGCTGTGTCACAGCACTGGGGGAGGTCATGTGCAGGCTCACCTGCTAGCTATTACCCACAGTGGCAGAACTCACCAGAGGCAAGGGAGCCCAGCACCTGCCTCAGCCAAGGAATATCTAGACCTCAGGGGCCAATATACAGCATGACTAAGAAAGAACGCAGGTACCCAGTAAGTACCAGAAGATGTCTAATGTGAGAGAGCAGAAGAGATCTTTCCTGGCTACCAGCATAAAGATGTGACTTCCTCTGTGCTTAGTGCATAGAGATTAGAGAGAAGTAGGCCAGTTCACCCAGAACTACAGATCAACACTCTGGAAATACAACATATTTGTTTGAGAGGGACAACATGTGCTGAGAAGCTATTCCATGGAAATATGAGAAAAACTTCAAAATAGGAAGTATATAGTAAGACTTGGTGGTTCATGACTAAACCCAGCACCTGGAAAGCTGAGACAGAAAGATTGCAAGCTCAAAACCGGCCTATACTACATAGTGAGTCCCTGCCTCATAAAAGAAAGATCAGTAATTTATGGTTTTATAGGGTATCATTTTAATAGCAGAGCTAGAAATGTAAACCCAGTTTACACAGCCTATATATATCTTTGTTCTCAATTTTGTGTTCCTTTCAGTTTCCAGTGTCTTTTCCATATGACAAAGCCCATCAAAATCTGTGCTTATTAATGTTTTTCATGTGCACATTCAAATCCATCTGGAAACTGAGTGTTTCCATAACTATGTAATTCTCACATTTGGCAATTCTCAATAATTACTGTTTTTTCTCATCAACGGAAGTGTTTTCTCCTATGAAGTGTTTTGGAAGCTAACAGAAGTACTATTTGGATTGCTTATTCCTTTGTATGTGCTCTCTTTCAATATTGCTTAATAACTCTTTCAACTCAAGTTAGCAGAAAATATTGGGCACTATACTTCATGAGCAATGCTAGATGGTTATGAAAATGAAAAAGAAAATTAGGCAGTCTTGTCTTACGGGAATTCACAAGCTAATCAATGGTGTAAGGGTTTGTTCAAAAATGATACTTCTGTGCAGTTGCAATCTGACAGCTTCAGCTGCGTGTCACTAGAGGAAGAAGAGCAAGAGTCCACTCTAGCATGTCTAAACATGCTTCACTGAGTTGTCCCTCGGAAAGCCAAGCTGTGATGACAGCTTCACTTTCTACATCATGGGGTACAAAGTTGGCAGGACTTCGCCTCTCACACACTCTCAAGAACAGAGCTGCCACTGGGCAGTGGTGGTGCATGCCTTTAATCCCAGCACTTGGGGGCAGAGGCAGGCAGATCTCTGTGAGTTCAAGGCCAGCCTGGTCTACAAGAGCTAGTTCCAGGACAGTAAGGGCTGTTACAAAGAAACCTTGTCTCGAAAAACAAACCAGACAAACAAAGAACAGAGCTGCCCAAGGCTGCTACTGTGAGATTTCTTCCTCCACTGTATAACAGCACCCCGGCTTCACACACAGTGCATGCTCATTCCTTCTTTACACAGGATTTTCACACTCTTGGACTGAGGTTCCAGCATAGGAAAATAAGTAGTAATGCATATGAATACAGTGAGTCACCCAAATACATGGTGCTCGGGGAGTATTAGTGGACCTCCTCAGATACTAAGGGCTTGTTAGAGAGTTACTGTGCTGATTAAGGCTTTTTTTTAATTTTAAGGACAGCAGGACATTGAAAAGGCAATAGAGACATATATATTGGGTAAGTGATTAAAGTTAGTTTATCAACTTAATGGTGAAATAACCTAAAATTTTCTTATTATGCATTTAGCAATACCATAAATCAATTTATACAGGATAATGAGAATGGTTATAAAATATATATCATTAAAAAAGTGTTGGTCTAGGGAAATTACTCAGTGGGTAAAGTGCTCACTGTTCAAGCATGAGGACCTGATTTCAGATCCCTAGCACTCTGGTAAAAGCTGGATATTGCAGGACGTGCCTATAATTTCCAACTATAGAAAGCAGAAACAGACAAATCCTGTGGACTTACTCACCCAAATTCAGTGGGGGGGGGGGGGGAAGACGGTAGAAAATGATAGAGGAAAACACCTGACATCGTTTACCCCTGGTCTGCAAAGCGCACACTCTCACACACAGGATTTAAATACCTGATAAACTTTCTTCATCGATGGCCTGGAGATTATTGTCATTTATTTTAAGTTCTTCTAGTGTAGATGGTAATTCTGAAGGGATGCGTACCAAATTATTTCCATCCATGTTCAGACGCATTAACTTCTTCAAAACCTTAGAAAAGCAATTCTCAAGGTTACCATTTTTCTCAATCACAGCTGGTTCACTATTTCCCATAGAATGGTCAGTCTTATTTTGTAAGGCCAGCGATTTTACCTTCTTAGCAATAAACAAGTTTCATTAACTGAATTCAGTAATTTGAACCTGGTATAAATGCTAATAATTAATATTAATGTTATTTATAAAGTTCAGTTTCCTATTTCACTAATATTTATGCTAGAAATTTGATTATAAAATAGCACTTTTCAGATGGGCAGAGAGGAAAAGAGAATCTAAAAGGACTTAGAGGGGAAGAATATGATCAAAATATATTTAAATTTGAAAATTGTTTTAGGTAGTAAAAATATAAAAAATTTCAAAACTAAGTAATTATATGTATATGTGATTACCCAAACAGCTGGTTTTCTGCGCAGTATGTTCCCACATTTAGAGCTGCATGCTCATTCCAGGCATGTCCTGAACCACCTGCAGTGGGAAGCTGCAGTGAATGGATTTTTCTGAAGCCATGTAGAATGATTGCTTTCTCCAGGCATCACAGGAATCATTTCCAAATTTTACCAGGACAGAAAATCCCCATATCAAAAAGAGGATAATCTATGACATTTTTCTCTTGCTCAATTATCAGATAGATCTATGACCCTCTATGCCATCTGTTGTTTGATCAGAAAGATGGAGAATATGAAGCAGGCACTGGGAGTCCTCCTCCCCCCATCTGCCTGCATAGACTCCAGAGAACTAGAAGAGAATCCAAAAGGCCACTTATTTGTTTCAAGGGCAGATCAAGGGCCCAGAATATTTATTATCCAAAGGGGGGAAATTAACCTAGTGAGATAGAGTGTGCTTTACCTACGGCTTCAAAGCATATGCGATCTCATTTATGCACACCAACCTTTCTTCTCTTGCTTCTATCTTTGTTTCCCTGAAATTCCCCGATCTAGATGAGTATTTTCTCCTTTTTCAAAAAAAAATCTTTTGGTCAAATCGGTTTTCTTCAAAGGTTTTCTTTGTACATTTGCTATCCTTTCTCTTTCATTCTTCCTCACAAATCTATCTCATGCTAAAAGATTAGCATTGAGCTCATTTGCTTTTTAAACTCTTGCTGCCAAAATATTCTCCATCACATTATGTATACTGTGCAAAAATAAGAAAGCTTCACCTTGCTGGTCTGACCATATTAGTAGAGGCCCCCAAATATGCTCTCTCTTATTATTGGACAATTCTTCACACCAAGAGACCAGACTTCAATGTATATTCATCTACTGGGAAGAAACTATTCTTTAAATTCAAAACATTGGTTATGTCTGATCTTATTGTTGCTACTCTTCCCATAAGATTAACATATGTAAAGCAAAAAATGATAAGCAAAAGAAAATGATATAATTTAAGGACATCAGAGAAGAAACTTAATGTAGAAAAAATTAACAATAAAAACCTTTCTGCTTATTTTTTCCTTCCCCACCTCCACCTAAAGCCAGTAGGAGTCATCTTGTTACATATTAATGGAAGTGTATACCTTGAATGCTTTTGGACCTATGCCTGAAGAAGTGATATTATTTCTGCTCAGATCAAGCCTTTCCAAATTTGGTAATCCATTAAATGCTTCGTCCGGAATGGAAATGATTGAATTCCCTAGGATGTACAATAGTTGTATTAGAAACATGTGCATATATAGACATGTACATATATACTTAAATGTGTGTGCATGTTTCTGTATACATGAATATTAAGAGTGAGCTTTATATGGAAAGGAAAGCAATATTCAGAACAAGGACAGAATATATAAACAAATGCATACTTGGAAAAATAGCAAGATTAGAATGAAACAATTTAACAGTGTAAAGTGTGTCTTGGTTAGAACCTCATGTTTCAAATGAAACTACTTAAAATAACTACAATAATCTGCTGGACAAGGCTAGGGCAATGTGCACTTACAACAAAGGTTTGTGTTTTTCCTTCATATTTTTATATTTTTTTACTACCATTTCCCTGTACTTTTTTTTGAGACAGGGTTTCTCTGTAGCTTTGGAGCCTGTCCTGGCACTCACTCTGTAGACCAGGCTGGCCTTGAACTCACAGAAATCCACCTGCCTCTGCCTCCCAAGTGCTGGGATTAGAGGCGTGCGCCACCACTACTCAGCTCCCTGTACTTCTTTTTTTTTTTTTTTTTTTTTTTTGGTTTTTCGAGACAGGGTTTCTCTGTGGTTTTGGAGCCTGTCCTGGAACTAGCTCTTGTAGACCAGGCTGGTCTCGAACTCACAGAGATCCGCCTGCCTTTGCCTCCCGAGTGCTGGGATTAAAGGCGTGCGCCACCATCGCCCGGCCTCCCTGTACTTCTTATACAGAGAAGGAAACATATTCACAGACAATGAGTGATCTTCTTTGATTTCTTGGATATAAAAAGCATCATATTTCCAAGTTCAGGTAAATGGCAATGGAAAACTATGAAGGAAACATGCAAATGAAATCTTAATGCTCCACCACTCAGAACTTTTCCTGGTAGCCTTATAGAGACATGGGCAAAAGGTCTGGTCACCACATTCTCATTGAAATGGCTAAAGGAAAGAAAACAGCTGATAATGCAATTGCTGAGGTTGTGGAATAGCTGTAACTGCTTGCAGCAATGGGACAACCACCTTAGAACGTGTTGGGTAGTTTCTTAAGTGTGTTGCCATATGTCTCAGCCCATTGTGCTGTTTCTAGGAATAATGAAGAATGACGGTCTAGAGCCCCACAAACATCTGTATATGGATGTTTAGCTGCAACATACAAAATTGCCATAAGCTGGAAAAAAATCATTCTCTAGCTGATTTATACAGTAGGATACCGCTCAGCAATAAAGAAAAATGAACTAATGATTTTTAAAGCATTAGATGTTGAACTACAAGGCTACTTACTGTGTGAGTCTATTTAGTGAAACTCAAAAATCAAATCAATAAACAGAAACAGGTCAGTTTCTGTGGTGGTCAACAACTGGAGGAGATGGAGATAAGAGAAATTTGGGGAGTGATGGAAATATTCTTGATCTGAACTGTGGTAGTGTTTACCTCTTTAGAAACTTGTAGAACTAAACATTATAAGTTAATGTTTTATCACATAGACAAAGTGTACCCTATTAATGCTAATTTTTAAAATGCTCATTGGGAAATCACCACTTGGTTAGAGTTCTCTCTAAACCTGAGACATTCTTCACTGTGCCCATCTCTGCTGCACAGTTATCTGTGTGAAGACGATGAAAATAAGTCCCTATTAAATCAAAGTAATATTCATAGGGTAGTAAAATTCACCATTTATATCTGAACCCAAAATAAGTCATCATCTCTTACCAGCCAGCTCCAGGCTTGTTACTTCTGGTGCTGTTATTGGTGGGATCTGGGTGAAGGCCGCATGAATGCAGCTGATGGTCTTGTAGGACAGGGCACAGCTTCCGGGCAGGCGTGGCCTGCCTCTTGGAGTACCAGGCATTAACCTGGGGGACATTCGGAACACATCTCCTCTTATGGCATCCTCCTCTTCCTTTTCTCCTTCCCCTTCAGACTCCTCATAATCATCCTCTTCCTCCCCTCGTCCATGGTAGAGTGGTTGACGTGCTGACCGCCTTTCCTCCTCAGACCTCAGCTTTCCCTCCACTTTTTCCTCATCACTGTGAAGTGTAGTAGGCCCAGAGGTTTCGTTCTTGTGCTCCATGTGTTCTTTCATGTCTTCTTCTTCCTCCTCGGATTGAAGAGCTTCTTTTATAACTATTTGGTCCATTTCCATCTGAGGAGGTTTCACTTGCTTGTGAAGCATGTCAACGGATTCTCTTTGTTCTGAAGAATCACCAGAAAATTCAGTCTTATCATTTAGTGTTCTACCACTTAGTAGAGAATAGGAAGCTAATGATCACAGAAGGATAAAGTAATGGGTGAGTTGATGATGTTAATAAATGGAAAAAGCCATAATGTAAATGAAGTTAACAAATATTCCCTTTGTTTGACGGCTATGTAAAGATAAAATGCAGCTGAAGTTTTTCCTGAAGTTAACTAACATTATTTCTCTTTTGTAGGGTTTCTCTGTGTAGCCCTGGCTGTCCTGGAACTAGCTCTGTAGACCAGACCGGCCTCAAACTCAGAGATCCACCTGTCTCTGCCTCCCAGGTACTGCAATTAAAGGTGTGTGCCACCACCACCACCTGGCTTGAAGAATTTTTCTTTAACATTCACAGCAAAACACGCAGAAGAGAGGGAATTTGCTAAGTGGAAGCTAAAGATATTGTATTTAAACTTTTAGAATCCTTTCTGTGTCTAGGTTTCCTTACCTAAAATAACTACATTTTAAGAAGACTCAAAATCCTTTGAAAAATATCTAAGAATTTCTGAAGTTTGCCTATAATAGCCTTGTATTTTATTTCAAAGAGACAATTTTGATGGGCACACCTTCTAATAGTTTTTTAAAAGTAAAATGCTTTGGGTCAGACTTGTTGGTTCATATCTTTAATCCCAGCACTTGGGTGACAGAAGCAAAGACGGGAATTTCTATGAATTCAAGGCCAGCCTGGTCTTACACAGCAAGTTTCAGGCCAGCCCAGCTACACAGTAGGAACCGTCCTCAAAATAAAGTACAGTGCCATAGTGAAATAACTGACAGTGTGAAGCAAAGAACAGTTTCTAAAGATTCTGAAGTTCCTCCCGGCAGGAGGCTTTTGTATATGTGTGTCTTCTGGTCATCTGTGGGGGAGGGGAGAACAATCTGCCTTGATATTGACAAGAGAAACTCATAGTAGTGATTAGTATACTTCTGACAAGCTTGATTAATAGGATGATTAATTAATCATTAATAGGATGATGCATATACAGACAGACCCAAGTGAAATCCTGAACTAGTTACTAAGTGAGGGTTTATTGTAGGAATTCTGTTGCTGTGTCTCTAAAACCTTATAACATTCACACATGAAACAGAATCAGGTTCAACTTGACTCAGTCTAAGAATTAGAACTATAGAGCCACAATCTCTTTCTGTGCCCTAAATACATTTTCTAGATAGTTCTGTTTATTAGCACTGAGCTGCTTTTCAAGTACCTTGATGACTACATTTATAATAATTTATACCTTAATGTAATGATAAAATAAATACAAATAGTTAAAGCCTATTATCTGTGGTAGTTTGTTTTATATTGTATACCAGCATCAGAACAGATGGGGCAGCATTCTCCTTCTGGCTTAATGGTATAGGGGCACGTCTTGGGGTGGCACACAGTTTCATCACAAAGTACTCTTCCATTTGAACAGAGGCAGGTGCTGCAGGGCTCAGGAGACCAGATGGCCTTGTTGTACATGATCATTCCCTTCACAAAGCAGTGTCCTTTCTTTCCTAGGGGAAAAAGAGAGCATTTTGATTGACTGACTAACTGATGGACAGACAGACTGGTTGAGAGAGAGACAGACAGACAGACAGAGACAGAGAGACTCTCTCTATTACATAGTGCTGGCTGTCCTGGAACTCACTATGTAGACCAGGCTAGCCTCAGACTCATAAAAGAACCACCTGCCTCTGCCCCCTGAATGCTAGGATTAAAAGAACATGCCACCATGCCTAGCAGGAACACATACTTAAATGTCTTCAGCGATTATCAGAATCCATGAATGGGTAAAAATACAATGCAAAGTCAAAATGATACAACTACCTGAGAATAGAGATCTGTATACAGCATGCACAGATTAAATACCCTACAGACTTGCTATCTAAAATGCTTTTCATTGTTTCTTCTTTTTGCTGCTGAGTGACCTCCTCCTAGTAACTTGACTTTGGATTTCCTGTCTGTCTTGTATCTATCTGTCAAGATAGGCTAAATTTTGGCAATGGACAAACAACCTTCAAAACCCGATCATTTCTCATTTACTTAAAAAACTGTAGAGGTTTGACATGTTGTGAGTCAGCTTGTTGGCAGTGTGTTTTCTGTTTTAATTTAAGACAGTGACTTGTACACCTATTGTAGTCCCAAGTAAAGAGGCTGAGGCAGGAGGATTTTGTGATCTAGGATTTTAAGGCAACATAGTGAAACTCCCTATCTCAAAAAAGTAAATCAGACCTACATATGAGAACATGTGGTAATTTCTTTCTGAATCTGAATTACCTCAATATAATAACTTTTATTTTTTAAGTTTTTTTGTCTGTTCATGTTTTGCCTGCGTGTGTGTGTACCACTTGCATGCAATGCCCTCAAAAGTCAGAAGAAGGCATCCCTTGAAACTTTAATTGCAGATTGCTGTTCACCACCTTTTGGGTGCTGGGGACTAAACATGGTTCTTCTATAAGAGCAGCAAGGGCTCTTAACCATTTCATCCCCAATATAGTCTTATTTATTTTTGTCTATTTTCTCTTATGTTAATTCTTTTCATTTTTATGTGTTTATATAATACATATATATGGGTGTGAGTAGTGGTATAGGTTATAAAAATAGGAAGGTAATGGAACACATGTAAAATGAAAGCAAAAGAGAGTGCCCTGAGAAGGGGGAGGGGGAGAAAGGAGGAAAAGGAGGACCAACAAAATTAAATTTGAAAGTGCCACAATGATGGGGCTGGAGAGATGGCTCAGAGGTTAAGAGCATTGCCTGCTCTTCCAAAGGTCCTGAGTTCAATTCCCGGCAACCACATGGTGGCTCACAACCATCTGTAATGAGGTCTGGTGCCCTCTTCTGGCCTGCAGACATACACACAGACAGAATATTCTATACATAACAAATAAATAAATAAATATTAAAAAAAAAAAGAAAGTGCCACAATGAAACCTAATACTTTGTATGCTGATTTTTAAATGCAACTTTTTATATTTTATTTTTAACTGTGTTTGCTTGTAGGTTTGTACATATGAGTACTAAAAACTAGAATAAAATATAGAATCCCCTAGAAATAGAATTATGGGTAGTTGTGAGCTACCCAGTATTGGTACTAGGAACCAAACTCCAGCCCTCGGCAAGAGCACTATGAGTTCTTCACCACTAAGCTATCTCTCCAGTCCCTAAATATTTTTGAATAAATAATACTTTTCATCAAAAATAATTTTTGCCAGCAAGGATGGCTCAGTGGTAAAGGTGCATGCCATGAAAGGAGAAAATTGACTTCTTAAAGTTGTCTTCTGACCTTCACATATGTTCTGTGACATGTGGCACCCACATACATGCACATATCTTGCATACACAAATAATGAATAAAAATAAAAATAAATTTTAAAATAGAATGTTAAGTATGTGAAATCACATTATGCATGCTAGTTTGGGGCTTTTACTTTCCTCTTAACTAAGCTAGCTTTTCATTTAACTAAGATATCTTTGTTCTTAACACTGGATGGATGCACTAGTCATTTATATTTTTAGCAAATATAGCATAATTTTTCTTTTTTCATATAATTTTGTTACTGTTAACTTGATGAAAGAATAAGACTAATGAATTTGTTGAGACAAGGTATGAAATACTGGCTACAGAGGATTATTAGGTGATTTTTATTTTTTGTCTTTTCAAAGTTTCATTTAATGGTAACAATTAAATATATATTTTTAATGGTAACATATATATACATACACACACATATACATATATATAATGCTTTTTTTTTTCTTCCAAACTTGGAAAACTGTTAATCATTAAAAGCTAGTTTCAAAAAAAAAAAAATTAGTTGAGAGCTTTGGCAGAATTTCCAGTCTTTTTTTTTTTTTTTTCGAGACAGGGTTTCTCTGTGGTTTTGGAGCCTGTCCTGGAACTAGCTCTTGTAGACCAGGCTGGTCCAAACTCACAGAGATCCGCCTGCCTCTGCCACCACCAGAGATACTGATTTTTTAAAGAATGAAAAGACTGCCGGGCGGTGGTGGCGCACGCCTTTAATCCCAGCACTCGGGAGGCAGAGGCAGGCGGATCTCTGTGAGTTCGAGACCAGCCTGGTCTACAAGAGCTAGTTCCAGGACAGGCTCCAAAGCTACAAAGAAACCCTGTCTTGAAAACAAAACAATAACAAAAAATCAGTATCCCAGCACTCAGGAGGCAGAGGCAGGTGGACTTCTGAGTTCTAGGCCAGCCTGATTTGCAGAGCAAGCATTAGGACAGCCATAGCTGTTACACAGAGAAACCCTGTATTGAAAAAACAAATTAAAAAAATCAGTATTCTGTATAAAATAAAATCAGTGGTTTTTGTTCCATTTTACCTAACAAAACCTTGTGTTGAAACTGTTTAAATAGCCCTGTATCAAAGTCATTTGATTGGCTTCTACTCTAGATGATGTTATTATAAGTGAAAGGGATTTTGCTAATTGATATATATTACTTATATTATTAATATGATCACTTGTACTCATATAATTATGATTTTATACTGTGAAATAGGTTTTTCTCAATAATTTATGTATTTTCCTTGAATGCTTTTAATATTTGTTTTTATTTTGTGTGCATTGATGTCTTGCCTGGCTGTGTGTCTTTGTGAGCATGTCATATCCCTGGAATTAGAGCCACAGACAGTTGTCAGCTGCCAAGAGGGTTCTGGGATTTGAATTTGGGTCCTCTGGAATAGTAGCCAGTGCTCCCAACCACTGAGTCATCTTTCCAGCCCCCTTGAATACTTTTAAAAGTTATTTTAAAATTTGTGTTTATATATCAAAAGGTAGCACAAAAACTTAATTTTCCCCCTTTAGAGAGTTCAGTTCATGGAGATGTTTTCCCCTCAGACATTCTCTTACCTGGTAACACATTGTAACTTGACTCTACTCCAAGAGGACTTAGAAGGGATTCTAAGTTTCCCTCCACACTGTAGTCAGAGTTGGTAGTGGGTAATGCAGCTTTTGCTGCTGCAGCAGTTTGCTGATTTCCAAGCTGCCTGTTTGCTCTGTGGTGGAGTGAGGAGCTTTTCCTGAGTCTTCTCTGATGTATCCTCCTCCTCTGCTTCCCAGTACCTTGTTCTCTTTGTTCACAATCAGTTTGGAAAATGATAAGCAGAATGAGACAAAACAAAACTGCATGCTTCATGTTTGATTTTTTTTTCACCAACAAACTTCTAAAAGGAAACAAAATTTCAAGTTAGTAGTGACTACATTTTTACTTCAGAAAATTGACCTAGTTGGCTTATGAAGCAGCAGGCAGGCTTTTGGGAGTAGTATCAGTGTGATGTGTGGTCTGAATCAGTCAATATTACTGCCACATCAGATTTTGGGATATCTATATCTCTAGACAAGATCTGAGCCAAGATTTTCTATAAAGGGTCAAATAGTAAATATCTAACCCTTTTTAGATTATTTGTTCTCTGTCCTAACTATTCACTTAGTTACTATAATCTTGAATCCGCCATAGATGTAAAATGCAAACGCCTGCAGCAGCAGACCCGTTTCCTAAAGTGCTGTAGAGTTTGGGCAGCTGCTTCTCATTACCTGTCTGCTAGAGTGTCACCCACACCTCTTCTGTTATTTTCATCACTACTTGTGGGTTGGTTTTTTTTTTTTTGTTTTGTTTTATTTTGTTTTGTTTTTGCTGGGGAGCAGTGCATGATTATTCTTTATAAAAGTGACTGTGAAATAGCATTTTTTTAGAGTGTGTTGGGGAGGTGTGTATGTGTGCACCTGTGCATATCAAGGAACAAGATCAACACTAGGTGACTTCCTCAGTCACTCTCCACCTTATCTTTTGAGACAGGGTTTCTCACGGAACCCAGAGCTCACCAATTGACTCTGCTGGCATAGGAAGCTTGCATTTAGCAGTAACTCATAGTGAAATGTAATGTTTTCTTGTAAAGCTCTAGGATGAGGACTCTCTCACCTCTGCCAGTGCTCTGCTGGGTTTTCTAGCAAGTGTAGTGGCACAAACCAGTAAACAAAAGAGACCCAGGACTTCAGGAAGCTATTGCTCTACCTTTCAATAAAACCCTTCATTGTACTTTTAAAAATATCCAGATGTAGATAAATAACATTCTATAGTCTCTAGAGATTTATTTTTAATGAGAAACAGGGCATAGTTGCTGACTTAGCAATTATAAACCAGTATTTGCTGAAATTTCATTTAGTCTAGACAGGAAAAAGTAAAATAATTTTTTTTCAAAAATATAGAAAATCTTGTGGATTCTACTTAAAAATCTGCTGTAACCAGTCAGGTTTCAGGTATAATATCAATCTAAAAATCAAGATTGTTTCTCTGTGATTTCAAAGAATAGGGAATTCACATTCCCAGTTGTGGACAGGTATCTGCTCTGAAAAAGGATCTCTGAAGTGCTGCTGAAAGAAATGGAATGAGACCTTTATAATGAAAATGTTTACCCTATATATGGATCAGATGGCTCATGGTTGCTAAATTCTTAGTTCTCCTCAAATTGATCTGCACACTTGTCACAAATCTAGTCCTAATTCTACCAGGTGTTTTGGCAAAAATTCACCATATGGATCAGGCATAGTGGCACATCTATAATCCAGTCCAGTGCAGGAGGTTGAAAATTGGGGTCAGCCTGGGTGACAAAATTGTAGCTTATGGTAGAATTTTTTAAAGCATGTATGACACTGTTGATTCAGTCTCTCATTCTTGTTAAAAAGGCAAAAGAAGGGCTGGTGAAATGGCCTAGCAGGTAAAGGTGCTCGCCAAAAAAACTTAACATCCACCGGGCGGTGGTGGCGCACACCTTTAATCCCAGCACTCGGGAGGCAGAGGCAGGCAGATCTCTGTGAGTTCGAGACCAGCCTGGTCTACAGAGCTAGTTCCAGGACAGGCTCCAAAGCCACAGAGAAACCCTGTCTCGAAAAACAAAAGAACAAAAAACAAAAAAAAAAAAAAACAAAAAACTTAACATTCTTGAGACCCACATAATGGAAGGAGAGAAATAACTCCCAAACATTTCCTCCTACCAGTACATGTGCTCTGTGGCGTGCATATGTATGCACATTCCCATGCACACATGGTAAATAGTAATTATAACTTTAAAAACTAAGAGCCGGAGAGGTGGCTCAACAATTAAGAGTACTAGGTGTTCTGAAAGAGGACCCAGGTTCGATTCCCCAGCATCCACATGGTAGTTCACAACTATCTGTACCTAGAATTCTGATGCCTCACCTCTAAGGGTAATACATGCACATTGTGCAAAGGCATACATAAGCACTCATAAAAAATAAATAAATAAGCTGGGCAGTGGTGGCACCACTGCCTGGCAAATTCAGTGTATCTTTCATGACCTCTTCTAGATACATATACTCATATATATTTAAACATCTATTATATATAAATGAAATTTATTTATTTAAACATAAATGGGAAAAGTCTATATATTATACTCCAACCTCTTTCATCCCAGTCAGCAAGAAATTCTGAGCATGTGGGCACACGTCAGTAGGTTCAAAAGTAGTCTATTCAGCCTGTTTTCATCTTGTAAATTACTCAACAAATTTGATATCTGATAGTTTAATATTTCTCTTAGTCTTTTTTTTTAAAAAAAAAAAGGTTTCACTACTGTCTAGTCTATTCTTTGCTGTTTTATGTGGCTGAAGTTACCCTTGAATTCCTCATCTTTCTGCCTCTCCGTCCCACATGTTGTTACATGTACATGTAGGTATACATCACCATGCCTGGCTACTCAGGAACATTCTTAGTCACACATCTTTTGGAAGCATTTTTATATTCTTAATTTTATTTTTAAATTTACAAATAAATTATTAGTAGAGTCTCTTTTTTAACTTACCAGTTTGCCTCCTATGTTGCTTGGCATTTATAAATTAGATTGGTCAAGTTTATTAATCAAGGTTAAAGCTATGTTATGGGCCTATCCAGCTTCAGAGTTGTCTTATTTTCCTGGCACTTTCATCATTAGGTAGAGGCTTTCCTTATCTCCATTAGTGCTCCAGTAAGAGCTCCTTTGTCTATTAATGTAGCTACTTAATTTTAGTAATGTATGCTTGGCATTTTTGTAGCCTTTCCATATACTTTTCATATAGTATACTTTTCATATACTCTTTGGATTTTAATGCAGTCTGACAATCGCTGTATTTGATTGGAACATGCAATCTACTTATGCTTAATGTTATACTTTTGCCACTTTCTGAGCAATTCTGTGGCTTTAATTCCAGTTACTCCTTCTGGCATAAAAGCTGTTTTTATCATATACTTTAATTCTCTACATATGTTAAGCATACCATATATAGAGATTATAGATTATGATGAAATGCTTGTTTTATTTTTGGGGCACAGGCAAGATAAAGGTGCTTACCATCAATCCTGGTAACATGAGTTTGACCCCAGGAACTCACACAATGGAAGGTGACCACTGACTTCCCCAAGTTATCCTCTGACCTTCACATATACACCATTGCACATTTGTACAAACACAAACAATAAATATATAATAAAGAAGATTGTTGTCATTGCTCTGTATCAAAAAACCAATTAGATCAGACATTTTGAACCTCTTATCAATATTTGGGCCCCCTGGCCTCATTCACTAGCACGTTCTCCAGTTATGACAACCTAGAGTACTTCCACACATTACCAAACAACCTGCTTCACATTTGAGAGCCACTTTCTTAGACTCTCCTAAATACTTGTACTTTTTCTTATCATTCTTTCCTGTGTCTCCAGATCTTTATTCAGATTTTCCTTTTCATTCAAAAAAAATGTCCTACAGTAACTCATTCTGTACAGTTCTGTTGCAGATCAACTCTTTTTTCAGCTGAAAATGCTTTCATACTTAATTCTCAAAGTACATGTTTGTTGGGTAGATTCTAGTTTGTTTGAGACAGAGTTTCTGCCGGGTGGTGGTGGCGTATACCTTTAATCCCAGCACTTGGGAGGTAGAGGCAGGTGGATCTTTGTGAGTTTGAGGCCAGCCTGGTCTACAAGAGCTAGTGCCAGGACAGGCTCCAGAGCTACAGCGAAACCCTGTCTCAAAAACAAACAAATAAGAGACGGGGTTTCTCTGTAGCTTTGGAGCTTGTCTGGAACTCGCTCTACGTAGACCAGGCTGGCCTTGAGCTCACAGAGCTCCTCCAGCCTCTGCTTCCCCCGTGCTGGGATTAAAGGCATGTGCCACCAATGCCCAACTGCTGGGTAGATTTTTAGGTTAATAGTGGCTAACATTTTCAAGATACCACTCCTATCTTTTTGTTTGTATTGATTCTACTTTTTGTTTTGTTTTGAAACATGGTCTCCTAGAGCCCAGGCTGGTCTCAAACTTACTGATAATCATGGATGACCTTAAATTTCTAATCCTTTTTCCTCGACTTCCCGCAAGATCACAGAAGTATGGCACCATGCCTTTCTTTGTTGGTTGAATTGAGAAGTCATAACTCAAACCACTTCCTTAAAAATAGCATTTTTTTCTGACCATTCACATAGAAGGTGTGGTTCCTCAATTTTATTACATTTGGGATACATGATACAGCATGAATGCATGCTGTTTTTGGTTTTTTGTTTGTTTGCTTGTTTTTTGAGACAGGTGTTCTTTGTGTAGCTCTGACTGTCCTGGAAGTCATTCTGTAGACCAGGCTGGCCTTGAACTCAGAGATCTGCCTTCCTCTGCTTCCCGAGTGCTGGAATTATGCTGAATTTTTTTTTTTTGGTCAGATTTGGGTTGTTTTGTTTTGTTATTGTTGTTTTTAAAGCCCTCATCTGTCTATGCATTAGCAGTTTACTCTTTTAAGAACTCTTTTAAGAACTACTGTCATTTGTGTGATAACTTTTTCATTATGTCTTCCATGTCTCTTTTTTTTTTTGTATTTTTGTTCTTCTGTTGTCACATGATTTATTCTCACAAGTCTAAGTGACCTGGCTCATTAGTACTTTCTTCAGCTGTGGTTTATGCTTTATTAAATTCATCTGTTGGCCTCCTTATTTCTTTTACAGTATTTTAGTTTTCAGTAAACTATTTTTATTTTCAATTCTATACTACAGTTTTTGACATCATATTCTACTCTTTGAATATTTAATCATGTTTGTCTTTAAGTCTATCTGAAGATCAGGTTTTCAGAACCCTCTTTTTGTTTGTGCTTATTATCTTTCTTTAGAACTTTAGTCATGTTCTTCCAACTCTTCCTTTGATACCTTCTGAATTCATGCCAGACATTATATAAACACTCATCAAAGATTAAGGCCTGGAGTAATGTATGTTCTGTGTAGAGAAGGTTTTCACATTTTGAATGTGGTGTTACAGAGACTATCAGTAAATAATACATCAAGTGATTTGCAGCTGTGTGATCCAGTATCATCACACTGTGGGTCTTATTTTGATAATGTCACAAGCAGGAATCTCATTGCCCCTACTGCTGGTTCTAGTCTTTGTTTTGTGTTTCTCCCAGCCTTGTGAAGCTATTTTAAAGCTCTATCAAACTCTCAGCTACCTCTTTTGGAATCCAAAGATGTTTGCAGAAGCAAAGCAGTTTCAGACCTGAGGCAGTATGGATTTCAGTCTTATTCCAAATACTGGTTCTGTTTTTTAATCTTCTTGTTTGTTCTCAGCAGATGAGTAGATCCATTTTCCTTGCCAGAGGAAGCACCTTCAGATACTTTTAGTTTTTTGCAAAAATATGGATTTCTTTCTTGTAGATGTGGTAAAAAAAAATTGTGAATCTTAAATGTCTGAAAACATCTTGTTTGGTTGAAACTAGAATTATAGCTTCGAAATAATTTTTCCCTGAATACTTTTCAGATACCAGCTGAGTATTTTCCTTCTCTTCTCTCATTCTTTGTTTTTCTTTGTTACTGGGACTTGCTATATAATGTGGCTAGCCTAGAGCTAACAATGTAGACTAGGCTGACCTTGGACTTGTGGTGGTCCTGCTGCCACTGCCTCCAAGTGTTAGGATGACAGGTGTTAGCTACCATACCCAACTTGGTCCATTCTTGAAGTATTGTAGTGAGTCAGTTCTTGTCCCTTTGTAGAAAGCATTTTTATTCTACCTTCCTGTAGAAATGTTCTACTTTTTAGTATGTCTTTAGCATTTGTAAGGTTTGCTATGAGGAATAACATTGATTTTTTTTTCCTCCTTAAAATTTTTTAAACCCATAAACTTCCTTTCTTATCTGATGAACTCTCTGTGCTTAATTCTTTTCCATGCTTAGTCAAAGATTTATCCCACCATTCTCCATTTCTTACCCAACACTAGGGATGAAAGAATGAAGCCTAGGGCATTAAAGATGCTAGCCAAGCACCATAACACTAAACTACATCCCCAGCCCCATTCTCCATCTTTAAATTTATTCTGTCTTCCCTTGAATGACTTTCCAGTTTCTGCCTTATAAGGAGCTCTTCTTGTTTCCCAGCGCATGTGTGTGTGTGCTCACATATACACACACATGTTGCTAATGAATCTTCTATCTTCTATTATTTCTAGGAACTTGAGAGACAAGAAGGCACAATGTATATTTGGCTTCTCCTCTTGAATCTCAGTAGTTCTTTATGTAGTTTTATCTAATAAAATCTCCTAAACCAGGCTTTACCTGGTTTCACCCTCATGGACTTGCCCTTAAATCATCTAAACTCTGCAGCTAACAACCTTGGAGATGTCTTGATGTTAACTCCAGCATCAAACTTTGGTGCAGGGTATTTGTATAAGTACTCCAGTCTTTTGAAAATAATTATTTTAGGTCGTTGACATTAAATCATGTTTAAAGTTTCATGATCTGCTTTAGTTTCAGAAAAACTAGTTTGCAGAATATAAAGAAGGAACAAACATATTGGCACCTAAAGTTAACTCTTTTTTTTCTTCCATTCATTCATTCGTTTGTTTGTTTGTTTGTTTATTCGAAACAGGGTTTTTCTATAGCTTTGGAGCCTGGCCCCAACTCACAGAGATCTGCCTGCCTCTGCTCCCCGAGTGCTGGAATTAAAGGTGTGCACCACCACCGCCTAGCATGGAGTCAACTCTTATAGTGAAGTACTGTAGGAAAGCAATGAAGATGTAAGCCAAGGGATCAGGGGGTAGGAAACACTGGATTTGCTAGCCAGGCAGTGGTGGCGCCCGCGTTTAATCCCAGCACTCAGGAGGCAGAGCAGATGGAAACCTTATCTTGAAAAACAAAAAACAAAACACTGGATTTGCTAATTAGGGCAGTGGGCCCTAATGGACACACAATATGAACATTCTGTATCGCGTACATGTACAGTGTCTTTTCTCTTGACAGTCGTATGTGTAATATATGAGGGTCATGAAAAATCTAGCCTCCTATGAACACCCACTTGTCAAGGAATTGGGTGAGTGCTAGGAGAGAATGTCTGCTTAGCTAGCTGCCAGTCTCCCAGGATAGCCATCCTGAGACCCCCTTTCTTAGTTTGTCTCCCTGTTCCAAATGAACTCACTTTTACTTAATCCTGAAACCTAAATAGATTTTATAGAAGTAAATTGACAAAACTGTCTTACTTTAATCAAACTTAGTATCTAGTTTAAATATATTTTAAGAAATGGCCCTCAGGCAGATATCTGTGAGTTCTAGGCCAGCCTGGTCTACAAAAGCTAGTTCCAGGACAGGCTCCAAAGCTACAGAGAAACCCTGTCTCAAAAAAAAAAAAAAAAAAGAAATGAAGGAAGGAAGGAAGGAAGGAAGAAAGAAAGAAAGAAAGGAAAAGAAAAAGAAAGAAATGGCTCTCAATACTAATTGATATTCACTGGATGTAGAATGAATTTAGTTTTTTATTTAATAAGCAACTTTATAATCATGTTTCTAGATACTCTAATCACAATATTACTTTCATCAAGTAATGCTTTTACTTTTTGACCTTTTATATTTATCCAAAATTTGAATATCTATAAACTCTGATTGACTTATTTTCTCCATTAATACTTTTCATTTCTCTTAAGTAAACTTTAAAAGTATCCATAATTTTCAATATTATCTATGAAGTCACAAGTTATCCTTCATGTTATCCAGCCGACTTAAAGAGGAAAATGCTTTAATTAAATATTTATGTTCCTTTAGAACTGAGAAAATTAAAGTTTCAAATCAGTTGATATTCTACTCATCACATAATCCTATCTAAACATATGAAAATAGTTTATATTCCTTAACATTTGAAATACTGGGGGTAAAGTCATCCTGAACAGAAACAAGTAAGCAAAACAAAGCATTCGTTTAACTTTTCAGTCTATTAATACAGAGACAATTTTTTTAAGGATTCAACATATTTGCACACAAAATACCCAGATATAAAACCACGCCACATGCTGTAGTAGAAACTTAAGATTTAAAACATGTTTACCTGGAAATCTAAACTAAGTAGGCTTTGCTTGATGTCATTTAAGTCTCCCGCTGAAAGTGAAACAAAACCAGACTCTCTTTAAAAACAAAGAACAGAAGGGAAAGTTGAAAATATTAGCTGACTCCTTAGTCAGATCTAAAATAGCTGCTTCCCTTGGGGATAAATGCTTTCAGTTCTTTGTGTGGAAAAATCAGCCAAAGAAGTAACCAGGGAAAATGGTTTCCAAGGGAAAGTTTTTTGTAAGGCACAGGAAAAGTGGAAAACATCAGCAGGGAGTTCGGGCAGGAGTTGGGGAGACATTTCCTTTGCAGGAAGTCCAGGTGGGGGCTGGGGAGACATTTCCTTTGCAGGAAGTCCAGATGGGGGCTGGGGAGACATTTCCTTTGCAGGAAGTCCAGGTGGGGGTTGGGGAGACATTTCCTTTGCAGGCTGAAAGGCAGAACTAGAGTCACACGAGTGATTTGAGACAGATTGGTGGCTTTCCTAGGCTGTTTGCAGGAAAAACTGCATGGCTTTTAAAGTTCAAACCACCCAATATACCACTTGAGATTTGTCAAGCTTGTAGTGGTAGTGTTCTCACTCACCTAAAGGCTGCATGTGTCTCCAGTCATATTTAAATTGACTTAAATTTCTCCGTATTAAGGAAACAAAAACTGGTTACATATTAATGCCATTAGAAATTACAAACTTTTAGTAGTGGTACACACCTATGATCGCAGCACTTAGGAGGTAGAGGCATGGAATTTTCAGATTATTCTAGGCCACATATGGAGTTTGAGCCAGCCTAGGCTACATGAGACCCTGTCTCAAAAATATTGACTTCATATATACTTACATAAAGACACACATATTTATGCATATACATACATATTCCTGGCTGACCTGGAACTCAATATGTAGACCAGGCTGGCCTTGAACTCACAGAGGATCTACCAGTCTCTGACTCCCAGTCCTGGAATTAAAGGTATGCACCACCACACCTAGATGTGTGTGTGTGTTATACATATATATGTATATTATATATATATATATCTTAATGTACAAGGGAGCAATAAGGCTTCTCATTACTTCTTTGTGCTTTGGCCTCAGATTTCTTCATCTCCCCATAAGTAAGTTAGAAATAGATCAGGGTCAAACCCAGCACTGCTGACTCTTGGTGCCTGAGTTACTCAATGGAAAAGCCTAGTCAGTATTCAACGTAGTACGTGAAAGTCAACTGCTATCAAGGCACATAGATATGAAATTTGGAAATAATGAAAATGAAGATTTAACATACAGATAAGTAATTTGTGTAGTGAATTATAGTGAAATCTGAATATCAATTTGGAAACAAGAAAATAGTGAATAAATGCCTTTAATTTTATTTATTTATTTTTGGGTTTTTGAGACAGGGTTGTAGACTTGTAGTTTGTAGGGAATGCCAGTGGTTGGTGGAAGCGGGAAGCAGTTTTTCAATGTCAGTAATAGTCGATAAGTGTTCATTGACATGTATGCTATCATCTGCAGTGTGAAATGTTCAGACAGAACATTAGAGGTAGGATGAACATCATCATTTTAAAATAATCCAGATAAATCTCACATACTTGGTAATCATAAATCACAGCCTGATTTGGAACATGCCTGTTGTTTCGCTGAAGGAGAATTGTGTTCGTGGCAAACAGAAATGGTTATATTGAGGACAGCTAATAAAAATCAGTATTGTCTGCCCACGAGTCACTTCTAGAAATGCGTTATAGGAACATCTTTCTGTGCAGAGATGTGCCTCGGGGTAGTACTTTGAATCACTCTAAGTGTGGATTTTATAGAAAAGCAAAAGGCAACCCAGTTATATATTTGGAACAGTGAACTGCAGAGCTCTCTGGAAACTAAAGTAACATTAATACTAGCATGTGATGTTGTCTCCTATATCCCAAGAGGAAAATTGAAATATCCAAAACAATATATGCATTATCTTTTGATGTGTATAATTTCACATCTTTCTGAAGAGCAGATTAAAAGGGATAAATAAAAATTGTTAACAGTGCCAGGCGGTAGTGGCACACACCTTTAATCCCAGCACTTGGGAGGCAGAAGCAGGTGAATCCCTGTGAGTTTGAGGCCAGCCTGATCTACAAGAGCTAGTTCCAGGGCAGCTAGGACTGTTACACAGGAAAGCCCTGTCTCAAAAAAAAAAAAAAAACTATTATTTATTACTAGATGATAAAATTTTAACTTTTCTATGTAATTCATCATTTTGACAGTGTTTTTGCTTTTTATAACCAGATGAGGAAGGAATAACTATTTAAAACAGTATAAATTTTAAAAACTCTTAAAAAAAGATTTTGTGTGTGTGTGTGTGTGTTGCCTGCATATATGTCTGTTTACTATGGGTATTCACTGCCCACAGAGACCATAAGAGGACAGCATATCCCCTGAAACTGGGGTTACAGACAGCCGTAAGCCATTCTGTGAGTGCTAGGAAACTGAACCCTGATCTTCTGCAAGAGCAGCCAGTACTCTTAATGACTAAGCCATCTTTCTGGTTCCTTAAACAAAAGTAACTCTTCAGTGGCATAGAGGAGGAATAACAACTATCATGCTGAGATTGACATGGATGGAAAAAAACAATTTTCAGATTTCTGAGGCCATGCTCTACAAGTTTGTGGTTTAATGGATGATTACTTGAACTTTTTTTCAGAAACTGTTTTAACCACCCTAGTACATGGAAAATGCTGGTGTTATGGTTTTTCCCTCTCTCTCATTATTGTAGGCATAATTATGTCCTAGAACTTGGCTACCCTAGCGCACTGAAAGAATAATGTTTGCCACCAAATACTTTGCAGAAAGTGAGTATCAGCCATGCCAGCAGGGAGTAAGCCTTTAGGACATTTATTTTACTTACCACTGAAGTCACTTAGACTGGTTGGTATTTAGTCAACACAAACTGGAGACACCTGAAAGAAGGAGCCTAAGTTGAAGAATTGTTTCCTTAAGATTGGTCTGTAGTTATGCCTTTGGGGACTTGTCTTTTGGTTTGTGACTGATGTGAGAAGGTCCAACCTACTGTGAGCAACACAGTCTCTGAGATAATCCTGGACTGTACAAGAAAGCAAGCTGTGAGCTGGGCGGTGGTGGCACATGCCTTTAAGCCCAGCACTTGGGATGCAGAGGCAGGTGTATCTCTGTGAGTTCAAGGCCAGCCTGGTCTACAGAGTGAGTTCCAGGATAGGCAGGACTGTTACACCAGGAAAGCTTTTGATCTTCATGTTTATCACAGCAACAGAAAGTAAATGACAACAGAAATTGGTGCTAGAAGTGGGGTGTTGCTGTGATGGTCCTGACCATGTTATTTGGGGGAGGAAGGGTAGTGAAGATTGTGAGGGAGAAATGCTGACAATGGAGGTCATTGTGAAGTTTCAGAGGAAAGAAAAAGTCTTTTAGGGATGTTCATATAGAATCTGGTTGCTGTTTAACTAGAGCTGAAAAATTAACTGATTAACAATAAATTAATACTAGTGAATTGAGCCCTCTATGCTTTCCTGTGAAGCTGGTTGCTGATTAGCTGAGGCTGAAAAACATAGCTGTGTTTTATTAAGAGGCTCTCACTTCTTGTGGAAAGTATTCCCTTAGGGTCAGAATACAGAAGCTATGGTCCAATGGGAGGCCCAGACTGTACATCAAGGTGGCAGCAGAATTTGGCAAATAATGTTTAAGAGTCTCCCACATTATACTGGATTTGAAAGCATGAAAGGGTCATGTAGGGAATCTGGGTGGCAAGGTCACTGAAGTCCCTTAAGAGAGGCCAAAAGATGCCAGTGGAAGGTACTTTCTCAGTTGCAGTGGAGACCCCAGGATATTGGGGATGCCAGCTCTGTGAAATCTACCAAGGGAAGCAGCAGGTGTGAAGTAGAGCTCGTCTTAGTAAACTAAATGTACTGTGGATGGCAAAGCTGAAGAAATGGATACACCGAAGCCTTTTGCAGCCAAAACATCATGGGTGACTCCCTGATGTCAAACATAGACTACAGGATTTGTTGGGTTGTTTTTTTTTAAGATTTATTTATTTATTTTGTGTACAGTATTGTCAGTATTCTGTCTGTATGTGTCCCTGCATGCCAGAAGAGGGCACCAGATCTCATTACAGATGGTTGTGAGCCACCGTGTGGTTGCTGGGAATTGAACTCAGGACCTTTGGAAGAGCAGGCAGTGCTCTTAACCGCTGAGCCATCTCTACAGCCCAGAGCTACAGGATTTGATCTATACTGATAGACTTTGGTTTTGCTTAATGTGATTATTTTTATATCTTCTCTTTTGGAGTAAGGAAGTATTTTTTAGTAAGTATTTTTTAGAAGCCCACAGTTAAACTTCAGAGTGGGACTTTTAAAGTTGTATTGTGTTTTATACTATGATATCAATATGTGATATTGGTGACAAGAAAGAAAATATTATGGCTTAAGGTGATGTTTATGTTCAAGGTGACAAGGAGTGGTGCCTACTTGTCAGATACAACTGTCTACTTGACAAAGCCCAGAGTTATCTGAGGAAGTCTCAAGTGGGGGGATTTCCTTGATCAGATTGACCTGTGGGCATGTCTGTGTGGCATTTTCTGTTGTTGTATTTCAAGAGGAAATCTATTAATTTAGAAGAATGAACATGACATATTGTTGAGTGACAGACAGGAAATTATAAATGTTGATGCCTTGTAGATATATTAGTAGATATGAAGGCTGCTATGTCTAATTAAAATTAACCATAGTTTTATAGAGAATTTTATTTTATTCATAATTCTTATAATTCCTGAATATTTGCTCAGAAAAACAAGGCTTCTTTTATTTTACGCACACAACAAAACAGAGAGCTCCTTAAATAACTGTGTTCTGATTTCCTAAGTTTTCACTCAATCCCTTTAACTCCTAATTTAATATCTTACACTACTGTTTTATAACAAAGCAGTAAACTCTACTGTATTTGATTCCTTCTTCATCTCTGGAGTTTTCTCCTCCTCTCAATTCCTGTTCTTTCTTCCCCTCTGCTACCTTCTGGATTTTGTCACATCTTTTTTTTCTTTCTTTATTTTGTCTTTTACAATCTTTCTGTCTCCTCTTCCACAATGGCCCCCAAGCCATTGTAGCACTTATGTTGTAGATGTATCAGTAGAGATTGTGCTCCACAATTCTGCATTTTAATCTGTTGTGGTTTTCTGTAATGGCCTCCATCTGTTGTAGAAAGAAGAAAAGTCTCTCATCTCAGAGAAGGTAAGGACAGCACATACCCATGGGTATAAGGACAAATATTTAGAATGAAATTAGAGATTTTGCTGGTTTCGTAAGTTATCAGTTGTAGGGTTTCCTCCAATATTCACTGCTTGCTTGGCCAGATTTCTCTCTTGTTGAGCAGGTCTTCAGCCCAGCTAGACAGCTGTTTGGTACCAACAATGTGTCTGTGCTGCTACTGCATGCCTCCTTAAAGTTATTATTACTAGTCATTATTGTGGTTCACAGGTGTCATAGCTGGGTAGTACTGTTGGTTGATTCCCTCCTTTGGATGGCTGCATGGCACCTTCTAGTACCAAGGAAGCTTAGTTTCCAAGAAGAAGGCTTTCACATCAGTTCCAGCTCAAGAACTCTGGGTCCTGGTTCTAGGTCCAAACTGCCTGATGTCTTCAGCAATAGAGATTTATCTTCTACTTCTGAGGGGCAACCAGGGGCAACAGCAATATATATCCACATGCCTCTGCTTCTGTCTCCCAAGTGCTGGGATTAAGAGTATGCACCGTCACCACCCTGCTTGCCCCACTTTTAAAGCAACCTGAGAATAGCTGAGCATGGCACTAATCAGCACTCAGGAGGCAGAGCCTGGCAGATCACTGAGTTTGTGGCCGTCTTGGTCTACATATCAAGTCCAAAGATAGCCAGGGCTACATAGAGAGATTTCTCTCAAAAATAAATAAAGTAAATGAAAATAGACATTTTCTGTTTGCTCATTGGCAGAATCAGGTATTCACCCAATCCCTGTCATAGCACACTGTTGTGGAATACTCCCTTTGTACACAGTGAAGATTTGTCACTTGAATTGATTTATAAAATGCTGATTGGCTGGTAGCTGGGCCAAAAGTATAGGCAGAACAGCCAAACTGAGGATGCTGGGAGGAAGAAGGGCAGAATCAGAGAAGATACCAACCAGCTGAGGAAGCAGGATATGTAGAAAATGAGGTAGCAAGCAATGAGCCATGTGGCAAAGCATAGATAAGGAATATGGGTTAATTTAAATATGAGTTAGGTAGTAACAAGCCTGAGCTATTGGCCAATCATTTATAATTAATATTAAGCCTCTGTGTCTTAACGAGAACCTTTGGGATTCAACCACGGTCCTCTTCAGGGTTCAGATTGGAAGCTACAACAAGCAAAAAGAACTTTTTCTGAGAGTGAATTATCTCTCATGTGCTTTTCTGAATTAGTTTCTTTATTGTTCTGTTTCTATTCTAATTTTCCTGTCCTACTTCTAATTCCTCCTAGCTTCTTTTTCTTTTCCAGCCTAAAAACTGTCTCTCTCCCAGGAGCCTCGAAGTGATAAAGAAATTGCAAGAGTTACTTCTCATTGGTCAAAATCACATTCCTAGGGTAAGCAATAGGAGCTGAGCCCTTGCCATGGCAAAACAAGGGTCCAAGGTTACAAGAGTAAGATCGAGACCAGAGGGCAGGGGTACAGTGTCCAGTGCGATAAACTTTGAGTCGTAGGTCCTTTGTTAACATACTGGCAAGAAAAGAATCACCATGCTTTTCTTAGGGTGCTTTGTGCAGTAAGTAATCTTGGTTGGACATCTGCAGCTCTTTGTGCATAGCTGTAAAATTTGAAATTTATGATCCGTTTGCAAAAAGCCTTTAATCTTGTTTGAACTTGCTCTGAGGTGAAAGTGAGCTAATTGTGTGCAGTTAGAATAAGCCAAAAGGAATAAAGTAGGCTTTTTTTTTTTCAAGACAAGATTTCTCTATGTAGCTTTGGAGCCTGTCCTGAAACTTACTCTGTAGACTAGACTGGCCTCAAACTCATAGAGATCTGCCTGCCTCAGCCTCCTGAGAGCTGGGATTAAAGGCATGCACCACCACCACCCAGCCCAAAGCAGGCTTTTAAATGTCTACAGTCCTCATAGGACAAATATATCTAGTTATGAAGCATGTCCCAGCATATATTCTGTATATCAAAATTATGCAACCAAATGAAAAGTTATCTTCCTGCCCACTGACAGATATATGTACCCATAAGATTGAGATGTAATCATGAGATTACATATGCACATCACATGAGATTACACACTACAATGCAGGTATTGGGGTAACAACAAGCTGCTTTAGCAAAAATGAGCAACAGTTTCCAGAGTTTATGGTCCTGCAGGCCTTGCCTGGGCAGGATTTATCTCCATCAGATAATCACCCCATTGGTGGATTGACATCTGAATACTAGTGGTGTGGGAAGTCCTTCAGTCTATGTGTTGCTTTTATTGGTTAATGAATAAAGAATCTGCCTGGGCCTCTAGCAGGGCAGAACAGAGCTAGGTGGGGAAAACTAAATGGAATGCCAGGAGAAAGAAGGCAGAAGGCAGAAGGCAGAGAGACATCATGTAGCTGCAAGAGGGGAAAGATGCCAGCTGCCAGTTGGAACCTTGCTGGTAGGCCACGAACCTCATGGTAAAATATAAAATAATGGAAATGGGTTAACCAAAGATATAAGAGCTAGCTAGCAATACGCTTAAGTGATTGGCCAAGCAGTGATTCAAATAATATAGTGTCTGTGTGATTGCTTCGGGAGTCTGGGTGGCCGGAAAGTGAACAAGCAGCCTTATACAAAACACTAGTTGTCACCTCTGTAAACTCTTATGACCCCTGACATTGTTTGGGAACTTGCAGGCAGGACAGAAACTTCAACCAACAGCATGTGACAGATGGAGACTCAAATGGGAGGGAAACAAAAGGAGACAACATAGATGAGATCTTCCTGGGCACTAGCCTGCTCTTTCCTATGCAGTGAACATGTGTGATTTCAATAATGGTTTCTTAAACCATACATATTACATGCATTATTATCTTCCATTTAATGTTGGAGCAAAACTAAAGTGTCACAAAAGCAAAATGAGGAAACTGAATGGGGTTAAATGGGTTACATGGGAAGGGAACAATGGCAATAGTCCCAAGCTAGTCTGGTTTACTTTTCTTACAATGCTCAAGGTCAGTGTTTCCATCCTGAGCAGCCACTGAAGGGCATGTGAACAGACAGCCACTCTCATCATTTCTGAGTCTCCATATCACAAAACTCCATAACTGCTTGTGAAAATCAGTTCCTCAGTGCTAGGACAGAGATTTGACAGTAGTTAGCTGCGGTCAGGACCTGAGTCAGACCTAAGCCCAGTGACTTAACAAATCTAGATGAGTTACATGCCCTTTCTGGCACTCAGATGACTAATCTTTCATGCAAGACCATTAGAGAATTCTTAGGTTGTTTCTCTCAGGCTTTATAGGGCGTGGTGTTCCTTCCCTTGGAAAATAGGCATCGCAAAGCATTCAGAATTGTTATTTTCCCTGTAAATTCCCTCCTGTAACCCCTGAAACCCATGCTTAGTGAGGGACTGGGGAGAGAATTACACATATGGTAGTTTGAGCATTGTTGGGAATGGGGATTCTTTTCCACTGATACACTGTCTGAAGGAGATGGCTGTGAACCAGGATGACCACAATATTTACGAAGGTATGTAATGAAAAAAGAAGACTTTGGCAACTAATGTAACTCCATCACTCACAGGGAGGATAAAGAGACATTCACTTGAGGTTTAATAAATCAAAACAGTGTTTGTCCACAGCTTCATTTTTTCCCATTACTGGTGGGTGATGTCATCATTTTCATTTCCCTTAAAATCGTTTTGTGTCCAGGAAAAGAAGATTGATATTAACTGCATTTGTTATCACAGATTCTTATGGTGATTTTAGTTTTAATTTTGCCACCTATGTAGAGGGTTTTTTTTTTAAAGATTTTTATCTATGTGTGTGTGTATGTTTCTGTGTCTGTTTGTATATATAGGTATGTGCACATGAGCACAGGTGCCCTCAGAGGCCAGAGACATCAGATCCCTTTAGCTAAAGTTACAAGCCATTGTATGTGCCCAATGTGGCTGTTTGGAATCAGACTTGGGTACTCTGCAAGAGCAATGTGAGCTTTGATTGCCAAACTTTCTCTGGCCCTTATTTCTTTTTTCCTTTTCTCCTCGATGTCACTGGTCAAACACAGTGCCTTAAACATGCTAAGCATAAGTGGTACCAATGGGTCAAAACAAAACCCAGCCAGTAGCTGCAGTTGGCAGAGAGTAGAAATGTTGAGCAATATTCAACCTAGATTATCTTCCTTCAAAAATTCTATTCTTCTGGTGTTTAATGCCCCTACTCCGTTGTGTCTCACTTTTTGATCTCCTCTGTGCCCTCATCACCGTGTCCCACTGCTCCTGCTGCCAGTGCTGCTGATAGATGATGATATGGCTTAACTGTGGGAATGGAGATTCAAGTGGAAGAAGGAAATAAAGTCATTTTTGGTTAGCCAAGAAAAGAAGATTCCTTTACCAAGGTTGGGGGAGTATGTAAATTAGTAAAACTTAAGGTTTATTTGGATATAGGAAAGTGAAGAAAGAGAAATCAGGTATATGAAGCTTAACTTTTGGGTGCAATCCAACTGCATTTACTGAGGTGACCACAGGCTAGCACAATCAAGGGAACTATGGGCTAGAAGTAAAATCCATTAGAATGTGGTGGCTAGTACTGAAGCCACAGAACTGAATGAAGTCATCAACCACTGTGTATAATAAAGTTGTGAGGCAAGCTTTATTGAGAATTAGGGGAACCAAAAATTTTAAAACTTTCCAAACTATGCACATTATTGACAGAAAAATAAAATGTTAGACTTTATTTAGGCCACTTTATCAAATTCTATTAAATGCTAAGCAGTTCTGCTTCTGGGACTCTATTCTACAGAAAGTTATGAACAGATATACAGCAATCTCTGATGTGGATATTTGTTGTAATATATAAAGTGTTAAAAATTTACAAATAACCAAATGATTGCTGAAAGTAGGTTAACTTCTCTAATATGTTAGAGGAATCTGGGAAACAGCAGAGTAAGAGACAACAGGAATCAGTCTTCCCACTTAGATAACAACTAAACTGACAGAATATGTCTGATGTAACTGTTTTTGAATTCTGGAGACTACTAAGGGCTTGCAACATCCCAGAGGACAGCTAGGGTAGTAAATTGTGGTTAATTTGATCAATTTCATCTCTTAGCACAGTAGCTGCTAACCAGCCCCCAACCTAGCTCATCTCAGATGCCTGTAACATGTTCCTGGAATAAATCAACATTCCCTGTCTATACCAGGGCTTTGTTCTCTAATTGCTGCTGTTTATCATAGAGGTTCAGAGTTAGGATTCATTGTGGTTGCCTGTCTTAGGGTTTCTATTGCTGTGAGAAAACACCATGACCAAAAAGCAAGTTGGGGAGGAAAGGGTTTATTGGGCTTACACTTCTGCATTGTAGTCCATCACTGAAGGAAGTCAGGATAGGAATTTAAGCAGGGTAGGAACCTGGAGGCAGAAGTTGATGGAGGGGATGCTGCTTACTGGCTTGCTCCTCATGGCTTGTTCAGACTGCTTTTTTTTCTTTTGTTTTATTTTTTTGTTGTTTTTCGAGACAAGGTTTCTCTGTATGTAGCTTTGGAGCCTGTCGTGGAACTAGCTCTTGTAGACCAGGCTGGCCTCGAACTTACAGAGATCCTCTTGCCTCTGCCTTCCAAGTCCTTGGATTAAAGGCATGTGCCACCACTGCCCAGCTTCAAACTGCTTTCTTATAGAAGCACCACTCACAATGGGCTGAGCCTGCCTCAGTCAATCACTAATTAATTAAGAAAATGCCCTACAGACTTGTCTGTTTGCAGCCTGATCTTATGGAGCCATTTTCTTTTCTTGTTTGTTATCTTTTTTTCCCAAGGCAGGGTTTCTCTGTATAGCCCTGGCTGTACTGGAACTTGTTTCTGTAGACTAGGATGGTCTACAAAATGGTCAAACTCAGAGGTCTGCTTGCTTCTGCCTCCTGAGTGCTGGGATTAAAGGCATGTGCCACCATAACACTGGCAGCTATTTTCCTGAGTTTCCTTTTAGATAATTCTTGACTTGTGTCAAATTGTGCATAAAACTATCCCTACATTTTTTTTGCAATTCCTTTTTTTCTTTTTATACACTCCTTTTTGTTCTTGTTATTCATTTGAAAGCTAAATACTCAACTAGGTCATGAACAAGTAACTGCAGAGGCTAGGGAGATGTTTCAATGGATAAAATGCAAGAATGAGGACCTAAGTTCAGATCCCCAGCACCAATGTAAAATAGCATTTTTAAGAAGCTAACTGCAGTGATGACTAAAGGGGAAGAAAAATAAATGATAAAAAAAGTAAATATGATCCAGTGTACACTTATTCATATATTATTATATTTTATATTATTATTATATTATAATGAAATCCTTTACATTCTGTATAAACATTGTATAATTTAAATATCCCAATATATAAGGAAAGGTAGAAATTGACAGTACATGTTCTAAGAAAGGCACTAGTTTTGAATAGATCCAAGAAGACATTAAGTTTGCACATCAGGCTGTTCTTTGGCACAAAGACAACCCACAACAGGAAAAAAGATAAAACACTCTTTAAAAATACAGTTAACCCTAGAGGAAGGGGGAGATTCTGATTTCCATTATTAGCACATTTTTTAGCAAATAGTATTAAGGACTTGTAGGACACTATCAAACAGGCCAACATGCAACGTAGAAGTCACAGGAGAAGAAAAGGGGATGGAATGAATATTTTAAGGCATAATAGCTAAAAATTCCCCCAAATTTTATGAACATAAATATAAACATGCCCTGACCTATATATCCAGCTATGTCAAAGACATTATGTCAGATTTCTTGGAAAAAAATGACTGTAGATAACTATGAAGAATATGCTCAAATAATAAAAGATGTGAGAGAGATCAATTTCTATGAACAAAACAGAAAATTAATAGAGATAGCAAACATAGAAAGCCAGAAGAAATATAGCATGGCTGTATAGTGAGAACTTGTCTCAAAATTAAAACTGTTGAAGACTCTAAAAATTTACCAGAGTCGAGTGAGGTAACCCAGACACAGAAAGACAATTAACACATGAATTCACTCATAGATGATATTTAAATATAAAGCTAAGAAAGCCAGCCTACAAACCACAATCCCAGAGAACTTAGACAACGAGGACACTGAGAGAGACTTATACATAGATCTAATCTACATGGGAAGTAGAAAGTAGAAAAAGACAAGATCTCCTGAGTAAATTGGGAGCATGAGGACGTTGGGGGAGGGTTGAAGGGAGGGAGGGGAGAGGCAGGGAGGGGAGCAGAGAAAAATGTAGAGCTCAATAAAAATCAATTTAAAAAGGAAAAAAAGAAAAGAATAAAACATAAAACAACAGATACAGAAAAAAATTTACTGGAATCAAAGAACAAATAACTTGGATAATTCTGCCTATCCATAGTCTTTATAGTTTGTCTTCATTTCCCGTTCACACCCATCATTGTTGCTAATTGAATTGGCTGCAATTATTAAATCTCCTTGTTGAAAAATAGCAGAAACTCTTCCTGTAAGCCCAAGTACACAAGAGGTCATAGCAGTGGAGCACTAGAGAATATACATGAAAATTTGGGGAAATACCCAGGATCTGGGAATAGAAATGGGAGCCCTTTCATGTCTATACTATCTGCAGATTCTATCCCACTTTCTTTTTCTAGGGTCTTGTGTTGACTTATCCCTACACTTTCTTTAACTTCATTCTCTTTCACAAAGTGCTGTCCCTGTGTTGGCAAACAAGTGACCCAATGGACCCGCTCTGTATCCTCAGTTCATGCAGGGTTCCAGATAGTTGGTCAAGGAAAAGTTTCTGGTTTCCCCAAAAGATTCTGCTTGGGTCAAGCTTCCATCCCTGGTCCTGTGCACTATGATCTGTGGGGTCAACTCAAAGTACAGGCCATGCAGGTTTACTGAGTAGTAGTAATGCAGATAATAATGAAGCTAACTGTAAATCCAGCAGAAGGCTGTCCAGGTCATATGTTAAAGCCTTTGTGATGAAAAGTTCCTTTTGTTGAATAGAACTCTCTTGAGTAAATTTCCAGAGGAGACCTTTATACTGTTTGAGTGTGTTTCACTGTGTGACCTAAAGCAAGTTTTCGCCTATTGCCCTGTCAGTGTTAGAACTTTGTCCTTTTTCGTTACCTGGCACATTCAGAACAGCGTCTGTAAGTGATTACAAGAACCTTCCACAGTTTTTAGCTCTGTGTCGTGAGAACTGTCCTTTAATTATATGCAAGTGTCTTCGTTTTCCTTTTATTTTGTTTTGTTGACACAGGGTCTTTATGACTCTGGCTGCCCTGGAATTCAGAGACCACCTGCCTCTGGCTCCCAAGAGCTAAGATTAAAAGGCATACACCACCACACCCATCTATATACAAACTTTAAAAATTAGTGTTTGCTTTTATTCTTAGCAAATCAGTTCTGAAATTATGGAGAGGTGCCTTTTCTTTCTTTTATTTGGAGGTAGTTTAAAAGCATTAGTTATTCCACATTTACTCTGTCCTTAGTAGGTAACCGTTGGTTCTGTATTTAAACTGGCTAATTTCAAGCAGGCTTTAGTGAAACAAACAATATTTTCACGATGAAATCACCAGCATATGAGTTGCAGGAGCTGTGCCATCGGCTTATGATGGTATGCCATTTGGTATCTATAATTCATAACAGCATGTTTACATGCTGAAAATAGCAGCTTCTTGATTGCAGGAGAGGAACATTAGCAATGGCTGAACACTCAGCCGTGACCAAGATCTCTGTCTACGACCTGATGCTTTTTGTCATCTTGAGCTCCTCACAAGTCCTATGAAGGCTTCATGCTGGGTCTCACATGAATCAAAGAGTGATCATACCACAGCCATTCCAGTGTCAGTCGCACCCTCTTCATGTGCTGTTCAGATGTCTACCTTTTTTTTTTTTTTTTTTTTTTTTTTTTTTTTGCTTTTCGAGACAGGGTTTCTCTGTAGTTTTGGAGCCTGTTCTAGAACTAGCTCTTGTAGACCAGGCTGGTCTCAAACTCACAAAGATCTGCCTGCCTCTGTCTCCCGAGTGCTGGGATTAAAGGCATGTGCCACCACTGCCCAGCTTTTTGTCTGTGTGTGTGATGTCTACCATCTATGTAATGCTGTTTTCTCAACAAAACCCTGATAGCATGTGCACTCGGACCTGTGGGCACATACACAAAGGCCAAAGGAAGATGCTAGGTGTCCTCCTCTCTCTCTGCCATATTCATTTGAAACAGGGTCCCTCCCCCAGTTTGACTGGCAGCAGCAATCCCCAGTGAACTTCCCATCTCTGCCCCATACAGCAGTGGAGTTACAGGCACTCAAGAAACCATACCCAGCTTATTCCATGGGAACTGGCAACTAAACGAAGGTCCGCATGCTTATGCAGCCTTAACTACCTGTTCTCTTAACTACTGAGCCGTCTCTCCAGCCCTCTTAGTCATGCTCCTTACTCACTAATTTCACTACATTCCTTTTGACTGGATTTCCTTTAGCTTTTTTATTTGTAAGTCAATTGCATTCATAAATTTCAGGATTGAACAAAAATTCCATAGGGAAAACAATGGCACTAGCAGAAGAGAACACATGGAAGAATTTTTTATTACTTGAAATAATAAGCATCTATTAAGTGAAAATTATAGGACAATCTGGATATAATTACAAATAAAAAGTTGTCAAAGTGTTCTATAAAAAATAAAAACCTGGGGCTGGAGAGATGGCTCAATGGTTAAGAGCACTGACTGCTCCTCCAGAGGACCTAGGTTCAATTCCCAGCACCCACATGGCAGCTCACAGCTGTCTGTAGCTCCAGTTCAAGAGAATCTGACATCGTTATACCAATGTGCATGAAATAAAGTTAAATAAAAAATAAATAAATAAATAAATAAAAACCCTTTAAGAAAGTGGTTTTGTTTTTAAAAAGTTATAGAAACAAATTGCATCTGTATATTTTTAAAAGGTCATTTGAATTTAAAAAAAAATTAAGCCTGGTGATGGTGGCGCATGTCTTTGATCCAAGCACTTGGGAGGCAGAGGCAGGCAGATCTCTGAGTTCAAGGCAAGTCTGGTCTATAGAATAAGTTCCAGACAGCCAGGGATACACAGAGAAACGTTGTCTCAGAAAAACAAAACAAAACAAAAGAATAGGGATAAGTCAAACAGCATGTTAAATATAGTTAAAGAAGAAAAGTAGGAGATAGATTTGAGAAATCCCTAATCACAATAACAACAGCAAAGCAAAACTTCTATGTCCCTTCTGTGCCTGTAGATGACCTTTGCTGGACATTTATTCTACCTAAAGTAGAATCTTTGTGTCCAGCTTCTTTCACTTGTAATTGTGTTGGGGGTTTATCCATGTTTTAGTGGGTATGAGTACTTTCTTTTTATTGACCAGAGAAACTCTGGCTATTAATAAGCTATACCTGTTTGGCTACTTACCAGTTTAGGGAAATTGGATTATTTGGAATTATTTGTCTGTCATGAATAACTCTACCATGAACATTCACACACAAGTTTGTATACAAATGTGCTTTATTTCCCATGGTTGAGTTCCTAGAGATGGAACTGTTGAGTTGTATGACAAACTTGAAACTCACAAACCACTGTGATGTCACAGAACAACAAAGTAGGGCATCCCCAGATCAGTTTTTCTACTGAAATCACCAAAAAACTGTCAAATTTGACAGAATAAACCATGCTGAACCCTAGGATCAAATCAGATACTTGGCAGTAGCTGAAGAGTACTGAGTGAGAGAGAGCCCCTGGATTTCAGAGGAAAACATCATTATTCCCCATGCTGGCAATGACATGAGGATAGCAGCCCATGTTCTTGATGCAGCTTGCTCAAGTTAGGGGACAGATACAAACCTTTTTCCAGTACTGTGCTATGTATTCTGAGCAGCGTTGATGATTCCCCAGGGGAGCAGTGCAGCACCTGATCTGTCACGCTTACACCCCATGGCTGTAGCACCTTTCTGAGATGGGCAGCTTCATGCGCTACCAAAGCCTGTACACGCAAGGGACTGCTGAAAAGGTATACAGCAGATAGTCAGAACCCCAAAAGGAAAAAAACTGGAAAGAGGAATAGGAGGGAGAAATAATATTTGTAAGGATCACTGCATACACAAAGAGAAACAGTCTCTGCATGTCCATGACTGATGCCTGCTAAGAAGAGACTAGCCAGGGACCAGGCCTACCCCTCTAGGGTAAAAGCAGAACTATGGACTATCTTAGCACCAAAAAGTGCCCACCTCAATGCCAACCTCCAAGGGCCAGGACAATTTAGTTTCATATTGTTTTTCTCTTCTTCTGGGCTCCAGGGATTTATAGGACTCTGCTGGGCAATTGGCTGTGAACAGAACAGTATTCTAGAGACATCACAGCGATCACCTACAAACAAGACTACAGTCATAGTGCATCAGGCTGGGAGTCGCTAAACATGCCAATGTATTTCTCAGTTGACCTTTAGGGCAAGGACACTCCTGTATGAAAAGAACCAGTTCAGTTCGGCTTCCACATCTGTCTATACTGGGTGAACAAGCCACCTCCCACTCCCAGTGCTGTGGATACTGCCAGTCCAGCTGTCATGCCTTTCTCCACCACGATGGACTGTAATCCCTGAAACTGAACCCAAATAAACCTTCCTCATTAAAATTAAATATAGCCCAGCATTTCGCAACAGCAAAAAAGAAAAAAAAGTCAAAAGACACAGCAAAGAATGATCCATTCACAGGAAATAGGGTAGGAAAAAGTGAGACTCTCAGCAAGGATATATGTTATTTTTTAAAGCATCTAAACAAAATATAATATTTACATGCAAAGGAATATTTTTCAGGCATAAAAAGAAATGCAGTATTAAAGAGTCTTTCTAGACTGGCTTTGCTGGAAAAAGCCAAACATTAAAAGTTGTGTATTTTTGATCCTATGTCTATGAATTATGTAAGATAGATAAATTCAGAGAAATGTAAGTGAAAGGGCTGGCTGTGATGGCACAAACCTTAAATCCCAGAACCTCATTGTTATTGTCTGCCATTAGGTATCCTAATAGGTATAAATGACTACTTATACTTTTAAAGAAGGTTTCAGACAAAGTATCATATAGATCTATTTTTTTAATTTCCAGCTATTTATGATAGCTCAGATTGAAAACCTATCTAAGCTGCTTTATTTTACGAAATCTTATATTACAAATGGAAAACAACCAGTGTAACCAGGCATGATGCACTCAAGGAGGCAGAAGCAGGTAAGTCTCTGAGCTAGAGACCAACCATGACTATACAGTGAGACCCTGTCTCAAGAAAGAGGAGGGGACTACAAGTTCATATTTTCTGAAGCTTTTCAAGTTTGTATTCTGTCTTATTTTGTGCTTTCTGAGAGTCTCACTATATAAATCTGGCTGCCCTGGAATTCACCAATGTAGAACCGTCTTGCAGTCATCCTGTCTCAGTCTCTCAAATGCTAGAATTACAGGCGTGCGCTGCCATGTCTGGGTGGCTATACTATCTTTTAATTGTGTTGTAGCAATAAATTTTAAATAATATGTTTATCTGATAAACACAAACCACATGGTATATCACCTGTATTTCCTGCTCCACATTCCCAACAAGTGGGCAGATTCTTTCTATAAGAATGTGCCATGGTGCACTTGAGCCCTTCCTTGCCGCAAGCTGTAATTAAGTAAATGATTTCATATGTCCATATGTTAGCATAAGCTCTTTATAAGAACATCATTATCTCATTCTGTGGGACAAAAACAACCCAAGTCTATTTGCAAATGCCCTTGAGAGAACTTTAAGTAGTGACTGGACATTCTGATGAGGCATTGAGTGAGGCCATGTCTGCTCAGGTTCCCAGTGGCTCTAATTCTGCAAACCTAACAAATTGTAATTGCTTGTTCTAAAGGCTTTTTATTTTGTTTTCAGACTCCAATTTTAGTTTCTCCTAGGTGTGTTTTCTTCTTTGGTAAAAACAGTCCAACGTGTCTCCTTAGTATTCAGTACTTGTAAATTAGGAGTTTCTTCCTGCTACAAATATATAAACAAGATTTGTATTAAAGATACTTGATGTTTAAAATACTATAGGTTTCCTGTTTGCAACTGAAGTATAACTTTTTAAAAACTGAAATCTGACTTTTGGCTGTTCTGTCTTTAAGTGGGGAAAAAAGAAAAAGAGGAAAAAAAAAAAACCTTGCAGCTTGACTATTTTGGCCCACACTCTCTGTTTCCATTCCTGCTGCTGGCCAGGGCTGCATAAGCAGTGGTGGTTATGCAAGCCTCCAGGCCTCCAGGGCCCTTATCCTTCCCAGACCTCAAACAGCATCTGTCTGTTTCCAAACAGTACAACCCTTTGCTATTTCCCTGGTCAGCCTCAGCTTCTGGAAATTACTATGTCACTGCAAGTTTATTTAACCCTACATTCTGACTGAATTATCGCTGAAATACATTATTTACTTTTAATTGACCCAAGCTGAATTAGTAATAGAGGAACGTTTTTAAAGACAAATAGAAGTTCAAAAATATTTAAAAACAAATATCTACAACTAAATCTTCATATAACAAAGATATCTAAGCTATAATTCTTGTTCATTTATTTAAAATGCAATACAACTAACTCCATTTGAGTCAAAGCATATGAACCATAGCTCAAGATAAAGAAATGAGCACTTAATAGTATGTATAAATGAGCCAACTGGTGGAGTCAACATTAAAAACTCTATATTTTTGGTAGCTTTGCTTTAAATATTGAAATCCCAAGAGAAAAGAAAAGCACAAAAAATATCTCTCAGAACAGAGTCAGAGCTCACTGTGTATAAGCCATAAAACTTAGTATGATGCCACCCTGTTCAACATAACGCAGACAAGACATGGTGACTGCCCCTCCAGCACAGTACCCTAGACACAGAGCACCTTGAAAAGTTGACAAAGCAATACTGTAGTGATAAGTTTCTTTACTTGTCTGCTTATTCCATCAAGTTTTATGCCACATGAGGTCTTGCATGCTGCCTTTTGTCTTTTTACTTCTAGAAAAATAAAACAAAGAAAAGGGTATATCTTATAAATACACAGTTGAACAATTTTTTTTTCCCCAAAAGGAGTTTGTATAGCCACCACCCAAATAGGAAACAGAGAAAGAGCAGTTCCCAGAAACACTTTCCTCTTCCCAGGCTTCTGGTGGAGAGACTAGCCTGTTGTAGACCTGCATGGGTAGAATGGGCTGGAGGAGCACTGTGTGTGTAATCAGAGATTATTCATCTCATCACTGTATGGAATTCACAAATGATCTACCATCCTGTTCCTAGGTCCTGGCACTTCCAGCTACAATAAAGAGTGCTGTGAGTGTGTAAGAACAAGTACAGTTTAGGTTTGGCATTAATGGTGGGATGTATATCTCTTGGCTTGAGTATATGTCAGCGGTTTCCCAAAGGAACTGCCAATTTACTCAAGCAGTGGATGAGGGCTCCAATTGCTCATATTTCTTTCAGCATTGGTTTTGTTCATTGTTTTTAGCTACTTAACTGTTGTACCTTTGTGTTTTAATTCACATCTCATGATGTATTGTGGTTTGTTCATGTGTGTGTTATACATGAGGGCCAGCTTGTTGGGGTTTCTGTCCCGTCCAGTACCCCACAGCCAGCAAGCCCCAAAGAAAAATCACACAGAAGTCTCCATAAGATTATAAACTGATTGGCCCATTAGCTCAGGCTTCTTATTAGCTCTTGTAGCTTATATTAACCCATTGTTCTTATCTATGTTAGCCACATGGCTCAGTACCTTTCTTCTCATCAGGGTAGCTCACATGTTGCTTCTTCTGAGTCTGGGCAGGAGTTGGGGCAATGGGCTTCCTCCTTCCCAGCATTCTCCTGTTCTAATCACCCCGCCTCTACTTCCTGTCTGGTTGACCCACCTATACTTCCTGCCTGGCCAATCAGCATTTATTTAAAACATGATTGACAGAATACAGACAATTCTCCTGCACCAGTGTGTGTGTGTTAGTTTTTGTTGTTTTGTTTTTTGAAACAGGTTTTCTCTGTGCAGCTTTGGAGCCTGTCATGGAAAAGTTTTCCTTTTAAACAGCCTGGTCTCACTCTGTAGACCAGGCTGGGCTTGAACTCACAAAGACCCACCTGCCTCTGCCTCCTGAGTGCTGGGATTAAAGGTGTGCCACCACCGCCTGACTCACTTGTGTTACTTGATAAAACTCTTGTGTGGCAACATAGATGGTGGTAGAATCAGTTCACATTAGCTTAAGCAGAATAGAAATTTAAATGGAACCTGTTGCTCCTGGTAGGGCTTTAGCTGTTGAGATGATACCTGGCCAATGAGAATGAAGCACCCTCCTACCAGTCATTCAGTATGCCCTGTTGGCTCCCTCGCCTGCCTTTCAGTTTCAAAGTCAGAAAGTCTGTTTCCTTGGGGCAGGGGCTGCACTGTAAGGCACTGTAGACACAGGTAAGCTGGGTCCCCATGAACAGGTGGAGAAATTTTGTCAGAAAACAAAATGCTGGCAAAACCTTCTGTGATCTCACGCATGTGCACACACACATTGTGCTACATCATTTCAAATTAATGCATCTATCCAGACTTCTCATGTTGGTAGGCCATGAATAGGATGATCTGAAGTATTTCACTCAGGGTGCTTTAGGAAAACAAAGTCATTTTAGAACAGCCAATGATTGTTTTTTGGGTTTTTTTGTTTTGTTTTGTTTTTTAAACTTCCCCCCTCATTTTGTCTAATTCAAGAGTTATTCAGTGTTGAAATATAACTGGTTATAAAGTGTTTTATAGATAAATGGGTAGAAACACAGTAGTTGCTACTCCCCCATTATCTCCTTCAAGTTTGGAGGCCATAATAGGCTGTTCCCATCTCCCTGCCAGGCCACAATGAAGGCAGCAATGACGAGTGTTTATGGAGCTGTCTCTGTGGTCTGTGGCCAGATTGTAAAGCAGGGGCTATGCCAGGACCCAAATAAAAACTGTTCTTAAAAATTCTCTCAACAAAACATGGAAGCCACTTAGTAAAATAACTATGTATGCTATACTTAAACTCATGATAATAATGGAGAATTCAAAGAAGCAAGAGTATAGTAAACTGGGACCCTTTTCTCACTAATCTCAAATGTGGTATGGAATCCTAGAAGTAAAAATTAAAAGAGATCTGAATAAGGTAGGGACTTGTTATATTGTTGATGCCTCAGTGCTGGTTCATTAGTAACAGCCATCTATACTAATAGAAGATGCTACCAGTAAGGTTTTATATACAAGCTCTGTACACTCTTGGTAGCTTTTCTATTAATGTAAAACTTCTAAAAAATAATAAAATGCATATATGACAATAGTAGAGAAAGACCTTGGAAGAAGCTCACGGTCATCCTTGGAGCATCTGCTTTGGTAATTTCCCCCTTTTGTCTCCTGCACTCTCCTTGGCAGCTCAACTGTATCACAGGAAAGCAGAAACGGGCCCAGCTCAGCCTGCTATTTCCATCCTGGCTCCAGGACACTAAAACATCATGTGTGAGCCATGATTTTAAAAAGAGGTTTTACATCTTTGCTTCAAAAGGCAGATCTAACATGATTTGTTAGATAAGAGGTCTTTGAGCACTAGAATTGCTATGTACAGAGTAAATTTATCCTGTCCTGTCACCTTTACTGTGTGGCCAAAGCTGTCATCCTATCTGGCTTTATTTCTCCCAGGAGTCCTTTTCTTTTCTCTTAACTATTAACCAAAATTTAAGAAAAGAAGAGGCAGGTAGATTTTTTTTGAGGTTCAGGACAGCTAGGGCTCACAGTGAGACCATGTCTCCAAGACATAATGCATAGACAAAGAGTGAGAAGAAGGGGAAGTTACAACTAAATATTGGACACTAAGAAGCAGGGGAATGGCTTCTTGTTAAGACCAGAAAAAGCTTTGAAGAAGGCTCATTAATTCTGAGATTCCCACTGTACTCAAGGATGAGAGGGGAGCAGGACAGAATAGAAGTTCACAGTCTCTCTAAGGCAGATAGGGTCTTCCCCACCCCACATTTCCCCAGCATGATGGTCTGCCAGTGCAGGAAAGAGGAAAAGACAAGAGGGGTCTTTTTTTTTAAATAATCTTCCTTTACATAGATAATGGGTTTTAATAAAAAGTAAAGCATAGGAAGTAACTTTACTATATCTAGGCTCTTTTAAAATTTTATGTATATGAATATTCTCCCTGTATTTATGTATGTATATATGTGTCTGTTGCCTGCGGAGGTCAGAAGAGGGTGTCCAGTTCCCTAGAACTATAGTTACAGGTCTCTGTGAGCCACCATATAGGTATTAGAAGTCAAACCTGAGCCCTCTGCAAGAACAACAAGAGCTTTAAACCACTGAGCCATCTCTCCAGCCCCCAGGCTCTTTTAATTTTTTTAAAATTTTTATTTTATGTGTATGAGTGTTTGCCTTCATATATGTCTGTGTACCACATGTATGCCTGGTACCCATAGAAGGTAGAAGAGGGCATTAGATCCCCTGGAACTGGTTTTACCATGTGGGCTCTGAGAACCAAATCCAGGTCATCCGTAAGAGCAGCAGTGATCTCCTAACCTCTGAATCATCTCTGCAGCCCTGAGATCCAGGCTTTTTAAGGTTGGTATTTGTTCATACTAATGGTTGGCATTCAATGAAGAATACATGAACAAAGTTTTTTAAAGGCAATCACATTTACCAACAGAAATGTTTTTGTTTGTGCTATCTCCTCTACCATCAGAGTCATTCACAAGCATAGTATAGAATTATATTACAAAATGATTGTAAAACAGTTTAACTGGGCATGGTGGCAAACATCTTTAATCCCAGCACTCAGGAGACAGAGATAAACAGATGTCTGTGAGTTCAAGACCAGCCTGGTCTTCAAAGCAAGTTCCAGGACAGCTAGGGCTGTTAAACAGATAAACCCTGTCTCGGAAAAATAATGATAATGATGATGATAATAATAATAATGATGATGAGGATGACTCTAAAAGTTTGATATTTCATAATATTAAGTTCTCAATAAATAATAACTTAAAATATAAAACCTTGACCATGTTGAGGTGGCCATGGTGGCACACACTTATAATGTCAGCATTTGGGAGACTAAGGCAGAGAATCTCAAGTTTTAAAGCCATCTTAGGCTGCATAACATTCTCTCTCCCCTCTCACTCTCAACAGAGTGCTCATAGTCTTAGCTAAAACAATAAGACAAACTCTAAGTGAAATGCAGGTCAGAGCAGCAAGCTCAGAAAAGGAGCTGAAAAAACATACACACCAGAATGAACTTGATTAGGAGAGTTTTGACCAAGGAGGGTCTATGATCAGCCATTGAGGTAGGAAAGCAATTATGAGAGATACAGCATCCCACCAGAGATAGCTTGATGTGGCCTTGAAGCCGGAGAGAGCCTTCCTTTCAGAACCCAGACAGCAGCTGCATTAGGAAAGATAGCCACCATGTATAAGATGCTGGGAACCCTGAAAGAAGAGATGTGTCCTTCTGTTCTCCTCAGAACACCCCAGAACAAAGGGGATTTTCTGGTTTTGTCAGTTTTCAGGAAACAGTGAGAAATTCTTACTAGATAGAACTGTAGGTTTATCTTGCCATTACAGAGTTGCTTTACCTTTGAGAGCTGTGTGATCCAACCATCATAGCAGTGACTTGTCATTTCTTTCTACAGAGAGTTAAATGGTGGGGTGAGATGACCTGCTTTCTGGGGGGACAAGAAAGCTAGAGAACCTATGATCTACAGAAGGAAGAAAAGGGATACAAATAGGAAAACAAGAAAGAAGTCCGTGTATCCAATTGCAGACAACATGAGCCTATGTTTAAAAGACCCTAGATGACACACTTAAACTCATTCTTATTTTCTCCCCCCTCCTCAGATATGATTAGTACTTTCAACAAAATTATAGGATACAAAAATCAACATATAGGAATCAGTAGCCTTTTTATATACCAATAATAAACTTTCCAGGAAAGAAATCAAATAAAAATACCTTTCACAATAACTTGGGGAGGAGGCCACAAAAAAACCTAACCAAGAAGATAGGACTTCTACAATGAAAACATTGACAAAAACACTGGGAGATGGAAAACCTTCCATGATTATAGGTTGGCAGAGTGAATACTGTAAAAATGATTGTTATGAAAAGTGCTGTATGGTTGAATGAAATCAACACTAAAACTTCAATTATTTTCTTCACAGAACTAGAAAAAAAGTAACTAAAACATTTATGGAAGCACATGAAAATTCCTAATACCCAAAGCAATCCTAAGCAGAAAAAGCAGTACTAAAGTCATAACAATGCCTCACCTCAGAGTATACTACAGAGCAATAATAACAAAAACTTCATGATGCTGGGCACAAAAACAGACAGACTAATAGAATAGAATCTGGAACCCAGTAATATGCTCATAGCACTACAGCCACTTAATTTTCAACAAAGCTGTCAAAAGCATACATTGAAAAAAGCCTCTTTCCATCCCATTACTTCCATTGGGAAATTTATATTGCAGTGTTTGCTCATTTTTAGGACTTGGCTTCCCTTTGTTGCTTCTGTTTCTGATTTCTGAATCAGATCACATTGTGATCTGTGCCATAAGCAGCAGCTCCTGGCTTTCTGAGAAAAGCAATAAACATTTTCAAATTGATTTGAGATTGAACTTTTTGAACATACGCATTTGGAAAACCACAGGGGCCCTGTTTCTTCAGGCAGGCTAAGACCAGGACTAGCTCTGATCTCCTGTTACCTGACTAAGAAGAAACCAAGAGGAGGGGAACACACAGGGTAGGAGGTGGGCTTCATCACCAGATGCTACCAAAGATAAAGTGAATTCTAGTTCAAAACCCTCTATGAGTGTCTGGTGTGGTTGTAAATGAGAAAGTGGGGCAGAAGAGAGAACTTGTTTTCTTTATGGGCATACTGTTTACTGTGTCATAGAAAAAGCAACTTTAGGTCTCTCACCCTGTCACCAGGGAGATCAGAACTCAAAGACACTGTAGCTCAACTAATAAAAACCCAGAGAGATATTGGAGTTCAAGCTGAAAGATCAGAGAAGCAAAGCAGTCAACCACTAGAGAGCTCTTACCTCTTTGAAATCTTCAGACTGAAAGAGAACAAGTTCCTGTCTCATCCCTCCTTATATTCCTCTCTAGTGCTAGGATTAAAGGCGTGCACCACAAGCACCTGGCCTCTATGACTAAGTAGTGTAGCTTCTGAGATTAAAGGTGTGTGCCACCACCGCCTGGCCTATATGGCTGACTAGTGTGGCTGTTTTTACTCTCTGATCTTCAGACAAGTTTTATATGTTAGATCATAAACAAAATATCACTATAAGACACCTATAAGGTGTTCACGAGCTAATTTGACACACCATCTTTCCTCCTCACAAAAAAATCAAGAAATCACTGTATCAAAGATTGTAGACAAACATAGAAGAAATAAATATGAAGGCCCCTTTTGAGGAACTTTTGCCCCCAAAGCCTGAAGACTATTAAGTAGAAACAAATAGCTATAGAGACAAAAGAACTTCATCCTGGGGGTTGAGAACCACTTTGTAACAATTAAAAGGCACAGAAATGGACCTGTAGTGGGATGTTACAAGGAAAGAAAGTCCATTTTAGGCTTATGGACTGCTGTTGACAGGCCAAACAGAGCTCCTGCTCCAAATATCCTTGAGTGTCCTGTGCCACCCCAATGGCTGCAGTAAGGGGTTGTACTTTGATGAGTCTTCCAGGGCCAGTTCTTAGAAGAAAACATGGAGAAAAGGGTATGGTTCACTCTAGACTTTGTCCACAGAACATGGTCTCAATCCCAAGCCAAGGGCCATTTCTAGCCTCTAGTTGGCAGATCTGAGTCTCAGGAACATATAAACTGCCTAGAGTGACAGAGGCTCCTCCCAAGAAATACCCTTCAATGGACCGTGTTTTCTGAGTCCCTGCCTTCCACACAAGGCTACAGTGACTCAAAGTGCTTTTTAGCCAAGGGGCCTCTGTACTTGTCAACAGCAATTGGAGCATTAGACCAGCACTGCGACCAAAGCCTGGGTTGTTCTTTCTTTGGGACCTCCAGTCAGGAAAGCCTGATCTTTGACTGCATAAAGAATTCAAGGACAAGCTAGAAAGTGAGGTAAAAAGAAAAGGGATAGTATGAGCTTCAGATTTTTCACATAGACTTCTAGAGGTGCACACCCCAGACAGGACTGTGGGCTTCTTAAGAGTCATACTAAGGTATTATTACAATGGCTACAGGAATGAATGATTCTGTGACTTTCTAAATTATACTGCTGAAGAGATATAAATTACAATAATATTTAAAGATTAAGCAAAGTGCTAATATGGTTAAACTCAAGGCCACAAACATTTTGGCCCTAAGTAAGCATGGTTTTCAGCATCCATGTTTGAGATGTCTTTAGGAAGGCAAACTTTCTCACTAGTTCTGTTGAAGTTTCTTAGTCCTGAGACAGTGGGAAGCACAGTCTTAATCCCAGGATGAAGGGAAGCTTTCCCTTCCTCTTAATTCACCCTGTTTTCTGTCCTGCCTCTCATCCACTGTGGTGGTTTGAATAAGAAAGGTTGCCATAGTTATCTTGGTGTAACACTATTTGAGGAATAGGAGGTGTGACCTTGTTGGGAATGGGCTTTGAGGTTTCCAAAGCCTGTGCTAGGCCCAGTTCTCTCCCTGATGCCTGCAGATCGGGATGTATAACTCTCAGCTATTTCTCCAGCACCATGTCTATGTGCCGCCATGCTCCCAGCATGATGATAAGAGACTAAGCCTCTGAAACTGTAAGCAGCCCTAATTCAAGGTTTCCTTTATAAGAGCTGCCTTGATCATGGTGTCTTCACAGCAGCAGGACAGTGACCAAGACACCCACCTCATGAGCTCCACCACCGTAGCAAGTATCAGTGAACATGTGTAATTACATGTGTATCATTGTGGGTACTTGTGGTTGACTTTCAGGTCATTTTCATGCATCTTTAAGTCCTTTGAGTTTTTTCAATTGTCCTTAGCCTGGAAGCCATACAGAGCTCATCCCAGGAGGGCATGGGATGTGTGACCTTCAGCCTGTAGTCTCCTTTGTACAGTTTTAGCTTAGCCTTTACTCTCCTTTACCCTAGTGCCACCAGCTGGTTGCTCGTGTTTACTTTCTTGTTCTTATTAAAATTCCCCAAGTCTTTATTTTAAAAATGTTGTCACAATATACTCCAATATAGTAAATCTCTTCCAAATCTAAGCTCCTCCAGTTCTTCTGAAATCTGAAATAGACGGTGGAAGAGAGCAGCAGTGTGGAAGTAGGACCTATCCTTTGGGTTCTGCACTTGGAAAATGTTTGGCAACATTCCCTGATAAGGTTCCAAGCCATCTGCAGGGTTAGATGAAAAGTCACACCTAGGCTGGGCAGGGTTCCCTGGAGCTTTGGGATTTTGCTCATAACCTTGGTGCTGTGATGTCATTATGACTGTCCTGAGTTCGTGGCCATGAGCCTGGGATAGAGATTGTTCTAGTTGTTTGCTTCTCTGGGCAACACTTAGTGTATGTTTGTGAAGGCCCTCTGGATAGGCAGTATTCATCATGGACCTCCTCTATTATTTTTGTGGATGGGTCTATCAGTTGTCCTGAGAGGATCTTTCTCAATGCCCTGCTTCCTTTCCTGATAACATCGGACCTCTGTTAAGAATCAGATGAGGTGAACCAGTAAGCAGCTGTGCCCCATTGATCTTACAACCCAGAAAACCTGGTGCAGACTTTGTGCTTTGGCCACTGTTTTTGTATCTCAGATTACAGGACCAAGTTCAGGAAGTTAGGATAATATGATTTGGAGGATATAATCTGGCAACGAAGCTACTTCATTCAACTTTATTTGTATTGCTTCATGGAATGTTTACTTGAAAAAATACAGTTCTAGAGAAAATGGCTTAAAGTCCACGGATAGTCAGTCTTTCCATTCTTTATGTAATCAAAGGACTCACACCCTCTGTACATCTGTCAGCTAGGGGCGGAGTCAGCACTTGAGGTATGTACTGTGCTTCCCCTTTGGGTGGTTGTGCTAATCTGAACATTTCCAAAATGGGCTTCTAATGCTGGTGGGGTTGGTTTGGTCAGTTCAGAAGACTGTGGTGAGAGGATTTCCTCTCCAGAGTTCCTCTAGAATTGCTAAGCCTTTGCTTGCTATAGTGGCAGTCCAAAACACAGCACACAAGTGTGAGCCTGATCCACATGCCACACTGACTAAAAGGATCATGGTACCTGCCAGCCTTGCCTAGACCCAGAGTCAGATGACTTGTCATGTGGATGCTACACTGTGTCCACTGTCAGTATTTAGAATTTTTTTACTTGAAGTCAATATCTTTGTCTCTGCACAAGTGACTTTAGAACCTCAGAGCTACGGGTGAGGGACATCAAACTCTTTGGTGTTTGGGAAATAGTCAAACAAGAGGAGAAGAGATGTCTTTAGGCAGACACACTCTTTACCTCTCTCTCAGTTCTGTTGAATCTTCTTAGTCTTGAGCCTGTGGATTCACCAACCTGAAAAGAAGTGTCCACCAGAGATCATACCTGTTTGTAGCCTTCTGTGTGCAGAGACGGGTACAGAAATGGCTGTTGGTGTGTATGAGTGCGCCTTTCCTTACTCTCTCCACACAGAAGCTGTAGTGAAACTCTAAGAACGAGGCTGTCTGGCTACTAAATCCTATCAACTCCTTATTTCCACAACGGGGGTAGGGGTGCAACATGAGCCACAACCTATAACACCAGTTTTTTCCAATAAGAACTAAAAGCAAGGCTGGACTGTGGTGGTGCATGCCTTTAATCCCAGCACTTGGGAGGCAGAGGCAGGTGGATCTCTGTGAGTTTGAGGCCAGCCTAGGAGCAGGTTCTGACGGGAAAATGAGGACCATGGTAAATAATAATCCTAGCAAGCTATAGGTCATGAACAGCAGTTCCATGTCCACATGCAGTTTCTGTCAACTCAAAACTATTTCAAATTAAACAACAGCTGCTGCTGCTGATGGTTTAAAAGTGATTTCTCAAAGTTACCCAGCCAACAAATGACTAAGTTGGGAACCAAGGCCCATGATCGCTGGCAGAGAGGCTGTGCTGGCCTCCTAGGATCCCAGCAGTCACCATGGCCTAAGTGGGACTCTATCAAAACTCCATTGTCAGTCATCTTGACTGCGGTTTAAATCTGCATTTGCTTTCTAGCCAGGGAAGCTCCTTTCCTGCCATATTCTTATTTGGTTACCTTTATCCTTTGTTGGTCATTTAAAAGTGGATTGTTTGTCCTTCGTTTTGAGACAGTGCCAGTCCAGGCTAGCATTAAACGTGTAATCCAGGTGGTAGGAAGGCTAATCAGATATAGGTGTGTATCACTACATCCAGCTGTTGATCCGGCAGCTGTAGTTTTGTTGTTTTTGTTTTTCAAGACAAGGTTTCTCTGTGTAGCCTTGGCTGTCTTGGAACTAACTCTGTAGTTCAGGCTGGCTTTGAACTCACAGAAGTCTGCCTGCCTCTACCTCCTGAGTGCTGAGATTAAAGATGTACGCCACCACTGCCTAACATAAATATTCTTTACACATCTTCTTGTTAATTTCACTGTCTAAGGCAGCCCTGTCTTTACAATGACTTTTTAAGAGTTTCCAGTTATGATGAAACCAGCTTACCAGAGACAATTTTATGTCTCCTGTACTCACTGCTTTTCACTCTGGAACTGATACATCTCTGGCGGATCTTCTCCCATGGCTCTTCAGGTTTACGTCTGACTCACCCATTCACTTAAACTTTTGTGTATGTATAGTGTGAGGCAGGCTGAGATTCCTTTTTATATGAAGATGCTCCCTTGTCCTAGCATCAGTCCCTGAGAAATCAAGAGCGTATTGACCATAGTAGAAGCTTACTGAGCATGTGTCTCTTTGTAAAAGGCCAGCTTTCAAAATAGTGAGTGACTGAAATGTAAACAGAGCCAGGACAATGAAAAGGAAGCAAAAGGACTCAACAGTTGGTTCTGGAATGGTTTACAGGCCAGAGGATAAAGTTGGTCTCCTTTCTTATAGAACATAACAAAAGTTTGCCAAAGAGCTAATTTTAAGAATCATATATAAATATGGCCTTGGGAATGGTGCATTTGGTAAAGTACTTGTTGTACAAGTATGAGGACCCAGAACACACATTCTTTTACAAATGTGGTGGCACACGCCTTTAATCCCAGCACTTGGGAAGCAGAGGCCAGCCTGAACTACAGGATTAGTTCCAGGACAGCCAGAGCTACACAAAAATACCCTGTCCACGAACCATCTGCATTTGCAACTCTAGGCCTAGGGAATCTGAATGCCCTCTCCTCACCTATATGGACATCAGGCATGCATGTGGTACACACATGCAAGCAAAACACCCATACACATAAATAAAAAATAAATAAGTTTTTTAAAAGCTGCACATAGCCGGGTGGTGGTAGCGTACACCTTTAATCCCAGCACTTGGGAGGCAGAAACAGGAGTCTGTGAGTTCGAGGCCAGCCTGGTTTACAGAATGAGTGCTAGGACAGGCCCCAAAGCTACAGAGAAACCCTGTCTCAAAAGTAAGTAAATAAATAAATAAGTGATTAAAATAAAAAGTTGAACACACTTGTAATCTCAGCACCGTGGAAGCAAAAACAGCAGGATCCCTGGAGCCTGCTTGCCAGCATAGCTAGCTAGCTAAATGGCGATCACTAAGTCTCAGTGAGACTCTGCCTCAATAAACAGGGTATGGAAAGCATAATTTTTGTTTGTGTGAGTACATGCATGCCACAGTCCACAGCTTTCAGAAGTCAGTTCTCTCAGAGACTGAAGTCAGGTATCTGTACCCACTGACTCATCTTTCCAGCCTTAACACTCAAAATTCAAATCAAGTTACACTGCTAAAGAAAGTAGGGCGGGATCTGGTGGTGCACACCTGTAATGCAATGTAGCTCTAGAGAGTGAGACCTTGTCTTGAAAAATAGGAAGGAAAAAGGAAGGTGGGAGATAATTCTGATGAACATGTACTCACTCCATAAGTGGATACAAGCCTATACCACGACCCTAAGTAACAAGGTAAACCCTAAGAGAAAGGGGCAATAGACAAGATGTCCTGACAAAATTGGGAGTAGGGGGAGAACTTGAGGGAAGGAGACAGTCAAGATGGGAGAAGGGCAGAGACCAAGAGCAAGGATAGAGATATTTTGATTGAGGGAGCCATTATGGGGCTAGAGCGGTAATTTTTGCGTGTCATATATCTGAGAAGTGACTCTAGAATATTGCCTTACAGCTTATAGGATGACTATAATTATTTCAAAGAATGTTTGGTAGGTAATAGTTGGCAAAGATGTAAAGAAATCAAAACCTAGATGCTAAAGGAATAGAAAAGGAAATCCTCGACCAGTAAAGTTTAGTAGCTCATCCAGTGGCTAACAATGCAATCAATCACAGGACTTGGCAGCTTTCCTGAGGCGTATAACCAAGAGAAATGAAATTAGATGTTCACACAAGATGCATACAAGAAGCTGGAGAGATGATGGCTCAGTGGTTAAAAGTGTGTAGTGTTCTTTTAGAGGACCCGGTTGGTTCCTAGCAGTCCTATCAGATGGCTCAAAACTACCTGTAACTCCAGTCTCCACAGGTACCTACATACATACATATGAGTAAACACATACACATCATTTTAACTAAATAAACTCCTTTAATCCCAGCACCTGTGGGCAAAAGCAGGCTGATCTCTGTGATTTCAAGGCCAACCTCGTGTATATAATGATTAGTTCCAGGCCAGACAGAGCTACAGTATGAAACCGTGTTTCTAAATAATGATAGAGCCAGACATGGGAGACCTTTAATCACTCCGGAAGCAGAGACAAACGGATATCTCTGAGTATGAGGCCATCATGATCTACATAGTGAATTCCAGGGCAGCCAGGACTATATAGACTCTGAAAAAAAAAAAAAAAAAGGTAATGGTAATGGTAATGTTTAGACCGTGAATGTGCTCATAGTATTATTTCCAGTAGGCCAATGGTAAAAACAAACCATGTATCTATCTATTGGTTAATAAACAGATACACTGTAGTAATTTATCTATATAATATTAACTGGCTATTTAAGGTAGTGAGTAGGTCTTGAAAATATATTAAATAAAAACCTGTCACAAAAAAAAAGTTCATACTATAGGGTTCTACTTGTCTAAAATGTCCAGAACAGGAAATTGGTAACAAAATATGTTAGTGTTTATCTAATTCTGTGCTGGGGACAACACCTAAAGGCACAGTTTCTTTACAGAGTAATGAAAACATTTGGGAACTAGAAAATGGTATAGTTGTACCACCTTGGGCATATACTAAAATTGTGTGTTCTAGTTGTTTTAATATGCTATATTTGTGCATTTTGATGAATTATTTTTTTTAATCATTCAGTAGTTCAGGCATAATCTTTTGAAGTCAAGATGAACTGACATCTGTGGATGCCCAAACTGTCCATAGAAAATTGCTATTGGATCTCACAGAAACATAGTAGAGGGGAGGTGATGTTGTCTCTCTTCTACAGTATTGAGCCAGTATGGCTGCAGCATAGCACAGGCAGCCTTACAAAGCTCTGTTAAAATATAGCTCGTCTGCACTCCAGTCAGCCAGTGCCTCAGTACCCAGGGTGTGAAATGGCTGGATGGCCAGCACCCCACCCCATCTCTATCATAAACACCAGGGTTTTGCTTTGTTTTTCCATGCAAATTCCTCCATATGGCACCCAGCTGAGAAAACACAGACTCAACATTCCTCAGTCGCCCTCAGGCCCAGCACTCCTGAAGAGCTTGAGGCCCTGGGGTGGAAGCACAAGAGCCAGCTGGTTAGTATGCATGAGGCCCCTCTAATAGCCACCTCCGTAACTCAGCCTTCCCCAGACAGGCTTCTATTATCCTCTATACAGCAGAGCTTATGGTGACATGCAAAACACACCTTTGCACTAGACAGAGCATGTCCAAGATTGTCCTTCCAGAGCCAGGCCAGGTGTTTTCCATGTCTGGGCCTTGGCTTTACTGATGGAAAAAATGTGTTGCTTGCAGACCGGGTGGAGGGTTTCTGATGAGCATTTTTATTGTCTTACTGGTTTTCATGGAACACACTCTAAGATACAATGTGGACATCCCTGCCTTTTCAGACCATGATTAACTCCTCCCTGCCTACTTAGTCCTTCCTTATCAAAGTCAAATACAGTGAATCTCAAGTTTCCTGTCACTCTTAAAACTAGCTGATTGCAGTTGGGAGGTGGCAGTGCATACCTTTAATCCCTGTGCACTCAGAAGAGGCAGAGCCAGGTAGATTTCAAGTTTGAGGCCAGCCTGGTCTACAAAGTGAGTTCCAGGAGAGCCAGGGCTACACAGAGAAACCCTGTCTGGACAAATAATAAAAACAAAAACTAGCTGGTCTCCGTCTTCAGGATCATTTTACATAGTTTGATCATTTATCACAGCTCTTCTGCCTTTCCCTCAAAAGTCTCCTATGCCTTTGTCATTAAGAATGGCACTTCTGGAGCTGGAGAGATGACTCAAAGGGTAAAAGCACTGTCCACTCTTCCAAAGGACCCAGATTCAGTTCCCCACACCCACATGGCAGCTCCCAACTGTCTATAATTCCAATTCTAGGGGATCCAGCACCTCACACAGACCAATTGTTAAACTGTTAAAACACCAATTTACATAAAATAAAAATAAATTATTTAAGGGAAAAAATGGCCCTTGTATTAGTGATTGTAATAAGGTTGTTGTTCTTGGGGTCTAGTCAGGCTGTCAGCTTTTAATTCCTTCTCACTCTTCACTTTGTTCTAGAGTTGATCAGGCAAGGAATAAAGCTGGCTAAATGCAGCAACCTTAACTTACATGGAAGCTTTTACAGTCCCCAGCTTTCCAGAAATACGTTTGAATGCCTGCCCTCTGCCTGATGTCAGTATTGCTGTCTACATTATAAAAGCTAAGAGTATACTTTTTAGTGAAAGCATCTAATTTGTCTTCCTTTTACTCATGTGGCAGAGGGGCCTATGGAATGGAGATCAGTTCCCTCCTGCTTGGAGGCCAAGCCTCAGGCCCCACCTTGGAGCCAGCCCAAGCCCCAGTACTCCCTTGAGCCTCATGTGCTGCTGCCAAGCAGAGTCTGGAAGCTGAACTGCCACGTTCACACACAACTCCTTTACGTTCCTCAAACAGTTGTTATTAATTTAGAAGAGCCTGAGGTTTAAACATCAACCAACACTTTCCACGGAAATCACTTAGGTATACATTTTTCTCCTAAAAACTTGTCTTGCTGAAATTAGTAATTATCTGCAAAGTACACCAGTCCACCCCAGCTTTGGTGTCTGGATGTGCTCTCTGTTGGTGGCTGCACGCATAGATGCTGGCGGCCTTGGCTTTCCATGCCAGAAGTGGCTTACCCAGAAAGTAGTCTTCTCTTAAGGGTTGTAATACATCTTTGTCCCCATGAAACCTTATTTGATGGACCCAGACTGCTTTAATCCAGCCAGTCTCTACAGTCCTAGAAGGATCTGCCCCAAGTCCCAGCCCTAGCCTATGGTGACAGTGGCTCTCTGTCTGCCCCGGGAACAGCTGCACCTTACAGCCCTTGCTTGACTTAGGTATCACCTGGGAAGTATCTCTTCTTCGGGCACTGAGGGATACATGGAAGGACCTTTCAAAGGTAGTCTTGAGGCCTAAAATCTCATGATGAGGGCAACTTGGAGTTTGTTCTTCATCCTCTAACCCTATAGTCTCTTCTCACAAGAGCAGACAACAAGGCCACTGCTATGTACATCAGTTATATCTGTCTTTCATTCAAATACCTGGAAAACAAACTTTGTTGTCATGGTGAATATAAATGAGTATATCAGTTCTAATATGCTAGAGCCTCCTAGGTTTTGCTGTGGAAAACTAGCATGCAGACATGTCCAGAGCAGTCATACTATCTGAGGAAATCTGTGACATTCAACCCATTCCTGTTCTCTATAGACATTAACACTGCAACCAGGGAGCCTGATACCTCCACTATAGTATGGGCAGCTGGGTGGAGCCTGGCTCATATTAAGGATTCGAGCAGAAGCTTATCTGCGTGAGTTGTGAGGATGGACAGGTTGGTGCATCTGCTGAAGCAGGATAGCAACCAGTACCCACATGAGCCTCAACTCAAAAGGCTTTGCTGACACGGAATAAGTCTCCATTGTACAAAGCCTTTTAGACACTTGCTTGAGGGCTGTGGTGCTCATCCAAGTCCTGAGGCAAGGAGTCATCCCAAGTGGTAGGCAGGCGGAAATAGAATGAAATTGAAAATGAATCTGTACAGTGATATTGTGATATCTCAGGAAAGGGATAGCCATGAGCTCCTGGGGTGGCAAAAATAGGTAAGGACAAGAGTGGGCACCAGCAAATAGCACATAGAACACTTTCATCTCAGGCTTCAGAATGTTTCTCCTGGTTTTCAGGATGCTATTTCTTCTAGATGGATCAGACTGTAACCATTTATTTTCACATGCAGGAGAAGTATCCAGATAGTGTGTATCTCTCAGAGGGCACCTGTTCCCACTGCATGGAGATCCGCAGTGCCAGACAGCCAGGGTAAGTCTGTGCAGCAAGAGGTTCTGGGACCAGGACTGTCCATAAGAGAGGCTAAGAAATTACCTAAGGAAGACTAAAGAGTATCCCATGGATAAATAGGTGGAATCACAGCAGATACCAAACAGTGGGCAGATGGACTGCTGTGTAGCCATGAAGGGAGAGAGAAGGTAGGAAGGAGTGCAGGGCTGGAGGAGCTAAATGCTGGCCTTGGGCAGCAAGGGCCTTTGTATATGTATAGCCAAGAAGGTAGAGGGGTGTGTGTGTGTGTGTCTGCTGGTATGACAGAGGCAGAAGCAGGAAGCCAGAGGTCACCAGAGCCTCAGAGAAGCCAAAATAAACAGGTGCAGTTCTACACTGGGCACCTAAGACTCTTGGCAGCACTCGCCCACAGCCACTGTCACTCCTGCTTTCCTTCTTCTGCCTTTGTGCTTACAAATGTGCCTGTATGTTCTTCAGGACCTAGATCCTTACACAGGCTGCTGGAGCTGGTCTTTGTCATGGGGTTGTAGTTCACTTCTCATGCCTCATCCTCTAGTGTGGAGTTCTGACTGTATTCCTCGGGTCCTGAGGGTTTGGACTTTTCATTTGTTTCTCCTGCCATATGGCACATGGGTTGCTCCTAGAATAAGAAAATTCCAACCATGAAAAAAGCGTGTGCAGATTTCTAACCATTTCAGATCATTTTCCAGGAACGTCCTCTTGCCTGTCCCATTACTTATCACATTGGTGTTGGCCATGGTGTAGGTACAAAGTGTTGCTGTGGCCCAAGTTTCCAAATTGTCCCACAGAACTATCATATGCTTTCCTACACGGTTTCCTCTGTGGGGAGAAGTCTTTAGGAGAAGGTGATCCTGGCCAGCAGAAACCACATGCTCAGAGGCTAATCTTTCCCAATTCCAAAAGCACCAAATACTGCCTTTTTCCAGGTTTGAACTGGTGATTGTTTGGAAGATACAAATAGATGAGGAAGGGAAGGTTTTTCCGAAGCTGGATCTTCTCACCAAAGTCCCAGAGCGAGGTAGGACTCCATGTTTACAGGCACCCTTTCCGGAAGACTTCTCAGTATACCCAACAAAGCCATCTGAGTGTCTTATCTGGGTTTTCATGGGAAGAATCAAAAGTTGAAACTGTCATTAATGTACTTTGTAGATCACCTTTTGAAATACTTCAATCAGTAACCACCAAACAAACAGCACATGAGAGGACTACTGTCCTGAGGCCTTGCAGACGTGTGGAGCAAGGCATTTTCTCTGCCTCAAAAGTTACTGGTGACAGTACTCTTTGGTCTTCTCCACCCTGTCTCTAGGGCATCCTACTGTGTGGCTATTGGGGGGAAAAGATCTTATTAGACAGGCACTATAAGGTTTCTTACCAGGTGTGTTTTCTTCACAGCCCTGGAGCTGGACAAGAACAAGATCATAGAAACTGCTCCTCTGAGTTTCCGAAGCCTACTAGGAGTACTTGGAATTGAAGCTGCTCTTGACAGTCTGATAAAGTTGCTTTGTGTAGAAAATGACTAGCTCCCTGCTAGCAAGCATGTAGGAATAAGATGTTCAGCTGAGGAACATGTGATCTATGCTACATATGAACATTTGCTCTTTTCCCAATGAGAAACCACATCCTTCAGACATGCTTTTGTGTGTTTTAGTGGTAAATTACACAGAACTCTCATAGCATAGAAATAAAGCTTTTCAGATATGTTAAAAGCAACATGCATAGTGCTTTGAACAAGTAAGTTTAACATTTGAGAAAATGTTCCAAAAATGGCTGTCCATTCTCAAACAAGTGTAGAATAGCTATGCCTCCAACCTCACATCAAGATGGCCCAAGGCAGCATGGGACACGGTCCAGTCCAAAGCCACCCACCTTGTCTGCATAACAACATCTCCCAGAAGTCCTAACACTCCTCCTGGTTCCTACAAAAGTAGAACTGTTTGACAGTGATGACTGCATTGTTCCTTTCACTGGGAACTTCACTGAAGACACACCCGCAGTCTGAGTGTGGTACAGGACTATAACACCAGCACACAACAGCAACCCAAATTTAAAGCCCACCCTGGCTACATAGTGAGCCACTGTCTCGGAAAACAAAGGCTAAAGTGTACCTCTATAGTAGAACAGTTGCCTAACATGGACAAGGCCCCAGCACCACAAAAGAAAGTTTGAGGCTGTATCATCTCAGACACAGAACTAACATTTGGTGAGTGCCTTCATTACCTGTTATGCTGCCAACATGACAGGTTAGTGTGGGCATCCTGAACTAAGCAGAGCACATCAGAACATGATTAGACAGGGCAATGGTGGCACATGCTTTTAACCTAAACAGATGCAAAAGAAAAAAGAAGGCAGAGTCGAAGAGCTGCCAGGAGCCGCTGGAGAAGCAAGATGTAAAGTAACAAGCCGCAAGTCTCATGGTAAAATATAAACTAATAGAAATTGGTAATTTAAGCCGGGCAGTGGTGAGGCACACCTTTAATCCCAGCACTCAGGAGGCAGAGGCAGGCGGATCTCTGTGAGTTCTATTGGAAGTCAGCCTGATCTACAAGAGCTAGTTCTAGGACCGCCTCTAAAACTACAGGGAGGGAGGGACGGAAGGACAGAAGGAAGGAAGAAGAGCTAGTTAATAATAAGCCTGTGATAACAAGCCAAACAGTTTATAATTAATATTAAGTAAGCCTCAGAGTGTGATGGAGGAAGGTCATTGGCTAATAAAAAAACTGCCTTGGCCCATCTGATAGGGCAGAATTTAGATAGGCAGAGTAAACAGAACAGAATGCTAGGAGGAAGAGGAAGTGAGCTCTGAGGCCATGCTCCCCTCTCCCGGGCAGATGCCATGAAGCAAGCTGCCAGGTCAGACATGCTGAATCTTTCCCGGTAAGACTGATGCTACACAGATTATTAGAGATGGGTTGATCGGGATACGAGAATTAGCCTGTAAGGGCTAGAGTTAATGGGCCAAGCAGTGTTTAAAAGAATACAGTTTGTGTGTTGTTATTTCTGGTGTAAAGCTAGCCGGGCGGGAGCTGGGCGGGACGAAAAGCAGGCCCGCAGCTCCCACTACAAGAGTGGTTATTAGGGAACTGGTAGACAGGAGAGACACTCCAGTTACAGATCTGTGAGTTCAAGGCCATCCTGGTCTACAAAGCAAGTTCTAGGACAGCTAGGACTGTTATACAAAGAAACCCTGTCTCAAAAAAAAATAAATAAATAAACGGGCAGTGGTGGCCCATGCCTTTAATCCCAGCACTCAGGAGGCAGAGGCAGGTGGATCTCTGTGAGTTCGAGGCCAGAAGAAAAGAAAAGAAAAAGAAGCAAGTAAAAAAGAACATGGTTAAGTTTTTACATCAGCAAGGTGCTCCTTCCATGTTCTTTATCCCCAGGAGAGGTTGTTTGTTTCTATCCACCTATCTTTAGCCTCTTGCTAAATAGTAATTCTCCAAGAGAGACTAGTGTTTCAGCAGTAAAAGTTTCGTGCCCTGAGAGCCTGGGACCCACCCTGAGATCAGTACTGAGGTTTCAGGCATAACACCTCCACCACACACATGCACACATACACATGGCTAGTCTACCTCCAAACCAGTCAACACTGCGTCAAAACAAAACTGAAGGCTGCTTTCCCCTGCACATCTAGAGTCATAAGAACATGACCTTCAAGCACATGACTCAAGTGAAGGCTATAAGCACATATCCCAGCATACAACCAGTCAAAAGAAAGCCAAGGATCCAAAAGTACAAGTGTCTTTACCTGAGTCTTCAATAGTTAGAATATTAGGACAGAATTTAATAAATTCTATAGGAGGTCGCTTGATCAAACAAGTATAATTCTCAAATTATCACAAAATTTCCCACAAAAATTTACAATCAGCAAAATATTTTCTTCATTTTTCACGTAGCATTTTCATACAGTTCCGTGGTTTTTACTACTATGTTACAATAAGCCTTCATTTGTCTCTCAAAAGGATGATATAAATAATCAGTCTGTACAGCCTACCATAGGATAAAAAAAATGAAGCCAAAACTCCCAATGATTTCATAGCAGCCAGGCACACTTTTGGTGACCCTAATAAGAATCCTCAGTGCCAGCCAGGAGCCTTCTATAGCCCTGATGAAAACAGCAAGGCCCTAGACCCACATACCCAACATGTCCCAGAGCTAACCCCAGGATGAATGTGGTTTAGGAGGAAGGGAACCTTGTTCTTCAACCACCCAAGACACCAGAGTGCCAGGAGAATCCAGGCTGTCAGGCACACCCACCCAGCCAACCACAGCAGCTCTGAGTTACAGCTCTGCTTCCAGCCTCTACAGCAGCAATTTCAGGTAGGAAAGAATGCCTCAGCTCCCCCTAGAGTTAAAATCATAATGAGGAATTTAAAAACAACAACAAAAAAGCAATGCTCATGTAAGTGGTGTCCATCCTGACCTGAGTCTTATGTTCCCTGCTGCTGCCCCTTTTCAAAGCCATGGCCTTCAGTACCTCCACAGGGACCTGAGTCTAAACCACTCAGAACCGATGTCCGCACTAACCCCTGACCGCTCTGCAGCAAGGAACTACCCAATGCCTGTGTTGATGTGTGATTTGCATTGAAAATGTAACCAGTTAACAGCTGGGAAAGTTCCAGTAGTATCCATGTTTTCTTGAAAATCCAAACGGTAAGATACTCGTGACAATTCAAGTTTTTTATGTCAAGAGTCTGGTGGTAGGAGATCCAAACCTTGGGTCTTAATAATAAGGCTTTTTGCATTAGAGAATTAGACGTGAGCTCTGCTTGGAAGAACTATCCAGGGTGTTTTCCTGGGTTTAACGGACACTTCCACTCTAAGAAAACAGATGGCTTGCTGGGACACAGCACTCACGTCCTACATTCCTTGTCCTAGAAGACTCTAGTGCTCTTCAATTCCTTGTCTCTGAGAGGCAGTCTAACCTCAGCAGGGGTTAAAAGCAAAAACATTCACAGCCAAGTCACCCAACACAACCAAAAATAGCTCTGTCATTCAACTTTCACATTCAAGTTTCAAAGACACCGCAGAGGAAAAAGTTAGACCTTGTGGAGAACTAATGTGCAATCTTCATGTTCCTTGAACCGAGTCGACCTCACAGTGTCATCTTTGGCATGCACAGTCTTTGAGTAATAGTTGACGATCTTGCTGTCCAGTTTATACTGGTGAGGAATGCTCTCATAGGGCTTGAGGTCGAGGTCCAGTACAGACACAGAGAAGGCCAACCGGGACCTTGATGAAGGGATAACAGGCCTCTGGTCAGAGCTGCAAGTAACAAGAGAATTTCAGATTACACAGACCCTCAGGCCCTCCCAGTCCAGCTTTCAGAGCACCCATTCTGTGTCTGTATGCATCTCCTGTCTGGGCAGCTTCAAACACTAGCGCAGGTAAGTAAGTGACTGCTAGGCCACAGGCCAGTACACTGTCTGGGAAGAAGGTTTAAAAGAACCGAAGGTGGAAAAGCCATTATGTAGAATGTGTGAGTGATATTCCCCATGTTCCAGTGGTATTAATGAATGCTGGAAAAGAAAAATCACTTTATTGTGAGCCAAGTATTACAAAACCTAAGAAAAAGTAAAGAGTAGATCAGGCTGTGCGACAGCCAGCTGGATGGCTGCTGAGAACAGACTCTCTTTATGTGCTTTCCCGTTGCTGCTGAGAACCAGTTCCTTCGTGCTTTTCACATTTGGAGAGCAAGCAGTTCTGTGTTAACTCTCAAGTCACATCTTCAATGCTTTTTTTTCCCCTCAGGGCTTTTGTGGATTTTATATACACCAGAAAGTCCTGACTTGAAACCCTTTTCAGAATAACTTTAAACCTGATACTGAGGTTGCAGTGGTATCCAACTGTTCTGAAAACACAGTACATAGCATTCATACTCCTGCCTGAATGGCATCTAATCCCAGGCTGGCACAAGAGAACTGTTGGAGAGTTCTGGTTCCTCCATGCTCACTACTCTTGTACACTTAGAGATCATTAAAAACAAGACATACAAAATAAGCTTCAAAAACTCCCAAGTTGGAAGAACAAACACTGACATACATGGGCCTGTTCTAAAGTACACTAAAGCCTTGATCCGCATTTGCTGCTCCAGAATCCTGTTTATAGGGAAAAAATTGAGTTTGGCTCGATCACAGGTCTGACAACTGACCACAAGCTCCAAAACAGTCAAGGACACAGGCCAGTGTACGCTAGCCCCTTAATACTGAAAAGTCTGTCTCCTTCAGACTATATGGCAAAAACTCAGCAAAAGCCAGGGCACAGTCATCCCTACCCTACTGCCATGACCACATCCCTGTCCCTGTAGTAGCCCTAGAAACTGGTACTGGAATGATCTGGGGGCTGGAGCTGCTGTCTTCACCTTGATAGCTGTTCTCCAAGACACTAACCAGATTTGAGGGAGGCCGGGAGATACACAGTGAAGCCAAAGCGCATGTTTGTAATAGACTTGGCAGGGTTTAGGGATAAGTAGCAACGAGAACTTCCCTGATAGTTCTAAACTCTTCAAAAGCCTGGAGCAACAGGAAGGCAATAGAAACAAATAGCAAACACAGACGCTTATGGACTATACGTTAAAATTCAGGGATATAAATTCAGCCTTGGGTTTACTATGCATCTTAGGATGAACTCGGTCTCTGGTTTTCCTGAATGTTATTTCCTGGAGCTAGGTACAATTCTGGGGAGCACAGCACCACCTTCCTCAAAGAAGGCTCGTGCCTGTGTATATTCTCCAAAGTAAAATTGGGGGTGGAGGACATCTAATCTCAAACTCTGCAGCTCCTTCCACAGGCAGACAAGCACAGCAGTAGGGTACCGTGGAGTGTCCTGTTGCCATCCCCCTAGCTCCTTTGCTCCTGCTTCAAAGTGGATCTGGACCACCAACTTTGAGCCTCCTGATGGGCCCTATTGTCTGGCCTTGAGACCTGACCTTAGCAGGTAAGGCAGCCTCCAAGGGCGGGGCCCATTCTTCCTCTTCAGAATCCTATGCAAAAACAAGTCAGAATTTCCCAGTCTGCCATCTCTCTTCAAATTCGTCACCAAATTCTCAATTTCCACAAAATAGGTATACGGAGGCATAATGCCAAATGGCAAAGCTTTTCAAACTTTCAAAAGCTCTAAACATTTCACATTTTAAAATTAAATAAGCTTGAATCAGTGTTCATGAAACACACTTAAGAATGGAAATGATTTTTTACCTAATTTTCTTTTTCCCTTTTTCATCGTGGACTTTAAACTGAATTCATTTTATCAGTGTATTTGTTGTGACATGAGATAAACTAACAAGCCTGACAATGGGCTCAAGATAAGATGCTAAGAGATCAAATATTAATACAAAATTATATCATCATAACTCAACCATATTATTTGTACAGTTTTTAAATTTTTTAAATCAAAATTATGCTGCAAGACATTTCCTAGCCTCTAAAGATTCTATATTTATTTTATGCACATTGGTGTTTTTGCCTTCGAATATGTCTGTGTGCGGGTGTTGGATTGCGTGGAACTGGAGTCACAGACAGTTGTGAGCTGCCATGTGGGTGCTGGGAATTAAACCCTGGTCCTCTGGAAGAACAGTCAGTGCTCTTAACCTCTGGGCCATCCCTCCAGCCCCCTATAAAGATTCTAGCAATGAGAATTTAAGAAGAAGTGTCAGAGACAAAGTTATGCTGGGTCACACACTGGGAAGGTGGGCAAGTCCGCATTAAGCATCCTTGATTGCTAACTCCTTGCCAGATTAAAAAGGCAAAAGTGAGAGGCTGATCAGATCGAGCATGTCTACCGTGGCCAACTATGTACCTCGGAGAGACTACTATTTCCTAGCCGTGATGGTATTTCTGTCTTGTCTTATTTTAAGCATAAAAGTGAGACAATCTTCCTGTCTCTGGAAAAGGGAGCAGATGCAGTACTTGGTGGCTGGTGATCCTGAGCCTCGAGCCATCTGGACACACAACCCTCTGCCCCCACAGCAAATGTTGATTTACTGAGCAGTTGGAGTCAGGGTGTGGAAAAGGAACCCAGCCTTCAGCTTTCCTCAAAGGAAACAATTGTGGACCACAGACACAGTGCTGGAGGGGATGAGTCACAAGTGTATCCTTCAGGTGCCCTGAACTTCCAGCCTCTTGACTTTGAATCAGCTTCCACCTGAGCACCCTGCACTCAACACCTTTCCCTTTCCCAGCTGCATCACTGGCCAGGCTTGGGAGCAGCTCTCCTCTAGCATAGATCCGTAGTCTACTGAAGGGTTCCTCAAAGCTAAGCTCGGGGTCTTTCTTAGGGACGACAGGAGCTTGTAACTAACCAGAGCCACTGCCTTCAGCCCTAACTATCCCTTCACATGCAACACCAGACAGTACAACTCTGTCTGTGCCTCCCAGAGAACCTTACTGGGAAACACAAAGCTCAGAAACATCAGAAAGATAATCACCTAACCCAGGAACACAGGTCAGATGTGGAGGATTCCAGAGAAGTCTGTAGGGTTTGGCATTCATGAAGATCAAGGCTGAAGATGCTACAAGACGAAGAGGCTCAGCATGAATCACTAAAAGCTAGGGGAGATGACAACAACTAGCCAAACATTTGTGGGGAGAAAGATGGCAAACATGCTGGTTATTCAGAAGAGGAACCAGAATACACTGTTTGAGAGGTTAAAAATGGCAGTAACAGTTGTGAAAGTTAGTACGCTCTGCAATCTTTAAAAGGTTCAAGCACTTCAGCCTGAATGGAGCCTGGGCTTCCTCTGAAAGGAATTGGCCACATTATTTACACTCGGTTACTAGAGTTTTTTCTTATAAAACAATAATGAACATTCCAATTTAATAGAGATATTAATAAAAACATATAATAATCATTTTAAAGGAAAAGTCTTATTATCCATAAATGCCCGTAATTAAATCACAAGTTTCTAGAGAATAAGAGTTAATAAATAAGTTCCCATCCAGCTGGGCATGGTGGCGCACACCTGTAATCCCAGCATTCTGAAGGCAGAGGTAGAATCTTTGTGAGTTTAAGGCCAACCTGGTCCAGAAAGTGAGTTCCAGGACAGCCAGGGCTACACAGAGAAACCCTGTCTCAAAACATTCCCCCCCCACACACACCCTTGCCACACACACATGCAAAAGCTCCCATCCTTCAGGGGAAAAAAAAAATGAAGCCCTTTGAGAACAACTCTAACAAAGATATAGTAGCCCCAAGCCAGGCTGTGGAGGCACATGTCTTTAGCCCCAGCTCTGGAGAGGCAGAGGCAGGTGGATCTCTGTGAGTTTGAGGCCAGTTTGGTCTACAAGAGCTAGTTCCAGGACTGTTACATAGCGATACTCGGTCTCAAAAAAAAAAAAGAGAGTAGCCCGATCAGGCACGGTTTCTAAGTAAGGGAGTCTCTTTGTCATCATTGTTCCACAAAATCATTAGACCAAGGAAGATGTCATGCAATGGTTCCTCACCTTGTGCCCTGTAAATAAGGGGAGAGTGTGATCATGATGGAACAGTCCTTGGCGGTCATAGCTACCCGGTACTGCTGCACCTGTGGAGGAAAGAGAGGGTAGCTCCGAGTCACAAGGCCTCTCCACTAAACAGAGCAACTATTTTCTGTGATAAAGCCTGACGGTGAAGTTAGGCTGACACAGTGGGAAACAGTCCCCTTGACAATATACAATACACACACCAGCCTCCACTGTATCCTTTCACCTCTTACTGCATGTGGACCCCAACTGGATCCCTGAGACTTGTGACCTGCCATCAGTGAGTTAACCAGTCTATCTTTGGGGAAGGAGGGAAGGGGAAAGTTGCCTCAGCTTTTCCATATTTTGACTACACTTAGTATTCAGCAGTAATCACTGTACCTTCTAGAAGATACATGCAGTGTATTTGGGGGAAATGGTGATTATAGCCAATATTGGACACATTCTAGGGCTGTGAATCTATTAATTCTGCATCCTCAGCTTGCAGTGAGGTATCCCACTGTACAAAGAAAACCAAAGACAGAACTGCCAGGTGATGACGGGGCTGGACCAAGCACAGGTGCATGCTTCTGAACTAGCTCTTCCACAGAACAAGACAAGCAAATTCAGTTCTGCATTATAAACCTGCCCAGAAACCCCAGTACCAATACTACACATGTGAGGCACGTGGAGAGACCAAAGACAGAGTGTCCACCATGGTCACCTCTACAACACACAATTTGAGGCAGTTTTTAATCCCCTTTGTTCTTTGGACCTTGGTACATCTTTTGAGTATTTTAAATAGTTCCTGCTTTTACAGTTACATGAAAGGAACTGGCTTTACATATCATCACTGGCCCTAGCATCTGACCTGATGACAGAAAGTACGCTCTTTTCTCCCTCTCAACCATTTCCTCTGATTTTGCAGAAGCAGGAGGTGCTGCACTGGGAAGGCCTCAGGTTGCACTTCCCTGAGGCAGGGAGGGGAAGGGGCAGCATAATCCACACCAGGTCTGCTGGCTGTTCTGGACCTTAAGAACCTGGAAGCTAGAGACACCCAGCTCCCATCCGCACACCCTCCAGTTAGCAAAGAAATTTGTAATTTCATGATACATAGCAAGAAGCCCAGTCAAAAAGTATACTGGGTTACTGTGTATCACCTTGACACAAGCCATAGAGTCATCAAAGGAAGGAGCCTCAGCTGAGGAAATGTCCTGAGATGCAGCTGTAAAGCATTTTTTCATTTAGTGATCAGTTGGGGAGGACCCAATCCATGGTGGGTGGTACCATTCCTGGCTGGTGGTCCTGGGTTCTATAAGAAGGCAGGCTGAGCAAGCCATGGTAAGCAAGCCAATAAATAAGCAGTATCCGCCCATGGCCTCTCCATCAGCCCCTTCTCCAGGATCCTGCCCTGACTTCCTTCAGTGATGAACAGCAATGCTGAAATGGAAGTTAAAAAAAGGGGGGGGGGGAAGGGGCGTATTAACCCTTTTGTCCCCAGCTTGCTCTTTGGTCATGGTGTTTTGTTGCAGCAGTAGAAACCCTAATTAAGACAAAAAGGAAGAGTTCAATATAAAATGCCCTGAAGGCATAGCCAGTCTAAACGAGGTACAGAACAAAAAAGCCATATGAGACAGTCTGAAAACCTAAACAACTATCAAGAACTTTACATGATACAGGCCTAATCCAAATGCTAAGGATAACCAATCTGATGATCACAGGGAGAATGTGTAAGTCCTAGCCACTTTGGTGGTTTACACATACAGTCCCAGAATTTGGAGGAATCAGAAGGGTCAGGAACTCAAATCACGCTCTGCAACAACAGTGAATTTCAGGCCAGACTGGACTCCATATACATCTTTTATGTGTGTGGGTGCTTTGTCTGCATGTTGTACAGTGCCTGAGGAGGCCAAAAGAGCATTAGATTCCCAGGAAGTAAAGTTACAGATAGTTGTGAGCCACCATATGGGTACTGGGAGTTGAACCAGGGTCCTCTCTAAGAATAGCCAGTGTTCTTTAACTGCTGAGCCATCTCTCCAGCTTTGACATACAAATATTAAATATTTACATATTGTGTGTATGTGTGTCTATATATGAGAAGGTATTGTTGCCACAGATCAAAGAAATGAAATTATAACAGTGTTCTTCAGTGCAGAGGAGGGATGTGCACGTGTTTCTCAGACGCAAAACCAAGGAGTGAGACTTTCACTTAGAGTATTGTTCAAGTGGGTTATTGAGCCAATTCAGTGGTAATAGCCAACTAGAAAAACTGGATGGAGTATCAGAAATCTCTGCTTGGAGACACTGCTGACAAGACAGAGGCAACAGGCTTTGGGTTTGTTTTACAAAGGAAGGTCAACCTTCAAGCTGACAGGACAGGAACCACATAAGTCCTCTCTTAGTGTGCACACTGCTGCTCCATTCAGATTCACACCCTGAGCCCAAGCTGGCAGGCCTTCCCAGGAACTGCAGCCTTTCAGAAGGATCAGCCCCCAAACTGGGTCACAGTGACACCAGCCTGCCAGTCCTCTTGGCAGAGACACACCTATTATTCTCTTTGGAAAGACAATGTGAGGCAGCAAGTATTTCTAAAATAATTGCACAAATACAATTTCTGACACACAAGTAAAAATATGCACGCACAAGACAGAATAACATGAATAAAAGCCAGCAAAAAAGCCATGCGAGAACCTAAACTTCCCCCTCACTTTTTGCTAAGAAGTGGAAACTGCTCTAAAGAAATAACAACTATTTTGTTTTGTAAAAAGAGCTAAAAACTGAAAAACACAATAGCAGAACCGGATATACACAAAGGGACTCCAGCTGTTGAGGTACCAGACACACATGCTGCTCCACTCAAAGAATCAGACCAAACAACTGAGGAGAACTGGAAACAAAAATGAGCCATTTAAATGTCTTAGCAAAACAACATTAAGCCTTTATCAGATTAACTAACAGGTGTGACTGAACAGGGCGGAGTAACTACAAGGGCAGTGAAACTGACCAGTTAGTAAGCTAGGGCCCCGTGGACAGGGGTGTGACGTATCCTCCATTGTGTTCCCTGCAGCAGCAACTCCCACAGTTTGTTTTCTGAGAAGTGTTAACACTAATTACCCACAAAGATAGGAACTGGACAAAGAAAGGTAACAACTTAGGGGCTAAGACCAAAGAAGAGAAGAAATGGAGAGGAGGAAAAAGCTACCAAGAATTGCTAAAATAGAAGAATCAAAGAAAATACCCAGAATGTAGCATGGAAAGGAACAGAGCCACACAATACAGAGCAGAAGGCTAACATGACACACAGAGAATTCATCCAGCACATGTGTGACTTCTAGAAGAGAGACACAAACAAATCTGTCAAAGTTAGGCCCTCTCTCAAATTTTAAGTCTAAGTAACAGAGTGTCAGGATTGATTTTTTTGCTTTTATGTGTGTGTGTGTGTGTGTGTGTAGCTATATGAGTGTATGCACACACGTGTGGAAGTGTTCTCAGTAAAAAAAAATGGCAACGGACCCACAAGAGCTGGAATTAGAGATGGTTGTGAGCATCCATTCATCCTGAAGTAGATGCTGGGAACTGAACCTAAGTATTCTCCAGGGAAAGCAAAGGCTATTCACACATCTCTCCAGCTCCTATATTTAGCAATATTTATTAATAATACAATAATAAAATAATAACTAATTAATACAATGTTAATCCATCTATCTAGCACCCAGAATATTTTTAAACAAAAAAAAATTATAGAGGCTGGCAAGATGGCCCAGTGGTTAAGTTTGGTTCTCAGCACCCACATTAGGGGGCTCACAACCACCTGGAACTCCAGTTCTAGGAGGTCCAACACCCTCTGGCCTCTGGGCACCTGCACACACATGGATGGTGTACGTGCTCATAAAATAATATTTTAAAAAACCATTTTTGTGTCTATTCAATGACAAAGAATATACAAAAAGATGGAAAAGGCATTATTAAGCACAAGAATCTAGAGAAGTGCCAGGCGGTGGTGGCGCACGCCATTAATCCCAGCACTTAGGATGCAGAGGCAGGCAGATCTCTGAGTTCAAGGCCATGCTAGTCTATAAAGTGAGTTCCAGGACAGCCAGGACTACAGAGAAAAACAGCCTCAAAAAAAAAAAAAAAAAATCTAGAATAGTTCTACTATGACAGAAAAAGGAAATTTGAAGGTAAAAAGTATATCCAAAGATAAAAAAGCCACTTGAAATGATAAATGACAATTGAAACATACTTAATTCTAATGCTGAGGGCACCTAAAACTATAGCCTCATACAGTGAAGAAGGAAATCCTAAATCCACCCATTCATGAATCACTGCAAAATAAGAACATGCACTGACACAATACAGCCAGGAACCTGAGGTGTAACTTGTTAAGTGAACCCCAAGGTTATTTTATCTTGCAAAAGAATCCTAAACCAAACTAAGGGCCTTACAGTTTATGGCTAGACTGAATCGAATGCTGTAACCTCAGTTTTTCTACAAACAGCTCTTGACTACACAGGCGAGTCATGCAGTTGTTAAGTATGACATAGCACTGATAGGAAATGCATGTGCATCTTTGGGAAAGACTTTTCTACTTTTAATATAATTAAGCTATAACAGTTTCATGCTGTGGAAAGGATGAAAAGGTTCATTTTAAGAGATTATATAGTATGAGCTTTTATTGTGAAACATCTAACTTTACCAGTGTTTCAGCAAGTTTTCTTTTGGGGTGTTGGAGGGTGGCAATGGGGAGTATTGATTTAGGGGTTTTAACTCTGAAATTTGAAAACAGGGCAATTGTTGGCTATGGTACTTACTAGTTTTGTAGTAATGTTTTGCTAGCCTGACTTTCCTTACTGGTTTTACTGGTTTTTATGTTCGTGGTCCCTGGTGACTGTTAGTCTCCTTGTTTGGGCTGTGTGCAGAGTAGTGTCTCATTTGTGTGTAGGCAGTCAGAGTGTGCGTGTGTCCTTTGGCTACAGAAACACACTGTGTGACAATGGAATGGGGTGTGGCTGGGAGTGGGATGCCGAAGCTTTAAGAGCATTTGTTTTTATTTAGAACAGTATTCCTCATCTTTTGCCTGCAGGCAGGGAAAGTGTACAGTATTTTTGTTTCTGTTTTACCCTGAATTTGTAAGTCTTTAAATAGCTTATATTATTATTATAGGGGAAGACAAGTGACTTGCTTAAAGTTGTACTTAGAATTCTTACTTCCTAATTTGTGTATTATAAATATTGAAATTAAAATTGTATTACTTCTGTTTTGGAAAAAAAAACATGCAGCAAAGGCACAGCTCAATCACTGCTAGAGAAAACATCACAGGAACATAGAGCATGCACAGCATGACGCCATTTACGAGATGCTAAAAGCAGAACAAAGCACTGCACAGGAACACAGGTCAGACTCCAGCTAGAGAGACTGCATATGAGATCTTAGTTGAGACTGAGAAGCAATTCCAACAGGGGCTCTGGTTGGCTTCTGCTCACTGGGCTATACATTTTTTTTCTGAACATTCTTCTACATAAGTTATTTTTTCATAATCCAAACAGCTAATGAAATAAAGGCTCAAAAAGTTAAAATGAAAATGTTTAAATAATCTCTTGCTTTGCAACTATATGGCACTGAAACCTACCAAACATAAATTCATTTACAAAACATCTCACAGAGGTGCTTATGTGCAGGAGGTAAAAATAAAACAATGTCAATATCAACATATTTAAAAAAGAAAAACTTAATTAAATAGGATTACCGCCAGACAGTAGTGGTACACACCTTTAATCCCAGCACTTGAGAAGCAGAGGCAGGTGGATCTCAATGAGGTCGATGCCAGCCTGGTCTACAAAGCAAATTCCAGGACAGCCAGGACTGTTACACAGAGAAACCTATCTCAAACAAAATAAAAAACAAAGAAAAAAAAAAAAGAATTACTTCCCTACCCCCCTTTCCTTCCTCAAACCTTTCCCACCTACCCCCACTCTCGGTCCGTTTTTAGTTGTTTGTGTATCTGTGATTTCAGAGCTGACCACTCTGTGTTGAACAACCAATAAGGGGCTAATTCTTCTTCTTCCAGCAGTCAATAGTTGTCTATAGTTCTTTGTCTAGTGAGGGACACTACAAACTTCCCCCTTCCACTTTAACGTGTCTATTGACATTGCCAGTGTTGCAGTGTTTTTTTTATGCAGCTATTTCTAGAAGAGACTGTTTCATGGGAGACTGCCTCATACTCTGGCTCTTAAGATCTTTCTGCCAGTTTCCCAGGGACAGTGAGGTCACAGAACGAGAAAAGAATCTACTGTTACCACTTTGCTAGTTGAGCGTACTTCATTACTACATTCTAAATCTTATCTTTATACCCACTGATGACTGTAGCTACCCACCCCCATCAAAGAAGTCTTCTTTAAAGCAAATGGAGACCACCGTGCTCGCTTCGGCAGCACATATACTAAAACTGGAACGATACAGAGAAGATTAGCATGGCCCCTGCGCAAGGATGACATGTAAATTGGTGAGGTGTTCCATATTTTTACAAAACATACAAAACAAAGAATGAATATTAAGAGCAAGAAAAAGGTCAAGTAACATATAAAGAAAAACCTATCGGAAACCATTACACTACTCACCCACTTCACCCCCAAAAAAGACGAAGTAGGAGGCACACCTGTAATCTCAGCTACGCAGATGGCAGCAGGAAGATTCCAAGTTTGAAGCTAGCCCAAACAACACACAAGATATTGCCATTTGGACCAAGCAACTCCACTCTTAGGCATACACCGCAGAAAAAATATACAGCCGCATAAAAGCTTGTGCACAAATATTTACAACAGCGCTGATTGTAAAAGTGGTCACAACTGAGATGTCCATCAACTGATGGGCAGGTGTCTAAATTACAGTATGTCCACTGTAATGGAATCTGAGCCATGAAAGAAAATGAGGTGAAATCTGAAAGTTATCTATGTCAAAGCTGTGCACAAAGGCTCACACAATGACTGTCTCATTTATATGCAGCACTCAGAGAAAGAATGCAGTTGCTCAGGACTGCAGGGGCAGAGAGAGAGACAGCTAAGGGTGTGTTTTAAGTGATGTGGTTGTGAGTAAAGGACAGGGCATGAAATTGCTGCTAAAGAAAAACAGGACAAAGAGGACTGATCTGAGTGGGAGAGAAAGTAAGGCAATAAGGGCCTAACACACAAATGAATCTGACAAGCATGTCTAAAACAATACTCGAAACTGGGACTTTGAAAAATGTCTTCTCTAGAGCTAGCTGGTAGAGTGCTTGCCTAGCATGCTGCCTACCACACCCAAAGAAAACCTGAAATAAACAAATACCAAATGATAAGTACACACACACTGGGAAAAACTAAAATTAAAGTACCCCAAGTCCTGTATCATGTGCCAACGGGGGCCACAAACAATTGAGCAGCTTTACACTTTAAATATGTAGGGTGAACTGGACACGTTACCATGGAAAGAATCCAAACAGGTAACTTCCAAACCATGGAGTGAAGACGAACTAAAGAAGCTACTAAGTAATGGAACACACAAGTCAGCACACTGATGGGGAGCCTCACCCCACCACTTCCCCACACCTGCCTCTGGGACAGTTTTCCCGAGATACAGTCCCTCTCATTTGTATCCTGTTGATGGATGTTCCTGAATTACAAGAGCAGTGCTAAGTGGCTGCCAAGAGACAAGAGGGCCCCCTAACCTGAAACATTGGAAGCTGGCCTTCCTGGAAAGTCTACTTACTACACCTCCAGGCAGTGCTCAAAATGTTAGAAGTCCAGCCTGGTCTACAAGAGCGCGTTCCAGGACAGGCTCCAAAGCTACAGAGAAACCCTGTCTCGAAAAGCCAAAAAAAAAAAAAAAAAAAGAAGTCCAAAAGCCCAGTGTCCTGAGATGACAGTCTAACCTAGTATAGCATGTGCTGAAAACACGGGTTGTCACAGTTCTTCTGTACATAAGTCCTCATTTCTCTGGGACAAGTATCTATGAGGGCATGTGATGATACATTTGACATGAAAACCTATCAGCAGCCCGTCTCAGAGCCAGTGCCCAACACCAGCACTTTGTGTGTTCCCAATGGATTTCTTTCAGCCAGTTCTAGGTAGCTGTATAGACTACGTTTACTTGGGTTTTCTGCCTCCTTCCAGGTACTCATAGCTGGATGTGGCAGCCTCCAATTGCTGCACCGTGACCCAGAGCTTTCCCTTTGGAGTTCCCCAGCTTAAGAAAGTTTCAGCCTGCACCTCAACCTCTTTATAAGACCTTCTCAATCCCTCTCTCAAGCCTCAAACACAGCATAGTTGTAAGGCTCTCAAAAGTGGGGGCTGGGGCCACCACACACTGGAGCCTGCCTCTGAAGAGAAGAACAGAGCCTCCCTCTCCATCAGCTGCCCCAGCCCATCTGAAAAAACGCTGCAGTCACTCTGCTTTAAATCTCTGAATTCTAGGCAGGGTGGTGGTGGCACACGCCTTTAATCCCAGCACTCAGGAGGCAAAGCCAGGCAGATCTCTGTGAGTTCGAGACCAGCCTGGTCTACAGAGCGAGTTCCAGGACAACCAAGCCTACACTGAGAAACCCTGTCTCGAAAAACCAAAAATAAATAAATCTGAGTTCTGGGCTGTCACTGTTGTGGAGGGGAGGGGTATTAACACCTCAGGAATGCAGTGCTTCTCAATTAGTCTACTCACCTTCCTTAATGCAAAGGCCACTGTCCCATCATCTTCAGTAGACAGATCAAGCAGCTTCTGGTAAAATACTTCATCATAAGGCCCATCTATCTGTAATGTTTTCCTGAAGGAAAAGCACCAAGACCAAATAAAGAGGATGACGAAGCTCCTGGAGACTTTCATTCACTAATGCATTCTGTATCACACGGCCAATCTAACAATTACATGCTTTGTTTCAGAGGCAGCTAAGAGACCTTGCTTGTTCTCATTAAGCCTGATTCTATACCATCAAGATCTTCAACAACCCCCACGGTTCAGGGGAGCCAGGCTTAGCCCTCAGCTGTTCACACACCCTTAGGCAAAAGCCAGTGAGGTACAAAGAGAACTGCCCATCAGACACTGCAGGTGTGAACTTGGGGACCACAATGCAGGCCCAGGGCCCTAGATGTGATAGTCAGAGAAGCTCAGGATCTACAAAGGCAATGGGCTAACTGGAGCAACCTGTGGGACAACACTGCCCTCTGCAGGCCAGGCCCTGACATACGAATTTTGGAATGGTCACATTTTTAAGTTCTTTATTTCTGTTAAGTGTCTTAGTAATGAACCACTAATCTCATATGGACCCTGGCACACACACATCCCAAAGGGGACTTCCTCAGCAGAGAGTTGGTTGTAGGGGTCTTCTGGAGCCAGGTTCTGTCTGGGAGGTTTGTTTTGTTCTGGAGTTCAGGCAACCTTAACCAGCCTAGCCTCATAGCTTCCTCTGGCACCAGCCTCACCTCTCCTCAGGAAACTCCTCCAGGTAGCGCTCAACCCGGTTGTATAGAGGGTAGAGGCCTTCGATGTCCATCTGGTCCAACATCTGTACCTGGAGGGTTTTGTATAGAAGACAGCCCTTCGGTAACCCCGAGTGCTCTGGGGTGTTTTTTCCTACCAAGAACATCAAGGGAGAACGAGAGCAGGTTCATTATCAAAACTTGAAGACTGTGGAGGGAGACCCAGGCCTCAGACAGCAGAGTTCACCCTGGGCTTTACAGACATAGCCGGGGCCCCAGCCTAGCACTGAGGGCAGACACTGCATTCCTTATAAAACTACAAAGATGACTGAGCACTGACTACCGTTTGCACCTAGTGGCTCTACACACAAAACAGATGGAGACTATGCCTCTCCCCTTGGGCCTGTGCTGTCCAAACACTGACCCAGAATATCCTTTAACTCTATCCATGCTCTAGAAGTCACTTTATATCTACATGAACTTCAGCATCCTCACCCCTTCAAGACCAACTAGGACCCTGTTTCCAGAGTCAAAACCCATTCATTAAGCTCACATATCAAGAGGGTCAGGGTCTGCCTGCCACAATATGAATTAAACGTGCAAAGTAATGGACAGTGGTCAAGACCATTAGCAAGGTCCTGTCCTCACTGGGACAGATGAGAAAAAGCTCCATCCTTCACTCATGCTCTCTCACAATGACGTGTACAGTATCACCTTAGCTGAGGTCTCTTAGAGCCAACTAAAGGAAAAGACGAGGGAGGGAACATGTCTATTCAGACACTCCAGCAACATGCTCTCAGTCACACATCAGATGCCCTGTGTCAAGACAGCAGGATGTCCATGCAGTGAATGTCTACCCCAATCATGGTAGCTAAAAGATAAAAAACTACGTGTGCTGACAGATTCATGCTATTTAAAAAAAACACTGGGTTACAAGAAAACATGAGTGTTATTTCATTGTTTCAAATACTGCTTACCCATGAGTTAGGTCTGTTTGCACATTAGTGTCAGAAAGGTCTGTGAAAGAAGACTCTGGTGTCACCAGATCACTTAGGTGCCAGCAACTATCTGTGTCCTTGCAGACACATTCTGGAGCCAGGGACCCTGAAAGCCTGTCCTCACTCCACAGTGTTCAGCCCAGTCACAAAGGATTCCTGGTCTCAGTTCTTGTCCGACAAGCAGACCAAGGAGTCTGCATCCAAAGTCAGGATGATGGTCAGAGGGGAAACGTACAGTGGAGCACGGACTCACTGCAGCACACACACAGGATACAGGCAGTACTAGTGGGAACTATACAGCCCAAGTATGTCAAGCAGCTTAAAAACCCAGATAAAGGTGAAAAGCAAGTCTCAACTCTCTGTGAGTCAGCTAAGCCTCATTCTGTGGAACCATTACAGAACTAGACAGCACCTCCAAAAGTGCCACAAAGCCAAGCAAGGACACAGAAGTCACATTGCAGGTGCCACTCTGGCTACTTATGGGGAGGAATAGTCTAAGTGTACCTGTAGACCCACATCCCACTGGAGAAGGCCCAGCCCTACCTTGGTGATGTAGGCTCCTGCTGAAAGGGCTGGCTTCACAGACACGTGGGCCCTGGAGCCCATGCCTCAGGGCACCTGCTCGGCCTTTGTCTGAGCTGCTCAGCAGTACCCTCGTGATAACACGCACCAGCTCCCGGATCACGGCCCTCGTGCAGTGAGGCCCACTGGCCAAGCCATTGGAAGGGAAGAAGAAGGGCTTCAAGTGGTGCGCAAGCTCCTTCAAGTCAGCCGCAGGGCTCCGGGCATCACCACAACCATAAATCAGCTCGCCATTCTTCAGGCAGGAAAAAGAAGAAAGGGAGATGAATCACACAAGCTGACAAAAACCAGCAGGGCAGAGCACAAACAGAGGACCCCAGTGTTTTTAGACGAGGTAGTCAGGGTTGCTGTACACTAACTCCTCTGAAGAATCCTACTCTCCATGCTGTATCACTAAGCATGAGTCAGAGAAAGAAAGGTTCAGAAACTTCAGGCCAGCACCCTGGACTGACACCATCAGACAATGATCTCACAGCATGTCTGAGCAAATACTGAGCACAAAGCCACAGATGTCCACAAATCCCCAGTTACTTGAGGGCCCAAGCAGTGTCTAGGGGTCAGATCAGGCCCCACAGACCCCAGAGTCGGTGATAAGAGAAGTGACCAGATCCCTGACATAGAAATGTTCCTGCTTTAAAACTATCGACCTTCTTCATAGAACCACACAGCATTCAGACTGAGCACTCAAGCAAGGACACATGCTGACACTGGGTTATGACAAGACCTGAGCTAGGGACAACACCAGAAGCATCTCAAGGCTCTCTGAATACATGCTTTCATAGTTAAGCCACATGGTGGGTCCTCTAACACCCTCCAGTCCAAGCAGACACAACATCACAGCACCTTTAAGGCTCTTACCAAAGATACCAGAGTTTCCCCAGAACTACGGCACAAAATGGAAATGCCTTCAAAGAGCAACAGCTAAGACACTGAGGCAACGAGTGGGTGTGTGAAGCTAGGGTCTCAGGAGAGCAGTAATAGTCAAGAGAGTAGGTTGACCCTGGGAGGTATGGCTATCTTCTCCCCATTAGATCCTGGGGTGCCTCTCCAGATACTCCTATCTAGGTGCTGTCCAAGGGACAAACTAAGGCACCGCTCACCATGCTAGGCAGGAAGAAGAGGGTGACCACAGTGGAGCTGAGTTAGTCAACTGACATCCAAGGTAGGGTCATTTGTGCTCATGATGAAGCTGGCCCCTCCTCCAGGCCCAAAAGTGGTCAGGGAGTCCTCACAGCGACACCTTACCCCAGCATCAAGGGTCTAGATTTGAGGGACATTGTAAATGTGAAATCCAGAGATAGAGTTTACACATACAAATATGGCCGTTCAAAGATTTCATAGGACATCTGGCATAGTCACAACCTAGGTAGCATAGAGATTCTATAACAAGGTCCACACTCTTTGAATCCTACACTGTCTCTAAGCACAAATGTCCAGATGGGATCACTGACCACAGCCAGGCAGCTTCTCCAAGCCTGGACCTTCAGAGCTTCAGGAATGTTCTGCTTTGCTGGTTTGCAGAATTTCAGGGAGCAGCGAATGCACAGCATCAGACAGAGAAGCCCGAGAGCTGCCAGGGCTCACCATGCTGAACTCACGGCCGGCACTGCTGCCTACTGCTTTAGAGAACACAACAGAGCCAGCTAGATGGCTCAGTAGATAAGGGTGCTTACCACTAAGCTTAATGACTTCAGTTTAAAGCCAAGGACCCACATGATGGAAAGATAGAACTGCAAACTGCCCTGTGACCCCCCCACACACACAAAGTAAAAGAGATCAGATTGTTTATAATTCTTAATTTTAAGCCAGGCCTTTAATTTTACACCTTTAGTCATAGCACTTTGGAGGCAGAGACAGGTGGATCTCTGAATTTGAGGCCAGCCTGATCTACAGAGGGTGTTCCAGAACAGCAAGAGCTACACAGAGAAACCTTGTCTCAGAAAATAAGACCAAAAAAAAAAAAAAGTTTTTACATTGTTTTTAAAAAGCCATCACCGGGCGGTGGTGACACACACCTTTAATCCCAGCACTTGGGAGGCAGAGGCAGGCGGATCTCTGTGAGTTCGAGGCCAGACTGATCTACAAGAGCTAGTTCCTGGACAGGCTCCAAAGCTACAGAGAAACCCTGTCTCAAAAAACCAAATAAATAAATAAATAAATAAATAAATAAGCCATCACATATCAATTTCCTTAAGCCACCTCTTGGGGAAGGGCTGGCTAATCTCTGGATTCTTCCAAGCTGATTTTTACAGAAGCAACAGACCAGATACCTCAAATGTGGCCTGACAGATTCAGATATGAGCTTCAAAGTTAAAGGGATTTATCTCCCTCCAGGATTTAAATACCAGGCTCCTAATCTCTTTTAGTTTTTCCAGACAGGGTTTCTCTGTACAGCCCTGGCTGTCCTGGAACTAGCTTTGTTGACCAGCCTGGCCCTGAACTCACAGAAATCTGCATGTTTCTGCCTCCTGAGTTCTGGGATTAAAGGCACGCACCACGCCTGGCAAAGTAAAAAAAAAAAAAAAAATAGGGGAGAGAAGTCACTCAGTGTCAACCTTAATCTGATTCCCAGATCCCACTGTGGAAAGAGAACTGAATCTAAGGACTATCCTGTCTCATACAAGCAGCACAGCATACATGTGCATACCACAGATCACACATGGTCTTTTTTTTTAATATTTATTTATTTATTATGTATACAGCATTCCTTCCATGTATGTCTGCAGGCAGAAGAGGGCACCAGACCCCATTACAGATGGTTGTGAGCCACCATATGGTTGCTGGGAATTGAACTCAGGACCTTTGGAAGAACAGTCAGTGCTCTTAACCTCTGAGCCATCTCTCCAGCCCACACATGGTCTTTTTTAAGAATAAAATTAATGCTGGTGGGAATGCAAGCTACCAGCCACACAGCCAAGACAGGACAGTACTTCCAGTTCACTAGTCATTTTCCCAGACCAAGCAAAACACGGGCTTTGGAAAGTCCATTCTCTGTCCTGCTCCCTCACACAGCTCCACGCTGCCTCAAGTCCAACTTGCTGTCCAATGAGACCATAGCAAAGGGGACTCTAGAGATGCATTCCCAGCATGGCCACAGCCACCACCTCCTGCCAAGGCTAGCTCTGCCTGTCCCCTCCCTCCTTCAGGCATGCCTCCTCCCCCTGCAAGGTCAAGGCATGGAGAGCTGGTCTGAGGCAAACCAGCTTGGACACCCCGACATATCAGGTCACAGAACCTGTGGCCAGGATCATAGTGTGGTAGGTTTGCCAGGAATCCACCATGGAATGGAAACAGCTCTTACCTTAAATATCCTCAGATTGTTCTGCGCCTCCTGCAGCAGACTCTTCAAGGCAAAGTGCATGCGCTGCTTGTTTCTGGAAGGACAAAGCATTAAGGATTTAAAGGCAGTGGGCTGGCCTGCTCGCCACACATATTCATAGACGCGATTCCAAACTGAGCTGGGACCTAGAGCTCCCAGTAACTGTGGCCTTGGGCACATGAGGGGAGTTTGGTCTCGGGCCCAAAGTCAGTCATGAGGGATCCCGCAGTTGCAGGGAACCAGAGGCCAAGGTACATCAATCACTCAGAGTCCATCTAGCTCCATCTCGTCCTTCTAGATCCTCAGCTGCAGCTTGCAGAGGCTAGAGCACGTGCTCAGGCATCGTGATCAGATGCCATGACAGACCTCTGGAAAGGGCAGGAAGTCTAAAAAAGGCAGGAACATGGGACCTCTCACCCTCCCTCCACTTGGGGGACTGTGGGACTGGCTCCCTCCTGCCCTCTGCCCTACTTAAAAGCAACTGGCACCTGTTGTCTCTTCCTCGTTGCCACTCATGCTCCAGACCATACCCCGGTCCTCCATCAGTCTCCCTGAACACAGCCCCTTTCTCACCCCCACATGAAATCTACAGGGCTCCCAGAGAGGCAAACCCACCCCAAACAAGGATTCCAAACCACGTCCTGAGGTCACACTGCAGACAGGGCGTCAGCACTAGCACCCACAGCCAGCTCTGAAAAGGCTGCATTATAAACATTCCAAGGACAGCTCCTGACTCAGGTTTGATAAGTTATAAATTCTCAATAATGCTCTGTCTTACTGTTCGCTTCATAATATCCAGCCTTGGGGGCACAGGTAAATCAATCACAACTCTCCCTTACTGCACTGCCAAACTGATTTAGTTCTCACAGGAAAAACAGCAACACTTTGTTTTCTGAAATGAGCAAGGAGTCCTTTAGACAGAGCAAAGCCACACCCAGCTCACAGAATACCTTCCATTCCCCACTTCACTGAACCCCACACATTTACCACTGCACAGAACCTGCATGTATACTCCAACCTCACCAACATTCCCACTTTACAGAACATACCCCACTCCCAACACTTCAGATAATACTACAACCAGCTTACAGAATACAACCCAGTCTCCCCACAATACAAAATACCTGTCCTCACCTCACCTCACCACCCCCAGGTCCTCCCTCATAGAAGATGCCCACTATCCCCACTTTACAGAACATGCCTCTAATCCCCACCCCCTCTTTCTCACATACTGTCATGAACACTTCACAAAGTAACCCTCAAAACCCCTACCTCTTAGGCTGTCCCTTAGCAGGCACCACCCAACCAAAACAGCAAATGAGAAGTGACTCTTACCCTGAGTAGAGGTCAAGGGGACAGTATTTACTTATTTTCTTCCACTTTCCAGTTGCTACCTGAAAAACACCAAGATAACATAGCAAACGCTTTCTCTGTGACTACCAGTAAAGCTCACAAAACAGCATAATCTAAGATGGGCTGCGGCATTGATCTGGGAGAGGTCCCAGGTGTACATCCCTATGTAGAAGCCCACTTGACCCCTCACCCTAGGAAACTCCTGCTACCCCTCGGCCTCAGTCACTGCCAGTTCAGCACGCATGCGAAGGTCTGGTGACACGAACAGCAAGTCTTTAAACTGTTAGCAGCAAGGGAAAGGACACTACACATGCAATCTTATGTTACCAAAAGAATGGTAACTTGGCACAGCCTTTTGTGGTAACTACCAAAACTTAAAATGTGTACAATTCCAAATTAGTAAACCTAAATCTAAAATAACTACACAGAGCAAAGAGGCAACAGGTATGTGGGCACAACATTTGCTGCAGGTATTAAGATATTTACTGCAGGAGGAAAGAATACAGTAAAGGAATGAATGAGTGTACGGATGCAGCCACTCAAAAGATGGACTAAAACATCACCAATTCAACTGGCAGAACAATACCTATAATGTGATGTCATGTTTGCTTTAAAAGTATAGTTACTTAAGCAAACACATCTTGAGAAAAACTTTACAACACGAAATCCTGAAAAATTATTTAATATGGAGGGAGCACTGGGCAGAAGTGCAAATAACACAATCCTATTGTATCTTTTTTTTTTTTAAATAAGATTTATTTATTTAGTATGTATACAGTGTTCTGCCTGTATGCCAGAAGAGGGCACTAGATCTCAATATAGATGGTTGTGAGCCACAATGTGGTTGCTAGGAATTGAACTCAGGACCTCTGAAAGAGCAGCCAGTGCGCTTAACCTCTAAGCCATTTCTCCAGCCTGATCCTATTGTATCTTATGTCTGCATGCTCCACCAACAAACATGGAAAGAGGCACCACTGCTTGTCTGTGTCTGTATTGATACTCTAGAACAGTCTGGAAAGACAACCAAACTAATACCATGAATCACCAGAGAAGGGAAGTATCCAACTATCAGTTATGAGTGAGCATTATTTCATAATTTTAAAATATATACATCTTAAACAACCTATCACATAAGATGGACATGGTTTTTACATGTAAAAACTAGCAAAATTTGCCAGAATGATAAATTCTGAAACCTCAGAAAATGTCTAAAGTTCTTTAAGAATCCGGGGAACTCAAGAAAAACAACTCAAGAAGTGGAGAGAAGGCTCAGTGTTTAGCAACACTGGTTGCTCTTGCAAAGAACTCGGGTTCCATTCCCAGCATACACATGGTCGCTTACAACTGTTATTCCAGTTCCAAGGCTCTGAAACTCCCTTTCTCACCTCTATGGCAACAGTCATGGAGTACATACACAGATGCAAGCAAAACACTGTTCATAAAAATAAAAGTCTATCTTCTGAAAAAGAAAAAAAATCAACTAAATCTAAATAAGTAAGAACAGGGAGCATGACACTTTTTAATCTCACTGTGTAACCCTGTGGAACTCTCTATGGAGACCAGGCTAGGCTCAAACTCACAGAAATCTGTCTACCTCTGCATCTCAAATGCCAAGATTAAAGGTGTGCAACACCATGCCAAGTTTCTTTTTGACATTTTAAATGCCCTATTCTCATCCCTCTGTCTATTTTAGTTAGGGTTCCTCTCACTACGATTAAAAAGACCTTGACCAGCTTGGGCGGTGGTGGTGGCACACGACCCAGGACAGACTAAAAGGAAAGCTACAAGAAACTCTGGGGGGTGGGGGTGGGGGCTAAACTGACTTAGGGACAATGGGGTTATTTCATCTTATACATCCAGGTCTATCATTGAGGGAAGTCAGGGCAAGGGGCAAGAACTCAATTGAAGCAGAAGCCATGGAGGAGTGCTGTCCATGGTTTACTCAACCTGCTTATAAAACCCAGGACCACCCATCCAGAGGTGACACTGTTCCTTGCAGGATAGCAATGCCTGCTATGGAATGGGACCTCCCACATCAATCATTAATCAAGAAAATGTCCCACAGGCTAAGCTGGTAGGAACGCTTTCACAATGGAGGTTCTCTCTTCCTAAATGACTCTAGTCTGTCAAGTTGACAAAAAAACTAGCCAGCACCCTATCTCTACCACAAGGGAAACACACATGAGCCTGTTGCATGCAAAGTGCAGAACGGCAGCCTGGCAATCTCCATGGAGAACACAAAACAGGGCAGGCACATCCACAGCCTCAGCCCTGAGGACTGCCATTAACTGCCCTGTCTCTCAGTTCCAGGAAGGCTGGACTTGCATGGTTGTCTTTACTGGCCTGACTGAGAGCCCACCCATGGCAGACATATTTTCTGGAGCATTTGTCAAGAAAATCTAAAGGCTACCGTTTACCTTCATGACTTCCTTACACAGTGGGTAACCGTGGGGCAAGCAAGTATAAACTAAAACTCAAAAGAAAAGCTGGGGAATGAGGATGCGCACAGAAGCTTTGGAAGCTCCATCTAACACATCCCTGTAATCTAGAAAACCACCAACGGGCCATGGAGAGAACAGAGAAGGCCCTAAGCTCTCTCTTGAGTTTTTCTGTCCCCGTTTTAATTAGTGCCCCCCGTTCTCATTTTAATTGTTTGAATAGGCAGGTGCTATACATTTTTTCCCACTCCCCTTTCCTTCTCCCCTACTCCCCACCCCCTACACTCCCAATTTACTCAGGAGGTTTTATCCTTTTTCTTTCTCCTTCCTAGGTGGATACATGTATGTTTCTCTTAGGTTCTCGAGCTTATCTGAGACTCCATGAGGAGAAAGGTAACCCAAAACTGTCCACGACCCTATTGAGCTTGAGCACTTGTACACACACACACACCCTCAGCAAAGACTTAAGAGATGCACTGTTTGAAAAACTACCAATCCCAGTAAACAGCCAATCAAGTAGAGAGTTCAGGGACCACAAGTGACCAAGGATTCATATGGGAATTTATGGGGCTGGCAAGATGGTTCAGGGGGTGAAAGAACTTGCAGAGCAAGCCTTGAAGGCCTGGGTTCCAATTCCAGAACCCAAAGTGTAAAGAGAGAAGAACTGTCCTTTGACCTCCACATATGTGCCTTAACATGAGCATGCCCACACACATGCACATCTCTCTCACATACACAATTAATAATAATAATAAAATTTTTTAAACTTATATAGACATCACAGAAGAAGCAGAGCAGTCACTAAACGGTAACAAAGGTAGAGGCAGGAGGAGAAAGAGTTTGAATCTGGGTCACATGAGACCGTACCTCAAAAAAATTAAAATGGGACTGGCAAGATGTTCAGTGCGACGCCAGGAGGTAGTGACACATGCCTTTAATCCCAGCACTCGGGAGGCAAAGGCAGGCAAACCTCTGAGTTCGAGGCCAGCCAGGTCTACAGAACGAGTTCCAAGACAGGCTCCCTAGCTACAAAAAACCTTGTCTTAAAAAAACAAATAAAATGGGGGTTAAAAAGATGGCTCAGTAGGTAAAAAGCCACATAACCTGAGTTCAGTCACAGAACCCAAGCTAAAATGCTTTATGTACAGCACACATGTAATTCTGGCACCCCCGAGGCACTGTGCAGCACACATGTAATCTCACTCTTGCAGCTAGACGGGAGGCACAGACACAAGACTCCTGGAAGCTTGCAATCCAACTTAACCCGAATAAGCATCATGGCAGAAACAACAAGAGAGGACCCTGCCTCAACAGGGCAGAGAACTGACTCCTGACAGTGGTCCTTTGACTTCCTCACTCAGGTTGTGTACACATACACACCATACGCATACACACCATATACATACACACATACACACATATTAAAACAGTAATAATTAAAAGGGGTTGGAGATAGGAGCAATATAAGGGAGGGTGAGGGTAGTATGATCAGAATATATTAAATATTCCTATATGAAATCATCAAAGGACAAAAAAATTTTTGAGACAGGGTTTTTTTTGTGTAGTCTTAGCTGCCCTGGAACTCACTCTGTAGACTAGACTGGCCTCAAACTCACCAAGATCCCCCTGCCTCTGCCTCTGCCTCCTGAGTATTGGAATTAAAGGTGTGCGCCACCACTGCCTGGCTCAAAGATCAAATTTTTAAAGATTTTTTTTTCCTTTGAAAAAAAATTTTATGTGTATGGGTATTTTGCCTGTGTGTCTGCACACCTCATACACGTATCTACACATAGATACAAACACACATATCATTTAAAATAATAAATATGTAGTTGAAAAGAATAACTTAATGGAGACTAACTAGAGGGTTCAGTAGCTCTACTTAGTGAACAGAGAGAGAAGCTGTGACTGTTAAAAGTTCAGGACACCCACACCTACACCCACCAGGACTGTCAAAGCCAAGGACTAGGATAGGAATTAGGTGTTGTACAAGCTCACACTCCCAGGAGGCAGAGATCCTCAGCTACCTATTGATTCAAGGCCAATCTGAGCTACAAAAGACTTTGTCTTTAAAAACCATGAGAGGGAAAAGAGGATAAAGGAGAGAGGGGAAGAAAGAAGAAACAGGAAATAATCTCGTAACATTCAATTGGTAATTAAAAAAAAATCTTCCAACATAAAAAACTACAGTCACCACCAGGTGGCAGTGGTGTGCACATTTAGTCCCAGCTCTCAGTAGGCAGAGGCAGGCTGATCTCTGAGTTCGAGGCCAGCCTGGTCTACAGAGTGAGTTCCGGGACAGCCAGGGCTACACAGAGAAACTCTGTAGTAAGCAAAGTCCTGGCATGAAGACAGACAAATACACCAAAAGTAAAACAGAGAGGAGCCCGTTGCCTACAGGCCCAACATCTTCGAGAAGATTACCAGGACCAATACTTAGAGGAAAGAACAGTCACAGGCACTGAGAAAACCAGATGCCTATCTAATGAAACTGGACACTTACCCAAAACCTTACACAAAACAAACTCAAAATGGCTGAGATCTAAAATCAAGAATGAAAATTCTAGAAGAAAACAGGGGGAAGATTCCCACCACTGGACTTGACAGTGACTGCTTGGCTACAACATCGACCCAACAAAAGAAAAAAAGAGATTAACTGAACTTAAACTTAATTCAGCACATTTAGGCATAAAAGGGCACTACCCACCAAGAAAAACAGAGAAGCACCTGCTAATCGCGTCTCTCTAAGGCACTGACAAGCTGAGTACACAGAGCACTGTAACTCAGGCATAACAAACTTGAAGTGGGAAAAAAAGCGCCAAGGAAAATAAAAGCTGCAGGAAAATGGATGGGAATGGAAACCATTATGTGAGGTTCAGGCTCAGAAAGCCAGCCAGTCCAGCTCTGTCCCACACTGACCCTCTCTAATCTCTATCCCTGCATACTTATGTGTGAATATGCTTAAAGGGCAAGAACAGAGTCATGGGAGGGGACAAGATGGGGCCTCAAGGGAGAAGGGGAGGAGAGTAACCACACAGTGAGGACCAGGGCTGTAGCTCAGGGAGTAGGGTGCTTACCTAGCTTGCATGGAACTCACTACTTAATTGTCAGCCAGCATGGCATTAACAGTTTGATCCTTAGATCTCACACAGTGGAAGGAGAGAACCAACTACAAGTGTCCTCTGACCTCCACACACACAAAAAAAATTATAAACAAAAAGATCAAAACTCTTTTTTTTTTTTCGAGACAGGGTTTCTCTGTGGTTTTGGAGCCTGTCCTGGAACTAGCTCTTGTAGACCAGGCTGGTCTTGAACTCACAGAGATCCGCCTGCCTCTGCCTCCCGAGTGCTGGGATTTCAAGGCGTGCGCCACCACCGCCCAGCAAGATCAAAACTCTTAAAGAATAATAAAGTAAATGTTAGCTACTCATGAAATGAAAAGAGGGTTATCAACAATTACTTTCCATCTTCTAGAAATCCCAGTGGCTTCCCTCAGGCCCAGATGCCCTATACTCCGCCCTCCCACACCTGACTCAGTTCTCACCTTGAGGTGCTGGTGCATGCAGTATCGGCACACCTTGTGCTTCATCTCGTGGGTAACATCATTTGAGAAAGGAATAAACCCACATTTTGGCTGTAAAATAAGAGAAGAAACATTTAGTAGAAATCACATACTTAACACACACACACACACACACACACACACTAACTAGGAGCTAGAGAAGAACAAGAACAAGATCAGGTAGAAATGTCCCCAGAAACTGTTGTCAACTTTCGCTACAGTCTACACCCCTCTGCTCCAGAGGGCAAAAGGGCAGCTCTCTCACTGGGAGGACTGGTGGAGCTCTGCCTGGCTGACAGGAGTATAACACAGAGCAGCTTTGTACTCTCACTGGCAGGCTGGAAGAGTGGAGATGGGCCGAGGGTTCTCAGCTCCAAGAAGCAGAACCATTGTTCCCACTGTCACTATGTAGGGCCTGCAAGACGCCCATCTGATAGTTGCTAGGCTTCCAGGACATCAGGAATCCCAGCTGCCTTCTAAACTCTGCATGCTGTCAGTACATACAACCTGAGCCTACTGTTCTGGAGAGTGCAGCTAAGAGACAAAACACCCAGCCCCCAAGGATAACAAGTACTTGGGCCAAGGCATGCCTCAGGGTCATCACCTCTCCAAGAGAAGGAAGAGAAGTAATAGTTTTGTGGGGTGGGGGAAGCCTTCTAGGGTACTTGGCCAACTACTCAGATTTAGGTCTTCAGTATAAGAAACAGGAAGCACATAGCCAAGACTGTGAGGTTTTAAGGTACACCCTGTACAGAGGGGATCCAGTGCAGGTGTGTGCTTGTAGGTTCCCTCATTGTTAATACCAGGGAAGTATGAAAAAAAAAAACAAGTGAGGAGCTGGAGAGATGGCTCAGAGGTTAAGAGCACTGACTGCTCTTCCAGAGGTCCTGAGTTCAATTCCCAGCAACCACATGGTGGTTCACAACCATCTGTAATGAGATCTGGTGCCCTCTTCTAGCCTACAGGCAGGATACTGTATAAATAAATCAATCTTTAAAAATAAATAAATAAATAAAAGAAACAAGTTGAGCTCCTGAGAAAGGCTGAACACACACTCAAGACAGAGCCAAGGAGACTCAGGGAGGCTCATCACCTGAGAGCCACCTTTCCCTTCACCTGTAGTGTCATGCCACCATGAATGAAAACCCACCTTAATCTCTACACACAGAATCGGCCGGTGCTCCACAAAGTGGTAGGTCTGAAGTCTAGTTAAATTGGGAAGGCACATAGCATAACCACTGAGTGTGTCCAGGTCCTTGTCACAACGAGACTCTGGAAGACAGAACATGAGATAAGAGACAGACAGCCCTATAATACAAGAGTCCTGTGGGGGGAGGTTCCCAAGACAGGATAGCCTCAGGCAGCAACAGGGAAGTGGGAAAGCTACCATGACACATGATCAGGCCATACACTGCCAGCCCTTTAGGAAGGTCAGCCCTCTCAAACTCTAACCCTAGACACGGAGACCTCCAGAGCTGCCTAGAGGCAATGCTCAGTGAGTGCTGTCACAGTCACTGTAGGAGAGGATGTCTGGACTCTCCAGGACCCCAAGTCCACCTTTTTAATTGGCAGATCTCACCCTTACTCCCCCATGGTATAAATCATAACCCTTCTAGTCAATTTTTAACCCTGAACATGACCTTGGGGAGCTTTAAAGCGTGCAACAGAAATCAGAAGTGAGAAGAGTCTTGGATGGTCCCTAATTCTGCCACTCTCTCTGCCCAGGAACAAGGAGAAGTATACTACAGCCCCTTCCTCCTTTCAATTTTTATTGTTTTTCCTAATTCTTGTTGTTCCCATGTCACCTCAACATAGCTCTGCTGGAATCGGGCTCTCTGCACTGGGGACCAGTGTTCCCTTCTGAAGAGCAGACTTAATCCACCAGCCCATTAAAAAGCAGCAGGGGAGCCGGGCGGTGGTGGCGCACGCCTTTAATCCCAGCACTCGGTCTACAAGAGCTAGTTCCAGGACAGGCTCCAAAACCACAGAGAAACCCTGTCTCGAAAAACCAAAAAAAAAAAAAAAAAAAAAAAAAAAAAGCAGCAGGGGCTCTTGTCACTGTGGAGTGTCACACCTCCACTGTGTATAAAGTGAAATGGGGTGCTGAGCAGCAGCAGATGAGTAGAACCCTGAAGCTGGCCCCTGTCCATCCTGGTGGACATGAACACCAGAGCCCAGTGCGATCCAGCACCCTCCACTTCCTGCTTCTGCCCCAGACATACTCCAGGGCACTATTTCATTTTCTGAATCAAATCAGGAAGGACTTTATTGTGGATGATTCTATAGCATTATTTTTGGTGGTAGCTATGAAGACATTTTCACAACCAATACATGGACTTTACATGTTTGATCAGTGACCATGAAAGAAAAGGCTTTATTCTGGTTCTTGCCAGCAAAGCCCACCAGCACGCACAAGAAATGGGACTTGGGGGTGGCGACTAAGCCTTTGGCCACAAAAACTGCAGCAAAATGTCTGTACCTAACCTGGTACAGGTTAAGGTTTAAAAGCCTTTTAAAATTACAAATGAGCCAACCATGGTGGAATACGCCTTTAATCACAGCACTTGAGAAACAAAGGCAGGCGGATCTCTGTGAGTTCAAGGCCAGTCTGCCTTGTCTATATAGTGAGTTCCAGGGCAGTCAGGGCTACAAAAAGAGACCTGTCTCCTCCCCACAAAAAACTGAACACTGTCTGACACCTTACCTGGTCTTTCACACTGTATTTTTAAGCATAGTTGTTTCACAAACTCTAAAGGCAGCTGAACAACTTCCTGTAAGAAAACACACAAAATATACAGATTGTACAATGTCCTGAAGACTGTTAATGCCTCAGAACTATGCACAGTTAAACACAGTTAAAACAGTGAATTTCGCAGTATGTGTATTTTACACTCCAAATACTATAGTTTAAAAAATTCAATGTGCCAATTTGGTAGTAAGAGACAATCTATAATTTTTCAACACATGTAGAGGTTAAACAGAGGCAAAAACATTTCCATTTCCTAAAGGCAGCTGGCCCTCCTCACAGCCAGCCAGGACCCATGACACCAGTGATCAGCCACACCAAGTACCTCCCGTCACACACAGCCCCTCCCGGTCCCTCAGCGTCTGTAGACACAGAATAAGGACTTCAAGAAACCCTGGCCAGACGGCCAGCAAGCTGTACCTGCTGAGTGACAACACGGGGCTCATGGGGCTAGTGATCTCCCTCAGCTGTTTATTTGTAAATTTGCATCAATTTAAACCATGTTCCTCACTGTCATCCCTGCCTGTGTTCTGAGGGTGGCAGAATTGTGACTTCAAAAAAAGTCCCAAGTAACAAAGGAAAAAAAGTGCCTAGGACAAAACTGCTGGGATCTTGCCTCAGGAAAACCCACTGGCCTTCTTTATCCAGACTCAACCAAAGACTCCCACTCATGTCATGAGTGGAGGTCGCACATTCGTTTCCCAGCTGCCCAGACACAAAATAATCACACAGAAACTGTATTATTACAACACTGCTTGGCCTATGAGATCACGATTCTTACTGGCTAGCTCCTATATCTTAAATTAACCCATTTCTATTCTATTGCCACATAGTTATGGCCTACAGGTATGGTTCTGTCCATCTGTCTGTCTCCTGCAGCGGCTACATGGCTTCTCCCTGACTCTGCCTACTCTATATATCTTTTCCAGTCTGGCTATATTCTGTGAAGCCATTGGCCAAAAGCAATGAAACATATTAACAGCATACAGAGGGGAATCCCACATCACACTCAGATAAGCACAGCAGGGCTGGAAGAGCAGAGTTCCCAGAAGATGGTGCCTCTGACAATCTTTCTCCCAGAAGACATGAGGAGGTACAAGCACTATTCAACGGACATATCCTGTGGGTTCTTCTAAGAGGTCACACCTGACCTCCAAATATCCCCAAAACTAGACACTGGAGAGGACAGGCCACAATGTCAGTGGCCAAGGAAACGCAGAACAGAGGCGACTTTCCAAGTCTGGAGCTCAGAAGACAGGACAGGTCAGACAGGCAGACCAGGGGATTTCCCCTGTCTAGTCCCTCCTTACCACAGGCCAGGTGCAAAGACAGTTAACCCAAAACACAAAGCAACGTTAAGGGTTTTCAAAGCTTTTCTTCTAAGGCCCTAAGTGAGCAGCATCCATAGTAACTCACACCCATGCTCACATCACAAAGCTCTTCCAGGAGGAGCCTCCAGGAATGGGCCCACATTGTTCCTTAACCCACAGGAACTCAGGGCAAAGCCCCCTTCAGGTTCAAGGATAACATAACAAAATCTCACTGGAGAACTTCACTATGCAAGAGCCTCTGGCCCAGCTGGTGAGAAAAGCTTGAAGATTCTTAGTGCTAACATTGAGATGTCAGTACTGTCGGGCAGAACTGGATAGAAATTGAAATGTGAATAAACAGCACTTACCCCACAATGAACATAGTTCTCTCCCAAAAAGTCTTTCATGACATTTTTGCCAAAGTCCACTATGTTCTGCAGATGCTGAAGTATCTCTTCTGAGGTCTGGAAGAGACAAGCACAGGATAGCTTCAGGATGGACCTCCAGACAAGGCTCCTAATACCACCCTCTTCCAGGAGTCCAGCTCAGGACAGAATAAGCAGCCACCCCATGTATACTCTAAGTACTGTGCACCCCACAAACCTCTGGAGAACTCACCACCCATACCCAACAATGTATGTCTCACAAAGTATGTGGAGATATCCCACAGCTCCTACGACTGGGTCTTGTCAGAACAGCCTGACAGGAAAACCCAGCACACACCCCAGGGCCTGTGCAACAATGTCACAGCTCCTGATAAAATCCATCTGGGGAACAGAAGGGTGACCATGTGACAGACACCCCACCAGAAGACACTGTCCAGGAAGGCCAAGGTGGGATGAACACACACTACAGCCATTGTACAAAAACAGGCATGACAGAAGAGGCTGAAGCCACCCCAAGACACATATGACAGAAACAGAACACCTTGGGTCATTCTCTTCAGCAGCTGAGGTGGAAGTCACAGGATGTTTGGGACCCACATTATTTCCTCTGCCCGGTCAACCCACCTTTGACTCTCATCCCTGCCCCAGTTAAAGGCGACATTCCTGCATGCTCCTAGGAGAACAAGCCTTGAGGGCCTCTATCATCTCTATCACCAATGTCCCATAGCTCCCATGACATTTGCCCTCACATCCTGACACACTGTCTCCCAGACACTCTAATGAGACATTGAATCATCAATCCTGTCCATCCACCAGACACAACCCCCTCAAAGAGTTCTTCCTTCCCCCACTAAGGAGCTCAAAGGCCAGGTGAGGCTTATGTAGTTCACAGGCAGCTGGTCATGTCAAAAGCAAGACAGGCCAAGTGTCTCAGCCTCCCTCAGTGTATGCTGGAACAACAGGAACAGAGTAGAAGCTGTGGCCACAGGAGCTTCCGATACTCAGTATCTACCTGAGCTTTACCAGGAAGCGGCAGTAGCTCAACTTGGGTAGACAGGGTGACAGGCAAGCCTTCATGGAGGGTCCACTCGCTGTGCTAGGATGATTCAGCCAACACAACCTGACCTGCCCACTGTGATTTTAGCATAACAGATTGTCTACCCAGTGTGACACACTATTTTCTTACACACAATTCCACTGAGGCAACTAAGGAACTCATCAAGATCAAGTTGAAACCTGGTCCTGGGATCCTCTGAGCAGGGCCCACAGGCTACACCAGAGCTCATGCAGACAGATCTACCATAGAGTGACACAGAGGGCCTGTTAGGTCTCACACATCAAGAATGAGGGCCCACTACTTCTCACACTGAATGATTATATCATACTTAAATTTCTACAATTAGCATTAACATTTCTGTACTGGAGGGCTTAGGATATAGGATACACCCTAGAGTAAGGACACTTTCCTGTCCTAGGCAAAGTTCCAGATTTAGTTCTTAACATCAAACACACACGCATGCGCGTGTGCGCACACACACACACACACACACACACACACACACACGCACATGCACCACACATGTGCTTGCCCACCTACTTCCACAGACCCACCCCCCAGGAAAACATCCAGGTCTTCTTAAGCAGATGCTATGACAACTGTGGCCAGCCCACCAATCTTACCTTCTTCTTATTTGGAGGAAACTTCAGAAAACGCAGAACTACACAGCGCTGTTGGAAAATAAAACAAAGCAGGATCAGTAATGGCCCAACACTCAGGTGTAAAGGTGAGCTGTTGTGGAGAAGGGGCCAAGAGCAGCATAAAGGAACCCAGCTGGGGTCACTTTCAGAAAGCTTGCACCACAAGGCAGCCAGCAAAATCTTTGGCCTTTGACCCAGCCCACTCGCTGCTAGATATTATTTATCTTAAGGAATAAGGAAGCTCAAAAATAATTATCCAGGGGCCAGCGAGATGGTTCAGAGGTAAAGAGCACTGGCTGTTCTTCCAGTAGTACTGGATTTGAGTCCCAGCACTCACTAGGCAGCTCCTAACCAGCACATGGTGCACAGATATAACAGAAAACACCATTGGGTGGGGGACTCACTGGGGTAATATATGACTAGGTACAAGTGCAAAGACCCTCAGAGGGCACTGAAATCCTAGAACTGGCAATTTGCAAGCTGCCCAAATTTGAGTGCTGGCAGCTGAACTCAGGTCCTCTGGAGAAGGAGCAGTACATGTTCTTAACTTGTAGGCCATGGGCCATTTCTCCAGTCCTCTTGCCTTTTTTTTTTTTTTTTTTTTTGGAAATAGCCTGGGCAGGCCTTAAATTCATCATCATCTTGCTCCTACCTCCCAAGCACTGAGATCACAGATGTGTGCCACAATTGAGCCCAAGTCAATTTTACATCTTTATAGCAAGATCCTGTTTTTTTTTAAAAAAAAAAAAAAAGCAAAAGTTTTTGTTTTCAAAGCACAAACTGCTAAATGAAGTATGCATATGATCTCTTTGAATGAGAAAATGAAGAACACTCAAAGAACACTCATGACAAGCTCCATAACATTTCCAAGTTGTAACTACCACAGTTTTGGTTTTTGGATTTTTTGTTTTTGAAACTGTCTCACTTCAGAACACAGTATGTAACCCAGACTGATCTCATGGTATTTCTCCTGTCTCAGCCTCCCAAAGTTGAGGACTGAGTTCCCAGCCAGCCTGAACTGCATAACAAGAGCCTATTTCAAATACACACAAACACACATACACACATACACACACACACACACACACACACACACCTCGAGCTGGGTGTGATGACATACACATGTGATCCCAGCAGCAGGAAGGCTAATCAGGAAAGACTTCAATGACTTTCAAGCTGACACAGGTTACATACAGCATGAAACCCATCTGAAAATGGCTTTTAAAATGGGGTTGGAAAGATAGTTCAGAAGTTAAGAGTGCATACTGGTCTTGATAAGGACCCAGGTTTAATTCCAGCACCCACATGGCAGCTAACAACCATCTGTAACTACAGCTCCAGGAAATCTAACACCCTATTCGGGCTTCTGAAGGCCTCAGGCATGTACATGGCACAAAGACATACTGACAAGCAAAACACCCCCTCATGTACACACACAATGAATATAAGTCTCTAAAAAATTTTTTTGTAAAAGCGGTATTTGCGGTTACCTAAGAAGCAACAAAGGTCCTGTGGAGATCCCCACCCCTGCACACCACTCCTCCTCCCAGCCCTCCAGTCCATCTTGTTTAAATATTTTTGAATAAATTGTTTTAATTAAGATATAATATTAGTTTATAAATTAAAATATAATTTCTCCCTTTCCTCCCTCCAGCTCCTCTCATAAAATCTTCCCTTCCTTCTCAATATCACTGAGAAGGCCTCAACAACTCAAAGGTTTTTTTAAAGGGTCTAGGCCTTGCTATATTGCCCAGGTTAGCCTTGTACTCCTAGGCTCAAGTGATCCTCCTGCCTCAGCCATCCAAGTAGCTGGTACTATGTGAGAACTACAGGCAAGCATCGCCAAGCACAACCTTGCCAACCCCTCCTACTGAATTCCCAATGCCAACCAATGCATGCAGTGGATACACTGCTAATCAACTGTAGATCTGGATGCTTATCTTGGCCTGCAGAGCTGAAACCCAAAGCACACAAGCTAGAATTGCTCCCTCCTCATGTTCAAAGCAGGCATCACCAATTAAGCTTGGGAATCACTGGGTTAATGATCGCTTTAATAGAAGTAAAATTCCATCTAAATTTAAAAAAAGAAAGTAGATCTGCAGGAAAGATAATTATAATCAGCTTCTACAAACTCTCTTCTAAAAGTTGATTTTCTCCTTTCCTGTGTTCAATAGTGCTGTTCTGCTCAAACCCTGTCTGATTATAGTCCCTCTAGTAATTAAGACAATGTATGTCAACGACAGGATGAGTTTGTTTCCCATGGAAAGCCTGATCATGCTTGAACATCAACACAGGACACCCTGATACCCTATAATCGGTAAGGACAGAGCCCCACTGCCCTGCCCTACACGTGTGGGAAACCTCACTCTGTACCACATAGGGAGCCCTGACAAGCTAAGTTGATTTTCTCAGAGCTCTACTGCAACCAGAGGAAAACGGTCTTTCTCTACTTCCCAGGGAACTAATAAGCCTCACAACAGAATTTTGTAGCCAGGCAGGCCCAGGAAGGGTGGTGCTAGGCAAGTCACTCAAGCCTTTCTATCACAGGAACTCCCCACTGTAACCTCAGACAAACCAGTTCAGGGGGCCTATGCACACAAATGCCAACAACAGAAACTCATTGACTCCACACATAGCAGCATCTTATTATAGGGATATTGTATTTATGTTTTAATAAATAAAGCTTGTCTGAAGATCAGAAGGTAAAACTAAGCCACTAGAGCCCAGGCAGTGGTGTCACACACCTTTAATCCCAGGATTTGGGAGAAAAAGGCAGGTGGATCTCTATAAATTCAAGGCCACAAGGTCAATGCAGAAACAGATCAGGTGGTGGCGGCCTATACCTTTAATCTTAGTACTAGGAGTCACATGCCTTTAATTCCAGCACTAGAGGGGAATATAAGACTGGAGAAGACAGGCTCAGGGCTCAGTCTGCAGTTGCTCAGTCAGCCTTGGTAAAGGTAAGACTTCTCTAGTGGCTTGACTGTTTTGCTTTTCAGATCTTCAGTTTGAACCTCAATGTCTGTCTCTGGGTTTTTATTATTCATGCTACATCTTATTATTAATATTAACTCAAATTTCCAAGGTTCCTGCCCCTGTGTTTCTGATAAACACAAGAGAGCTGGCCTATTTACAAGTGGAAACTATACATTTCCTCAGCATTATTAACACACACAAAAAAAATGAGTACCAACATAAATTAATTCGGAAAGCAAGTCTCTGACCTACCAAGAGAAAATAGTTAATGTATCCGGGTAAGGTAGCTTATACCTTTACACCTACAGTCCCAGTACTTGAAGCTGAGACAGGACAGCAGCCTGGTCCACAGAGCAAGTCCTAGGCCAGTCAGGGCTATTTAATGAGACCATTTGGGAGGGGGGAAGAAGTTCCTAGGAAGAAATATTGTTGGCTCCTCTCTGACAACATAAATAGCATCACTGTTCCCCCAGCACCAGTGACATCAGCATTCTCACTGCTGCACACAGCACATGCAGAGCACCAGAGTGTATGTACTCCCCACCACCTCTCCCCTTGAGGTGGGGCACATGCATCCCAAAGTATAAAATGTGGAAAGCCAGGCCTGAAGGGAAGCCCAGGCATTAAGGTTTTGACCCTTAAGGTCAAGGTCATGTACAATGGAACAGAGTTTGGAGGCACACCTGAATCCTGCACATCACATTTCCAGTTGTCCAGCTCCATATGGCTGCTGAGTTGTCAACTAAGGGGCCTAGGCAGCAAAGCCCATAGTGGCCCACTGGTTCTCCATTACTAAGCCATCCCTCCACAGGTGTCCTTGGCCATCACATCCATGTACAGCAGCTTAACCTCTCTATCAACTACAGGAAGTTTCTCTCCCTTCCCATCAGGTAGCTCAAACCATTACCAGCAAAGAAAAATCTCAATCCAGTGATGGATCTATTTCAAGGAAACTGTCACCAGAAACCCAACCACTCCTCCCCAGGAGACCTGTCATCAGCTTTACAGGTCAATGTCAGTATCAGCGCTCAGACACATTCAGCTCACCAGAGCCAACCAATGGAAAGTGAAGAGTAGAGGCCATCAGGGGAGTGTCCAGTGACAATATAAAACAAGTGAAAAATCAGCCCCAAAACAGCACCCATTTAGCAAAAACAAAGTAGAAGAGGTGGCCAAAGGAGACTAAAATAGACAGCCCCAGAGATTTCCTGCCACAAACAAAGATATGTAACTAGAAAAGGATTGGAAGCAAGAACATCAAAGTATTCAGAAATTATATTCTAAGTGGGGAACTTTGGGGTGTTGACCATTTTCTTCTACTACTCTGTATTTTTCGGGGAGGCAAAAGAATCAACCACCGAACAATAGAAACAAAAGGCTTCACAGAACCTTCCAACATGAAACTCAAAGGAATGCTAGCTTTTTTTTTCTTTTTCTTTTTTTGAAACAGGGTTTCTCAGCATAGTTCCGCCTGTCCTGGAACTTGTTCTGTAGGCAAGGTTGGCCTTGAACTCAGAGAGATCTGCCTGCCTCTGCCTGGAGTGCTGGGACTGCTGTTGAATGATCCTCTTGTACAATATAAAGATTTGTCACTTGAATTGGTATAATAAAATGCTGATTGGCCAGCACTCAGGCAGGAAGTACAGGCAGGGCAAACAAACATAGGATGATGGGAAGGAGAAGGCCAAAGTCAGGAGTCAGCAGCCAGATGCAGAAGGAGCAAGAGATGAAGGTGCTGTGCTAATAAAGGTATTTCCACATGGCAGAGTGTAAGTAAGGGATATGAGTTAACTTAAAATGTAAGAGTTAGCTAGTAACAATTCTGAGCTATAGGTCGAACATTTATAAGTAATATTAAGCCTCCAAGTTTGGGAAGCAGCTGCCAGGTATTTGGAAACCGGTAGTTGGGAAAGAAGCTTCTGATTAGAGGGACTAAAGGCATGTACCACCACTAACTTTATAGCACATAACAAAGCATTTGGGAAAAAAAGCTTAAAGGAGGAAAGATGGTTCTGGAGAGATGGCTCTCCAGCTAAGAGCACTGGCTGTTCTCCCAAAGGACCTAGGTTAGGTTCCCAGCACCCACAGGGTCCCTCTTCTGGCCTCTGCTGGCATTGCACACACATGGTAAACAGACACACATGCAGGCAAAACAGCATACAAATAAAAATAAAGAAAAAATAATAATAAAATGATAATAGTAATAATAAATAATAATACAACATACAAATAAAAAAATAAAATAAAATAAAGGTTTGTTTTGGTTCATGGTTTCAGAGGTTTCCATCCTTGGCTGTTTTGAGCCTGTGGCAAGGCAGAATATGATGGAAGCACATGGCAGAGGAAAGCTAGTCTCTAATTTCAGTCAGAAGAGAAAGCAAGAATTTGAAAAGGCTGGAGCCCCAGTACCCTCCCTCTTCAAAGCTATAATCCAATGACCTAGCTTCCTTCAACCAGGCCTTGCCTCTAAAGGCTTCAACAGCACTGTCAGTTGGGGACCAAGACTTCAACACAGCCTTTGGGGGTCAGTTAAGATCCAAAACATAATGGGGGTCTAAGTCAAATGTCCCAGGGGCCACCATCCTTTGACAAGGTGGTAAGGAGATAACCCAAGAAAGGGCCCATGAAAGACCTCAGGAAGCTCCAATCACTGTCATGGGAAGGGATACAAAAGAGTATTACCCATTAGGATACAGCCTTGGGTTCCAGAAACAGCATTCTGCCCAGGCCCTCCAACTGTAAGGATGACTTCACTTCCAGGTGGGAGCCACCTACAGTTGTATCTCCTGAAACCAACTTTCTCACGGACTCTCAACCTATAAGAAAACCATCCATGGTCTGCTAGTTAACGGAGACAAAAGGTGCCAACCGACTGAGGTCCATGACACAACCAAACACACATCCCCAGGACCCGCTAAGCAGGAGGGTGAGGCATTCACAACAGCACCCCTCAGCCTCAAAGAAAACAAGGCAGAGCAAGAAAGGATACAGCCATGACATCAGCAGCAGTAGGCACTGGCACTGTGTACAACCTCCTTCCTACCCTATGGTAGCTCTAGCTCAGCCTCCCAGCCATCTATCCACCCAGAATGAAGAGAACCCAGATGTGACCCATGGGGGAGGTCACAAAATGAAAGCATGTACTATACTACACATTGATATCATCCTAAGAGCCCAAGGGGAACTATGGCAGACAGGCCAGGCCAGCTCAGTGACTCCTAACAGGTAGTGACCCCCAACAGTGTGTGGAAAGGAGTCAAGGCTCACAGGACCCACAGGTGGTGTCAGAGAAATACAAACAAATATCAGAGCCCCTTGAACCACCAACCCAGACTGTGTGATGACGACAGTGGGCCAGCAAAGAACAGCCTTGCTCTCTAAACACACAAAAGCCTCCTGTGCCACTGCTCTCTGAAGACAGAGAAAGGTACTGAGAGCTGAACTCTGACTGAATTGACCAGGCAGGAAGGAGTCAGGGAGGGAGAAAGGTCACCTCTGAAAATGTAAATGTAGAAAGACAAACACATCCTTACACTAGCAAGGCAACACAAGGCAAAACATAACCCAAGGAATATGGAAATAAATTCTGACCTAGTAACACCAGATTAAAGAATAAAGAGTGAACACACAATGAGACAGGATGTGACCAGACCAAACCACCAAGAAAGATGCATTTCAACAGCACCAATCTGAAGGACCACCACTGAGCATCTCAAGTGCAGAACTTGTCTTTGAGAGATGTCAGTGGCAAGTTCAAACTCTTTCAACTAGTTCTAGGTGAATATTGAAGACGGGCCCAAGGTCTGGGTATATGCCACATGGTTGGAAAACAAAATATCAGCTCTGTGCTTCAGCATCTCTGCAAAGGAGGATAATTCTCCAGCACTAAAGAGATGGTCGACCTAAGCTATCATTAATAACCCTGTGATACACATCTTTGTGAACAATATCTATTTCACTTCCAATTTTTTCCTTATCAAGCACACGAGAACAGAAATTAGGTGCAAAACTACAAACTTTAAAAAACTTGTTTGTCCTTTTCCCATGTTGCTGGGGTTGCCACCCCTTAGGAATCTGTCTCCATAGCTCTCTTGGGCTCCTCAGGGTCTCACCAATGTACGTTCTTTCACTGTGACCGACACTATGGTTCACACCTGTGTCCTTTCACTCTGTGACCTACACTATTGTTCACACCTGTGTCCTTTCACTCTGTGACCTACACTATTGTTCACACCTGTGTCCTTTCACTCTGTGACCTACACTATTGTTCACACCTGTGTCCTTTCACTCTGTGACCTACACTATTGTTCACACCTGTGTCCTTTCACTCTGTGACCTACACTATGGTTCACACCTGTGTCCTTTTCAACCCTGGGATAGTTGTGATGCTGGGAACTGAACTCAGGGCCTCAAGCATGCAAAGTACACATTCTAGCACTAAACGATGCCCATAGCTCCTTTTTCCTAATTATAATATATACTTAATGAGTATATAGTTAATGTAAAAAGTTTTAGATTCTTCTTTTTTTGAAACAGAATCTCACTATGTAGTTCTGAATGGCCTGGAACTGGCTAGATAAACCAGGCTTATCCCAAACTCACAGAGATCTCCCTACCTCTGGCTTTCACAGTGCAGAAAATATTTTTTAAAACAAAAAGAGGAGCCAGGCCTGGCAGCCTGTAATCCCAGCTACTCAGGAGGATAAGAAAGATGGCTTGCGCCAAGGAGTTTGAGGTCAGCCAGGGTAACATAGTGAGACCCATTCTCAAGCAATCAAATGATACTACTGTAAATAGATAACTATTTGTAATATTCTTGATATATTTTTTCTAGTCACGTGTAACACTGTAATTTCCTTTTTCTAGTTAACAATAATATTTCCCCACATTAAATGGGTCATCAGCCTACTTTACCTAATCCAACCACTATAAAATAACCATCTAAACTGTTCATATTGTGATATATAACTAGAAAATTTAAACCCACAAGGCTGAGAGAGAAACTGAAATGGCCCTAAAGCTTGATGTCCGCACCTAGAGGGCCCAGACACTGCACAGTTATAGAAACAGTCTGAGGGGGCTGGAGAGATGGCTCAGCAGTTAAGGGCATTGCCTGCTCTTCCAAAGGTCCTGAGTTCAGTTCCCGGCAACCACATGGTGGCTGACAACCATCTGTAATGAGGTCTGGTGCCCTCTTCTGACCTGAAGACATACATGTAGACAATAATATTGTATATATAATAAATTAAATTAAAAAAAAAAAGAAAAGAAACAGTCTGAGGCTCTCCAGAGTCTGAGAGGTTTTTAAACGAGACAAACATGCAATGTGCAGTTCTCTGCAAGTTTTGCTAAGTGTTCTGTCTGGGCAGACTAACGAGTCTTTCACATTACTGCTGTCAATAAGAAAGGAAAAAGACAGTGTGACATAGCCACAGGAGTGGGCATCGTTTCCCCTGCACCTCGTGGTCAACATGGCCCAGAGGCTAGATGCCCTGGACAACTAAGAGACTGATGACAAACGAAATGTAAAGTAACCTCACAGATTCTAAGCCAAAACCAAGAGGAAGGTAAAGGCAGCCTTGGGAGAGTTAGGAGAGTTGGGTGCGGTGGCCTTCGGGGAGGCCACAGGCTTCACTGACTGGAATGGCTGGTAGCACAAGGGTCATGCCCTCAGGCGGCAGCGAGGAAGACCTGCGCTAAGACACAGCAAGTTCCTGCCCAAGAGCCCCCTCAGGGCCCACACCTGACCAAGCTGCTGACAGCCTGGCTCCTCCCCTTCCAGCCTACCCGAGCATGCCCGTAAACTCCTGCGGCCCTCCACCAAGACCTGTACATCACAAAAGGCTCCTTCTCGTTCCCTGTGTGCACATGGCAGGACAGCACATTTTCTTTCAGTGCTGCTGGCCAGTGACAGGGCAGATGTCCCCACCTGCACATCCAGCTCCTGCCGGATTGAGCACAGGAGAGCTGCGCACACTTACTACAGTGGAGGCAGGACTGACCGGGGGCTTTATAAGAGCTTTTCAACACAGGGGTTGATACTAGCTCGGAAAAAGTGACCGTGACTGGAGAGAGTTGGTAAAAAGTCTCCCTCTCTCTTGGACTGGATGAGCAGGCCTGGGAGGCTGAGAAGACAAGCAAAGTTCACCTGTTCTCAAAGGCAGGAGGACTACAGACATGCCATGCCCAGTACCGAAAGGAGCGGAGAGCCTCTCCATCTCGCTTAAAACCGGCCGTTCTCCTTGGTCACAAAAGGCCCTGAAAAACCTGCCTTCCAGGCTTTCTCTTCCTTGGTCCACAGTCTAAACAAATCCACCAGGAGGGCAGAGATGGCAGCTAGGACTCAAGGCCCAAGCTCTGTGTGTGTGGGGGGAGGGGAGGTTCAACACTCAGTACAGGTGGGTACAATCTTAACTTCAGGCAAACAAAACGCGTGCTATTCCTAGCGCTTTCCGAATGCAGCCTACGGCTCCTCCGCCAGTGGTAGCGCTGGGAATCACCCCAGCTCCCTGCGCTATTAGCCTTCTCACATGACACCTCCTGCCTTCCACTCCCCCAGCCCACACATTCCTGCTAGGTTGTATCAGACAGCGAGATGTCAGAGAATCGGCGGCTGCACACAAATCCGTCCGCTTCTCTTCCTAACTTCGCTGCCTCCTTGGAAATCACTCCATCTTCGGAAACTCCCTTTCAAGTTGAACGAAGAAGAAACCGGTTCAAGTTTAGGATGTGGATGGGAACCTGCGGTAGCGTCCGTTCCTACCAGCAGCTCCGTGGTCTGCCAGGCTGAACTCCACGCTCTTGAGAGTGACAGCACTCGGTACTTTTCGTCAGTGCTGCGCAAGTCCTGATCCGGGCTCAGCCTCTGGCCCACCCTGGCCTGGCAGTAAGATGAGCATCCCAGGGGAGGGGGCACAGCGTGGGGCCACGCGGCACCCACGGGGTGCGGGAAAGAGTCCTGAGGGGACGGGGAACCGAGAAGGGACACTAGGAGGAAAGGGGACCAACGGACACAGGGGTGCCGGGGATGAGTAAGGAAGCTGGGGGTATTGGGGGGTACAGGGAGCCACCTGAGCGGAAGCTGGAGGAGGAGTCACGACCCACACTGGAAGGTATTAGGCACAGGGCTGCCGCAGTCGTCGGGGAGGCCCGGAGCCGCGCTGCCCGCCAGTCGCTCACCTGCGCGTGGGCCACCACAAGGCTCTTGTTGCCTTCGCCGTGGTAACCCCATTCATTCTCGTCCATCTTCCCCTCTTCCATGCCCCGGCGCCCTGGGACTTCGCGGGCCGGGACACGGGGACGCGAGCTGGAGGCCGCCCGCTTCGCTGGGCTCCAGCCGCAGCCGTCTGAAGAAAAGCGCCTGTCAGCTGCCGCCTGCGCTCTCAGCCGCCGCTACTAACAAGCAAGGAGCGCCGGAAGCCACGCCCCCAGAGGCCGCCATTCTCTGGCCGGGCAACTTCCGGGTCCCGCCCACCTCGCCGTCGACGTTCGTGGCGGTAGATGAGCTGGAGGCCATGTTATGTGCTGGCAGAGTGACTCACTTCCGAAAACGCAGGCTTGGGAACCGGAAAGGAGGTTTCCGGATCAAGTCCCGGACGTTGAGGCCGGCGGCTGCCAGTCGCCCGCCCCGGACCCGATGCACTGAGCATCGCGTGGTCCTGTGGCCACGGCTGCATCTTCCCCGGGCGACTCGGTGCCTCCGCTGTCACGTCTGTAGAATGGGATGGGATTACTGCACACTCACTGACTCTCCCTCAGGTAGAAAGAGCCGTTAGGTGGTGGCCGCAGTTCACACCGGGAAACGTGGCGAGGAGAGGGGACCTCACGGTGACGCTTTTGCCCCGGGACACCCAGAAATGCAGATGGACCAATAGACTCCATCGCAGAGAACAACGGCTTATCCTTTGAAGCGAGGAAGAATGACACTGCCTTGAGGATTATATGAAGACTTTGTTAATGCTCTTTAAAATGATTTAGGACTGGGCGTGGTGGTGCTCGCCTCTAATCTCAGCTTTCAGGATGTGGAGGCAAAAGGATCTCTTTGAGTTCGAGACCAACTAGGGTTACATAGCGAGACCCTATCTCAAACATAATTTCATATTTGATTAGTAGTACTGAATATTGCGTTGACTGGTGTATGTGAAGAAAATCAAGCTTAATGCAGATATATGGCTGTTGCGTTAACTTTTCCAAGGGATACAGGGCAAATAACTGTTTACTCTACACAGCACCAACAACAGACCACGGAAGTGAACGTACCCTTGGTGAACCAATGAATTTACAGGGCATGCTTAGAGAAGCATTGGTGAAGAGTAACTTTTAGTGTGGATGACCTCAAAACAGCTGCACCGCAGAAAAGTCCCATCCTGGCATAAATTTATTCCTTTTCCTAAAACTAAGTGGATTTCTCCTGTAAATACTCCTGAAAGCCTGTGCAGTTGAGGACGCTGTTTTAAGGTGGAAAAGGCCATGTTTTGCACTGAAGAAGGGTACACAGCACTCCAGTCTAACTCAGTCTCTCTTTCCACCCCTCTCTTCTGCGGCTCTATTCTCTGAGCATTGGCGGAGGTGACAGATGCTTGGTCATTGGCTTCCACTGTGCCTGAGCATTGGACCACTGTATCATAGCAACAGCCACCTAACTCTCTGCAGCTTGATGGGTCTTCTCAGTAACTTTTACTCACTGAAAAAATAAATGAATAAATAAAAAGATCCTCTGTACCACTAACACTGACAACTCAGTCATCTACAGGTATAAAATAGATGTTTAGCAGACAATCTGACAGGCACATAGCCATTTAACTACAGAAGTGGTTTCCATACTAGGGTCCTATGATCTCCCGGGTAAAGGCTTTTATCTTACAATACCAATATGAGTCCCTTCCTGCAGAACAGTACTTCAAGACAATCAGAAAGTTAGTTGTACCAGGGGCACATCTGCCTGGCATGCAGGTAAAGGAGCAGGACCATTTGTGACAGTTCTCCCCCTAGCAGCCTACACAACACCCAGCACTTCCAAACATGTCTGCAAGAAGGGAGCTTTCAGCTCAACCCATTCGAATTTCACATGGCCTGCAATTAGCATGTGGGATCCTCAGCAACAGCATTGTACCAGCTAGTTCCGACGTGCAGCCAACAGCCACGGCAATAGCCGGCATTGTTCTGGGATGTCAGGGACCACCCTGGCTGACAATCAAAGGGAAACAGCCCACCCCTGACACTGATATTGTTGTTCAGTGGCCTTCTAGCTTCCAGAAGTGTCCTTCTCCCTCCATGCTGGCTAACCTTACTTCGTAAATGTTTACAGGTACAGGAGTTGGAGGATTTTCTTAGATCACTTTACTGGGTACCATCTGCATGTCATCCAACTATAAAACTCAGAACTTCACAGTTGTATATGGTCCTTGCACTTTGTGCAGGGTAAATTCCCACTCTGGGTCCTTAAGTGCACTTGCCTGCACTTCAGATGCTTTGCTGAGTCTGTGGGGTATGCAGAGGCTAGAATTATATAGTAAAGTCCTTTTACATATGGTCAGATCTCTGAAGACCCACCAAGAAAGTGCCAACTGTCTTAAAACAAAAAAAGAATTAGGGGCTCAGGATGTAGCTCAGTCGGTAGAATCCAAGTCTAGCATGCACAGCCTCTAGCACCACCAAAATCAGACTTGAAGCCGGGCAGTGATGGTGCACCCCATTTAATCCCAGCACTCGGGAGGCAGAAGGAGGTGGATCTCTGTGAGTTCAAAGCCAGCCTGGTCTACAGAGTGAGTTCCAGAAAAGTCAAAGCTACACAGAGAAACCCTGCCTCAAAAATAAATAAGTAGATAGATAGATAGATAGATAGATAGATAGAACAAAACAGACTTAGTAATACACTCCTGTAATTCCAGCTTTCAGAAGAGGAAGGCAGAATAATCAAAAGTTCAAGGTTATTCTTAGCTAGTTAGAGACCAGACTGGGACCCATGGCATCATGTCGTCTCAAAACCAAAAAAAAAAAAAAAAAAAAAAAATATATATATATATATATATATATATATATAGTAAAGTCCAAAACAACAACATGAAAAGATCCCAAACATCTGTAGAAATTGTTTTTTCGAAAGCAATATTGGACACCATGGCGTGGGTGGGAGGGTACAACCTGTTTGATCCCTATCCTCTAGTCTACCCACGAGCTAGCCATCCCATTTCTTCATCCTGGGGTGCTACCAAGGGGTACTGCCCAGGAGCTCGGTGGACCTCGCACACACTAATTTCCTTGGTCTGATGCCAAGGAGGCGTGGGGCTATGCCTCACTGCCGGGCCAACCAGTCCCTGGGGCTAACAGACTGGGGGGGGGGGCTGTCTCTCCATTATCCACACCTGGCTGTTGAAAGGGCCTGGCTGGGCAAACAGTCTCCACCCACACAGCACTTGGTGGCAGGAAAGAATGTACATAGCACACTCTGAGGGGCTGATTGTCCCTGCTGGGTCAAGCTTAATCATTTTCATTTGCCCTGCTCTCCGTTACTCTTCCCTTTACCCCTTTGTGAACCATTGCTTAGACCTAAAAGCCTTCAGAGACTATGAGCACTGAATTTAGCTGTCTCTTTTTGCCCTAGAAACTTCATCTCAACACAAACCTCACACTTGCTTCCTGTGTCTGCTTTTTCTTTTTTCTTTTTCTTTTCTTTTCTTTTTTTTTTTTTTTTACTCCCTCTGGATTGTTTCTATTCTGTGATCACCGTTTATCTGCCAGTATAAATCATTTAGATCTGCCGGCGGCCCTCCTACCTCATAAAGATCATGATCCATTATGGGGCCATACCAGTCTTAAGGCCCCTGCTGAATTACCTTCCTTAAGCTCTCTGGCAAACATGCTCCTATCTGATCTGGTGAACTGGGCACCACAAACCACCTGTGTCCTGCCCAGCCCCCTGAGTATCCTCACCACCACATCTCCCCATTCATATCTCTATTCAGTTCTTCCCACTGGGCTACAACTTTTGAGTTCCAAAAGGTTTGGTTTACAGTCTCTTTTCCTTACCTTCCCCAGCTGTAAAAAATGGTAAACTATCCTCTCTTCACTGTTTACCTACCAGATGGGAGGCTAATGTGGTGATGTCTTTCTTGTCGCTGTTAGTTCTTCAAGCAGAGAAGTTTCCTAGGCAAACAGTTGCATGACTTATCACCCATAGCAAGGGCAATGCAGCTTCCCCATGGTTCTCTTATAAAACACCCTATACATGCCACTTTCAAGATCCGCCACGTTTTCCCTTCCGCCAGTCACTTCTGAGATCTCCCTACACACCCCTACTGGACCACGTCAAGAATGAATGCCATGCCATAACACATTCAGGAAGATGGCACCGCCAGGATTTGCGTAGGATTTTTCCATGCTTGCTTTCCCTCTGGGCAGACAACTCAGCCTCCTTTGCATGCCTTATTGCCCACAGCAGGAACAATGCAAATGCAACCTGCACCAAGGACACATGCTATTCTACCCCTCGTGGAGGGAGCCACTGCAGGACTTGCCCCTGGGCACTGTGCCACCCTCAGACAGCTTAGCTTCGGTTGGTTGCATGTTGTACCACCCTACAGCAAGGCCCCTGCAGCTGCTCCTCCAAAATTCATCCTTGGTTTTGTCCTTTCTCTGTCTGTCTGGGTACCAAGTGCTGTTTTAGTTTAGTTTTAATTTGGCTTGATTGGGATTTTTGTGTCGGCAGAGATCTTGCGTTAGGAAAATTCCTAACATGAACCAAAGGACCCACCTGTCTAGTCCAGTGACTTTACTGGACTTAGGGGAGCATAGGTAATTACCAAACAGATACACCACTGGGAAGTCCCACCTTGGCATAGCTAACAACCTCCTGAAAGCCTCACAGATGGAGTCTGCCCCCACTAACCTTCTGTCCCATATACTCCCTCGACTGTGTTAGAGCTGGGAGTGCAGTTTGCAGGAGGGAGTGGCTATAATCAGAAGTGGGGGTCTAATGACCCTCCTCCACACCCTTTTCCTGGGTGTGAATGTCAGCAAGCCCAGTCTTGTTACTGTCTCCTGCAGGTGGTCAAACTGTTCTGATTAAGGTGCGAATACCCAGTGTGAATACCTGTGCTATTCCAGGAGGGCTGTGTTCCACAACATTGGTTCATAAAAGGAAAAACCCTGAGAATGACTGGTCCAGGCACCTCTGTTGACAGCAGTGAAAAGAGGCCAGTGAGTCAGGAAAACCAGGTGACTTCCAGCATCTTCTTCCAGGATGCTGGGACCCCCACCCCCACCCCAGGGAAGGCGGTGGGAGGTTGTTTAGCAGAGTTGAGAAATGGAGGTAGAAAGAGCCACTCCAGAGAAGAGACAGGCACAGGACAGTGAGAAAACAGTTCACAGAATCTAGGTTGTCCCATACCCTGGGAGGCGGGGGACCCTACACATGACTGAGTTCCCAGCTCCCCGTGAAAGGAGCAGTGTGCAGTCAGAAGCAATATTTCCGTGCGCCGCACTGAGGCACTTCCTGAAGAAGACCTCACGACTCTGAGAAAACTGGGTCTTGATTTTTTTCTTCCAGAGAGTATCATGACGGATATGACTTACAAATTGCAGCGTATGCTTGTGATTAAAAGCAGATTACATTTTCGCTGTGATTGCTTCTAGGTCTCCATAGCTGGTGTCTGGAGAAACCACACAAACCCTCCTCCTCGCCTTGATGCATCACTGGCCAAGGGAAGAGACTCATGGAAAGAAATTTGGCCAAGTAGGAGATGGCCTTGCAAAGGAGACCGGTCCTATCTGACAGAGTGGCAAGAAGGGGAAGCAAGCTGAAGAGCAACAAGTCAGCAAAGACAGGGAGTCTAACTTGTTCCCAAGGCCTGGCCCCATACCTCCCTCTCACTGCAACGCCAACAGTTTTTGGTGAGAAACACAGTTTGTGTCGTCTGACTTAAATGAACCCCACTCCCACTCTCAAGTCTACTCTTTTGATTCTGACCAGAATCGTGGAGAATTCATTCCTTGAGAATAAAAACAACCCCCCGCCCCCACATCTGGTTCGGGAGGCAGTTCCAGTTCATCTCTTGAAGCTCACTCCCGGAGCTTGCACTGAAAGGAGTGGAGAGAGAAGCACTCAGTGACGCTATGAACAGCTAGAGGTGACAAAAGGCGCAGGAGGTGACGGGAGCAAAGGGGAAACAGCTATGGAGCTGCAAGAATACGTAAAGCATTCACCAAATGACTTAGAGTTTTCTAGTGGATGACCGCAGTGGTATGACCCGTAGTCCCTGCTTTTGAGAAGTGGAGGCAGGAGGATTCCGAGTTCAAGGCCAGCCTCAGCTACACAGTGAGAGCCTTCTTAAGAGAGAAATGAGACAGTCGAGTTATTTTCCCTCACAGAAGACAAACCTACTGAGTTCATATCAATAGCAGAATAGGTAAGGATGGGTTGGGCCACCTCTCACAGTGATGCCTAAGTCAAGTGTCTGTCATCAGAGGGCAGAGTATAGACTGCTGTGCACCCCCAAGAGTCATATGTTGGAGTCCTAACTTTACTGGTATTTGATGGTATCTGGAGAGGGGTCCTGTGGAAGTCATGAGGTCAGAGCCTGAGGGTGAGATTAAGTGTCCTTAAGAGAACACTCATCATTCTGATATCTCTCTGGCATGTAAGGGCACGGCAGAAGACAGCAGCTCCTCAGAGCCTGGCGTGTCAACACCCTGACTACGGGACCAGAGCTATGAGAAACACCTGGTTAAGCTGACAAGCCCATGGGGCTTTGTTGCAGCAGTATATGCTGACCATATATGGTAGGGTATGCTGAGGATCGCAACACAGGTAGCAAAGTGATTGGACTCACTTCACCCCTCCAGGTCCTGCTTCTGTCCCCAGCACTGCTTAGCAGAGCTTTCCTTGTTTACACTAGAAAGAGATGGCAGGGGAAAGGGAGAGGAGACGAGAAACAATGTGACGAAGGGAGATGAGATCTTCCCGGTGACACCGAAAAGCCAAGAGGGCGGAGGACACAAGTGAGTGGCAGACATCTGCCGACATGTGACAGGCCTGGGGCTGGCTCCCAGCACTGCAAAACGAGAAGGCATGGAAGAAGAAAGAAGACCACACTGATAGGGAAAAGAAAGAAAATCTAGAGTTCAGCTAACAGTAATGCTGCGATTCATTTTGGCAAGTGGGCCGTAGTTTTGTGCATTCACTTTGGAGAAGCCGTGAGAGGTATGTAGGAACTGCACACTATCTTTCCATTCATCTTTCAATGTTTTACTTATTGGGGGAGGGGAGTACATAGATGCCACAGTACGTGTGTGCAAGTCAGAGGATAGTTTGTTCTCTCTCTCTCCTCCATGTGGGCTCCAGGGAATCGAACTCAAGGTGTCAGGCTTAGCAGCAAATGCCTTCACCTGCTGAGCCGAGTCATCTTGACAGCCCTACTCTATGTTTTTGTGAATCTAAAACAAACCTAAAATAAAATTTTTGTTTACAAAAACAAAGCATGCATTGTTTATAACTTCTTTCAGAGTTAATTAAAATCATGAAGTAGGGACCAGAGAGATGCCTCCAGGGTTAAGAGCTCATAACCATTGAGGGTCAGGTTTTGAATTCCAACACCCAGGTAATAAGCTAGGCGTTCCCTGCAAATGCCTGTATGCCCACTTCTGAGCAGGGAAGAGGCAGGAGGACCACCAGGGCTTAATGACTTTCACACTAGCTAAACTGTGAGGCCTGGGTTCAAGGAGTCTGTCTTAGAGGAAGGCAGAGACTGTCAGAAGAGACACCAGAAACCTGCACTTCTGGCCTCGGCATGCACATGCATATACATACAACATACATATATTCACACAGATCAGTAAATTAAATACAGATAAAATCTTTAAACATAGGGACACATCTTTTCTTATATATCAAGGTGGCAAAATTAAAAAAATATTTTTTCTTGCAGTACTCTAGATTGAACCCAGAACTTCACTCATGATAGGCAAGTGCTCCTACCACCAACCTACAGCCCAGCCCATGAAAACCATCCTCTACAGAGCTTCTTACCATATATGGCAGGGAGAGACAACACACTTTCACATGGCCTGATTGAGGATGGAGAATGGTACCATTGGAGGTCATTTGGAAATCCTAAAACTGATGAAACTGGGGCTGGGGAGATGAGTGAAGACCACTTCCTGTCCTTGCAGAGGACCTGGGTTATCTTCCCAGCACCCCTACCAGATGGCTCACAACCACTTGCAATTCTAGCTCTCCTGGATCTGATGCACTCTTCTGGCCTCTGAGAGTACCTTGCACACAGGTGGTGCATATATGCATACATCTAACTATGTTAACAAGCTGATAATGTTTATCTCAACAGACTTATCACTTCCACACCTGGAAATGCATCCTATAAAATTCCCGATTGTTCAGAGATATGAAACGGGTATTCGGACAGAAATGGGATGCTGGAAAGAGGACTTGACTCCCAGTGTAGGGCACTTCAGTGCAGCGTCAGACAGTCATTAATCCATCCGAGTGTGAGACCCAGAGCAAGGATTGGCACGCAGTATTCTTCCAAATCCACAGTGAGCTTCATAATCACTGATTACAATACAGTCAGGAAACCCATAGAGCTCTCGAAAAAAAAAAAAGTGAGTGTCTTAGTCAGGGTTACTATTGCTGTGATAAAACACCATGACCAGGAACACTTGAGGTGAAATGGACTGATTATTTGGATTATGATTCCACATCACAATGCATCATCAAAGGAAGTCAGGACGGGAACTCAAACCGGGCAGAAACCTAGAGGCAGGAACTGATACAGTCGCCTGGAGGAAGGTTGTTTACTGGTTTGCACCACATGCTTTGCTCAGCCTGCTTTCTGATAGCACTCAGGACCACCACATCAGGGATGGCCCCAGCCAAAGAAGGCTGGACCCTCCACATCAATCAGTAATTAAGAAAATGTTCTACAAGCTTGCTTGATGTGGAGTGTCCTTCTGCGTATGTGTTACTTTTATTGGTTGATGAATAAAGCTGTTTGGACCAATGGCTTAGCAGAGCAAAGTCAGGCAAAAAATCCGAACAGAGAAAGAGAGGGGGGGGGGGGGCAGAGTCACAGAGATGCCATGTAGTTGCCAAAGGAAAAGGATATGCCAGGACCTTACCAGTAGGCCAGAGCCTCATGGCAATACACAGATTAATAGAATAGGTTAATTTAAGATGTAAGAGTTAGTTAATAAAAAAGCCTGAAGCCGGGCAGTGGTGGCGCACGCCTTTAATCCCAGCACTTGGGAGGCAGAGGTAGGCAGATCTCTGTGAGTTCAAGACCAGCCTGGTCTACAAGAGCTAGTTCCAGGACAGGCTCCAAAACCACAGAGAAACCCTGTCTCGAAAAAACCAAAAAAAAAATAAAATAAAAATAAAAAAGCCTGAGCTAATAAGCTAAACAGTGTTGTAATTAATATAGTTTCTGTGTCAATATTCAGATCTGGGCAGCTGGGAAACAAACAAGCAGTCTGCTTAGACTTGTTTACCCCTCCCTCTTATGGAGACAATTTCTCAGTTGAGGCTCCCTCCAGACTGATGCTCTAGTTTGTGTCAGAATGACATAAAACTAGCCAGCACGGTGAGTAATGAGCATTCTGACTTGAAAGACGCCAAAGGCTATGGTCAAATTAAACACATGACAGAAATAAAGTGAGTGCATGACTTTGGGTGTGTGTGAGTACATGTGCACCTGTGCACACATTTAGAATCAGAAAGGAAGTCCAGTTTCCCTTTGTCTTCAGTCCTCCCAAGAACACAGGCTCGAACCTCCTCCCCTCTCATTTTACAGTGTTGAGGATCTAATCCAGAGCCATACAGACACTAGGTAAATGTTCTACCTCCGAGTTATACCCACAACCCTATGTACCACACCTGTAATAAAGTTTTGTAAGTTGGGTGTGGTGGCCCACAGTGGCAATGCACTTTGGAGAAAGGAAGTGGGCAGATCAGGAGCTCAAGGTCATTCTCAGTTGCCCAGCAACCCTGAGGCCAGTCTGGGCTGCAGGAGACGCCTTATCAAGAAGGGAAGAAAAGGAAACAGAGGAGAGAATCCACGGACGGAATGTTTATTTCCTGCAAACTCGTGTGTAAATTTAGTAGCCGTTGTAACTGGATTAAAAGGTGGACCTTTGCGAACATATTAGGCGTTGAGGGCTCTGCAGCCATTACGAACAATAGAAAGATACATAAAACTAAAGGGAAAATATCAGAAGGTCAAGCTCATTATTAGCTACCCAGAGAATTCAAAGTCAGTCCAAGATACATTAACCCCCACCATCACCACCACCACCACACACACATACACACAGAAAAGAAAATGTATGCATACAAAATTTTTGTATCAAAAATTATAACACGGGGACCTTCAAGGGAGTAGACCTAAGCCAATACCCCGACACTCTGGGCAAGAGTCTAGGACCTCCTAGGAACTAGGCCAGAGCCAGGACCTCTGTCAGCCTGGGCATGAATGAACCTGGGTCCTCCAAAGGAATAGGCAGGAACCAGAGATCTCAGCAGGGCCAGGCACAAGTCTGGGACCTCAGAGAGAATAGGCCTGAGCCAGGTCCTCTGTGGGTTTGAGCTTTGGTCTGGGACATCAAAGGGAATAGGCAGGAACCTAGAACCCCTGCGGGTCTGAGCCCAAGTCTGAGACCTCTGAGGAAGTAAGCAGGTCCTCTGTGGGTTCGGGTGAACTACAGCCTGGGACCTCCGAGGCAGTAGACGGGAACCAGAAACCTTTCCAGGTCCAACTCCAACCTAGGGACTTCTGCACTCACAGGTGGTTTTTAAACATAAAGAGAGCCAGCCTACAAACCACAGTCCCAGAGAACTTAGACAGCAATGCAGACACTAAGACTTACATAGATCTAATCTAACTGGGAAGTAGAAAGTATAAAAAGACAAAATCTCCTGAGTAAATTGAGAGTATGGGGACCTTGGGGGAGGATTGAAGGAGGGAAGGGAGAGGCAGGGAGGGGAGCAGAGAAAAATGTAGTGCTCAATAAATATCAACAAATAAAAAAAGACTACAATAAAAAAATTATAACATAACACAAATATATAGTCAATGAAATTTTTTTGTTTTTCAAGACGGGGTTTCTTTTTTTTTTAAATATTTATTTATTATGTATACAATATTCTGTCTATGTGTATGCCTGCAGGCCAGAAGAGGGCACCAGACCCCATTACAGATGGTTTTGAGTCACCATGTGGTTGCTGGGAATTGAACTCAGGACCCTTGGAAGAGCAGGCAATGTTCTTAACCTCTGAGCCATCTCTCCAGCACAAACTTTTTTTTGTTAAGACGGGGTTTCTCTGTGTGGCACTGGCTGTCCTGGAACTCCGCTCTGTAGACCAGGCTGGCCTTGACCTCACAGAGATCTGCCTGCCTCTGCCTCCTAAATTCTGAGATTAAGGTGTGCACCACCACCGCCTGATGAACCAAATATTTCTATATGCTAAAATCTTTCTAGAAGGACCCACCATGTGTTGGCACTGTTTTGTGTCCTAGTTGTAAATGAGGTGGTAGTAAAGCCAAACAGGGAGTTCCTGTTGTCTGTACACCCTTTTCTACATATATATATGTATATATATCTCCTAGTAAAAATGAAAAAGAGAAGATGGATATTATGAAGGCATATACTTGTAATCTCAGCACTATAAATACTAAGACAGGGGCTGAAGAGACGGCTCAGTGGTTAAGAATACTCTTAACCTCTTCCAGAGGTATTGAGTTCAATTCCCAGAAACCACATGGTAGGCTCACAACCATCTGTAATGAGATCTGGTGCCTTCTTCAGGCCTGCGGGCATACATGCAGACAGAACACTATATATATATAATAAATAAATAAATAAAATATTCAATAAATACTAAGACAGGAAGATCACAATAAATCCTAGGTTGGCTCTAAAAGAGGAAGGGAGAGAGGGAGAGAGGAACGAAGGGAGGGATGAAGGGAGGGACGGAGGGAGGGAGAGAGGGCTCAGTAAGAGGGGAAAAGGAAAGAAGAGACATCCTATTCCAGGGTCCAGCCAGGCAAGGGCAGTTCTTACCCCTTTTCAAGGAAACCCTTCTTTGTAACAGCCAGAGGCACCACAGACAACTACAGTCCACAAAGGGCAGTGCTGTGGAGGCCAGACCCTACTGGTCCATCTTCAGCAGAACTGCTGCACCTCAGGCTTGGGGGTCACTGCAGAGGAGGGGCAGAAAAATAAAAAGACAGATAATGGATCTGGACATATTAATAAAGCATTTCAGCAATTTTGTGCCCAATGGAATATCGAACATAAGACTGGTATTTTTTATTATCCTCAAGGGCAAAGAATTGTGGAGCGTGCTCATAGCTCCTTGAAAACACAACTTCAAAAGATAAAAACAGGAGAATTATATCCTCAAACACCACATAAAGCCTTAAATCATGCATTGTTTACACCAAACTTCTGGAATATGGATGTCAGTGAGGGATCAGTGGCAGACAGATTATGGCATAATGGCACAAAAGCGACCTTCGCTAAAGCAAGGTGGAAAGACCCTTGCACTAGAAGATGAAAAGGAACCGACCTGTAGTAATTTGGGGTCAAGGATATGTCTGTGTTTTTTCACAGGATGAGGATCAAGCGAGATGGCTTCCAGAACGCCTGGTTCGATGTGTCCGGCAGAAGAACAGCAGACCTGATGACATCGTGTCTGCTAACACCCCCACGGAGGAGTCAGAATGAAAGCTCATGGTCCTGCTTTCCTGACCCCACGAAGAGGAACGCCTGCTCCACGGGAGCTGCTGCCACCATTCTATACAGTGGACGCCATTCTGCACTGCAGGGCACTGGGCTGCTTCCAGACACTCAGGATCCACGTAGTCACTGAGACCCTGCTGCAACGGCTGCGATAATTGCAGCTTGCTACAGTCTGAACCCTGTTTACTTTGGAGCAGGACTAGGAACACAAAACTCAGATTGCCAATGAGGTGTTCAATCTCCTGTTGAAACGTCAAGAGAGCCTGAGAACTGAGTTCTCAATTTTCCCCTCAGCGAGAAAAGGACTGAAAGCCCTCTTCAGATAAGAGGAGGGCAACCTAAGGCTTTTTTCTGCTGCTCAGTTGCTTAAAAGCAGCATTTGGACTCTTAGCCATTACAAAAATCTTGTCTTTTGGTTAAAATGGATTTAACAAAATTAAGATTTGTTAAATGGTGTTATGGTATTGACCTGTTAATGCTTTAGTTCACTCTAAGATGTTAATGGTTAGAAAATTATCAGAACTTGTTGAAGAAAGTTTGACACTAGTAATGTTCACTATAAGATGTTAATGGTTAAAAAATGTTAGAATTTGTCTAAAATAATTTGACACCAGCAATGAATTCTTGAATTTTATATGTTTGATAAAACAAATTTAGAGTGTGATACAGCTGAATACTCTAGACCAATTCACAAGTGGGCATTCCCAACCCCAGTGACCCTCTATTCCTTTAATCAGGAGATATATTAGCCATTGAAGCATGCATGGCACAATGTTAGCTAATTGCTAATGAACTCTCTTGACAGGAACCTGGCTCAAGATGCAGAGCCCAGTACTTTCTCCCTTAACCCTTTGTTTACAGAGGTCAGCAGCCAAGGACAGGATTTGATCCTTCCCTTCACCCCCCCCCCACCTAAGACATGGACTTGCATAAATTAAGGTGCATGTTCTGAAGATGGGTAAGACTGGAAAATGGAGAAGTGTTCATCCCAAGGCAGGCGCAATCATTTGTCCTTTTGCAGAAGCACAGGCTTTATTAAAATTAATAAAAAGGGAAGAATTGTGGAGGCCCAAAGCCAGAGTTTGAGACTTGTTTTTAGTTCAAGTTTAGTGCTTCTAACTCAAACAAAGGTCCTACCTAGTTGTAAATCAGAGTTCTGCTCTCACAAGGCTATTGTAAACAGGTGTGGATAGTTGCCAGACCTCGTGCTCCTGAAATAGCCAAGTAGTTGGTTCCTATCAAAAACAAAAGTCTAAGGATCCAACTAAGTTCTAGTTCCCTGTAGGGGAATAACTTGGGATTCTACCCAGGGAGTGGTTTGCCTACAGAGTGTTTGGTTTGGACATGAGTCAAGGACATGAGCGTGAATGTATCCCATGACGTTCTTTTTTTTTCCATGATATTTATTGAGCTCTGCATTTTTCTCTGCTCCCCTCCCTGCCTCTCCCCTCCCACCTTCAACCCTCCACCAAGGTCCCCATGCTCCCAATTTACTCAGGAGATTTTATCTTTTTATACTTTCTACTTCCCATGTAGATTATATCTATGTAAGTCTCTCTTAGTATCTGCATTGTTGTCTAAGTTCTCTGGGATTGTGGTTTGTAGGCTGGCTTTCTTTGCTTTATGTTTAAAAACCACCTATGAGCCAGGCGGTGGTGGTGCATGCCTTTAATCCCAGCATTCGGGAGGCAGAGGCAGGCGGATCTCTGTGAGTTCGAGACCAGCTTGGTCTACAAGAGCTAGTTCCAGGACAGGCTCCAAAACCACAGAGAAACCCTGTCTCAAAAAACAAAAACAAAAAAAAAAAAGAAAGAAAAGAAAAAGAAAAACCACCTATGAGTGAGTACATGTGATAATTGTCTTTCTGTGTGTAGGTTACCTCACTCAAAATAATGTTTTCTAGCTCCATCCATTTTTCTGCAAAATTCAAGCTGTCGTTATTCTTTTCTGCTGTGTAGTACTCCATTGTGTAAATGTACAACATTTTTTTTTTATCCATTCTTCGATCAAGGGGCATTTAGGTGGTTTCCAGGTTCTGGCTATGACAAACAAAGCTGCTATGATTGAGCATCCTTTGGATATATACCCAAAAGTGGTATTACTGGGTCTTGAGGAAGGTTTTTTTCCTAATTTTCTGAGAAATTGCCACGCTGATATGCAAATGGGCTGTACCAGTTTGCATTCCCACCAGCAATGCAGAAGTGTTCCCCTTTCCACAGAAACTCTCCAGCATAAGTTGTTACCAGTGTTTTTGATCTTTGCCATTTTTATAGGTGTAAGATGGAATCTCAGAGTTGTTTTGATTTGCATTTCTCTGATGACTAAGGATGTTGAACATTTCCTTAAGTGTCTTTCAGTCATTTTAGATTTCTCTGTTGAGAGTTCTCTGTTTTGGTCTGTACTCCATTTTTTTATTGGATTATGTGATCTTTTGGTGTCCAATTTCTTGAGTTCTTTGTATATTTTGGAGATCAGACCTCTGTCTGATGTGGGGTTAGTGAAGATCTTTTCCCATTCTGTAGGCTGTTGTTTTGTCTTGTTGACTGTGTCCTTTGCTTTACAGAAGCTATTCAGTTTCAGGAGGTCCCATTTATTAATTGTTTCTCTCAGTGTCTGTGCTGCTGGGTTCTATTTAGGAAGTGGTTCCCTGTGCCAATGCATTCAAGTGTACTTCCCACTTTCTCTTCTATGAGGTTCAGTGTGGCTGCTTAATGTTGAGATCTTTAATCCATTTGGACTTGAGTTTTGTGCATGACGATAGATATGGGTCTATTTTCATTCTTCTACATGTTGATATCCAGTTTGCCAGCACCACTTGTTAAATATGCTTTCTTTTTTCCATTTGACTTTTTTTGCTTCATTATCAACTATCAGGTGTTCAAAGATGTGTGGATTGATATCCGGGTCTTCTATTCGGTTCCATTGATCCTCTTGTCTGTTCTTATGCCAGTACCAGGCTGTTTTCAGTACTGTAGCTCTGCAGTAGAGATTGAAGTCAGGGATTGTGATGCCGCCAGAAGTTTTTTTTTTTTTTTTTTTTTTTTTTTTTTTTTTTTTTTTAGTTTTTCGAGACAGGGTTTCTCTGTAGCTTTGGAGCCTATCCTGGCACTAGCTCTTGTAGACCAGGCTGGCCTCGAACTCACAGAGATCCGCCTGCCTCTGCCTCCTGAGTGCTGGGATTAAAGGCGTGCGCCACCACCGCCCGGCCAGAAGTTCTTTTATTGTACAGGATTGTTTTGGCTATCCTGGGTTTTTTGCTTTTCCAAATCAAGTTGAGTACCATTCTTCCGAGGTCTTTAAAGAATTTTGCTGGGATTTTGATGGGCATTACGTTGACTCTGTAGTTTGCTTTTGGTAAGATTGCCATTTTTACTATATTAATTCTGCATGGGAGGTCTTTCCACTTTCTGGTGTCTTCTTCAATTTCTTTCTTCAAAGATTTAAAGTTCTTATGACTTTCAATTTGTGTGTTAATGCAGTCCTTTTGTTGTACTCCTACTTTTTGAAATTAAACATGGACGAATTTTCAGTACTCACTGAAATTCCCTCCTGATACTATCCTATGGTTTTTGCGTTTTATTATACTTGTTTGCATTTTTGTATTCTTTACTATATTTCTAAATTCCCTCTGCTCTGGAAGAAAGTATTTTGTTGAGGCTGGCCGCCGACACAGAAAGACTGTGGGAGCCAGAGAAACAGTGACTTTGTTCTAAGACTGTCTTCTAGGAATGGCAGAATCTACACCCATGAAGTCTCACCAACATGGCTGCCTAAACATGAGCTGAATGGAGACGACATCAATAGACATTCCCATGTGGAACCAGGAAGTTCGCACAAGGCCTCAACCCTACACAACAAACACAGCAACTAATCTGTGAGTGAGAGAAACAGTGTTCCCCAGAGAAGAGCACAGCAGCTGGTTTCTAAAGCAAACGGTCAGCCATGAAAACATACATGGCTTGTATTTGTATATTTAAAACAAACACACACATAAAAGAAAGAAAGGAAGGAAGAAAGGAAGGAGGAAGGAAAGAAGGACAAAGAGAATGAGCTAGCAAGTGAGCAAGTGAGGAGCCACTTAGCTCCTCATGTAATCCTAGCACTCAGGAGGCTAAAGCAGGATTGCAGGGTCAGGTCACTTTCAACCATTTAGTGAGACTCTGTTTCAAAGACAACCAAAGCAGGCTGGAGAGATGACTCAGTGGGTGACCTGCTTTCCGTGAAATGAGACCCGAGTTGGATCCCAGAACTGACAGAAAGCTGCAGTGAAGCCTGCCTCCATCTACAGTTCTAGGGCTCCTGTAGAAGGCAGGAGGTGGAGTCAGCCGGGCTCATGCAGCATCAAACAATAAGAGACCCTGTCACAAAGAAAACAGAGGCCAAGGTCTTACAGGAACTTGTCACCCTCTGACCTCCACAGATGTACCGTGGTGCGCTAGCACACACACACACACACACACACACACACACACACACACACCCTGTACATACACACTCACTGAGATGAATTCCGGTTTCCAAACCAACAGGCAGGCAGGAGCCACTCTGTTCTAACAGTAAGCACACTTAAATGCTAACAGCTCTTCTTAGATCCAGACAAGTGATGTAGAAAGAAACCAGCACCGAGAACCATGTCAACCAAAGAGGAAGCCTGCCAGAAGACATTTTCACCTAAACCATGGCACTGAACAGGAAATCCATTGAACTGTAGTTGACAGACAGCTGTCAGTGTGGACAGCTGAAAGTCCTGGTTCAGAGGTGGGGTCAGAGACTGCTCCACTTGTGTGATTTTTTTTTTAAACCTCCTCGTGGAACTCACCTCCGGTCACTGGGAGGGGAAGGAGAAGGAGCCATTGTGCAAAGGAAAGCTGTGTTCTTCCAGAGGCCTGACCTCAGAGGGCTTCTTCACAGTGGCCCATTCAACGGGGAGAAGGCAAACGGGCTGCCTCCAACCCATCTTTGGTGGAGAAAGACTAAAAAGCACTAATGAGGGGCTGGGAAAATGGCTCAGCAGCAGTGTGAGAAACCTGAGATCGTGCCCCAGAATCCATGAGAGACAGAGACAGAAAGAGAGAAAGGGGGAGCACTGGGGAACTTCATAGCCTAGGGGCACAGGCTCCCTACAAGACAGGTGCCAACTCCAGGACTGCTGAATGTCTCCCTTCCCCTACCCTTCACATCACTAAAGGCCCTTCTTACTGGAGCTCTTTTTACCTAGTGTGTCATGACTGAATTATAACAACAGATTATTCATCATACTAAAAGGCAAGACCCAGTCTTAAAGTAACACTGCAAGGCGGTGGTGGCACACGCCTTTAATCCCAGCACTCTGGGAGGCAGAAGCAGGTGGATCTCTGTGAGTCCGAGGCCAGCCTGGTCTACAAAGCAGGTTTCAAGAGCTGTTAGACAGAGAAACCCTGAGCTGTGGAGGCAGCAAATATCAGACTCAAATATGGTGAGAATGTTGGCCTTACACTAAACTGAGGTGCAGGAAGCTCTGGGCAGTATAAGCAGAGAGAGGGACAGACCCTTTGTTCCTTTGGTTTGTTTGGTTTGACTTGAGGTATTGTCTCATTCTGTAGCCCACACTGGCCTAAAAGTCACAGTAATCCTCCTGCTTCAGCCTCCTGCTTACAGAGATTACCAATGTGAGCTACCCTGCCCAGTTGAGATGGACATATCTCAGAAATTCTAGTTTCTTTTTTTAACATTTACTTTTCTACTTTGTAGGAGAGAAAAGCACACACTACAGCCCATGTGTGGAGGTCAGAGGCCCATTTGTGGGGGTTGGTTCTCTCCTACAATGTAGGTTCTGATGACTGAACTCAAGTCATCAGACTTGGTAGACAAAGACCTTTACCAGATAAGCCTTCTCACTAGCCCAGCAATAACTTTTGTACTGCATCCTACCCCACTCCACCCTGCCAACCCCACTCAAACCCCCAGCCTACTCACCCCACTCCATCCCCACCTCACCCCCACCTCACCCCCACCTCATCCCCACCCCCACGCACCTTTGTTTTGAAATAACGTAGCCCTGCCTGACCTGGAATTCCGTATGTAGACCCACAGAGATCTGCCTGCCTCTGCCTCTGCCTCCTGATTGCCAAGATCAAAGGCATGCATCACTACACGCAGCCCACTAAAAACTTTTTTTTTCAAAGATTTATTTATTTATTATACAGTATTCTGCCCGCACGCATGTCTGCGTGACAGAAGGGAGCATCAGATGCTCATTATAGATGGTTGTGAGCCACAATGTGGGTGCTGGGAAATTAAACCAAGGTCCTCTGGAAGAGCAGCCCATGCTCTTAACCACTGAGCCATCTCTCCAGCCCCACTAATAACTTTTTAAATAAAGCATCAATAGTTTAATCTATGGAAGAGATCATTGCAAGCTAGAGTTTAAATATTTTGTTTTGCAAGAGACACTTTCAAAAGAACAAGAAAAACCAAGGAGTGGGGGGAACATATTTGTAAAGGACACAGCTGATCAAGGATTGCTATCTGAAATACACAAAGAACTCTTAAAACCCAGCAATAAAAATACCAGCAGCTCAAGTTTAAAAAGGCCGAGGACCTAATGAGACATTTCATCAATAGCTAGCGTAAGATGAAAGGGCGGTCATCAAATACCAGTAGAGAATTACAAGTCATAGCAAAAGCAGGACACCATGGCACATCTCTGAGAAGAGAAAAACAGAATTCCCACCACCACCACCACCACCACCACCACCACCACCACCACCACCATGGCTGCTGGGAATGCCAGAACATGGTCTCATTAAACATAAGTCACAGAGTAGTTTCTTACAAATGTAAACAAATGTCAGCCTGCCATATGGTTAACGACTGAACTTCTGGGGGTTTATAAAAATGAGCTGAAACTCCACATCCTCAGCTGGGCGTGGTGGCACACACCTTTAGTCCCAGCACTCAGGAGGCAGAGGCAAGTGGATCTCTGTGAGTTTGAGGCTAGTCTGGTCTACAGAGTGAGTTCCAGGACAGCCAGAGCTATTAAACAGAGAAACCATGCCTTGAAAAACCAAAACCAAAACAAAATAAAACAAAAACAAAGCCGGGCAGTGGTGGCTCACGCCTTTAATCACAGCACTCGGGAGGCAGAGGCAGGCGGATCTCTGTGAGTTCAAGACCAGCCTGGTCTACAAGAGCTAGCTCCAGGACAGGCTCCAAAGCTACAGAGAAACCCTGTCTCAAAAAACCAAAAAAACAACCCCCAAAAAAACTTAAAAAAAAAACAAAAACAAAAAAAACAAACACTGAAGTATAGATATTAGTATCACTTTTGTCCATAACTGCCCAAATATGAAGGCCAGAGTGTCCTTCAGTAGGGGATCTCAATATCCATACAGAGAACTGTTAGCTAGTGTGAAAAGAATTGAACGTCCCAAGATATGAGATTCAAAGGAATCGGGTCCAGAAACCAGCCCCATAAGACAGCACATTGTGATTCCAGCTCTACCACCTGGAAAAGGTAAAATTCCAGGGGCAGTACAGAGATCAGTGAGTGCCAAGGATTGTGACCAGCAAGAAGGGTGGAGGGCAGGCTGCATGACACTGTAGTGGCCGACACGCATCACTATGCATTTTCCAAACCTGTAGAATACAGCACACAGGAATAAGCCCTTCTGGAAGCTGTAGACTCGAGCCATAAGGAAGTGTCACTGTGCAGCCAGCCACAGTGGGAAAATTTGACCTGAGCACGTGGCCTCCAACACCTGGGACTTGGAGGCGTGAAGATCAGAAGTTCAAGATTATCCTCTGATATGCATCAATTTTGGGGACAACCTGGGCTACACGAGACCCTATCTCAACAAACAAATAATACAAGCACAGTATAATTTATTGGGGGGTTTAGAAAACTTATTTTCTTCTTCTATTAATTAAATTTGTTTCCTGGCATTCTCATACAGGTATACAAGGCATTCTGATTGCTTTTGTCTCTCTAATGTCTATCCCTCCCACCACTGACAACTCACTCTCCTTCCTCCAAATCCTTTGCCCACATCCACATCTGTTTCTTCTGTGACTAGTTTAACCAGGGTTGTTTCTGTGAGGTGTTCAGAACTATCTACTGAAGCCTGGTAGAGTCACCAGTGGTATGAGACTTAAAACAAAGACTCCCTGCTCCTGGACTCCTCCCGTAGTAGCTAATAGTTCTGCAGGGCCACATGAACCCATCCCCAACCCATGTCTGACAGTCTGGGAACTGTGACAGTTAGTTTCGTCAACTTGATGCCATCTAAAGGAATAATCTAAAGAGGGATTGTCTAGACCAGGTTGGCCTGTAGGCATGTTGGCGGGCATTGTCTTGACTCTTAATTGGTGTGGGAAGGCCCAGCCTATTGTGGGCCACACCATTTTCCAGGGTTGGGCCCGGACTGTGAAAGAGTGGAGGAAGCTAATGGAGCAAAATTACGCGTGCATTTATTCTCTTTGCTCATGACTATGATACGGTATGACTAGCCTTCCTGACTTCCCCTCAGTGACACTATCCCTGCAATTGAGTACACTGATTCATTTCTCCCCCTAAGCTGTTTTTCACAAGGGTATTTTGTCAATTGGAAAGTACAGTAGATAAAATTTTCAGTACTTCCTGTTTACACTCAATGCAAACCTTAAGCCTTTCCCTGTCTCTCTGTCTGTGCCCCCACCCCCGAGCGTGCATTCATGCGTGCATGTGTGTATGTGTGCATTCTTGCATGCATGTGTGTGTAGCTCCCTGTACAGATAGCTGTGGAGGCCAGGGACAGGAATTAAGTACCATCCTCTACGGTTCTCCACCTTTTATGAAGACGAAGTCTTTCACTGAAACTTCTTCCACTTCACCATTGGGCTAGATGGGAGCCCAAGACAGGAGAATCCCCAGAAGCTCCAGGGCCAGCTAGCCTGGAGTACACAGACGCCAACACGTAACCCTGTCTCAAACCAGAAGGAAAGAAAACACACCCAGGTGCTCCTCTGACCTCCTCACACATGCCATGACATCATATGCCTACACTCACACACGAACATGCAAGTACACACATGCACACATATCACACACACACACACGGTTAAAATAAATGTTAATCAATAGAAGAAATGGAAGATTACAATGATGCCACCAAACACAACACAAAGCAGTTAAAACACATGCATTTGGTACTTACACATGAAGAATCGTAGAACGTAAGGCTGGCAGCAACAAAGAGAAAACACTAGAGAACATTTCCACACTTGTTGATCTTACTCATACTGGCTAACCCTGCAGGTGATCACCATGTCAAGTCTGTGGACATACAGCCAGAAAGAACTTGGGGCCACATGGGACCACTGATAAATCCTGAATTCACAATGAGGGTACAGGCTTCTAATGTTTTACTTCTCAAATATTAAAATTAGTAAGATCTGGGGGTGTCACTTAGTGATAGGGAGCTTAAAAAAAGCCCTGGGTTCCACTCCAATGCCACAAACAATAACTACAAATGAATGAGGGGATGGGCGGATGGATGGATGGATAGATGGATGGATGGACGGACTACACTCACTTACTCTGGGGCATGAATGCCATACACATGCATTGCTGTTGTTCAGAAGATGGAAGGGATGAGCTCATGGGTGCATGGTAGAAGATGGACTGATGGATGGATGGATAGAAAGATGGACACAGATGGATGGACGGATGGATGGAGGGAGGGAGGGAGGGAGGGAACGAATTGTTCTTGCTCACTCTGGGGCATGAATGACTGTACACATGCGTTGCTGATGTTCAGAGGATGGAAGGGTGGGGCTCATGGATGGATGGTAGACGATGGACTGATGGATGGACGGACGGACGGATGGAAGGAATGAACTACACTCGCTCACTCTGGGGCATGAATGACTGTACACATGCGTTGCTGATGTTCAGAGGATGGAAGGGTGGGGCTCATGGATGGATGGTAGACGATGGACTGATGGATGGACGGACGGACGGATGGAAGGAATGAACTACACTCGCTCACTCTGGGGCATGAATGACTGAACACATGCGTTGCTGATGTTCAGAGGATGGAAGGGTGGGGCTCATGGATGGATGGTAGACGATGGACTGATGGATGGACGGACGGACGGATGGAAGGAATGAACTACACTCGCTCACTCTGGGGCATGAATGACTGTACACATGCGTTGCTGATGTTCAGAGGATGGATGGACATGTCCACACGGTCCTTCAGTCCTGGCTAGAGCTGCTAATGGAACATTTGAAAGAGTGGTTCAACAAACAGAAAGTGACACCACGGCAGGAGGAATCCAGGAGGTAGGAGCACTATCTGGCAAGACCAGCAGGGAACAGGGAGGTCAGAGTCTACCAAGAATGGGACTCTGAAAGTCAGAAACAGCCACTTACGCACGTGGGTGAGGAAAGGACCCAGCCTTTAGGACAATCAAGGGGAAGACCAGAAATTCCTTGAGTCATTGAGTTATGCAAGCGCTGTAGGCGGGGGTGACAAAGAGCAGGAGTATGCTGTAGGGCAGGCCTGGCCAGCAGCTGCCACACCCCTCTACACCTCAGAGAAACTGCAGGCCTGTGTGAGAATGGCTGCACACGCAGAGGAATGGTGGAATGGCGGCACCACACCCCCCAGGCTGCCTAGAGGTAGTTTCCAGACACTGAAAAAAGACGGCAAGTACCCAGAGGCAGGAGGGACAAGCAGGAGCCATTTTAAAGCAAAGGACATAGGGCTATGGGATGCTCTGAGGCCAGAACTAAAGGGACAAGAAGGCAAAGTTACCCAGAGACCAGAATTAAACCAACAGCACCGCCCCCAGCCACATCTGGCTCCAGAAAGACCTCCTTCTGCAGGAGCAAGAGGAGAAACTAAGTCCCTCAGTATGCAAGGCAAAGGTGCAGCAGTAGAGAGAGAAGGAGATGGCCACATCCAGGGGACTTCATGAGGATGTCTGGGATCTGGTGAGGCCCCATTCCAGGGAAAAGATGTCCCTTCGCACTGTCCCACTAAACAACTCAGGGCAGACACCATCCTCAGCCTCTCCCAACATGCAGCGCCAGCAAAGCCACTTACAATGAATGACTCAGTGGCTTCGTGTTGGCCGGCAGTCAGCAGTCTGCAGCCCCAAACTAATTAGGAGACAGTTAACCCAGTCTGGCCTGGTGACGCATGCCTGCAATCTCAACTCTGGAAGGTGGAGGCAGGCCAGTCTCAGCTAAATATTGAATTCAAGGCACTCTAGACTACAGGACACCCTGCCTCAACAACAAACAGAAGTATCAGCTCACCCTAGGGTGCGACGTAGTTCTGGCGTTTGGTGACTGAAGACCTGATTACGTATCTCTCTGACAAGAAAAAACAAAAGAGCCCAAACAGTTCACAGTGGATATTAGTTATGTCTCATCTTCCTGTGACCAAATACCCGACAGAAGGCAAGCTGGGGAGGAAAGGCTGATTTCGCTCACAGTCTGAGGCCTGCACTCCAGCATGGGAACAGGCACTTGAGGCCAGACTGCATTTGTAGTCAGGAAGCAGAGAGAAACGAAGGCTAGTGCTTGGCACCCCTCTGTTTGGTTCAGTCCTGGGCCCTATCTCATCGAATGGTGCAACCCAGTCGGTGTGTCTCCCCACTTCAGTTAACGTAATCCAGATCACCCGTCACAGGCATGCCCGAGTCCAAATCCTGTCAGGGTGACCAGCAACATAAACCATCACCTGCTGATGACTAAGAAAATAAGTTCTCTCATACGCTGCTACTTTGGTTCACATTGAGACAGGATCCTGCCGAGTAGCCCTGGCCAGCCTGGAACTTTCAGCAATCCTCCTGCCTCTGCTTCCCACTTGATGGGATTACAGTCATGGACCATCACACCCGGCTCCCTAGACACTGGAAAGACCTAGCTCATTGGGGGCAATCTTTCTGGGAGACGACATGGCAATATTGAAGCAGGACGTGTGAAGGGGCTTGGGAAGTAGTTCAATAGTGGGGCTCTTGCCCGTCCTGCTTACTATGACCAAGGCATTGGGTCTGATCCCTACTACCATAAAAATGAACAAACAAAGCAAGTCAGTAAATGCCTTCTCATAGAACTTATCCTAGACATACTTTTGAATCAAGATAAACCCTACTCCATCCCTAGGCCAGATCTCAACAACCCTGACATTTGGGCTGGAGAATTCTGTTGTGGTTTTTGTAGGATGCTGTGAGGGTTATTTTAATGTGTCACCTTGACTAGGCCATTGGGTGCCTATGAGGGACTTCTGGAGGAGCTAGTGTTTAAACTGTGAGCGACAGATGCTCATCACCACTGAGCCATCTTTCTGAGTCCCCCTTTTCCAATGTCCTACTCTGGCCTTTGTGGGCACCTGCATGCATGCACATGTAGATAAGCAAACAAATACACAAACATAAATATTCAGTGGAAGCTGAGCCAGTGGCACACACCTTTAATCTCAGCACTCAGGAGGCAGAGGCAGATGGATCTCTGTATATTTGAGGACAGCCTGGTCTACACAGCAAGTACCAGACCAGTCAATGCTACATCATGAAATCTTGTTTTAAAAAGCCAAAAATACGTTGAGCAGTGGTGGCACCCTTTAATCCCAGAACTCAGGAGGCAGAGGCAGGTGGGTCACTGTGAGTTCGAGGCCAGCCTGCTCTATAGAGTGAATTCCAGGACAGGTCAGGTCTACACAGAGAAACCCTGTCTTGAAAAACAAAACAAAACAAAACAAAACATAATAAATAAGGCAGAAAGAGATTGAAAAAGATATCCAGTGTCTACCCCTGGCTTCCACGTTCATAAGCACACGACTGCATGTACATAGACACACACTCAAACACAGACATACGCACACGTGCACACATGCACACACTTCCCCTGCATCAGCCCCTTGGTGCTGGGACAGCTTTGTCCTGTTACAGCCATCCCTCTTTCTCTGGCTTTTCTTCAGAGGGTGTAAAGCCAGCTAACAGCCTCTGCAGCTCCTCCGTCCTGGGAAACAAGCTCACTGCCTTTCTTTCTTAGGCTTCTGAAAACCCCAGTGGGGACAAATCAAAGTAGTTGGTGTGGTTATCTAGCACCATTGGCCCTGTGTCAGACAACACTGCTCCACCATGTTGATCGGCTTTGAGCTGGTAGTATAAGGTGGCAGAGGAAACTATTGGCTGCATGGCAGTTGGAAGGAGACAAGAGACAGAATCCCAACTCTAGCACTATAAAGAGATACCCTCAATGGCCTAACTCCCTCCCACTAGGTCCTATATATTTTGTTTGAGACAAGGTTCATGTAGCCAGACTAAACTCAAATTCACTATGTAGTTGAGGACGACCCTGAATTTCCGATTCTCTTGCCACCACCCCCAAGTGCTGGACAGGTGTGCACCACCATGTCCAGTGACTTTGGGCTGGGGACTGAACCCAAAGCTCCATGCATGCTAGGCAAGCGAGTCACATGTCTTGGTCCCTGGTCCCACCTTTTAAAGGTTTAATCTCCCAATAAAGGCTACCAAGTTTTTAACAAGGGCTTCGAAATGACAAAGCTCAGACTCTTCAAGTGAGGCTTATTCCATCCCCATCTGCATCCCAAGGCATGCAAGGCAGACCCGGCCAGTCACAGTTCACTCTAGTCACAGTGAGACACAGAATGGCTATGCAACTTTAGGCCTGGACCCTCGTATCGCCATTACCTCTCAATTGTCCTTTTTTTTTCTATTCCTTGTCTTTGAATTATCACGAGTGTCCCTCACAAGGAGGATGCTTCTGTAACGGGCTGAGTCGTCAGGATTCTTCTTGCTGCTTCCTGTGACTTGGAACAGTCCACGTGTTGACACCTGCAGGACTGGTGTCACCACAATAACCACTGGGGACACATCAAATGACTCAGAATCCTCTCACGAGACCACAGTTCACAAAGGCTCCACACCTTGGAGACTTTGGGGGAACATACATCAAACCATAGCAGCCATAATTGAACAAGCCCCTCTCGATGCCTAGGCCTTCCTTCCACAGCTCAGACTCGTCACAATGCATCATCAGAGAAGCCAGTTTTCAGTGGTCTAAACCAGAAGCACTATAACAGGAATAGAGGAAACCCAGGGTCTTCCCTTAATGTAAAGCCAGCACTGAGTCAAGCTGTGGAAACCAGTCAGCACCCCAGGTCAAAATAAGACCGAGGAGGAAGCTGGATCCTGGGGCTCCTGAGAGAAATGACAATGACCTGGACTGTGAGAAGCAGTGGGCTGCAGCACGGGAAGAAAATGCCCACCCCGACACTCCTTCTCAAAGCCACTGCTGTGGAGGGTCCAATCTGAGGGCCAGGGAGGAGCATCAGCCTGCAGCTGGAGCTGGAGGAGACCTCCATCCTGTCTCCAGCTTCTCAGGCTCCAACTAGCAAGCTTTAGAATGCAGTAACAGGTCTTGAAACCCAATTGGTACAGTGTTTTCTGGGGTCATTTTAGACCTTGAGCATTTCATACAGACACATCACAGCATGCTCCCATGTCCATCAGCTAGCTAATAAGCAAGTGGGTTTTTCTTTTGTGGTTATTATCACCAATGATGGTATAATCATCCATGTCTAAGTCTTTGAGTAGACTTTCTATTGATCCGGGGTAGAATTCTAAGGGTAAGCTAAGCATGGGGATGCACATCTATAATCTCATTATTCAGAATACAGAGGCAGGTGGATGACCATGAGTTCCAGGTCAGCCTGAGCTGTAAATAGAAGAATGTATCTCAAAAAAGAAAAAAAAAAAGAAAGAAAAAGGCTGGGCGGTGGTGGTACATGCCTTTAATCCCAGCACTCAGGAGGCAGAAGCAGGCAGATCTCTGTGAGTTCAAGGCCAGCCTGGTATACTAGAGCTAGTTCCAGGACAGGTTCCAAAGCTACAGCAAAACCCTGTCTCAAAAACAAAACAAAGAAAGAGAAAGAGAGAGAGAGAGAGAGAGAGAGAGAGAGAGAGAGAGAGAAAGCCTAGCTAGCCACAACAGCCTGTGCCTAAAATCTCAACACTGGGGAGGATCAGGAGTTAAAGGTCACCTTGGCTACACAGAGTTAGAGACCAGCAGGAGCTACTTTAGAACCTGTTTCAAAGCAAAAAAATTCTAGGGACAGAAATCTGTGTCTTTTTATTGTGTATACTGTGTGTATGCATGACAAATGTATATGGTAGATGGGTGTGTGTGCCACACTGTACCTGGGGGGGGGGTCCAAAGACAACTTTGTGTATTTATGTGTGTTGTATATATACGTGGATAGTAATGGTACGTGGTGCATGTATGTGGTGTGTATGTGTGTGGTATGGTAATGAACTGTGTTTGGCTTCGCTAATGAGATGTAGGTGCTTATTAGCCATTCACTCATGCTTTGTTCTCATTTGCATTTCCTTTCTGAAATATCTATTTGAGCATTTCACCCAACTTGAGAGACCTTGATCAACCAAATGGACGAAGTTCAGGCAGATGATCTATAAAAATGGAACTTTGACCCCATCCATAATGACCTATACAGGAAGACAAGTCCCTTATCTATATAAACCAGGCAAGGAGGGCAGCCTGCGTGGGCAGACTTGCAGGAAGTCAGATGCTATCTCTAGGGACTCCTGGGAAGCTAAATATTAACCTCTGGAACAATTGGTCCCAAACACCAGGAACCTGATCAATAACTGACAGAGCGTTTGTTCTGCTTCCAACTGAGAACCAACCAGAAGCCAAATATGCTCTCCTCTCTAGTCCTGGAGCTGGCCCCTGCTGGCCAGCCTCCCCAGCAGCCCCCAGAAATGCATCTTCCTCACCTGAAGCTTCCTCCTCTCCTTTTACCTTTGAGTCTTGGTTAAATGCACAGCCCATTGCACCAGGAGTAGGCTCTGAGCCACATACCTTGGCGGTCTTCATCCATTTGAACACCTGTCATCTTACTGTGTCGCTATAAGAGTACTTGGGGGTGGGGCACAAATGCTACGAAGCCCAATGACCTAAGTTGAGTTTCCAGGACCCACACAGGACAGAACCCCACAATGTACACCGCCCACCCACACACGTTTAGAAGGGAGGAGTGCTTTGGGCTCAGGAGTGCGGCTCAGTAGGTAGAAGGCTTGCAGTATGGAGCCCTGGGTTCAGTCCCCAGCACTACATAAAACAGTGAGATGAAGCATGCCTGTATCCCAGGACTCAGAAGGTGGAGCAGGAGGAGCGGATTCCAGTTCCAGAACACCCCGGACTACATGAGACTGTCTCGAAAAAGCAAAATAAAGACAGAAATGGTGCTATATATATATTGGAATACTACTCATCTATTCAATTATCAGATATACAAAATAATATTTTTTTAGCAATTGCTTTGTCTTCTCAGTAGTTTCCTTAAAAAAAAAAAAAACTTTTTAAAAATTTTAAATTTATACCAGGCAGTGGTGGCGCACACCTTTAATCCCAGCACTCAGGAGGCAGAGGCAGGCGGATCTTTGCTATACAATCCGTGAGCTATAATAATCTAACAGGCCACTGCTATTATTATTTTGGGCACTCTTCAATCCATCGAGAAAGGATTTTCTTTCCCAAACCTTCGTTTAAGGCTGTTGAGGTGGCTGGCAAACCTGATGGTCTGAGTTTGCTTCTTGAGACAGGAGTTATCCTATGACGTCACAAGTGCCCCATAACGCGTGCTCTCACACACAAAATAGATGTAAAAAAATCAAGTAAAAGGCAACCTTTTCCTCCTACAGTGCTTCCCTTTCTTTGAAGTTGCAAGTTTTAGAGTTATGCCATTCTTATTTTATTTTAAATAACATTTTTGTGGTACTGGGGGCTCAACCCAAGGCCTTCCACACAACAGGTAAACATTCTGCCACTGAGCATATCCCCAACACCAACCCCAAAATTAAAAACCACATCAAGAAAATCAGTTGATAGAGCCGGAGGGACGGCTCAGTGGTTAAGAGTGCTTGCTCATTACTCTTGTAGAGAACCCAGGTTTGGTTTGCAGCAAGACGGCCATAACTTCAGATCCAGGTGATCCAATATCCTCTCTAGACTCCGACCTGCACACAAGTATACACACACACACACACACACACACACACTAAAATAATCAAAAAACAATTAAAAAAATATTTTTAAAGGAGCTGGAGATGGGTCAGTGGTTGAGAGCACCAATAGCTCTTGCAGAGGACCCAGGTTCATTTCCCAACAGCGACATGGCAGCTCACAACTGACTATAACTCCAGTTCCAGGGGATCTGATGCCCTCTTCTGGCCTCTGTGGGAACTACATGCATGATTACAGCAGACAAAATGCCCATACAGTTTTAAAAAAAAGGCTATATATATATATATATATTATAATAATATATAATTAAATATAAATTAAATATAATTTTATAAATATAAATTAAATATATATATTAAAGAAAAAATTTATTTAATAGAAACTTAACTTGTATTGCCCATCTCTTCTTGTGAGAGACTGGGAGACTGTATTCTAGGAATGGGTTCGTTTCATCCATTACAGAACTTGCGGGCAGACTGTGGAATTCTCTTGTCCTTTGGATGTCCATGGGAACAGTAATGCTGTCTCCTCTTTCATTTCTAACACCACTACTGTGTATTTTCTTTTCTTTTCTTTTTTTTTGGTTTTTCAAGACAGGGTTTCTCTGTGGTTTTTGGAGCCTGTCCTGGAACTAGCTCTTGTAGACCAGGCTGGTCTCAAACTCAGAGATCCGCCTGCCTCTGCCTCCCAAGTGCTGGGATTAAAGGCGTGCGCCACCACCGCCTGGCTACTGTGTATTTTCTTACCTGCCTGCCCTTAATTAACTTGATTAGATGCTTCCTTCCTCCCTTTAAAAAGTATTTTCAAAGAACCAGCTCTTTTGGTCATTTTCTGTCCCAGTTTCCTATTTCCTATCCCACTGACCTTTGGCTATTTTTCCCCTTCACGGCTTGCTTTAACATCTTAACAAAATGTGTTAAGATGTATTTTCAACTTCATTTAGTTCAATACAGTTTTACATTCTGTGGAGACTTGTTTTGCTCTTGTGCTCTGCGGAAGGGCTGTTTCATCTCCAAATATGGCTGGGCACTTCCCAGCTTTTTTCTGTTAATTATCTCTAGTTTAACTCCTTGTGGACTGAAAACACACACCATATAATTCTCTTCTCACAATCTGAGGTGTACCTTGGGGCCAGGATTGCCTATCTTTGGTGTACATTCCACGTTTCTTCAGAAAACTCAATTTTCTGATGTCAACTACCTCAGGCTGACTGGGGGCGTGGAGCTAAACTACATACATCTGCACTGACTTTCTGCTGAACTCCTGTGCTGTGCTGTGCTGCATGCGTGTGTGCATGCACGCAGTGGGTCAGATCCAGAGTCCTTGTGCATGCTAGGCAAGTGCTCTGCCTCTAAGCTGCATTCCCCAGCTCCTGAGTTTTCCGAGACAAGGACCTGACATTGGCCTGAAACTGTGTAGCCCAGGGGCCTAGAACTCATAATCCTCCTGCCTCTGCCCCCTCTGTGCTGGGATTGCAGATGTGGTCCATGACTGATGCCTGGATCTGGCCATTTCCTGCCTAAGGCTCTCTGTGTCATACGGGATTCATGTATTTTCCCTTGAAAGTTCTAAGAGTTTTTTCAAGTGTTTTTGGTGTTCTATTGTTAAGTAGACAATATGCCAAGGATTGTTATGTCTTCTTGTAGGACTGAAACCACTTTTTGATTTTTGACAGAGTCTCCACTTCAGGCTGATCTTGACTTGCTGAGGGTGTTTTTCCATTAGTGAGAGTTCCACTTTCATGACCTATACCTCCCATCTGCCATCTCCTACTACCAACACACTGGAAATTAGTACCAACATAGATATTGTAGGGGGATAAGAATGTTTGGACTCTGGCATTCCACTGAACTCAAGTTTACGAGTATCTTACATGCAAGGTCTACTCACTCCACGTTAGGAACCTCCAAACAGTTAGGATATTCCAGTACCAACTCAGAAATCTACAGCCATTAGGTCAGTTCTGCCTCATTCATTCAGCAAACTGCTCTGCGGTTGTGAATCAAACAGGCTGTTTGTTTGCTTTTGTTTTTTCAAGGCAGGGTTTCTCTGTTTAACAGCTCTAGCTATCCTGGAACTCCCTTTGTAGAACAGGCTGATCCCAAACTCACAGAGAGCCACCTGTCTCTGCCTTCCAATTGCTGGGATTTAAAGGAGTGCATCACCACAACCCAGCTCTCAAACAGGTTCTTGCCCCCACAATTATGTCTGGGAAGTGAGGCAAGAAAAGATACCTCCCATAGCCGGGCGGTGGTGGCACACGCCTTTAATCCCAGCACTTGGGAGGCAGAGGCAGGCGGATCTCTGTGAGTTCGAGACCAGCCTGGTCTACAGAGCTAGTTCCAGGACAGGCTCCAAAACCACAGAGAAACCCTGTCTCGAAAAACAAAAAAACAAAAACAAAAAAAAAAAAACAAAAAAAAAATAGCTCCCATGATTCCAAATGAAAGGAATGGGGTATGGGCATCACGAGTGGCAGGAACCAGGAAAGTGTGAAACCCAATGGGACAAACAGTAACAGATCCTAACGTTTCAGATCATCTTGGGATGAGCACTCTGCCCTCGAGGCCACAGAGGTGACAGCAGCATCTTCAGGAAGCACTGGGGTTTGGCACAGTGTCCTCACCTTCACAGGAGCACCGTGCCCAAGCCAGCAGTGCAGATTTTCACGGGAATCAGTCAATAGCATCTTTATCAGGCAAGTCCTGGGGCAGCTCCACTCCTGTGGATCGAAGGATGACCTACCCTAGCACAGTCCTCTTCCTGAGCCTCATGGCTCACAGCAGCACCCCCACAGCTGACCCGTTCTTTCTGAACCATCTCTTCTTCAGTACTGCATTTATCATAAGTAGTCCCAAGGGACCGGCACCACGAATACTTTGATTAAAACAGCAGTGGCCAAATACCCAACTTGATCACCAACTCAGCCAAATCCTTTGCCAGTTCCTGCCAGTGCAGCCCTATTTTTAGTTTCTTTTAAGGTTTATTTTAATCTTACTTGCATATATGTGTGGGTACCTGCAGAGACAAGAAGGGGTGGTTAGGTACCGTGGTACTGGAGTTACTGGCAATTGTGAACCAAACTCGGGCCCTCTGAAAGAGTAGTAAGTGCTCTTAACTGCAGAGTTATTTCTCCAGCCCCCTTTCTCTGGTATCTAATAATACGTTTCTCATTTCCACCTGAGGCTTCTGCATACCGAACTGTCTTTCCAACTTTTGGTGCAGTTGTCTCATATGGGTCTTAAAAACTGTTTTTTGTCCAGTACCTCACCTTTCACCTTGTTGTTGGGATGGAACGACGATTTTTAAGCCCCTTCTGTACCAGACTGCTGGAATATTTCTATTACCAATTCAATTTCTTCTCAGATATCTACTGATCATTTCTTAAAGAGGCAAGCTAAAGTGTGTCAACCTTTTTTAAACTTCTTGCCCTTTTCCCTCTTTTTTCAAAGAATTTTTAGGTCTGTTGATTTTTCCCTTTTAAAATCATACTTATTTATGTGTGTGCACATGAATGCATGCATTCAAATCTCAATGCACCCGTGGAGCCAGACGGCAGCCTGAGTTGGTTCTCCCCTTCTGCAACCTGAACCTAGGTCTTCTGGTGTGTCAGCAAGCACCTTTTACCCACGAAGCCATCTTGCTGGCCTGACTGATTTGTATCATTCTAATCTTTTTCTAAATTGTGTATGTGTGTGTATGTGTGCATGCTTGCATACATGCTCGTGGAGACCAGAAGGCCTTGAATTCCTGGAGCAGTATTAAGCTGTTATAAGCTTCTTGATGTAGGTGCTGGGAACTGAACTAGGGTCAAGCACACTATGCCCTCCTAACTTCTAAGCAGTTCTTTCCTTCTTGGTTACCTAGAGGGCTGAAGAATGGAGGCTTCCGAGGGGCAGGGAAATGCTCGCAGTCGGAAGCTTCTGGAGTAGACCCTGAGTAGGTGAGATTGCCAGAAGTGGAGGTGACCAGAGAGCACCGTGGTATGGTATCTACTGTCCAAGGAGTTAAGACAGTTTCATGTTCTCACTCCAACACACTCGTTGTATCTCTGTACACGCTCCTACAGTTAAATACAGTATTATATTGACAAATGAATCCCCCTTGTCCCTAGATCTATTTATTCCCAGGTTTCAAGCAAGACTTTAGCCAGCACAGGTTTCCATGCCTCTGACCCACTGCTTCCTCAACAGGAAATGCAGGTTGCTCATGGGCATGAGTTCTGTAACAGAGCAGTGAGTTCCGGCCACCTTGCTGCTGGTCTTCATACTGACTGATGTGGGCAACCCTGGAGGCACATCCTGTATCCAGAGAATGGAGCCCAGCTTGTTTCTGGCCCCCACCCCCAGTGCCCTCCAACAGGACGGCAGTATGAGGTCCCAGACTCACTGGACACACTGGAAGCAGTCACCTGGCGCAGGAGTAAAAGCAATCACAGAGGGCAAACATGTGCTTCATTTTTTTTTATTATTCTTTATTGGTCCTACCAATGTGACTCTTTACCCAGGCCCACTTTTCCTATGTGCGCTGGCCGTGGAGACGTTCCTGCCACACAACTGCTAGTTTCTCCCTCCTATGCCTTTTCCTCGCTTAGCCTCATTTTCTCAGAAACTGAAGGCATCTGCTTATTATTATTTGCTTTGGGTCTGTGTAAAGGTTCCTTGGCAGGAGAACATGCATATGACTTTTAAAATAAAGACCAACATTCTGACACTAAGGTAACACACAGAAAAAATACAGTACTTAGACATCATTGCAAATAAATACCCCATACAGATGATGTTATCTCAAATGTAACAATATTTGTATGAATCAACACTGTAACAGAAGGCAAAGAGTCCCAACAACTAGGAATAAGAAATGCTCATTCCAGGAAACAGAATTCTTCAATTCCTAACAATTTATATTATTATAATTTGTCCCTTTTTTGGAGGCCAGAGGACAATTTCTCTTCCTCCACTAGTACCAATTTGACCACACCCTGAATCTCACTTAGCAAGCAGTTTGCTAAGGAGTTTAGTGACTTCTGTTTCCTGAAATTAACAGTGATTAGTTACACCAAGCAAGAGAAGCTAGAATGTCTTGTTTTCACATTTGCAAAGAATACTATGGCTAACCCTCTTCCCTACTCACAGGCCAACTGCGCCGGCTCTCCTGACGCCCTCAGCCCTTCACAAACGTGATGTTTGCACAGCTTGCTTAGCTTGTCCCATGAAGTCCATTTGGTTCCCAAAGCACACTCCAGGTTTTCTGTTTGTTTTGTTTCTAAGCCCCTGAATTTGCATGTGAAGAATTACTGACTAACAGAATTTTGCACAATCACTGTTCTCTTTCCCTCAATGCAGATGCCCAGGTACGAAGTAAGCCAGATACCCCCTCCTACCTGTTGGTCCACACTGGCCTTCAGCATTCCCAACTAGCTCTCCGCTGCCCATTGTAGAGAACTTCCTTGGCTGGGACACCTCCCGTAACTGATGAAGGCACTACTGGCAATGGTTACTAACAAAAAGGTGTTGAAATAGAACACCCTAAAAATCGACAACTGTAGAATTTTCTAAGTGTACCACAATTTGGCACAACAACCAGAATAACAAAACAATTCCAATTTGGAATTTCACTGGTGCAGTTGTATAAAATTCTGTTAGTCAGTCATGCTTCACAATGTCCTAAAACCCAGAAAATTCTGGAATTTGTAGGTAATACTACTCATTCAATAATTTATGCTTTCAAGTGCCTATTACTGTTTTAACCAGAGCAAAGGTCAAGTTTTCTTCTTGTTACGTTGAACTATTCCTAAGAATAATAATAATACAATATGAAAAACCCCAGAATTGGAATACCCTGGATTTCTTAATGAACATGGCATTTAAAATCTGTAACTTCAAACATGAACCACAATGCCGTGTCCTCTACAGGCTGTTGAACCACAGCGTGGATACACTAGCCAGCTCCTTGCCGGGTCGAAGCCTCACCTGCAGTCCAGCTACACACACTATGGAGCACAGCTCTGCCTCGTGTCGACCCAGATCAACACGCCTGAGCTAGGACGGACAGCTACAGGACCACGAGCACAGACCACGGCATCGGAGACCATCTCTACGCAAGGAATTAAGGAAGCAAATATAATATCAAAATATCAAAAGTGCACAGGTTGATCGGATAAAAAAGGAGCATGTGTAATAAGGAGCCCCCCATGGCAGGCTGTCCAGCAGGCCCCTAGGGAGCCTGACCGTGGTTGTGGAAGCAGGTTCTTCGGCCGTACACAGGCCTTTCCAAGCAGCAGCTCACAGCATTCTCAACAGTAAAGCTTTTTTTTTTTTTTCCTTAAAACTCCCATTAAAAACTTGGGGAATGCTATTTGAAAAGAATTACAGTGGCATATCCAAACATCTCTAAGTGGACTTTAGGCTGCCCTTCCTTCCTCTGCATAGGCCATGGGAGGGGAGAGGGGAGGGGGCTGCAGTGTGACAGGGCCGGTGGCCACATCCTCCCAGCAGCTACTCTACAGCTGAAAACAGGAGAAAATAAGACAGCATTAGAAACCAGTCACTTGCCACTTCCATACCACTTAACGCTAAAGCTCTTGTTCTGGGAGTGAGCGAGCAAATTAGTCGGCAGGAGGCCTGCGTGTGTGTTAGGGGATGGGGCTCCAAGTGCCTGCAAAGCCCCAGACGATGGAAGGAGAGCTGTGTCCTGGCCCAAAGAAAAGGAAAAGCAGAAGGTGGGTGGGCATGCGGGCAGCCATTCCCAGGACGGACATGCAAGGGACACATATGGCCTATTCTACCCAGTGCACGACTGCATGGTGCCTAGAATCTGAAGGAGACTGGAACAACCTAGGCACCACACAGAGAGAAGAAAGAGAAAGCTGTTTGAGAGACCACAGGGTCCCATGCTGGGGACCAACGTTGTGTTCCACAGGTGAAATGCTGTGTCCCAAACTGTGAAAGATGCCTGTCCACAGGGTGACAGGCTAGCAGCTGTCACAGAGATGGAAGTCTGGGAGAGAAATACTGAGCAGAGTCCTGCTTCACAGCACACTAAAGCAAACGCTTGATGCCACAGTTCTGCACTGACAGAGCCTCTGGAAAAGGAGCCCCAAATTGCACTGAGAACCACATGACTCTTACCAGCCGGTCCTGAGCACAGCTCCGGGCCCACAGGAAGTCCTTCCAGCACACAGCTGGGCTCTGCTGTGCCAGAGCAACCTGGCAGAGCTCACCAGCACTTCTCCAAACACTGCTTCTTTGGGTCTGACAACTTCCAGGAAAAGACCCGAGCATGGGCTATGGGTCTCCAGGTACCAAAGAACAGGCTGCACCAAGGACCAGGGTCTGGCCAGGCACTTGGAACACTTTTTCATTAAAAAAAGAAAACCTAGGACCTCAGGCCCTGCCAATTTGTCACCTCACAGGGCAGAGCAGCATGCGGATCTCAGAGATGAGACCCTAAGCAGCCAAGCTCTGTTCTCCTGGGCAATGGTTATTTGTGTCTGAAGTGTGAGGGTCTCATGCAGCCTCTGGGGTCAGTTCCCCCTGGGACTGGAGGAAGTTCTGCGCTTCTGTCCTGAATATGGTTCGCAGTGAGATGCTGCAGGAAACACAGGGAACTCTTTCCATGAGACCACGCTGGCCACAGAGAGCTGACCCGGGCTGCTCCTACCACAGAGGCTCGAGTCTCATAGAACTGCTCTCAAGCGCTGACATTAGAAACATGCGAGGAACATGCAAGTTTCAACTCGGGTTCTGCCCATGTGCCCAGGGAAGGACTCTACCTCGGGTTCTCCTAACGGTGCCTGGGGACCCTGGAAAACACTTCACCTCACTGTTCTACCAAAGGTGAGCAGCTCCACCCAGACCTCTGATACGACCACCCCAAAAGACAGCAACTGATACAGGATACCCTTGAGGGGGCTACGGGCGAGAAGCAAAACAAAGCTCAAAGTGTCCTGGTGACAGATGTGTCCCAGTGCTGCCGCTCGCCTAGAATGCTGCCTCCGTGCGTTAGTCACGTTAAGACCGGCCTAGCACTGCTGTCCCACTGCAACTGGGTTAGTTGAGGAGAAGCAGACGTTAGCGGTGTGCAGCGCCCCACAGCCCTAATCACAGTAAATGCTGTGCTTCTCGTTGCAGAACACCTGGTTGGCCAGCCCGGTGCCCTCCGCCCTCTCGCTGGCACAGGCACAGGTGTGACTTACGCTCGGGGTGGCTGGCTTGGCCTTGGGGGTGGCCTTGCTGCGGCCCCTGCGGGTCTGCTCGTGGTCCAGCTCCAGCAGCTCCAGCCGCTGGGTGAGTGCCAGTTTCTGCTGGATGGCCATGCGCAGCAGAGAGTTCAGGGTCTTCTTCTCATCTTCTGCGGCCGCCAGCTGCCGCTGCATCTCATCCAGCTGTGTGATGTACTCATCACATCTGTGGAAACAGCACAGCTGAAAGGCTCAGACAAGGAAAGGCAGGTCCCAAGCACCCCACTCCAGAGTGACTCTCAGATGGAGCTTGAGCCAGGGCTAGGGAGGCTTGTTTGGGTTTCTTTTAGCAAAGGCTCCTTCAGAATAAGGCCATGACCCAAACAGAGTAGCCCTTAACCCTACCCCCAGTTCTGTGTCACTGCGTTTGTTCCTTTGTATGTGTGTTTGGGGAGTGGGCAGAAGGAGTGCAGTGTACTGGCTAGTTTTTATGCCAACCTGACACCAGCTATAGTTATCTGGGAAGAGGGAACCTCAACTGAGAAAATGCCTTCACCATAATGGCCTGTGTGCAAGCCTGTGATGCATTTTCTTAATTAGTGATTGACGTGGGAAGGCCAAGTTCACCATGGGTGGTGCCATCCCTGGGCTGGTGGTCCTAGGAGCTTTAAGAAAGCAGGCTGAGCATGTCAGTAAGAGCTCTCCTCCACGGCCTCTGCCTCGAGTTCCTGCTCTAACTTCCCCAGATGATCAACTACAGACTATGAGATAAAATAAGCACTTTCCTCCCTGCTGTTTTATTACAGCAATAGAAACCCTCTCTAAACCAGGCATGGAGAACACACCTTTAATCTCAACACTTGAGGAGACAGAGGCAGACAGTTCTGTGAGTTCAAGGACAGCCTGGTTTACATAGTGAGTTCTAGGCCATCCAGGGCTACATAGTGAGACCCTGTCTCAAAAAAAAAATAAATAAATAAATTTAGAAAAAATTAAAAAAAATTTCTAAGCCCCAGTGGAGAAAACTTCCAGAGAAATCCTGGAACTCTTCTTGTCTTTGCTGCCCTGGCAGGGGCCTGCTGGGAGGGATGCTAAGACACTGGGAGCACCCAGGTAGAGGAAAGGTGCAGAACCCTGGCCCATCCTGTCGTCCCAACTTAGACCAGCTGGTGGCAGCACCTGACTCTGAAGGGTGATAGGCAGAGGCCTTTCAGCCCTAAGACTGTTCTTTCCCAGCCAGGAAGCCTAGACAACCCTTAAGGGGTTCCCAGGCCACAGAGATCCCTCATGGGAGAGGAAGGAAAGCTGCACACCTCCCAGGCCTAAAGCTCCCTTGGCCCTCCCCTGATAGAAAGGCGGGAAGTGGATGGCAAATAGCTGAGTTGAAACCCCTGACAGTCCTGTCCTAGGAAGAGGAGCTAACAAACTAGTCTGGGCCTTCGTCACCACTGGAACAAAGCTGGAACCAAGAGTGCTATCCCCTATCCCCAAAGCTCACTCCTCTAGGCCCTTTGCTTCTAAGTCTCCTACGCTCAAAGCAATACAAATTGAGCATTCAGGTTCATTAACAGTGAAATCTGAGCTAAGTTTCTGGGGGCCAGAGGAACAGGGAAACAGATGCCTACCTCTGCTGAACGTCTGCCTAAGTGGTATCTACCAGGCCTGGCCCAGACCTGGACACCTGCCTACATGATGCACAGAAGGCTGAGGTGCAGCCAGCCGAGGACCCTGGTGGTGCACAGTCTTTCCATCTCTTTGCTTTCCCTTGTTACCAACTTGAGGCAGGCAAGGAGGGCAGCCCCGCACATGTGATGGGCTGGGCCAAGGGCTGTAATTACCAAACCCTGAGCTGTATGAGGTGCCTGATGGTGCTAAAGCCCGAACCAGCAGGCCTACAGGCTTCAGGAAGAAGACTGAAACCTGTGAGTAAGGGCAACAGGTAGCTCCAGCAGGGGAGAAGCTGCAGGAGAGAGAAGCCCACTAGTGGTGGAGTTACCTGGTGGCAAACATGGCACGCAGGGAGGAGAAGGTGGCTGCATCTTCCTTGAGGGCCTTGAGCTCGTTCCGTAGCTTCATCATGGTCTCGGTCACCATGGCCTTCTCATTCTCATACTTGCTCTTCAGGTTGGCGAGGGCCACCTCAGCTGTCTGGGGACAGAGGTATAAGGTGGTAGGTGAGGTGAAGCTGCTCAAGGGAAGTTCTGAGCTTACAATGGGAACCCTGGGTCCATGGTGGGGCTGCTGCCTGTGAAAAATTTTCTGCATGCAGAGAATTCTCATATGCAGTCTTGGGGACAAAATGATAGCCATGCTTACTGGGGTCCTACCCTCTGATTCTAATTAGCAGGGAAGAATGATGAACCAAAGAGCCTGTCCTGGAGAAGTCACAAAGTTCTGCACCATGCCCCTTGGGGCTTGGGCCATCGCCTTGTTCCTTCAGCATCAGAAACTCTGTAAGGTGGTCAGGAGCAGCTCTGATTAGAGAGCCCTCTAATGCCAACAGTTACTCCACCTTGTCTGGGAGCTCTGAGGAAGGGGACAGCAGGAGACTAAACACAATGGCACAGGCCTGTGGGCCCTGCAACGAGTGGAGGAGGCAGCCTCCCAGTGGGCTCTGGTGCTCCACCTGATGTGGGAGTCCTCCCTGTGTGCTGTGATTACCATTAATGAATAAAGAAACTGCCTTGGCCTGCTGATAGGGCAGAACTTAGGTAGGCAGGGAAAACTGGACTGAACGCTGGGAGAAGAAGGCAGAGTCAGAGGGACGCCATGGAGCTGCCACCAGAGTAAGACATGCCAAAACTTTACTGGTAAGCCACTGCCATGTGGCAATACATAGATTAATAGAGATGGATTAAATTAATATGTAAGAATTAGCCAATAAGAGGCTAGAGCTAATGGGCCAAGCAGTGTTTTAATTAATACAGTTTCTGTGTGGTTATTTCAGTTCTGGGCGGCTGGGACCAACAAGTGGCCTGCTACTACACCCACCCACTTTATCTCACCTGCTTGTTGGCCTTGAGCACAGTGCGAAGGGTGGTAATCTGCTCCCGTTTGGTACTCAGCAGTGACTTCAGCTTGAGGATCTCCTCCATGAGGGCCTCCTTGTCCTTGTCCACGGCAGGACCCAATTCCTGTGAGGCAATTCGCTGCCGGGACAACTCGGTTGTACGGTCTACTGCTGCCTGTAGGTGCTTGATCTGGTCTCGGATGATGGCAATCAGATTGTAGATGTTCATAGGTTCCCGGCGGGGGTCACTCAATGGCGATGGCAGAGAAGAGCTGGGTGAGGGGCTGCTGTCTCCAGTCCCATCCGCTCGGCCCACCTCTGTGGCCAACAGCCCCTTGGGCAAAAGGACAGGCGAACGACGCCCACGACCCTCAGGGCTGGTACGGCCAGCTTTGCCCTGGCCTTCGCGGTAGTAATCCAGCATGACACGGTTCGGCGTCTCGTTGTTGCACATACACACATGGTGGTAGAGGTTGGCCAGCTCCTCACTGAAGGTTACCAGCTCATCCTGAGCCACATTCAGGCTGCCCTGGGTCTCACCAGCCACATCGCTCACCTTCTTCAGCTCCTTCTCCAGATGGGCCAATAGCTCTCGGTCCTGATGGTTAGCTTTTTCTAGCAGAGAGACCTTCTCTGTGAGTGCCTGGCCCTCAGCCTCATAGCGGCCCTTCTCTTCAGCGTGTTGGGCCTCGCGAGCTTCGTGTGTACTGCGCAATGCCTTGAGCTGCTCCCGGAGTTCACCAGCCTCAGCCACAGCCACATGGTACTTGCAGGCCAGGATCTCAGGCCCATTGATGTCCACCTCATAGTAGTCACCATCTTCATGGCTATCACGGTCCTTCTCATTATCCAGGGAAGTCTGCCGCTCCTTGCCAGCCTGAAGGCGCCGCAGGGCACTAAGGTTCTCTGTGAGACGATTCACCTTCTCATGTTGCTCAGAGAGGGCCCCCCGAGCCTGCTCCAGCTGCTTCTGTGTGTCCTGCAGTGTTGCCAGTAGACCCACCTTCTCCCGCTCCATCTGCAAAGGTAGACATGGCAGTAAAGAGGGTCAACAGGCTTAAAGGACTCCAGGATGGCTCAGCCAGATCTCAGGCTATGCCACATGGGCCATGGTCATGCCACTGCTGACAGCAGACTGGACAGAATTCACCACAAAGACCAAAAAAGTGATCACTCATAAAGGTTCACTCTGTATGTGCTGGAGGGAAGCGGGGCTTCAAATGTGCAAGTCCAGGGCAAACTGGCAGGATCCCTAGTGTCCCAGCTCTCCACCACTTTCCTTTCTTGTGTTGTGGGGAACACACTGTAAACTTTCAAATGTGCCAATGTATGGCTCTGCTGAGACTCTAGTTTGTGGCCTGTGGGTAGGAGTTACACGAGGAGCCATGTCACCCCACCCAGACATGATATGGGTAGCAAAGGGAGCAACATGGGCACCATGGTACTAAACTTTACACAATAATCAGGAACCTACTTCTCTGGGACAGAGTTTCATCTGTGGTAAAGATATAGGATTTAAAGCCAGCATGAGTAAATTAAAGGCAGCCACATGTCACAAAAGCACTGCTTACACAGAACATGCAGTCCTGCCAGCACTGCAGAAGGCATGGGGACAGAGAAGGATGGACATGAGGCCCTGCCTATTCACCTGCACCAGCTGCTGCTTCAGCTTCTGGATCTCAGATATGTGGAGCTCACTGAGCAGGTCAGAAACGAGGCTTGGAGAGGGTGGAGCCAGGCCATCCTTCCTAGGTGTGGATGTCTTGTTGTCCAGTGAGGATTTGACCAAGCCACTATGCTCAAAGCCATTGACCAGGGCTTCAGCATCGTTGTTGGGCTCAGCAGTGACGGCATCATCGCTGAACTTGAGGCCATCTAAGGAGACCTGCAGGTGGCTGGTGTAGAAGGAGTCATTGATGCTCATGTAGTGCGACAGCTCCTTGCGCAGGTTGTTCTTCTGCTCCCGCTCTGTCTTGAGCGTCTCCAGAGCCTCCTCCAACTGCCGTTCAGAGATCTCCTTAAGCCGGATGGCATCCTCCAGTTGGCTGTTGAGGTACTCGGTCTCCTCCTCCAGGCGCTTGATTTCATGCTTGAGGCCCTCAAATTCCACCTAGGAAATACAAATACTCCGGTGTCAAGGGATGTGGTGGCTCCACTCAGGTTGACAAATCAGGACAGTGCCAGAAGACCACCCCCCAACCACAAAGGACAAGGAGACCCACAGAATGAAATGCCACCCTGTAGGAGAGGGCAGTGGCCGCAGCCAAGGCCACTTCCCACATCAGGTGACACGGATGCCATTCTACTTCTGAAAATTAGTACTAATGTGCACTGATTTAAAATTCCATAAAATTACTCAGTTAACACTAACAGCTAAGCAAATCTCTCTCTTTTAAATGTGTGTGCATCTGCATGGTGCATGATGTGTGTGTGGGGGTGCACATGCAACTGTGCAATGTGGAGATTCTCTCCTTCTATCTTTATGTGAGTTCTGGGAACTGGGCTCAGGTCATAAGGTTTGCATGGGAAACACGCTTACCCACTGAGCCACCTCACCAGCCCTAACCACATATTATTATTATTTAGGTTTTTCAAGAAAGGGTTTCTCTGTAGTTTTGGAACCTGTCCTGGAACTAGCTCTTGAAGATCAGGCTGGCCTCAAACTCACAGAGCTCCACCTGCCTCTGCCTCCCAAGTGCTGGGATTAAAGGTGTGCCACCACTGCCTGGCCCTAATCACATTATTTTAAAGCATGCCTTGTGGTATGCTATGACCATTATTTTGAATCATATTTTAAAACAAAGGAACTGGACTTCCCCTCAGGGCTGAATGCCTCAGCACCAATTCCTCAGAATGTAAGCTTGGAGGAGCTGGAAGAGAGTGGGAAGGCATAACTGGCCTTATTAACATGACACAGTTTGAGTGAACAGAGTATATGGGAGCTGATGCTTATGTGAGGCTCATATTAAAACATCTCTGTGATATTAAGGAAGCAATGAGGGACTCTCTGGGTTTGGGGGAGGAAGGGAAACCCTGTACAACATTCTAAGTGCACCCACATCCCAGTCCCCCAAGTGAGGGGGAGGAACCTCAGAGTAGATGTAGCTTCACTGGGTGCAGGGTTTCCTTCAGCTTTGGCTTTTCTTCTGCTCAGAGCACTGTGGGCAGCAGTACCGATCAATGCCCAATGGCATCTCACGCTTATGAGCTACAGGATGGAGCCGTGCCCCTGTGGTTGCCCAGCACCAGACTCTATCCCCTGCCTGCTTTTGCAAACACAGAAGCTTCTACACAGGCACACGGGTTTCCTCCTGCAGGACATAAACACTGGGTCCACTGACGATGAGGCCTTAGCTATAAGATGATGTGGGTGACAGAGGGACTCTAATGAAAGCAAGACAGCATCCATGGCATTTGGGGGTAAGGTCTGGGATTTCCTGAGAGAAAAGGCCCTGTTGGCTACAGCTTAGAGAATGGGAAGCGTGTTCAGGTACTGGGTAGTTCTTACCCTCATCCATTCGAGAGGACCTCCTAATCTTTGCCACAGGCAGAGGGGATGTCTCTCATCCCTACAACAGGCAGAATCATGGCAGTGTTCCTCCAGAGGTTTTAGTACACCCTCTTCATCTGAGTTCCCCCATACCTTGGTGATGTGGAACATTGTCCTCTGGACATGACAAGGCCCTTGCTGTCTCGAAATCAGAGCAGCCATGATTACCCAGCTTGGAGACCCTCACAAGATCAGGCCTATAAACATTCTCTCATAGAAGGAAGGGGTAAAGCACTGTTAGACCCTCACCCAAGAGTCCAGCCATTCCCTTCCTCCTGTGTCCTGACCCCAGCGACACCTAATCCTCTTACAGCTATCTCAGAGGTTGCTAGAATAGACAGGAAGCAGAAGGTTAAATGAAAAAAAGAAGTCCATCTAGCAACTGCTGGAGGTTTCACCCACACTCCTGGTAATCCCTCGCCCAAGCTCCTATGAGTTCTCCCCACCCATGCCCCTGGAACCCCTCACCCATGCCTCTGGAACCCCTCACTCACACCCCTGAAATCCCTTACCCACACCTTGGAACCCCTCACCCATGCTACTATGAGTTCTCCTCACCCATGCTCCTGTAAATAAGCTCACCATTGTCAATGGTTCACCAAGGTGGACTTTCTGGTGTGTTATCGGTAACCTATCTGTGCTAAACAGAAATTGACTCCCAGGAAGAATCACGCTGCACTTGGCTTGGGAAATTGTTATAATAAAGTCACAGGCCTTGTTCTGTGCTCTGGGAGCACTAAGTGTTGTGAGCCATATTCCTGTCTCCACTGTGGAGGTATACTGGCCCTGGCCTCAGATATGTGGAACAAGACACAGGAAAGAAGATGGGTGGATGAAAGGACTGAGTGCCCAGGGTGACCCTAGGGTGGAGACTTGCCTGGTTCTGCCTGAGCACAGACACTTGTTTCTGCAGGCTGATGTTCTCCTCCTCCAGCTCTGAGTAGTCCTGAAGTAGACGGGCTTCCCGGAACTTGTACTCCTTGATGTCATCCCGCAGGCGGCCACGCTGGATCTCCACATTCTGGTTGATCTGCAGGGGCAGAGGAAAAAGCTGTGTGCGCTGTTTCTATAGCTGGCTCTACCATGTGTGCTTCCAAGTGGCATAAGGGGGCCCAGTACTACCAGGCATGTGTGAGCACTCTTGACAACAGTGTGGCTGCTTGGAGGGGAGAAGCCCAGGGCAGTGGGGTTTGTGCAGAGCATAACCAGATCAGATCTGATGTGGACTGCATGGCGACCACTGCTGCTTGACAAACTTCCAGCATTTCAACATCGCAGACCACACTTCTCCAGAACCTCTTTACTGTCATTTTTAATGATTCTCAATATTAATGGCTTTCCCATAGGGAAATTTTGTGTGGGCTTTGGTAAAGGATAAAAATGTGTACAATTTAAATAAAATACAAAAGAATTGTGTACAATCTAAACAAAATAATTCTTTAGGAAAAAAAAAATCACTGCCACTGTGGAACCAGGAATTCCACTGTGCCCTCCTAATTACACCAAGAACAGGAAAGTTAGAGACTTGCTAGACACACCTGATCCCAAGGATGAAATGCCTACAATTCAGATCCAGAGCCTAGGGCCATTAAAGGCAAGAGGTCTCCCATTTAATCCTATGTGCAACCACAGAGTATAAAAGGTGCAGTCTATTTTCTTTTTTTGTTTTGTTTTTCAAGACAGGTTTCTCTGTGTAGTTTTGGAGCCTGTCCTGAAACTTGCTCTGTAGACCATATAGGCCTCAAATTCACAGAGATCTGCCTGCCTTTGCCTACCAAGTGCTGGGATTAAAGGTGTGTGTCACCACCTCCAGGCTGTAGTCTTTTTTCAATTAAATGCTGCTGGCAGCCATCCTGACTCACCCTCAGATCTTGTTCATCTCCTCCTTTCTCCACCCCCACCCCACACATCCTCTTTAGAACCTGAACACCACCACACCACTCCCCACCGAAACAGGTCTCTGGCACAGATCCCTCCTTCTTCTCTCAAGGGTGGAACTTCAGACAAGTGGCTCAACCTGCTCTAACCCTGCTGAGCTCTGCAGACTCCAGGAACCGACCTACTTGGGGTGGTGAGGGAATGAAAAAATGACAAACGCAGAAACAGAAAGGCTGGCGTGGAGTGATCTGCACTCTGATGGAGAAGTCATAGCATCTTAAAAGCTCGGCATGTTTATTATACACGGCTGAAATGCTGAACTTCACATCTGAAGGAGGCGGGGTTAGCTAATCTAGGCAGGAGCAATCTGTGTAGGGCAGCAGTCTTATCCAGAGAGAAACATTTTCTGCACACACCACCAGCATTCACACTTGGACTAGAGAAGAGTTTGCCATTCCTCTAAGCCTCACCCAAGGAAGGCTTTGCCAGTCTCACGGATCTGAGTGAGGCGCTGGTGAATCTGACGTGGATGTGCCCATGTCAAACAATGCAAGAACTTCACTTACTAACACTGACCCTTTTTCTCCATCTGCAAGATGGGGTCATCTGACTGGTGAACTGCTAAGTGGGGCAGCACTGTGGCATATCTACAGATGTTCAAACAGTTAAACAGAGTGTCTGTACCAGAGAAATGAAACACATCCACACAGAACCCTGCACATCAGTGTTCCCAGTGTTCAAGGTGGATACAACCCAAGTATCCATTAGCCAGTGAATGGATAAACAAAACATGTTCTATCTGTACAATGCAGTATATTCAACCACATTAAAGAATGACGTCTTGACACTTGCTACAACACGAATGAAGCATGAAGACATTCTGCTAAGTCAAAGAAGTCAGTCACAAGAGGCCATGCATTGTATGACTCATTTGTAAGAAGGTCTAGAACAAGCAATCCACAGCCATAGAAAGCAGACTAGAGGGGCTAAAGAGGGGTGTGGGAGTAACTGAAAACAGGCTTCATTTTGGAATGATGAAATACTCTGAAATTAACTAAAAGACTGAAGTGTGTATTGGGCAGAGGGCTTGCCTGGCACTGAATACAAGGCCCTGGGTTCGATCCCCAGCACCACAAAGAGAATAATAACTGTAGGATGGTCCACGTACCTACAGCTATGTAGATGCTGTCAATGCTGAGGGGACAATGCTTGTGTGGACAGAGCTGGGGCCTGGGCTTCTTACTTAGGGCACTGGAGCACATGCGTTGCTGGTCTGGGAGGCCATCTGAGCATTAGGAACAGGGATTGCAGGCGAGCATGAAGCACATTTTTAAGTGAGCTGTATAGGACGTATACCACCTAAATAAATCTGCTGAAAGTTGGTTACTGTCTCCAAGACAAGTATGAGGAGCTGGGAAAACTGTCACAGGGAAAGGATAGTGCAGGGCCAAGAGGAGAACAATAAAACCCACTGTGTTAACTCTCAACCTGCACTGCCCACACTATACAGGGGTATAGGAGCCTCATTCCTACACTTTCAGAGCTACACCATTCTTTGCTGTGGGTGCTATCCTGTATGCTGTAGGTTGTTTAATGATTTCTTGACTTCTGCCCACCAACTGCAGCCCTCTCTTACCCTGTGACAAGACGACTTCACACCAATGTCCCCTGGGAGCAAAATCCCCTAACAACCCCTGCTTCCTGCTTCTAATCCCTGTTCCTAATGCTCAGATGGCCCCTCCGACCAACAACACACCTGTTCCAGAGCCCTGAACCAGGAGTCCAGGTCCATGGCTCTGTCCTCTTAGCATCTACAGGAATTGCTCCAATCACATTTCTGTGTTCATCTGAGGGGCATATGCCTCATAAGATGCCATGCAGGGAGATAAGCAATAATGTTGGATTAGTGAAATGAAATATCTTAAAAAACGGAGAGATGGAGAACACAACAGAAAGTGGAAGAGAGTCACACAGCAAGCACTACTAACAAATTTAGCACTTAAAACTAAGTTCACAATCTATGAATATAGACACAGCCCCCTCATTAAGTGACTGAAAGAGGTAACAGAACTGACACCAGAAGAAACAGATAACATAGGAAGAGAAAGAGAAGACCAAAAGATGACAGAGCATCACAAGAGCAGAGATGGTGAGGGCAATACATGCTGAGAGGAGAGAAACAGCCCCTAGCACAGCTACAAAGAAGGTAGGAGGTAGGACCACAAACAGACCTCTAGAAAGCCTGGGGCTCTATGCAGATGGAAACACATCCAGAGCCGGGCGGTGGTGGCGCACGCCTTTAATCCCAGTACTGGAGGCAGAGGCAGGCAGGAGGATCTCTCTGTGAGTTTGAGGCCAGCCTGGTCTACAAGAGCTAGTTCCAGGACAGGAACCAAAGCCACAGAGAAACCCTGTCTCGAAAATTCAAAAAAAAAAAAAAAAAAAAAAAAAAAAAAAAGAAACACATCCATGGTCTTTTCACCCCACCTAAAGCACCAAGGGTATGAGAGTAACTACTAATGTTCTCTTTCTGCCAGAAATGACCCCAATTCCTGCTCTCTCTCAGCCAACTCAAAAGTGCTCGCTATGCAGAAAGTATTCCAGCATGTACAAAGAGAGACCATGTGAACAAAGCCCTCAGGTAGACTGGTAACTGAGGGTGGTAAGGGCTGAGTCTCCCCAGTATCCTAGGGCTATTCAGCAGAAATCAGAGACCTAGAAGGCAGGGGTTAAGAGACACATTGGTAGTTTCCACATGGCTAGAATGGAGAATGCAGCTTATACAATTGGAGATGAACGCAGAAGGCCAGGATGAAGCCTGAGAGAACCAGGCCCAGAGCCATACAAGGAGTGCTATGACCCTACAACAGTACCCGTATGTTCTGTGAGTCCTTAGTGCCGCACTATAAACCTGGCCCTCACAAGACTCTCTAGGAGTTCTGTTCTTACGCCACTGCTAGGACCAGAATTCTGGGTACTAGCCAAGAAGTGTTTCCCTTTGGTGGAGTGTATGGGCCTGCATGGGCCTGTGAATGAGTGTCCTTGTGGAAAGACAAGCACAGAGAAATGTGCAGACACATAAGTCACATGCTGCAAGGTAACATCACGTGACAGGTTAACTGCCCCTTCTCTGCTGACAGAGCAGGAATCAAACACATACACTATCTTTCTAGGGAGATGGCTTCCAACCTCGCTGCCAGGCTTACCAGAGAGGTTCAGCTGGCCTGCTGTCTGGCACCTCCACCCATCTCATGCCCAACTTCTGAGAGCTCCAGCAGGCTCCAACTAGCAACAAGGGTTTAGTTTTCCCTCAGAAAAGTACCTCCTCCCAGGCTGAGTGTCTGCTGTCAGGGTACAGGCTCTGCTCTATGCAGATGACCAGCCTACATGGAAACAGTGGGCATATGGGCTCGGGGCCAACCATTTAAGATCCTAGCCACCAGGCTCTCCTTCGCCTGGATCCCCTGACCAGCAAGAAGTGTGTGACAACTGCCTGCTTCAAGAGGCCACTGTGTTGGGGGACTGTCAGTTCTCTTTGCTGGCCTCTTGAGCTCCCAACCCTTTCCATACAGGGCTTGTCCGTTTATCACCTAGAGGAGAACTCTTATCTTTTATTGGGACTAGTGGGCCTTAAGTTATCCATCTGAGAAACAGTGTCGTGTCTGCAACAAGCCTTTTCTCAAGTGATCATCTACCTTCTAGGAATAATGTCAGCAAGAAAAAACCTGACCAAACTGCCCACTGCTGGTCCTACATGCAGCACAACAACCACAAGTTAAATCTCCAGAGATGCTTTTCCCCAGCAACCTCAGTGTCTTCATGTCTGACAGAATACCAAGAGTCATTAGGATGACTGGGTCCAAGACATTAGAACTATCCGACAGGGACAAAATTGTTTGGTACTGTAAAGTTAACACTGGCTTTAGCCCTCTCTTAGACCACAGACTTGGACAAAGCCTTGTCTTCATTCTCTGAGACCCTGGGTAGGAGACACCCGGTCCCTTCACTGCACATCCTCCAAGCTCTCTGGGCCCCATTCCAGCTATGGAAGCCGACCCTCCGCAGTAGATGTTCTCTCAGGGAAGTCAGCAGAGCACAGGTCATCAGCGTGTGCTGTAGTCAGGGCCCTGGAGGGAACCGCATCCCAAGCAGGAAGTCACAGGAGAGGAAAAACAGGAGTTGCTATTAGGGACAGAGGTAGTAGGACAGAGGTCATAAGGAATCACCAAATGCCAGCAAAACCAAATCTAACTCATAGGGGCCAATGCTGGGCAATGAGGGGACCATTATGCTAAGCTAGGAACAACAGCAGAGGAGAGACCAATGCTAAAAGTGGGTGGAGACAGTTGTGAGAACAGAACCTCTACCCCAGACAGGTGTGCAGGTGAAGGCTGAAGGGCAGCCTATGACTTGGCTGCAGAGGGCCTCCACAGACCTGTGGACAGAGAAAGGGACACTCAAAAAAAAAAAAAAAAGGCGGCTAAGGGGTGTGTAGGGAGCCTCAGGATTTCCTCCTAAATCATAAACAGGAACAACAGGAATCTCTCCCCCACCCCAGACCTGCCTGTCTTCAATTCACTGAGCTCATTTCCGGCCCAGGACAGTCATCCAGCCTTCTTGGCTGCCTAGGGGCTGAATGTGAGAGAAAGCCCTGCACTGGACTTTCAGGAAGGAGGGGTAGACAGACAGATTGTCACCAGAGCTGCTTCTCTTCCTCAGTGACAGCCCCTCCTCCACTCTCACCAGAGCCATACTTGTGGGAGGAAATGAGATCATGCACTGGGCTCCAGAAGTAGAGGCTGCCTTCCCCCAACCCCTTATTCAGACTAAGTTCCTCAAGACCTCAGAGACCCCACACCCAGGGGAAGTGACTGCTCCCTGCTATTGATGGCCCTAGGGTCAGAGTCCCTGGGCCTACTGTGCACAGCCCTGACTACAGCACACGCTGATGACCTGTGCTCTGCTGACTTCCCTGAGAGAACATCTACTGCGGAGGGTCGGCTTCCATAGCTGGAATGGGGCCCAGAGAGCTTGGAGGATGTGCAGTGAAGGGACTGGGTGTTTCCTACCCAGGGTCTCAGAGACTGAAGACAAGGCTTTGTCTAGTCTCTAGTCCAAGTGAGGGCTAAGCCTGTAGAAAGATCTTGAGGTTAACCCCCAAGACCATGGACCTCGACCAGGATTGTAGCTCACATGGAGACTTTTAGCGATGGATCCTCAACCACCTCAGAGTGCCATAGATTCCCTATGGCTCTTGGCTGATCTCTGTCCCTGTGACACCAAATCACAAGCTGGGTCATTCATCGTTCAGGCTGCGGTGCTCTACTTTGATATTCCTCCCTGCTGGTCAGGGTCTGCTCAGGATACGCATGACAGCAGTGAGATGGGCATAACTCAGGCACAGAACTGCTGAGAGACCACAGGAGCAAGATGTAGCCACACAGCCCATTGTCACAGTGACAGGCGTCACCCCCAGCCACTCACCTCTTTTAGCTCCTGGGCCACGGACGTGAGGCGCTCATTCTCAGACTGAGTGTTGGTGAGGACATTGCGCAGCTGCTTCAGCTCTGTCTGCAGCTCCAGCACCTTCCGCACATAGTACTGCTCCTTGGAGGCTGACTCCTGAATCAGGCTCTCCTCCCGGCTCTCACCATCAGCAGCCACCTTCTTGTGGTTTGTGTGTGCCTGGCCAAATGCCTGCACGGAGAGAAAAGACATTCATGAGACAGGTGTCCTGGGGTCACAAAGCAATGGATACCCAAGATCACAAGAAACACAAAGGCCTTGACCTGTGCAGCAGTTCTGTGTTGTCATGTGTTAAAACACACACTGAGAGGCACATGTTTCACCACAGTGGAACCAAACTAGTCTTCGGAGCACCATTATGTGGAAGGACAGAAAGGAAAACGAAGAATACAGGGCCACAAACATAGGTAGAACTTCCCACAGAAGGGACAAACCCTGAGGCCTGGTGATGTATACCAGCTGCAAAGTTCCCAGGACCAGGAAATAAGTGGTTTAGATTGTGGGCCTGGACAAGCTAATGGGAAACAACCCTAGAGCAGCGCACCCAACATACATTCCAGGTTTACAAAATCGTGCCAGCCATTACACGCAAAGGGTGAGGAGCCGCCCCATCCTCCACCTGATGTCAAATCATCCTTCGTTTCTTCTGGGACAAACCAGGGCTGGGCAACCAGAGTTCCTAGTCCTAAGAACAGGGCACAGTAACAACTAGCTAGAGTGGCCACCTCAGGTGCATAGGCCCAGAGATGCGTGTATCTGCATGTTTCAGACACTGGTGTCAGGCCCTAGGACTCGGGAAGAAAACCTACCAAGTGAGAGCAACAAGTACTGGCCTTACCCACACCACCAGGTCAGTCACCCACTGAGGCCAGCAGCTGTGCGGAATCCATACCCTACCTAGCCTGGCCCAGCCTGGCCTCTGTTACAGTCCACTGAGGGACTGTGCGTCTACTCTGCCTTCCTTTCCTGACTCTTCCTAGGACCCGTGGCTCATGGCAAGAACGTTAGAGAAGAGTTACTGAAGAACAATAAAATGACGGTTTTCAGTCATTCTAAAAGAGAAAAGAATTATTTTCTTTCATTTCTTACTTCACAAGTCTAGGAACTCAATCCAAGAAAACAATGAGCAAAACATACAAAGCCACATTGTACACGGAAGTTACTATGTTGAACAGTTTCTAACATTAACATATAAAAATGCAGAAAGCAATTAATTTTCACCCTGATAGGGAACTGGCAGATTGGAGCAGGGTCTAATCTGAAGTATACGCTGTGTCCAAGATACTGTAGGAAGGCCTCACAATGGGTCAGAGGACACACAGCCCAGTAAACCAGGGCTGGCACTGACGTGTGTATGGAGAGGTAGCCTGGGGCTCACAGTGTAACATTCCTGCAGTAGACTGTGGATTCCCTCTCAAGGTAGCTAAGCCTTACCCATATGCTCTCGGTCCTCCAACACAGCATCCATTCTACACAAATCAAAGTAGCTCAACTTTGTGGTTTCTAGTCTGTTTGCCTCCACCCTGATCCTAGGAAAGGATCAAGCCACACACTGCTACCTACACAGCACCTGACCCATGCTGCCTGTCCACCAAGGGAACCAAACGCCAAGTCGGCCCCCAACTTGGGGCTCTGGGACTGAACTGAAGAGTCCAGCTCCTGTGGCTGCCTGGGATACACTTGTCAACTTGGGAGCTGGGGCAAGGAGTTTTCCCCAAAGTGTGATGGCTAAGCACTGTGATACAATATTCAAGCCCAGGCCTGCCAACCTGGGCCCCAACTTTTCCTCCACCCAAGCTACCAGCCTAGGGCATAGGAGCAGCCCTGGGCAGCTTTTCAAACACACTGTGATGGAGACATCTACCTTCAGCTGAGAAGACACACTGTCACAGGGACAGGCATGAGGAGAAAATGTCTGGGGCCTGGCAGAATCAGCCTGGATTACACGCTGATTAGCATAGCAGAACGAAGCGTAAAGACAGACCATGAAAGGATTAATCCATTTCCAAGCCACTACATCCTAGAACAAAGCTCAGAACATATTAAGGGAAACAAACACATCCAGATGCCAAAAGGTGAGCTCCACAGTGAAAACCTAATGAAGAAAGGATCAGTAGACAGCACACAGCCCTGAGTAGCCCAGAAGAGCAGAGAAGCCAAGAGTCAAGTACCAGAACCAAATCCTCAACTCAGGAGCAAAGAACAAACAGAAGACATAAAAGATGCCAACAACCTTCCGGAGAAGGCAGGGTCAACAGCAGACACACTGTGCATCTGGAGGATTAACCAGCTCTAAAAGGCAGCCAAAGGAAGAGCCCAAATGAAACAAACTAACAAATAAGAAAGCATAACAAACCCAAGAGAGCAACTGTTTCAAGGAGTGTATCTATCAACTCACAATGCCAAAGGTCCAGCAGCTTTTGGTAGAAAACTGACCAGTTCATTCTAAAACTCACACAGCAATTCAAAGGACCTAGAACGGACTAAATGACTTTGAAAGAGCAGGACTATCCCCACCTGCTCCCATGACCCAAAGGCACTTCACTGCATAAACAGAGACAGATTAGCTGACCTGACCAAGCTTTATGTGCGCGCTCTCTCTCTCTCTCTCTCTCTCTCTCTCTCTCTCTCTCTCTCTCTCTCTCTCTCTCATACACACACACACACACACACACACACACACACACACACACGGGGGGGGGGGAGAATCTCAGATCTGAGAATGGCAGTCAACAGCGAATGCATGTAAACCCATCTACCAGGAGGCTGAGGCAGGAAGATGGAACAGTATGTGCAATGATCCCATCTTGGGAAAAAGAACACCCACATGGGGCTGGGGAGATGGCTCAGTGGGTACAATACTGGTCATGTAATAATACAGACATGAGTTTGAATTGCTCAAAGCTACATAAAGGCCAGATGTGGCAGTGTATCCATCTGTAATCCCAGCTTTCCATTATTTTAAAGTACAGGGCCTTGAGAAATGGCTCAGTAAGTAAAAGCATTTGCCATTCAAGTCTGCTAACCTGAGTCCAGTCCCCAGAATCCACATAAAGGTGGAAAGAGAAAGTCAGTTCTACAAAGTTGAACACACAAATACAATAGATTTAACAATTTTAAATAAATATGGTACATCCATATAATGAAGTTACTACTCCCAATAAAAAAGAATTGATACATCAACAAAGATATACCTCAAAATCACTCAGAGAAAAAAGATAGACTGTTCAATTCCCTAGAAATGCAAACCAACAGAGGTTCAGTGGTTGGGGTGGAGAACTACAGAGGACACAAGACAAATTCATTACCTTGATTCTGCTGATGATCTCATGAACATATGCTCACATGAAAATTTATACTGAATACCCTAACATGCATGAAGCTCACTAAAGTTGCCTAAGGAAACAGCAGGGTTGTTTCTGAAGTGCTGTGCCCTCACCTGGAGAGTGTGAACCTACCAGACATAGCCCATCCCTGTAGCCACCATCTCCAGCTGGGAGGATGAGGGTTAGAGAGGTGGCTGTGTCTGTCTTATCGCATTGCTTTTGACCCTTTCAGACCATACTGCATCCAATCTTAGGCAACCTTTCAAATCCACTCAAATCCTGTTGCACCCAGAATCATCCTCCCATCCTATTGGTTGTGCAGGGTCCCTTCCGTCCTTCCTGGAGGAAATGCTCCTGGAAAGGAGTTCCTGTCTGACCTGAAGACTGGTGGGGAACAGCCATTGATGTTTTTGTAGATTTCCTGCCTCATCTTGTGGACCTTCTTAGGAGAGAGCCTTTGTCTACCACCCTGGTGTCAGGATCCTCCCCTGGACCACAGGTACAGCTTCTAACCTGCCCCTTCTACAAACTTCCCCAGCTGCTCCAAGGAAGGAAGACAGGGAAATAGAAGATCAGCTCTTCTCCAGTCTTAACCACAGGATGGTGGATGATCTGTGCTATGAGGAGCAGCAGTGATGTTGCTTATGGGCTATTCAGGCAGATTCAGTTCTCAACACAGGCTCTTGGCCCACATCCTGCCTGCTGCTTTGAAGCTGTCCAGGTTCAGCAAGACCCAACAAGGCTGGGAGAGATGAAGCATGAGGTCATGGCTAGTCAGGTGCCTTTAAGAGAAACACAACCCATGTTTGCTTCTGTCCAACAGCAGCCCCCTGAGACGCTGGCTTCAAGGTCAGCCACACCCATGTAGCCCTGGTGCAGTCATCTATGCCTACAAGAAACCAGGCCAATCATGACTTCAGCAGCAGGACCATCCTCAGAGATGCGACTTTACAGGATGCAGGACCCTAGTGGGCCTGTCAAATGTGGCTGGGATGGGAAAAGAGAAGCTCTGGATAGAAGAAAAAAACTACAGCAGCCCTAGCAAATTTCCAAATTGAGCATAGTGGGAATAGTGGCCTCGAGTAAAGAAACAGCATGAGCTGTGATGGGGGTAGAGGGTAGGAAGGACAAAAGGCTTGGGCAGTTGAAACTATACCCATGGAAGGAGGTCAGGGCAAGTGCAGCAGCAAGGCACAGGCTGGGGTTTATGCCAGGGCTCAATACCTGCTATCCTTGGAATCTGCCAGATGACTGCAGCCATAAAACAGGCATGCCCACTGAGTGGTGGTGGTGCACACCTTTAATTTCAGCACTTGGGAGGCAGAGACAGGTGGAATTCTGCTAGTTCCAGAACAGCCTGGTCTACAGAATGAGTTTCAGGACAGCCAAGGCTATACAAAGAAACTGTCTTGAAAAGCCAAACGAAAGAGACATGCCCTAAGCATTAGACTATTTCATGGTGCCATGGTGTAGGAGGGCCGGATAAGCAGCTACTCTGCACATAAAAACTGAGGCAAAATAGGTTGAAGCATTTTGCCACAGGTGTTTGGTCTGGTTACACTATGGGGTGGTATAACACTGATAGAGAACTGACAGGACAGGGCTTTGGAGTCACATCCAAGAAATGTGTCTTTATCCCTCCACTTCTGGAAACCAAGCATCACAGCAAGGGAGGACAGACTCTGGATGCATGTGGGAGCATCCAAGCCCACCTGTGCCCAGCGTCTTAGGAAAGGACAACTAACATCATATGCTGCTTAGTTGATCCACCTCTGAAATAGGACACAATAGTGCAGATGGGGGTCATGTTGAAAGTAGATTATAGTGTCCCTCAATTTCCTCACTGATAACTTGGATTAATAATGTCTCCAGCCTGAGCTCGCTGCTGAGAAGATTTAGGGTCAATAATTGTCTCATTAGAGACTAAGCAGCCTCTCAACTCCCTGAGCCCCACCCGGTCCCCAATAACAGAGCCTTCAAACACAACTTCAGGGAGTCATTCTCTGTTCTCGTCTCCCTTTTCTGGTGGCCCAGATGCAAGCATTATGTTTGACTCCAGACAGAGCAAGGGACTCATCTCTGGAACAGTGTCAGCATGCTGAGTGCTACCCTGCTCCCAACCCCAAGGATCTAGAATGAGGGCAGCACAATGTAGGCCACCAGCCCTCAGAATGGGCCCTTGCCCACAACAGATGCTCAAGTCCTGAACACAAAAAAACAGAGGTTGAGAGTCAGCATCAGAAGCAGCACAGATATGGCCTGGCAGACACTTCCTATGATTTTGAAATCAGGATCTCAGTGGCCCTAACTCCTGAAGGCTATCTAATAAGCTGGTCCCAATAAAGTTTTATTGCAACATCGTGTTGTTTCCCCAGAAAGGGGTTTGCTGAGACCCAGTCTAGGCAGCAGTCCCATCCCCTCCCATGAGCAGAACACCTGCAAAGCTCCCTACTGTCACCTGGGGGGGGGGGGGTGGTCCAACAACCCTGAACAACTCTCAAGTGTAAGTGTCCTTCCCTTGATCTGTTGAAGAAAACCTAAGTTCACTCTGGCAAGGCTGCATCAATCCTGTGCCTGACAGAGAGTGGGAAACAAGCAGCTGGACAGAAGTTAGGAGGGTAGAGAAGTATGCCAGGTAGAGGAGGAAGTGAACCAAAGCACAAAAGGTAGGACTTGGTGGGGTTAGGAGACCCAGCTCCCCATGCCGATGCCTGGCATCAGACAAGTATCCCCATCCCTTCCTACTTAGCCATGTCTTACAGCCTTGTCCACAGACCAGCTGGGCAGAAGGCACTATTCTGTTAGCACTTCATGGCTGCAGAGGAGGAGAGTGAGCAGAGTGAGCAGGTATGTACACATCAGGAACTAGGCTGCCTGGGCCCATCTCCCATGAACTGACAGCCAGATTCAGTGGGGGCACTCCTTGCTGAAACTGAAAACTGGGCTACAAGACTAAGTTCCCAAAGCTGGGTGTGAAGAAGGCCAGGACTGCGTTGAGAGAACATGGTACCAAGCCAGTGTTATCCACAACCAGCCCACTAACTAAAAGGATGCGATGAGGACTTGAAGACCAGTCCAGATCAGTGCCAACCCCACCCCTTTCTACCTTTCCACACATTTGGCCAAGTCCTACAGATCCCACAAGGTTCCTACTCTAGAGTGAGCCAGAAGGGCTGCTTGGCTCCCTGCCAATGTCTACTGAAAGTTTCCTCACCTACAAAGGAAAGAAAGCCCCAACCACTTACCCGAGAGTAATGTGGACATCTCACAATGAGAGCTACTCTTCTGTACCAGCAGGACAGACTGACCCTTCAATCTGGAGAATACATTGGGGGCCTGGGAACAGGTGTAATCAGGACTGAGCACAAACCCTCTGCCACCCTACACACTATCCATGGGGGTCTGGCTCCCTGGAGAAGGCCTACACCAACAAGCCAGGGAATGGGTATCCCAAAGAATTCTTCTCCCTAAACCAGTTTGATCATTTGATGCAGCAGGCATAAGACTTGCCAAACCAGGGGAGCCAGCCTCTGCAATCTAATGAGACAAGGCTTGTTCCAGGAAACAGACTCCACAACAAAGCCAGGAGCCTCCAATCCTTTGTCTGGGCTGATTCAGTACCGCCTACCCACAGACTGTGGGTTCCACACTTATTCCGAAAGGGACACCACGCCTGCATCAGGCTGGGCCTGGAATCCCAGGAATCCCTAAGCTGTACCAGCTGCCCATCCTGGCACGCCTGCTGGGAAGGGCTCTCCTACCACCTGCTGAAATGGAGATGCTATTTGGTTCCTGGCAAGGGCTGGGGAAGCAGAGAGGTTTGCTTCTCATCCGATCCCCACATCCTCACCCTGAAGAGAATGGGGACGTGAGAATAGTCCCATCACAGCACCTCTCTGTCTAGGCTTGTTAGAAATGCCTAGAGGCTGGCACACGTATCCTGTCAATCTTTACCAGTGGCATTTAGTCATACTTACTGCATTCCTGGCCTCTGATGGGCACCAGTAGCATAAATATTGTGCAGTGTCAGGATCCCCAGGACCCAGCCATTCAAAAGACACTGACTCACTGGTGGATTCACCACCCATTCACATTTGCAAGCCACTAGGCTACCACAAAGGGGAATCCAATGTCTTGAAGGCCTGGAAAAGAGCTGAGGTGGCTGGAAAGAAAAACATGGGCCTGGGAGGCACTGTTCAAATGGGTCTGAGAGCCTTGTTCCATCCTGGGCAGCTCATGAAAATGCTCAGTGTCCTGTATTACCAGGATTCCAGGACACCAAATGGCATCAAATCTTATTAAATTCAAGATGGTGATCTGGATATTAAGCTGATATAAATGCAAGCTCAACACCATTCATTTAGAGATAAAGAACTTAAAGTATTAAGAGATTAAATCTATAATCAAAGTTTGATTAAACCTATGCTGCCTGGGAAAGGCTAGTATACAAATTAACAAGTAGGTAGAGGGATCAGTCAGGGACCTCCTCAATGACAATCTGGACTGTCAGAGACAGAAGTCTCCACAGCAGGACAGATACAATCTTCTTCCCAAACAGAGCTGTGTGCAAGAAAAACTATCAGAAGGAACTGTAAATGATGTAAGAGTGATCTAAAATAGGAAGAAACTGCTAGCATGTCTGTGTGCCACAGAGAACAAAATGTATTTTTCATGTTTGTATTATAATCTAAAACTGTTCTGAAAAAATGCAACAGAAAACTAAGCCAGCATATATCCAAACACACAAAAATTTAAAAAATAATCTCTTAATTACATCTGTATCAAGAAAGAACTAAACAACAGGAAACAGAGTAAACAAAAATAGAAACATCTTATGAACACTCAGGATAGTCTAGCTGGACTACGCAAGGGAAAGGCAGCCACTAAAAATAAACATGAATGATAAAAAGAGCTGTTCCTTGACTCTAAACAAAGTAGCAAGCCAAAGCCTCCACATAGCAGAGATGGACACAGAAAACAAAAGGCAAAGCAACCATGTTAGCGAGTCTTTTTACCCAGTTACAACTACTAAGGCTGACAAATGAGCAGCTACCTCCCCAGAGTGAGGAGCTAAACACTGACAGCTTGATTCCAGCAGACATGTGAGAGCTGAGCTCCCACATCCATGGCACCATCTCTCTTCCTTGGGCAAGCCACCGAGGAGAACTCGAACCCAGGAGTCCAGGATCAGAGTCCCTGGCGACTACCACATCCATTCAAATGGAGGCATTGACAGGATCTCAGCAAATCTTACCTTCCAAATGGCAGGTGCTTAGAGACCAATCCTATGCTGATACAGAACTGAAAACTCAGCAAACCCAATAAACAGAACCTGTTTTATGAATTATTCAGTCATCAGAAGACCATGCCCGGAACTCAAATGTGAGATAAGCCAGCTCAGTTTTTAAAGTATGCATTCAGCATGTATTAAGAAACAAAGCAGGCTGAGAAGCATAAGTAAACCACAATGTCAGGAGAAGAACTACCAACTGCCACACATAAACTAACTGTTGAAAGGAACTGAGAAAAGGAATCTCTCCAAAAACATGAGTTAAAAGTAAAATAAACAAATAAGAAATCTCCAAAGTAAATTGTTCAGTTGGGAACACAAAATTTAAAAAATTATACTTATAACCTTTACCTCAAAGCACATACTCCGCAGACATCAGTTTCAGTAAAAACAACACTTGTTCAAGGAGGATTATAAACAAGAAAGGCTAAATATTAGTAAAGTAATTTAATCTCTCAATGTCAGGCAAAGTTCTTTTAATATGGGCACCACAACTAGAGAATTTTGGATCCTTTGATGACTTCTTCATGCTGTGGAGAATTTAGAAAATTTTGCTAACAAAAATTCTCCCCTTTCATTAAAAATATCTTTTTGTATATGTTTTTATATATGTTTATATATGTTTGTATATGTTTTTGTTTAATTGAGACAGGGTCTCCTGTATCCCAGGCTGGCCTCGAACTTGCTAAGTAGCCAACTAGGACTTTAAGTTTCCTGATCCTCCTTCTTCCATCTCCTAGGACCTGGGTTACATACTACCCCCGACTGATGTGGTACTGCAGATGGAACCTAGGGCTTTGTGCACGTGGACAAGCATCTACCAACAGAGCTACAGCCTCAGGAGCCATGCAACCCAGATTTTAAAGATAATAGCCCATTTATGAACACCCATCTTTTGAATTCAGGGAGGTTGAATCCAGTGTTTATAACTGTGAGAAAACTATCATTAACTACACACTAACACCCCTCTTCAGAGAGAAACCCTGTCTCCATTAGCAATAACTCCAGCTCTGCTTCCCCAAAGTCAGGCAACCAACAATCTATCGTCTATTCTTATAAGTTTGTCTATTTCTGGACATTTCATGTAACTCATACAATACTGGTCTTATGTGGTTTGTTTCCCCACTTAGCACATTTTTTCAGGTCCATGCACGTTACAATTTTTATTAGTACTCTTTTTCTTTTTACGGCTGTATGTTCCTATGGCACATGCAGACCACATGTTTACCTACTGATCGTGTGATGAGCATTTGTGTTGTTTTCCCTTTGAGGCTATTATTAAGAATAACAGTACTATAGTCATTCATTTAAAAGTCTTCAGAGCGGGTGGATCTCTGTGAGTTCGAGGCCAGCCTGGTCTACAAGAGCTAGCTCCAGGGTGGACTCCAAAACTACAGAGAAACCCTGTCTCAAAAAAACCAAAAAAAAAAAAAAAAAAAGTGTAAAAGTCTTCAGAGGATTTTTGTTTTCGTTTATTTGACATTTTTGCCTTTTAATATTTTGAGACAGGGTCTCTCTATGTAGGCCAGGCTGGCCTGAAGTCACTACGTAGCCAGGCTGGTCTCCAACTGGCAATTCTGCTGCCCATCTCTTGAGTGCAGCAATTACAGGCATATGAGCCACATGTCAGGTGCTTACCTAAAAATTTTTGTGTGGATATATAATAAGTCTCTTGGTTCTCTGTCGTGGTTTGAGTGTGACCTGCTCCCCACAGGTTCGTGTGTCCTTAGCTGTTTGATGCTATTCAGGGAGGCTGTGGAACTTGTTAGAAGGCGGCCCATAACTGAAAGAAGAGGATCACTGGTGGTGTAGGAGGTCCTTCTGTCTCTGTGTTGCTTTCATTGGTTAATAAAGAACTGCTTTGAGCCTATGGCAGGGAAGAACAGAACTAGGTGTGTGTGGGAGGAGCTAGGCTGTATGCTGGGAGGAAAAAGGGCAGAATGGGAGAAGCCATGGATCCTCTGCCTGAGACGCAGGTAAACCACAGTCATGTGGTGATACACAGATTAATGGAGATGGGTTGAATTGGGATGTAGGAATTAGCTGATGGGAAGTTGGAGCTAATGGGCCAAGCAGTGATTTGATTAATACAGTTTCTGTATGGTTATTTCAGGGCTAAACTAGCCGGGTGGCCAGGATGAACAAGCGGCCCCCTACCTCCTACACACTGGGACACAGGGCTTGGTGATAACTCACCTCTGTTTCAGGTCAGAGATCTCTCTACTTCTCAATCTGCTAAAATGTGACCAGCTTGTGTTATAAGCTCCTGCCACCAAGTGTGAAGACATAGCTCTCATGCCTTTCTATCCTGTTGGAACCATGGGCCAAAAGATAAATTCCTTCTCTCCTAAACTGTCTAGTCAGTCGTTCCACCAAGTAGACAAAAAAAGGAACTAACGCACCACACGCCTGGAAGGGAATTCGAGGCCACACTGTAGTTCCGGGATGACTTTCTTTTCTTTTCTTTCCTTTTTGGTTATTTTTGAGATGGGGTTTCTCTGTGAAGCCTTGGCTGTTCTGGAACTTGCTCTGTAGGCAGACTAGCCTCAAACTCACAGATCTGCCTGCCTCTATCTCCGAGTTCTGGGATTAAAGACATGTGCCACCACTGTCCAGCTCAGGATGGCTTTCTTCAAGGAAACAAACTGTTTCCCAAGGGCTACTCCACAGTACACTCCCTTCTAGTCTGTCCGCATACTTGCCACCTTTGTCGTTTGTCTATGACAACCACCATAGTGGTCTGAGGTCTCTTTTCATTTGTTAGTAACAACGGCGGCTACCAATGTGTAGGTCTCCTACGGTACAATACTGCTCTTAATCCCTGCCTCAAGATTCTAAGAACTCATGTTCCCATTTTAGGGATGAAGAAATCCAGGTTCGGGGCTGGAGAGATGGCTCAGTGGTTAAGAGCACTGACTGCTCTTCCAGAGGACCTAGGTTCGATTCCCAGCACCCACATGACAGCTAACAACTGTCTGTAACTCCAGTTCCAGAGGATCTAACACCGTCACACCAATGTACATAAAATAAAGTTAAATAAAGTAAAAAAAAAAAAAAAGAAATCCAGGTTCCCAGTGGTCAAGACTGTGACAGGGAGGAAGAACAATTAGACCAGAGCTATCCCACTCTCAACTGCTGTCCCCTTCCTCAGCACTGATGAGGAAGGATGTACACACACCTTGATTCCCAGGAATAAGGAAGATGCTCAGAGAGACACCCAGTGAAGGTTCTAACAGCTTTTTACACCCTTCATTTGTCAGAATCATGAAAACCATCCATGGAAAAGGCAAACTGACAAGAACAGCTGCATGTAAAGCCAGCAGTAATGCCAGGGGCCCACAATGAGGAAAGTGAGGACAGTACTCTGCACACTGCTGTGCTATAGGTGGGCTTCCACCCACTGTCCAGCCATTGCACCCAAAAGAAAAGAGCACTTGCCATCCACTAAGCACTCCAAAGCCCCATGGTGGAAATGACCCAAATAAGGTCTATCTGACACTGGGTGAGGAAGGTACAATACACCCCAGGCGATCACCATGCGGCAAGAAGTGTGAACAACCTAAGGCTCTACAGTGAGGATCAACCTGACAACGTAAATACCGTGAGCACACCCAAAACAGGCAATATGTGGCTCCATGGGAAACACTAAAAGTGAGCAAGATCAGCCCAGGGTGTCAGCAACTCATGAAGGCCCAGAGAGCAGACACGGGCTTTCTCATTGGTTACATTCACTGCAATGAATAACAGAGCCATATAATTACAATCTGGGTACTTTCAGTAAGTCTTACACACCAATGAACGCTGACTTTAACTTTAAAAATGAACACAGGAGAGATGGCTCAGGAGTTAAGAACACTTGTTCGTGAGAGGACCTGGGTAAAGTTCCCAGCACCCACATGACAACTAACAACCAACTATAAATACAGTTCCAGAGTATCTGGCACTCTCAGCTGAGCAGTGGTGGTGCACACCTTTAATCCCAGCACTCAGGAGGCAGAGGCAGGTGGATCTCTGTGAGTTCAAGGACAGCCTGGTGTACAGAGCAAGTTCCAGTACAGGCTTCAAAGCTACAGAGAAACTGTCTCAAAATAAAAAAAAAAAAATAACCTGGGACAGTGAGATGATTCGGTAAGGCTACCTGTCACTAAACTTGATGACCTGAGTTTGATTCCCAGAACCCACACGACAGAAGGAGACCAGCTCAAGTTGTTGTCCTCCTACCTCCACACACATGTATATACATTGTGTACATTATATATACACATATATAAATGTAAAAAGAATTTTTTAAATAAAAAGACTAACCCAACCATAGGGACTGGATATCTAAAGTGTTCCCAGAACACACACTAGGCACACTAGAGCATGGAGCATAGAGCTGAGGACACTCCAGCTCCTGAAGAGGAAAAAGAAAGGGAGCAGAATTGCAGGTGACCAGCGAGAGTGCATTGAATGCCTGTGCACTATGTAATTATAGTTTAAAGGTTAATAAAACCCCAAGCCAAACAAACTTAAAGTTTGCATCCACTCCACGGAGTTCAATTACCTATGATTAATGAAACAGGTGGCATCATAGACAAGATGAAAGATCCCATTTCCATGAATGCACTTTCAACAAAAACCTGAAATAAGAACACAGAAACAGCTCGGTGTAGTGGTGCAGGACTTTAATCCCAGCACTCAGGAGGCAGAGATATGAAGATCTCTGAGAGTTTGGGACCAGCCTGGTCAATATAGCAAGTTCTAGGCCAGCCAGAACTAACAGTGACACCCTATCTCAAAAACAGCTCAGAACTGCTGGGTGGTGGTGGTGCAAACCTTTAATTCCAGCACTCAGGTGGCAGAGGCAGGTTAATCTCTGAGTTCAAGGCGAGCCTAATCTACAGAGCATTCCAGAACATCTCCAAAGCTACACAGAGAAACCCGGTTCAAAAAACAAAAAACAGCACAGAACCAGGCATGGGAGGCAGGAATAGAAGGGTTTTAAGTTTGAATTCAACTAATGAGAGACGCCATCTCAAAAAAAAAAAAAAAATCAAAAAACAGACTGGACAGGTAATGGTGCCAAAAAATGGACTGCCGGGTTACGGTACACAATGTGCACAAACTCACCCCATAACAGACGCACAGACAGCTACAAACCATCAGCAAAAAGAACCTCAGATTGAACTACGCACAGATCAGGATGCAACATAGAGTTAGAGGGCAGAGCTTCTCTCTAGTCCATCCCAGTACAACCTGGAAGGCCTAAGGCTGGACTCAGGTGGGCAGAAAGTACAGTGGAAGGTGGGACTCTAAACACATCAGGAGCAGATTCTGAGGCATCTTTACTGGCTTTGCTAAACTGTTCCTTCCCAACCTTCAGTCACATCAACTCCACCAGTCTTGGGTTGCTACATATGAAGACAACTCAGGCTATAAGCGCAGCTTGTTCCAGCTCTGGTGAAGGTCCAGACCACAAGAGTGGTCCCAAAGAAGAAAAGCAATAATCTTCAGAGTCACTGCACTTTACAGCTTGCCCTGACAGAAGTTCACTAGCTTCCCACAGGAATACTAGCCCCTTCTAGACCTGAGAAAACAACTTTGACAACACTTGTCTTCAAACAAGTTTCCCCAAGAGAGGCTGAGAGAAAGAACAGAAAGTCTGAGACTTGTGAGGCAGAAGGCACAGAGCCTGACCAACTCCAGCTTGTTTCACAGAATCCTTTGGGGAATAGGAAACGTCTATTCCCAGAGCAGGCACACCTGTGGTGTGGCCTGGATCCTGGGAAGCTTTGACTTGGCTGCAGGATGGCCAGTTTCAGATGAAGCAAAACAAGCCCCGAGGGTCCTGAGCTTCAGCCTACTTCCCACAGAAAAATCACTTCCCTTTTGACACCTAGCCCTGCCTCCCTAGACACAAGGTAAAGGGCAACAGCAGGAAGCGAAGGCACCTCCTCACCGGAAGCTGTCCGTGCACGGGTGGAGGGGAAAGGAGCTGTGGCATCCCCTAAGCCTGCAGCTCATGCCCAACACACACCACCACGGGGGCTGAGAAGAACCACACTTTGAGTAGTCCTCTGGTCACGGTAGCACAGCAGAGCAGAAAGTACTGGGTGTGACCCCTCACAAGAGTGAGCTACTGTGTGTACCACTGTGTGTCTCAACTTTTAAAACGAGAACTAGGGCTGGAGAGATGGCTTGATGCGTGTACTGCTCTTGCAAAGAACCTGAGTTCTGTTCCCAGCACCACATCAGGCAGTTCACAACTGCCTGTAAGTCCAGCTCAGCTCTTCTTGTTACTCTAGGCAACCATGCTCACATACACATACCAAAACATTAAGGGGGGGGGGGAGACAGAGAGAGAGAGAAAGAGAGAGAGAGAGAGAGAGAGAGAGAGAGAAGCAAAGAGAGAGACAGATAGACAAAGTCAGAGACAGAATTTTTTGAGAAAGGGTTTCTCTGTGTAGCCTTGGCTGTTCTGGAACTCACTCTACAGACTAGGCTGGCCTTGAACTCACAGATCCACCTGCCACTGCCTCCCAAGCACCTAGATTAAAGGTATGTACCACCACTGTCTGGTCAGATACATATAATTAAAAAATAAAATCTTTTTAAATTAGTATTTATTTAGTTGATGTACATGGGTGCTTTCTCTGTATGTATATCTGTGTACTACATGTATACCTGGCACCCCCAGAGGCCAGAAAAGGGCATCAGAACCTCTGGGACTGGAGTTACAGACAGTTGTGAGCTTCCATGTGGGTGCTAGAAACTAAAACTGAGTCCTCTAGAAGAGCAGGCAGTGCTCTTAATCATGAAGCTTCTCTTCAACACCAATAAATGAACCTTTAAAACAATGAAGGCTAACAGGCATCTGAATAGCAGTCCACCATCAACAGACATCCTCTGGGGTCAATGGCAGCCCTAAAAACAGTCTGGCTTAAAACCGGTTCTCCCTCACACTCACTCCAACAGTGAGCAGCAGGTCTCCTAACAGCCTCTAAGGAAGGCCTTCCAAGATCATATATGAATAAGAACTTTCTGGATAGTTGGACAGAGCCCTACAACTTCCCTCCTGCATTTCAATCAGGCCACACCTCTGAACCAGGGTGCCAACTGAGGTCCAAAAGGGACATGATACAACTCCTGCCAAGAGCAGTGGCCACTGTCTTACCAGTATGGAGAGTCAGGCAGTTCTATAAAGAAGCACTTAGCCTCAGAGCCTCCTCCATGAAGTGGTCCTGCATGTTGGAGTCCCTTTCAAACCCCCTGCACACTTCTGGAAGAGGCACCGCCCTCCACCTTCCTCCTGGGAACCTGTTTGTGAGGAGCTTCTGAGCATAGTTCAGGCCACAGGATTGGCCAGGGTCAGCAAGGAGGGCTAGATCTGCTTAGGCAGTGACAAAAAGTGCAGCAGCAATCCCAAACAGCAGAATGTCCTCTAAGCCCACACTACCCTCAACCAGTGCAGAAACTGAGCCAGGATCATCCCGACAAAACACAGTGAGGCAATAATGCACTATAATGTGAGTATAAAGTTTGTACCTACCCTCAGCAGGTACAAAAATGGAGGGTGATGCCTATCGCAACAGGTTAAAAAACTCAGGAAAGATACAGGTAACAAATGGGTGACAGGTATGAGGAGGACACAGCTGTGTGACAGACCCCACACTCAGTGGCAGGTGGAGATGGGAAGTTCCAGATGATGGAGACACGGGGTGGGCTGGGTAGGCTGGCCTTGAAAGAAGGGCATCTCCTCTTTCCTACCCTATCACTAAATGTTCACCCTAGTGACTGAGCAGCAGGAGGAGCTCCCAAACTAGGACTCTTCTAGGTCTCTCTTTTCCACCAGGCACGTCCTGGGCTCATGCACATTCCTAGACAGCCCTTGGTATCCACAGGCCAAATCACAATCAATGGATAATGTTGGCAAGTTTCAGATACCTAGCAATTGAATTCCCGCTTAGATTCCTAGGATTAGTTTAAAAGCATCAATACTACTGATGATTTAATCACCCTAGATGTAGTCTGAGTTTTGGAAAATTTAAGTCCCACGTGATCTGTGTGTAGGCAGTTTTGAGCAAACAGACCTGCGAAATCCCATCAAGGGACCACAGAAACATCATGGGAGACTCTACCACACCCCTGCCCCACCCCAGCCAGCTGTTCACCCCAACTCCTACTGTGTGAGAAAGTTCTAAGGAGGCCTGATCAATTCCTTCCACCATTGTTTAATGACTTCCTGAGCAGGCGTGGGCAATGCAGGGCACAAGGGCTCCAGAGACAGCACGGAGCAGGGGTTCATCAGGTGCCTTGCACAAGAGAACCTTACCTCCCATCTCACAGGCAAGCAAACTAGGGCTCGGAAGGCCAGACAGTTCACCTCAGAGCATCACCAGGGGTGTTTTTACTATCAAAACCCACCTCTGTCTTTGCAGCAAAGTCCCTATAAGAAAGAATAAAGGCCGCCTTTAATCCCAGCACTCGGGAGGCAGAGACAGGCGGATCTCTGTGAGTTCGAGACCAGCCTGGTCTACAGAGCTAGTTCCAGGACACGCTCCAAAGCCACAGAGAAACCCTGTCTTGAAAAACAAAAAAAGAAAAAGAAAAAAAGAATAAAGGCTTCCAGGAAGTCAGGAGCAGTGTGGGCACAATGACCACCTACAGAGCTCTGCCTAACCCCACAGTCTAGCAGGCCTCAATCATCTATCACATGGCAGGCGTTCAGGAGGCCCACCAAACCCAGGTCTCTCCAAAAATACATCATCCTGCCCACAGCAAGAAGCTGAGGCGGCCACCAAATGGGAGCCCCATGCTTATGACTGTGAGGATCTTTAGGGCCAGAACCCTGGAGGTACCCCCAAACAGCATAGAGCTGCAGTGCTTGTCTCTGGGCCTTGTCTGTGTTGGACCCCCTCCACTCCCCCTGAGGTCTGTGTCAATCCACAGGGGCCATTCCATTGCCAACTGAGAACCCCAGCTGCCCTGGGCAGCGTCCAAATGTTAAGCTGCTTTTAGAAAAGTGGGGATTCATCCCTGGGCAGAAGGGATTTAGCCAGAATTGGGTACCATTTAGAGAAGATTACACCCTAATTGCCCTAGTGTCAGCAGGCAGCCTCCTGCCAGCTGAGCCCTGGGACTGGCAGAAGTCCCTAGAGACCCTGGCTTCCCTATCTAAGGACACAGAGTCCAGCACTGGGGCCTGGGGACCAGCCGTCATCTTCCACAGCAGCTGGCTCAACACAGGACTTCCATTTGGCGGCTTGTGGTCAGGACAGAGGGAGGGGTCTAGAGGTCCGATGGGCAGCTTCCAGCTCACATCTGTTCTGGGCTAGAGGAAGACAACTTAACAGGCAGGCAGAGCAGCCTGGACCAGGCCAGGCTACAGACCACAGGTACGTGTAGCAGCAGCTTACTTTTCTTACTGTCTCTACCCTCACCACATTCCTTCACCTCTCTAGCCTGTTTTAGCAAGAGAAATCAGAGAGGATCATGGTCAGAAAATGAGAAGAGAATCTCAAGTATAGGCCATCTCCACCCAAACCCTAGAGGGTTTTTCACCATAGAACCAATAACAAGAAAAGAGCCCAAGGAGAGTTGAGAGACACCACAAGCTGTAAAGACAGATGTGCTTAGCTTTCCGTTCTGAAGGTTCTAGATGGTGGTTAACCCTGTGGACAACAATGCAGCACTATAGTACTGTCCCTGGGTGCACGTCCAACCCTGGTCCTCTATGGGCAGGTCCCTGCCATGAGGGACTTGCATATCCTGAAGTGATATCATTAGGCTCAGACTAATGTTGGGACTATGTGTCCTGAAAGTTAGACTGCCCACAGCTGTCTGATCTCCCATCCCAGCTTGGAGACCTTGGCTTTGTCATGCCTTGGTCTTGTCAAGTCACCCTGGGGAGCCTTCCATTCCTATTCCATTTCTATTCATGCTATCATATGACCCTCACACACTGTCATCCTGGACATCCTCTTTTGGAGATCACCACGGGCTATGTCATTGTCTCCTTTAGCTTAACTAGCTTGTACCCCATAATACAGCACTGCCGGGAGGCAGGGTCTAATGGGAGATTTAATGGTCACAAGAGAGAGCCTTCATGAATGATGACTGACTTCTTGTGCAGCCACACACACCTGTTTCCCCTCTGCTTTCCACCAGAAGTTGAGCAGTGTGAGTCCCTCAGCAAAGGACCAGCAAGTGCAGGTGCCACACTCTTGGACCTCTCAGCCTCCAGAACCATATGCTCAAACAGCCCTTTCCTTTAGATATTCTCTTATAGCAATAGAAAGAGGACTAAGATAGAAGTCCAACTATAATAATAAGAACCTTGGCTGCAGATGCAGCCATAATACAACCACAGCTGATGTCAGGGGTCATCCTTACAACCCTTCAACAAGAATTTAAAGTATGGGGCTATACGTAGGGTACTTAAAGGAGGGGAGACCCAAAGGAAGGTGCAGACAAGCTCAAGTCACTCCAAGATGACTTCTTGGAGGAGTGGGAGAGAGGCCTCAAACCCTCACTCACCCGTGGCCTATCTGAGAGCAGGGTGGTGTTTCAGATTCCAGCTAAGAGGTAGGGAGAAAGGTAACCCATGGTGAAAACTGAGGCACAGTCAGAGGATGAGGAGAAAGGCAGGATGGCCAAGAGCAGCTGTGCAAGAAGGCTCAGGCATGAGACAGGACACCATGTCACAGGAAACCTGGGATGATCTGGTCTAGAGTTCACAGTGCCGCCCAAATAACGAAAGATCCTTATGCAAGCGCACATATAACTGCCCCAATGTAAAGAGGGGCAGATACAGAAGGAGAAGCCAATTGTCTCAGAGTGGCTGGGACCTAGGACTTCAGTGAGGATGAGATAAGGAGCCAGGCAAGGGGCAAGGAAGAAGTCCCAGAGGAAGGTGGTGACAGCAGACACCAGCAGGCACTCAAAGATGGGGTTGACACTGAAATTCTAAGAGAAGCATCTGACTCAAATGCATAGTAATCTGACACCCTTGAGGAGGGACCAGCATCTCCTCCCTTAATGGCTGTCTTGATCAAAATACACATGGCTCAGACAATAGGCTGCTTACAGGAGTGAGGGCCATCCTGGACTGGGCTTAGGCAGAAAGAAAATGACACAGAAACATCTTGTGGACAGATTTAGAAGCAAGAGTATGGGGACACGCTAGAAGAGAAATATAACACTCACTGCCTATGAAAAAAACCTATTCATTATCTGAGGGAAATTCTATTACTTTTTCTCAAGATTAAAAACCAAACAAGACTATCATTAATTAGCAGTGACCAAGGGTAACCCCACCATTCCAGGGACTGGCAAGCCTCAGTTAGGAAGGCAGAGAAGAGGCTGGCCTTGGTCTTCTTCATTACACAGGTGTTCCTAAAATTCATTACACTACACATAAAGAAAAACTAGAGGACTAAAGCGGAAGACGGATTGAGACATACCATAAAACAAAAGAAAATCACACAGTTCAATGGAACAGAACAGGGAATCCAGAAAGAGAGCCACACAAATAGTACTAACTGATGTCTGACAAGGAGCAAAGTCAACTAGCCATGCCAAACCAACTGGCCGCCAGTACTCACACACAGCACCAAACTCTTCATAAAAGTTCATTCAAAAGAGACCAGAGATTCATATGAAAACTATACAACTATGAAGGTAACTAAAAGAAAAGAATCATCTATACGACCTCGGGTTTGGTTAGAAAGTTCGAAACACTAGAAATACTATCCACACACGCCAAGAACAGCATAAAACAGAAAAAAGTCTGTCTATCAAAGATACTACTAAGATAATGAAAAGACCAGTATGGTCTGGGACTTACATTCAAAACAGCTAAGTGCTTGCTATAATATTAAGCTTGGGGTACCACTCCAGCCCTCTAACACCCCTATATCCAAGAAGTCTGGGATGACTGGAAGCCCCTGGTCTGGCAGTTGCCCTGGCTTGAACTCCAACTCCCAGCCTGCCATGCGGTAACCCCTCCCCAGGGAGGGTCAGAACCACTCCCCCCAGGCTATTTAGGCTTGTGCCTGAAAGAAGAATACTTGGTTTTTGGGTTTGTGTGGATCCCCTCTGTCTCTCTCTCCCTTGCCATGCTCTCCCAGCCACCTGAGAGTGCAACATTTATTAAACATGGGCATTTTAATTTGGCTTATCTGGTTTGATTGGATTTCTGTGTGCTGGCAGAGCAGCTCGTCTTAGGAAATATTTCTAACACTTGCTATGGCTACACATATAAGATCACTTACAATTGAAATATAAGAAAGCTAGCAACTGGATTAAAAATGACTAAAACACCAGGAAAGATATCAAATCATACTGATGGCAAAGGAGCATATGAAAAATGCCCTGGGTTCCACAACCTCAACATGGCAAAATAATAATGATGAAATAAAAGGGTGCAAAGAGGCCTGAAGCCATGTATCCTCAGAGAACTGCAAATTTAACAGTAGTCACATTCCATGACACATGTATTAATACAGCCAATATCCAACAACAGCAGGGAAAGCTACCAAGAATGGGGGCAGCAGGAGCTCAGTTACTGCTGATGGAAATACCAAATGGGCAACCAGGCTGGAAGACAGTTTTGCTTTTTACACAGCTAAACAGTTTAAACCTTACTCACATATTTACCCAAATGATTTGAAAACATATCTGCAGTAGCTTTATTCATGGTTTTAAAAAGTAAAGCAACCAAAATACCCTTCAAAGGGTGAATATTGATCAAACATACGGAAAGATGAAGACAGATGAATCTTACATGGTTCAAATTGTAAGACATTCTGATAAAAAGAATGTACAGATGTTAAAAAGATCAGTGATTGGCAGGAACTTGGTAGAGGTGAAAGTGAACTGCAAAGGATATGTTTTTAAGGTAGTAAGTCATACTGTATGACACTGGAAAGATACACACACGATACTAAGAATCTGGTCAAAGCCAGAATACACACACACACACACACACACACACACACACTTTCTTTCTGAGGCAATGTCTCATGTACCAATGAATAAATCCGAATATATGCAAATATTTTTAAAAATTATATTGGGGATCCCAGGATGGAATGCAGAATGGGGCTAAATAATCTAAATTGTAAATGAGAAATATCACGATGGGGTAAGTAACTGTGGGAAAAAGTGAAATCTGTAAAATTAAAGGCAAAAGTTGATGAAGTAGCCTAGTGGGGCACAAATGAACCATCTGGACACAGTGAACTAGGATCAGTATACAGTGTGACAGATGGTGGGTGCCAGGTGTCTCACTGCTGGAGTAGGAGGTCAGATAAGCAGGTGGTGAGAGAATGACCCACGTGCTGACAGATGAAGCTGGCTGCAGTCGTATGAGCTCACACTGCAGACGTGTGTACATGACTTAGGAGACACACTGCTTGCTCTGCACTAGCCATACAGTGAGCAGTTAGATCTTTGTTTCTAGTACCTCTCTCATTTAAAGCAACTAGAGATCTGTGGGAGAAATGCTGGTTCCAGGACTACACATAACTTTACAAGGGGCTAGAGAGCTGGCTCAGTCGGTAAGGTTCCTGCTGCTCCAGTGAGGTCAAAGCAAAGGCACCTGTATAAAAGGCACCAGCACTAGGGAGGCAGAGACAGGAGGATGGTGGGGAGGGCCCTGCTAGTCAGTCAGGAGAGAAAAATCCTGTTCCAAAAACTATGGTGGGGAGCAACTGAAGAAAACATCCAACATGACCTCTGGCCTTTACACATATGTGCACCTGCATACTAACTTCCCCAGTACACACACAAAATGCTTAATAACAAAAAAAATAAGTCACAATAGAGTATGTCAGGATCATAGGAGGAAAAGCTAAAGAAATTTTTATCAGTCAAATTAAGTGTTATCACAATCCAGAGAATAAAGTAAAAGGCCAACATATCTTATACACACAAAATAATAAAAGAGTGAGAGCAAAGGAGAAGTCTATGTAAAACTACCCAAACATTCTGCTGACTTCCAAAGAACACTGGAAAAGAGGGACAGGAGCAACTTTAATGCAGAGAAATCTATCAGGAGTAATACATGATTCACTGCCTCAAAATCTCACGTTGGTTTGTTTGTGGTTTTTTGGTCCACATTACCTGGTTTTGACAAGTGCATAAAATCATTTTTATACCCATCCAGTGTCACACAGAATCATTTCACCATATTGAAAAACAGTCCCTTGAACTTCACTCCCTGCCCACCCGAGTCTCCACCAGGTGATTACCGTCAACAACAGCCATGAAGAAGCAGACATGACATGCTGACGAGACTGTTCTCCTATGAACCCGTAATTCAAACCTACTCAAAAAAAAAGTCAGATAACAAATGTCACCAGTGACTTTCTACAAAACACCTGACCAATCTTCCTTAAAGCTGTCAAAGTCATCAAAATTAAGGAAAGTCTGACAAACTGTCACACCTTCAAGTAGCCTGAGACTAAACGGTGACCAAATGTAATCTGATATCCCAGATGAGACCCTGGGTTAGAAGTAGGACACCAGGTAAAAGAAAGACAGCCTAGCTGCAGCGCAGGCTTTACAGCAGCTGAGATTGGTTCATCAACTTTAACAAACGTATCACAATGTACTACATGAATGAGAGGGACCAAAACTTTCTGTACTACCTGCAATTTTTCTATAAATCTAGAATGGTCCTAAAGTAAATTTGTTTTTGTTTTTGTTATTTGAGAGGGTTTCTCTGTGTAGCCCTGGCTGTCCTGGAACTCACTCTGTAGACCAGGCTGGCCTTGAATTCAGAGATCAGCCTGCCTCCACCTCCTGAGTGCTGGGATTAAAGGCGTGCGCCACCAGAGCCTAGTCGGTGATTTATTTTTTAATTAATGATAAAAAGGCAGCACACAGTTTGACAGAGCCAATGGTTACCACACAGAAACTCGGACACAGGACACTGGTTTTAACAAGGTGTGAGGGCTGGTGTGATGTGACATCATAGGCTGGCAGCTCTGGAGCCTCTGGCAGGTGGTGAGAGCCAGGAAGTGTCCAATCACATGTGCAAGTGTGTTCTCATATGGCTTAGGTCTCACAGGTGCCCAGAGCTCTGTGTTCACTAGTGTTATTTCAGACACGTCTGGCCCTGACCTTGCGTCTGGAGATAACTTTGATCTTTTGATCTTCAGGCCTCCACTTCACAAAAGCTGGGACTACAGGTATGCACCATCTCACACCCTGTTTATCTGGCACTGAGGATCAAACCCAGGGACTCAGGCATGCTAGCCAAGCACTCTACCAACTTAGCTATATCTCTAACTCCTTCAGTGTTTTTTCACAAATGAAATTACATACAGGCAAAGGCAAAATTCCCATTATCCTCATATCTTTTCTCCACATGCCAACTACTTTGGAACAAATAAGTCTAGAAATCTTAATTGAGCCAAGGTAGAAAAAAATGAAGTGCTGCTCAGACAGACATTTAGGAATTATTAGGTTTCAGGTGTGAAAACCCTGTAGGAAAATACTCCTTATTTTCTCAACAGAGCCACTGCTTCAGAAGTAACAGAGCAAGATGAACTGAGGCAGAGAAGCGAGACTGGGCACAGCCAGACACTGCATGTGCAGCAGGAGCAGGGATGAGTCAGCCCACTGCATCCTTCACCTTACTTTTGTTTTGCTTAAAACTAACTCCGCAGCCTGGCATGGTGGCACACACCTTTAATCCCAGCAAGAAGGGAAGAAGGGAGGGAGGGAGACTGTGACACATGCACCATGGTGCCCCCAGACCAGTGTCTGTCACGCACTCATGGGAGGAGGAACCAGCAAGGAGAAACAGCCACTGCTCCCTCAGCACTCAGGTTCTATAACAGACCATGGCTGCTCTGCTCTATATTCTGAAACTCCTAAAACACAATTTTAAACCAGTGATTTCTAAATAGTGAAGCAGCCCTCCACACCTGCTCTCTTCAATGCCACTGTCCACTTGAGCAAGGGGACACATGGCTTCAGAGAAGTTGAGGAGCCCTGGCCCTGAGCCTCCACCTCTGTGCACCTCCAGGCTTGGTCTAGAGAGGAAGGAAAGGAGCCACACTACCTTCTGTTGAACACTAAACCAGAAGGGGCCTGGAGCCCAAACCTCACCTATCTGAGCTTCCATGACCATGAGTCTCTCTCACATGCTGCCATCACAACAAGGCAGAGAATGCCAAGAAGAAATGAAATCATTCTTTTTACATGCAGAACAGCCTGTCAACAAGTCCACATATGGGGGTGGGGGTGGGGGGACTGAATAATGGGAGTGCTGCCCCTATTGGCAAGAACAGTCAAATAAAGACCTAGGTCCCTAAGTAGACCCAACAGGAATGCCACATGAACCTGAGCCAGAGCTCTTGCTGAGGTGACTGCTCAGACCTAATGGAAAGACAGTAACCATCCAAGTGTTCCTAGTGCGCCAGACTGTAGTGATAGGCACCATCATTAAGTCACTACGGCCTAGAAAAAGGAGTGGCTTATTTAAGGCCATACAGTTCCTGAGAGCCCAGGCAGGGTCACAAAACACCCCTCCAGCATCACAGGACTAGGCACCACAAACAACTAGCCTCCTCTCTTGCTCAGGCTTCTCTGAGACCTACTGACTCTTCTGAGAGATGTAGGCTACCAGCGCTGGGCCTGGGCCTCCCTTTGGCCCCACCTGCTAAGCCTCAAAGTATGCTTGGCATCTCTGAAGACAGGCCTGCTCCATCACAGCTGTGCCAGCCCTGTGCCCAGTGGAAGGTAGCCAAGGCCACACCTGCACATGCTGGCAGGGCTGGCCTGGAGCAGCCATTCACATGCCTGGGGCAGATTCTCTGCCAGGTACAGGTATCTAATTCCCGTGCCCCTAAGAACAGCAGGCAGGGTCTGATGTGGCAGTTAAAGACACTGTTAAAAGTAGAAGAGCCCGCCAGGCAGTGGTGGCACACACCTTTAATCCCAGCACTCGGGAGGCAAAGACAGACGGATCTCTGTGAGTTCAAGGCCAGCCTAGTCTACAGATCAAGTTCCAGGGCAGGCTCCAAAGCTACAGAGAAACCCTGTCTCGAAAAAACAAACAAACAAAAAAGTAGAAGAGTCCTATCAAATTCCTTCATGACCCCCTGCCCAACATTTGGAGTTAGAAAGGCAGGCCCAGGGGCTGGAGAGATGGCTCGGCGGTTAAGAGCACTGACTGCTCTTCCAGAGGACCCGGGTTCAATTCCCAGCACCCACATGGCAGCTCACAACTGTCTGAAAATGCAGTTCCATGAGATCTGACACCTTCACACCAATGTGTATAAAATAAAGTTAAATAAATCATTAAAAAAATTAAAAATTTATAAAAAAAAGGGGCTGGAGAGATGGTTCAGCGGTTAAGAGCATTGCCTGCTCTTCCAAAGGTCCTGAGTTCAATTCCCGGCAACCACATGGTGGCTCACAACCATCTGTAATGAGGCCTCACAACCATCTGTAATGAGGCCTGAAGGAAGAATACTGTATACATAATAAACAAATAAATATTTTTTAAAAATTTATAAAAAAAAAAAAAAAGGAAGGCAGGCCCAGAAGAAGGGAGGTCACCCAGCAGTCACCAGAAGAAGCGGGACCACAAGGCCACTGTCTAGATGCCTGTAGTTGCCTCTCTTCAACTGCCTCAAGGATTTGCAGGACTCTTAAGTCAATCGCCTTCACACAAAAAGTAGATTTACTGACACCCTACCTGGCCCCACAAAACACATTTGTGGCTCCTGTGCCTGCCCCTAATATCTGTCTGCTCAAGAAATGGATAAAATGACAGTGTGAGGAAGTCAAGGAACAGGGGAGCGCCTTACTCATTTAAAATGCAATCAGGACTTTCCCGGCTCTGGAAGCAAACACTCCAGGAGGCTGGGCCTCATTTTGGTAGGGCACCAATCTATACACCTTGAAGTGCATCATTCGTCACTCCTGCCTCAAGTGGGCAAGCCCAGAGTTAAAGGACCTGCCAGAAAGTGTCTAAGCTTGAGAGGAAAATGGGACTTCCAAGAAGAAGGGAGAAGAAGCAGAGTGGTCCCACAAACTGGTGAGGCTTGACGTACAGGACAAAGGGAGACATTCGAGCAAAGACAAACAGACACACGGAGAACCTACATGTACCACAGTGAGGAGTTTGGGCCTGAATGAGGTGGAGCTAGGCTGACAAAGCATTTACTGGGTGCAGGTACGGTGCCCAGCCTGGCGCTGGATTCCACCCACATGGGCATGATGATGCATAGAACTTAGCACCGCCAGAAGTGACAAGGGACAGCAGTGAGGGTGTGTCCAGGCCTGTTCTTGGGCCAAGCCCAGTGGAGCAGAAACTGCTTCTGGGGCTCTCATGACAGAGATGGGGAACCTGAACTCAGCCCATTCACCTACAGTGACTACCCTCGCTGCCACTCCAACATACCTGTATACCCACAGCTATAGCTAAGGACACAGCGGGCTGTTTCACGGCCTCTCAGGACCATGAATACCAGGGGCTGGACAATTCTCTATCCTACCATGATGAATAAGGAAAGAAGGCACAACATGACTTGGGACAGATGTGACGCTTACTGATTCATACACACACACCAAACAGCAAAATGGACCATGGAACATCCACTCTACTTTCTGCCTCAGTCAACACCCAGGCCATGGCTGTCAGCAGGACCTAACCACTCACCCAAAAATAAAGACAGCAGGGCCAACACTGAGTCGGCTCACCTACCATAAGCCTCTCCTTAGCTCTGGTCATAAATCCTTTCACCAGGGTCAGCCAGCTTCCTCACCTCAAAGACTTTCATCGTTAAATGCAGGCAGGAGTACAAGCAACTCAACCATGGCATGACTTGTTAGTAACTAAACCTACCACAGCTAGAGGAACAAGCAATTAAAATGGTTCACCTCTCTATGGGAGAAAACTTCCCCCACTGTCTCCTTAAATCTTTTTTTTTTTTTTTTTTTTTTGGATTTTCGAGACAGGGTTTCTCCGTAGCTTTTTTGGTTCCTGTCCTGGAACTAGCTCTTGTAGACCAGGCTGGCCTCGAACTCACAGAGATCCACCTGCCTCTGCCTCCGGAGTGCTGGGATTAAAGGCAAGCACCACCACCGCCCGGCTCCTTAAATCTTTTTTTTTAAATATTTATTTATTTATTTATTATATTATGTGTATAGCATTCCTTCCATGTGTGCCTGCAAGCCAGAAGGGGGCGCCAGGTCTCATTATAGATGGCTGTAAGCCACCATGTGGTTGTTGGGAATTGAACACAGAACCTCTGGAAGAGCAGTCAGTGCTCTTAACCTCTGAGCCATCTCTCCAGACCCCGGCTCCTTAAATCTTGGTTTGTTTTTTAAATAGTAGTTAGTATCTTCAAATACAATACTGACCAAAATTAAGGAGTTTGACAAGGGCCTGCTCTGGCATGGGTGTGAGGAACAGACACAATGTTGACAGGAGGCAAATCGGCACAAACTTCTTGCTAACGCCCTCTAAAGCTGAGGCACTCTTCTAGACTCTACTAGGAACTTCTGGAAGAAACCTTATGCCACCTTACCAAAGGGAGAGGAGCAGTCTGCCCAAGCCTATATAGCCCAGGTGGGGATGAGCCAAGGGGTGGCATCACGCTAAACAGATACCTGAAGATCACTAGAGTACAGACCACACCCCCTTCCTCATCTCCTAAAGGCTTTCTTTCCCTCAAATAAAGCTGTATGCATGTCACGGTTCTTCACCGACTGTGCAAGGAGCTGACAGATGGAAGTCACCGAGGTGGGGACCGGATAGGCCCCCAACAGCCTGTTTTCACAGCAAATACTACTGAAGGAAAGCTGTTCATTCAGAAGAGGATAGTGGGCTCCCAGGAAGTGGCATTCCACCAGAAGTGGGAAGGCAACCCAGGCATCTGCGCAAAGGGAGTGGCACTGTAATTAACAGTTGCTACCTGCCTGGAGGTCCACGAAGGGGGAGGGGAGCCCCAGACAGAAGACCAGATGTGGGATGAGAGCACACCCACTCCATGTTTTCACAGTGCCATCCTTCATCTGTCACACTCGACCCCAAGGGAAGGGCGCCAGTTCTATTACTCTTGTCAGTCCACTGCCTGTAGAGCCTGGACTAGGAAAGTTACTGAAGTTCTCTGACAGACAGTGGATTCGAAGTTCTGTGTGAGGACCCAATTCCTGCCCACCCAAAGCAGCAGTCGCTTCCGGTACTCACCCAGCCCTGCTCTACCCAGATCTTAAAGACTCCCCAGAAGAGTAAGAGAAGCTCTGTAGCTCTGGAGTTCAGGGCTATCCAAGGCTGGCTGGGAGCAGAAGTACCAGAGGAGACGAGTCTGTGACCAATATTCAAGGCCAGAACTGAGTCTGATAGGGAAAGAAGCGGTTCAGATAAACCAACAAGCTACCTGCTTGACCTTTCCCAATACTGCCAGTCCTTTCCTAATACTGAATACTAAGAGCAATACTTCTGGGTTGGGAAAACTGCACCTCTATTTTGCAGAGGTGGAAGCTAAGGCTTAGGGAGAGCTTGTGCCCATGGCCTCATCATAAGCAGCAGGGAATGGTTGGTCCAAACTCAAGTGCATCCTTCTCCCAAAAAGCATTTCTCCAGTCTTCAGAACAAGTCAAGAGGATGGGAGACACTAACACTTAAATCATCCCTTAATAAAGCCTCCTCAGGTCCCTCTGACACCCTTTCCCAAGCCCTTGGCCGGCTTGGGGGGGTCTAATCTGTCTCCCCACAGTGGGATGACACAAAGCATGTTTCCTACAGAAGGAGCACAGACCACGGTCCCAGGAAGTACCCAAGAGGGAGAGCAAGCCTGGAAGTGGTCGATGAAAGCCGTGTATCCCAGCGGTGGGAGCATCATTAATGAGATGAGAAAAATAGCTGAGCCAGCGCTAAGTCACAGATGGGATGGATACCTGGAAATCCAGCCTGTCAAGGGCCACAGGCAACCAGGAGCCACGACTCACTCACTCAGCCCTGTATCCGTCCCTTCACAGCCGCAGGCAGTCAAGAAAATAGATGAAATGTAGAGGGGAAGTGATTTGCTTGAAGGTGACAAACAGTGGCCAACCAGACCCAGGCCCAGGCTCAGCCTTTCCCAGAGGGTCAACCTTGCATCGATAGCCTCAGCTGTAAGCGCATCATCTGCACGCCCCCCACCTACACAGACACACCCAAGGCCACAACGACCACAGCAGAACGTCAGACGTTAACGAAAGGGCCACCAAGGCCTGCAGAGAAAACTAGCGGGTGCGTAGGGCTGCAGGGAGTCTGGACCCCTCAGTCGGGCATTGACAGCCGGAGGAGGCCGAGCTCATTCACTCCCCCCCCCCCCCCACTGCCCTGGGCCGCAACTCTGGGTTCCCTGCCCCACCCCTGGTACCTCCCACTGCTGGGCAGGGTGACCTTAGCGCCCCAGGCGGGGGTCGCAGCCGGCCACTTACTTCTTTGAGCTGCTCCATCTCGCTGCGGATGGCCTCATAGTCCACCTCGAGCTCCTCGAACTGCAGCTTGAGCTGGTGCTTCTCCTCGAGCACTGCCAGCCCATACTCGGCCGCCTGGATCTTCTCACGCGTGGTCTCGGCCAGTTCGTGGGACAGCCGCTTCACCTCGGCGCGCAGCCACTCGGGCTGTGCCTCCATCACGAGATGTGCGTACTCCTCCTCCTCCGACGGCGCGGACATGGTGGCCGCGCGCCGAGGCCGGCTCCCACCTTGGCTCCCACAAGCCGGGCCCTCTTAGCTGCCGCCGCCGCCGCCCAGCCCCGACGGCCGCCCGCGCCGCCGCACTGCTCCTCCCTGACGCGCGGGGAACACTGGGGGCTGCAGTCCCACTGCGCATGGACTACACAACCCGTAGTCCCTTACACCCGCCTGCTCTGCGGCTGTGATTGGTCTAAATATCAAGGGGGCGGGGTTCTAGCAAGCTGCAAGCCTACGTCTCTTTAGCATTGTGGGAGACGTAGTCCTGCTTCGCCCTCACGCCTTGGCTCGTTGTGCGCCGCGCCCGGTTGGCTCCAGTCGGTGATTGGCCGGCGCCGCTGACGTGACAGAAGTAGGGGTGTCAACGACCCGAGCCCAGGGACCCTGCAGCTACCCGGCGAACCTCCAGCCTCGCCCTCCCTGCCTTTGTAGAATAAGGCGAGCCGAGCTGTGGATACCACGAGTAAGATTCGTGTCCTACAACGTCAGAGCATTGCTTGTGAGACTGTGGCGCGCACTCTGTGCGGAATTTGAATGAATTGTGGCGCGCCACGGCCACTGCCAACCCGACGCTAGGGAGTCAGGAGGAGCCTAAACCCGGACACTACTTCCTCTTGTCCCACAGTCCGTTAGGGTATTCTTTCATGAAACTGCAGGCACTTCTGTGAGCACAGCGTCATACAAGTGTTTAAAAGTTGCCTATCCCCGGTTTTCAGCGTGACAAATTATTTCAAGTATAGCTGTATTCTTCACTATAAGTCTAAATAACATAGTGGTTTGTATATAATACGCTTGTTCTCTCTCACTGCCCCCGCCCCGCAAATACCACACCCTACAGCTGCCTACCACCATAAAACACATAGAGGTCAGCGGGAGAGATGGCTCAGAGGATAAAGCGCTTGCTGAGCAAGCACAAGGATCTAATTTTGCATTCCCAGAGCCCACATAAAGCAAAGTCTATAATCCCAATGTTCCCCAGGCAAGATGGGAGGTGGAGGCTGGAGAACCCCCTGAAGCTAGCCTGGCATATGAAAAGAAATAAAACAAAGATAACCCTGTCTCAAACAAGATGGAAGGCAAAAACTGACAACTGAATGTTATCTTCTGACTCGAATCTGCGTGTGGGGCCCTTGTGCACACACAAGAACACGAATCCACACACACACAAAGATTAAAAGAAAACCTAGGCTCAACGCAAGAGTTGTCTAGTAAATAGATTGGACAGGGTGGGACACACCTTTAATCTCAACACTTAGGCAGTTTTAGGAGGATCTCTGTAAATTTAAGGCCAACCTAGTCTGCACAGCAAATTCCAGGACAGTCAGGGCTGCATAGGAGAGACCCTGTTTCAAAGACAAAAAGAGTTTGTAAATAAAGTCTGTCATTCCCCCTTTTCTTTAGCCAACCACCTGGTTGTCTGGGACAGTCTTGGATCTACACTGAAAGGCTCACCACCTATCAGGTCCCTGTAAGCTGTTCACATGAGGAACTAGAAAGAACAGACCTTGCTCCAACAAGCACGGAGCTCTACAGTAGCTGTGCCTACCGGGGCTGACCTGCCTGGGAACCTCCCCAACCCCGACCCACATCTGTCTATGAGGCAAGTGTGTGGAGGAGTGGGAGAGCCAGGAGCCTCTGGTGCAGAAACTTTGAACTTGAAGACAAGGTGATGACAGAGTTGTTGAGATACAGAGGGTGGGTCGCAACCATGATAGGCTTCCTTCCTGAAGCAGGGACAATGCTGACCAGCAAGGTTAGGGCAAAGAGGAAGTATTCTAGGATCCAGTTTGCCACTGGTAGGGGTGGGGGAACCAGGAAATACTTCCCTAAAGGAGATAGCAGCAGGGAGAGATTCAGAGGACTTAGGGAACCAGCAAAAACAAAACTAGATGAATCTCCCTAGCCCCAGATGTTGGGACACCTCTTGAGGTCTCCCAGGGTCACAAAATATGCCAAGTTTTGACCTGCATCAGCTCACTTGGTGCTCTTAAAACTCCAGTTCAGCCAGGCAGTGGTGGCGCACGCCTTTAATCCCAGTACTCAGGAGGCAGAGGCAGGCGGATCTCTGGGAGTTCGAGGCCAGCCTGGTCTACAAGAGCTAGTTCTGGGACAGGCACCAAAGCTACAGAGAAACCCTGTCTCGAAAAACCAAAAAAAAAAAAAAAAAAAAAAAAAACAAACCCACCTCCAGTTCACACCATCTGTTTTATGAATGGGGAAACTGAGGTCCAGTCACACCATCTGTTTTATAAATGAGGAAACTGAGGTCCATTACCAAATCCTAAGTATTGTCCTTGACTTCCCACCCCCTCATTCGCTCATACTGCCAGCAAAGGTGACACCCTGTGTGATGGCACCCATAAATAGTCATGAGTACTGGCACTATTAAGAGATTTGGCTTTGTTCGAGTAGGTGTGGCCTTGTTGAAGGAAGTGGGTCACTGTGGAGGTGGGCTTTGAAGTCTCATATATGCTCAAGCCATGCCCAGTATCTCAAACCACTTCCTGTTACCTATGGGTCAAGATGTGAGAATTCTCAGCTCCTTCTCAAGCACCATGTCTGTCTGCATGCTGCCTTGTTTCCTGTCCTGATAATAATGGACTAAACCTCTGAACTATAAGCCAACCACCCCAATTCAATGTTTTCCTTTACTAGAGTTACTGTGGTCAGGTGGTAGTGGTGCACGCCTTTAATCCCAGCATTTGGGAGGCAGAGGCAGGGAGATCTCTGAGTTCAAGGCCAGCCTGGTCTACGGAGTGAGTTCCAGGACAACCAGGGCTACACAGAGAAACCCTGTCTCAAAAAACCAAACCAAAACAAACAAACAAAAAACCCAAGAGTTACTATGATCATGGTGTCTCTACATAGCAATAGAAGCCCTAACTAAGACACCCTGATCTTCAGCAAATACTGCATGAGAGTTACCTGCTTGTTCGAATGGCCACTCCCTAGTTACAACCCAATCACCTCTGCCTGAATCATTGACATCACCTCTCTCCCTCTCTCCCAAAGCAAAGTTAAGATGTCACAACCACTTCCAAAGGTGTACACGCTCTAAATGGCCCCTTCACACCATCCGTGTGTTGATTCCTCTTCTGTGCTTTAGTTGCTTCCTTCTGGTGAGTGCTGTGTCCTCTTACACTGTGGGTCACCTTACAATGTCAGCTCCAAGAGGCCAGGAACCTTGACATGGCCCAGCATCTTCTGCCTGGTATCTGGGGCTCCAGTCAAGGTCCCCAGGGATTCCTCTGATACAGTGCGACCTAATCCAGCACTACTCCCTGGAAATGCACACCCTCTGGTGATAAAGTAGGGAATGTACATGAGGATGGAGACAGCCTGGCAGAGAAGAGTCCAAAGCAAGTAGTGAGGACTCCCACCAGAAATGCAGACAGTGGCCTTATCTAGTGATGAGCTGCAAAAGCCCCAGCGACAAAGAGGCGTGAATGTCTCCCTATCAACCTGCTATGCCTTTGTGAGCAAAGGCTCGGACGTCTCAGGCATCCCAGACGAAGCTGGCCAGTCCTGCACAAAGATGCCCAGGCTGGGACTTGCCCCATATGGGACTCCTTGCTAAGCTTTGCACATTCACTGTTGCCTGGAGAGCTCTCCTTGCCCATGTGGATATTTCCTCGCTGGCCCAGGAGCAAAGTGCTCTCATCATCAGGTGGAAACCTGCTCGGGTCTGCTTGACTAACCTAGAAGAACGGTGCATGATGTAGCATTCCTAAACACCCATTATGTCTGACGACAGCAAATGATCATTGACTTTAACCTGACCGTCACTCATTCAACAAACTCCCCTGTGTCAGGCCTTGGAGGGCTCAGACGCATCCCTAGTGGCAGCCTTGGAGACCTTACCAGCCTTTGTAGCTTTTGTCCTGCTCCAAGGCCTGTGCCTCAGAATTGATTTTCTGGGCTAGTGAGCTGTCTCAGAGGGTAAAGGCACTTGCTCCAAGACTGATGACCTGAGTTCAATTCTCAAGACCCACATGATGAAAGGTGAGAACTGACGTCCACAAGTTGTTCTTGGACCTACACACACACACACACACACACACACATGCACATAGTCACTCCATGGCAGAGCCCTGGATGGGAGCTGACGTTCACACTTCCTTTCCTCTCACCCCTGGCTGATGAGCAAATGGATACTCCTCTCCCTTGGGTGTTCCTGCCCTGACCTCCACTTCTTTGCTCATGTACCTGGGGGCACGGGGTCCTGTGGCTTGAGCCAAGACAGCTCTGGATGAGACAACCCGTTGGGACTATCATCCAACAGGTAGGCTGTTTGCCAGTGCCTCTCCCAGCTTCACAGAGATCCTTTTGTCCTGTAAAACTCTGACCTACTCCTTAACTGATCCACATTTTCAACACGGACCCTATCAGAACCCCAGGCGGCTCTGTTTGTTTTCTAGAATTCTGTCAAGCAAGGGGATAGAGTGGAGAGTCTGGAAACTAACCCGCTGTGAGGAAACTTGCTAGAAAGGCCGTCGCAGGGGAAAGTCGGGACCACCTCAAGTCAGATGCAAATTAAGCCCAACTAGGATTAAAGACCTAATTAGCACTAGAATACCCCAGAAGAAAACAGAGGTGCAGATTTTTGTGTCCTTGGATTAAGCGGTGTTTTCTTTGGTGTACTTCTGAGCCTAAGGGGGGGGGGGAGAGAAGGGGGGTGCGAGAAATTTGAAATCTCACCTTCAAAGGATGATAAAGGATGATTTTAAAGAAAATGGAAGAAGTCCTGAGACTGGCGTTCAGCCCCTGAGCACAGAGGTGCCAGCCACAAGCTCCAACCTCAGAGCCCTTGCACAGGGTGTCTTGGACCTCTGCAGGCCATGTGTTGTGAATACCCCCATTTGGGGAAGGGTTGAGAGTAAAGGGTTTAAGGATTCTTCTTTCTTTTTCTCTTTCTTTCCTTCTTTCTTTTCTCTCTCTCACTCTCTCTCTCTCTTTTGACAGTCTTTCTACACAGTGAGTCTCTGAAACTCACTCTGTAGTCCAGGCTAGCCTTGAACTCACAGAGCTCTGTCTGCCTCTGCCTCCCAAGTGCTACTGGAGTGAAATATTTTCATCTGAGGTGAGAGACGAGGTGGTAGAATGGAGGGTGGGAGTGGAGGCATAAAAAGAGTAAAGAGCAGGAAGAGAAGCCTCTCGTGCACTAACCTTGAACTTTAGCCATAACATTAACAGCAGCGATTGCCTTGTTTGCTCTTGGCGTCCAGAAAACAACAGAGGGGTCCAAATAACAGAACTCTCTTTTCTCACAGTCCTGGATCACCCAGGTACCAGCACACCCTGGGTCTTGGTAAAGACTTCTTTCCTAGTTCACAAATAGCAATCTTCTGGGTCTGCTTTTTTCCTTACATGATAGAAAAAGGTGTGTGTGTGTGTGTGTGTGTGTGTGAGAGAGAGAGAGAGAGAGAGAGAGAGAGAGAGAGAGAGAGAGACGCATGCCTGTATGCCTGTAGAGGTCAGAAGGTATTAACTGTCCTCATCTATTAATCCTCCTTTGACCCATTCCTTTTGAGGCAGGGTCTCTCCCTGAAGCTGGAGCTCACATTTTCTAGGCTACGTTAGAAGGCAGCAAGCTCCAATAATTCTCCTGTCTCTGCTCTCCTTAAAGCCAGGGTTACAGATGTTGATGGAGTGCCTGGATAATTATATGTGGGTACCAGGATCTGAATTCTTGTTCTCATGATTGTGCATCAAGCCCTTTTAACCACTAGGCTTTCTATCATCCCAGCCCCCACCATCTCTCCCTAGAAGGACACCAGTCCTATTAGATTAGCCCCTCCCCACATATGAGCTCATTTAATCTTTTTTTTACCTCCTCACAGGCCCCATTAGGGATTGGAACTTCTATATAACTAGGGCAGGGGTGCCCAATTCAGTCCATAGCAACAAGAATAATAGCTATCATATGATGATTGGTAGATGTGTAACAATGCACCTACTAAAAATTAAAGTCCCAGGGACTGGAGAGATGGTTAAGAGAACTTGTTGCTCTTGCAGAAGACCTAGGTTTGGTTCCCAACACCCTCATGGTGGCTCACAAACATCTGTAACTCCAGATGTAGGGGCATTTGGCTCCTTCTGACCTCCATGGGCACCAGGCACACATGGGATGCCTTCAAATACATACAGGCAAAACACTAACACAAAAAATAAAATAGTCTAAAAAAGTAAAGTCCCACAGGGCAGTAGTAGCGTACGCCCCAGCACTTGTGAAGCCGAGGCAGGCAGATCTCTGTGAGTTCAAGGCCAACCTGGTCTACAAATGAAGTTCCAGGAATGGCTCCTTAACTACTGAGAAACCCTGTCTTGAAAATTCATAACAAACAAACAAAAAAGTAAAGTCCCAGTTCATTCAATTTTATAATTTCTTTACTCTAATACTTTATTCACTGCCAGTTTTAAGATACCAATGCCAACTAACACGGTGTTGGAAAGAGACGCACAGTAGTGACTATTGCCTGATGATTCCACTCAGATACACAGACTGAGACGATCTCGGAAGGACAGACGGCAGTAACACAGGAGTTAGACAGTGAGGAGGCTTTTAGTAGAGTAGAACTGGAAGTATACGTAATTAAACATTTTAATAGAAGCGATTAGTAGGAAGGTTTCTGCAGATGTGACAGCCTGCTTTCTCAAGTTCAGCGTGTTCTGAACCTGATAGCTTTAGTTGCACCCCAAGAGCTTCGTTACTGTTATTATCTTTTATTGATATATTTATATATTTGAAATTATCCAAGTCAGCTCTTAGGATCTGCCTGTCTCTACTCTTCAAGGTTGGGGTAATATCTATCTCTTTAAATAGGTGCTGGGGATTCAAACTCAAGTTCTCAGGCGTGCAGAGCAAGCATTTCTACCCACAGAACCAACCTTCTCTCCATCCCCTAACTTTAGGTACTTTCAATGAGACTAACAAGCCAGGCATGGGAGACTCAAGCAGGACTTTGAGATCAGACCAGACTACTTAGTGAACGGCAGGCCAGTTTGGATGAATAGCAAGCACTGGCCTTGCAAGTGTGAAATCTTCAGTTCCATGCCCAGAACACAAGCAAAAAGAAGAGCAGGAAGCCTGGTGGAGGAGGAACACGCCTTTAATCCCAGCACTTGGGAGGCAGATCTCTGTGACTTTGAGTCCAACCTGGTCTACGGGGCAAGTTCTAGGATACATAGGGGACACAAGAAAACCCTGTCTCAAAAAAAAAAAAAAATCCCAGAGCATGGTGGGACATTTGCATATTTGTAAACCCAGTGACAGCAAGGTTGGAGGCAGCTCACTCCCAGCATAGGCTACTTGGTGAAGTTCCAGACTAATGACATGAGAGATGTTGTCTCAAACAAAAGGTGGGAGGCATATGAGATACAACACCCAAGGCTGGCCTCTGACTTTAATTTTTAATGGCGGTGTAGATGATTACATACCTACCAACCTTCAGTTAATAGCTATTATTCTTGTTGCTGCCGACTGAATTGGGTACCGCTGCTTCAGTTGTATAGAAGCTCTAAACCCGAATAGGGCCCATGAGGATGTATGGAGTTTGAATATAATTGACCCCCATAAACTCATTGGGGGTGGCATTATTAGAAGGTGTGGCTTTGTTGGAGGAGGTGTGGCCTTGTTAGAGGAAGTGTGTCACTGTGGGGGCAAACTCTGAGGTCTCCTCTGCTCAAGCTTTGCTCAGAATGACACTCAGATCACTTCCTGTTGTTTCTAGGTCAAGGTGTAGGACTCTCATTCTAGCACTGTGTCTGCCCGCACACCACCGTGTCACACCATGATGACTGACAATAGACTAAACCTCTGAAACTGTAAGCCAGCCCCAATTAAATATTTTCCTTTATAAGAGTTGCCATGGTCATGGTGTCTCTTCACAGCAATAGAAACCCTAGCTAAGACAGAAAGTAATGAAGATTAAATGATTTCATATGTGGGGAGGGGAAGATCTAATAGGGCTGGGGTCTACATGGACATATACCTGTATAACACACATATACACACACTAAAAAAAAAAAGAAAAAAGAAAAAATGTACCTACTGTTTGTTCCTTCCTGAAGGCTCACGGGTGTGTTGGATTTCTATCACTGTAATGAATACTTAAGACAGCTTACAAATGGAAAGGCTTCCCTTTGGTTCAGCCTTGGAGGTTTCAAACCGCGACTGCTTGAGCCCTTTGCTTCCGCGGCCTGTGGTGAGGCAATACTTCACATAGAGTGAACCTATTCTTCTCATGACCAGAGGTATGAGAAGATACAGGAAGGGGCAGGGTTCCACTGTCCCCTTCAATAGCATGCCTCCCAGAGACTCAAATACTTCCGACCTGGTTAACTGACGCACTCCTATAAAATGTGATTGTCCAAGAGAGGTTGTAGCTCAGAAGTTGAAGTCATTCCTGATGTTTCAGACAGAGGAAGTTGTAAAACTAGGGATTAATTACAAAAGGACAAAGCCATAAAGAAGTAGCTGTCAGGGACCTGTGGCTGGATCCCAAAGTCATGTGCATCAAGAACACGTGGAAAACCAGTGGAAAACCACGGTCAAGGTCACAGCTACCTGGATCTGTGATGCTGGATAAGAGCTCAGAGAGAGAGGTCATTCTAAAGTTCGCATCAGCCAGAGCCTGAACATCATAGGGTACCACCATCTGGAGAGTACTACATTCTTCCTTCTAGGGGTCTCATCTCACTGGCCCAACCTATGTGAGTCCATCCAGGGTTCTAAAAGGAAGGGTCACCAGGATAGGGTTAGGGTTAGGGTAGCTTTTAGCTTGACAGCCCTTGTACCCCCCACTCCCCGGTACATAGGAACAAGTAAGTGTTGTAGAAGTGGTCTATGAGTAAAAATAGATAACAAGAAAAGATAGTTTTTTTAAAAAAATATTTATTTATTTATTTATTATGTATACAATATTCTGTCTGTATGCCTGAAGGCCAGAAGAGGGCGCCAGACCTCTTTACAGATGGTTGTGAGCCACCATGTGGTTGCTGGGAATTGAGCTCAGAACCTTTGGAAGAGCAGGCAATGCTCTTAACCACTGAGCCATCTCTCCAGCCCCCAAGAAAAGATAGTTTTAAAAAAGATGTATTTATGTTTATGTGTATGTTTATGTAGGTGTGCCTGTGTGAGTGTATGCCATGTATATGCAGGTGTCCAAGGAGGCCAGAAAATGACGTCAGATCCCTTGGAGCCGGAGTTACAGACAGTGGCTGGAAACCAAACTCAAGTGTTCCGGAAGGGCAGCCCACAGTCTCAGCCTCTGAGCCATCTCTCCAGTCACAATAGACGGGAGTTTTTGTAATAAAAGTGTTATTTGGATTTGATGTGGTGGTCCATGCCCATAAGCACTTAGGCGGCTGAGGCAAGCAAGATGGCTAAAGGGCAAGGCTGGCCTGGCCACTGAGATAGTTCAGGACGGCACGGGCAGCTTAGTGGGTCCTTGACTCGAAAGACAGAGTACGGGAAACACGGTGCAGTGGGAGAGTTTGTTTGTTTGGTTTTAATTTTTGTTCAGTATTGTTGTGGTGTTTTTTTTGTTTTTTGTGTTTTTTTTTTTTTTTTTGGTTTTTCAAGACAGGGTTTCTCTGTAGTTTTGGTATCTGTCCTGGAACTAGCTCTTGTAGACCAGGTTGGCCCCGAACTCACTGAGATCCACCTGCCTCTGCCTCCCGAGTGCTGGGATTAAAGGCATGCACCATGACCACCCGGCTTGGTTTTGTTTTTTTGAGACAGGGTTTCTCTGTAGCTTTGGAACCTGTCCTGGAACCCATTCTGTAGACCAGCCTGGTCTCGAACTCACAGAAATCCACCTGTCTCTGCCTCCCGCGTGCTGGTATAAAAGTCTGTGACAGAGACGCACAGAGGAGGAGCGAGGAGGAGCAGCGGCCAGACTCACAGAGGCGGAGCGGCCGCCAGACGCAGAGGAAGAGGCTTTGGGGAACCGGCGCAGCATATAAGGAGAGCAGATCGCCCTACTACAATTGAATCAAAGAGGTAGGCCTTTGGTTGGCCAGGTCACTGGCACACGGGGAACCTGGTCCTGTCCTGAAGACCCTTCGGAGGGGTGAGAGGGTTCTTGGCCTGCAGCAGGAACCAGGAAAGAGAGCGAGGGCATTTTGTAAGCGGAGCCCTTGGCCAGCAGGGAAACCTGATCCAGTTTTTAAAAGACCCATTAGATAGGATCAATAGGAGGAGATGGGCAGGCGCCAAGGCAAGAATTCACCCAATAATCTGAAAAACAACATGAAAACACCAGAACCCAATGATCTTACAACAGAAGTATTTGAACAACCTAACACAGAAGAAGTGGAAAAAATTGACTTTATGAAGACAATAGAGTCCCTTAAACAACATGTAAAAAATGCCCTTATAGAAATGGATGAGAAGTATAACAAAAAGTTTGAAGAAATGAGTAAATACGTACATGATACCCTGGGAAACCAAGAAAAAAACGATCAAACAGGTAATGGAAACAGTTCAAGAATTGAAAACTGAAATGAAGGCAAGGAAGAAAATACAAACTGAGGACCAGCTGGATATGGAAAATCTAGGCCAACGAGCAGAGTCTACAGAAACAAGCATAATCAATAGAATACAAGAGCTAGAAGAAAGAATCTCAGATGCTGAGGACACCATAGAGAAAATAAACGAACAGATCAAAGAAAACAGCAAAGCCAACAAATTCTCAACACAAAACATTCAGGAACTATGGGACACAATAAAAAAACCAAACCTAAGAATAATAGGAATAGAAGAAGGAGAAGAGTCACAGCTCAAAGGCCCAGAAAATATTTTCAACAAAATAATGGAAGAAAACTTTACCAACTTAAAGAAAGATATTCATTTAAATATTCAAGAAGCATACAGAACACCAAACAGACTGGATCAAAGAAAAACATCTCCTCGCCATATAATAATCAAAACACAAAATATACAGGTTAAAGAAAGAATATTAAGAGCTGCAAAGGAAAAAGGGCAAGTAACTTATAAAGGTAAACCGATCAGACTTCCACCTGACTTCTCTATGGAAACTATGAAAGCCAGAAGGTCCTGGATAGAGGTTCTGCAGAAGCTAAGAGACCATGGATGCAAACCCAAACTACTATACCCAGCCAAGCTATCGTTCATTATCAATGGAGAAAACAAGACATTCCAGGATAAGAACAAATTTAAACAATATGTAGCCACAAATCCAGCCCTACAGAAAGTAATAGAAGGAAAATCGCAACCCAAGGAATCCAACACTGCCAACACTGCCTACAATAACCCAGGCATCTAATGACCCTTCACCAGCACATCTCAAAGAAGGGGGACACACAATCTCTACTACCAAAAGCAATAAGAATAACTGGAGTAAACAACCACTGGTCATTAATATCACTTAATATTAATGGGCTCAATTCACCTATAAAAAGGCACAGGCTAAAAGATTGGATACGAAAACAGGATCCAACATTCTGCTGTTTGCAAGAAACACATCTCAACCACAAAGACAGGCACCTACTCAGAGTAAAGGGTTGGGAAAAGGTGTTTCAAGCAAATGGTCCTAAGAAAAAAGCAGGTGTGGCCATACTAATTGCTAACAAAACTGACTTCAAACTAAAATCAATCAGAAGAGACCGAGATGGTCACTTTATACTCATAACAGGAACAATTCATCAGGATGACGTCTCAATCCTGAATATCTACGCCCCCAATATAAAAGCACCTACTTATGTAAAAGAAATATTACTAGAACTCAAGGCAGACATCAAACCACACACACTAGTAGTAGGAGACTTCAACACACCTCTCTCTCCAAGGGACAGGTCAATCAGGCAGAAACCTAATAGAGAATTAAGAGAATTATTGGAGGTAATGAAGCAAATGGACTTAACAGACATCTATAGAACATTCCACCCAAATAAGAAAGAATATACCTTCTTCTCTGCAGCTCATGGAACCTTCTCAAAAATTGACCACATACTCGGAAACAAAGGAAACCTCCACAGATACAAAAAAATATCAGTGTCCACCTGTGTCTTATCAGATCATCACGGATTAAAGTTAGAAGGCAACAACCACGCTGCCCCCAAAAAACCGACAAACTCATGGAAACTGAACAGTCAACTACTGAACCACACCTGGGTCAAGGAAGAAATCAAGAAAGAAATTAAAGTCTTCCTTGAATTTAATGAAAATAAAGGGACAACATACTCAAACCTATGGGACACAATGAAAGCAGTGCTAAGAGGAAAGTTCATAGCACTAAGTGCCCACTTAAAGAAAACGGAGAATGCATACATTGGGGACTTAACAACACACCTGAAAGCTCTAGAAAAAAAGAAGCAGACGCGCCCAGGAGAAGTAGAAGACTGGAAATAATAAAACTGAGGGCTGAAATCAACAAAATAGAAACACAGAAAACAGTCCAAAGAATCAATGAAACAAAAAGCTGGTTCTTGGAGAAAATCAACAAGATCGACAAACCCCTATCCAAACTAATTAAATGACAGAGAGAGAACACGCAAATAAATAAGATCAGAAATGAAAAGGGGGACATAACCACAGACACAGAGGAAATTCAGAGAATCATTAGATCTTACTACAAAAGCCTGTATGCCACAAAACTGGAAAATACAAAAGAAATGGACATTTTTTTAAATAAGTACCATATACCAAAGCTAAACCAAGACCAGGTGAATGATCTAAATAGACCAGTTACTCGCGAAGAATTAGAAATGGTTATCAAAAATCTCCCTTTGAAAAAAAGCCCAGGACCAGATGGTTTCAATGCAGAATTCTACCAGAACTTCCAAGAAGAACTAATACCTATACTCCTTAATGTATTTCACAATATAGAAACAGAAGAGTCATTGCCAAATTCCTTTTATGAAGCTACAGTTACCCTGATACCAAAACCACACAAAGACCCAACCAAGAAAGAGAATTACAGACCTATCTCACTCATGAACATCGACGCAAAAATTCTCAATAAAATACTGGCAAACTGAATCCAAGAACACATAAGAAAAATTATCCATTATGATCAAGTAGGCTTCATCCCAGAGATGCAGGGATGGTGCAACATACGCAAATCTATCAATGTAATCCACCATATAAATAAACTGAAAGAAAAAAACCATATGATCATTTCATTAGATGCTGAAAAAGCATTCGACAAAATTCAACACCCCTTTATGATAAAGGTCTTGGAGAGAATAGGGATACCAGGGACCTACCTAAATATAATAAAAGCTATTTACAGCAAGCCAACAGCTAACATTAAATTAAACGGAGAAAAACTCAAAGCCATCCCACTAAAATCAGGAACACGACAAGGATGTCCACTCTCTCCATACCTCTTCAACATAGTGCTTGAAGTTCTAGCAATAGCAATAAGACAACATAAGGAGATCAAGGGGATTCGTATTGGAAAGGAAGAAGTTAAGCTTTCGCTATTTGCAGATGATATGATAGTATACATAAGCGACCCCAAAAATTCTACCAAAGAACTCCTACAGCTGATAAACACCTTTAGTAATGTGGCAGGATACAAGATCAACTCCAAAAAATCAGTTGCCTTCCTATACACTAAGGATAAGGAAGCAGAGAGGGAAATCAGAGAAGCATCACCTTTCACGATAGCCACAAATAGCATAAAATAACTTGGGGTAACTCTGACCAAGGAAGTGAAAGATCTATTTGACAAGAACTATAAGTCTTTGAAGAAAGAAATTGAAGAAGACACCAGAAAATGGAAAGACCTCCCTTGCTCGTGGATTGGGAGGTTCAACATAGTAAAATTGGCAATTCTACCAAAAGCAATCTATAGATTCAATGCAATCCCCATCAAAATCCCATCAAAATTCTTCACAGATCTGGAGAAGACAATAATCAACTTTATATGGAAAAACAAAAAACCCAGGATAACCAAAACAATCTTATACAATAAAGGATTGTCTGGAGGCATTACCATCCCTGACTTCAAATTCTATTACAGAGCTACAGTATTGAAAACAGCTTGGTATTGGCATAAAAACAGAGAAGTCGACCAATGGAATCGAATAGAAGACTCTGACTTTAACCCACAAACCTATGAACACCTGATTTTCGATAAAGGAGCTAAAAGTATACAATGGAAAAAAGAGAGCATCTTCAACAAATTGTGCTGGCAAAACTGGATGTCAATCTGTAGAAGAATGAAAATAGATCCATATCTATCACCATGCACAAAACTCAAGTCCAAATGGATTAAAGACCTCAATATCAGTCTGAACACACTGAACCTGATAGAAGAGAAAGTGGGAAGTACTCTACAGCACATGGGCACAGGAGAACACTTCCTATGTATAACCCCAGCAGCACAGACACTAAGGGCATCATTGAATAAATGGGACCTCCTGAGGCTGAGAAGCTTCTGTAAAGCAAAGGACACTGTCACTAAGGCAAAAAGGCAACCCACTGACTGGGAGAAGATCTTCACCAACCCCGCAACTGACAAAGGTCTGATCTCCAAAATATATAAAGAACTCAAGAAACTAGACCGCAAAAGGCTAATCAACCCAATTATAAAAGGGGCACTGAGCTGAACAGAGAATTCTCAACAGAAGAAGTTCAAATGGCTAAAAGACACTTAAGGTCATGCTCAACTTCCTTAGCGATCAGGGAAATGCAAATCAAGACAACTTTAAGATACCACCTTACACCTGTCAGAATGGCTAAAATAAAAAACACCAATGATAGCCTTTGCTGGAAAGGTTGTGGAGAAAGGGGTACACTCACCCATTGCTGGTGGGAATGCAAACTTGTGCAACCACTCTGGAAAGCAGTGTTTCGGTTTCTCAGGAAATTCGGGATCAACCTACCCCTGGATCCAGCAATACCACTCTTGGGAATATACCCAAGAGAGGCCCTATCATACAACAAAAGTATATGCTCAACTATGTTTATGGCAGCATTGTTTGTAATAGCCAGAACCTGGAAACAACCTAGATGCCCTTCAACGGAAGAATGGATGAAGAAAATATGGAATATATACATATTAGAGTATTACTCAGTAGTAAAAAAGAAGGACTTCTTGAATTTTGCATACAAATGGATGGAAATAGAAAACACTATCCTGAGTGAGGTAAGCCAGACCCAAAAAGAGGAACATGGGATGTACTCACTCATATTTGGTTTTTAGCCATAAATAAAGGACATTGAGCTTATAATTCACGTTCCTAGAGAAGCTAAATAAGAAGGTGAATCCAAAGACAAACACATAGGCATCCTCAGGAATATTAACCTTCATCAGGCGATGAAAGGAGACAGAGACCCACATGGGAGCACCGGACAGAAATCTCAAGGTCCAAATCAGGAGCAGAAGGAGACGGAGCACGAGCAAGGAACTCAGGACCACGAGGGGTGCACCCACACACTAAGACAATGGGGATGTTCTATTGGGAACTCACCAAGGCCAGCTGGCCTAGGTCTGAAAAAGCATGGGATAAATCCGGACTAGCTGAACATAGCGGACAATGAGGAATACTGAGAATTCAAGAACAATCGCAGTGGGTTTTTGATCCTACTGCACGTACTGGCTTTGTGGGAGCCTAGGCAGTTTGGATGCTCACCTTAAGAGACCTGGATAGAGGTGGGCAGTCCTTGGGCTTCCCACAGGTCAGGGAACCCTGATTGCTCTTCGAGCAGATGAGGGAGGGGGACTTGATCGGGGGAGGGGGAGGGAAATGGGAAGCGGTTGCAGGGACGAGGCAGAAATCCTTAATAAATAAATAAATTGAAAAAAAAAAAGTCTGTGACACCACCATCAGGCCAGTGCTTTCTTACTAGGTCTGAAGCTTTAGGTTTAACCTATAGTATTGCAAAAATAAATAGATGGACAGAAAACATCACAAACAAGATGCTATTTGCAGTCTTGTTGCGTGGGTGCATGTGTGTGTGTTCCATGTGTTCATGTGGGCTGTGTGGGTGTGAGCGGAAGCTAGAGGTCAATATGGAGTGTCTTCCTCAACAGCCCTTCTTCCTGTTTTTGGCAATGAACCTACAGTGCATCTTTCAGCCAGACCGGCTGCTCAGCAAATCCCATGGACCATCCTGCCTCTACCTCCTCAGGGCTGGGATAACAGGCACACACTGGGGATCTGAACTCAGGTCCTTACGTTTGCACAGTGAGGCCTTTACTACCTGAGTCACCTTTTAGCCCCCTAATCATCAATTTGGATGCTATATAGTTATAAGATTAGTACAGTTTTTCCCCTAAAGAGCACCTATGAGTCTGGAGAAAATAATCAAAACAGTGAAACCCAAAAAGCAAAAGCCCAATCCACTCAGTGCTCTGGAAGTTTCTTTCCCAATCGCATGCATCAGACTAAATATTTATGGAAACTGCTGATGTTGGATACAAAGAGCCTGCGTTATTCTTGACTAGTAAAATTGCTATCATCTCTATTTCTTTTTGCTTTCAGATTGGCCAATTTTTATTGATCTGTCTTTAAGTTTGCAATTGTTTGTTCTGCCTTTGTTGTCTCTAGTCAGTGCTCCTCTTCTGTTACTATGCTTTTCAGTTCCCAAATTAGGATTCCCGCTTGTTTCTTCAGTGTAACCTGTCTTTGTGGAATCTCCTTATTTGTTGAATCACGCTGTCATGCTCGTCCTTTAGCTACTTAACTTTTCTAAAACTTAATCTTTGAACTTCTTTAGCATAGCCGCTTTGAAGGCTTTGTCTGATAAATCCAGTGTCTGAGGACAATAGGACACAATTCTTCCTGGATTTCTTTTTTCTGAGTGTTTGTTAAACCCTTGGCCTTTGAAGGACAGTATTGTACCAACTCAGATAATGGTTTTGTTTGTGTGTTTGTTTGCTCCCAGACTCTGTCTCCCTGACGACACGTAGCTGTCTTGTTTTGTTTTTATTCATAAGCCCTGCTTCCCAGCTTTTGCCTCTGTGACTTCATAGCTGAGCATTCAGCCAAAGGCTTGCCAGCTTATACTCAGAGCCAAAAATGGCTTCTATCCTTGGCCAAAAAAGCAGAGGCTGAGCAGAATGGTTTTAACCATGACCACATCCAAGTCTTCTCTGGCTTCTACAGAAGGAAATGAGTCTCAACACAATGACCATACAACCCAGAAGGTTTTTTCAGGATAAAAGGTTTGCTTTTGCCAAAGGGTGAGCACCTGTGTCAGGCCAAGCAGTCAAGCGCTCACAGCAGGGGCCACTGGATGTTTAATCCTAACATGAATCCGTCCTGTGTCTCCCTCAGCATGGTCAGGAGCTCGACTTCACATGGCATACGACTGGCTAATTTAAAGCACCACAGCTGGTAAGAAGAATGAAGATTTCGGCACCGAGTACAACCTTGCACATATATTTTGATTTCAAAAAGTACTGACCCTGAAGAAATTTGAATTTCTGCCAAGTGGCTTTTTTACAATTTTTTTTTGTTTTTTTTTTTTTTTTGTTTTGTTTTTTTTGAGACAGGGTTTCTCTGTGGTTTTGGAGCCTGTCCTGGAACTAGCTCTTGTAGACCAGGCTGGTCTCGAACTCACAGAGATCCGCCTGCCTCTGCCTCCCGAGTGCTGGGATTAAAGGTGTGCGCCACCACCGCCCGGCTTTTTTACAATTTTTTAAATTAATTTTTTAAAATTTATTTTACATACCAACCACAGTTTCCTCTCCCTCCTCTCCTCCCATTTCCTCCCCCACCTCCCATCTATCCACCCCATACAATTCTTTTTTTTTTTTTTAAATATTTATTTATTTATTATGTATACAATATTCTGTCTGTGTGTATGTCTACAGGCCAGAAGAGGGCACCAGACCTCATTCCAGATGGTTGTGAGCCACCATGTGGTTGCTGGGAATTGAACTCAGGACCTCTGGAAGAGCAGGCAATGCTCTTAACCACTGAGCCATCTCTCCAGCCCCCTACAATTCTTTTTTTAACAGAGTTTTGTCTTATTTAACCTTTTGACAGAAAAAAGAGTGAGACATAAAGATAGTAGGAAATAAACAAAGTTAGAAATAGAGGGGGAATAAAGATATTTCTTTTCCATATCCTCCAATCAGAAGAGGGAAAGGAGGAAGATGGGGAGAGAGGAAGCGTGGCTAAGGTGTGAGGAGCGAGCTTCCAAGGAGTCCCCTAATTACAAGGCACTTATCCCATGACAGGAACCCCACCCTCATGACCTCCTAAAGGCTCCCAGGGACTGGAGAAGAAACCCTTCTGGCATACTTGGACATGGGACCCCTGTAAACTGGAATTCCAACAGCCTGTTGGCGAAGTTCTGACTGGGGCTTCAGTTATATGGGAAAGTAATCGCTGCTGGGTCAAGGAGACCAAGCCGAGAATGTGCAGGGACGTTTGGATGGGTTCTGTGAAGTGACTGCAGTTGTCTCCTCTACCTGCAAGTGTTCATGGGGTGGACACCACATCAGATTAGAGACTTTCTCCCGACCTGTTGTGAGATGACAAACATGTAGATTTGCTCTTCAGCCCATATTAATTGCCTACACCCCATGATAACACACAGAATTACCTAATCCTATATACGTCCTTATATGCCATTAATTTGAAACAATGTACAATACCTGCTGGATAAGGAGATAATCACTTGCTGGGCAGTGGTGGCACACGCCTTTAATCCCAGCACTCAGGAGGCAGAGGTGGATGGATCTCTGTGAGTTTGAGGCCAGCCTGGTCTACAGAGCTAGTTCCAGGATTGGCATCATAGCCACTGAGAAACCCTGTGTCAAAAAACAAAACAAAACAAAAAATAAATAAAAACAAAACAAAAGAGGCAAAAACAAAAAAGAAAGAGATGATCACTTTAATTAATGATAATGTTAAACATTGCCAACTTATCACCAACAAATTCACTTCAGACCGTCATGTGACTCACACACAAAAGGTTCCTAGACCTTAAGATTCTGGTTGAGGAAAGGAGTCCACGAGTGCCACCTAGTGGTGAGTACTGGGATTTTTTGACAAGGACTTTGTCAGTTGCTATGTACATCTATTGTTAGAGACAAAATTACTGGCTTGCAAGTAGGCATTTACCGAACTCCACTAAGCCTGAGGGCCCTACAATAATCTTGAAATCTGAAATACCCACAATGCATGAGTGATAGCGAAGACACACTCCAGGGAAGACGGGGCCGAGAAGACTTCCCAAGTGAGCTGGAACATCAAACAAGGGAAGCATACCCACAGGATGAACAGACAACCATCTGGGGGTCTTCCAGGTCTATGGCCACAATGATGCTGCCCCATGAGCAAGGACCTTCAGAGCTGCTTAACTTACAGATAGCCATTTTAAGGTGAATGGCTAACATCTGACCCTATGGCCACCATAACATGACCTACTAATGAAGAATCTCAGAGCCAAGGCAGTGAGAACAAATCCACCCAATGGGATGACCTGTGGGCCGTTTTCCTTACAGTTGTGGAAGGATTGCACAATGCTAAGAGTCCTTGTGTTAGAATCTCGCTGACTCATAAGCAGCGACCAGTGGCTTGGCCGTGTGGGAGACGGCAGCAGTGAAGTGGGTTTTTGAAAGGATACCCAAGTTGTGTGTGGCCCTGAGGAACTCACTATCGACACCTGAAGAACCCTTCTAAGATCAAGTAGATGTAGCAGGCGTGTGTCCCAGGGGACTCAAATGAGGTGCCCACCGGGGGAACTGCAGCTGAGCAGACAGGGGCTGCTTGTGTGAATCTCTTGTTCCTTCTGGGGTATAAGATGCCCTTAATAACTCTCTTGTCAAGCCAGATATGAGAATGCGTGCCTGCAATCTCAGGGCTAGGAGGCAGATGGGAAACTCCCTGGGGCTTGCTGGCTAGCCAACCTAGCTGAAGGGCTCAACACCAGGTTCAGGGAGAAACCTTGTTTCAAAACATAAGGTGGGACTGGAGACAGAGGTTAGTGATAGACAAACTGTAAACTATTAAAAAATTAAATGTGAGCCAGGCAGTGGTGGCACAAGCCTTTAATCCCAGCACTCAGGAAGCAGAGACAGGCAGATCTCTGTGAGTTCAAGGCCGGCCTGGTCTACAGAGCAAGTTCCAGGAAGTCTCCAGAGGGGAAAAAATGTTTTTTTCTTTAAAAGAGTTGCTGTGGTCATGGTGTCTCTTCACAGTACAGAACAGTGATTAAGACGGGGCTAAGGATTGACCAATTTGTTGAATCAATTCAAAGGACCAATCCTTGGTTTTACTGATTTTTCTCTAATTCTCACCAAGTCCTGATTGTTATCTTTCATTGCTTCCTTCTATTTGTTTTAGGGTTGTTTTGCTCCTTCGTTTCTCAAGACAGATGCTTAGATCACTGTCCAGATATTTCTTCTCTCGTTTCTCAAGACAGATGCTTATATTGCCATCCAGACGTTTCTTCTCTTTAACAAACATCTCTCATAAACATCCAATGTGAACATAGTTTTACCCACGTCCAACAAATTTTGAGATGTGTATTTAATTTCGGCCTAAAATATTTTACAATATGGGCATGGTGGTTCACCCCTAAAAGCTCAGCATAAGGAGGTGGAGGCAGGAGGACCAGGAATTTAAGATCATCCTCAGCTACATAGTAAGTTTGAGGCCAGTTATACACACACACCCCCGCCCCGCTGTAGCCCTAACACCCACTGTTAGTTTTATTTTTTGAGATTTCTTCTTCTTTTATTTTTTGGGTTGGGGGGCGGTGTTGAGACAGGGTTTCTCTGTGTAGCTCTGGAGCCTGTAGACCAGGCTGGCCTTGAATTCACAGAGATCTGCCTGCCTCTGCCTCCCAAGTGCTGGGATTAAAGGCAATGCGCCACCACCTCCTGGCTCAGGATTTCTTCTTTGCCCCAGTAATTAGTTAGAGGTGAGTTGTCTGAGAATAGGAGCCAACCTGGCTATGGGGAAAGTGTCTGAGTTCCTGAATTGCGGTGCCCAGCCCAGGGCAGGTATAGCCCACGAGATTTCTAAGTTTAGCTGGCACTGACATCTGCATTTCCTGATGGAAAAACCACTAGGCATCAGTATTGCTGGTAACATGTGGATGCTGGCAATGATGTCTGGTCTTTGGAAGCAATGTTGGATTATATGTTTCCTTCCCTGGGTTTTGCATGAAGCTGGAACTCACAGAACTCAGATTTAAGGCACTTCGAGTGGACTGGAGGGAGGAGGAACAGAAACTTGGACTGAGGAAGTATCAGGACATTGGTTTGGGGCCTGAGCAATGTTCCCAAGATATTGGGTGTTCTCAGTCAACATGAACACAGTGCCATGCCATAAGCAATCATGGAGTCTGGGGACCACATTTAGACCCAATCCAGGAGACTCTGAGAATTTGTGATATAGATAAAGAAACTGAAGTAGGAGGAACAAGTCTCTTTCAACATTCAGAATGAACACTGGCCTCCAGGCAGTAGCTGACTCCCTGGGCACAGTTCAGTTCCCGCAAACAGAATGGAAAACATAAGCTAGATATTTAGGACCCAACCAAGTGGTTATGGCAGGTCTGGGACATCAGCCTCAGAATCATTGGTAGCTGATCACATCCACCATGATCCAGAAGCTTCTCACTTCCTGTCTCACAGCCCACTGTCACCCACTCTAGTCTCAGAATCATATTAAGGAAGCATCTCACCATTTCCTCTCTACCCTGTGCCCACGACAGACAACTGAAAACTGATTCTTTCACGGGCCACAGCAAGAATGGCAGAGTCCCTCTTGGCAAACTTCAAGGTAGTTAGTTCCCAGCAAGCTTATCTTCGGCATGAGCTCCACCTGAAATCTGGCTGAAGCAACCTTTACACCTTCCCTTTCAACACCTAGAATGTCTGCCCCGGCCTCCTTCTAGAGATTTCCCACTTACCCGTCAAGATCCATAAGTTATAACTAAGGAAACTTTCACTGCCCTCTCTGAGTCTGCGCGCGTGGCGCTCACACGGTCTCACCCACTTCCGCTGTGCCTGTCTTGTCATTGTTTTAGCTCTTGGGGTTCCTAACTCCCTGCTCTGTTAGACCAAGATAATGAGAGAGGACCTTCCACCTCTCCATTCTGCATTCAGGGCAGCTTCATGGGTCCATGTCTGTGATCTCAAGGCCCTGCATTTGGTAGAATGCTAAACTGTCACTCTTATGATTCTAAGCCCTTTTATCATGGAACGTGTGCTTGTGGGTAAACTCCAATAGGATAATGATCAATCATTCATCAGGAGTGAATGGGATCCAGTGAGCCCTATTACTGCTGCCCTCCTGCCTTTCCTAGGGGTCCCTTCCCTTTCTCCCTGGTCTCTCAGACCCTTCCTCCACCCCCCTTTGCCTCCAAACCTGACAAGGGCACCTTCTGCCTAGGGCAGTGAACAGGTCTTTTAGGTCAAAGGAAGCTCCTGTGGGTGCTCAAGAGTCACAATCAAGGCTATAGACCCTGGGACATCTAGAAGTGATGGTGAACATTGCTGTAGACATTCAGACTCTGAGTCTTTGGGGTCGCCTATGTACCACAGAATGGGGTGATGGCTGTGGGAAGGGAAGAGGCTAGCTCAACTGCTCCAGGGTCTGCAGAGCAGTCAAAGGGACCCCAGCAGCTGTGGAGCATGACTCACAGGTTGGTGAGCAGCCGTGAGCAGCTGCATCTCCCGTGAGTGTCCAAGTTCCCTGTGTCTAAGGGCTGGGGACTCTCTCCTCCTCCTTCCAGCCTACCAATCAGCTACCATCTGCTTCTATGTCCTGCTTGCAGCTCCTCCACCCTGAAGCAGCTACAAAGGACAGCTTATTTAACTGGTGGTTCTGCCTGCAAGTTAGAGGGTTTATATTTGCATTTGAGCTGTTTGTGTGTGTGTGTCCACGGGAGTGCGTGGTACTGGGGATTGAACTCTAGGTTTATGCATATGAGGTAAGGGTCCTAGTAGAAGGAGAGAACTGACTCCTATGAGTTGCCCTCTGACCTCCATGTGTATGCCATGGTGCACGCATGAGCACACACACATCAGATGTTTTAAAAAAGAAAAAAAAAACCTGGCATTGCAGGATGTAAACAAGACCATAAAAGTCATGCCAATTAAAACTTGAGTGTAGTGACCAAGGAGCTCAGAATATGGCCTTGGATCCTCTGGAGCTAGAGTTGCAGAGTGCTGGGAACCAAATTCAGGTCCTCTGTAAGGGTAGCAGGTGCTCTTTACTGCTGAGCCATCTCTCCTGCCAGATGTTAAAACTTGAAATTTCCCAGGTAGTGGTGGCGGCGCACACCTTTAATCCCAGCACTCAGGAGGCGGGGGGGGGGGGGGGGGGGGGGCATCTTTGAGTTCAAGGTCAGCCTGGTCTACAGAGAGTGAGTTACAGGGCAGCCAGGGCTACACAGAGAAACCCTGTCTCAAAAAGAAAAAAAAAAAAGACAACAAACCTCCAAATGTTCAGTTTTCTCTCAGTGATGTTAAGTGCAGACGTGAGACACCACGAAGAGTAAAGAGACCTTGGGAAAGAGGAAGGGAGTGTGAATTATCATCCTCTTCTCTGCACACTCAGCCTGGCCGGTATTCACAAGTCGCAGAGCCCAGCGAGCTGCAAAAATTGCCCTTAGCACCTGGCAGAGAAGGTCTCCGCAGGTCGTTTGTCCAACTAAGTTGAACCTGGAAAGCAGGTTTTATCTCAGCCATATATGAGGACATCGGGGCCCCTGGCCTGGGAACAGGATGTCTCCTTGACCCAGTCAATATGTTCAGGGTGCAAATGGCCTGACTCAGGGTGCCTGTTGCATAGGAAAAGGAGAGGTGAATGGGGGACACCTTTTGGGGAGTTTGACCAAGAAGGGTGTAAGATTCTAAGAGAATAGTGTCATCTCCAAGACAGCCCTTGCAAATACCAGATATCCAGGCCCATGAGCCGAGCTCAAAAGTGCTTGCCACATGATGCTCCACTAGGAGCCAGGGAAAAACATTTTTATTTATTTGTTCATTCATTAATTTATTTTTCATCGAGGGAAACATGAAGAAATGAACAGAGGTGCTGGAGAGATGGCTCAGAGGTTAAGAGCATTGCCTGCTCTTCCAAAGGTCCTGAGTTCAATTCCCAGCAACCACATGGTGGCTCACAGCCATCTGTAATGGGGTCTGGTGCCCTCTTCTGGCCTGCAGGCATACACACAGACAGAATATTGTATACATAATAAATAAATATTTTTTTTAAAAAAAGAAATGAACAGACAGACAAACAAAACCCCCTGACCAGTTCTTATTATGGATAGAAGTCTTCAGGGGAAAAAAAGCCTGGAGACATAGAAAAATACTCCATAATGGAAAATTTGGGGCCTGTGTTGGAAGTGTTTGTTCCCATAAATGATTGCCCTGCTGAGTTTCGCCTTTCTCTCTCTCACTGAGTCATTTTTATTGCAGACTTTAAGAACAATGTCATTTTGAAGTCTGCGGTTCCCAACAATCTATCCTCCAGCCCCCAGCTTCTTCCTTCTTCCTCAGAGAAAACCATCTTCTTGAATTTGCCTTTTCTGCAGCTCGTGTTTCCTTAATCTTTCAGCCAATTTGTCTGTGTTGGTTTCTAAGTTGGCATGCATGCTCTCCCTACCACAGGGAATTTGTACCACAGATGTGTGCTACCACATCCAGCTTTTTATGTGGGTTCTGGGGACCTGAGCTCAGTACATTAGTCATGTGCTTTAATTATTTGTACTCATTAAACCATCTGCCTGGATTTCTTGCTCCTTTACTTCTGAGACAGGCTGGCCTCAAACTGACACAGCTGAGAGTGACCTTGAACTCCCGTTTCTCCTGCCTCCACCTCCCAAGATCTGGGGTTACCATGCCTAGTTTGGTGCCTGGGATGGAACTCAGGACTTTGTGTATGCTAGACAAGATCTCTACCAACTAGCCGGGCGGTGGTGGCACACACCTTTAATCCCAGCACTTGGGAGGCAGAGGCAGACAGATCTCTGTGAGTTCAAGGCCAGCCTGGTGGACTGGTGGATAGGCTCCAAAGCTAACAGAGAAACCATCTCAAAAACAAAAAACAAAAAAAAAAAAAAACCAAAAAAACTCTATCAGTTGAGTTGTAACCCCTGCCCAGATTTCTTTCCTTTGTCACATTTGCCTATGCTTGCAACATTTTACAGAATGAATAGGAACTTTGTGTCGCCTAACACACCCAGCCCAGGTCCTCTCCCTTGGTCACCACCTGTGACTCTGATTCAGAGGGGAAAGAGTAGCAACATCAACTCCTCCCCCAACTCCCAAGCTAGTATCCCAGCACTGGGGAACTACCGTGTATCAGGCTTGCCAGGGCCCACAGGCCAGAAATGGCATCTCAGGTATCTCAGTGTGTACCAACACAAGATAAAATGAGCAATATCCTGGAAGGAAAACCCACCTCAAAACAGAATTTGGCAAGGTTTGATAGTGTATAGTTGGAATCTTATTACCCAGGAGGCTGAGGCAGGAGAATACTGAGCTACATTTTAAAAAGTTATTCAGAATTTTTATTCTGTATGAGGTCAAAAGACAGAAATAAAGTATTACTACATATATTTAACAAAAATTAAATGAGAATTGGTTACTAAATATTTACAGAATAAGTGATGGGTTAATCACTGTGAACACGTTTGAGCACACCAGGCCCTCACATCTTTAATTCTAGCACTGTCTTGTGGTGATAGAAGGCTGAGTGGTAAGGAGACCTGGGAACTCAAGGCCAGCAGTTCCCAGCCCAGCTCTAGAAACAAGAGAGACTCTGTCTCAAACAAGGTGACAGTGAGAAGTGACTCCTGAAAGATGTCCTCTGACCTCCATGTGGGTGCTGTGGCATGTGTGTGCCTGCACGCATGTGCACGCACATACACTCACAGAGAGAGAGAGAGACGACAGAGAGATTCCCTGAGATTCTTTGGCCTTCCTTCCCTTCTGTAGTAAAACAGAAAGTTCCCACAGGCACAGCCCGCAGCTAGGGTCCTCTTCAGACCCAGCAGATGAAGCTCAGGATGAAAATGTGGCCCACATTTTTCTGTGTGCTTCTGGGAAACCCACACTCCTCAAACCTTAAATTTAGATTTTGAACTACAAAGTCCACTATAGGCTCAGATCCTCTGGGGGTGAATTCTGTGTGACGTGTGGTTAGCACCGCTGGGGACTTCTTTTGGGGAGTAGAATTTGGAATGAATCCTGGAAATGAGACAGTGCTGCTCCCCACTCTGCCCCTCCCCAGTGTTTTAGGGATTACAAAACAGGCTTTTTTCTTATTTTTGATACAAGGTTCCGTGAAGACCAGGCTAGTCTTTAACTCGCTACATAGCCAAGAATGATCTTGAACTTCTGATCCTGCTGTCTCTGCCGAACACTGGGATTATAGGCACATGCCACCATTCCTGGTTTGTGTAGTGCAGCGTTCGAAACCAACGCATGCTAGGCAAGTACTCTACCAACTGAGATATATCCCAGCAGCCCTTTTTTCCTTTTTCTTCCCAAGAGATGGATTAGTTTGGGATAAAATTATCTGAATTTGGACAATTAAATGAAGCCATTTATGAAGTGTGCCTGTAACACAATGAATACTCCGGAAACAAAGGAAATCCCCTTCTGCCCTGCCTTTTGTTTACTGTTTGTCACAGTAGCAGGTGGGAAAGGAGAGAGCATTTCCCATGGACCCCCATGCTCTGCCTGCCCCACATTTCCAGAAATCATTTTTTTCCAAGTGCTAACCACAGCCCTGCCATCCCACCTATTTTAAGTGACTCCCTGTGTTACTGTGTCACCCTCTGGTTATTCTGGTGACCACATGACATGCAGTGCCTCAGCTCTTCACAGCAAGGGCTCCTCAGAAGATGAAGAATTCATCCCAGACCTCAAGCCAATGCTGTTATTTCAGGGATTTTCCCGACATAGTGGAGGCCAGATGGGGACACTTGCAGCTTCAAAGCCAGAGCTGCCTCCAAGTGGGGAGGGTTGAAAGGTAAGCAGTTTTGGGGTGCCGAGCACCTCCCCTGATTGTAGTCTCACACACAAGGCGAGCCTACCACCGTGTGGGAAGCTGCAGCTATGGGATTGGGGTGCAGAGCACCAGATCCCTGTTGTTCCTTTCCCGACATAACACTCAGGAACAAATCAGAAATGTGGTCGTACGGGGTCTGGATGTGGGGGTGTAGTCCAGTGTTTGCCTAGGATGCAGGGAGTGCTGGGCCGGATCCCCAGCACCGCACAAACTGGATGTCGTGGCACACACCTATAATCCCAGGACTTGGAGGTGGAGATAGAAGCCTCAGAGTTTAAGGTCATCCTCAGCTGCATAGTGAGTTCAAGGCAGGCCAGAGACACACGTCTCAAACAAACAAAAACAATGAGCTAAATAAATCTCCAAATAAACAAACAGGGCTTGAGATACGGAGGGGCGCAGGCCTGCACGCTCTGGGGAGTGTGAGGCATCTTAAGATGGCAAAAACTTCTCCATCCATCTCTAAAATAGCCACGTGGCCGGGTAAAAATGAGTCACCATCTGTGGTCGACATCCTGGTTGGCAGCTGAGGTTGCGTGGGCTTGTGGTTCAGGGCTGGAGAAGAGAACCTGGCACACGGGGGGGGGGGGGGGGGGGAGAGAAGTGGGGGGGGGGAGAGAAGTGCCTCTGTCGGGGTTTGGATGAGGAGGACTTGGAGAAGGCTGAGAAAAGAGCAGGCCAGAGAGCAGAGGGACTGGGCGGAAAGGGTCTCAGTGGAGGGAGACGCGGAATCAACAGAACATTTACAGTTGGTCGAAGAGCGGGAAAACTGTGTCTACACGTGGGGTTGATGCTGGTTAAAGAATAAGAAGTACATGCAAATACTGATCGCACCTGCAGATTACCTAGGCAATGACTGTGAGCTGGACCCTGTATCAGAGAGGCACAAGCATTTGTATCCAGCACTGAGGATTGAGAGCTCACTCGAGATCTTCACAGAGCAAGACCCACCCCTCCAGGTGAAGACTGAGCTCAGGCCCCCACTGATTCTGCTCACAGGAATACTCTTTTCCTTTAGGATGGGTTTTCTTCATTGCACTTGATTTTAATCTCCCAAGTAGCATCTTAGATACCCAAGTTTCTGACTTCCTCTCCCTCCTAGCATGTGGAGGGCACTTCAGGGACATCTGTGGGACTTTGGCCTTGTTCTAATGAATTCCACGTGTGTAATGAGATGGTGGGTATATAGACAAGTGGACAAAACCCGAGAAGCTCTGGGCTTAGAGGCAGATGGCTGGACAGAACTGGCCACCCAGAGCTACTGACTCATGAATCCTGGCCAGCTGGTAGCACCCAGGACTGTGGGATTCTTTAGGGCTTATTCCAGTTTCCCCATTTATAACAAATAAACACCATAGAGACTGTCCAGACTTCTTAGATTCCTTACTTACAAAACAACACCATATCCACGCCACATACCTACAATACAGATAGATACATACCACACATGGCACATACCCAGACTTATGTGATGGATATCACATATGTGCCCTACACACCACACATTGGGCACGCACATCACACACTCTTTATACTACACATATGTGTATACACACCCTGGCACAGCGTCCATACAAAGACCTCCTAAAGAAAATGCACATTAGCTGGTGTGTGTGTGTGTGTGTGTGTGTGTGTGTGATACCCCTTCAATCCCAGCACTCAGAAGGCAGAAGCAGGCGGACCTCTGTGAGTTCAAGGTCAGTCTGGGTCTACAGAGTGAATTCCAGGACAACCAGAGATACAAATAGAAAAATTCTGTCTCAAAAAACCAAAAAATAAAAAAAAGGCACGTTTACTTTCATTGTATCCTCCCTGTACACAGGAAAAGTGTCCTCACACCACAAAAAGGAATTCTCTGTGGTATTAAGGGTACTTAAGGATCCCTGCAGCTTCAGTCCCCTCAAGAGTCTGTCAGAAGTGGTAGGTGAGTGATGGTGTCAAAAAAAATAAAAAGTAGCCTTTTCTCCTGCACCCGCCTGGAACCTAAACCCCCATGGATTCCTGCTCGCCCAGGCCACTGTCTCCACTCAATACCAGCTCGGCACCACCAGCCTAGCTCCTTGCCCTGTTGCTATGGGGACCAGCCTGTGGCATCCCGGGCTGAGCCCCGCCTGCCTGCCTCCTTAGTTCTCCACGTGCTGGCTTTGTCAGGGCTCTGTCTCCACAGCTGTGGCCAGCAGAAGACAAGGGCTCTGCCGGGGAGGCAGGACCACCCACAGGACCCCAAGCCGGACTGATCAGGGCCTGAAGCACAGCTCAGCTCTTGACATCTCTGAGGAGACCCCCCAGCTCGCTGCCCTCTGGGACCCGGGTGAGCTCCTCCGGAAGCTGTCCCTCCGAAAGTGTGCCAGTCTCCAAGGTTGCCTGCTTGGGGCGACGGAAGGCGCGAACTCCTCGTTTGTTTTAAAATGACTTTCATTCCCAAAGGAAGTCGGTAAGTACTCTGGCTTTCAGGTGGCTTTGGGGCCTTGTCTGGGGGATCTGTGTGGCTGATTTTCAAGGGGCGGAGCCGGCAGGCAGGACTCTTTCTGAAGGAGGAGGAAGGTGTGTAATTGAAGCCTCCTGAGTGAGGCTGTGAGGAAGTCACTGGGTCTGTCTGCTGTGATTCTGGGGTCCCCAGTTTCCACAAAGAATTAATTGTCTAGGTATTTATTAGACAATATGCAGAGATTTCTCCACCCTTAGTCCACTCTTCCGATTTTGTTTTCAAATGAACAGCAAGGGAAAATAATGTACTTAAATAATATATCATTGCCTGTAAGGGCCCCATGTCAGTGGACAAGCATCTTGTCACCCCTTTTTCCTTTAGTTAGTGTTCCTAGTGCTGCTCTCCCAAGAGTCACCTCTAATGCAAGTGACAATAAACCAAGAGAAAAAGGGATAGTCTGCTTTTCTGTGGGGAATTGGAGGATCATTGAAAGAAACTTGCTCTTTAGGTGAAGGAGGGGGAAATTTTATCCAAGGGTCATGCAGTGTGGCCTGTCTGCACTTTCTGGTGCAGGCCCCTGGGCACTCCAGAAAGTCCCAGTCCCTCCCTCCTTCCCTCCTTCCTTTCCTCCTTTCCTCCCTCCCTCCCTCCCTCCTTTCCTCCCTCCCTCCTTCATTCCTTCCTTCCTTCCTTTCTTCCTTCCCTTCCATCCTCCACTCCTTCCTTTTCTTGTTTTTATGTTAGCCTAGGCTAACCTCCTACTCACATGTAGTTGACTTGGAACTCTTAAATCCTCTCCCTTCCAAGGGCTGAGATTATAGACACACACTACAGTATCCATTATCCAGCTCAGCTGTGTGTAGATTATGCTCTATATCAGTGGTTCTCAACCTATGGGCCATGAACCATTTATGGGTTGAAAGACATTTCCCAGGGGTTGCCTAAGACCATCTGCATATCAGATTTCGCATTATGATTCATAGCAGTTCATTCATTATTTAAAGTTGTGAGGCAGCAACAAAAATCATTTTTTGGCTGGGGGTCACCGCAACATGAGGAACCGTATTCAGGGGTCGCAGCGTTAGGAAGGTTGAGGACCACTGCTCTATATCACTCTGTAAGCTAAGACAGAGTTCTCATTTCCTAGAGCAACTGAGAACATAGGCATGGTTGGCTGAAATTAGCCTGAGGTGAAAAGAATGTGTGCTTAGCTGTGTGGGGGTGGGGTGGGGGGTAAGTGAGGGGTTTGAGCAGGTCATTAGGGGCTGTATCTTGTACACAGAAGTAAGTCAAGGATCTCTGTAGTGGTAAACCCAGCTGTTCCTGGACCACAGCTTACAGCTTCTCCTTCCCTGACTTTGTTCTGGGGTAGGGGGTGGTCCACTGAAGGGCTTCTGGCTTTGAGGCCTGAAAACCAGGGTTATCTAGGGTGGGCAACTGATTTCCAGTCCCTCCGCCCCAAGGCTGGGCTGGGTCCCAGGGCGTCTCCTCATCCTTGAGCCCAGGGACTCAGAGCTCAGGATCCTGACAGAGACCTTAGTTTCCTTATTTGGGCTGTGAGAGCTTGTTTGGTGAGAGTCAGCCTATTGTTGGTCTGCTACTGTTCCAGCAGAGTGGGTTACACACACGTGGCCTTGGGGTCAGAGCACCCACTGTAAGAGGATCATGTGTCACCTACTGGCAGCCTTCTGTGGCATGGAAGAGCCAAGGGTACTTTTATGTCCTGAGTGGCTGGCAGTCGGGTCTGATAAGAGCTCCCCACTTCCAGCCTTCTGGGAGACCATACACATCTGGTCCATTTACTAAGTTTAATGGATATAGCGTCACATCACCCTTGCAGCTTCAGAGAGCGGCTGGGGCGTACACTCTCTCCCATGGAGGGAGGCTGAGCGGGGACTATCAGAGACAGAACAAGCTGGGGTGGAGACTCAGCTCAGCGTTCCAGGGACATCTGAGACCCCATATGTGTCTTTGTGGCCTACGGTCCCATAAGAGGTTAAGAAGCTTTGTGATAGAGATGTGTTCAGGAAGAGGGAAGAGACTGACGACTGCCCTGTCCAGATCAGCACCTGCCCCTGGATGACTATCACAGTCCCAGGTGTGCAGCCAGCGACGGTGCAGCCATCTGTGCCTACCGTCGATCTGTGTGAGCCAGCGAAGGGATAGCCAGCCACCCTCCCGCAGTCCGCTGAGGAGCTCTGTTTGAGTCAGTTTCGTGGAGTTCAGTCCGTTCCCAAACTTGCTTTGTAGCCAAAGGCGATTTTTAGTTACTGATCCTCCTGTCTCCAGCTCTCATGTGTGTACCACCATGCCCAGATTACACAGTTCTGGGAATTGAACCCCATGCTTCATGTATGCTGTCCCATGAAGGTGCTGTACCAGCTGAGTCAACCAGGCCAACTGAGGAACTTTTAATCTCCCTATGTCCAAAAGCCCTGTGCCTACTGCAGGGGCCTAACTAACCAATCGCTGATCATATCTGGTCATGACATCTGGTCATAGATAGATCTATGATAGATATAAAACTAATTAATAGAATCCATCCTTCTTCCTTCTTTCCTTCTCTCCTTTTCTCCCTCCCTCTCTCTTTTTTGTTTGTTTGTTTGTTTGTTTGAGACAGGGTTTCTCTGCTTCTCTGTATTCTTTGGAACCTGTCCTGGCACAAGCTCCTGTAGACCAGGCTGGCCTCAAACTCATAGAGATCCACCTGCCTCTCCCTCCCTTCTTTCCTTCTCTCCCCCCATCTCCCTTTTTCTAGATAGCTCTGTGGGCATCCTCAGTTACTGACAGCTCGGTTCTTTCCAGTTCTCCACACCCGGAGCTTGCCAGCTCAGCCTCATCCTGTTAGAAGGATCCTCTAAGTACACACCTGCTGTTGAACCCTGAGCAATTTTCGCTTAGGGAGGAGCTGGGAATAAAGAGTGAAGAGTAAAGGTTGGGTCCAAGTGGTGGTAAAAATAACCATTTGGCAGGATCTAGTGTCTGGGTTGGATGCGGAGGGTAGAGGCAGGTTCCACATCGCTCAGGCTTCAGAGGGTGTTCCTGGCTGACGCTGCGCAGCTGCACCGGAACAAAGCTGGAATTATGGTCTATTCAGGGCCTGATGGAGTAGGGGCGTGGCCACCCCTTTAGTGCCTTAGTTTTTATGGATCACTCTATTTATGCTTCAACGCTTTTTTTCTTATAGTGTAAAGGAGGGGGGAGCACCAGTCACAGACTTCGCATGAAGGGCAGACACATCAGAGCTTTTTGTTATAAGTAAGAAGAAGCAATTGCTTTCACTTCAGGCTCAACTGTTATCGGAGGGACTGCCAGAGTCAGCCTGTAATTATGTCCCCTGTCTGGGATGCTCTCAAAATGCCATTTCACTTAGGCACTGAGCTGGTACTGCCTCTTCAGTTCAGAGCTGAATGCTCTGTGCACTAAGATGACTGAACCATCAAATATTTGAAAAGCTTTTTTATTTTTAAGATCAAGAGGTATAGAGAAGCCTCATTAATTAGCTACTCTCTGTTCCCAGCATTTTACATGCACGACCTAGCTGGAGTTGAGGGCCCATCCAAGGTCAATGAGCTGACTGATTTCACACACAGACCTTTTTTGAGCACCCTGCGGCTATTTCCCCGAGAGGAGAAGGCAAGCCCGGGTAAGATTTTGTCAAAGTTTGGGAAATATTGTTCACCCCTGACCTGAGTGCCATTGTAATTGAATGACCTAGAAAGCTTTCTGAAAGAAAAGAAAATGGTTTTCAGAAAAGGGACTCGCTCTCAGCTCCCCTCTCTTGGTTTCTTGGCTACATTTTTCCTTAGGGAAATTTAAGGGCGGTGAAGTAGGGATTAAAATCTCCATATATAAACAGACACGGAGACAGCTGGCTCTCATTGCACAAGAACTCTGGGCTGAGAATCTTGGACGAGCAACCAGAAGTTTTGCGCTTTTATTTTTAAATGGATTGACTTTTCTCTTGGTTACAAATATTGTGAATTAATCTCGTAAAATGTGTGAGTTATTGAGAAATTTTGAGAAGAAAACAAAAATTATTGTATGCTCATTACCCCAACAGACCCACACAAGTGGTCTCCTGGAAGCGTTGTCTTCCTGGGTCTAGGCTATCAGTCAGAAGGAGTTTGGCTGTTGGGCCCAGAAGCTGACAAGCATATCTGGGGGCTGGGAAGATAGTTCCGTCTGTAAAGTGCTTACCTTGCAAATACAAGGACCTGGGTACAACCCTCAGATCTTACATAAAAGGAGCCGAAGAGATGGCTCAGTTGGTAAAGCACCCATTGTGCAAGCATTAGGTCCTGAGTTTACATCCCTAATACCCGTGCACATTGATCCCAGCAGAGGCAGAGGCAAGCAGATCTCTGTGAGTTCAAGGCCAACCTGGTCTACAAGAGCTAGTTCCAAGATAACTAAGACTGTGACAAGAGGAAACCCTGTCTCAAAAAAAAAAAAAAACAATCAAGCAAAAAATATTCATGTACAAAAAAGTAAGGAAGGGGCTAGAGAGATGTGGGTAAGAGCATTGCTGCTCCTCCAGAGGACTAGGGTTTGGTCCCCAGCACCCACACAGTGGCTCACAACCATCTGTAACTCCAGTTCCAGGAAGTCTAACCTTCTTCTGGCCTCTGAGGGCAAGGTGTGCACATAGTACACACACAGACATGCATATAGGCAAAGCACTCAGACACAGAAATTGAGGACCATAACTGATCTTGACTGATGGCTTCCCCACAAATGTGCCCACACACACAATTCATACCTGCATATGCATATACACTACCAACATAAGCACAACATGTACACACACACACATTCACACCTGCACATGAATATACACATACACACATAAACACAACATGCACAGACACAGACAGACAGACAGACAGACACACACAGACACACACACACACCTCTCTGGGCATGATGCACTGGCATGTAACCCCAGTGCTGAGACAACTGGACTACACAATGAGACTTTGCGTCAAAAAAAGAGAGGAAGGGAGAGAAAAGGTGTTCAGGACCTAAGGAACCACACTTGAGGTTGCTTTCTGGCTTCCACATGCATATATGCACACAAATGTGCCCACACATACATGAACATGCACACACACATACATGCAAAGATGCTCCCTGTCCATGCCTCTTGGAAGTACTAGAAGGGTCTCCACCCTTCTGCTTTGTTGGTCTGGTGTTTATTTGTCTTTATGAAAAGATAAGACCGACTTAGACATTTTGCCCAGCACTTGGATTCTAAAGGGTTCCAGGAAGGATTTGGGACTTGTGACTCTCAGTTCCCAAGAACAGATGGGTAACTGGAAAACTCCATGCCCTCATGGCTAGAGTGACTGGTTGGGACCCAAACAAATGAAGGGCTAGCACGGGGGTTCCCTTGCTCTGCAAGGTCTCACTGTCTTTCCTTCTCCAGGAATTGCCTGTGGAGCCTGCTATATGTTCTGTGTCTAGCAGCTGATTAGTAAAGGGTCATTGACTAGGTAAACAGCATTGGCTCAGCCTCAGCTGTGGGTTCTGTCCTGGCAAGTGGATCTTTCCTATGGGGATTCCCAGAAAGTGGCATTTTCCCATACATTCCCCTGTAGACAGGTCTCTGCTCCACTTCCCTCTCCTTCAAGGTCTCTCTGAGTCTGCTCTTGGGCTTTTGATCTTCACAGAGGATCCCGAGTTAGGGGCCTGGTTCCCCCTAAGTCATTGCTAGGTTTCTTAGAGAATAAGGCTTAGGGATCTTATAGGCAGGATAGGGGCCTAGGAAGGGGTGTCCTTCCTCTTGGGAGCTGCCTCCTGTGCAGTGAGCTGCTTGGCGGGAGAGGGAAACACCCCTGATGGATATCTGAGGGGGACCTGGAGCCGATGTGGCCTTCCTCTGCAGAGCCTCTGGCTGCACGAAGTTATTCAGGGTCCTTGAGGTTGAATAGCATATACAGGCTTTCATGTCTACGGTGTTATGGTTTGAATATGAAATGTCTCTCACAAGTTCATGTGTTTGTTTCAGTTTTTGAGACAGGGTTCCATGTAGTTCAGGCTGGCCTCAAACTCAATACGTCGCCAAGGACTACCTTGAATTGATCTTCCTTTCTGCACCTCTGCAGGGATGGAATGACAGGCATGTGTCACCATGCCTGGCTGGTTAGTGTTAGCTTCCTGCTTCATAGCTGGTGGAGTTATTAGGGGAGGTCATAAACCTTTAGCAGGTGGGACCTCTCTGGAGGAAGTACATCACTCACTGGGGGCATCCCTTGGATGTGTATTATCCTTGGTTTTTTCCAGTCCCACCCTCTCTGCTTCCTGATCAGTCACTATGTAAAGCATTCTATTACATTCCCACTGCCACAATGGACTGATAGATTGTGAACCTTGAAACCGTTGGCCGGGATAGGTTCTTCCTCCTTTAAGCCGTATCTGGCAGGCAATGTGTCTCAGTGATACACGGTTAACACATCAGGAACATTGTAGGGCTGTGGGTTCATCAGGCCATTGGTCTCTCATACTCTTGGCTGAAATGATCAGAAAAATTAGAACATGTGCCTTCACTTCCCAGTGCCCACTCTTCTACTTTGGGCCGGAGCTTCCCTCCTTCTGACCTCAGGTCACCTCCTTGCTCTTTTCCTGATGAAAATATTGTACCGTGGATCTACTGCTGCCTAACATATCACCCAGAATTTAGTGGCTTAAAAAAGTGGTAGGGGCTAGGAAATGATTGGGTGAGTGATTTAGATCCCACACACAAGCCATTGTGGGCAGTTCTCTGTAACCCAGTTCTGAGGAAATGAAAGAAGTGTATGTCTGGAGCTCACTGGCCAGCCAGTCCAGCTGAAAGAGTGAGGTCCAGGGTCAGGGTCAATCCCCAGAGCTCACTGGCCAGCCAGTCCAGCTGAAAGAGTGAGGTCCAGGGTCAGGGTCAATCCCCAGAGCTCACTGGCCAGCCAGTCCAGCTGAAAGAGTGAGGTCCAGGGTCAGGGTCAGACCCTGTCTTGAAAAATAACATGAAAGGCCAGAAAGATGGCTCAGGGATGTTCTGTATTGGCGTCCCTTCCAGGGAGGCTTCCAACCCAAAGAACAAAGAACACCACACAGAAAATGGCCTCATCAAATCCAGTGCTCACAATATCTAGCAGCAGACATGGACCGGGAAAGTTGAGGCAGGCAGCCCGAGTGTTTCTGGTTGAGCTTTCTCCCCATGACTGTGCCCCTGGTTTTTCTTCCCACCTCAGGCTCTTTTCTACCATATGATAGATAATAATGCCCTCTTGGAAGTGCCGTTCTCCAGGACACAGTGTTTTCACTCTTGGTCCGTTAGGCTGTCTTCTCCTCCTTGTCACAGAGTTTTGGGGGGCAGCTCATTCCCAAACAAGAAACCTTGAAGGACATTTGATATACACACTTGGGTCTAAGTGGAGATCAACTTCCTCTCAAGCTTGATGAAATGAGTTTGATCTCTAGAATGGCGGAAGTGATCCCACATGGCGGAAGTAGAGAACTGACCTCTGAAACTGTCTTCTGGCCTCCACATGCACACCATGGCCCATGTGCACCCACTCAAAAACACTCAAATTAAAATGTACTATAAAAGGTTAGGAGGGGAGAGATAGGGAAGATACCCTACATTGACCTCTGACCTCAGCATACATGTGCACCCTTGCGTGCATGTACCCATGCACACACAGGTGAGCACACTTACATGTATATACTCATATCCTACACACACACACACACACACACACACACACACACACACACAAGCACACAGTAGTGAATCTATTACCACTGTTCAGTTGTCTGGTCAGGAATTTGGGTGTGGCCTGGCTCTAGTTACTGTCAGATGGTGGCTGGGATACGCATCTTCGAAGGTAGCTCACTCTTTCAATCAGGGCAAGTTGGTGCTGATTGTTGGCTGGGGTCTCGGTTTCTTGTGCATAAGTCTTAGAGCTGCTTGATTACCCTTCCAACATGGAGACTGACTCTACCCTGCCGCAACGGAAACAGCAGTGCTGTGTGTGAATGACCCGATCTAGGAAGTCACCCGGCCACCTATGCAGGCTGTATTGGACACTAGTATTTATGAGTCATTCGTAGTGGGAGGGGCAATGAAAGAGTTTATCAGGATATAGTCATTTTCTGAGACAGGGCTCTCTATGTAGCTTTGGAGCCTGTCCTGAAACTAGCTCTGTAGACCAGGCTGGCCTCAAACTCACAGAGATCTGCCTCCCTCTGCCTCTCAAGTGCTGGGATTAAAACTGTGTGCCAGCACCATCCAGCTCATGGGGGTTCTTTTTAGAGGTGTCACCCCAAGTCCAGGCAATGCTTCTTCCCAAGAGGGCATTGGCCTCCCTCCATTTTGACCTCTTTTTTTTTCCCCTCACTTTTTTGAGCCCTGGCTGTCTTGGAACTGGATTGTAGACAAGGCTGGCTGCCTCTGCCTTCTGAGTGCTGGGATTAGGGGCGAGCACCATCACACCTGGCCTTGGCTTTGCTTTTAAGCCATAGGGGTTCTCCCTCCTCCCTACTTTCTTCCCTCTGAAACTGTCTTCTGGCCTCCACATGCACACCATGGCCCATGTGCACCCACTCAAAAACACTCAAATTAAAATGTACTATAAAAGGTTAGGAGGGGAGAGATAGGGAAGATACCCTACATTGACCTCTGACCTCAGCATACATGTGCACCCTTGCGTGCATGTACCCATGCACACACAGGTGAGCCCTTCTCTCCAGTCTTCACACCTGGCCTGTCCTGCCGCTGCTCATCTTGACTTCCTCCAGCTGATCCTGGCGGAATGGCTCCCAGGCCTGGTGAGAGTCCACCGCTGGCCTCCAGACTCAGGATGTGGCAGCAGAGGGACAACAGGTGCTGTGCTTCCTGGCCTGAGCTGGAAGCATCTGGGTGGCCCAAGGCCACCTCCTCAGGCCACGGGGTCCTTCAGGGAGTGAAGCAAAGGTCTCTGGGCTTCACACTGGCAGCACGGCAAGGGAGGCTCAGACAGGGACTGAGTCTCCAGGTCCTCAGACAGGGACTGAGTCTCCAGGTCCTCAGACAGGGACTGAGTCTCCAGGTCCTTGTCTGGCTTCGCCCTCACTCCTCACAACACTTCTAAAGCGCATAACCTCTCCATTTTATGGAAGAAGAATTTGAGGCTCTGGGACAGTCTATCAAAGACACACGTCCTGAGAGCTAAGGTCTGAGCTCCTGGAGATCTGGACCATTCTAGCCTATCACTTCTGCATACAGCAGCTTTGTGTGTGTGCGTGTGTGTGTGTGTGTGTGTGTGTGTCCCACACAGTGGCCAACAGAATCAGAAGAACCTGTAAAAGTTCTGCATCACCTCAGTCTTCAGCTTCTGGAAGAGGACAATGCTCACCTTGCAAACATGAGAACCTGGGTTTGACCCCCAGAACCCACATAAAATATCTGGGTGTGGTACAAGCACTTGTAACCCCAGCTCAGGGGAGGCAGAGACAGGCAGGTCCTTCAGGCTTGCTGGCCAGCCGGCCTTAGCTTTTACTTTCAGTTCCGGTCCCCTGAGAAACCCTGCTTTTTTTTTTTTTTTTTTTGGTTTGTCGAGACAGGGTTTCTCTGTAGCCTGTCCTGGAACTCCCTTTGTAGACCAGGCTGGCCTCGAACTCACAGAGATCCGCCTGCCTCTGCCTCCCAAGTGCTGGGATTAAAGGCGTGCGCCACCACCGCCCGGCGAAACCCTGCTTTAAAAACAAATGGATGGGCAGCATCTGAAGAATGATGCCTAGGCGTGTCCTCTGGCTCCAGGTGCAAGTGCACACAGGTGCATGTACACCCATGCACACGGGTGCACACTCATATGCACAGAAAAAGTCAGCTGAATAAAATAGGAGTTTAGAGAATCGAGGGGATGACTCAGGGCAAGCATGAGGACCTGGGCTCAGTTCCCAGCACCCATGGGAAAAATCTGGTGCAGTAGCAGACACCTGTAATCCCAACACTGGGGAGGCAGAGGCAGAAGGCACCCTGGGGATGGCTGCTGGTTAGCCAATCTCCATGCTGATTGATCCCAGGTTGATTTAGAGAGTAAGTGCCGAAAAAATAAGGTGGAGAGCAATTGAGGAAGACACTTGACTTTAACCTTTGGCTTCCACGTGCACGTGAGCACACACACTTACACATATGTGTACCTGCACACACACACACACACACACACACACAGAATTTAAGATGAACTGATGCGGTGATACACAATAGCAATCCCCACATTTGAAAGATTAAAATAGTGTAAATTCAAATCAGTTGGAACCACTTGGTAATTCAAGACTATCCTGGACTACTTCGTGAGACTATCTCAACAAAACCCAAATAAAAAAAAATAGGATAGATCAAAAAGGCATTGATAACCAGATGTGGTGGCGCACGCCTTTAGTCCCATCACTTGGGAGGCAAGAAGCAGGCAGATCTCTAAGTTCAAGGTTTGCCTGATCTACAGAGTGAGTTCCAGGACAGCCAGGGCTACTCAGAAAAACTCTGTTTTGAAAAAAAAAAAATTTTTTTTTTTTTTTTTTTTTTTTACTAAAATGGAGGCAAATGCCCCCATTATTTATTGACTTCCTGAGATAATGAGAGGGCCTTCTCCTTAGGGCTGATGGGCAGTACTCAGGCCTGCTGGGGCGGGCAGTCCTCATCAGCCAGTTCACCAGAGGTTCTCCAGGTCTCTTGGAGTGGCCTTGAAGCAGTCTTTCAGGGGTGGGGTCTGCCTCTTCAAACCTGTAGTCATTTTGCTGTTCCAAGCAAGGTTTGAAGACCACGTGGGGTTTCTGAGTCTGTCTGGCTTGGGTCACCTGTGTCCTGTGTCTCGCATCCTCTTTCTGAAAACTTCAGTGATCTTAGGTCTGCTCAGAGGAGCCCACCAAGTCAGATGCAGGATGGCGGTTGCAGTGGTCCTCACCCAGGGGTCTGTTAAACTTGAACTCAGCCCTGGCTGCTGCTCCTGCAGGGCTAAGAGCCCATGTGACTGAGAATTACGCTTTCGAAGTCATCCCCACCACAAGCAGATCAGGCCCTTCAGAAACAGCAAAGCAGCCTCCTCTCACATTGCGTCATTGCTACGGAAATGCAAATACACCACTGTTGTGTGACCAATATTGCAAAAATTAAAAAGAGGAAGTTGGGTTTTGTTCTTGAGTGAGTTCAGCCCTGGCGGAGACACAGACCGGTCTTGGAAGAACGGTGAGTAGAGACTGGCTCCTGGGATCTTTGGTGAGCCCTAAAATGTTGTCGCTGTTGTGAGGGGTGTTACATGGGGGAGGGTAGTGGGGAAACACTAGAAGCCAAACAGGAACCATTCAGGCAGGCAGATGTTTTCAGGGCAGGAAGTTGCTGGGGAGTGCTAGCGGCAGCTCATTTCTCGTCGTTGTCCCTCGGTGGCTCGCACTGGAGAAAAGACAGTTGCTACAGGCATTGGCTGGCAAGAAGAGAGACTTCTGTCACTACAGAGTACTGGACGTGCTGTTGGCAGATGGGGCACGGCTCAGACTGATGAGATGAGATGGTGAAGCTCAAGAGGGGCACAGATCCAAGGCTGACCCCAGGCAGTGATGACCCCATTCAGGGTGTCCTCTCCTGTCCTCCAGGCTTGAGGGAAAGAAAGCAGGTCTCTGTCTAAGCTGAGGAGGATAGTGGGGGATAGGCCTTCCCACTCCAGGTGGCCTGGAATCTTCTAGAATCTACAGTTTAGATATTCACAGATGCACCTGCCTAGTAGGGCACTGCTAGGAAAGGAAGCTGAGCCCATCAAGGACTCCTTGGGACCCCCAAGCTGTGCCTGGGCAGCTCTGGGAGTGAGTGGTACCTTAGGAGCCTGTCAGCCCTAGGGCAGGCAAGATCACAGCAGCAGAGATGGATCGATAGGATTGTGATCACAGTCTGATTCTGTGCCGTGCAGAGGGCACAGAGACAGAAGAGGCAGGGCGTATTTGAAAAGCCGGGCTCTGGGACCTGTTGGGAGTGTGGGGCAGGACTCACTGTCATTGTGAATGACCAGCCTGTTTCCGTTTTTCTGGGGATCTGTGTGAGTAGAGGATGAGCAGCTTTGAGGGGACAAGGAGAGGACCCTGATGGAGAAAGAAAGCCGGGAACAGGGTAATGGGCAGTTGCAGAGCCTAGAACTGCGACTTGGGGCAACTTCTCAGACTCTGCCTTGATTTCCCTGTCCGTAAAGTGGAATCTGAATGACGCCAAGCTTGCTGAGGTTTAGAGCTTATGCAGCGCTGCCTCTAGTCCTTCAAACACCCTGGGGAGTCATGTGTGTGTGCGTGCGTGCGTGCGTGTGTATGTGTGTGTGTGTGCGCGCGTGTGCATGCATGTGTGTGTACAGGCATATGTGTGTGAGCCAGAAGACAATCTCAGGTGTTATTCTCCAGGACCTGTCTTCCTTGTTTTTGAGACAGGGCCTCTCATTAGCGTGACTGGGCTGGCTGGTCAATGGGCCCCAGATCCGTCTCTATACCCTCAGCACTGGGATTACCAGAGCAGGCCACGTACTCAGCTGTTGTTTTTGTTTTTAGCCTGAGTTCTAGGGAATCAAACTGAAGTCCTTATGCTTGCAAAGCAAGTGGTTTACTGACAGAGGTCTCTTCCCAGGCCCTGCTTGGTGAGAGAGGGAGCCCGTACAGAGTACTCTGTCAGCTCATCCTGGCCTCTCAAGCCTGTGAATGAACTGGCGGTCCCCACAGAAACTCTCTGAGCTGATAACTTACAGAGTGCTTGGGGGGGATGGGTGGGGCCAGACCCAGCAAGGACAGGAGGAAGTGGTTTGTCTCAACTGGGCTGCTACAGGCCCAGTGAAGCCTGCTTCTGCTCCTGGGGGTAGAAGTGAAGGCTATAACTTCTGTTTCTAGAGGAATCAGTACCTCCCAATGTTCAGGGGCCCCAGAGCCACACTGGACTGTGTGTACAGAGGTCAAACACATCATGAGATTAGCACTGAAATGAGCTTGTCTTCGGAAGCCTGACTGATGAACACGGTCCTGCTGCCCTGTGGTGAAAGTCAACTCCATAGGCTACAACAGGACTTGGGTATCTTTTTTTTTTTTTTTTTTGGTTCGGTTTTTCGGGACGGGATTTCTCTGTGTAACAGTCCTAACTAATCCTGGAACTAGCTCTTGTAGACCAGGCTGGCCTCTAACTCACGGAGATCTGCCTGCCTCTGCTTCCCAAGTGCTGGGATTAAAGGTGTGCTCCACAACCTCCTGGTGACTTTGGATATCTTAATGCCTGTTCAGGAAGTTTCCACTGCATCGCACCTTCTTATAGGCCCTTGGTAGGCTGACTGATCCCCTATGTACAGATAGAAAAACTGAGGCTCCTTTGTAAAGTGACTGGGAAGGGAGTTAAAAGCAGCATTGGGCAGATATAAAACCCCAGATGATGCGGGGTTTGTGGACTGTTCTCAGTGCTACAAGAAGGCTCCGAGATGGGTGTGTGCTGAACCAGGACAGAAGAAAGCACAGGGTTGGTCATGGCTGTGATGGCCTGTCTCTGCCTGCCTCTGGACAAGGCGACTGACTGGGCAGGGACCAAGCTAGTCCAGGAAGGAAATGAGAGATGAGAAGGCCCTTCATTCATTGTGGTCACTTCCCTCTGTGCACAGGATCCTCCATGCCCCAGATACCCAGCAGGCGAACGAGGGGTTAGACCCGACAGGTCTGTGCTGGTGGGAGGAGCGTAATAAGGCAGATCCTATATAAAATGGAGGCAGCACCATGATGGGTTGAGGGCCAGCCAAGTGCAGCCCGGTGACATGCCTTGCACCCACAGTGAGGCAGACATTTGGACCATCTTGAGGTTCTTCCCACTCTCCCTTCTGGTGCTCTCAGTGCTAGGACAGCCTCTTCCGGTCAGCAGGTAGGCTCTGTGGCATCTGAGCCTCACATTTGATTTTCCTTTAAAAAGCTGACTAGTGAGACCTTGTTTCAAAAACTCCCCAACTGGGGCTGCGCCTACTAGCTTTCATCTACACTGGCCACTGAACTTAGTTTACTGGTCTCAAGTCCTTTCCCCAACACCCACGCCAGTGACCCCTGCCCTGGATGGCCCCGCTAATACATAGCATGGTCTGTTAACTTCACTCTTGTTACCTTTCCCTTTCTACTGTGTCGCTGCCCATCTCTGAACCCCTAGGGATGAAGGATAATTAGATGCGTGGGTTCTGTAAAGCAGGGTGATCTGGACACTCAGGTTCTAGGAGGTGGGGTGATCTATGCTGGAAATGAAATCTGGAGTTTAAAGACCCCACCAATACTGCACAAAGAACACACAAAGTGAAATAAATTGACAAAGCAACTTTTACTTTTGCAAAAGGGTACATTTCTAGGTGGCAAGCACATAGAGCAAGTTTTTATCCTAATGCGAGGGTCTTGTGTCTCTTCCCCACTGGCTGGGGTTCAGCCTTACTTGCTATTGGCTAGTTTAAAATCCAGTGCAAGTTTGTGAGTCTCTATGTTAATTGTCACCTACTACAAATAGAAGCTTCTCTGATGAGGATGGAAGGGCACACTAATCTATGGGTCTAGTAAGTCGTCAGGAGAGTGTTTAAGACAATGTCTACTTGGTAGAATAGTGGTAATAGATTCTTCCCTAAGGCCTGTGATGTGTCTCGTCACAGGTTCTTGGCCTGATAATGGTGCTAGGTATGGGTTTCCTCTTATGGAATGAGCCTTAAACCCAATCCGAAAGTTGTTGTTTACTCCCATGGTGTTCATGCCACTACTACAATGCTGAGCCTGTCTTTCTAGGCCAGTCATTATGGTAGCTCAGGACACAGCTGGGTATGACTGACGGTTGGTTACTTTCTTCCTCTGGTAGCAACTTCCAGCGCCATGAAAGCTAGCTAGCAGGGATGAAACTTCCAGATCAGCACCAACTTTATTTCCTCCATGTTTCATGACTCCAATATGTGATATCTTCAGCAGTTGGGTCTTACCATCAAATTCTGTAGGGTGACCAATAACATTGGCCTGTAAAGTTTGGAGGTCTATGGGGCCTCATTGGACAACAACTCCAAAAGAGGTAACCCACTCTTAGTCCTGGGTACTTTACTTGTTAGCCTATGGTGTTTAGTAGGGGTATTACTAGTCACCCCATTATAGGGTAGCTCTAGTTTAACTCTCTCTCTCTCTCTCTCTCTCTCTCTCTCTCTCTCTCTCTCTCTGTGTGTGTGTGTGTGTGTGTGTGTGTTAAAGAAACATGTAGGGGCTGAAGAGATGGCTCAGAGGTTAAGAGCTGCTCTTCCAAAGGTCCTGAGTTCAATTCCCAGCAATCACATGGTGGCTCACAACCATCTGTAATGGGGTTTGGTGCCCTCTTCTGGCCTGCAGACATAAAGACAGAATATTGTATACATAATAAATAAATAAATAAATAATTTTTTTTTTTTTTTTTTTTCGAGACAGGGTTTCTCTGTGGCTTTGGAGCCTGTCCTGGAACTAGCTCTGTAGACCAGGCTGGTCTCGAACTCACAGAGATCCGCCTGCCTCTGCCTCCCGAGTGCTGGGATTAAAGGCGTGCGCCACCATCGCCCGGCTATAAATATTTTTTTTAAAAAGAAACATGTATAATAGGCTTTCATATAAGTTTTTTTGAAAAGTCTTTAGTGTTATTTATCCCTTCCTGGATCCCTCCTCTATTTTGCCCTCTCACCCCATCCCAATTTAATTCGTCCTGTTCCAGTATACGCAGCCCTGAATGGGCCGTCTCTGTCACATCCCCTCCTTCCAAAACTCTGGGGTCATTGCAGAAGAGGGAGCAGAAAGATTGTCAGAGCCAAAGGTAACAGGTGACTATAAGGAAAGACTGTCTTCTGGACACAGCAGGACAGGTGGATATATGAACTCACAATGGTTGGCACAGCACATACCAAGTCTGTGCAAGCCCTGGCCGGACACACCCCGGGACTGAGAGTGGAGGTGGACACGGAGTCCCACGCCTAGCAGTGGATCTGTTGGCAGTTGATAGCTGCCGGGAGATGGAGACTCGCTTTCTTTAAGACTGTAGCCCCTGGTAGGCCGACGATACTCCGGTGGAAGGCCACATATCCAACATACGAGCAAAGCAAGCTGAGCTCAATGGTTTAAAATAAAAAGACACAAATTTGGGTGGGTAGAGAAGGGAGTGAGTGTGGGAGGAGTCAGGGGAGAGGAGTGACTGCATAAAACACATTGTGTGGAATTCTCAGAGAACTAATAAAAAACAAGAGGGAAAAATTCAGTGCAAAGAAAATGAATGAAATGAGAAAAGGGGTCCTCCGCCCTGGCCATTAAATTTTGGGAATGGGGTAGGGCCTTTAAGTAAACAAAAATCTTTAAAGATGAGGAGATTACAAAATAGCATTGCAAAGGTCGCATTCCCGGGGATCATTCTTGCAATAGAAAGCATTTAAGTTCCTTGTAATTATTACCCTCACTTGGGCACCCTGCTCTTAAGACATGGGTGACCTGGGCAATGGAATGACATGGATTCGTAGGTCCTGTAGGTGGGTTAGCCTGGACTCTCAGGGCCTATGAGATGGTATGACCTGATCCCATGCTCTCAGGTCCTGTAGGTGGGTTAGCCTGGACTCTCAGGGCCTATGAGATGGTATGACCTGGTCCCATGCTCTCAGGTCCTGTAGGTGGGTTAGCCTGGGCGCTCAGATCCGATGAGATGGTATGACCTGGTCCCATGTTTTGTGAAGTAGATCCTGATAGGTGGATGACATGGATACTCCTGGATATGCAGGGGTCCAGCCTTCTCCTTCTGCTTTCCCCTTCTCCCGTCTCTGGGTCTGTCATCCAGGGAAATGACTATGACCTAGAAATGTAGCCCACGAGAAAGTCATTCTTGCATTTATTTTCCTAGAGTTACATGCTGAAGCTGTACTAATACCAGGGCCACAATACCAGCTCCCCCATGCTGTGCCACCACTCACTGTCCCTAGCCTCAACCCTAGGTGACAGGATGTACAGCTGGGCCTTGATCTTGTGGGGAGGACTGTGAAAAGAGGGTAAGTGGTATAGGGAACCAAATCTGTGTGTTGAGGCTTCAGAAACAGGGTGGTGAGTGTCCTCTGCATGGCTGAGGTCTCTGTGTGCCCTACTGCTCCCGGAGCGCCACTCGACCTGTATTAAACTCAGGTGCTTTGAGATGTTTGCATCTTGATGTGAATTCTCACAGCTTTTACCTGTAGCACACCACGCCCGTCTGTGCTCTATGCACTACCATACAGTTAGTGAACCGGGCAAGGGGCTGGAGATTGAAACACACAAAGACTCACAGACAGACACAGGTCATCCTTGATGCCAGAATGCCCCCTTCTATTGTGTCCAGGGGCAGCTTATATAGGGATCCTTAATTGATAGCCACGCTCCAGCCAAACCCACCAGAAACCACTCCCCTGCCATCAGGAACTCCTGAGGGTCTCGTGCTCAGAGCAGCTGCAAGCATAACACATTGTTTACAAGAAATTCAGAATCTGGGGGTTCACAGATCCCAACATTTACCCCCCTTGATGGTTCAAAAGAAACTGTTTCCTCTGAACATGGTGGCTTATGCCTGTAATCCCAACTCTGAGGACGCTGAGGCAGGAAGATGCTGAGTTTGAAGTCAGTCTGGACAATAACAAGACACTGCCTCAAAAAAAAAAAAAAAAGATACTGCGTTATCGTCTTTCTTCTGCACTTAGCTTGTCCTCGTACCCCTGCTCTGTTCTGAGGTCCCACTAATCCCACCCCCAATTCCAAGGCATGAGGCACCCCATTATGCTCTCAGCAGACACCTCCCTGTGGGAGATGGGGGAAGATGGGGGCTCTTGGCCACAGCTGCAGCAACTAGAGCCCTTCCTAGACTGAGAACCCACAATGAGTGCTGATCGCTCCTAGGCTCCTCTGGGTCGTGAGGTGACATTAATCTTGCTGGGTTGGAAGCTGACCTCAAACTCAGAGAGCCACCGACCTTCGGTCTAAAGGCATGCACCACCACTACTTGGACTTGGTGGGTTTTCAATGTGAAGCCATTAAGTTAAGCCAAGGAAAAGCTAAGCAAGGACCCAAAGTGGCTTACCTACAGCTATCTGTCATTATCCTTAGATATAGGGTACATCTTAATGTTCTTGTCTGATAGTTCCAACATCCTTGTCAGTTATGAGTCAGTTTCAACTGACTAGGGTTTTGGTTTGGGTTTTTTTCCATCATGTGTCTGGTATTTGGGAGGAGAGAATTTTTTTCCCCATACAAGGTCTATGTGGCTTAGACTAGCCTCTAACCTCCCATATATCCAAAGATGACCTTGAATTTCTGACCCCCCTGCCTTCTCATCTGAGTAATTACAAGTGTGCAACACCACACAGAGTTTAGTGCGCTGGCAACTGAACCCAGGGCATGCATACTATGTAAGCCCTCTACTGATTGTGCTACGTCCCCAGTCCTGCCTGGCGTTTTTTGATTAGATGCTAGGAATTATTGTTTTTGCCTTGCTGGGTGCTAGATATTTTAGAGTTTTCTTTAAGGATAAAACTAAATTGTAAACAGTTTGCCCTTCCTGTTAAGACTTGTTAAGTGGGAGGGCAGAAGTGGGCCAGTAGAAGGTGAGTGACCTCCCTGAGGTGAGACCCTCCCGAGTACTGGGCCTGACTTCTTGCAGCTCTGCAGTTTCCCGCTGGACATGGTCATAGGAACAAATGCTCCCTCTGGTCCTCTGAGGGGCTGTTCTCGGTCCAGGTTTCTAGATTTCCTCCCACATGTACTTGACAGTCCTGGGGGCATCTCTGCAGGTCTCTGGGTCTTTTTCTGTGAAGTTCTCTTCTCTGTAGGGCTTTGTCCTGTCAGCCCCATCAGCCTTCTTAGTCAACTATGGGGGACATCTTCTCACCTCTGAGAGCCCACTGGGCTCTCCTTCCTGCTCCGTGGCTCACAATGATCCTTAGGCAGTCAACAAGCGATCTCACCGGACTGGTTCCCATGTCTCAAGGCTAGTGGGGCTCTGCTGTCTGACGTGTGTTATCTTGTGAACTTGCCTTTTTATGGTATATAGTAGCATACAGCACACCATTTTGTTTTTATTGTTTTTTTGTTTGTTTTTTTAGACAGGATTTCTCCTCGTAGCCTGGCTGTCCTAGAACTAGCTCTGTAGACCAGGCTGGCCTTGAACTCACAGAGACCCACCTGCTTCTGCCTCCAATTAAAGCCACGTGTTAGGATTAAAGCCACGTCACGACCGCCTGGCTTCAGCACACCAATTGTAATGGGCATTTTCTTCTCCATTTGATGTTGGCTCCACTAAAAATAAATCTGGTTTCTAAGCTGGACATGACAGTCCACAGCCAGCATCCCAGGCCTTGGGAGATAGAAGCAGTAGGAGTCAAGGGTTAAAGGTTAGTCTAGTCTCGGCCACTTAGCAGGTTTGGCTCCAGCCTGAACTACATGAGACCCTATCTTAAAAACAAAGATGAGGTGGGGAGATGGCTCAATTGGTAAGATGCTTGCTGTACTATACGAGAATCTGAGTTCGGGTCCACAGCACCCACATAAAAGCTGGGCGCGGCAGCTAGTTCCTATAATCCCAGTTTTGGGTAGACAAAGAAGAATCCCTGGGTTTGTTGGCTAGCCAGTCTAAACAAACTGAGCTTCAGGGTTAGTGAGAGGCCATGTCTAAATAAGATGGACAGTGACTAAGCAGGACACTCAGTGTTGACTTCTGGCACGCACACAAACACAAACACGTCTTGACCAGAAGCAGGGAAGAGACAGCCTCTACTCTGCCGGAATCGCAGCCTCTGACCACGCTGAGACTGAACTCGATACTCACGTTCCTTACAGAGCTTTTTATTGCTGTGTCATGTGTGACTTCTGGAAACTAGCAGTTTATCTCCCGTGCTATGTCAAGAATGCAGCGAAACATGTATTTTCTGTTTGGAAGTCTAATGTTTCTGTCCAGCGAGCCCACAAAGAATGAAACGTGAATTCTAGTTACTGTTTAACTTGCTACCGTCTTGGAGCATGCTCAACAAACTTCTTTCTGGTGGAATTTGACAGGTAAACTCACTTACAGTCCAGCTACTATAGACGTTTGGACACCTAACAGGCACTGGCCTTGAGGCACTGTTACATAGTAACCTGAGTAATAAAGCTATTTCCTTTAAAGAAAAAAAATGTGACGCTAGCCAATGAAAACTGTCTTCCTGAAGTGACTTTGGAGTCGCTGACAGAAAAACCCACTCCAAGATAGTTTAGCCACAGGAAGGTAAGAGCTCAGGAGCCTATGTGGGTGGGAGGAGCTGTGTCCAGTGGCCGATTGGTTCCCAGAGAAAGGGGGACACCACTGACTCCTTGTGAGAGTCTAGAGGCAAGGCAGTCAAGTGTAGCTCCAGGACAAGGACAGACATCTCTCTCTCTCTCTCTCTGTGCGCACAAGAGTGTGTGAGGCTGCACCCATGGTTCTAACTTTGCTCTCCAGGGAAAAAGGACGTGAGGAAAGAAGCTGTGGGCCAGGGAATATCTGAGAGTGAGTGTGGGGGAGCCAGCAAGAGCATCGAGCTACCGAGTGTCCAGGGTAGGAACAGTGTGAGCATGTTGGCTGTGTGTGTCCGGTGGGGCCACTGTCAGAATGTGTTATAGAGTGTGGCTAGGAGAGTGTGGGTGTGTGTGAGTGACCGCATGAATAGCAGAGCTACTGTGTGTGAGTGTTTAAGATCACTACTGTGTGTGCGTGGGGGACTCTACAGTGAGTTATTAGGAGTGTATCTGGTGACAGTGTGGGCTAGGGAGAACGCACCCAGCTCTCCTAAACCTGGGCGTGGCCCGTGCATTCCAGTTCATCCCTGACTACAGGGCACTGCTCAGCTATGGGCACTGACCCTTCTTAGGTCACTTGTATGGTTTAGAAGCTGACAGTGAGCCTTGCTGTGCCTCCATCCACCCCGAGGAAGCCTGTGTTCTGCTTTGGGTTTGGTATGATTGGTGGAGGCCTAAGATGTCTTTCTCCAGCTCCTTCCTTTAGAACTTGGCTTTGACCCTTCCAAACACCATTCTCTTTTGTGTTTTTCCAGTATTGTCTAAACATCTCCACTTCCAATGGTCTGGGGAAGAAATTTTCTATAGACTCTGCCAGCCTCTGTTGGGCAGTCCCACAGCCCAGGAGGAAGCAGGCGCTTGCCAGTCAATCTCTGACTGCCTCTTTGGGCAACAGCATCGGGTAACAGGTAAGAGACTGTTGTCTGCAGCCCCCTTGTTCCTCTGAAGCTGTACTTAGCCTCAAGAAGATGATTTCAGGGACCGTCTCTCTCCCTCTAGTTGAGTCTCACCTTTGACCCTCCTAGAGCTGTTGACCAATTCCGTGAGCTCTGAGAATTGACACTTGACTTTGTCTCCTGTCCGGTGTACAAGTGTCACATGAACTGCCTGTAGTGCCCAGGTCATTGGCTTCGTCTCCTGAGAATGCCAGGGTTTAAAAAGCTGTGTGGACACAGCAGTGTGTTGTGAATGGAAGCTGCCACCCTACTGCTGGCTGCGTCACACACTGTTCCACAGGATAACTTCTGTGTGGGTGGGGGTGGGATATCCTCATCTATGTATACGAGAGAGAGACAGAGCCAGAGAGCCAGAGAGAGAGAGACACAGAGAGAGAGAGAAGGGGCCAAAGGTCATATCAGCATCTGTCTTTTATGTTTTATTGTTGTTATTGTTTTTATGTTTTCCAAGACAGGGTTTCTCTGAGTAACAATCCTGGGTGTCCTGGAACTCGCTTTGTAGACCAGGACGGCATTGAACTGGCTGAGATCCGCCTGCCTCTGCCTCCCAAGTGCTGGGATTAAAGACGTGCACCACCACTGCCCAAATTCCCTCTTATTTTTTTGAGGCAGGATTACTCACTAGAACTCATTCCTTTGGCCGGCCGTTGAGTTCCGAGGATCCAGCTGTCTCCACAGCCCTCACCCCCAGCGCAGGGATTGCATGCACAGTCACGCACAGTCACGCACCACCACACCCGACTTTTAAAGCCTCTGAACTGGGGTCCTCGTGCTTGCCCGGCAGCAAGCTCTTTACCCACGGACTCCCCAGGACAGGATTACTTTTTTATGTCGGTAAAAACCTTACTCTTCAGATAAAACATACTCTCTTTGCCATTCTCTCGAAGACTGGCTGGATAGAACCCACCGGAGGCCAGTGCGGTTTTGTGAAGTGATATTTCCCACACAGCCCCAGCCTGCCCTGTCTGACTGAGGCTGGCTCTCTGAGGGTTGCTTTCAGTGACCATACCGAGCCTGCGTCTTTCTCTCTAACAGGAAGTCCCTGGTCATCCTCTGAGCAGAGCCCAGCAAGTTTGGCTGTGAAGATGGAACTGGGTGGGAGCTCCTCAACTCCTCAAGAAGCCGTTGCCCCTCTTGGGGTACTAGGTGCTGGGCCCAAAAGCTCCCCACTGGGGAAGCTTAAAGTACTTCCCATTGGGCCAGGTGCCCACCAAGGGGCTCCTGGCAGCCCAGCTTCAGCAGGGGACAGCTACTTGGGGGAGCCAAGTGGTGCCATGAAGATCCCCAACAGGGACAGTGGGATTGACAGTCCATCCTCCAGCGTGGCCAGTGAGAACTTCCCCTGTGAAGAGGGTAGTGAGGGCTCCCCAGGCCCAGCCATATTGAGGCTACACCCTGAGACAGCTGTGGACAGCCAAGTCCCACAAGATACCACCGCGCAGGAGGAGAAAGATAGTGGTGTGGGTGAGGACCCTGACCCTAAGATCACCCCTTCCAGGCCAGAGGAGAATGTCGGCTTGACTCAGGTAAGCTTCCCTTCCTTTACACCCAACACAGGGTGCCTGGGCAGTGACAGAGATTTGTAGTGTGTAACACCCACACCTGTGCTCAGGAAATGTACCCACACACTCGCTCCATGCAAGGAGAATGCCTCTGATGGTGAGGCCCCAGATACCCTGGGTGTGCTCATCCATGACACTTGAATGTGGTTTCTTTTAATTGATGTGGTGTGTGTGTGTGTGTGTGTGTGTGTGTGTGTGTGTGAGAGAGAGAGAGAGAGAGAGAGAGAGAGAGATGTTTCATAGATAGTTATTATTAATTCTCCTTTAAAAATTTGGTAGAATTTGTCAGTAAAGCCGCCTGTGCCTTACCCTTTGTTGGGAAGTGGGGAATTTTTGATTCAAGGTCCTTATTCATTGCTTTCTCCAGATATTTTTATTTCTTCATGATTCAGTAATCTTTATAGCCAAGTATTTCTGAGGATTCATTTTTTTTTTCTAGGCTATACAACCCGTTAGCACATACTTACTCATTTTCTTATAAACTGTATCTTCACCTCACCAGCTGTAACAATCCCACCCTTCTTTCACTGACTGGTGACTGAGTCGTCTCTCTGTTCTCTAAGGTAACCTAGATAAAGTTTGTGAGCTTTCTTGAGCCTTTAAGAAGACCAACTTTAGCTTGGTTACTCTTTTGAGATTGTTTTTTTTTCCATTCTTTGTCTTTTATCTCCGTTCTGATCTTTCTTACTTCCTTCCTTCTTCTAGCCTAGCCTTGGGCTTAGCCTACTCTGCTCTTCTAGTTTCTCAATATGTGCAGTTAGCTTGTTTGTGAATATATATAATTTTTCCATGCTTGGAATGGAACGGGGGACCTTGTACATGGCAGATAAGTGCTGTGTCGCTGAGCTACATTCTCGCACGTTTTTCTTTCTTTGTCTTTTGAGTGTCTGTATTCACCCGTGGGGAGCATACTCATGGATGCAGGCACGTGCACACCTGTGTGGGAATGCATGCAGAGGCCCTGAGCTGATGTTGGGTGTCTTCCTAGACCACGCTCCACTGTATTTATTGAGGCAGGAGCTCTCCTTGAGCCTACAGTTCTCCCATTTGGCTAGTGTAGCTAACCAGCCTGTCCTGGGATTCCCTGACCCTGCCTCCTGAATGCATCAGTGTTACTTAATATGCCTGTATCTGTGGATTTGCCCCTTTTTCTGACTTTATTCCATTGTGACTGAAGATGATATTTTGAATAATTTCAGCTTCCTTGAATGTGTTAAGCCCTGTCTTACGCAGCACATGGTCTATCATAGGTTACACTGATGTCAGATGAACCATTATGTGTTGTCCAAGACTCGGTTTGCTTGCTGATCGTCTGTTTAGATGTTCCATCGTTACAGAAAACTGGGTATTGAGGCTTCTGGCTATTAATTTGTTGCTGGTTAGTTCTCCATCTAATGTAGTTCAATTTACTTCATATATTTTTATATCGTCTTGGTGACTTTTTTATCATTTTGTTGTGTTTTTATAGTTATTTTTAATTTTTAAAAACATGGCTATTTATTTAGTGTGTGGAGGGGTGTGGCAGTCAGAGGGATGGGAATGGAATGGATTCTTTTCTTTCCAACAATGTAGGTCCCAGGGACTGAACTCAGGTCAGCAGGTTTAGTGGCAAACACCTAATTCTGTTTGCTATACATAAGGCCACTCTCTCTTTTTTTTTTTTTTTTTTTTTTTGCAGGAGAGTTGCTATTTGCATATGATATCTTCTCCCATCTTCCCCCACTTTCATCCTGTATGTTCTTACATGCAAATATGCAAAATGAGTCTCTTGTGAATAGCATATGTAGGTGGATTTTTTTTTCTGTCTCTCCAGTCCCTTCCCCAATCACGACACAGAGACTTATTATTAATTATGAAAGCTTGGTCAAGAGTTTAGGCTTGTTTCTAACCAGCTCTTTTATAACTTAAATTAACCCATTTCACCTTTATTTTGTCCTGCCCATGCTGCTTCCCTGTTTCCTCCATCTTTGGTTGGCGACTCTCCGTATCTCCACCCTTCTTCTTCCCAGTGTCCTCTCTGCTCCGAAAATCCTGCCTAGCTATTGGACGCTCAGCTTTTTATTAAACCGATCTGAGAGACAAATCTTTTTTTTTAATTAATTAATTTATTTATTATGTATACAATATTCTGCCTGTGTGTATGCCTTCAGGCCAGAAGAGGGAACCAGACCCCATTACAGATGGTTATGAGCCACCATGTGGTTGCTGGGAATTGAACTCAGGACCTTTGGAAGAGCAGGCAATGCTCGTAACCTCTGAGCCATCTCTCCAGCCCCCTGAGAGATAAATCTTTACAGTGTACAAAAAGCCTGTTCCACAACAACACATTCAAGATAGAGGGCGTGTAATAGTGCACACCAGCAATCCTAGAATTAGAACCCTAAATTCACCCTCCACTATGCGGGGAGTTTGAGTCCTGTCTGAGTTACAGGAGACCCTGCCCCCAACCAAACAAACTAAACCATAATTAATTGTTTGCTTGATTCCTGGTACCCCAGGACCAACCCGCCTGCCTGGTGTCATATTTCCAGTTCTCTCGGGATTACAGGCGTTCATTAGATCTATGTATTTTTTTTTCTGAAGAGTTTAACACGATTACGTGTAACATCAGTACTGATGGGGAAGGACATGAAGGCCACTCCTAAGGTAGCACCCTTGTCACTTGTCTGCACCTTGTCACTTTCTTGCTCTCCTTTCCTCTCTTACCCTTTTTCTTTGTGTTTATTTCATTGGTGACATACTTTGAATCCCTCCATTTTCCTTTTGTGCATGTCCGTAGATGTTTTACTTCTAGCTACCATGGTTGTTAGTCAAACATTTTAAATTTCCAGTCTTTTCATCCTTCCTGATGTCACAGTTTCACCCGTATAACATTTCTCTGATTACTGTTTCTGGGGTGTGTGATCCAGGATGACCCCAGACTAATAATTCTCCTGCTAGGCTCCTAAATGACAGGATTACTGGCTTGTGCCACCACATCCACACCCAGTTTACATGGTGCTGGAACTGAATTCAGAGATTCCTGTGCACTAAGAAAGGGCTCTACCAACAGAGCTAGATCTGCAGCCCTATCCTGTCATCTCTACTTGAAAGACTGTTCTTGCCATTCTTTTTCTCCCCAAAGATGTACTTTTTATTTATTTACTATTAGTATATGTCTTAGTTAGGGTTTCTTTCTTTTTCTTCCTTCCTTCCTTTCCGTTTTTTAAAACAGAGTTTCTATGTGTAACATCTCTGGCGGTCCTGGAACTTACTTTAAAGACCAGGCTGGCCTTGAACTCACTGTGATCTGCCTTTCTCTGCCTCCCAAGTGCTGCTGGGATTAAAGGCATGTGCCACCGTCACCTGGCTTAGTTAGGATTTCTATTGCTGTGAAAAGACACTGTGACTGTGGCAACACTTATTAAAAAAAAACATTTAATTGGGGCTGGCTTACAGTTTCAGAGGCTTAGTCTGTTGCTGTTATGACTGGAAGCATGGAAGTATGCAGGCAGACATGGTGCTAGAGAAGGAGCTGCGAGTTTTCCATCCTGACCCATAGGCAGGCAGCAGGAGACTGTACCACACTGGGTATAACTTGAGCATCTGAGACCTCAAAGCCCGCCCCCACAGTGACACACTTCCTCTAACAAGCCCACACCTCCTAATAGTGTCATTCCCTATGGGCCAAGCACTCAAACACATGGGTCTATGGGAGCCATTCCTATTCAAACCTCCACAGTATGTGTGAGTCTGTTGTGTGTGTATGTTGGGGGTGGGGGGCTGCGTATCCCTGTACTTACCTGGATCATACTCCTGCCTTAGCTTCATGAGTGCCAGGATTATAAGCATGAATTAGGTGGCTGTTTCTTAGTCTAGTTGGAGTTCTTTGAACTTCTGGATTTGTGTATTCATTTATTTCCTAAGACTGGGAAGTCTCCCATTATCATTTCAGCAAATGATTTCTGTCTCTTATCCCTTGTGACTCCCATATGGAGATCTTGGTCTACCAGAAGACAGATGTCCTGAAAGCCCTTTAGAATCCCTATGCTTGTCTCTCTTCTTTCTTGGTTTTCTCCACTGATTTTAAGTGACTTCTATGGGAACTGGAGAGATGGCTTGTGGGTTAAGAGCACTGGCTGCTCTTGCAGAAGACCAGAGTTCAGTTCCCATGACCCACAACTCCAATTTCAAGGGATATGATGCCCTCTTCAGGCACTAGGCACACACCCAGTACATATACACATACATACACGCAGGCAAAACACTTGTATACATAAAATAAAAATAAATAAGTCTTGGGAAAAAGGCAGGCGTGGTGCTGGAGAGAGAGCTCAGCAGTTAAGAGTACTGGCTTCTCTTCCAGAGGACCTAGTTTGATTCCCAGCACTCACATGACAGCTTGTAACCCTCTGTAACTCCAGTTCCCAGGGATCTGATGCCCTCTTCTGGCCCCCATGGGTACTGCATGCGCAGGTGCACAGACACAAGCCGCTAAAAACACTGATGCATATAAAATAAAAAAGAGGAGACCATCACAGCAGTTTTGCCTGTTTGAATGACTTCTCTGTAAGTTTGCTGTTTCTTTTGTCTGTTCAGGTCTACATGGACCCTCTTTATGAGCTCTTCAGACTCCAGAATATTTGCTTCATTTTTTGTTTGTTTGTTTGGTTGGTTTTTGTTTGTTTGTTGTTGTTTTGGTTTGGTTTTTGTTTTTTTGAGACAGGGTTTCTCTGTAGCTTTGGAACCTATCTTGGAACTAGCTCTGTTTTTTGTCTTTTTTCAAAACAGGGTTTCTCTATGTAACAATCTTGGCTATCCTGGAACTCTCTTTGTAGACCAGGCTGGCCTCGAACTCACAGAGATCCGCCTGCCTCTGCCTCCCGCGTGCTGGGATTAAAGGCGTGCGCCATCACCATTCAGTCTCAGATCTGTATTTCTGTAGGGTTAACTTCACGTGGGCTGTTTCCTTCTTCTGATTGGGCCATATGCTCCTGCTTCTATTTATGGTTTATAAGGTTTTTGTTGTTGTTGCTTTTAGTTTTGGATGCGTGGAGGCATCTGAAGAAACCATCCCTCCAAATTGTGCTTTAGGTGAAGACTTCCCCCATCAACACAGCCGGGGATCTCAGAGCGTCTGCCTGTGGAACTGGAATTCTAATGTGCTTTTGTTTTCAGTGACTTTCACACTCTAGTTCTGGGTTCGTCTGCTCGCTCACGCAAGACAGAGTCCACAGTCCCAAGTCCCCTGGGTGGAGCTCTGAGGAGCCCAGTTTATCAGTGCCTGTTTTCTGTTTCTGCCCTGAAGACCTAGTCCTGGGGTGGGAGGAGCCCTGGTGTGGAGGTTCCCTCCCATTTGTTCTGTGTCATATTGCATAAGAGGAGGAATGCTGCAGGGCATTGCTATAGACTGAATGTGCACCCCAAAAGTCACCTGCTAGAGTCTTTTTTTTAGAAAAATATCTATTTATTTATTATGTATACAATATTCTGTCTGTGCGTATGCCTGAAGGCCAGAAGAGGGCACCAGACCCCATTACAGATGGTTGTGAGTCACCATGTGGTTGCTGGAATTGAACTCAGGACCTTTGGAAGAGCAGGCAATGCTCTTAACCTCTGAGCCATCTCTCCAGCCCCACCTGCTAGAGTCTTGTCATCAATGTGATACTACTTATATCATAGTCTGCTTCATGGTTAGCCTTTAGGAGGTGTTAAGAAATGAGGATGGAATCAGTGTCCCCACAGAAGGGAGCGGAATGCCTGGATGTAGCTCAGCTGCTGAGTGCTTGCCTCAGGGTGTGGTCAGGGCAGAGTTCAATCCCCAGTACTAAGAATAAAATAGGGCTCAGGGAGGAGCTTGTGGGTGCCTTTCCTTCTGTTCTTCTGTCACTTGGGGACGCAGCACTCGCCCCTCTTCACCTTTCTGCCCCTTTCGCACTGTGAGCGCAAGCATTAGCGTCACCATTTTGAAACAGAGACTTGTGATTTCACCAGACACCAGAACCACCAGTGCTTTGATCTTGAAATTCCAGCCTCCATAGCCATGGAATGCATTTCAGTTTATAAACTGTACACTCGCGGGCATTTTGTTATCTGCCAAACAATTAGACTACCTCAGGCACACCCAGTGCCACCATTTCCCCGGGGATCCCCTTCTCGGCATCACCTGTAGGAGCCGTGGTCGCTCAGTTTGTGTCTCCAAATCTCATAGATTTTCTGGTTCGTATATTGTTTCATCTGTGTCTCTGTGGAGGACCTGCAGCTTACTGTCTTGTTGATGTCCCTTTGCAGTAATGTAGTAGGCTTTTATGGGGGCCACCAACCAGCTCCCAAATCATGTCTTGGAGACTTGTTTTGAATGCTTGGCCTTAGCTTGGCCTTGTCTTAGTTCTTACTTTGATCTGTTTCTCTTTATCTACATTTTGCCTTGGGGCCTCTTCCTTCCTTCCTCCCTCCCTCCCTCCCTCCCTCCCTTCCTTCCTTCCTTCCTTCCTTCCTTCCTATCTTACTTTCCTACAGTCTCCATGTCTGATGACAGCTGCCTGGCTTCTGGCCCCAGGCGTGTCCCTCTCTCCTCCTCCTTCTTCTTTGCCTACATTTATCTTCCTATTTATTCTCTTCTGTCCACTGGCCCCAACTATCCATCTCCTGCCTATCTACTGACCATTTCTGCTTTTTATTAGACCAATCAGGTGCCTTAGGCAGACAAGGTGAAATGGCAGCACATCTTTATATAATTTAACGAATGCAGCAAAAACAAATGTAACACACCTTTACACAATTAAAGTAATATTACCTGGCATAAATATAACACATATTTATATGTTAAATATTCCACATCACAGTAGGACGTGTGTGTGTGTGTGTGTGTGTGCGCGCGCGCACGCGCGTGCACGCTCGTTGCCACTGATGAAAAAGTTTTGAACATGGTAGGCAAATTTTCTTTCACTGAACTGCACCCCACCTGTTCATTGGATTCTCATATGGTTGCTATGGCTGCTCCCTAGTTAAAAGTCCAGAAACAGAACTGGCCCATCTGTACTGTAGTAGCTTCGGGGAGACTGGCAGAAACTGCTGTGCTTTTTCTAGAACACTCCATGGAAATAGCATCTAAGAGAACCAAATACCACATCTCTCTGCCCCTGGGCATCCTGGTGTATTGTGGGTGTACCCCTCCACCCAAGTAAGTGATTTCCCTTCTCTCTACAGTGCTCTGACCCACAGAAGCTGCTGCACATTGCCCAGGAGCTCCTGCACACGGAGGAAGCCTATGTGAGGCGGCTGCACTTGCTGGACCAGGTAGCCCATAGGGCTGGGGATCCCCTTCTCTCCATGCCCAGAATTCAGACTATCTGTCCCTTCATATTGTTTAGTTATTTTTTTAATATTTATTTATTTATTATATTATGTGTATAGCATTCCTTCCACGTGTGTCTGCAAGCCAGAAGGGGGCGCCAGGTCTCATTATAGATGGCTGTAAGCCACCATGTGGTTGCTGGGAATTGAACTCAGGACCTCTGGAAGAACAGTCAGTGCTCTTAACCTCTGAGCCATCTCTCCAGCCCCATATTGTTTAGTTATTATGCATAGAGTATGAATTGACTCTAAATTGAATACTAAAATTCAGATAAAGTGAAGTCTGGACTGAAAACATTTTGTTCTCAGTGCTGTGGCTCTGGGGCAGAACTTAGTATGTTCTCTTTGGGAAACATTTCTTCATGGAGGATGTATCGTTTGAACACATAAATGGATGCTGGGGTCTGAGGTGTCTCAGTCAGTAAAGTGCTTGCCTTGTGTGCTCAAGGGCCTGGGTTTGATGCTTAGAACTCATGTAAAAATGCCAGGCTAATCATGGGGGCTGATCCTTATAATCCTAGCACTGGGGAGGCAGAGGCAGGTGGATTTCTGTGAGTTTGAGGTCAGAAGAAAAAAAAAAGGAACCCAAGAGCCCACTCCTGTGGCAGGTGTCTGGCTGGCTCATATTCAGGGGCCATTGTGGGCTTCTCTGTGCTCAGGTTTTCTGCACCAAGCTGACAGAAGCAGGGATCCCTCCAGAAGTGACCACTGGCATTTTTTCCAACATCTCCTCCATCTACCGCTTCCATGGGCAGTTCCTCCTGCCTGAGTTGCAGAAGAGGATCACGGAGGAATGGTGAGTGTGGTCCATGGCCACCCACAGGGTCCGTAAACCTGAGTTCTTCTGCCTGGCAGCCTGGCAGGTTCTTGGGGGTGGAGGCTGTCACCTGGAGGCCTGAGTGCCTCCTTTGGCTGAGACCGGGCTGGGCCTTGGGCATCTCTTAGCTTGTGGATCTAGATGAGATCTGACATCTGGAAGCAGCACAATGAACAATACTGATGATTTTATTTTCCTCTCAGCTTGGTTTTACCTTTGCTTTTAAAAAGAACCTTCTTGTCGGGTGGTGGTGGTGCACATCTTTAATCCCAGCACTCAGGAGGCAGAGCGGGTGGATCTCTGTGAGTTCAAGGCCAACTTGGTCTACAAGAAGTAGTTCCAGGACAGCTAGGACTGTTACACAGAGAAATCCTGTCTCAGGGGGAAAAAAAAAAGGACCTTATCCTCGGGAGTGGTTCTAAGTCCTCTGCTTTCTGTGCCCCTCAGTTTTTGCCGATTTTAGCAAAAGCTACAAGCCATAAGGAGTGCAATGGCGCAGGAGGGAGAGGTCCACTGGTTTTAACCATTGCACCCCCCCTGCATTTTGGGAGGCTTGAAGTTTGCCTGCCTTCCTTTGCAGGGCTTGCATGCTCCTCTTGTCTCCTGACTTTGCCTTGTGTGGTTGTGAGGGTGTCTTGTCATCTTTGTCTCTGTGTGGCTGGGCCACTTTGGGAATCTTCGGAAGCTGTGGAGCAGGTAGCACTGTGTCCTAAATGTGCTGAGAGCTGGGCATAGACTTCTGGTGACAAAGTCCGTATCTGGCAGCACAGGCTTTCCCCCCTGTGCTCTGGAATTCTGGGTCCATCCCATCTCTGCAGTCCTGTGACGGATGACACAGGGCCACTTGCCTTGCATCCCCAGTTGCTCAATTTATGAAATCAATCCTTGGTGCGGCTTCCTAGGAGCACCAAGTGGTGGCTTTGTACCTGTGCCTTTTTCCTCTTCTTTTGGTAGTCACTAAGGATAAATCTCCAAAAGAGAGTGCTAAGGTCAAAAATTACTATGTTAATTTTTTTCCCATGGAGATGTGAACAATACCTACTTACCTAAGATAGGACTCCAAGGACAGACCGAGAAATTTTTTAAAAAATTAAAAAGTGGATTCCACCCAGTCCCAACTTAGTTGAAGCAGTGAGCACGGGTGACTTCAAGATGGCTGCAGTCCTGCAAAGTCTTCTCTCTGTGACTTTGGTGCCAGTGCACAGAGCCGTAATTTCTAACCTGTGTTTATTTGGAATGGCGCTTCACTGACCATCTTTGATAACCGCCGTCTGCCACTTGAGGGCAGCACCTCTGTGAGGACCCTGTGTTTGGGCTCTGGGCCTCAGCCAGTACTGTTGAGGTACTTAGAGAAACCCTCTCCTAATGTCCAGAAACACTGTTTTCTGCGCCACAATCTGGGAGGGTGACCATCAGAGACTCGCCATCCCCACTCCACCTAGACTGTGCATCTGACGACCGTGCTTCTCCACACAGGGACACAAACCCTCGGCTCGGAGACATCCTGCAGAAACTGGCTCCGTTCCTGAAGATGTATGGCGAGTATGTCAAGAACTTTGACAGGGCAATGGGGCTGGTGAGCACATGGACCCAGCGTTCTCCGCAGTTTAGTGAAGTCATCCACAGCATCCAGGTAGGTGACTGCAGAGGCAGGTGAATCTTTGTGAGTTCGAGTCTAGCCTAGTCTATATAGCAAACTCCAGACCAAACAGCACTATGTACTAGGACCATGTCCAAAACAGAAACAAACAACCAAAAAACAACAACAAAACCAACCAACAAATAAACCTTCCACAACAAAACATGGTCTCTAGACCTGGCTGGTTTGAATTCCCTACGTAGCTAAAGTTGACCCTGAACTTCATCTTCTGAGTGCTGGGATTACAAGCGTGCACCACCACACCTGGTTTATGCAGTGCTGGGATTGCAGGTCCGCATCAGCATGCCTGGCTTTTCTACATGGGTTCTGGGGTGGAATTCAGGTCCTCATGCTTTTGAGCAGCTACATCGTCATCCCAGGTCTCTGGAGAAGTGGTGGCACTAACTCCACACACAAGTGCGTAGTACAAGACTCGTCTGTGCTGTGTGTAGTAGCAGGCCACTTGGCCGTTTGTTCATTTCCTGGCCACCCAGACCCCAGAAATAATCACACAGAAACTGTATTAATTAAATCAATGCTTGGCCCATTAACTCTGCTTCTTATTGGCTAACTCTTACATATTAATTTAACTAATTTCTATTAATCTGTGTATCGTCACGTGACTGTGGCTTACCGGCTAAAGTTCCAGCATCCGTCTCCAGCAGGGCTTTTTTCTGACTCCACCTCCTTTCTCCCAGCATTCTGTTTAGTTTTCCCTGCCTAGCTCTGTTCCCCTATAGCTCTGCTTTTATTCGTTAATGGTAATCATAGCATGAGGGGAACCCCACATCAGCTGTGAGTTCTACACATATCTCCCTCCAGAGGGTGAGGCACTGTTCAACCTGACCACACACCACTGTCCCTGTCCACACAGGGCAGACCAGGCTCTCAGGTCCAGCAGGTCCTCAGGTGACAAAGCACATATAGGATTGGGATGACAATTTGTCTGTATTGACCACCTCAGGATTCTGTTATCCCTGAACAGTGGGTACCATCTGGGGATACTTCCTGATAGACACAGCCATGGTTCTGTCCCTAGGCCTCAACACAATTTAGCCATTTTCAGCAAAGACCTGGACTGTGTCTGTTGACACTGGTGTTGCTTCTGGTATCTGAAGGTTAGAATCTGGGACAGGTCTACAGTGCACAGAACTGCCCACAACAGAAAATTCTCCTGCATTGTTTGAGATGCCTTGACCTGGACAAAATGGGATCAAATGACCATCAGATTTCCCTTGGTCTCTGGAGAATTCTTTGCTTGATCCAAAGCATATTTTAAATTATAGGCCTTAAAATCCAAATGTTTACTAAGAGTTTGTAAAATGACCAACTTAAGACTAGAGAAAGAGCCAAGAAGAGAGTTTGGATCTCTAGCACCAGGTGAAGGCAGGCATGGTGTCACGTGTCTGAACCCTCGTGCCAGTGGCCGAGGGTAGGGTCACGTGACAGGTAGATTCCGGGACTGATGGGCAAGCCTAGAGGAAACTCAGTTTTTAGCCAGAGATATACATGCGCACAGCACACCCAGGCCTGACCACAAAAGGACAAACTCACAGACAGTCCAGACCTTCTACGCCATCATCTCCACACACGCACGATGGTTACTGCCTTTTGAAACTCATCTGCAAACAGTACTGCAGGTTCAGGGCTAAGTGTGAAGGAGAGTGTCTCCCACACATCCACAGTGCTGACTGAAATCAAGAAGCTCACATAGCTGCCACAGCTGTTGTCACCTCACAGCCCACACAGTCACCAGCGATCCCGGCGATGCACTTCTAAGTTTTCTCTCCAGGACCACGCACTGTTCTCATTACCAGGCTGAGTCCTTCCCTAGGACACGCTCTGTCCTTATCCTCTTGAGGGAACTGGCTGCATCTTGGCTTGGGTTTCTCTGTGGTTTTTCCATGATTCAGTTGGGGCTGTGCCTCTTTGTGAGTGTCGCTGGAGCAAAGCCTTTTGATTTGTTTTGTTTTCCTCTATTCATAAATTCCTAGCAGGGAGATAACTTGTAGCCCTGTGAACATCCATTCCCCGCATCTTCCCTTGATTCTTGCTTGAAATAATCTCTCTCTCTCTCTCTCTCTCTCTCTCTGGTATATGCCCGTGAACACGTATGTATGTATGTATGTGGGTATGCTCATATATGTATGTACAAGCAGCGGTCAGAGGTCAGCTGAGGTCAAGTGCCTTCTATCACTCCCCATCTGATGTTTTGGGGTAGGTTTCTCACTGAACCCAGAGCTCACTGATTCTGCTAGGCACACTAGCCAATGGTATCTGCTTATCTCTGCCTCCCCAGAATTGGGATTAGAAGCAAGCACCATGACACCCAGACTTTTTTTCAGATTTTCTTAAATTGTCTGTGTATGAGTGTTTTGCCTGCATGTATGTCTGTGAACCCTATTCATGTCTGGTTCTCAAGGAGTTCAGAGCTGATGTCAGATATCTTTTTTTTTTTTTTTTTTTTGGTTTTTCGAGATAGGGTTTCTCTGTGGCTTTGGAGCCTGTCCTGGAACTAGCTCTATAGACCAGGCTGGTCTCGAACTCACAGAGATCCGCCTACCTCTGCCTCCCGAGTGCTGGGATTAAAGGCGTGCGCCACCATCGTCCGGCCGATGTCAGATATCTTGAAACTAGGGTTACAGGATGTCATTAGCTGTGCAGTTGCTAGGACTGAACCCAGGTCTTCTACAAGAGCAGTAAGTGCTCTTAACCTTTGAGTCATTTCTCCAGCACCAAAACTCAGATTTTTTTTTTCATAAGCGCAACCTTCATTTAGAAAACAAAGACAGACATGGAGGCGCACACCTTTAATCCCAGCACTCAGGAGGCAGAGGAAAGTGGCCTTGAAAAAAAAAAAAACAGCCGGGCGGTGGTGGCGCATGCCTTTAATCCCAGCACTCGGGAGGCAGAGGCAGGTGGATCTCTGTGAGTTCGAGGTCAGCCTGGTCTACAGAGCTAGTTCCAGTACAGGAACCAAAAGCTACAGAGAAACCCTTTCTTGAAAAAAACAAAAAAACAAAAAACAAAACAAAAAAACCCACAACAACAACCAAAACAAAACAACTCCCCCTCCCCCCAAAAAACCCTAATTATTTTAGGGGCTGAGAAGATGGCTTGGTGGGTAAAATGTTATGTTTATGAACCTGAGTTCAGATCCCCAGAACCTGTTAGACCCAAAAGAGTTAAAGCCCATCCTACCAGTTTTGTTCTGGGACTGAAGGAAGGTGTGGGTAGCTGGAGCCCTGAGGTTGCTCCAGGCAGGGCAGTGGACAGGATGAGAAACAGCAGACTCTCTCTATCAACATGGCAGAGGCAGATGAACCAGGCAGCATGGCAGAAGAGCCCACGGCTAGCGAAGAGGCAATGGCGTCCTGGCAGTCATCGCTGGCAGGCTAGTGTGCAGGGTCAAGGGTGTAGACTCCTGATGCCTGCGCCAAGAAGGTTCTAAAGTGTGGCAGACGGGAAGCTGTGATCTGGAGGGAGGAGGGGAGGTGTGTATGGGGACAACACAGGGCTAGGCCTTCCTGCCCCCACCTGCTCTCTCCGTTTATTGTGTGGGGGGAGCTAGGCACAGATGGCCTCCACCTGAAACGGAGGAAGTGGACCTGAGGGTGACAAGGATGGGATAGGGGTGGGAATCACTTTTGTGGGGGGAGGCCTGGTCCTGGCGCTTGTTTTCTTTAACTCTAACCTGCTTACCCAGAGAGTTGCATCTCTCCCTCCATTGTAGGCACCTGTGGTCTGTGCCAACTGTGTCTTGAAAAGCAGGCAGCTCCAGACAACCGCCAGGGACTGTGTTACTAGAAGCAGGGACTAGGCTGGTGACCACATGTGTGTTCCCCCAGAAGCAGGGGCTAGGCTGGTGACCCTGTGTGTGTTCTCTGTTCTCCAGAAGCAGGGGCTAGGCTGGAGACCCCGTGTGTGTTCTCTGTTCTCCAGAAGCAGGGGCTAGGCTGGAGACCCCGTGTGTGTTCCCCCAGAAGCAGGGACTAGGCTGGTGACCCCATGTGTGTTCTCTGTTCCCCCAGAAGCAGGAGGTGTGTGGGAACTTGACATTGCAGCATCACATGCTGGAGCCTGTGCAGAGAATCCCCCGCTACGAGCTGCTGCTCAAAGACTACCTAAAGAGGCTCCCCAGGGATGCCCCGGACCGGAAGGATGCTGAGAGTAAGTGGACCTGACTGCAAGGCTGAGTATTGAAGGAGCGGCGGGCTGCATTCCTGGTGCCCGGCTGCCTGCCCGGCTGCCTGCACGGCTAGCTTTACCCGAAATAATTACACGGAAACTGTATTCTTTTAAACACTGCTTGGCCCATTAGTTCTAGCCTCTTATTGGCTAGCTCTCATATCTTTGATTAACCCATTTCTAATAATCTGTGTAGCACCATGAGGGGGAATCTCTGGAGGAGGCTGAGAACCCTGGGCTGAGACACACAAAGGCAGGAGAAAGATCATACGAAAGGATGCTGTCTCTGGGAAAGACACTGCCAAACCCTGGCTCCCTTCAGAGCTTAGGATCCAGCAATGGGCCCCACAGTGAGGACATTCTTACTTCAAGTGACATAACCAATGTAACTGGGGGCAACACAGGGCTGGGGACTGTGCAAGAGAGTCAAGAGAGTCAGGGGTCCTACTTGTGTGGGCCCCAGCAGGATCAGCAAGTGGCTCTGAGCTTTGCCCCTTCTCTGGGCCAGACCTCTGGAGCAGTCTGGTCACCCTGAGCAAGGAACGGGAACATATCTTCCCACTGGAAGCCATGCCTCCATTTCAATATCAGCCTCTCCAGTAAGAACTTGTGGCATTACTACGTGCCTAGTCTCAATCAGTTCTCCCCATTCAGGGTCGCTGGAGCTCATCTCCACAGCTGCTGACCACTCCAACGCTGCCATCAGGAAGATGGTGAGTGCAGTCTGCTGTGGGGAAGCAAAGCTATGCAGGAAGGGTCGGGGGTAAGGGGAACCTTTACCCCGATTCCAGGTGGGCCCCATCAGTGAGCACATGTGTATCCTGTCTCCCCAAGACATGCCAGGTGCACATCCCAGTACCCCCTGGTAATACCAAGTGCAGGTTCAGCCTCTTTCTGTACAAAGCAAGGAGGCATATGCCCTCTGTCTTAGGGTTTCTATTGCTGTGAAGAGATGTCATGACCACAGTAACTCTTATAAGCAAAACATTTAACTGGGGTGGCTCGCTTACCATTTCAGAGGTTCAGTCCATTAGTATCACAGCGGGGAGCATGACAGCGTGCAGACAAAACGTGGTACTAGCTACGTCTTGAGAAGGCAACAGGAAGTGGTCTCAGTGTCAATAATGAGCAGAGTGTGAGCAAAAAGAGACCTCAAAACCCGCCTCCACAGTGATACACTTCCTCCAGCAAGGCCACACCTCCTATTAGTGCCACTTCCTGTGAGCTTAATGGGAGCCAGTTATATTCTTTCTACCACACCCACCTTCCCAATACAAGCCAGGACACGCCATGACTACACCTATATGTACTACTCCTCTACGTACCTGCCAGCTCCTGCAAGGCCATGGGTTCTTCCCTGCCCTCCAGGGTCCCATGCATCCTGTGTTGTTTGGTCCACTAGCATCTCTGGGATCCATACTAGAAACATAAAGGGCCAGCCTGACCTACCCACTCTAGGTACACTTGTAATTTCTGCAAGTCCCAGGACAGGACACCGCAGCTCCATTCTACTTTGTGTAGGGGCCATGAACTGTTAACCTTGTCCCCAATGTATCATTGTGCATCATGTCACTCCAACCGGGCCTGGGGAACGCGATATGTGGATTGGCCCAGTCTGGGTCATGGCTATTCAGCTGATCCCTACATGCCTCAGTTTCCTTGTCTGTAACTTGGGATAACAATGCCACTCACCTCGTAGAGCTTGCAGAGGTTTGTGATTCTCCGAATGTTGGTTTTCTAGTCACCTTTATTATTCGGCTCAAACGTCACCCTGTGTTTCCTTCCCTTCTCACAAGTGGTCATTTCATTGCTGCGTCGGACTCTGGGTGACAGTTGCAGAGCATGGCTCTGCTCACCTCTGGGTGCGAAGCAGCCTGTGCGACCTTGCAGCTGCCAGAACTTCCTGTCCCCTTGCAGGAGAAAATGCACAAGCTCCTGGAGGTGTACGAGCAGCTGGGTGGGGAAGAGGACATCGTCAACCCAGCCAATGAGCTGATCAAGGAGGGCAACATCCAGAAACTGTCGGCCAAGAACGGCACCGCTCAGGACCGACACCTCTTCTTGGTGAGCCAGGCTGCTATCCCAGCCACAGAACTCCCCATCTGCCTTCTCAGACGCTGGGCAGTACTAGCAAGACTCAGAAGCCTAAGGAGGAGGTTCTTCCATGGCCTCCCCGATAGTTGGCTGGGCTGTCTCTTGTCAATGACTCTGCCCTGGTTTCCACGAGCATCTAGTATTGATGTCCCTTATAGCCAGCATTTCTGTTTTCTTTGATCTACCTCTGTTACAATTAAAGAATCTCCAGAAACCAGAAATAAAAGAAATTGTAGCCAAACATCAAGATCCCAACTGTCCCCAGAACCTAATTCTGGTTTATAGGGAGGTGAAAAGACAGGAAGGAATTATAGTGAGGGCTTCCCTCGAGTACCTGATGTACAGGAAGAGACACGATTCTTTTTTCCATTTTTCTATAGCTGCTTCTCTTCCCCTACCTCTGCTTCCTCTTCTCTTTCCTCCTCCTCTTCTTTCTTCTTTCTTCTTCCCAAGGCCTTACATTTGCTAGGCAAGCACCCTATCCCACTGCCTCGCACCCATAGTCCTTCATCTATTATTGAATAAGTAGCTGTACCTTTGAAAGTTTTTCTTTTTCAGTCTAAGGCCTGTGACCTATCTAACCACAGGTTATTGGCTAATAATACTAGATATGGGTTTCAACTTATGGGATAGGCCTTAAATCCAACCAGAAAGTGATTGGTTCCTCCCATGACATTCCTGCCACTATTGCACCAGTGGGTATGTCTTGCCAGACCAGTTGTTATTGTAGCTCACAGGGTTCACCGTTGGCTCCTCTGGTAAAGTGCGTGGCATCTTTCTGTGCTATAGAAGCTATTTATAGAAATGAAGCCTCCAGCCGGGCGATGGTGGCGCACGCCTTTAATCCCAGCACTCGGGAGGCAGAGGCAGGCGGATCTCTGTGAGTTCGAGACCAGCCTGGTCTACAGAGCTAGTTCCAGGACAGGCTCCAAAGCCACAGAGAAACCCTGTCTCGAAAAACCAAAAAAAAAAAAAAAAAAAAAAAAAAAAAAAAAAAAAAAAGAAATGAAGCCTCCAGGTCAGTACTACTTGATTTCCCCATGTTCTGTGACTCAGTATGTGGCGTTTTCAGCAGGAGAGCCATCAAGTTCTGGAGGGTAACCAGGAGCGTTGGCCGTAGCCTGTACTGTTGGGGGTTTATGGGCCCTCAGTGGCCAGTCACTCCAAAAGAAGTAACACTTTCCTAAAACTGGGCTTTTTGTTTGTTAGTCTCTGGAATTTAGTGGGGCCATTGCTGTCTGTTATAGGCTCAGGATCTGCCTTTTGAATGTTGTGCTTAAAGGCATGTGTGAATCTTTAAATAAATAGATGTATAACTTACTATATATATATATATATATATATATATATATATATATTACTTTAAGACATTAAAGAAAGCTTATATGGGTCCCCTGTGAGGGGCTCCCTGTGACTGCCTCTCCCCATGGCATCTTTCTTGCAGTTCAACAATGTGATGCTCTACTGTGTACCCAAACTAAGGCTCATGGGCCAGAAGTTCAGTGTACGGGAGAAAATGGACATCTCTGATCTCCAGGTGGGTGGGTCCCTCTTTCCCCGCTTTTGCCCTGGAATGGGTAAAAACAGGGATGGGAATGCTAGGCTTTGATGACTACTTGTGTGACTCAGGGGTTTCCGAGCCAGCATCTTGGTCCTGGTAGACTAGCCTTGGGTGGGCAGTCTACTGCTCCAAATAATAATTGCTCCAGAAATATTTTCTAATTAAATGACTCTAAGTATCTGAAAAGGCAAAGATTTGATTAAACAACTGCCCACTCCATAGAATTTCCATTGGATCCAGGTTAAGAAATAATTACAAGCAATGACTTGCTAGAGAAGAAAAAAAATGCTTCTTCCATAGTTAGAAGAATCCACTTTTACCATGTTGCTCTATGAGAAATCAGTCCTGGGCTGGAAAAATGACTCAGTAGTCAAGAGCTCCTGCTGCTCTTTCAGAAGATCCAACTTCATTCCCAGCACCCGAACTGAGTGGCTCACAACTGCCTCTAACTCTAGCTCCAGGGGATTCAGTTTCTCCCTCTGGCCTCCTCGGGCACCTGAACTTGTATACATAACAGCACACAGACACACACATATAAATAAGTCTTTAAGAATGGCTTTTATACGTTAATACCATTTTTCAACATGCAGTGAGAAAGCCCGGAGGTTTCTGGCTGGGCCCAGGTCTGCATCTCTGTGATCCCTAACCAGCTGACCAAGGTCAGGGACTCTTACAGGGACCAGCCCGAGAGCTGCCGGGAGAAACTGTGCTCTGTGGTTTTGTGCTGATGGAAGAGGGTGAAATCTGAGAGCCCCCAAGGAAACAACACTACTCCATTCACTCTGTCTGGGTGCACTCCTGTAAACCCATAATGCACCTGTCCATGTGGGCTCCAGCACCATCTGAGGGACATAATCAAGGATCTTCCAAGACTTTTTATCCCTCCCATGGAGGTGCGGCTGTGCCGGAGGGGAAAGACTTGGCCAGGGCTGCCGGGGGACAATGGCTCAAGGAGTCTTGATGGACAGGTACATTTGCCAAGCTGCTGGCTAACACAGAGACTTGCCCAGCTCTGGGTGGGCAAGACCAGTGACCTGCCCTCCCCCTGAGCCTCAGTATTCCCATCTTATAGATCTGAGAGCCCCTGGGGTCACCTTGACTCTTCCACAGGAAAAACAAATGAAAGAAAAACCTCTGGTTCAGAGACCATGGGTCTGGGTTAAGGAACAGCTAAAATGGCAGCTCGCCTTCATTTACTCTGTTCTGTGTTCTTCTTCCTGCAGGTGCAAGATATTGCAAAACCAAACGCAGCACGCACATTCATCATAACAGGAAGAAAAAGGTCCCTGGAGCTTCAGACTCGGTATGGCGCTAGCAATCTGCAGCTGCACGAACACCTTTGGCCTGAGATTGTAGCAGATGGCTTGTTACTGAAGGAGATAACTTTTCAATATGTTCTTATTCGCTTGTACTTCAACACTTCACTAAGGATGCTTACCAACAACAATTACGAATTAAGCCTTTTAATTCTAGGCCTGTGTTACTATGATACTAACCATCTCTTAAGTAATCGTCTAGAAAATTCTGCACATCTGTGTATGCATGTGTGCACATGCATTTGTGTGTATGTGTGTGTCTGCAGATTTGTTTTTGTTTTTGTTTTTTGAAACAGGGTTTCTCAGTAGCTTTGGAGCCTGACCAGGAACTAGCTCTTGTAGACCAGGCTGGCCTCAAACTCACAGAGATCTGCCTGCCTCTGCCTCCCAAGTGCTGGGATTAAAAGTGTGCACCACCACTGCCCAGCGTGTCTGCATTTTTTGTTGTTGTTTTTTTTAATATTTATTTATTTATTTATTTATTTATTATGTATACAATATTCTGTCTGTGTGTATGCCTGAAGGCCAGAAGAGGGCACCAGACCCCATTACAGATGGTTGTGAGCCACCATGTGGTTTCTGGGAATTGAACTCAGGACCTTTGGAAGAGCAGGCAATGCTCTTAACCTCTGAGCCATCTCTCCAGCCCCATGTGTCTGCATTTTTTAATTAAAGATGGAACGCTGTCTCAGTAGATAAAGTGCATGCCACGTGGCATGAGGACCTACATTCAGACACAGCAGTGTGTGTCAGTAATCCCAGTCCTGTGAAGATGGCGACAGGCTTGCTCTTTAGCCACCCTAGTGGATTAATGAGCTAAAAGTTCAGTAAGACGTCCTGTATCAAAAAGTAGGGTGGATGGTGATTGAGGAAGACACACAATACTGACCTCTGGCCTCTACACACACGAACACATGTACACACACGAACACATGTACACACACAAACACACACAGACACACTCAAGGGTGGCTATAACAAATAGCATGTGTCTTGGTTAGGGTTTTAGGGTTTCTTTTTTTTTTTAAAGATTTACTTAATTTTATTTTGTGTGTATTGGCATTTTGCCTATATGCGTGTCTGTGTGAGGGTGTCAGACCTTTGAGTTACAGTTGTGAGCTGCCACGTGGATACTGGGAATTGAACTGTGATCCTCTGGAAGAGTAGCTAGTGTTCTTAACCACTGAGCCACATCGTCTCTCTAGCCTCTTGGTTAGAATTTCTATTGCTGTGATAAAACACTATGATTGAGATCAATTTCTGGAGAAAAGGGTTTATTCCACTCACACTCTCAGGTCATATCCACCACTGAAGGAAGTCAGCGCAGGAACTGAAATAGAGGAACCTGCTTACCAGCTTGCTCCCCGTGGCTTGCTCACCCTGCTTGCTTATATGACCCCAGGGCCATCTGCAGAGGGGCGGTACCACCCACGGTATACTGGATCCTCTCACATCAGTCATTAAAAAAAATGCCCCAAGACTTGCCTAAAGGACATCTGATGGAGACATTCTCTCCCCTGATGGTCCTCTTCCTAGTCAGTTTGACAGAACGCTGGCCAGGACACCAGTTCTTCATCTTGCTTTTTTCATCTGATAATCTCACATATTTTCCCAGAATAGCACAAACCCTGTCAGTATTATCAACTGGCACCAGGGAGATGGCTTAGTGGGTAGAAACACCACTGCCAAGCCTGCTGACTTGAGTGTCATCCTTCATGGTGGGACCTGCATGGTAGAAGGAAAAAGCCAACGCCTGCAAGTTGTCCCCTAAGCCTCTATAGGTGGTACTAACACCCGTGCATATACACAAAAACTTTTAAGTAAACTGTAATGATATTTTTTTAAAAAATCATCAACAGGGCCCCTTGTTGACAGTCCGAGTCTCATTTCTGCAAACTGTGACAAGAACAGAGTCCCATACTTGGGCTTTTGTGCACACGTGTTGCTGCCTCTGTGAGATGTGACTCTGAGGGGGAACTACTGGTCAGCATGTGGTGTGCCTGCTCTGTCTGGTCACGCTGTCCCCCAAGGCCAAGCTTGAGCTCTCGCTGGCTGTGTGTCAGACATCCAGTCCCATTTCACCTATGACATGAGAACTTGGTAATCACCTGCTAGGGTCCAGGGTGCTGCTGGTCTACAAGGTGAACTAGCCCCAGGGGCCCACATGTGTCCTGAACACTGAAACTACCTTTCCAGCCTTGAGTTGCAGTCGTAAGACAGCGAGTGGCTAAGTAGGCATGCAGTGGGTACCTGTGGATGGACTAATAAAATACTGGTTTTGTGTTCGTAGGACAGAAGAAGAGAAGAAAGAATGGATTCAGGTGAAGCTTCTCAAGTTTGTTCTCTCTCTGTGTCTCCCTCCTGTGGATAAAAGCTAGAACCTGGGGCCTGCTCTGCAAGGGCTCGGCTGCTAGCTACAATTGCCAGCTCTTATGTTTTGGGGATAGGTTTTGTTAAGGGAATGACACTGGCCTCAAACCCTCAAGCCCCCTGCTTTGGGATTCTGAAGGCTAAGATTTCAGACATGCATCACCATGTATGCCTTACATCCTCATGTTACTGTAGTATGGCCATTTCATGTTGGACCACATGGCCTAGGTACCCTTCCTTAATGCTAGTACTGCCTGTCCTCATGCCGAAGGGAGGAAGTGGCCATGGGGTGCCTCTCTCTACGCTTTCAGGTACCATAAGCCTTTCATTTACTTGTTTGAGCCCCTTCTCCACAAGTAAGAAACCAAGGCCAGGAGGGGCTTCGGGCTAGGTATGTCTTTCTGGAGCCAGTCTCTTTGGTCATATTGGCTCCAAGGCATGAGTCATCGATGAGGATAACATAGATGACCAAGGGTGCTCTCTGGAGCACCTGGACCATGAGCTCTCAGGGTCCTTCCTGACAGCCCCGTGGCTTTGCTGTGTGTCCAGGTTATTCAGGCCACCGTGGAGAAGCATAAACAGAAGAGCGAGACCTTCAGGGCCTTCAGCAGTGCCTGTAGCCAGGATGAAGAGCCCGGCCTGTCTCCAGACCAGCCTGTGAGTCAGCAGCCTGTCGTCAAAGGGAAGTGGGAAGTCAACTCTAGGCCAGGGAGAGAGGCCTGGGGGTGTTATGCAGACAGCTTGAACTTACATTTCTCTGCTTGCCCTATGCTGCGGAGCACTGCAACCGGCTGGGCCTGCTGCCTTGCACGTTAGCGTCTGTGTGGAGGCAGCGTTCCTTAAGTGCTATTTCATCATCAAGATAGCCACGAGCAACAAAGAACCTTATCTTCTTCCTAGAACTGAGCCTCTGAAGCTCAGTGATACCCCCAGGTCACTGCAGTGGTACAAATATTCTCAGGTCACGGTGCCCCTCTTCCACTCCACTTGGAACAGCAAGTGGATGCCTTTTTGTGTTTATGTTTTTCTCCCCAAACTCTCCTGCACCCCTGAGGTATCAGCTCCAACCCTTCTGCCAGTAGTACCAGGAGTATATGGTTCCCCATCCCTTGTGGAGTGGCCCCAAGGGTACAATAAGAAGAGGCGACTGAGGCAGGGACTGGGGATGGGCATCCATCCCTCACGTTGGGGTTTCCCCAGAATCAGAGAGCAGACTGGATGTGGAAAATGATTTCTGCCCTGTGGGAGGGCAGCCTTAGAGGCTGCACCAGAGGGTGCACCAAAATCTCCTGGAGAGAAGTCCTCTGGGACAGTGATGTGCACCCCTCCCCACCACACACACTCCCCCCCACCTTCATGGGCTGCCTTGCTCACGTGCACCAGGTACATCTGGAGGGAACACCTGGCCCCTCCTAACTCCTCAGTCTATACCCACCTCCAGCTGACTGGCCTCCTGCCCTCAGAGGGTCTGCCTTTTCCTTATTATTTGCATCAAATCTACTCCCATTTTTCCTGGGATTTTGTTTAGTTTTGTTTTTCAAGACGGGGTTTTCTCTGTGTAGTTTTGGAGCCTGTCCTGGAATTCTCTCTGTAGAACAGGCTGGTCTCGAACCTCTGCCTGAGTACTGGGATTAAAGGCATGCACCACCACCTGGCCCTGGATATATTTTTGAGGAAAGGTTAGCGTTCTTAGAAGGATCCTGTGAACTCCTTGAGGGCAAGTAACTTAGAGACAAAGGGTACAGAGCAGGCTGTTGTTAGTCAGCAGGGCCCGGAGCGTTAGAAAGCCTGCAGAGTGTTCACGGACCACAAGGATGGGGAGAGCATCCTCAGGGACCACCTCATCCTTCTATAACGTGTGACTTTTTCAGTATCAGGATTAGGGTAGGCTAAGTCAGCCTCACCTGCTGACACCCAGGTGCCTTCAGTTCAGGGAGTGGTGTAGCTCCTGGAGTCCCAGCATTTATTAGACCAGTTGTCACACACACTATCCCTCGATACACAGAGGTATTAGGTGGAGGAAATGTCTTCCGCCACACGGGGCGTGCCATGTGACTGGAGAATCACTTCACACTGGTCTCTCTTCTCTTCCAGATCACGAGTGCCAGCTCTGTGGAAACTACAGGGGTAGCTGACAGTAATGGGGGTCCTGCTGGGGTGAGTGATTGATACCTATGGATTAGCAGGAATGGGAGGTGCTGGGGTTGGGGTCAAACCAAGGCATCCTGGAGGGTGAGGATTGCCTTCTCTGGGCCTGGGTGTCCAGATGTGAGGCTGCACCTGAGGCAAGGTACTGGTGACTTAAGTACCAAAGGTGGAGGCCACGGGGAGCCTGTCTGTAGACATCGCACAACTATGCGTGCCATCTGATCTCTGTGTGCACGCTTATAAACTTGCTGTGTGCAAATTTCACCCTGATAACATGTGCAGTAAAGAAGTGCCAGCTCCCCAGGACAGCAATGTGAAGGACATGTTTGTCCCTCATACCAGGCAGGTTTCCCGGAAGCCGTGGTCACCTCATCTCTCACCCTTTGTGTCCTCAGGGCCAGGAAACTGGGCACATGGGCCTATCTACTAGGGACTGATCCCGGAGGGGGAGCTGGGGGGGGTGTCCTTATTTTAATTGGGGATGTGTGATAGGCTGAGGTGCATGCATGCTTGCTGTGGACCGAGTACCAGCAACCAAGCCAGAGCATCACTTTGGGGCTTGGCATTCACAAACACCTGTGACAATAGTAGTAGGGGCAATTCTGGGGCACAGCGTCCCTTGTAGCCTGCAGTGATGATTCTGCCTAGCGGCTTGCTGGGTCCTGGTGGACTACTGCATTAGGGGAGTGACTGGCGCCATCTGGTAAGATGTCTCCAGCCCATCCCAGACATAGGCTCTTCTCCCTGGGCCCTTTGACAGTACCATAGGGGTACAGTTTCCTGTTTTCTCCTGCACATCTTCTTCCCTTCCCAGTGTTCCTGCTCTTTACCCCCCCCTTTCTCTTTGTCTCTTGTTCTGTCTTTACGTCTCTCTTTCACAGTCTCTGTCTCTCCATGTCTGTTCTATGTTTCTCTCCTCTGTCTCCATCTCCATCTCTCAGTTGCTCATATATAGCCTGGATCTCCTTGCACTGGAGCCCTGAATGGGGCTCAGAACAGCTGGTGACTTGGCCCTGCAGCTCGGAGACTAAGACCTTCTTAGGTTATAACTGCTGGGGTTTGTTCCCCTAAAGACGTAGGTTCAGGTCAGTCGGGTGAGCTGCCTTGAAACAGGCGAGAGACAGACCGTAGGCAGAGCCACCTGGGATAGAGAACAGAGGAGGGCTGGTGTGGCAATGAGTCCAGTGCACAGTGTGCAGCCAAAGCCTCTCAGGGTGGCCCTGAATGTTGCTGTTCCCCTCCTTGTGACCGCAGCTCTCCCAGGCCCCACAGATATAAGCTCATACTGGTCATTGGTCAGGCAACCTTGAGAGCACTGTGAGGTGAGGGAGGGCTGAGACATGATAAGGCCTTCTGAGGAAAGAGCAAGGCGAACCCTGAAATAAAAGGAATGGGACAAGAGGAGGGACCCTTGTTGAAAGGCTGCTGCAGTCTGGCCACTACAGAGCAGACAGGAACCCCAAGGATGAGCTCTGTTGAAACTGGAAGTCAGGAAGTCTAAATGTGTTGCATGCAGCCGAGGGGGAAACAAACATGTAGACACCCCCAGTGCCTTCCTGCTCTAGTCTGCCTGTTCCTGCCACCTACTGGCAATATTCTGGTCCCCGCTGGCTCCGCCAGGCGCCAGGCGTTTGTACCTACTGTCAGCTCTACCTACATCCAGAAAGCCCCATGGCTTGTCTCAGGGTTCCTGTTAAATATTTCTCATTCTCATGACACCTAACCTAGTGTCAACCTTCTGAGTTGCTAATATATATGTACACAATTCATATATATATATATATATATATATATATATGTAGGTAGATGATAGATAGATAGATAGATAGATAGATAGATAGATAGATATAAATGAGGTTGGTCTTACCCAGAGCCTTGCAATCCTGTTAGTCTCTTTCCTGAAGCTTGTGGTTATGTGGCTGTGGCTGCACCACAGTTGAGCTTCCAGAGGGACACACAGTCACCTGGCCAAGCCAGGCTCAGCAGTTCATGAACTCATAGTCTGAAATTCTCCCAAGCCGGGCCCACATCTTTCAGCCAGGATGGGTGTCCATGACCATCTTCCTGATGATGCCATGGGCTCTGTTCCTGCATTGTCCCATCCTTGGCCCTGGGGTCAGCTCATGGAGCCACTTCTGGTGACCAGCTGATGGCTGAGACATCCAGGTCCAGGAAATCACCAGTTCTTTGTTTGTGCAGTCTCTAAGGCTAAGCCCACAGGCTCTGGAAAGGGAACCCTCAGCCTCCAGGAGTTGCAGGCAGGCAGAGGTTCAAGGTAGAGGTAGAGACTGTTTATAGGAACAGTAGTGCCTGTGACTGCCCTGAGGACATTAGCAGTGGGGCTTGCAAGTGAGCCATCTCACAGCTGGGGCTCCATGGGGGTCAGAACCAAGATTAGGGGGATACAGCTGGAAGGAACTACAGTTGGCTCTGGTTTGAGGCCCCGGGTGAGTCTTGCTTACTGCAGCCTTACTGACTTCTGAGAACGAGATGGGGAAGCTCTAGGGTACCAAATACAGGCTGCTTTTGCTAGCTGTCCATGTCCTTTGATTGGGAAGGGACAGCTGGGAGCCCCAGAGTCAAGGCCTTAAACCATACCCAGGGCCTGCCTGGATCTCACAACATGGTCACCGCACCTGCTGGGCACCATGGCCATACTTGGTGCCTGGTCTTTCTCACTTGTTTTTCCTGCTTCTGACCTAGGACAGAGTCTTTTACAGGCTCACAACATTCACGCCACAGCAGCACAGTGTTCACTTTCTGATGTCCTTGTTCCTTTCTCCTCACTAAACCAAGCTGAGGCCAGCCCTTCCTCAACAAACAGGCCCACAAACAACGGGTACCCCAGTAGAGTATGGCCATGGGCTTCTCCCTTGATTCCTGCACTGGGCTGGGCTGGGCTGAGCTGAGCTGAGCTGAGCTGAGATTTTGGTGAGCTCAGGATGGTTCTGAGGCGTCTATGGACCTGCACTGAACAGCATGATAGGGTCAACCACAGAGGAAACCTACAAGAAGCTCAAAAGCAAGGTTTCATTTTCAATCAAAATGGTTTCAACCATGGGTGCCAGACTTTTACTGCTTCTTGGCTTTTTTGGACAGGAAAATAAATCCCTTCAGTGTACTGGGCATGTGCCCTGTGCCTTCTGACACGCAGCTTCTGTTAGGCCCTCTTTCCTAAGAGAAGCCAAACCCCATCCAGGAAGTTCTGCAAACACCCTTGCAGAATTCAAAGGCTTCCTCATTCTGTTAAAAGTCCAGTTGCCTTAACAGAATTACACACACACACATACACACACACACACACACACACACACACACTGACAGTCTGAAAGCCCCCTCCAGAGCTCCAGACCTACTGTGAGAGATACACAGCCCCATCTTATCTGCCATAGAAGCACTGTCCCTGATCACCCAGAAGTCAACAGCTTTCCCGTGATACTGGAACTGCCTTTTCTCCATAAGACCCCATTCTGTACCTGCCGTTAGGCTCCAGACCAGAATTGCCATTAGAAGAATAGAGGGACCAGCCTCAGCTTCAGCTGAGCCAGGCGACCTCCTGTCGGAACCACTTCCAACAGGACCTGGTGTTCTTAGCCTGTGTCCGAGTAGACTGCTGGGTCATTTTGTGACTTGGTCTAGGCAGTCCCGAGAGGACGCCACAATGGGAAAGTCTTATGTAGGGCTGGGGGCTCCTGAGACTAGGTGAAAGGTACACTTCCGGAGGCAGAAAGACTCAGAGCTCTTGGGAGTGAGGGTTTTGCACGTCAGGTCTGGCGTGCCTGCCCTCCACCCACTGGACACAAAGCTTGACAGTGAACCTGAAAAGTAAGTACACTGCAGAGGGAGGAAGTCAAGGCCAGCTTTCAACTTTGTCCTTGGAGCAAGGACTCACAAGACGGAAGAAGGCAGTGGCTGTGGGCAGCAAGAGGTCAAGTCTGAGCACAACCTCAGCTGGCTTGGTCACGTGACCTGCTTCTGCAGGACTGGCACACAGGCGTGTGGAGGCACATGTGTGTTCATGGTGTGTCTGTCCCCAAGCGTTCAACACAGATGACCCTGAGGATCTAGAGGTCACATGATCCCTCTGGGCTGCAGTCAAGGACACTCAAGGCTGTGGCAGCAGGTGCCTGTCCAAACCACTTTCCTCTGCTTTGCCTCAGAGTATTTTTCTCAGACATACCCAACAAAGCCACCAGCCAAGCTGTCTTGACCTCTTGGAACCTTCCTTCGGGCAGTGCATGGTGTGTTGCGTGATGTACTGGGGTGGTCCCTGGGATAGGAGCCGGGAAGGGGTGCAGCTGCTTTCGCTCTGCCTATTCCCTTCTGCAGATGCCACTTTTGCTCTGGGCATGGCCATTTGTAGAATCCTTAGCTAACCCCCCACCGTGATCCACAGTGTGTCATCTTGTGCTCACACTCTGAAGCTGACAATGGCCACTCGTCTTCTTGTAGATCGAGTCCAGAAAGTTGTCCTCTAAAACAAGACGTGACAAAGAGAAGCCTGGATGTAAGAGCTGTGGTGAGACCTTCAACTCTATCACCAAGCGGAGGCATCGCTGCAAGCTGTGTGGAGAGGTGAGCATGGGGCAAGGGTGGGGGAGTGGATTAGACGGAGGCCAGGTTGCTACTCACAGAGTCTTCACAGGTTCTAAGGGTGGGCAGCAGCTACTGTTAGTGGGTGGCATGTGCTTCTTGAGAGTCGTCATGTGCACAGCTGGGGGGGCTCCAAGAGCCACATGGTGGCCTGGCAAGGCTGCCTCCTTCAGATCCTGTATTAGCTACTTTTTTCATTTCTGTGACGTGTGATACCTGAGGGAAACCGACTTAACGGAAGAAGGCTTTATTGTAGCTCACAGTCTGGGGGTACACAATCCATTGTTGAGGGGAAGGCATGGCACTCAGGGGTATGAAGTATCTGGGTCATGTTGTATCTGCAGTCAGGAAGCAGGAAGTGGAAGGAAGTGGGGGTGGGCAATCAAATAGTAGGTCCTACCCCTAGTGACTTACTTCCTCTAACAGTGTTTTCTACAATCTTCCAAAACCGTACCAGATACCCGGTGTTCTCACATGAACCTGTGGGGGACATTTCACCTTTAAACCAGCACACTGTCCCCTACATATAGATGTATATGAGTGTGACCCTCTGAAGTAGAAGCTGGTTTCTGGGCAGCTCTAATGTATGACAATATTCCTTCCAGCTGGAATACTGCTAGCCCTGGAGATTCACTGCCCCAGCTGGCAGTTGAGTAAAATGTAGCGTTTCTGTCCTGCAATAGAGAGGTGAGAATGCTGTCCTATGTAAGGTGTTGAGGAGGCAGGAGAAAGTGGAGGGCTTGATCATGGTGGGAGTGAGCCAATGGTGAGCAAGGTCTGATGGGATCATGCCATAAGGGGCCACCACTGACTGGTGTCTCCCTCACTCCACCCCAAAGTCCGTGCCCCTGGGAATGAGCAACTGAGTCATTACTTCAAAGTTTCCTTGAAGAAGGAACTAATGGTTTAAGTATGTTTAGACTTAGATATCCAAGTTGCATCTGGGGGAGGGATTGAAGTGAGGAGGGAGAGAGAGAGAGAGAGAGAGAGAGAGAGAGAGAGAGAGAAAGAGAGAGAGAGAGAGAGAGAGAGAGAGCTGTGTCTCACCCAGACTTACTTGAAGCTATTCATTCAAAGGATGTGAAGACTGGTGTTCTCTGATTACACATTTTCATAAAATTGCACCATGCTGGCTGGGGTGGGGGAGAGGGAAGAATAAAAAAATGAATTTTTGGATGGATGATGATAGATAGATAAATAGATAGACAGATAGATGATTGATAGATAGATAGATGGTAGATATATAGATGATAAATAGATGATTGATAGATAGATAGATAGATAGATAGATAGATAGATAGATAGACAGACAGGTGATGGGTGTACAGTGGATGGTGCATAGATAAATATCTAAACAATGGGATGGTAGATTGATGGATAGATGGTTGTTCAGTGCATAGATAGACAGGTATGGATGGGAGTTGATGAGTGGGTGGTAAATGCATGATAGATGAAGAGGAGGCTGGATGGGTGAATGGATGAGTACAAGAGGAATTTGGAGAGCACCGAATAGCCTGCCGGCTGGGGCTCCAGTCCAAGTGCATGGGCTTAAAGACGTCACCAAGACCAGGAGGTTCCTAGCAGAGTTGCAGTGGGTTGCAGTGATTGCAACTGATGTAGGAGCACCTGGAAGACAATTGGAATCTGTGGTCTCTATTAAGAGAGGAATGGGCTGTGCAGTAGAGATCTGTGAGTTCTCTATAGGGTGACTTCCGGGACAGCCAGGGCCATGTAAAGAAACCCCGTCAAAAAAAAAAAAAAAGGAATGGAAGAGGTGTGAGGGTGAGGGCTGCTTTACCCAGGCCTGGGCTGCAGTTGAAGTGAGGAAAGATCCTAGGCTGGCTGGCCAGTGAGCTCAAATCACCTGTCCATCTCTGTCTTCCCAGCACTTGGACTGTAGAGCCAAGTCACTACACCCAGCTTCTACACAGACCCTGGGGATCTGAACTCAGATCCTCATGCTTGAACAGGAAGCACTTTACCAACTGAGCTATACCCCATGGCTTTGATTTTCTTAATGGTAGTGTCCTGGGTCTTCTTATGTGAGTGGGCCATGTTCTTCTACAGGGTTTCTGAACTCTGGATGGTCCTGGTAAGGCAAGCAGGTCCGACTAAAGTCACTCTCTGCCTTTAGATGTGGCTTCCAGCATCCCAGGTCAAGCTTCGCCTCTTCCTCTCCCTCTACAGGTTTTTCCTCTTCATCTGCTCAGGATGCATGCATGGTCAAGGGCATTCTTCTCTTGCAGGTCATCTGTCGAAAGTGCTCAGAGTTCAAGGCTGAGAACAGTAAGCAGAACCGTGTCTGCCGAGAGTGTTTCCTGGAAGAGCCCTTGGTCCCTGCAAACCTTAGTTCTGAGACTCCCACTGAGCTCAAAGAGAGTGCAGAGGTGGGTGTCCCTGGTTCCTGGGGCCAGGACAGATGAAGGAGACAGCCTAATGTGGCCCACAGGTCTGGAATCAGGGAAAGATACTTGGAGCGTATGTGTGTCTGAAGACTTCTCAGGACTAGTCAGGTCTAGAGCCTGGGAACCACGTGTAACCTAGGAGTTAGATGGAAATGTGTCAGCTCCACTCTGGACTGACTGGAGGTGCAGCATCAAACTGCCCCTAATTCTAGGCATTGAGGTTCATGGAGCCCCTCCTTCAGCTTGGGGCAGGCAGAACCTTAGATGTGTGTGTGCATGATAGTGGTTAATGATGGAGTAGGGTTAGGTTTGGGGGTGTCAGCTCCTCTCCATTACCACCTCTTCTTCCTGAGTGTGGCCGCTATTTTTCCAGCCTTCTTTCTTTAAAGACCCAGTCCCTTTTATGGAGTAGCAGAACATCCCTGAAAAGGAAGCCTCTGTTTTCCAGGAAAACCACATTCTCCTTTGTCCCCACTTGATTCGGTGCTGTTGTGGTCTCCTGGGAGTTCTCTCAGATGTCAGTCTCCCTCCCAAAGATGGTGTGGGATGGTCCAAGAAGGCTAGGGTCAGCAGCTGTCAAAGCTCCTAATTCCCTGGCTGGTAAATCTATCTGGGAAGTCAAGACAAAAGGCTGTTAAGGACTGAGGCTGCAGTGGCCTTGACGGTGAGGCTCTGGCCCCATCTACTGATATGCCTGTACTCTGCACTCTCCATCTGGAGATGCATTCTGGGAGTCCTGAGGATGTGGTCTAAGACCTTGGAGGGTGCACTGAGTCTCGGGAAAACCATTTCCCAGCAAGAGGTGTTGGAATCATGTTCATGTGGCTCAGGAGTCTTGTTTCTGTGATAGCACTACAACATGTCAAAAGGGAAGCAGGGTCTACAGGAGGCATACATGAGGTGTGTGTGTACACATATGTGATGTGGAAAGTGTGTGTGTGTATGTGTGGTGAGTAGAAGGTGTAAGGTATAATGTATGTGGTCCCTTCACCTCGTGACCCACACTCTTGTACTTACTATTGAGTTTATAAACACATAGCACCATACCTGGCTTCCCCTTGATACTTCATTGTCTTAACCTGGAATGGTCTCATTCTCCCAAGAGTGCCCAGCTCCAAACACTACTTGAGACCACATGACCTGCCACTGACCTCCAGTGACCCTTAGACCCATATAAAGTTGCCCTCAACCTATATCCAGGCTTTAGCTATATCTCTGTGGTCATTTCCTTCCAAGCATGGGCCCTGGGCCAGCCCAGGCTCCTCAGATGACAGAGATCACTACAGGTGAGGCTACCCCCAACCCTATTTATTGTTCTGTCTCCAGAAGCCTCCATCTGTGCATCCTCGGCTCTGCAGCACCCTGCGTCTGTCTGACAATGGTACAGCCTGGAGTGACGTGTGGGCAGACATCCGTGAGTCAGATCCCCACGTGCTGGACCTGCTGGAAGGCAGCCAGGTATGTGTCCCTGTCCCTCTTCATGTCCAGGCCTATGTACTATGAGATGTACTCTGCTACCACAGTGCAGAGCCTCAAGCCTGAAGTGCCCATAGCAGGTCTGGGCTACTTGGACCACTCTAGTCATAGAACCTGGGCCCACACTTCTCCAATGCCCGGCATAACTCTCTGCTCCCCTCTCATGGAAGACGGGTCTCTAATGTCAGAGTGGGAGCCGGATAGTCAAAGGACACAGAGGCTGGACCCTCCTCCCGACACATACTCACCCTTCGTTCATTCATATATCTCAGGCAGATGCATCTGGGCACTCTGAGCCTTGTCCGGCTACTCTTAACTCCCGTTGCTAAGTTATAAGAGTTATCCTGCCTCACCTACCCTGGCACAGGGGTTCTGAGGGAAGCCATGGGTCTGGGGAGGTCTGCTGAAGCAGACAAAAGCTCCTCCCAGGAACTACCCGAAAGCCTGTCGGGCAACCTGTCTGCAGTTGTCCTGGTGACTGGCTGCACTATGTGGGCCTGGGCATGGTGACCGGCTTGTGTGGCCACTGGCATGAGCTGGAGGCCCCACTGACCCCCTGTCTCTCCTGCAGGCTGGCAGACTGTTGCATTCCATCTCTCTCTCTGGCTGTACTATAACGGTGCCTGACCCTGAGGAGGGGCTGGAGACAGGATGTGTGTGGAAGCTACATCAGGGCCCACGGACCTGGTGGCTGAGCGCCCCCTCCGCAAAGCTGCAGCAGAGTTGGCTGGAAGCTCTGGGCACTGCTGTCTGTGGGGACACAACTGGGGACAGACCTGGTGCCGCGCAGCCCCAAGCCTCAGCAAGCACTGACACTCCATGAGCAGAGCCTCCTGCTGGCGTTTCCACTATTCTGTTAGCCTGTGTTCTTTTTGAGTGACCGTAGATGTCACATGAAGCAATTAAGAACTCCTGGGACCACCGAGGATGGACTGATGGCCCAGAGAAGTGTAGCAGTGGGCCCAAGATCACTCAACAGGTCTTAGACAAGAGTTGGGCTTCTGGCTCCCATCCCAGCATTGTGGTCAGAGCAGGGGAGAACAGCCACTACCAACTATCAAATGTCATCTGAGTGGACTGGATGATAATACCAGCCCTCAAAAGGCACAAGGAGATCGGGTGGGCACTGCCCAGGGGTGAGCATGTCTAACCTGGTGTGATGTCACTCTGGGAAAGGCAGAGATGTCTGTAACCTGGCCTGACTTTTGTCCATCTATCCGCTGTGAGAGCTGGATCATGACCTGGGCTCCACTCCTCTGGGCTCCACTTCCACACCCCATCCTCTCCTGAAGCATTGCTCATCTACCGTTTCTGCCAAGCCCTTGAAGGGGAAGGAGCAAGGGCCTTCTCATCCTACCATTCCCAAACAGCCACACTCAGAGACTGTGGGGAGGCAGGCCCTCACCCCTGTGTGGCAGGTTTATGGGATTTCAGACTGGTCTCTCTGTGGGCAGGTGCCATGCTTGTCAGTATAAATAAATGCTGGCTGTCAGCCTAGGGACCTTCAAATCCACTCTTAGCAGAATTCCCCTCAAGGCAGGTGACTGGCAGAGGGATGATGGGTGCAGGAGACAAAATGGCATGGACCACACACTTGTCTGGGAGAGTGGTTCTGTATCCCAGATGCTGTAGGGAGTGGGTGAGCAGCTAAGCCATACGTCAGGATGGGGGTGCTGCCAGTCAAGATGCGGGGATGTGACAAAGGTTGTGGGACTCAGGGTGTTGCCTCTGGAGGAACAGGAAATTCAGAGAACAATGACGGGGTTTTTGGTCCTTCGGGTTTCCAGCTCTCTAGTATCAGCACAGCCCTGTGCGGAGACAACTGGGCAGGCAAAAGGGCAACCACCTGGTGGGCGAGGGGATAATGGGTGCTGGTTCTAGGTAGCATTGGGAAGCACAGATGAGGTGGAGCCTCAAGTGAGATGGGGCCCCAGGTAAGGTAGGATAGGGTAAAAGTAAAGCAGGCTGGAGCAGAAGTGAGGTGGAAGGGGCAGATGGAAGACGTAAGGGGCAGAGACGAGGTGGGCAGAATACAGGGGTTCAGGCGAGGGTCAGAACCCAGCTGAGTCTATGCAAGAGCCAGCTGGGCTGGGCATGGGCTGCCTGAGGATTGCTGCAAGCAGCCTTGGACTCGCCATGCTGAGCTGAAACAGCAAAGCAGACAGAACACTTCCACACTGGGAGGAATGAGGCTACTCAAGGCAGTGAAGTCCTTTGTCACCCAGTTCTGGATGGGGCAGTGGTGAAGGTGGCCCAGGCAGAACAACAAAGGAAGGAGGCACCTTCCTTGGCTGGGCACACTGCATGGAAGATGCACCAGACAGACACAAGCCTTCAGTCTCTTGCCATCCTCTGCTGCTTCCTCCTGCTCGTAGAAGTTCTGGCCTTTGCATTTCAAGGATGCCAAGTGCCCATCCTCTGAAGAAGCAGAGCTTGAGGAGGATGCCTCTGTGTATCCTGCCCCCAGGGTGTGGACTTGTCAGCTTGCAGTTTGGGGGCCCCTTGTTGCCCTGAGAAGATATTAGACAAGAGCACCTTACAGAAGAAAGGATTTGTTTGGCTTGCAGTTTGAGGCTACAATTCGTCATGCTGAGGAAAACATGGTAGCAGCAGTGTGGGCTGCATTCCATCCACAGTCAGAGAGCAGGGCTCCACCCACTTTCTCCTCTTTATTCATTCCAGGCCCCTAAGCCAAGGAATGTTGCTGTTCACATGCAGGGTCTGTTTTCTCTTCTCAATTAAACCTTTCTGGAAACACTCTAATGACATAGCTCAAATGTTTTCATCTTAGTATTCTGAATCATACCAGGTTGACAACACCAACCATCACAAGTCCACCCCTTGTCAAATGCATCACTTTTAAACCTCAGTATTCCACCCTCGGAACCTCCTGCTCGTTTTCATAAAGGATTTGCAAACTCTTCCCAATTCCAAATTTTCCCCAAGGTATAATAAGCACAAAGTTTCTGCTGAGTCTCAGGCAGTCTCTTAACTGTGAGGCCCTGTGAAATAAAAAAAAAAAAAATACAAGTTATATTCTTCTAATATGCAGTGGTACAGAATAAGTCCTCCCAGTTCAGAAGTGAGCCCTGGGGCACGGAAAGGAGACTCAGCAGTTCAGAGCAGTCTCTGCTCTTACAGAGGACCACAGTTCAGTTTCCAGCACCCTGTCAGGTGATTCACAGTTTGCCTGTCACATCAGCTCCAGGCGATCCGATGCCCTTTTGTGCATGTGAAAACATACACACACACACACACACACACACACACAAACAAATCTTCAAAACAGGATTAGAGAGGCCACCAAGTAAGACTGAATCAAAGCAAAGCTGTAACCCAGCAAGATAAACACCAAATCTTTTTTTTTTTTTGGTTTTTCGAGACAGGGTTTCTCTGTGGTTTTGGAGCCTGTCCTGGAACTAGCTCTTGTAGACCAGGCTGGTCTCGAACTCACAGAGATCCGCCTGCCTCTGCCTCCCGAGTGCTGGGATTAAAGGCGTGCGCCACCACCGCCCGGCCAACACCAAATCTTGATTCAGCATTGGCATCATCTAGGCTCCAGCAGCTTTGGGTATCCCCTCCCTCCACTTCTGCTTCCTGCAGCCCACCTAGCCTGTCTTTCCTTCCACCCCATACCTGCAGCTCTCCTCAAGAGGCATCTCAGTCCTGGCAGCCTCAGTCTGCAATCTAGGCCCTACCTTCACGACTTCACACGGTGGTCTTTCACATCTCTTCATTTGAAGAGTATCTGGCCACATCACACCTTGTCTGGCCTCAGCTGCCTTCTAGGACTTCAGTGCCAGCCTCCCAAACGCTGAAACCCTTGTGTCTAAGTTCTGCTTCCGGCTCCAGATGTAGTCTGGCTCCTTTCAACCCCAGCTGTGGCTGCTTGAGTACCAGGGTGGCCTAATCAGAGGAAACGCTCTCGAGGTGATTGTTTGCAAGCAGGAAACCTCAGTGGCACTCACAGGCCAGGCTCCCTCCTCTCAAACGGATTTGCGGATTTGTGGTCTGCAAGCTGGAGCCTTCCATGGGTGGGCTCTTCCCTGTTGTCCTAGTGATGAGCTGAGGTTTCTCTTTAAGGGTGTTACTGTCTTTAACAATGACAACTGCTTTCCCAACACGGCCTCCCTCGCTCCCTCACACTCCTTTGCTCACCAGGCTGCACACTTTTTAATATTTTTCTACTCCAGTTTCTGCTTTGTTTTACTGTAGACTTAGGAGAGCAAACAGTGAGCTCCATCAAACAAATGGGTCTATTACCTTTGAATTCAGCCTCACGCGAGCTTTTGGAACACGGACAGAGCAGCCAGATCCTTGGCCAGAATACCACACACTGGCTGTGTAGTCCAGTTCCCCAGAGAGTCCTTGATCTCCTCTAAAACCTCATGAGCCAGGCCCTCTCAGTTTCTCCCCTCTTTCTGGTCCTCTGAACTCCTACCAGAAAGCTCTATTTACATGGAGAATCCTAGGCCTCTCTAGTTTGCAGCTCTGAGTTCTGACATTCACTTTCCTCTTGCCAGCTCATTCCAAAGGCCCAAGAACCACATGGGCAGGTTTAACACAGCAGTAGCCCTACTCCTTGGTACCAGTTTTCTGTATCATTTACCTTTTCATTTGGTCTGAAAAAACAATTGAAGGAAGGAAGGGGCTGGGGGGTGGGACTCCCAGTGAGAGGGTGTGGGTCCTTCAGGGTAGGGAAGGCAGAGCAGTAGGAGCTTGAGGCAGCTGGTCACATTCTGGTCACATTCTGATCACATTACCTCCATCGCCAGGCAACAGCGAGCAATGAGTGCTGCTTGCTCAGCTCGATTTTTTTTTTTTTTTAAATTCAGTCCTGGATCCCAAATTGTGGGATAATAGTGGTATCCTCATTCAGGATGAGTTAATTCTCTCTGGAAATACCTTCACAGGCAGGCACATGCTTGTCTTCTTGGAGATTATAAATCCATCAAGGTGACAGTTCAGGACAACATCAAAAAAGGCTTCCATGTCCGTGTGCATAGGAGATAGTGTAAAAGGGCGAGAGAGACGGCTCAGAGGTCATGTTGCTCTCCCAGAGGATTCCAGTTCGATTCCCAACAAAGGGCTCACAACCATCTGCAGCTCCACTTGGAGGAAATATTATAAAACCATGGAGAGGAGGGTCCCACATGGAGGGCAAAAGCCAACTGCTGTGTCAGCATTCAGCCCACCAACCACTTCACCTGGCACTCCAGCCCCACTACCCCCAGAGCACCGGCTTCATCCTCACCGTCCCAAGGAAAAGAGGTCAGTTTGCAGCAGGCTAGGATGGGCCGGGTGTCAGAATCATAATTCAGCTTGCATGGTGCAAACTGAGGCACAGAGAGGGAGTACACCTGCCCGAAGTCACCCAGTGAGAGGGCCAGCTGGGGTTCACTCCCTGGTCACCCATTCATTCACATACCAGGCACTGCTGCCACCCATCCTGAGTGCCAGTCTCACAGGGGAGTGGGAGTACTGGATGCCACATGGACATCAGAGGTATTGGATACTGCCTGTGGCTCCCGGCCCTGTCACACTTCCACCCTTGTTTTCTCCTGATGACACTATCGTTCCCCCACCCCAAGTCACGCTCAACCTACCAGCCTGCAGAAACGGCTGGCCTCCTGCCACCTCGGGGCCTTTGCACCTGTTGCTGCCTGTGCTGGGGCATTGGCAGGGCTCTTCCTGAGACCTTAGATGGCTGCCTGTGAGAGACCTAGTCTTGTCTAGCCTAGGCCTCCCACCTTCCTGTTTGTTTTAGCTTTCTTGTTTGTTCTATTGCCCCATGTGCAGTTGGAGCACCAAGAGTGGGCTGGCATGGCTCAGTGGGTAAAGTGTCCTCTCAGCAAGTATGAGGACCTAAGTTCTAATCTCCAGACCTCACGGGAGAGCCAGGTATGGCAGAACACTGAGGACATCTGCAATCACAGTGCTGGGGACGGCAGACATCAACAGATCCTTGGAACTCACTGGACTGCAGGCCTACCTAAAGTGGTGAACTCCACTGAACCTGGGTTCAGTGAGGGACTCTTTCTCAAAAAATAAGGTGGAGAGAGATTGATGAAGACACCTGATGGTGACCTCTGGCCACCACACACATGTGCATATGCATGTTTAAATGTGCACACCCACATGAACACACACATATACATAAGCTTACACATAGCATGCTGCTGCAGAGCAGGACCTGGCATGCAGCGAGAGCTCAGTGAATAACTGCAGGCAGCTTGGGAAGGCTCAGTGTGGCCCCTGAATGGCTTGTCTGTGGACTTCTCAGTGGCAGATGGAAAAAAATAGAGGCTTCTGAAGGGTTAAGGAGGTCTAGACTCCCCTGACTCAACCAGGGTTCCCAAGGCATCAGAGGCAGCTCTTGCTCATACCAACTTCCACTGTAGAGACAGGGGAACTGAGTCCCAGATAGGCCACCATACCCTAAGACCACACCCTAGGTAGACAGGAGCTTGGTTCCAGTGGGCCAGGCTCCAAATGTGTCTGCCTCTCACTCTCCTACAGAGGCAATAGGGCTAGCCCACAGCCTAAATTGCCAAATTCTAGGTTTCCTGGCATGCTGGCCATCAACTCTTCCTGCCACTTGTGTGGTCTCTGGGGTTTGGGCATTAAGCCCCAGTCGCTCCAAGATGTCTCTTGTTACCCTTTGGCAACCAGTCCAGGCACTGGGTGTCCAGGGAAGGGAGATGCTCAGCTTTGTCCCTAGACAGGTCTCAAGGGTATGGCAGGGAGAAGTCTGGGCCTGGCCGGCAGTCACAAGGCTGCTGCGTGCTGATTCCACGGCCAAATCCTTCAGTGGCTACTTTGAACTGTCTTCCTTGCAGGGTTCCTCAGGGGCGTGGATGGGGCCAGATATCCATGGGTGTGGTCCAAGCCTGTCTCTCTTCTCAGCATTGCCAGCCAGTCCTCCCACCAAGCTTCTCCCATGCGCATCCATCGCTATCAGTCAGAAGACTGAGAGGAGAGGGGATCCACCCACACCACAGGTTCCTCCTCCCAGACCAGTGCTCCGCCGCTGGTTGCTGAGGTGTCCCGATGCCAGGGCGGCAGGTCTGGGTGAGACAAGGTGAGAGGCAGCAGACCAGGGCAGGCTTTGGGGAAGCAGCAGCCCAACCAACATTCTACACATTCCAGGCATCCTTGGTCTGCCCAGCCCAGGAGTGTCTGAGTTGGGTGCCTGCTCCCAGGTAGGAGCTCAAACACAGCCTCCAGCAATCCTCTGTAAATCTGTTTCTTAGCCTCCAGTGGGACAGGGCGTGGCCTCGCAGAAACCCTGCATCACTGCCCAACCTATCCTTCTGCCTTTGGATCCTGAGGACTTCTAGACCGCTTCCTGCTGGGCCGTAGGGAACACATACCCAGAAGTTGCCCTGGGTAGACGCATTCCCAGAGGTCTCTGAGGATGGTACCCACAATCTCTGCCATCTTTGCTCCTTCTGTGCTTAATTTCCCTGTTTGCTGTCCAGGGATTGGACTCAGCCATCTCTGACCAGCTGGGGCAAAACACAGGACAACAGGAAACTGTGCCAACAGGTCTCAGGAACACAAATCATCTCCGAGAACCACTGGAGGCTGGGAAAGTGTCACTGCAGCTTGGAATTCTGGAAAAGGCAAGAATATGCTAAGAAGGGCTGGAGAGATGGCTCAGAGGTTAAGAGCATTGTCAGCTCTTCCAAAGGTCCTGAGTTCAATTCCCAGCAACCACGTGGTGGCTCACAACCATCTGTAATGGGGTCTGGTGCCCTCTTCTGGCCTGCAGGCATACACACAGACGAAATATTGTATACATAATAAATAAATAAATATTTAAAAAAAAGAATATGCTAAGAAGTGACCACAGGAGCAGTAAGCTACCCATGAGTTCAGATCATTTTGGAGCCAGAAGAAAGAAGCTGTCACTGAGTTCCAAACAGGCAAGGGGGCCAGGCTGAGCTCTGATTGCACCTCAGGCAGAGACACCAGAACATCTGTTTCTATTGGACCAGACCTCCAACAAACAGGGGACCTGCCCACACAGCCACGGCCAACAGGGCCCAGCTGTTAGACTCTCTAGACACTCAGAACCCAGGCTCACAGCACTTCAGTGAGGAACCCCCCCCCCACACTGCCAGGGCCACACCCACCCTTCAGGAAGCTTAGTCTTGGGATCTTGTGAGCCCTGCACCAACACTATGGCTCCTTTCCTCATGTGTCTCCATCCCAAAAAGGAGCTCAGCTTTCCATTTTTTATTAAAATTCAAAAGATGTAAATTATTGCCCCTTTTGAAGGAAAAGCAACTCCTATCTCCAAAAGACAACTGGAAAACTATTGATATCCCCCAAGCCCATCCATTTCTAGGAGAGAGTTTCTCATCTCAAAGCAACCACCTCAGAGAGTCAGGGGAGCCTGAGTCCTCTGTCCTTGCAGAGCCTCACCGGAAAGCTTCTGTCCTTTCCCACTTACAGAGGAGGACCTTGTTGCTCCTCCCAGGAGCAGACCCTGCAATATGGTTCAGGCTCAAGGAATTTATTTGGAAAGCAATTAAGGAGCAAGACTGAGAAGGACCAAACGCTAACACAGGTGTAAAGTATTGAATGGAGTCCTCAGATTCCTGTCTTCCTGCAAATTCAGATGAAGCCACTGCTGTGATTTGTGAGGTGTGGGGCTTCAGTGAGGTCCAGGATGGTTTTTTTTTTATTTGTTTTTTTTTGTTTCTTCAAGACAGAGTTTCTCTGGTTTGCTTTGAAGCCTCTCTTGGAACTAGCTCTTGTAGACCAGGCTGGTCTCGAACTCACAGAGATCTGCCTGTCTCTGCCTCCCGAGTGCTGGGATTAAAGGCATGCGCCACTGCCTCCGGGTGCCAGGAGAGTTTTAAGGGGTGCTATGATGTGGAAATTGGGGTGCTATGATGTGGAAATTGGGATGTTATGATGTGGAAATTGGGATGTTATGATGTGGAAACTGGGGTGCTATGGTGTGGAAATTGGTAACTCCCTCAAAACCTCACTTATCAAAGACCAAGTCCTTAGAAAGGTGACAAGGGTGGGACCTTGAAGAGGTAGATTCTGGTGGGAGGTCTTTACCTCACTGGAGGTCTCCTGGGAAAAGACTGTGGGACCCGAGTCTCTCTGTTTTCAGATGTAACCTCTTCCCAGTGGTTCTCAACCTGTAGGTCACAGCACTGTTGTTCAGATGACCCTTTTACAGCAGTCACATATCAGATATTTACATTACAATTCATAACAGTAGGAAAATTACAGTTATGAAGTTGCAATGAAATAAGTTAATGGTGGGGGGGGGCATCCTAACATGAGGAACTGTATTAAAGGGTCGCAGAATTAGGAAAATTGAGAACCACTGCTTCCTCCCATGTACTTACTTACCATCAGTCCTCCCCAGACCTGGCTGAGCTGATGTCATGTCCTTGAACCTGCAGAATAGTGAGTTAAATGAATCTCTCTTTTTCATAAAATTCACCTACTTTGGGATCTCTCTCTCTCTCTCTCTCCCACTTAGGGGATGCTTGCAGAGGATTAGGGGATTGAGGCTTTGCAGGCAATTCCATAGCCTGTCCAGGTTGCTAAAATTAGGAAATGCCTTGTTGAGACAGAGTAGTGCATGCCTTTAATCTCAGCACATAGGAGGCAGATCTCTGTGAGTTTGAGGCTAGCCTGGTCTACAGAGCGAGTTTTGGGAAAGCCAGGGCTGCACAGAGAAACCCTGTCTTGGGGGAAAAGAAGAAAGAAAGCAAGGAAGGGAGGGAGGGAGAGGGGGAACGAGCTGTCTGAACACAATGCTGAAAGTGTTGCTGAACATTACTTATTGAAGAAATTAGGGTGTAGCCCATGGGTCATGGTTCATCTCAGAGTACAAGATCCAGAAATATCTGGGGGTAGAGGCTTTTTCCAGATGGCATCCATGAGCTACTTGGGACACTGACAGATTTTTCCAAGACTATCACAACAGGAGAAACATGGCTACCCTGGACTGGGAGGCATAAATGGTGACTGGTGAGGTGAAAAAGCCAGAACTTGGAGCGTGGCAAAGGCAAGCTGGAGAAAGCAGGCCAGCGTCTGCTACCAAGGTCCCAATGAGCAGGGTCACTGCTATGGGCTCAGGGAACACAGCATCAAGCCATGGGCGTCTGGTGTAAGACCATAACTCCTAATGGAACTTGTTGCTAGGATTCAGATTTGTGTTGGACCAAATCACTCTCCAATCATCCACAAATTAAAGGTAGTTAATTTAGGAAGAATAAAGGGTCATTTTGGCTCACCATTTTGGAGGATCTGGGATGGATCATGTTGTTCAGGGCAGACCCTCATTGGTGCGCCAGGCCTTGGTAAAGTGGCAGATCTGCAAACAACCTCCAGGGTCAGAGTCGTTCTTGTGCCCACATTTGGATGAGCCCTGGCCAGTCTTAGAGGATACAGAGACATCCCTCTGGAATTCCTACCCTGGAGGAGTCAAGAATCACACATGCACACACACCCCCAGGAAGAGGAAGAACTTTCAGGCCCCTCCCCACACTGAGAAACCCCATCTTTTGTGGTGTAACCATTAGTTATCTGTCTATGCTCCTGTAAGCAAACCCTAATCAAACTCCCTAGGTCACAAAATGTAGTAATAAGAGCAGCGGGGCTGTGTCCCCAGCACCCCAGCCGCCCGCACGGCTAGCTTAGCTTATGCCCCGAAATAACAACACACAAACTGTATTCATTTAAACACTGCTTGGCCCATTCTCTTCTAGGTTAATTCTCACATATTAATTTAGCCCATTTCTAATCATCTGTGTATGGCACCCCAAAGTGCGCTTACCAGGAAGATTCTAGCCTATGTCCATCCTGGGTCGGAGCTTCATCCGGGGAGCGGGGCATGGCGTCTCTCTCAGGCGTCTGCTCCCGAGAGGAGAGCTGTCGAGAGACTGAGCTCACTTCCTCTTCCTCCCAGCGTTCTGTTCTGTTCTGTTTACTCCTCCCACCTATCCTCTAACCAATAAAATGGGCCAAGGCAGTTCCTTTATTAGCCAATGACCTTCCTCCATCAACAAAAAAGAATACCTTCGCTGGGGTGCTTGGCAGGCCACAAACTGTCACTCTTTCACTGAGACTTGGAGAAAGAGACAGGAACCCCATCCCCCAAGGGGCAGAGGCTTACTCAGAGCCCCCAGAGGCCAGGCCCAGCAGAGACAGGAAGAGTCAGAATTGAGGCATAGGAACCCCACGGTTGCTAAAGACTAAGCAGCTGCTGGTCTAGCATAAGTAAGGGCATCATGGGGGAGGAAGGGACGGAGGGCGGGCAAGGCTGTCACACTTGTCTGGAGCCCAGGCCCTAGAGGCCTGCCCTTTCCACTGTGTGGGTGCTAGGTATCAAAGCAGCTTAGCAGGCCCCAGCGTATTAAGCCTCTGGTCACCCTTGAGTTACCCGGTCACCTTCTTACCTCCCAGCTTATCTGGGAGCAGCCTCCCTCCCGCTAATGAAAACACAAGGCTGCCTCTGGAAAGCTAAGAGAAGGGAACTCTTCAGGTCATCATAAGGAGGCTAATCCTAACAACTACGTGACCTTGGGCCAGATGCATCCTTCTCTGACCTTTGGTTTCCCCATCTGTAGAATGAGCATTAGTTCATACCCTTTCTGTCTTCTCCCTTCCTTCTTCCTTCCTTCCTTTCTTCCTTCCTTCCTTCCTTCCCTCTGTCCCTCCCTCTGTCGCTCTGTCCGTCCCCCCTCCCTTTCTTCATTCTTTGAGATAACATCACAGGTACAGGCTGACCTAGAACTCCTATTCCTTTTACCTCTACCTCCCAAGTGTTGGGTAATAGACATGGGCCCCATGATCAACTAGCCTACATCTTTTTTTGACAATTACAAAGCACAATGGCCTTGGGTGTGTTTGAAATTGTTTATGGGTATGAATCTTTGAAAGATATCTGTCACCTGGAGCTGGAGTGTTGGTTCAGCAGGTAAGAGCACTTGTTGCTCTCTTCTGGAGGACCCGAGTCTGGTTTCCAATGCGTACGTCAAGCAGCTCCCAGCTCCCTGTAACTCCAGCTTCCAGGGATCTGATGCTGTCTTTGGCATCTCTACAGACATTTTTATTCCCTCCTCCCCCTCCTCGAATGTTTGTTCCCTGTTTTTCATGTTAATTTAGCATATGTATACGTGCATGCATGAGCGTGTGTGAAGGCAGAGGGTTACTCTGTGGAGCTGGTAGTCTCCTTCCACCTTTAGTAGACTCTGGGGGCCAAACTCAGGCTGCCAGGCCTGCACAGCAAGCATTTTTACCCACTGAGCCATCTTGCTGCCCCTATTTCCTGTTTTCTGATAAGAGAATACACTCATTCATTGTAGCAAAGTCAGAAAATCCAGGAAAGAGTAAAGAGGCCAGAAGAAAGAATGCCTGAAACCTCATTGTCCTACAGCAGTTAGGCATGAAGCAGGAAGAGCCAGCTTCCTAATAGATAGTGTCCCCTTCCCCTAGTACCCCATTGTGTCCTCCGCTCCTGAACTGGCCAGGTAGGTGGCAGGTGTTCAGCAGTCACCCCCTACACACACACACACACACACACACACACACACACACACACACACATCCTCAAGGTATCCCCGAGCCATCATTTCTGAACCTGGGATGGTGCTAGTTGTTGACAAACTGGCTCACCTGCCAGGTAGAACAGCAAAGTGGTCATAACCCAGACATAACCAGAACCCCACGCATATCCTTCCCTTAACCTGCCACCAAGAAGCTAACCCCAGTGGTACCTGTAGAAGGTTCCACAGAGCCTGGCAGACATTGTGAGAGAAATTCTGGTTTCCCCTAACATCTAGCTTTTTGGAGGTACAAATCTGGGTTATTTCTTTTATTCTTAAAAGGCAAAACATCTTTTAAAAGAGCAGAAGCCCACATGTTTTTCATGCTTATCTGAATCTTATGAGCCTTTAACAACAGAACTTTAGGTGTCCGGTCCACTGTGAAAGATTTTGTTTTGTTTTGTTTTGTTTATTTGTTTTGGTTTGGTTGGTTTTAGTTTTTCAAGACAGGATTTCTCTGTGGAACAGTCCTGACTGCCCTGGGACTCACTCTGTCTACCAGGCTGACCTCAAACTCACAGAGATTCACCTGCCTCTGTCTGTCAAGTGCTGGGATTAAAGGCATGCACCACCACTGCCTGACTTTGTGAAAGGGTTTGAGGATAAAATTATCATTTTTTTTATTGAGTAGAAACTAGAACAAAGAATCAAAGCTGGGTGGTGGTGGAGCATGCCTTTAATCCCAGCACTTGGGAGACAGAAGCAGGTGGATCTATGTGAGTGTGAGGTCAGCCTGGTCTCCAGAGGGAGTAAGGACAGGTCACCAAAGTTACACAGAGAAACCTTATCTCAAAGAAAAGAAAAGAAACAGAATCAAGACAACAGGAGCTGGAAGGATAGCTCAGCAGTTGGGAGCACCTGCTGTTCTTAGACTGTGACTGAGTTTGGCTCCCAGCGCTCAACATGGTGACGCACACACCAAACATTGGCATGCACAGGGTGCATATACATGCAGGTCAAACACTCATATACAGAAAATACAATAAAAATCTAAAGAAAAAAAGTAACATGCTCCCTGGAGACTTTGGATTGCTCTGGCCCTGCCCAGACCCTGTCTCTGGCTTCCCACCTCCTGTGTGATGAGATAACACGTTCTGTTGTTCTGTGGAGCTCCTTGTTCTGCAGACCTAGGAAACATCCCCACCTAAATAGTCTGTTGGCCAGCAGTGCCGAACACCTGGAGGCCTGAGCTACACATGGTGGTGGGTACCATTTTCTCATCTGTGACAGCTTCCACCCGAGCAAGTCCCCACTGGCAGAGAGGGGGCCACACAGGGCAGTGGGATCCCTGGCTATTGGGCAGGAAACACTGGTGTCTCAGAGTGTGCTCGGGGAAGATGGGAGGGGGATTAGTATAGTGAGGTGTGTGGACGGGACCTACTTCTCACGATTTCCATGTAAGGAAATTGAAGAAAGCCATCACGTGTGACCCACAAGTTCAAGTGGAAAGAGGATATTAGTGGGTGTAACCAACCCTGACTCCAGAGGAGAATGAGGATGCATCTCTCACTGCTCAGAAAGCAGAGGCTGGAGAGCCTTCCCGGCCGGAACCCCGTTCTGTTCTCTACCAGGACTTGTACTCTCCAAGGTCACCTGCCTGGCCCGTGTCCTGAGGAGGGCCGTGAGCCGAAGGTGTGCAGAACGATTACCAGGGGGACTCAAGCTCAAGTGCTGACTTCTGGGCGATCAGCCTGGGACTTCTCAAAATCCGCACTACCTGGTGTCCAGTCTCTGCCTCAGTCAGCCTGGTCCCACCCTAAGGCGAAGGCGGGACTTGATTAAAGTTCTATAACAGCGTCTTGGAGGGCGTGTCCTGGGTTTGACTCGAGACATCCCCGCCTTCTAGTGACCCGCCCCTCACTTAGGCCCCGCCTTCACCTAGGCAGGCTGCCCCTGACCGCTGCAGAGCGCTCAGGATGCCCCGGGTGTCCGCGGCCCTCCGTGGCAGGGCAAAGCCACGGGGACGTGCCGGGAACGCCACGCCGGCCCCAGGGAACCAGACAGGTGAGGACTGGGGCCGCGGGTCTCAGCGCCTTTTTCATAGACGGAGAAGCGGAGGGGCGAGGGGCTGCCGTGCTGGGGACCGTGTCCAGGAAGGGGGCGTGCGTCGCACCGCCAAGGCCTTCTCGAGAAGGAACTTTCCCGACTTCCCACCGATGCAACAGGCGACCCCTAACTGAGCCGAAACCGGCAGCTAGCGACTCGAAACCAGGCGGCGGGCATCTCCTAGCGATTGCACGAGTTCGGCGATAGTAGCCCCGTCGCCGTCCCGAACGCCTGCGGAAGTCGAAACCAGCTTCACCTGGCGGGGTGCGCGGCCCGGGGGCGGAGGGAGCTGCCGGGGTGGCCTCTGGGTGGGAGAGAGGTGTTAATCTTTGAAGTTCTTCGGTGACTACTCCAACCTCACTTTGTAAAACGGGAAAGTGAGCCTGTGAGAGTGGAGAGGCTGAGGTCATCCAGCTGCCCCGGCCCTAGGTTGCGCCAGGCTGTCAAGAGAGGTCTCTGGAAGGCGGCAAAGTGACTTTTAGGTGTGTCGTTTCTAAAATGTGCTTAAGAGGGTTTTGTTTTGCTTTTGGTGTTGGTGGTGTGTGTGTTGTGTGTTTTGGTTTTTTGAGACACGGTTTCTCTGTAGCTTTGGAACCTATCCTGGAACTAGCTCTTGTAGACTCAGTGCTGGGATTAATGGCTTGCGCCACCACTGCCCGGCCTCTTTAAAAGGGTTCTAATCTCAGTTTTGGTAAATCTGAGAAACAACCAAAACTGAACCTCTCATTTCTTCCAAGAGCTCCATCCTGTGCAGCCAGGAGGTGTCTCTGAGGAGGGCTTGGCCCCATTGCTCTGGAGATAGCATTGCCCTCACCTTAGTGTTGTGGTTCTCAACCTTCCTAATTTAGCCACGACCCTTTAATACTGCTCCTCAACTTGAGGTGACTCCATAACCATAACATTATTTTGTTGCTATTTTGTAACTGTAATTTTGCTACTGTTATGAGTACTGTGTTTTCTGATAAATATCTGTGATTTCTGATAGTCTTGTGAAAGGGTCTTTCGACTTCCAAAGGTGTCCAGACACGGGTTGAGAACTGCTGCTTTAGTGGATTTGATTTGTCTGATACTGTGCCAGCGGGCCAGCAACCCCACAGGTGTGCTTAGTTTTAGCTTCCTAATTGTTAATCCACAGGATTACCTGTGTGTTTATGGAGACCAGCCCTGGGTCTGGTAGTACTGGAGAAAAGGGGCGTTCCAGTGGTGAGCACCTTCTGCCTTGAGGAATAGGTCACCAACTGGAAAAGGTGGCCGGAGGGTGGCCTGAGGCCCTGCTGACTTTGCACATAAAAGACTATTTGCATAGGGAATCTCAGGAGAAGGTCAGGAGACTTTTGGTTGTCCCTGGCCCTGCCTGGCTTCAGGAAGAATTAGTGTCCTCTCAGTACGCCCAAGTCCCCATTGTTTGAGTTTTGGTTGCGTCCCCTCACACCTGGGATGAGTCCTACCCCGGTGCCTCAGTTCCCTTAGGAGACACAAGGTGAGTGCTGTGTTCTTGCCCCCAGACTGGGGGCAGGGCTAGCCGAGTACAAAGAGAGTCCTTGTCCTTGAATAATGCAGTAGTGGGACTTCCGGCTGCCTGTCTTATTTGTTTTATAGGCTGGGAAGGCAAAAGAAGGGGCCTGAAACCTCTTGGAGATAGTTTGGTGCTGTCAAAAGGAAAAAAAAAAGATAATTGGGATGTTAAATTATAGTTGGCTCCTACAATCTGTCGAATGGGCATTCTGAAGGTCAGGTCTCCTGTGGGTAGGAAAGGCAGTCGTGAGGGCAAGAGTAGAGTGTTGTTATTGTCCCCCCCCCCCGCCCCCCCAGCCAGGGTCTCCTATCTGAACTGGAGGGAAGGTTTTCCTCAGCCCAAGGGCAGCTCCTGAACTCCCTAGTCCAGGAGGTTTTCCAGGAACACAGGGTTCCAGTGACTGCAAGCCACCTTCTGCTAACTCCGGAAGGAACCTTGAAAAGTACAAAAAGAGAAGCTCAATGGATAAGGGGTTGGTGGGCCTTTTGAGTGTCCTCTTGACCTCATCCTTGAAGCCTGCTGTGCCTATATTATGTAGGGTAAACTGAGACCCAGTGATAGCATGAGCCTCAGCATGAGGCTCCCCTCCCCTTGCCATATACTCCCCCAGAAGATTCAGGGCTACATTTCCCTTAGTTAGAATATTCTGTCTTGCCATGGAAGGGAGCCCACAGCTGATGATATGGACCCCAGCCTAGTTGGCCCATGGTTTCAGGGGCATGGGAAGATCGGTTCAGAAGGGACAGATGGCTTCCCAGGGGAAACACGGCCAGGCTTTGGGCCTTGCGTACTCAGTGTTAGAGCCGCATGTTGTCCTGGCTGCTGGTGTCTCAAGGTCCCTGCTGTCAGTGTGCCTGTGTATGTGCAAGTCAGTCATTGCAAAGAACTTTGAAACAACATCACCACCACCACCACCGTGATTCACATTTGGCATTTGGAGAGATGCAGACCCAGAGAAAATTATGTAAGGACTCACTGGCAGGTAGGAACACAAGCCTGGCCACCAAGTCCTGGCGAGGCTGTGCCCAGAAGCCCGCCTCACACAGCCTCTGCCAACATAAAAGGGAACTTATTAACAAGGTCAGGGTGAGGGGGCTGTGGGCCCCAGGAAGGACAGAAGATGCTGGTCCCCGCCTATGGTCCAAGGTTCCAGATAAAAGATTAACAAACAAGGCTCTTTCTCCAGGCATCCGGCTGGCCTCAAGGACTGGGGGAGGAAAAGGGAGGAGGAGAGGGGCCTCTCCCAGATCCAGCCCTGTGCATCTCAGGGTAGAAGGATCTGGGAACACAGCTACTGCATGTGGACTGGATTGAGATGTCAGGTGGGCCAGGCTAGAGACTCTCTCATGGGCTGGGAGGGTCACCTTGCTGTGCCTATCTGTCCTCTGTTCCGTCCTGAGCCTAGAGGACCAGGCTGGGTCGTGTGTGTTTTTCATATTAGCATTAATCCCATTTGTTTCTTTTTTTTTTTTCTGTTGCTTTTCACTCTCTTGAAGATTTCCTTTCACATGGAACAAAAAGTGCCCACGCCCCAGAGTTACTGAAGTAAAAGCTGTACCAGAGCTGCCCAGAGGAGCTACGGTCAGATGCATAGACATGATGGACTGTGGGATACCCTGTGTCCAGTGTCCAGGGGCAGTTCCCAGAGAGGGCTGAAAGTCACCTGCTGTCACCTTAGCTGGGTGCCTGCCTGGGAACATGGGGTGTCTTCACATTAGTTAGGAAGTAGTGTACCCGCTGGAGCTGGGCTTGGTGGGACGTTTTGAGCAGTGGAGGGGCGGATGGGCTTGATTCTTAGACCCTAGGCATAAGGAGTCTGTGGAGCATTGATGAGGAGTAACTGTGGGTCTGAAGATTAAGTTTGGAGGTCTATCTCTAAGTACCCTTTGTTTGTTTGTTTTTCCAAGACAGGGTCTCTGTGTTTAGCTTTGGTTGCCCTGGAACTCTGTAGTTCAGGCTGTCCTCGAACTCAGAGCTCTGCCTGCCTCTGCCTCTCAAGTGCTGGGTCTAAAGGCGTGTACCAGCATGCCTGGCTCTTGGAAACGCCTTGAAGCATCCCTTGAAGAGGTCTACTTGTGTCACTCATGCTGGTCTTGAGCTCTCGGCCCTGCCTGCTCCAGCCTCCTGAGGGCCTGTGCCACTGCATCCAGAGAATCGCAGGCCTCAGACTTTGACAGCATTTATCTCTGCCAGCCCGGTGCCGTCTGTGCAATCATTTAAAGGCCACTCGAGGCTGAGGAAACCCAGGTGCCCACCCTGGTGTTTGCCTTGAGCAGACCTGTAGGCCTCAGCCTCCTCATCTAGAAGATGAGTTTACCCCAGAGCAGAATCTACTAGCCTTGCAGGCCCAGGGATGGGCAAAAGGAAGGTCCCTTGTGCTGTGGACTCGGGAGATGGAGACTGTGCATGTGTGTGTGCCTGCATGTGTTTTCGTACCTGTAGCACAATTAATAAGAACCCAGAGACAGGAATTGGGGTTCAACCTGAAGGTTAGAAAAGCAAAATAGTCAGCCACTGGCTCTTACCTCTACCTCAGTCCAAAGTGGCGACCCTGCCTCCAGGAATCTCAGAATGAGACTGTGTGAGAGATGTCTCCTCCCATCTTATTTTCTCTCTAGGGCTGGGATTAAAGGCATGTGCCACTACCAGTTTTGGCAAACTAGTCTCACTACTGGGATTAAAGATGTGTGTCACCACTGCCTGGTCTATAAGGCTGATCAGTGCAGCTGTTTTATTCTCTGAACGTTCAGACAAGTTTTATTTATTAAAATACAAATAAAATATCACCACAAGCACCCTTAGTCTGGAGTGCTTGAGACATGGCTTAAATTCCTACTTGAGGGATGCAGTTCAGTTGGTGGAATACTGGCCTAGCATGCATGAAGCCTTGGTTTCCAACTCTGGCATGGCACAGACCCAGTATGGTGGCACACCTAATCCTCTCACTGGAGAGGTGGAGGCAGAGGGTTAGCAGTTGATTTGCTACACTGTGAATTCAAGGCAGCCTGATGAGACAATGGATCAAGTTCCACTGAGGCAGGTTCTGTGAACCAGCCCTACCCTCCCAGGACCCAGTAGGGCAGAATACCCATTTTGCAGGTGGGGAAGTCTGAGGCCAGAGTGAAATGTGGGCTGGAACTTGTTCTTGAATCAGATCCAGGAGCCCAAGTGTCTTCCCCTGCCCCAATATGGGGGAAAAGTCTGGGGACTTGTTTTGGGGAGACATACCCAGCCAGGGCCACTTTCTCTGTGCTTCCTTCAGCTTGTTTAAAGAAAGTTGGGTCTACCTGTTTCGAAGTCTCCTTGAGTAACACAAAGGGGGCATATCCACACTGTCCACCCCCGTCCTTTGCCCAAACTCCTCTATTTAACTTTTTTTTTTTTTTTTTTTTCCGAGACAAGGTTTCTCTGTAACATTGGAGCCTGTCCTGGAACTAGCTCTTGTAGACCAGTCTGTCCTCGAACTCAGAGATCCCCCTGCCTCTGCCTCCTGAGTGCTGGGATTAAAGGCATGCACCACCACCCCCCCCCTGGCTCTCTAACTTTTGAAATGGAAGAACAGTGGTTAGGAGGCTGGACTCTACCCGCTGTGAGTTCCCTAGAGGGCTGGTAGAAATGCCATGTTTGGGACCAGGACTGCCCTTGAAGCCTCTCCATCCTGAGTCTGCCCCAGGTTCTTCTCTCCACCTTGGCTACTTCATACCTTCTGCTCCGGGGCTGCCATCCCTCTGGTTAGACTTCACTAGAGGTGTTTTCCTGCTTTTATTTAGCTCTTCAGTTTGACACAAGTTCCTGGGCTTCTGATAGCCTGTCTGGCAGGGCTAGTTGGCCCTCTTTCCTTGGTCACCGTTGGTAACTTCGCCCTTCATCCCCCACAGTTGTGAGGCTCCATGACAAGGCAGGAAATCTGCCTTTTAAGATTCGTGACTGTGAGGTATACCAAGGCCTACAGCCGCTAGCTGAGGACAGGCACCCTGTCCCAGCAGAGCCCTCCCCACAGCACCGGATGTGGCTGCTGACAGACATAGTGTGAACCAAGTGGGGACATTGCAGTGCCCCACCCTCTCTGCAGCTAAGACATATTTAGGGGAAGTGGACCACGGGGTGGTTTCCTTGATGGGCCACAGACTTCTCTTCGTCCAGTCCTCTCGCATCGCTGCCTGGTGTTTCATCTGCAGGTGATGATACAAGCCCAGGGTAAGAAGTCCCCAGGTAATAAAGGCTGCCCTGAGCTAGGTCCCCTGGCTCCACAGTCGGGGCTAGCCCAATTGTGGTACAGCCCTCATTGGGGCTGTAGTCTGTCATGGCCATCCTGTGTGGCAGATACTTCTGCTTCTGGACCCTTTGTGATGAAGTTCTAGTTTAGCAAAGCCCTGTGCTGGTGGGCCACTATGGGTGTTGCTACCCACCCCCACCTCGTCTCTGTCTGGCTTGTGACCAGGCTGGTAGCAGGTGGTGAGGGTGGGCCTCTGCTCTGCCAGCTCAGCTGCAGAAGAATGCAGAAGTTGTGACTCTAAATTGAGGACTAGGAAGTGTTGGCTGCCTGGCATCCTGGGGAAGAGCCCTGGGCCTGGCTAATGTCTGCCCAGCCATGTCTACCACAGCTCCAAAATCCCATGTCCACTTCCCTGGCCAGGGGATAGATAGTGTGTTTCCACATTCCAGGATTCTGAAAAGGCAAAGCAGGAGCATGGACCATGATTAGTCCATGAAGTCAGCTTCCTTCGGTCCTGCCCTGATATCTGTGGAGACAGAGTTGATGTTTCATGGAGCGAGATGAGACCCTGGAATTAAGAGTTCAAATTATGGCCAGGTGGTAGTAGTGCATGCCTTTAATCCCAGATCTCAGGAAGCAGAGGCAGGTGAATCTCCGTGCGTTTGAGGCCAGACTGGTCTATGGAGAGTTTCAGGACAGCCAGGGCTACACAGAGAAACCCTGTCTCAAAAAAATAAAATAAAATAAAATAAAATTATGACCGTACCTGTGACAGCTAGTGACCCAAAGCCAGTGAAGCTAGTATGGGTCTTCATGCTCTCATGAGAAGCATTTTACCGGCTGAGCCAGCTTCTCCCTGGTCTTTCTGTGTTCCTGGTTGCCTCCTAACTTTTGCTATGATTTGTGGCTGCACATTAGCATGTTTGTGCCTTGATGGGTGAATCAGCTTCTTGCTAGAGTGTGGATGCTTCCCAGATTCTGGCTGTCTCTCCAGGCTCTGAGGCGACCTTCTGCTTCCAGGAATGGAGGTAGCATCATGATGTGCATCATGTGAGCCCGCACACTCACCAGATGCCATCCAGGACGGCTTGACCATCACTGCAACCCAAAGAGTCCCTTTTCTGCCCCAAGGGGTGCTGGGTTTCGTCATCATCGTCATTGGTTGTGTCATGCTGGGACGGAACCCACCCAGAGCCTTGATGTTAGGCCAGTGCTCTGGCAGGGTGACACCCCCATCTCATTTGTTTTCATGGTGAACAGCCCTTGCAGCTGAGTCTGGTGCCTCACATTTAACTTCAACACTTGAGAGGCAGAGGCCTTAGGATCTCTGTGAGTTCGAGGCTAGCCTGATCCACAGAGTAAGTTCCAGCACAGCCATGGCTACACAGAGAAACCCTGTCTCAAAAAACACAAAAACAAAGCAACATAAAAAATAAATAAATCTTAGCAACCTTGCCGAGGGAGAGATCAGCTGTCATTCAAGTTTCTTGGCTTGCTGTGTGGTAAGCATGTTTTTGTGGTTGCTAGCTATTATATCTCTTGTATTCCTTGCTTACACATTAGCTCAATTTTAAAAGAAAATTCTGTGTTTAACTCTCATTGGTAATATCTCTTTGCAAATCAAAAAGATTGGAGTTTTGTTTACTTTCTAAATCTCTTTCCTTGTTTTGTTCATCTGAGTTAATGTTTATCTTTCTGTTATTAGGAGAAACATCGCTTTTCTGGTCTGTCTCTCTCTCTCTCTCCCTCCCTCCTTTAGAACAATGCTTATCTAATCATTGTGTATTGAGGGCTGAGGCAGTTCCTCTCTTCCTCTGCTCACTGCAGCCCAGCCTCACGGCCACCTCTTTCTCCAGGCACCTGTGCTCAGCTCCATCCGCCCCCTCGAGGCACCTTGCAAGTTGTCCGTGGAGATGGCACCTCACTGGGGACTGTGCTCATGTTCCACTGCCCCTCTGGACACCAGATGGTGGGGTCTGGCCTCCTCACTTGTGCCTGGAATGGGAGTGTCGTCGACTGGTCTTCAGGAAGCCCTGTATGCAAAGGTAACCGCCTCCCCCCAGGTGCCCCAGCTCAGCTGCTGGTGGGCTGGTGAGATGGGGACCCCAAATACTGTTAACACTGAAGGCTATTAATCATTGAGGATTCTTTTCCCCCTGTTGCCTACTACCGTGACTGAATACAGATGTCAGACCCAGGGGCTGGCTTCCATTCTGCCGCTGCCCTGACTCCTGACAGGTCACTCACTGTCATCTGTGATGAGGAAACAAACCCTACCGGCTTCCTTACTCACTCTCCCTTCATGATTGCCTCAGACATCCCCTGAAGGATGTTTTATTCTAGGTGCCAAGAATTCTAGGAATTGGGAGTGCGAGGGTGAGGGTTGTGCCAGCCCTGGATTCCCTGTCTCAGGGGAGGAAGATGCACTTTCTAGTTGTCCAGCTGTATGTGTAGCACAGGCAGAACCTGTCTTGATTGTCCAGTGCCCATGTGCCAGGACCTGGTGGCTTTCTCTTTTAGCTGTGCCGCCGCACGAGACCTTCGGCTTCAAAGTGGCAGTGATCGCCTCCATCGTGAGCTGCGCCATCATCCTGCTCATGTCCATGGCCTTCCTCACCTGCTGCCTCCTCAAGTGCGTGAAGAAGGGTGAGCAGCGACGTGTCGACAGGTACGGTGGCAGGTGTCCTTCCAGGAGGTGGGCCTGTCTGTAGGGTTGCTGACCGCACCTGCTAGGTACCCTAGGGCAGTGTCTGAGGGTCCCACAGGCCCAATCTATTCTTGTGGGTACTGTGGCTCTTGTGATTCTGGGGCGTAGAGCTGGGCTGTGAAGGCACAGGACTTGTGTATGTGGGGAGGGCGTCTTTCTGTCTGTCTGTGTGCGTGTGCAGTCGGTCATGTATGAACATGGGTGCATGCATGTGGAAGTCACAAGACAACCTTGGGTGTCTATCCGAGATTTTCCCTTCTGCCCTTCTTGTATTATGTGTCCAGCTTTTTATCTGAGCTCTGGGGATTTGAACTCATCCTGTCCTCATACTGCACAGCAAATGTTTCCCCCACTGAGCCATTTCCCTGTGCACATGCGGGGGGGGGGGCACGTAGTGAGCTTGCACACACATGTGACAGTCTATTATGTCAGCGACATTTTGGACTGCCACAGATAGATGCTCCACCCTTCAGATGGGCATCACTGTCCTCACAGATTGGGAGCCTAGGATTACAGGTGTGCACCACCACACCTGGCAGTTTCGCTGTGTTAAAATACACACACACATAAATTCACTGTGTTACTCACTGTTAAGGATGCTATTGGGGCACGTGCAGTGGCTCATGGGTAAAACACCCTGCTGTCAAGTGTGAAGATCTGAGTTCTATTCCTGGAACCAGACAGTGGAAGGAGAGAACTGACCCACAGATTGTCCTCTGATCTCCAAACATGCCCTGTGGTGCATGTGCCTCCACCCACAAAATAAAAACATAATTTAAAAAATTAGGACCCTGTATATGCTGTTCAGCACTGCAAAAACAAATGAGTGAAGAAACTAATTTTTTTTTTTTTTTTTTTTTTTTTTTTTGGTTTTTCGAGTCAGGGTTTCTCTGTGGTTTTGGAGCCTGTCCTGGAACTAGCTCTTGTAGACCAGGCTGGTCTCGAACTCACAGAGATCTGCCTGCCTCTGCCTCCTGAGTGCTGGGATTAAAGGCGTGTGCCACCACCGCCCGGCAAGAAACTAATTCTTTAAAAGCAGTGCTGTTTGCTCTGTGTCTCAGCGCAGTGCTCAGCGGTCAACACTGCCTCGTGCTAGAAATGTCCACCTCTTGTCTGCTAAGCTGCTTTTCACTGGAGCCTACGTGCTTTTCTCCGCCCATGGCTGTTATATCCAATAGCCCAGGTGTCCCACTCCCATGCCTAAACGTGTCCTGCTGCTGTTAGCTGCCAGCCAGAGCCAAGATGAGCTGTGTGAGGTATTTCTGCATGTGCACAGCCGGGAATGAGGGGCCCCTCAAGGTCTTTTATCCTGCACTCTCTCCTCCAGGACGGCACAGCTTTGGTACCAGCTGAGAGGTGAGGACCTGGAGACGGTACAAGCTGCCTACCTGGGCCTCAAGGGACACAACTACAACAACAGCAGCAGCACCGGTGGCGCCGGAGGTGGTGGCGGCGGAGGTGGTGGCGCCGGAGGTGGTGGCGGCGGAGGTGGTGGCGCCGGAGGTGGTGGCGGCGGAGGCAAGCCAGGAATTCAGCACAGCCAGGCCCATGACAACCACAGCTTCGCCACGTGGGTTACCTTGGTCACAGACTGGGGGAATGTTAGGGATACCCTTTCCCCAGCTCAATCTCTGCCAGGTCCTGGGACACTGGCCACCCCACATTCTGGGGACCTGAGTGCACCTACTTCTCTGATGCCTCAACTCCCAACCCCAAAGCTGTTTCAGTGTCCTGCCCTGACTGACATTCACCCCTGGCTATTGCTCTATCTAGTATGATCACCTTGAGTTTAAACTTGGTGGGATGCGGTAGCTGGCAAAGATCTTGTGCCCTCCGATTGTGCTGTCTGCTCTGCCAGAGTTCCTTGCCTTCCTCTCTCTTGGGTCCCCATGTCCCCTCACTTTCTCTTTCACCTAGTTCCAGGTAGGCAGCAGCGATGGCTCTTTCTCTCTTGAAATGCTTTATCTTTTTTAATGAACCAGTAAAGGCACAATCCTTCTTGGTCTCTCTGATAGTCTCCTGTAACGTAGGCTGACCTCAGGCTTGCTCTGGAGCTAAGGACCTGAGAATGACCTTGAACTCCTAGTCTGCCCACCTTCACCTTCCAAGTGCTGGAATTACCTGTAGGTGCCACCATACTTGCTTTGTGCAATGGTAGGAATTGAACGTAGGGCTTTCTGCATGCTGTGCAAGCACTCTTATCAACTTAACCATCTCCTTAGCCTTTTCTGACTCTAGGATCTGGCTGCCTGGATGGTAGGTAGAGTAGAAACCACCTCCAGGGTTATGTCGCATTGGTGTATCTGCCTTTGCACTCAGCATCTGGCCTCTGGGCTCTAACCGGGAGGAGGCTTCTGTCCTCTGCGGTGTGCACATCTGAGTTTCAGGCTGGAGGTCTCGTATAGACAGACACCCTGTCCTAATTGGAGTTTCTTATGACTGGTGAGACGTGATCAGAAGGCAAGTTGTGGAGGGAAGGGTGTATTTGGTTTACACTTTCGTATCGTGGTCCATCACTAAAGTCAGGACAGGAACTCAAACAGCAGGAACCTGGAGGCAGGAGCTGGTGCCGAGGCCGTGGAGGGTGCTGCTTCCTGGCTCGCTCCCTCTGGATTGCTCAGCCTGCCTTCTTATAGATGGCACCACCCACAATGGGCTGGGCCCTTGACATCAATCACTAATTAAGAAAATGCCTTACAGTCAAGATCTTGTGGAAGAATTTCCTCAGTTGAGGCTCCCTCCTTTCAGATAACTCTAGCTTAGCATGGTGGATGCTTATAACCCCGAGCCTCAAAGCCCCTGGCCTTGGGTTCCCAAGAAGAAGGGTGCTCTAGGCCTGGGGCCATCTGCCCCTCAGGCAAGGCCCACACTGCCTGGGTATTGAGCCGGCCTCTGCTCTTGCTGTTGGTACATATACTCTAACAAGTGTTGCCAATATGTGTAGTAGTGTTGTTCTAAATTCTTCCAGATGCTTGCTGCCTTCCTAAATGAGGGTACTGAATTGTCCCCATTTATTGTAATGTTAAAAAACTTAATGCTGTGAGGCAGAGGCAGGAGGATCTCTGTGAGTTCGAGACCAGCCTGGTCTACAGAGCGAGTTCCAGGACAGGCTCCAAAGCCACAGAGAAACCCTGTCTCGAAAAATCAAAAAAAAAAAAAAAAACTTAATGCTAGCTGGGCGTCATAGCACATACCTTTAATGCTAACACTCCTTAGGCAAGAGGATTTCTGTGAGTTTGAAGCCTGTCTGGTCTACATATCTAGCTCTAAAACAGTCAGGGCTACATAGAGAGGCTGGGCTGTTGTTCTCTATACTCTGAAACAGCCCCAGAGAGTTTGTTTTCTATGGGCGCTGGGCATGAGAGAGCTGGGGTCCAGGAAGAAATTGCTCTTGTTGCAGGGCTTTCTGGGGGGTGGGCGCGTCTGTTAGAAGGAGATGGCCCCATGGGCAGTGGTCTAGCCTGAGTCTGTTAAGGTCCTGGGTAAGTCCAGAGAAAAGCCTTCCTTCTCCAACACGTGCCTCCTCTTCTCACAGAGACCTCAGCGACATCAGAGAGCAGGCTGGTGTGGCCCGCAGTGTGGACAAAGACCCTTGGACTTTTGGGATGGGAACTCCGAGCCCTGGTGGCTCCTCCAGCTCTCCATGCACTTACGTGATGGTCCATGCGATGAACTCTGCAGGGCCGGCCCCTGGAATGCCTATGAGGCCCAAAGTCTACCTTCCAGGGTGACCACACTAACCAGAGGCCTGCAACTCAACACTTGCCCAGCTGGAGATGGGCCAGGGAAGTCACTTCCAGATATAGGGAGCTCTTGGGAGCCTAGCTGACATTAAAGGCTGGGGCCCCAGCAGGGAACCGTCTGTCCCGGAGGAGACCTGTGGCTGTTCAGGATCCACACTCATTGAACTGCTACGGGAACGAGGTCCCAGAGAAGCTGCGCCATGACCAGGGTTCTTTTACAGAGACTGAAAAATTTTAAGCAGATATAGTTTTGCATAATAGAATATGAAAATGTTAATAAAGTACTTTCAGCAATACAGGTGGCCAGCACCTCATTCATGGCCTGCAAGCAGGGACCCCCTGGACTTTCATCTGTAAATTGTAGGTGGGAGAAATAAATGTGTTTTCTTTGCATAAAAACACAAAGGTGGGCATGGGAGTGGTTCAGTTGGCAGAATTCTTGTCTAGCATACAGAATCCCCTGCACCATATTAACCAGGTAGAGTGGAAAGAAGAGGATATGAGTTCAAGGCCATCCTCAACCACGTACTAAGTTCAAGGCTAGCCTGGGCTATAGGAGACCCTGTCTAAACTATAGAGCTGTGCAGTGGTGCCCACACGCCTTTAATCCTAGCACTCGGGAGGCAGAGGCAGGTGGATCTCTGTGAGTTCGAGGCCAATCTGGTCTACAGAGTGAGTTCCAGGACAGGGTCCAAAGCTACAGAGAAATTCTGTCTTGAAAAACTGAACCTCAAACTCGGTCTTCATAAACCTATCTTGTGTTCTTACTCCCTGGAGCTCTGAGCTTGTTGGAGACTCTTAATAGAGTCTGATGACTTAAGCACACTGAGCGCTGGTTACTTACAGGTCTGGGTTTGCTTCTGGCATTCAGGGAGAACCTTCTCCCTTTCATAGCCCCCTCCTTCAAGGTTCCTTATAGCCTGGAGACTGGTTTCCAAGGTAAGCTCCAGGTAGAGGCTGTGGTTGCCTTGAAAGTCACTTTTTTTCTGTCTACAGGCACTTGTACTTATGTGTACATATACATAATTTTAAAACAACTTTTTTTACATACTTGTGTCCTCCCACAGTTAGGGTTATGACCTGTCTCTAGCCATTGAGAAAAGTTAGTTTGTCCTGTGTCCTTCCTGTGTGTTTGAGCCATGAATAAGAACCTGAAGAAGTAGTCAAGAGGAAGCTGGAGCAGCTGTCCTTGCCTGCTAAAACCATGGTTATATTTTCTTACATAACAGTAATCATGTACCTGGTAGAAGTCACATTGTCCTTCTGATGAATGCCCCATAATTTACATTATATAAAATATATTTTCTACACACATTTATAATGTAAATTATGTATCCTGGCTAAAAAGACACCGGATGTTTGATATTCCCAGGTGTCACACACCTTTGTCCTGATGACCTCTTGTGCTGCAGATTTCCAGGGTCGGAATTCAAGCCAGCGGCATGTCAGATGGCAGACTCAGAAGTGCTCTCCCTGCTTTGCTGGTGGTAGAGAGCGGTGTTCTGAGGGTCCATCCTCAGTACATTCCAGGGTAGGGGTGTGTGGATTAGAAATGTTAGACAGAAAAATATACAAGAAGAAAGACAGGGACATGGGATAGAGTTGGTTAGGCAGCCCAGTGAATACCAAATCTGCCCACGTTTATGTTTCATCGGCTTTATACAGCCCAATCCAAAGAGGAGGGGAAGACAAAAGACTACCTTTCCAAAATGCAAGGTACAAACAAAGTGATTAGCTTCTCAAATACCCAAAGCATCAAGTAACCAGTTAGGTCAAAACATCCTGTTAGTAACCCTGAGGGAGGAGGAATAGGCCTGAACTCTGACCTTTTGTCAAGGTGGAAGGAATCTACGTGTGGGTTCCCACACTCAGCTTCAGGCTGGGTCTGCCTCGCTCCAATGGATCTGGACATTGGTCAGAAACAGCCCAGCTTTTCCCAGAACTTCGTCCACCAACCTGGACTTGGACAGCAAACGACTCTGGGTTCGGCTAAGTTCCAATCCCTGTTTCCTGGTAGTAATCAGGATGGCAGAGGTTGGACACCCCTGCAATTGGGTGCATAAAATTTTTTTAAAGATTTAATTTTTTTAAATGTGTATGAGTATTTTGTCTGTATGTATGTGAATGGACCATATGTGTGCCTGGTGCCCACAGAAACCAGAAGAGGGCAGTGGATCTCCCTGGAGTGGCACTTAAAAGAGTTGTGAACTATGTGGGTGCCAGGAACTGAACCCAGGTTCCCTGCAAGAGCAGCAGGTGCTTTAAGGCCCCAGCCTCTTTTTATTTTTTTTAGTTGAAGGCATTTTTTTCACTAATTTGGCTCACTTGCCTTGCTCAAATCCTCCTGCCTCAGTTTCGCAAATGACTGGGATGATAGTCATAAGTCATCAGGGACTTTACTATTTGATTTTTAGTTTGTTTTTGAGATGGGGTCTTACTGCCTTGCCCTGCTGGCTTCCAGTTTGTGTGTTTGAGAGACTGCCCTGCTTCAGACTACCAACTAGCTGGTACCATCCTCACTGTGTGACAACAGAGCTAGCCCAGCTCCCCACCTTTTAAAGTTTGTTTGTTTGCTTATTTATTTATTTTTGAGGCTGGGTTTCCTGAAGCTCAGGAATCCCTGAACTGAAGTTGACCCTGAACTGCTGATCTTCCTGTCTCTATCTTCTGAGTGCTACATTAGTTCATGTATTGCTAGGGATCAAAGCCAAGGTCTCACTAGGTAGATGCTCTACTAATAAGCCATCTCCTCAGCTCTCTGCTTCCCTTTTAAGGCTGAAAAATATTCCATTGTCTGGATGAACTTTTTTGTTTGTTTTGTTTTTGAGACAGGGTTTCTCTGTGTAGCTTTGTAGCCTGTCCTGGAAATCACTCTGTACACCAGGCTGGCCTTGAACTCACAGAGATCCGCCTGCCTATGCCTCCTGAGGGCTGGGATTAAAGGCATGGGCCACCACTGCCCAGCCTGGATAAGCTGCTTTTATTTGCTGGTTACCTGTGCATGGCATCAGCCTCTGCTACTGTATGAAATCCGCTCATGGATCTTGCATGTTGGAGAAGGCTGCTTATTGGTTCCCGGCCACCCGGCTAGCTTAGACCCAAAATAATCACACAGAAACTGTATTAATTAAATCACTGCTTGGGGCTGGAGAGATGGCTCAGAGGTTAAGAGCATTGCCTGCTCTTACAAAGGCCCCGAGTTCAATTCCCAGCAACCACATGATGGCTCACAACCATCTGTAATGCGGTCTGGTGCCCTCTTCTGGCTAGCAGGCATACACACAGAATATTGTATACATAATAAATAAATATTAAAAAAAAATAAATCACTGCTTGGCCTTTTAGCTCTAGCTTCTTCTTCTTTTTTTTTTTTTTTTTTTTTTTTTTTTGGTTTTTTCGAGACAGGGTTTCTCTGTGGTTTTGGAGCCTGTCCTGGAACTAGCTCTTGTAGACCAGACTGGTCTCGAACTCACAGAGATCCGCCTGCCTCTGCCTCCCTAGTGCTGGGATTAAAGGCATGCGCCACCACCGCCCGGCTAGCTCTAGCTTCTTATTGGCTGACTCATCACTGCTTGGCCTATTAGCTCTTATTGGCTGAGTGTTATATTAATTTAATCCATTTCTGTTCATCTGTATATCGCCACGTGGCTGTGGCTTATCTTGTAAAGTTCCCAGTGTCTATCTCCAGCAGCTCCATGGCTTCTCTCTGACTCTGCCCTTCTTTCTCCCCACCTAGCTCTGTTCCCCTATAGCTCTGCTATAGGCCGAAAGCAGTTTCTTTATTCATTAATGGTAATCACAGCACACATAGGGCAATCCCACATCACTTGCATGTACTGTAGAACACTTCCCCAGTTATCCTGCAGCGCCCTCACTTCAGCCAGCTCTGTGCTCTGATGTAGCCCAGTGGGAGAGCACACGTGAGTCTACACAAGGTCCCGTGTTTGTCAGCACCATGTGTGCATGCATGCACAAGATGACAATTGTTTATCTTTGCTGGCTAGTGCGTGTATAAACTGACAAGATGACCACTCCATGGTATGGTTAAAGAGAAGATTTTTATTGTAAATATGACAGAAAACAGAGGCATCTGGAAGAGTCTAAAGCAGACCTGGCCAGTGCTATCTGTGAGACAGGAGAATAGAGGAAACAGTGAGAGAAGACAGAACGGAGTAAGAGAGTGTGCACACATTGTGAGAAATAGCAGGATTATAAGGAAAATGAGGAGTTGGGAGGGAAGCCCATGAGCTGGGTGAGGTTTAGGGTAGGGGAGGAGATGAGAAGGGTTAGGATGCTAGCTAGCACGGACTTTGGCGTGTGGAACAGGTACTTGTGATACTGAGGGAGCCTGGAAGCCAGCATGAGCTTTGATATGCTGATAGGAAGCACAGATAGCCATAACTCCCTTCTGCCAGAGGTAAGGGAAATGACTCCTTTTGGTAGATGGGAACTAGTTTCACACGTTCTTGAGGGATGCTGGCTTTTACCTAAGCATCAGAAATTCTATAGTTCAGGTTGAGCTCATTGGGCTTCCTTTTGCAGTCTGGGGAACTTGAGTTTTCTTTGGAACAACCATTGAAGCTTTTTGTTAATGAGAAGTGGTGATGTAGTCTCTTCTGTACCAGCTTCTCAGCTGAAATTAGGATGTTGTTGGGGCCCAGGAGTCAAAGGTTGGTGGGGGGAGGGGATTCAGGCCATGGTAGGGGACATCTGTCAGAAGTATCTCATTTGCTGACCCAACCTGAAGAGGCAGGGAGCAGTCTCATAGGCTTTACAAAGGCTTTCAGCAAGTTCAGGGCGTGTCAGTTCATACCTGGGGCTAACATGTTGCAGACCATTTTGGAGCAGCCTTTAGGTCACAATGGATTCCTGGATGGTGTCTGTCAGCTGAGTGGAAATTTTCTGGGACAGATATACACTAGGGACTGAAGGTAAAGTTCAGGAGTTTAGGGGGAAATCTTTATTTTGGGTGTGTACTGTGGTCCCAATAGTTGGGGGTATGGAAGGGTCCCAAGACTGGGGGAAGGGAAGAGCCCACCCTCAGGGATAGGCAGTGGGTGGGAAAGCTTAGGCTGTTGATGACAGGAGTACTTACCTGGAGTCAGTTTCGCCTGTGACAAGTGGATCTCCAAGTCGCGACTCCCTGAAGCTTATATGAGCTTTTTCATGTCTATGAAAAGATAAAAGTTTTAGATGTATTAGCATGAGCACTGTCTGCAATCTGCACTGAAGTCCTCACTGTAGAAAAAGCAGTTGACAGTGTCTATAAACAGCTGGAGTAGACTCACACCTTTGAGTCAGCAGAAGCTTGAAGACCCAAAAGGATATAGTTCTGTGTTAAAAACATAAACACTGTCCTCCAAACAGGGCTGGATATATGTTTGCAGCACTGTGGGAGGACTTTTAAGTCTACATTTAGAAAACCACCAAAGGAAATTTAAAAATGTGAGCCTGTGATGATAATAGTAGCAAGAGCTTTAACCAAGGCTAGATTAATAACTCATCAGAACTACATTGATAAATATGTTAAACTGTGAACTTTTGAGGCCTTAATATCATGTATCATCTTTAATTCTCTTTTTTTCCACATACCTTAATTTGCTTCCTTAGATCCTCACAATTTACATAAATTTTAAACCTTTTTTTTTCCACTCAATCATTTACCACAGAGTCATAGGTAGTTGGTTACTGAGAGCAGTCATTGAAAAGCAAGTTCCTTTTGTAAGAAGAATTCTTAAGATGAGCCTCTCCGCCGATGCAAATAATTCCCATCAGACCAAATTAGACTGAATAAAAGATACCCATGTTTAATGCAGCGCTCCCAGGCGGCCAGGAAAAGCATGGCAAGGGGAAGAGAGCAGGGACGACCACGCAAAGCCTAGAGACCACGTGTGCCTTTTCTGGGCAGCGGCCTAAATAGCCTGTGGGGGTGGTCCACTGCTTGGTGGGCTTTCCTGGAGGTGGAGTCCTGACCAAGGCAACTCCCAGGGGGAGGGGGCTTCCAAAGATGGATGCTGAGTATTACACCTTTAAATAAAAGAATAGTAAAGAAACAGTTTTTTAATTAGTGAAAGCAGCATAATCGCTTGAGTTTTCACATGGAAACCCATTTTGTGCAACTCTTTTTCGGTGTGAAGCATGTCAGCAAGGTAAACCTGTCAGTGAGTCTGCCTTGCTCAGAAGGGGACCTACTAGTAACTCTAGAAAAAGCAAGTCCTGAATTTTACATATGAGATGGACAAGGCAGCTGCAGCCTTGCGGGAAGAAGCTATCTGGCTCAGGTCTGCTTGCTGCTGCTAACCTGATAAAGCTGTATCTTTCCCAGGTGCTATCAGCACCATCACAGAGATTTGAGGAGGTAAATTTGAGTAGGGAGTAGAATCCAAATGGTCTCTGTATCCTTTTAATGTCAGAGACTTGCCCTCTACCTGGAAAGCCATGGGGTCCTCCATTGTAATCACGCTGACCCTGGGACACAGGTCATCAGTCTTGGGATGTCACACAAAACATTAAGCCTTCTGCTTACACACAGAGCAGAATCGGCTTTCAGCCTCCAGATCCAGAAGGTCTGAGAGATTTTTCTCTGGAGGAGGAACTTGGGAAAACTGGCCTACATTGGTAAGGCAGAGTAGGGCAGTAAACCCAACGTGTCCACAGTTTGGCAGGGCCCTTGCAGCAGACGAGGCACGGGACAGTTCTTCGCCCAGTGGTCAGCATTACCACAATTGAAGTAAATTCCAGGTGGAGTCCATTGCTGCCCATCTATGAAGACAGCCTCAGCTGCTGCCACCAAAAGCTGGTACTTTTGTGCAGTGCACAATGCCTGTCTGCACTCTATGCGCTACCATACAGTTGCCGAGCTTCGGGCAAGGGCCTGGAGGTTGAAACACACAAACACACACAGACCTCTAGTCACTGGTAAGAAGCCCCTCTATTCAATAGCACCATGGAGGCTTATATACCCAACAGTCAAGTGGGCCAACAGGTGAAAGCCTTATCCTCTGATCCTCAAGGCCAAAGCAACACGTGCTTGTGAAGCAGAGCTGGTAAACAACTTTGACACAGCCTTTAGTAAAGATCGCTAGCAGGAAAGAGCAGCTGGAGGACTGGTTCCAACACTTTTGTCTATCAGGAAAAGTCTTCTTCAGTAAACACTTTCAATGCCATATTCATTGTATCTCTCTAGGGGTTTGAGAAGGACATCGTCTAATCAGTATACCTGGTTTTAAACAAACTTCTTTGTTCTTAGTTCCCTTCTTCAGGCTTAAGTTTCACACCACAAATCCTGGAAATGAGAGTATTTAGAGAACTAGACAAAATCAAGAGAAGGAGTGTGAGAGAAGCAGCTGAGACCCCTATTGGGCATAGTTTACTTTTTGGCTGTTTAAAACACATACTGTCTTTTCCTGTGCTGTTATGTTTTTGTTCTCCTTGTCACAGAGTCAGGTGACCTACCTGACCCAGGACAGAGATTTTGGAGGAAACCTTGAAACAAGCATGCTGGGGTCTGGAGAGAAAGGGCCATAGTCCAACTTTTTATAGAGTAGAACAACATAAAACAAAATTTTAGTATTATCTACACCCCAAAGACATCTGAATCTCTTAGAACTGAATTTAACAATCAGATGGTCTCTCCATCTGTGGAACAAAGAAGGCTTAGAGATAAGAGATTTTTGAGAGTGGAGAGCAAATAAAATTTAGAGATAAGGGACTTTGGGATCATTTGTTTGCATAGAAGTTGTTACAGTCTGTGAGAATTTGGAAATCTAGTGTGCCATCTTTGGCCACTGGGCTATACTGAGGCCAAGTCATTTGCAGTAAAACAGCGAGACTTAATGGCATCTCCGAGTTCAAGGAGGAAAATTGATTAGAGAAGGCAGTGGATATTCTGAATGGGAAGAGCCCATGGTTAGAGACAGGACCCGGCTGAGAATGGAACAAGCAGGAAAAAAGACATCTTTTAGAAAAGAGTGAAGGGAAGGTGGGAAAGGTTGAGAGGGGAAAGGGTCATGAACAGGAACACTGCTAGAGGAGGAATCCAACATCTTAAGAAACCCAGGAGGACATAGTGAAACTGCCCATTGTCCCTGGGGGACTTAAACAGCAGGCTCCAGTGGGAAGTTTATAGGGACAGAGACAGCTCAGGCAGCTCCTAGAGGGAGATGAAGAGAAACAAGTGGCTAGCCCTGGTTAGAGACAAGAGAAAGTTCCAGGAGGGAACTGAGAGGCCAAGCTAGAGAGGAGGCAGCCAAGAGCAGAGTGAGCTCCAGGAGTGAGCTGAAAATGTGGGGAGAAGGATCACGGATAGAAGAGAGAAGAGTAATTCCAATCTGGGATGTCCTCAAGCGAATCAGGAGACTTGTCAGAGAGAAAAATCTCAAATCACAAAGGAGAGGCTTCCCCTTCTATATGATGGGTACCATTAGCGTGAGACTGGGGCAACTTCTGTAGCAGTGGTAGGTCCCAGGAGCCAACTGAGACAGAGCAGGTGACTCCAAGTGACACTCAAGCACCAGGAAAGAGAAGGTGGAGGGAAGAAGCAGCCGAAGAGACAGACTCTGATATCTGGAGCTGACTATGATGGGTGGTAGAAGGCAGCGGGAACAAACAATCCGTTCCTCGGGAGAGTTAAATCAGCTGCTTGGTTCAGTTAGGAGAGGCCCAGTTCCTCATCCCCACTCCACCCCACCCCTGTGGTGTCTGATCACCCTGGCCTGCCCTCAGCATCTCCTGGGCCCCTGGCAAGAGTCTTCCTGCTGGACGGCTCAGTGGAGGACAGAGTGAGAGGCAGCAAGCTTTCCTTCATTACAAAGCCATTCCTCATAACCCACAAATCCCCTAATCCACTAATTCACAGATGGATTAATCCATTCGAGAGGGCAGAGCCCTAATCACCCCCTGGCAGTCCAATCTGGTCACACCTCATTGTGTGAATTAATCTGCATGAGTTTGAGCCGTGCAATGCAAACCCTAGCAGTTGCTTTAGCCAGAGTCTCCCCTACACTTTGCATGTTTGTGTGTATACATGTCTGAGGATGTACATGAGTTTGTGGGTGCATGTGAAGACTAAAATCTGCATTCAGATTACAGGCATATGCTGCCATTCCCGGGTTTTGTTTTTTTTTTTTTTTTGTTTGTTTGTTTTGTTTTTCGAGACAGGGTTTCTCTGTAGCTTTGGAGCTTGTCCTGGAACTAGCTCTTGTAGACCAGGCTGGCCTCGAACTCACAGAGATCCACCTGTCTCTGCCTTCCAGAGTGCTGAGATTAAAGGTGTGCACCACCACCGCCCGGCCCTATTTCCAGCTTTTTATATGCATGCTGTGGCTCTGAACTCAGGTCCTCATGCCGTGGGACAGGCTGACTAATCCCATCTCCCCAGCCCCATTCCTTCCCTTACTCCAGATGATGCCTTTCTTTTTATCTTAATTTTTGAGAGAGCCTCACCTATCCCAGGCTAACCTTGAACTATGTAGCCAAGAACAACTTTGAATTTCTGATCTACCTGCCTGCCCCCTGAGTACTGGGATTACAGGTGTGCACTGCCATGCCTACTTTATTTGGTGCTGGAGATCTAACCCAGGGCTCCATGTGTGCTAGGCAAGCAAGCACTCTACCAACTGAGCCTCAGCCTCTTGGTATCTGCCAAGCCTCCACAGTCTCCTCCCGTAAACCCCATACAAATCTTACTGTATTCAGACCAGAGTTATCTTCTGCAGCTGGCTTTTATTCTTTCCATCTACAGCAATGGTCCTGAGTAAGTCTGGACTCACTGGCTGTGACTCTAGCCAGCTCTGGCTTTCCTTTGGCTGTCTCAAGAAAAAGGACTTCCAGCTGCTTGGCAGGAGGTCGGGTGTAACATCAGCTGGCACCCTAGAGTCTGCATAGACTTTCCACACTCACATATCTTAAGTCCACAGGTCCTGCCAGTGGGAGAGCAGCAGTCTGTGCCCATCTCCCCCTCCCTACCTTCAGGATGAGGTGGGAGTACCCAGGGCCCATCCCTGATTGAGGGAGTGCCTTGCACCTTGTGTAGATCCTGGTGTGGACATCAGGTGTGGTTGGTAGCCCCTTGTATGGCTATAGCTGTCCTGTCATAGACTAAGGCCTTCTTTCCCTGCACGCTTGGGGTAGCAGGGCCTCCTGTTGGTGTCATTGGATCAAATGTCATACAAACTCTCAAGTGCCAACGAGCAAGAAGCCTGCAGTTGGAAGGCCACATCAGGCTGCTAGACCTAGGGTGGGGGACTCTGCGCTAGGCCTCAGCTTCCCTCATGGGATCTAGGGAGGTTGGGTGCGCAGGAGAAGATGTAAAGGCGGAAGGCTGGCCTTCCCGATGGTGAGTCTGGCAAGGGATGCCTAAAAATGGGTGGCACAGGGAGCCCTCAGTCCCACCCCACTACTATAGCAGTGATATATGTGGAATAATTGGGTCAATCTGTACCCAGAGGCCCTTCAGAATGGTCCCAATGTGGTCCTAGCGGGGCTCTGGCAGGACGTAGCCCGGATCTGGCCCAGGCACATGTGTAGGTCAGGTGCACACTATCTCCTGGAACAAGGTCTGTCCATGCTGTCTGTCCGTCTGCCTGCACAGACTGGTGCTGAGGAGCTCTCCAAATACCTGGGGAATCTGAGCTAACCTCGTTTTCTGCAGTGTTTAGCATGGGGCAGGAGTGTAGCGACCACTACCACTGGGTCCAAGAGTTTGAAATTCCCAGCGACCTTGCAAGTCAATTTCCAGATGCCTTTTGAACCTCCCATTCCCAAGATGAGAGTTTACAACCCTGGGGAGAACTGAGACCGAAGAGGGCTCAGGGACCCAGGGATTCCTGGGCTGTTCCGGCAGTGTGTCCAGACCTGGGGCCTTCAGCAGTCCTGGTCTGGTTCCAACGTCTCAAGTTCTGGCTCTAAAATGTGCTGCGGTAGCAGCACCAGCAGAGACAGGTAAACTGGTGCCTGCAGCCATTGCCATTGCCGGCTGTGAGGGTCTTGCCTCTCCCACAGACCTACATTTCCTAGCTGGGCCTGGGCCTGGGGACTTTTTGTGGTGAGCACCAGAGCTGGAAGGGCCAGGCCTACCTACAACAGAAGGGAAATAAGTGGGAGGTTGAAAGATTTGCCTGAGGCCGCGTGTTTTATAATTACGAGAACTGAGGCTCAGTCAAGCTAAATAACTTCCCTAACTAGGCTGCAATGCCAGACACTTGTCCCCTTTCGTAAATAGGGGACTTGATAAAAGGATGTTCCACCAAGCTCACTGTGAAGTCTCAATTCCTGGGTGCCAATGAACGCTCACCGGCCTTTTTTTTTTTTTCCAGTCCTGACCTGCTCTGTGACTTTGGGTAATTCACGTCTCTTTTTGAAGACTCAGTTTCTTTATCCGGGAGATGTGGTGGGGTGGCCAGGGCGCAGCTGCGGAAAACTGAGCCTCCGAGAAGCACACACCTACCTCTTAACCTCCTAGAGCAGCCGGGTCCGTTCCGGAGGAGGGGCGGAGCTTAACGAAGGGGCGCGGACCCCAGGAGCTATTGGAGAGGCCGTGCGTGGGGCGGGGCTTGAGGTCTCTGATCCTGACAGGGACCTGAGCCGGACTGGGCTCCTCTGCCCGATTACTTAAACTGGAGGGGGCGGGGCTCCGGTCACCGCTTCTGCCTAAACTTCTCATGGGCGGGGCTCACTGGGGCGCGCAGTTCGGAACACCCGGGGGAAGCCTGAGTCTAAGATGACAGGGGGCGGGTTTCGGTGAGGGGCGTGGTTTATAGTAGAGTCCCGGTTCCGCCCACTGCTAACGCAGCCCCAGAGCTCGGCACGGAGAAGGGGCGTGGCTAGTTGGATGGAAGGGCTTGAGACTGGAGACGTTGTCGCCGTAGCTGGGCGGGGCCTAGAGGGTAGAGGCCGGACTTAAGGCCCGGCCTGCAGCGGCGGTCACCGGAGCCGTCGGGCCGGGCGGCGGACAGCCGAGGGCCGTGGGGCGGCGCCGTGTCCTCCGCCATGACAGGTGGGCGCAGGGCCAGGCGGGCGACGGGAGCCGAGTGACCTTGGTGTTAGCTGGCACGGACGACTCGGGCGTAGCGGCACGCGGTGGCGGGGTGTCCCGGGCTCTGAGCGGCGGGCCAGGGGCTCCGGGGGTGTCGGGTGCGGAGTGGGGGGCCGTCGTGGGCGGAGGAAACAGAGCAGCAGGTGAGCGCCCGCAGGGTGCACGGCACCGGCTGCACCTGCAGAGCAGGGCGGTGTCCCGGGCCGGGCTGGGTCTGAGAGAGGGAAACGGTGCTCACCGCCAGTCTGCTGAGACTCTAGAGCGGTCGGCAACGGCACTCACCCCCACGGAGGCGGGACCGGCTCTGCGCTCCAGGGCAGCTTGTGGTACCAGTGAGACGCCCGTGCTTCCCGCTTGCTCGTGAGACTCCTGCTACGTCCCTTACTCTAGATGGTTCTAGTGAATTCGGAGCAAGCAATTTGCTCCGGGGACTCACCCACTTTATTTCTGATCCCAGCCAGACACAGTGACATTGCTGTGCTGAGTTTTGCCTGTAAAAGAATGCCATGGGGATGAGTCAGCGAGGGACCCCCCTCTGGCAGAGAGCCCGGGAATGTGGTGGCTCCCAGATGCCGCACTTTTGTTCCTGGGAGTCTCACTCTTATGCTTCTTGTAGCAGAGGTCACCTGGGATGGCCCAGGGAGTCAGGGTAGCCCCAGAAGTACCCAAGGCTCTCTAAACTGGAGTCAGAATTGGTGATGCCCAAAAATAAGACCTTATTTGCTGGAACCTGATGACTTCGTAAACAGACTAGAGGAAACCCCAACTACCACGCTCTCCTTTGTCATCACTCCGTGCCCTTTTTGTTTGGGACTGCAAGTTCTGAGCACTATCTATGTATAGAGCCCTGCTTGTGTCCCTATACACACTCTTATTCAGAATGTCTATGTGGAGACATAAGGAATATTAAACCTGTTTAGGGATGGAGAGATGAAATCTCAGGCTGGGTAAGTGCCCCCAGACCACTCTGCTGGTCAGTGGTAGGAGCAGAATGGGGGGCCTGGTCTCAGCATTCATGCTGGGCCCTGCCCTGCCTCTGGTTTTCCAGATCCTCTAGTAAGTTCATTAGGATGTGTGGGACAGATCTCAGCTGTGTTGGTCTCCAAGGGCCCACTGCACAGATAGGGTACCGGTAGAAAATGAGGCATCCCACCTCTAGGAGAACAGGTGGGACTGCGGTAGAGGATGGGGTGTCTTTTAGCTGGGAGGACACAGCCAGCCTGTGGCCGATGGCAATGACAAACACTTTTTCTCTTTTCCATCTACTTGATGGCTTTTTGACACCTCATCGCCCTTCCTTTTTCTGGTGTGAGGTGGAGACTGTAAGACAGAAGCCTGAGAGGATTGGATGGGCAGCTCTGGGGCCACAGATCCATTGTTCTGTGGTCCTAGTGCACCTGCTGGGGGCCTACCATACAAATTAATCTTTGCATCCTCTCTCTCTCTCTCTCTCTCTCTCTCTCTCTCTCTCTCTCTCTCTGTGTGTGTGTGTGTGTGTGTGTGTGTGTGTGTTGATGGCTATAGAACACTGAGAGTTGTGTCTGCACAAAATAGATAGTCACCCATGCAGTGATGACACGAGCTTCTGAAAGAGATTCAGGGGAAGTTGATGCCCAAGTTGTAGACCCCAGGAGAGTGAATTCCCAGAAGGGGGTTAAATATGCTGGGCATGAATCAACCAGGTTTTCTCAGCCTACTGCCTGGGTCCTGACTCTGTGGTTGTGAGCTGCAGACAAGAAGGCTTTGGGACCCCTATGGCAGAGTAAGGGCTTGTGGGGCCCGCAGCTTCAGGATCCCAAATGCCAGAGTAAGGATTTCGGTCTGAGCTGCAGAAGTTCAAGATGATGTGAAGGGCCATACTCGTGGTACCAGCTGGCAGGGAGGGGAAGTACAGGCAAAGGCTCATGGATTCTGCACAGAGCGGTCCATCTGCTTTCATCTAGTAAAGGCATTCCAGGCCTTGTTTACAGGGGCCTGGTATCCAGGCAGAGCCTTGCCGAGTCTCCGTGATACCCAGTGGCTGCCTATATGTGGTTGCATGCATAGTTTACAAGAGCCGCAGGAAACACAGGAAATGCCTTGCTCTGGTGCATCTGGCTTCAACCCTTGGGCTGGGCCACCCATGGCAGGTGACTCAGGGCTCCTGTGACTCATGACTTGTGGGCAGCAGAGTCCCATCTTGGCTAACTAGCGGCTCTCAGGGTGGGAGGAGGCCGCTATGAGGCTCTGGCCTCTATCTACCGGTAGACCGCGCCTTTGGACCTTGGACTGGAGCCCATTCATTCCAGAACTCTTCTGTGAGTGCCTACTGTGTGTTCAGCCCTGTACACGTTGGCACAGTGTGGGGACAGCAGACCCCTGAATTCAAAGTGATCCATATGTTAGTGACAGAACAGAATGTACCAGGGGTGTCTACAGGCAGCCCCAGCGTGGCTGTGTCACCTCCGTGCTAACTGCAGTTTTGTAAGTTTACCACGCCTTCATTTCCCTATCTGAGAGGGTGGAAGCTGTAGAGCCAGTGGGAGGATGGAGGTTATAAGTAGGTGTAAATAGGACCAGAAAATGCCTGGCCTGTGGATTGTTTTTTGAGTCAGCTCAGTGTTCATCTGAACTCGTTAATGAGATGCTGCAGGCGTTGGAGCCAGCCTACCTAAGGCACCTGGTAATATGGCAAGTTACTGGGTGTCCCTGGGCTGTTGGTAAGTCTGTCTTCTACACAGATTTCAGGGGCTCTACCAATATTCCCAGTCCTCAGCAGCCATGATGGCGTGGTGCTGATGGCCGCAGAGAGGGGATGGAATGGCTGATGACTGGGCCTTGGGGGAGCAATGACTATCAACCAGGACAACCCTAGCCCTAGCCTCTGAGAGCAGGCTCCTGGGCTGAGGATGTCCTTGGTGAAGGCAGCCCCCACTGTTACACTGTGAACCCCTGGAAAATACCCCCAAGTTCCTGGCATAGGGTGGGCATGCTCTTAGGCTATTCCCACCTGGGTAGAAAGGACACCCCCACAAGCCACTAGGGATGGGAGGGTGCAGGAGTCAGAAGACAGACCAGCCAGGAGGAAGGAGCAGGGGACCAGAGGTGTGAGAGAATATCCTCTGGGCTCCTTCTCAATGCATTCCTACTCAGGGTTGCTCTGCTTTCCATGACTCCCCCTCCTGCCCCAATTTTTCCATAAACATCAACAATGGAAATTTTCAAATAAGTTTTCTTAATAGACTTTACTTGTTAGTTGAATTTATTTTGAGCCAAAGCCTCTCTTTGTTGTTCAGGCTGCCACACCCTTTCTCGTAGCTAGGACTGCAAGTGTATACTGCCTGGGTGCATACTGTCTGTGTGTATACTGTCTGGGTGCATGCTGCCTGGGTGTATACTGTCTGTGTGTATACTTCCTGGTGCATGCTGCTTGGGTGTATATTGTCTGTGTATATACTGTCTGGGTGCATACTGCCTGGGTGCATACTGCCTGGGTGTATACTCTCTGTGTGTATACTGTCTGGGTGCATATTGCCTGGGTGCATACTGCCTGGGTGTATACTGCCTGTGTGTATACTTCCTGTGTATATACTGCCTGGGCCTATAGTGCCTGGGTGTATACTGCCTGGCCTTTTCGGGGGGACAGTTGACTGAAGATTGAGCAGATAGTGCAGAGATTGAGGAAAATGACTCCCCTTCCATCCTTCATATCATTACCATTTTCTATCATTTTGTTATTGTTAGCCGAAGCCCAGAATCTGCACTAGCATCTTCTCCTTGTGTTGGACGTTCAGTGGGCTTTGACAAATGCTTTATGCCATTATACAGAATAGTTTCACTGCCTAACCCTCCCCTGTGCCCTGCTTACTCATCCCTCCCTTCCTCCTCATGCCTGGCAACCCCTGATTTTATTGTCTCCTTGGTATTGCTTTTTCTGTAGTGTGGTGTAATTAGAACAATAAGGCTTTTTCAGACGGGCTCTTTCACTCAATGACGTGTGTTTAAGGCCCCTCCACATCTTTTCATGTCTCTAGTTTATTCTTTCCAGTACTGAGGCCCAAACCCAGGAGCTTGTGCATGCTAGGAAAGATACCACTGAAATGTATCTTTAAAATTTTTATTTTGACACAGGGCTTCACTAAGTTGGATAGACTTTGGTTTTGTTGATTTTTCTCTTTTAAAAATGTTCTTGAGGAGCCGGGCGATGGTGGCGCACGCCTTTAATCCCAGCACTCGGGAAGCAGAGGCAGGCGGATCTCTGTGAGTTTGAGACCAGCCTGGTCTACAGAGCTAGTTCCAGGACAGGCTCCAAAGCCACAGGGAAACCCTGTCTCGAAAAACCAAAAAAAAAAAAAAATGTTCTTGAGGTTGTCTTCACTCTAATTGGCTATTCCCTTCTTTCTGTTAGCTCTGTTTGACTTGTCTAGTTGTTCTAGTCCCTTCCTCCTTCCCTTCCAATTTAGTTGCCTTTTTTCTTTTTTAAAGTTGGTGAGGTGTAATGGTTAGCCATTAATGCTAACTTTTTTTTTTAGACGAGGTTTCACTATGCAGTATGTAACTCCATTTAGCCCAGACTCTACATAGATCAAGGTGGCCCTCCAACCCATAGACATCAACATGCTTCTGCCTCCAGAGTGGTAGGATTAAAGCATATGCCACACCTGACCCAAGCTCTCTCTTTGTAAACTGTGTGAATTTATTTATGGCTGTTGCTTCTCCCTCTCAGAGGTATGCTTGCTCCATTACTTAGGTCTTGGTGTGTTTCTCATTTGACTCAGGTTGCTTCCAATGTATTTTGTGGTTTCATTTTTGTTGGAGAAGGGCTGCTTGTTGGTTCCCAAATGATCACACAGAAACTGTATTAATTTAATCATTGCTTGGCCCATTAGTTCTAGCTTCTTATTGGCTAACTCTTATATTAATTTAACCAATTTCTGTTAATCTGTATATCACCATGTGGCTGTGGCTTATTGGGTAAAGTTCCCAGCGTCTACCTCTAGTGGCTCCATAGCTTCTCTCTAACTCTGCCTTCCTCCTCCCATGCTATAGGCCAAGCCATTTTCTTTATTCATTAACCAATAAAAGCAACACATAGACAGAAGGACCTCCCTCACCACATTTTGACCTGTTATTTCAGTGGTTCTCAATCTGTGGGTTGTGACCCCTTTGAGGGTTGAATGATCCTTTCACAGATGTCACCTGAGACCATCAGAAAGCACAGATATCTATATTACTATTCATAACAGTAGCAAAATTACAATTATGAAGTAGCAGTGAAAATAATTTTATGGTTGGGGTCTCCACAATATGAGGACCTGTATCAAAAGGGTCACAGCATTAGGAAGGTTGAGAACAACTGTATTAATTCCTACAGATTTGTAAACTCTGATTGTATCAATTTCTAGCTTCATGTCATGTGATCTGAAAAGAGCCTTCAGTTGAAATGCTTTTAAATATTTTGAGACTTATTTGTGGCTTAAGATCTGTATGTTTTGTGATCGAGAGTATGTTCCATGTGCCCTTGGGAAAAGTGTGTTTTTTTTATTACTGGGTAGTGTTTTCTGCGTATGACTTTTAGGTACAGTTTAGATACTGTTCAAGCCTTCCATTTCCTTATTGATCTTTTATCTAGTTGTCTGGTCTGTTGTTTAAAGTGGTATATGAACATCTTTAAATATCATAGAGTTGTCTGTTTCTCCCTTCAGTTCCATCAATATTTCCCCATTGGGGCTCTGATACTTGGTGCAGGTGTGTTTATAGTTGTTACATATTCTTGATGGCTTAACCTTTAATCCACATATGCTGTTTGCCCTTTAATCCCTTGCACCAATTTTGACTTAAAGTCTATTTAGTCTAATTCTAATCCAACCACCGTGTTCTGGTCTGGTTTATGTTTACAATCAAGTGTGTTCAACCTGCTGCCTGTGACCACATGTGGCTGGCTGAGGACAGCTGTGACTGTAGCCAACACAAAACTGCAAGCTGACTTCACACTAGGAAATTGCTCTTGAGCATGATGTTTGTAGATGACAACTTCCCATGTTGAAGTGTCAAAGGGTTGGACACGCCTAGGTGGGCTGTCTTTTTCCTCACTTTACTTTCAACCTGTTTGTGTCTTTAGGTCTTCAGTGAGCGTCTTGTCGGTATTTAGTTGGAGCATTTTTTTTAATATTTATTTATTTATTATGTATACAGCATTCCTTCCATGTATGCGTGCAGGCCAGAAGAGGGCACCAGACCCCATTACAGATGGTTGTGAGCCACCATGTGGTTGCTGGGAATTGAACTCAGGACCTTTGGAAGAGCAGGCAATGCTCTTAACCTCTGAGCGCCCCCCCCCTTTTTTTTTTTTTTGGTTTTTCGAGACAGGGTTTCTCTGTAGATACGGAGCCTGTCCTGGAACTAGCTCTTGTAGACCAGGCTGGCCTTGAACTCACAAAGATCCGCCTGTCTCTGCCTCTCGAGAGCTGGGATTAAAGGCATGCGTCACCACCGCCCGGCTTGGAGCATTTTTTTTAAGTATATGTCACATTTTATTTTTCCAAGGAGTTTTCTTTCTTCTGTCTTCACAAAGCTGCTTCTTTACACAAAGAATGGGGTGTAGCACCAGCAGGTCTAAATCGTAGTGGGGGTATTTAGTCCTTGCAGGCTTCGTGAGATCGATTCCCAACCACCTTGCTATGAATAGCACAGCCCACGCAGTAATGCAGCTTGACACAGAGTTTGGGAAGCACACAGGCGTCAAAGTTTCAGATTAGCGTCTGACAGCAGCGGCCTCTACAATATTCTGGTTTCAAATGACGAGCTTCTTAATGGCCTTGTCCTTGGACATGCACCGGGTCCAGTTCATGCAGCAAATTGACTGCACATGGCCACAACTCTTTTTGGCATGACTGCTGTTTCTTCTTCTGGTAACCTTGGAGCCAAGACCAGAAAGAGTGGAGCATATGTTTTTAAGGCCATTCTGCCAATCTTTGCCTTTTGATTAGAGAGTTTATCCTATTTACATTTAAAGTAATTGCTGAGAATGAAAGATTTGTCTCTGCTATCTGTATTTTGTAGGCCTTTTAGCTTTTACAGCCCTTGTTTCTACCTTTGCTGACTCCTTTTGTGTTTAGTCAATATTTTGTGGTAACATTTTGATTTATTTTATGTGTATTCTGTAGATTTCTTCGTTGTGGTTAACATGAGAGAGAATTGTAGCTGCACCCTCCAGAGAGACTGCTGCCCTTCCAGCAGGTGTGGGCCTCCTGTGGTCAGCACCAAGGATGCCGTATTTGGTGCCTCTTAAGGCTGCGCTGGCTCACCCATGCTATCCATATGTGTTCCAGATCAGACCTACTGTGACCGGCTGGTACAAGACACACCTTTCTTGACCGGACAGGGTCGCCTGAGCGAGCAACAAGTGGACAGGATCATCCTCCAGCTGAACCGCTACTACCCACAAATCCTTACCAACAAAGAGGCGGAAAAGGTGCTGAGGGGTGAGCGGGGCCGGGTAACCACCTGGGCATGCCCCCTCTGTAACAGGTCTCTCTCTCCCTCTAGTCAGGGCTCAAATAACGACACAGAGACTTTTGTTAATTATGAAAGCTCGGCCTTAGCTTAGGTTTGTTCTTAACCACCTCTTATAACTTAACCCATTTCTATTAATCTGCATGCTGTCGTGTGCTTGTAGCTTTTTCCTCTCCTGCACGTCCTGCTTTCTGTGTCTGACTGGCCACTCCCCCTTTCTTCTTCCCAGAGCTCTCTCTGTCCACAAGTCCCACCTATACCTCCTGCCCAGCTATTGGACATTTAACTTTTTTAAAAACCAGTCACAGTGACACACCTTAACACAGTATAATCAGATATCTTGCAACACTCCTCTCTGAGCTGGGAGAAGCTGGCATAGGCCTTGAATTGTTTTAGTGTAGCAAGAGGCTACTCGTTTGTTTCCCAGCCGCCCTGCAGCTCAGACCCGAAATAATCACACAGAAACTATATTATTTAAAACACTGCTTGCGGGGGCTGGAGAGATGGCTCAGTGGTTAAGAGCATTGCCTGCTCTTCCAAAGGTCCTGAGTTCAATTCCCGGCAACCACATGGTGGCTCACAACCATCTGTAATGAGGTCTGGTGCCTTCTTCTGGCCTGCAGACATACATGCAGACAGAATATTGTATACATAATAAATAAACATTTAAAAAAATTAAAAAAAAATAAAACACTGCTTGGCCAATGACTCTAGTGTATTTCTGGCTAACTCATATCTTAAATTAACCCATCTCCATTAGTCTGTGTATTGCCACGAGGCTGTGGCTTACTGGGTAAATTTCTAACGTCTGTCTCCCATGGGGCTACATGGCGGTGTCTTCCTTGACTCTGCCTTCTTTCTCCCAGCATTCAGTTTAGTCCTGTCCTCCCCCACCCCCACCTAGCTCTACTCTGAATTATAATGGGAAGCCAGTTTCTTTATTCATTAACCAATAAAAGCAACACATAGACAGAAGGACCTCCCATACCATCTCAGGAATGGGAGTCACAGCTGCACTTGGTCAGCTGCAAGTGGCCTCCTGTCATCAGATCTGATGCTGATGCCTCAGTTTCTCCAGATGGTCCTGTGGTAGCTGGCCCTTCCAGAATTATGAGAAGGTTTGCAGGAGGTGATACACAGTCTCTTAGAGTTGCTCTTGCTATGATAAACACCATGACCAAAAGCAATTTTGGGATGAAAGGGTTTATTTGGCTTATGCTTCCACATCCATAGCTGAAGGAAGTTAGAACAGGAACCCAAACAGCGCAGGATCCTGGAGGCAAGAGCTGATGCAGAGGCCCTGGAGGGATGCTGATTACTGACTTGCTTTTCATGCCTTGCTCAGTCTGTTTTCTTATAGAACCCAGGACCACCTGCCCAGGGATGGCACCACCCACAATGGGCAGGGGCCTTCCCCCATCATTGCTCCACAGGCTTATCTTACAGCCCAATCTTATGGAAGTATTTTCTCAGTTAGGGTTCCCTCCTCTCAGATGACTCTACTGTGTCAGGTTGACATAAAATTAGAACACACAACAACATAATAATAGAAGGAAGGCAGAGGAAGGAGGGATCGGAAGTCTGGATGTGGAATTGGGCAGATAGCTCGGTTGGTAAAATGCTTTCTGTGTGAACACAAGGACTTGAGTTTGGATCTCGAACCTGTAAGTGCAGCAGACACAGAGACATAGAGCCCAGGGGCTTGCTGGCTAACCAGTTTAGTCAAATTGTGAACTCCAGGTTCAATGAGAGATGCTGTCTCAAAATAGTCAGGTGCAGAGCCATTGAGGAAAGCATCCTGATATCAACCTCTGGCCTCTGCATGCACCATGGGTAGGCACCTAACCCACAAGCACATAAACACATACTTGCGCACACACACACCACATGTGTACTCACACACAGAGACACAAACACACACTCATCCACACCCACCCACACCTCACATACACACATACACCCCTATACCATATACACACATACCGACACACCCCACACATGTGTAGACACACAGACACACCACATACACATCCCACACACATGTAGACACACACACAAACATGTAGTGATATTTCATTTGTATTTTAATAAATAAAGCTTGCCTGAAGATCAGAGAGTAAAACAGATGTACTGATCAGCTTTACAGACCAGGCAGTGTTGACACACACCTTTAATACAGTAGCCACACTAGTTTGCTATAGAAATCAGGCAGTGCATGCCTTTAATCCCAGCACTAGAGAGGAATATAAAGCAGGAGGAGACAGCTCTCAGACACAGTCTCATTCTGAAATTCCTGGAGGCAGGATCGCCATTTTGAACTAGGTAAAGGTAAGAGCCAGTGGTTGGCTGCTTTGCTTTTCTGACCTTCAGGTTAAATTCCAATATATCTCTCTGAGTTTTTATCAATTGTGCATCACAGACACACACAGATTACACACACACACACACACACCACACACACACCAGAAGTCTGGACCTACTGGTACCCTGGAACCACACCGTGGCTTTTCCAGAGGGTCAAAGTATGAAAAGACTCACTGTCTTTTGCTGGTCAGTCTTCCTTGCATTTGTAAGGCCAAAAGGCCCAGCCTGTGATAGGTGGGCAGGGGAAGCTGACCTCATCCCGCAGCCAGGCTTGGCCTGCCTACTCAGCAGGCTTGAGGGAGACTGGTCCCATTGGGAACTTCAGCATCTGTGGAAGAAGCATGCTATCCACTTGGCTCAGAGACCGGAATGTGACCTGGTTCCCCTGAGCCAGGTGAATAGCACACTCTCTCTGGGTCATCTCTGCTTCTCACCCACAGCCCTACAAATAGTTGAAGTCATCACGCCATTTGGCAGAAGGGACTACTGAGGCCTGAGAGACAGCACAGACACCATGACTGTTCTGCCGGAGATAGCACTTTAGATGCAGTCCCCGGGCTTTGTGTCAACTTAGACACTTAGTGTGAACCACCCAGTGATTTTAAAAAGTGACAGGCTCAAATTCATCTCATTGTTGCAATAAGAAATGCATAAACTTCAGATGCTTATACCTCAAAGGGGGAACTCGCTTCTCAGAGGCCCTACTGCTCCCCTTATCTCTGGTCAGTTTTCAGCTGTAGCCATCAGGGGGCAGCACAGACCACAGGCTCCCGTTTCTGGACTCAGTGCCAAGTGGTCTGTCTACTGACCTTCACAACCTCATCAGAAGAAACTGTTCTTTTCTCAACTGACTTTTGAAATACTAGACACTTGTTCCCACAGTCTGAAAAGTAAGAGCAACTGTCACGGATGCCGCCATTCGTTCTCTGTAACCACCCACCACGGGGGATTATTTTCTTTTTATGAAAACTGCGTCTCAGGGGGTTGAAGTGACTCACTGAGGCCACATGGGAAGGATCTACACCGAGTGTCATTTCTTAGGGTGATGTCCCCCACACCCTGCTTCCTTGGTGACCTCTCCCAGCCTGTAGCCCTAGAGACACAAGGATTAACCGAGACTTAGCCGGTTAATTAACTAACTACTCCAGTGTTGGGTGCCACACAGGTGGTGTGAGAGATTGAGAGCATTCTGAGGTCTGTGGTACTGAGGCTGGGGTTCCGAGGGGACCACCTCACAGCTGCCCCCCTTCAGCCCACCTTTTCTTCTGCCCCCAGTTCCGGAACCCCAAGGCATCTCTGCGTGTGCGGCTCTGTGACCTTCTGAGCCACCTGCAGCAGCGTGGGGAGCGGCACTGCCAGGAATTCTACCGAGCACTGTACATCCATGCCCAGCCCCTGCACAGCAACCTGCCCAGCCGCCACACTCTTCGTAAGTCCCTCCCCCCACATCCCTACCTGCAGCACCTCACACTGACCAGGGAGGGCGCCAACTGCGAGCTGCATGGTGGTCCTCAGGGCCCATCTGAGTCTGCAGCAGCTCAACCTGGGCTTCTTTTCCCTCTCCATTCCTCCTCAGAGACCACCTAGGGAGGTGGATATCAGTCTGTCTCTCCCTCTGTCCTTTCTCCCTCTCTCTTTCCCCTCCCCCGTACCAGTTTTCATACAGAAGCCAGTGCTCCATGTATCCTGTCTGACCCCCTTGTTTACCATGTCTGTGTCTTCATTTTTCAGTTCATAGCAGCTTCCTTCTCACAGCCCTGTGCTGCCCCTTGGTCATCCCAACGGGGAGTTACCAAGCCTGCGTAGACCCCAAGGCTGTGTCTACCTTTTGTATTCACCGGTCTGCTCATGTGGGGTTTCTGTAGGGCATCCTTGGGTATAGGTGTGGGTGGTTGGTGAGAGACAGTGTGATCTCAGAGCTCTAGGTGACAGGTAGGTCCCAAAGGTCTGGGATCACTGGAGCTGCTAGGACCTGGAATAAGGCCAGGGGACCTGAAAGGAGGCTCTGCTGCTCCAGACAGGCAGATGAGGTGACTCTGCCCATGCACTCAGCTGGGACCCTGGGCTGGTGTTTTTGATCCCGAGGAGTCTTCCCCAGACCTCACATGGCACAGTGGGAACAGTTGAGGACAGACTGAATTGGCTTTCTCCCCCATCTCTACAAAAACTGCTTCCCTGGGCTTTATTTAGAACCCAGCTGGATCCAAGCCATGTCCCTACTGGAAATGAAGCACTTTCTGGTCCGCGGGTGCCCCAGGGTCTCTGTGGCATGTCATCTGTCTGCTAACCCCGTGGGGAAGTCTAGGGAAAAGCTCTGGCCTCCTCTGCCTGCCATGACAGTCCCTATGATGCTAGCAGGTGGCTCTTGATAGTGGATATTTGTCCTGCATTTGATGATGTGTGGCCAAAAGGACACAGTAGCCTACTCCACACCTATGATATCCTAGAAACTAGACCAAAGGAAACCCAAATTTATGCAGTGTTCTCTGGAGAGCTGATCTCTCTATGTGACCAACTGGGCCTGCCCAGGGCACTAGGTACAGTGGCCATGAAGAAACGTGTGAGCCCAGCACCTTCAGGAGGCAGAGGCGCCGCCTTGGGCTTCCCTGGGGACAACCCCGCTCTCAGCTCAGCCCTCTACTAATCATGCTCTGTAATTTTGTTTCCAGAAAACTCAGATTGCAGAGAGCTGGACTGGGGCAGCGAGAGCCGTGAGCTGAGTGACAGGGGTAACGCCCCCGCCACCTCCTTTTCTTTCCCTTTTCCCTCAGGGCTCTGTCTGTGTCCCAGGGGCTTCTCCATCCCACATCGGGTTCTATTCCTGGCTTTCTGTTGGGGGACAGCCCCCCTGTAGTCCTCAGTCACTGCTACAGGCCATTCACACTCCTTTCTCCCCAGGACCCATGAGCTTCCTGGCAGGCCTAGGCCTGGCGGCAGGCCTGGCCCTCCTCCTCTACTGCTGCCCTCCAGGTGAGTGCAGGCCCCCAACGCTCTAAGCAGACTGTGGGAATTGGAATTGGACAGTGACCAATGGCTGGTCCTTGGATTATCATTTCTCCCTTTGTCTTCTAGACCCCAAAGTGCTTCCTGGGACCCGTCGCATCCTTGCCTTCTCACCCGTCATCATTGACAGGCATGTCAGCCGCTACCTGTTGGCCTTCCTGGCAGATGATCTCGGAGGGTTTTAACGAACCCAGACCTTGGGCCTTACCTGCTGCTTAACCAAAGAATCCCCTGGCCACCCACTGTGGGATCTGCACTTCTTTTTCTAAATACTTATTTTTCATTATTTATAATTTCTATGAGAACACATCACCTTCACTCTACAAGGTGCTTAACATGAAATGTTACGTCTCTGCCTATCCCATGTCCTCTTCTTGAGCTGGTTTTGTGTGTGTGTGTTAATATTCTAACAGGGGCTGTTCACCTAGGACTGACCCAGATGCTCCTGGCTTTGAGTCCAGCCTTGGCCCAGTGCCTCCTCCAGGTTCTCCCCCATCCCTCCCTCTTCGGATATCCCTCTCCTCCATCATCTACACGTTGGAGATGTCCCACACCATCCCTACCCCTTTACCACATAGGCCCCCTGCTAGGCCCCTCCCAGCACAGGCCCCTCCTGTGCTGTCTCTTAGCCTTCCTGGTTCTTCCTGCCTGGATACCCTTGGTGACCCCATCACTGTTTTTTTGCCATCTAGCCCACAGGGGATGGGGAGAATAGCAGTCCCTCTCTGTTGCTGACTGGATCCCTGGGATAGCGGTAGTGACAAGAGCCCAAGCGTGTCAGCACTCAGAAACACCATTTCCCTCGAAAGCCTCACAGTGTGGACCATTCTCCTCACTTTCCCCTAAGGAGGTGAGCCACTGGCTGCTGCAGCCCGGCCAGGATGAAGGGAGATGGGCAGTAGGTCGGGGCTGAGATCAGTCCACCCTGTTCTTTCCTGTGTCTGAGGAAGCCTCATTGGCTTACCTTCCCCAGAGCTCCTGTCCTCTGCCTGGTGATCACTGTCTAGCCACCCTGACCTGAAAAGGAAAGCCCTAATGGAGCCGAGCCCTGGAGCCCAGATCTGTCCAATATCCAGTGTGGGGATGGGGTCGGTACTGCCACAGACTGGCTGGGTGTGGCTGGAGACCGACCGGGCCCCAGCTGTGTGTGACGCTGTAGGAAGCACAGTCCTTGTCACTGACCTACCGGAGCCACCCTGCCCAGGCGGGAGGACATCCAGTTCATAGAACCTTCTAGATCCCTTAGAGATGAAGAAAAGGCATGGTACATTTGAGGTCCTCAGCACAGGTCTCCAGCCACAGCCAGCCCACCTGAGACCACGTGTCATTAGGCAGAACTGCACACGTCTGGTGGGAGGGGTGGCTGTATACTCAGGGGCAGGTACCATGACTCCTCCCATCCTTCCTTCCATGAGGGAAGCCAACAGTCAACAAGCCAGCTGATCTTTTGTGAGCAGGCTCAGCCAAACTACTGAAGATGGTGGCACTTTGGCACAGAAGACAGTCCTGTACAGCAACATACGTACAAACTTACATACATGTTCACAGCACATACATGTTCATAGTACATCCATACTCATGCTGTGTACATGTTCACTCACATATATGCTGTATGCACAGATACACAGGTCCATTTGCATGCATACTCTACACATGCAAGGCACCAGACACGGGATATGAGTCAGGACATTTACTGCGCCCGGGGCCGGGTGCCTGAAGGGTTTGTTATTAAGCGGCTCCCAGCCAGTTCCTCCCAAACAGGCTTTTTTGAGGAAACAACATTGTCAACTCACAGAGTCATCATGAGTCTGTGTTTTCAGGAGTCACTGAGTTTCCAGAGTTACACGTGCTAGGTTGTGGAAGTTACCCAGGCAGTTGCAGACTGAGAGGACCCAAACGTAAATGTGGGACGAGTCGGGCACAGTACCCGGGAAGAGGTTCCATTCAAGTCTCAGGCTCATAGAGCACGTGAGGGCTCTGGTCGCCAATCTGCTGACTGGCTGACCCCGGGCCCTAAAGCTGGTGCTTTGCAGGCATAGTGCGCATGCTCCATTGGAGAACTGCGGGCAAAGGCGAAGGAAGGGTGTTTCTTCAGTGCCTTTCCGTCATCCTGGACACACTGTGCCCAGTGAGAACATGTGGCTTTGGGGCCAGTGCTCAGTTACCATCTCGCTGCCCCACCTCAGAGCTGCAGGAGCAGGGAATGTACTTACCAGTGTCCAAACTTCAGTTTGTACCCCTGTAACACAGGAACCCTACTCTGGGCTCCTACTTATGAGAACCATGGCCACAGAGAGCGCTGGGTGAGCTGACCACTCAAGGTGACAGATGCCTGGGTAGAAGTGGCAGCCCCTTGTGTCAGTTGTGTGGACAGGCCCTGGAAAGTGGAGGAGGGTCTCTAGGGGCACTGAAACCCTAGCTTCTGTCAGCCAAGGGCTGGGAATGGTGTCTGGGAAGGTCCTGGGCCTGGTCTCCATTTGACTCCACTATGATTGTCCTTCCTTAGAGACACCTCGAAGACCTGTGAGGCCTGGTCCCCTGGCTGTACAGGAGGCCGATACCATAATGTAGGCCTGCTTAGCTTCCCAGGATTGCTGACTTCCTTCTTCTGCCCATGACCTTGTAAAGGCCTACCTTGAGGCCCTTAGCCTGACAACCCCTGGACACAGGCTATCCCTGAATGCCCCTCCCAGCCACTTGAGCCCCATCCTGTAGCTGGACTCAAAGCCTGTGGCTGAGGTTTTCAACATCCTGGACTTTAGTTGCCACCTTCTGATAGGCTGATTCTCCACGGGCCTTCTCCCTCAAGCTGTATCCCATGGAAGAGAGAGTACAGGAACTCCCCTACCTGGGCTTCAGCATCCTGATAGGACCCTGGCCTTCCTCCTTGTCACCTTGTGACCTGGAATGAGTTAAGTCTACAAGGAACAAGTGCCACAACTGGCCACTTGCTCACTGATGTCCCTTGAAACACAGGACAGTTGGGGTCATGTGCTGGCACACTACAGTGTAAGGGGTTCCTGTAAGGAATAAGCCGTTCTCTATGGACACCCCTTGTCATCTGTCCTCTGATGCATCCTCTGTGTCCTAGGTAGGATGCCACTGTCTCCTCTAGGTTGTCTTGGATACTCAAACGAAAACAGGGTCTGCTCCTTGGGCACTGTTCCCAGAAGGGAAGGGGCTAGCGAGGGTAGCGGAGAATGGAGGAGTTTGTGGTGAAGGAACCAGTGTGTGTGTGTGTGGGGGGGGGTTCTGGAGTGGAGCAGATAGAATGGGACAGAGTGCTGAGCAAGCTGCGCACAGGTCAGTGGGGACACAGGGACGCATGAGGGCGGAGCCCAGAAATGCATCTGCAGCTTACACAACCCAAGCTGACGATTTGGGGTGCGCTGACTCTGCTTCTGTGTGGTGGCATTATTTCTAGTTCCTGCTGGGTCAGCCCCTGCGGGCTAGGCCATCTCCCCTTTGCAGATGGCTTGTGAGGCCCTGCCAAGGTCCCCTAGCCACAAGTCCAATCAGCCACAGACCATGACTCAGTTGAAGGGGTCCTGGGCACTTACTCTCCTCTCCTCCAGACCAGATGAGGAGCTGGGACAGGCAGACCTGTTGTTCTTCCCACTGACTTTAGCAGCTAAAGGGCCCTCAGGGCGATGGAAAGCTGAGGGACACTGTTCTGTCCCATCATTGCTCAATTCTCTGTCTCTCACCTATATGGTGGATGAGAGGGTGGGGCATCTAGACACAGGAGGGTATGCATGACAGGCCTAGCTTAGGGAGGTACTGATTAAATCACTGTAGGGCACCCTCCCAAGGTTTTTACTTTTTTGTGGTATTTTTCTGTTTGTTTTTGTTTTTTTTTTCTGTTGTTATTTTAGCTTTTTTTCTCTTTCTTTCTTTCTTTCTTTCTTTTGTATTTTGAGACAGGGATTCACTGTATAGGCCTGGAATTTGCCTTGTAGACCAGGTTGGCCTTGAACTCACAGGGATCTGCCTGCCTCTTCCTCCCAAGTATTGGGATCAAAGGTGTGTACCACCACTACCTGGCTTTAATCTGACAGCAAGTCAAGATTCTGGCCCTATCTTGCTGATGACCAGGGCAGCAAGGGGGCTTTGAGTGAGGCTGTGTTGGAAGGATCCTTAAGTTCCATTTTGCAGTCAACCTGGCAGGTAACATGGGTGCGATGGAGGGTTACCCGGGCCTGAGAGTGGGTGGTGGCACCCACTGGCAGAAGACAGCCTCTGGGTGTCCTTCCTCCCTCCCAGATTAGTGGCACCAGAGTCAGTGCTTTCCAAAAATTAAGTATTTTGGAAGGAACAACAGAAAGCCATGAAGGCAGAGGGGTAGGAAATGGAATTAAGCCCCTAATGAAATCAGAGGGGAGAAAAGATACCTGGGTAGTTGGACAGGGGGTAGGCTGAGCATGACAGGTGTGGGAGGAGACACCTGCAGTCTGGCTGGATAGGACCAGCTCACATTTCAAGCAGGCGCTCCTCCCAGTCCAGCCCCACTGCACACAGTGCTTCTTAAAGGACACGTGGTAAGGACAGAAACACCAGAGCAACAGCATGGGAACCTGATGCTTAGACACTGCCAGTGTTTGCCACTGACAAATGGGCAATGGTGGGTGGAGAGCTGGCCCAGGCCAAGGTTTCATCAAGAGAAGCAAGGGAGCCGGGGAGATCCTCCGCTGTGCAAGTATGGGGACCCAGTTCTCAGCACCCCATACAAAGCTTAGCATGGCTGTGTTGCCTAGGGTCTCAGTTCTAGAGACAGGATCCTTGGAGCTTGCTGGTCAGCCAGTCTAATAGAATCAGTGATTTCCAGGATCACTGAGGAACCCTGCTTCAAAAAAGGAGAGTGATTGAGGAAGACATCTAATGTTGACCTCTGACCTCCACATGTGCATACGCGCGCGCGCGCACACACACACACACACACACACACACACGCACACACACACACACAGTCACACATGCGTGTAGAGTAAAAAAGCACAGAACGGGATATACCCATTTCTTCCAGCTCCAGCAGAGCTCCCTGGCAGAACTCTTATTTCCTGGGTGCCAGTGTTGGCCTTGCATCAGATTACATGCTGGTGGGGGACAGTTGGCATAGGTATCCGGTGTGAGGGAGTCGTCTAGGACAGAGCCGTGGGCAACAGGAGGAAGCACAAACCAAAGGATGGAGATGGCGGAACAGGGACACACACATCAGATCAGGCTGTGAGGGGTCCTCTTCTCACCAGGGGCATCAAGATGGTCAAAGGTCAGCTCTGAGCACAGGTCCATGGCAGAGAGGGCTATGTGCTCACGCTGAGCCACCCTGACCAGGGACTCTGGCTTGGGTTACAGCCTAACCTCGGTGAAACCACTTCAGAGCCCCTTAGTCCCATCTGGGGGTTTCCTCTTTTGATGAAGAAGGAACTAAATTAAAGCATGTGTTGGTCAACATCCGGCTGCTGAGTCCAGGCACCCAGGAGGCTGCTGGCCAGTCCACGTGGTGGAGGGCACACTGGGACAGGTCTGGTGAGACCCAGGCCCTCACACAGGACTCTGCTGACTACACTTGGCAGCCTTCTGCTTTGTGTGCCCGCAGTTTCAAGTTTAAGTTCTCGAATAGCTGTGATGACAGATATGTACCCCTGCACCCAGATTTCCCCTGGAACTTTTTTTAAAGACAGGTTTTCCTGTAGCCCAAGCTAACCTCAAACTTACTTAGGTAGTTGAGGATAACCTTGGACTTCTGATCTTCCTGCTTCCACTTCCCGAGTGGAATTACGAACATGCATCATAAAATTGTTTCTCCTGGAGTATGTAAAGGGGATCTGACCATTTCCCCCAGAGGTGATTTCTCTCATCCATTACTTTGGGAACCTGACTGGTCAGCTTCACCCAAGATTGCAGGGGCTTCTGGGATGTCCTAGAGCCCTGGTTTCTAAACGGGCTTATTCATGTAAGTGAGGGATAGATAGGAAGTGGGGGTTTTGAGGGAAGCCCTGGTCCCTCACTCTCTGAACTGGGAAGGATGCCTAGAGAGGACAGAGGCTGGCTGGAGGGGATCGGGTATGGGTGGGTCTTATGCCTCAGCACAGGGCCAGTGTGAGGGAAATGGGGCAGATGGAGGGCTGAGGCTGGGAGGGACAGTGAGAATAACAGAGCAGAGGAGAGGAGGGCCTGGGAACCTGCTTCTGCTGGGAGAGGGAGACCTCTAGGTAAGATAGTCTCAGGCCATCTCCTATCAAGGAGAGGGTCCCTGCTGACCATGGGCAGTGCTGGACACCACTTTGGAGGTGTCCGACAGTCGGCACAGAGATGTGTCTAAGTGTCAGCACAAGAGGGGCCAGCATCAGTGAGCGCTCGAGTGGGTAGAGAGCACATGTGACCCCACTGAGGCCAGCGTTGGCAACTAGAGACAAGAACATGGCTGTTTCCCAGTACAGCATGGCCAGAGACAGCCTCAAAGATTCCAGTTGACAAATCTTGGGCAGCCATGGTGCATGACACCTCCCAGCCCTGCAACCCCAGGTACCTAGGAGACCCATCCTTGAGCTCCTTCACTTGAGCAGGCCTGAGGGACACCTCCCGAACTTGGAGAGGTAGTAAGGGGCATGTGGTGTCCTAAGAAAGGTTTTGTCTTGTTTTGTTACAAATGATACAGGCCCTGGGCATGAGACTGATGTTCATTTGGGAAGACCAGCAGTTTCTAGTACTTGGCATGCCAACACTGGGCAGTCAAAGTGCAGAGAGTTGCTGTGTCCTTCCAACATTGTACCCAGAGGCTGGCACACTCCTGGGCACCTGTACTCCCAAATCCTGAAAAGGCCAGCAGAGCACACTCCAGAACAACAGAGAATATGCCTAGTAAGACGTTCAGTGTGTGAGAGTGTTCTATGAACTATTTTTGCAACTTGTGTGTGTGCGCTCAAATGCATGCAATATATACATATGACATTGTGCAGCATGTGTGTGTAGAGCCCAGATATCAAAACCAGGTGTCACTTTAGCTAGCTGGCCAGTGGACAACAGGGCTCCTTCTGCTACCCCCCCACTGATAATCTGAGCACAAGCCACTGCACCTGGAATTGTACATAGGCACTGGGGATTTGAACCTGGGTCCTCAAACTTGTGTAGTAAGCACTCTACCACGGAGCTATCTCCCCAGCCTCTCTTAAAACTGCTCTGTACATAAAGGTTGTTGAGCCTCAGATCCCAACTTCTGCCTCAAAACCTACCCTAGAAAGAGGAAAGGCTGAGAGTTCAATCAGGTATCCCAAAGACCCTAGCTAGAATGTGCTGATGCCCCTGCAGGGAGGGGCTGTCTGGGAGTAGAGGGTGGTGCCCCAGGAGGGGAGGGTGGCACATGGAACCCAGCAGGGAAGTATATAAGCTTTATTGTCGTTCCTGATTAGAAAAGTGGGGCCTAAACCCCTGAGTAGGGGGTTAGGGTTCTTCCCAGGTCACTGCTGGCAGATGGTGCCAGCATGACCTGTAGCCCCCATTGGCATGGCTGCCTCTTAATGATTGGCAGCCAAGCCCAGGCACTGAGGCTAGAACCACTGGCCAGTTCTGGAGCTGATGATACCGTTGGCTGTCCAAGGTCCGGGGGTTAGGAAACAGCAGAGGCAGCAGTCTCCAGGGTGACCTGTGCAGGCTCCATGGGAAATAGGGACAGTGATGCATCAACAGAGGGAGGGGCATATCCTGGTCCTTCTGGAATGTCCTGAGACAGAGGCCAGTGCTGGCCCCTCATCGAGCCCAATCGTGAACTTGCTGCATGTCCTTGGGTGGGCAGCGACCATTCTCCGGGCATGAGTTTCTGTGGGGCTGTCCAGTTCTAATCTTCATGGCCGTGCATCCAGATCCCACATGCCTTGGGTGGCTGCCCACACAGCAGTCACAGTTGGATGGAAGTCCATCCCTGGCCATGGTCCAGTGGTGGCCAGCTTGGGCTCTGGTGGTTTAAGGGAGTGCTGCACACAAGAGGAGAGATGCCTGGAGGGCACGGCAGCTGCAGGGGTCTGGACAGCTGGGCTGCGGGTCAGATCACTTTAAGGACTCTGGGAAGACGAAAAGAGGCGTGAGTGCTGCAAGGGCCAACTAACAGTGCCCCAGGCTGGACGGGGTACCTAGTCCATGCCAGTGACCAGCTTGTGGGCATCAGGGCTACTTGGTCTTGGGTGTAAGGATCTATCCACCATGGGCAAGATGCTGCAGCCCTTTCACGGTGAATACAATATTCCTGGGTCTCTGTCGGGACTGAAAGACGGGCCTATCATGGTGATCATGGCCACCCACCTAGCAGAAGCCACTACTCCAGCTGTCAGCAGCAGCAGATCATGCTGTCACCAAATATTTGAAACCTCTGGAGATAACCATGAAGAGTATCTCCAGAGCCAGGAGGACTGGGGCCAGTTTCCACAGGCCCTGGTACCAGCCTCCTGGCCAGATGACCTACATACTCAGGAAGCATCAAGGACTACATTCAGAAGATTAGTAAGCGGCCTGGCCATGCCACATGAGGGGACAGCCAGCCTAGAACCCACCATACCCTGCAAGTCTCCCATGGTGGTGGTAGCAACAGGTAGCAACTCACCTGGGTGCCCTACTGCCGGGGTGCCACGTCCATTACAGGCTTCTGGACCCCAAAGGCCGTAATGAAGATGTTGACCACCACGATGATGAATACCAGTCCCGTGGCCAGGTTGTTAAGGAAGTCCAGCTTGGCGTGCTTGGCTGGGTTGTTAAGGTCATACTTGACTGTGGGCGAGAGGGAGTAGATGCTGCCCAGGGAAGCCTGGACCGGATCAAAGTGTCTCGGGAGTGTGTTGAGTGGACGGTGTAGGGCTCTTGGCCATATTTAGTGTTTTGTTCCCCATTCAAAAATTACCTGCTTTGCTAAAATTAGGCATGGATGCTTACCTTCTATATTCCCCACTTTCTCCACGAGGAAAAGAAGCCCAGCAGGTTATGTGTGAAGCTAACGACACTTCTGAATGCCACCAGGCCAGGTTTTGCTTCAAAGGCAAAAGTGCTGAACTCAAGAGCCTTAGTTTATGGAGCCTCCAATCTAACCTAGGCTGTGCTATTATACCCATTGCACGGGTATGGACCATGAAGTCCCGGAAGGTCCCCTCATTAGCCCAAGGTCACACTGTCAGAAAGCAAATCTGGAGCCCTACTTGTCCTGATGACATCTGCTCTAACTCTGGCAACCCCAGGCACTTTCCTATCTGCTATCCATCTGTGCCTACCAACGAAAGTGGGTTGCCTGCTGAGGGCACATTCAGTGATTAAGTTTGGGAACTAGTGGTTGCACTCTACACTTTGGGTTTTTACTTGGGCATCCTGTCCATGGAGACAGTGGTCCAGGTCCAAAGTCACCTTGTGGGCCCAGAATCATCTTATCTCCAGCATCCCCTCTCTTTACCTCATGCCCCAGTATCTCCTTTTCACCTCCCAAACCAGAGTCCCCTTATCACATTTTGACCCAAAGTCTCATCCCTGCTTCCTAGGTAAGGGTCTCTTTGTCTCCTGTGGAACTTGGCTGCTCTTTGTTACTGGACACAGACAGCAAAGTCAGGCCTGAGCTGGTCTGGGCAGGGAGGACTAGCTGACAGAAGCTATCATGGCAGGGAACCCACTCCCCCTTCCCTGCACTATACCATCTTCCAGACCCCGAGGACCCTAAAGTTTACTCTGCTTTCAAAGGACAGGGTCAGAGGGGAGAACCCACAGCCTGGACCAAAAACCTGGCTACCTGAGAGCCAAGTATCCGAGGAGAAACCACTACCCCCCACCTACCCCTATGTATCTCCCCACCCATCCCTGGGGCTGTGCAAGTAGCCATGGACCCTACCCAAGAAGATGAGCAATACGCCCACTCCGATCTGCAGCACGAGGGAGATGGAGATGAGGACCACGAGGGGCACGAAGAAGGCAAAGTCATGGCCCTGTTCCACCACGGCTTTCAGCTGCGACGCGTTGGCCATGAGCAGTGCGATGTCTAGCATGCTCTCCGCAGCACTCTTCTTGTTGGCATAATGGTTTACATTGATGGGCCGGTTCCTCCAGCCCCAGCGGGGTGGCTGTGGGGAGCAAGGCAGTCAGCAGGCAGGGTCAACTTGGGGATCTGGGTCTTCCTGGTGCTGCGGGGAATTACCAAGGCCCCTGCAGGTAGGGCTTCTGATGCCCCAACCTTGGCAAGTGCTCACTACTCTAAGGAAATTCCCTGGAGTAATGTTCTGGAGAGAAGGAAGCCAGAACACCATCCTCAGCACACACTGGCCTCCAGCAGAGAAATACCATGGCCCTCTCTATCCTGTACAAGAGCAGGTAGTCCTCCTTCCCTGGGAACCCTGGGCCTCCCCTTCCTCAGAGTCTACGTTCCTGACTGGTATCAGGAAGAGACACGAGGTGGGAGTAGACAGGCTCCCACATGCTGGCCCAGGCTTGAACTAATCTTTCCTGGGCTGAGTTCAAAGGTCTGGTCAACCCTGCCTTGGCTCACCTCCCAGGCCCAGCCTCACTACCCTCAGTGTAGCTTCACATACAGACAATAACCCCAGCTTCAGCATCACCCTACAGAACGGTCTCGCCACCCAGTTTAGCTAAAGCTACTCATGGATATGTGGCACCAAGAGCACACAGCAGGTGTTCAACAGATGCCCCACCAACCTGCATGCAGTAGAACAGGATGTCTGTCTCCTGAATTTTCAGAGTAACGGCAGAGATAGAGTTCTGAGCTCCTTTCAGGGTGGGCAACCCTTGGTGGCCTTCTCTCTTCTCTTATGGCTAATCTCAGTCAGTCCCTGTTTCTCCCCGGAGGCCACTTCCCAGGTCACCTCCCACCTCTCTTTCATTGCTAGTCACAAAGGACCCTGTAGTCTCTCTCTACCCACAGGGCTTCCCCTTCCAGATATTCCCATGCTCTGAGGTTCTCTCTGGAGGTCCCTGCTTCCAGTATACCTCCCCGATCCCTCTGGTAGGACCTGTCCCTCTCCTGTACCAACAGGTCACCTCTCTGACTGGCTTGCTGCATTCTAAGGCACCTTTAAGTGGCTAGTTTTCTCTTTCCACTGAGCCAGTCAGCTCTCTCAAGCTGCCCTGGCCCCTTCTCAGCTACCCAGGAAAGTCTCACCAGACCTAGGCTCAGCCTTTTGTCCGCTGGTGCCCACAAGCCTTCAAGGCCCGCATCATAGCCTCCAGGGATGGGCATGGAGCTGAAAGAGGTAGCCAGGACCCGCTGTTGGCAGTCAGCCACCTGGGGCCACCCTGAAAGATCCTGTTTCTAGACTCATGAAAGATACAGGGCATGGAGGCGGTGCTGTGGGGAAGGCGCTCACTGCACTCAGGTGACTATTTTCTTGCAGGCTGGGAAGCCCAAAGCAGATGCCTCTACTTGGACAGTGTGCGTGCCTGAAATTTTTTCTGAAGTCATGCATTCAAGAAGGAAGGCAGTGTGGGTGGTGGGAGGAACAGGTGGGCTCTGCTGCCTGAGCCTGGGCTGGAACATCCCAACCCCTGCTTTCAAAGTAAGCTGCCCTTCAAATAGCAAGTTCCTTTTGGTAACAGTTCTTACTTAAGGGCACATTCCTCGTCTGTGAGTATGTATATAGGTATGTGTGTATAATTTTACATGCATATGCAGTTGTATGTATTGTAGAAGTTTACAAATGCATGGACATACATAGGTGTGCATATGTGCTCGAGTACTGTGTGTGCGTGTATGTGCAAGCCCATGTATCACATAACACATACATATATGTATCTTCACATAAACACACACAGATAAATGTGCCTACACATGTATGCATACATACATAAACACAGAAAGTGGAACTTTTGATAGCTTAGCTGGCGGAGCAGAGAACTCCAACTCCAGAGAATGGATGAATGATGCAATAACAGCCGCAGGCTAAGCTTGCAGGCTGCTGGGCGGCAGGAAGAATTCCTTTTGATTCTGAACCATTTAAATACTTGGTGATCACATCATCACAAGGAACAGATACATGAAGGAGCTGTTTCATGTCCCTAACCTCCCCCTCTGCTCTCAGGACTCTTAGTCACAAATTCCTATGTCTCTGCTGTTCTCACTCGAGGGGTAAACTGAGGCTCTGCACTGGAAGTTTCTTTCCAAAGCTACACAGCAGTTGGGGGCCAGGCTACAGTCTGAACTTCGGGGCTCAGAGTCCCGGCAGCTGAGACTCTAAGAGGACAGTTCTCACGGGGCCCTGTGTCTAGTTCAGGACAGCCAGTCCTGCCCTGTCTGTGTCTCACATACGCCACGGGGCTTGTGGACCTAATAGCCTGGGATGGCTCACAGCCCCTGGGACTGACAGAGGCTATGATCCATCAGCCATCTGCTTCCCTCTCACCCTGTAAGATGATAAGGGCCTCAGGCTGAGGCACAGGCCCGAAGGCAAAGCAGGCCTTTGCATGGTGTTAAACTCCACCTCCCACAGCCTGGCTCTGTGCCCCCCACATACTGTAGGTCCCCCTACCTTCACATCTGGGGATGCCCTCTGGGAAACCCATCTGCCACTGAGTACTGGGACACACCACTCTTCTCAGGGGATCAGGAGATGGGAGTCTCTGGGAGCTCTGTAGGATACCTCCAGGGAGTGGAAGATCCACATTCAAAGCCAGGATAGGGCTGCACCTGCACACATACCATTGGTGTCCACCCTCTGAGGCCTCTGGGGCTTCATGCAGCTGGGAAGGGGCCCAATCTGGGGTCTGATCCTGAGTCGTGCTGATGGCCTCTCCCAGGATATACAATAGGATGGATCCAAGGGTGGCTGGGCCACCCAACCACAGATCAGGGAGCCCTGCGGGCCTAACTAGTTGCCCGAGCATGCTAGAAAACCCTGCCAACCCTGTGCCAGTGACCTGGGCAGATGAGGGAGAAAATATACTGGTTAATATGTTCCAGGGCTGGCAGGAGTTCCCTGAAGCCTCAGAGGCAGCTGGGAACTGACATCAAGTAGGCTGTTTTCCTCTAAACACCAAGAAGGAACATTGTGCAGTAGTCAGCATATACAGGGAGCTGCACTTGACAGGGCCTGTCTCATGGATGAGGTGGGAGGGGAGTGGGCACCTAAGGGCTGGCTTAGTCATAGCACAATGAGTGCTATGGACCCCCCCCCCCCAAAGCTTAGATGGGGATCTGTGCCCATCAGCTTGATCCATAAAGCAGGGTGTTGTCCCTTATATACACACCCTGCCCTTCCCAATCTCGCCACACCAATGGCCGGCAGGGTGATTGTTTATCAGTAAAACAGATGTGAAAATCCAGGGGATTTTATACCATGATTTCAGAGGTTCATGACCTGCTGGGGCACGCTGCATCAAATGGCAGGGCCAGGATGTACCCTTACTCAGTGCCTGGCTCTCCCCGGTGACAGACTTGACTGCAGTCAAGGAGCAATACCAGCATATGAACAAAAAGAGAAACAAGGAAAAGAAAGGCCAGGCTACACAGGCCCTCCATGAGGCCAAAATGTCCTAGGTGACCCAGAGGTCTAAGTCTAGATAGATCCTTGATGACCCCACCCTGGACTGCTCAGAGACCCCATTACACACCAGCAGATGGTGGGGGTTACTGTGGCACAGGGGCAGGAGCTGCAGACCCACTCCTAGGCCAGATCCAGCAGGAAGCCACCTGTCCCTGTCTGAATCTAAAGCCCAGACTTCGGTGCCCCAGGCTGCACTGCCCTTGCCCAGGGAGCCTAAGTATTTCCTGGTTCCACATATGCATTCTAGTCAGGAAACTCCAGTGAGGGAGCAGGAAGGATAGGAGGCAGGGTCCCCACAGCCGACTCACTTCCTGTGGCTCAGAACTGACCAGGAGTTACCCTGAGGCCCACTAGGGTGGCCTTTAGAACTTGGCTAAGATCTGACTGTCCTAGGATCTGCCAGGCAAGCAGAAATAAGGGAAACAGAAAACTTCTGGCAGCTGAGGCCAGGCAGAGGGAATGGGCGTGTGCATGGTACAATGACATGGCCTGGAGACCTAAGATATGGCCATTGATACCCCAGCCTGGGTTCAGTGAGGGGCAAGAGAGCAGGGTGGGCACTGCAGGGCTACGGCCCAGCTCCACTCAGTCCCCCCCTCCCCCAGCAGGGTCTAACATGAAGCTACGCCCAGCATCATCACATGGGCATGGTGTTTCCGCACTGAACTGTGTTTACTGTTCCACAGCTGCCAGGTAATAGTGAGCTAACTCACAACAACTGCCTCGGTCTGGACATGAATGAGGCCTTTAGGCGCCTGGCTCTGGGGCACCTAGCATCTGGAGGGGCACAGGCAGAGCTTGCCGAGTGCTGTACTTCAGAAGACCCACCAGGGCGCTCTGCGGAGCTTCTGCCACCTGGGAGGTTAGGGCGCTCCTTTTTCCAAAGGCAAAACTGAGTTTCCCTTGAGGTTCCACCCTAAGGACAGCACTGTCCTCCCCAAGCCTCTGTGGGTGTCACCATGAGAATGCCTCCATAGCTAACACCACTGTGCGCTGTACTCTGTTGCAAGCATTTCCTCTGCATCAGCCATACAGTTCTTACTTAGCAGAAGCCCTGTTACCACGGCATTTCATAGATGATAAACTGAGGCACAGAGTGCTGACACGCCAGATATTTGGAGGTAGGGTCCTGAGGTTGGGAAGAGGGACAAGGCATTGAGTGGGGCAGCCTTTAAGGCTGGCCACACACCAGGGAAGCATCCTGTCCCCAACGACCCTAAACAACCCCCCCCCCCCACCCAGCCCTGTATGTTCTCAATAATTCAGACTCAAGACTCTACTTGTACGGATCCCTCTTCCTGGGTGCTCTTCCACTCAACCAGAGGGACAAATCTGTGTCCCTCCAGCAAGCCAATGCAGGCAACTCCGTCACACAGGAGCCTTCTCTGGCCTTTGCTCCCCACCAACCCCCTGTCAGGCAGTAGTTTTATTCCCCTACCTGTGCTTTTCAATGAAGCAGTGGGGGATGGGTCTCTCTCTCTCTCTCTCTCTCTCTCTCTCTTTCTCTCTCTCTCTTTCCCAGAGCCAAGACAGGGACTCCCAAGCACCTAACCCATCTCTCCTGTGTATAAGCCCAGGCTTCCCTTAGGAGGCACACCTCATCCAGCTGTCTGCAGAGTTCAACAGACATAGAACTGAAGGGAAGGCACAGCAAGGCAAGGCCCGGGGCTGGGACAGGCAGGGTTCCCTTCAGACCAGCTTCTAAACCACCTGTCCACCCGCTCCTGATCTGCATCCCCTGGCCTTAAAGGCAGAGGGATATCATTGGTTCTTCCAGTTAGATGATGTTAAAAAAAAGGCCCAGAGAGATCTGACCCTCTCCAGAACAGCCAGGGTGTCCCTTGTCCACTGCTCCCAGAGTGCTCGCAAGTCTCAGCTGTCACACCTGAACGAGTCTCAAGGCTCTTCTAGTCCCATTTTCTCCTCTCATCCAGGGACAGACGGCCAGGCTTCCACCTCTTGCTCCTCTGGTCCCTCCTCCCTGAACAACCCTGTTCCCACAGTATGGGCCTGAACAGGGGCTGAAGGTCCCTGTTCCAGTCTATTTTACCCCACGGGGAATTGTGGAAAATCCCAGCCTGGTGCAATTTCCCACCCCCACCCCGGGGTGGGGTGTCGGAAAAAGAAGGAATGTCCAAAGTCAACAAGTCACAGAGGGCCAGAGGGCCATGCGGGGTGGTACTAGTGAAGGCTGGGCCCTGGCATGCTCAGAGGTAGACTATGAGGTGAGGGGTGAGGAAGGACGATTCCCTCAACATGGGGCATCCGATCACCGCTGTAGCCTCGGCAGAGCAAACTCTGGGCAGGTCCTTTCAGTCCTAGAGTGGACACCCTGAAGGCTGAGAGGGTGACGTTCTGTTTTTCACAGGCAGGTGACCGCAGCAGGGCACAGGCTCGGGTTTCCCCTACCACCGCTGCGTGCAACCGTGTGGTCACCATGTGGTGACGTAGCTGTCTGCCTGATGCTGGTTTCCAACCAGGAGGCGGTGACTCCTTCTCCCGCCCACCCCAGGGCACGCAGGAGGAGACAGCTCCCAGACACTGGAAGTTGGAGGGCGGTGTGGGAGGAAAGGAAAGTCCGGGAGAGCGGGATGCCAGCCTCCTCCACCCGAGGAGTGTGGCCAGTCAGACGTGGGGCTCTGCACAGCGTGGCACGGCCCGGCACCATACGGCAACCGCTGCACGCTAGACCTCCTGGCTCCTCTGCCCACCTGCTGTGCTGGCCCCAGACCCCACCACTTGTGCTCCGGTCAGATTAAGTATGACTTTGCCCGGGGGCAGCGGCCACCACCACCACCCCGCAGTGCGGACGCCACGCGCACCGGGCCCGTCACCCACAGGTGCCCGCTGCTGAGCCGGGCCCAGAGAGGGCGGCGCCAGCCAAGGTCACACAGCGGCCGGGACAGGGGTGCTGGGGTCTTACCGAGGCGTCGGGGGAGCCGGGGGAGCCCGGGCGCAGGTCGCCGTTGAGCTCGTACTCCTCGGTGCCCGGCTCCATGGTGCGGCCGCTCGGGCCGCCTAGCACTCGGCCTAAGCGCGCCCGCGCCTCTGCCGCGGGCTACGGTTGTGCGTCCGCCCCCGGCCGGTCCCGACACGCCCCCCCCCTGCGCGCGGCCGCCCCCAGACTCCGCCTCCACTCGGGGCGGGCCCAGGCCTAGAGGCCGGATGCTGGAATCGCGTTGGTCCAGGATAACCTAGCTCGCGTTTTGATGGCCCCAATTCTCAGGCTCCTCATGGATGACTGGGGCAGGTAGCCCGGCGCCTGACCTCGCGATGGCATCGGAGAGTCCCCAGGAACCCCGTCTCAACGCAGCTGATCAAGCGGGCCCCTCTCCGAGCTTTGAATGTGAGCATTTAATCTTTAAAAAGTGAGGCCCAGGGTGTGCCCGTTGCTGCCCCCTGGTGAGGTTTTCCCCTGGGCAGGGCGCACCCTGAGGCTGTAAAGTCCCAGTATTTGCTAAGTACTCAACCCAGGAAAAGGGTGTCAACAGTCACTCTGGGACACCTTAGCACGTGGCTTTCCACTTTAGGGACCTCAGCTTTTTTGCCTGGAACATGGAGATATGAATGAGGGCCTCCTGCGCATTCTAGAAGCCCGAGGGAAGCAGAGAGGACCGGTAATGTACCAGCGTTAGTGTATGGGGGAGCTGGCATCATGGTCCTGCTTGGACCTGGCACTGTGCACTCCAAGGGTAGAAGGAGCTGTTTGACTTCTGCAGGTTTTGGCTCCGTGGATCCTTGTGTCCCAGTAGCATGTCCTGAGAGTTCCCCTAGCCTAGAAGCCAGGTGGAACATGGAGGTGAGAGAACGTTGTCTTCCAAGGAACCACCCGATGAGGGAATTGAGGGTATTGGCCTGCTGCTGTTTCTTCTTCCTCCTGACTTTGACCTCGCTCTCGGGCCGCACTTTGCGTTCTCTCCTGGTGTTTGCTGATACCTCCCTTCCCTAGCATCCTAGAAGGAGTCAGCAGACCGTGGACCGATTAGGAAGATTAGTTGGGCCCAGAACTGGCATTCTGTGGCCGAGAGGCTCATCCTCTCCCTTTGCAGCTTCTTTCCAGCTTGTGTTGTAGTGTAAGGCTGGCGTTTGCTCAAGGCCAAGTAATCCTGTTTGTCACTGTTGTCGTCCTACCCCCACCCCCAACACACACACTACCACCACCACCACCACCGCCGCCACACCAACCAACACCACCAGAAGGAAGATAAGTATTAGAAAGGTGCCTGGCCCGAGGTGGTAGGTGCAGACCTTTTTTCCCAGCAGCGGGGGCAGGCAGATCACTGTTGAGTTTGAGACCAGCCTGGTCTACAGAGTTCCAGGACAGCCAGGGCTACATAGAGAAACCCTGTCTCGAAAAACTGAAAAAGAAAAAATAAAATATAAAAAGAAATGGTGTTTGTGCTGAAGAGATGGGTCAGTAGTTAAGCACACTGACTGCTCTTCCAGAGAACCAGAGTTTGATGCCCAGCACCCACAGCCATTTCTAGCTCCTGTTCCAAGGGATCCAACACTCTCCTCTGGCACACATGTGATGCACAGACATACATGCAGGCAAAACACTCACCCACATGAAATAAAATAAAAATTATTTAAGAAGAAGAAAGAAAGAAATGGTGTCCGAGGTTGCCAGTATGCCAGGTCCTGTTGCAGGCGCAGTGGAAACTACCCTAAGGAGTAGGTGGACAGTCAGACACCAAGTAAGAGATACAGAGGACAGCGCTTTGTGAAGCTGGCGCCATTACTTATTAAGAACAGGACTAAGGGGTGAGGAGCTAGATCTATGGCTCGGCAGTTAAGAACCCTTGTTGTTCTTGTGGAGGATGAGTGTGGTTTCCAGCACCACATCAGATGGCTCACAAGCACCTACAATTCCAACTCCACGGGGTCCAACACCTTCTTTTGGACATGCATTGATGTGCAATTTATTTATTTATTTAACAAATAGCAATTATTTAACTATTTACTTACTCACTATGTAGCTCTGTCAATCCTGGAACTTACTATGTACATCAGGTTGGCATCAAACTCATAGAGATCCACCTGTCTCCTGAGTGCTGGCCTTAAAGGAATGAGCCACCATGCCCAGCGAAACTTTATACATACATACATACAAGGATGCAGAGACAACTCAGTTGGGGAGGTGATTACTTTGGGTGTGAGGACCTGATTTTGATCTCCAGAATCCACCTAAAACACCTGGCACTTTGGTGTGTGCTTGTAATTCTAGTGATGGCAAGATAGGAGCAGAGAAACAGGTGTATCCCTGGAGCTCATGGCTAGCTAACCTAACCTTCTTGATGGATTTCCAGGCCAATGAGAGACCCTGTCTCTAACAAAAGTGCACAGGGCCTAAGGAATGACAGACACCCAAGCTTGTCTCCTGGCCTCTTCACACATGTGTGTCTGCCCTCACACAAGAACAGCCCTGGGAAGTAGGCACAACTCCTCCACACCTGGGAAAGGTTCAGTCAAGAGCTTTCAGGCCAGTAGACCGTACTTGGAGCTCCTGGAGGCACAAATGGCCTGTCTGCCTAGTCCCCCTCCTCAGCGAATGTTTCCTAATGGGACAGGTGGTCTTCCCAAGGGCATTGGAGACCAGTGGCTGCTCCCGAATGCTCAGCTCTCAGGTTAGTTTTAGAAGGGAAGCCGAAGGCACAGAAAGCGCGAATCAGCCTAAAGTGTTTATCTAAAAATGGGATTTTCCACTAACCAGCAGCATCAGGCCCTGCTGTGCACTTCTGTGTCACCTGAGGTCACAGGGGGCTGAGGGCAGAGACTCAGGGCAGCAAGGGGCCAAATTCTAACGTGGCACTCTCTGGTTCCATGACTGAGACTGATTGCTTGGCTTCTGGCTCTCCCAAATGTTCCCTCCTCAATGCTTTGCCCATTTGGGAGTCCTGGAGGTTAACACCACAGGTGCCTGTGGTTGTATTTTGTTTGTGCTATAAAGCTTGCCTGAAGATTAGAGGGCAGAGCTAGCCACTAATTAATCATAGAAGCTGGGCAGTGATGGCACGTGCCTTTAATCCCAGCACTCAGGAGACAGAAGCAGACAGATCTCTGAGTTCAAGGCCACGCTGGACTACGTGAAATTGATCTAGTCTAAAAGGGAAACAGGGTCAGGCAGTGGGGGATTACACTTTTAATCCCACCCAGTACTTGGGAGTCATACACATTTAATCCCAGCACTAGGGAGGAAGAAACAGGAAGAGATATGGCTGGGTGGAGAGAGGAATATAAGGTGGGAGGAGACAGGAGTTCAACGCATTCAGTCTGAGGATTTGAAGAGACAGAATCTTGCCCCCCCCCCCCGAGGATTTCGTAGAGGTAAGAACTAGTGACTGGCTACTCTGCTTCTCTGATCTTTCCACTTTCACCTCCTAATATCTGACTCTGGGTTTTTATTATTAAGACCAATTAGAATTCATACTACAGGCACCTACCCTGGGAGGCAAGGGAGTCTTACACTACCTATAGCACACACTGGATCAAACCTGCAGCCTTGCGCGTGTTAGGCAAGTACTCTGCCATTGAACTATATTGACAGCCCTGCTGGAAAGCCAAATCTATGGTGTGGACACCGGCTATGAGCAGCCATCTCTAGTCCGTGTGTGGGACCAGCCGCTTCCTACACTAGTAGGGCTCCAGGAGGCAGGGTGGGGCAGGGTGTGTGTCTGTCAGGCTGCTGGTGGCAGGCAGGCAAGCGCCCCAGGCACCACTGGAACCTGTTCTGTCCTTAGAGCCCCTGGGCAACCCCTAGTCATTTTAGAGGAATACAGGAGGACTATGGTGGAGCAATCCAGCATACATTCACACTCTGTGCAATCACTCAGTGTTCCACCCACAGCCTTGGGCAGTGCTTCTTCTCCCCACCCCCCAGCCTCAGTTTCCCCATTCGTCAGTGGGACAGAGAAAAGGCTAAGACGTGTGGAGCTTTGTTAGCTGGCTGCCCTTCTAAGTAAGTCCACAGAGGGATTCCCATGTCTGCTGTGTGATCCTTTCTTGCCTAGGACATGTTGCCTTTCCCTCTGGGCTCAGGGATGTTTACCATACTTTCCTCTGCTGGATCTAACCCAGGATGTGTCTTAAAGGGACAGCACCCGCTGTGTCCCTGCTCCCCATCTGCTTTCAAAGTCTGCTGGGAAGGCTGAATGGATAAGAACAGTGGCCTGAGAGAAAGGAGCCATTTCCTAGATGCTGGCCCTGAGCTGATGGTCCCTCTGGAAGTGACCATTGCGAGTGTCCTCAGGAGAGAATCTGAACAGGAAAGGGACCCTAGATAGTGTGGCTGAGCTCTATGTACACACAAACCCCACACAGAAGCATGTCTGCATTTGTTTGCACAAGGGCACTGAGTCTTTGCCAAGTAGCTCAAGGCCAGTGTCTCAGGCTATGTCCCTAGTGCTGGGGGACTCTCAAGGCCAGTGTCTCAGGCTACATCCCTAGTGCTGGGGGACTCTCAAGGCCAGTGTCTCAGGCTACATCCCTAGTGATGGGAGACTCCCATGTGTCATTCAGGGATGATAGAAGCAGGAGGGTTCATGTTGAGACCGGTTCAGCCACCCCCACTCTGAACGGTGGGATTTGGGGTTGCATCCTAGTCTACAAAGCAGAACAGCTCTGAAGAGGCCATCTGAAGGTTTTCTGTTCAACTTTCCCAATGGTGCTACTTCCAGTAAGCAGCTCTATCCTCCTAGCTGAAAAAGGGACCTCAGGGCTGGGGTGATGGTTCAGTCAGTAAAATGCTCTCCTTGCCAACATGAGAACCTGAGTTCAACCCCCAGAATCTACTTTTTTTTTGGTTTGGAACACTGTAGAGTACCTGCCTCTACCTCCCAAGTGCTGAGATTAAAGGTGTGCATCACCACTGCCTGGCTCAGAATGCACATTTAAAAAGCTGGGCACAGTTGGTTTGTAATTCTAGCACTAGAGGTGTGTAATCCCAACAGCGGAGATGTGGTGACGAACAGATTCCTGGGCTCGCTAGGTAGCCTGTCAGCCTAGCCTACCTGGTGAGCTCTAGGTGGGTGATAAATCCCGTCTCAACATAAAGGTTGCTGGCACCTGAGGCCTTAGAGGGCTGAGGATAGGTACAGGCATTTTCACAGTAAGCAAATGCAAGGTGACATTTCCGTGTGGAAATAGGGTGGTCAGACACCACGATCTAACCATGCTAGCTTTGGGGGAGATGAGTGTGTCCCCCACAGGCCTTACAAGTCACTGCACTGTGCCACAGAGGCCTTTGCAGAAAAGCTGAGCCCTTCCCTGTTACCACGTGCCGCAGGTTCCTGGATGAAATACTGTGTTCAATCCTCAGCCCCACACTCCTGAGTTTAGCTTCCTTCCTGCCGTCTGGGAAATGACTGTAAGAGCAGCCACATTGGACCTTGAGGCTATCTTGGGCATGGGAGCCTTGGATAGCAGAGCCAAAGATAGAAGCAGCGCCTGGCGGTTCTAGCACAAATCCTAATTGGTATTAATAATAAAAACCCAGAGTCAGATATAGGGGCTAATACTGAAAATCAGAGAAGCAGAGCAGCCAGCCACTAGAGAGTTCTTTTACCTCTACCAATGCTCAGGCCGAAGGGGTGATCCTGTCCTCAGACTGCATTTCCCGACTGCATCAGTCTCCACCAGACCTCAGACTGCCTTTATCTTATATCTCTTTTCACCAGCCATGTCACTCCTGTCTCCACCTCCCTAGTGCTGGGATTAAAGGCATGTGACTTCCAAATACTGGGATTAAAGTTGTGTGCCATCACTGCCTGGCCTCTAGTGGCTTAACTCTGCACTCAGATCTTCAGGCAAGCTTTATTTGTTAAAACTCAAACAAAATATCACTACAAGCAGTGAGGCGCACACTTTAATCCCAGCACTCAGGAGGCAGAGGCAGGCAGATCAGGCAGTTTGAGGCCAGCCTGTTCTACAAAGTGAGTTCCAGGACAGCCAAGGCTACACAGAGAAGCCCTGTCTCTAAAAACAAAAGAAAACAAAAGACAAAACCCAAAACAAGCAAACAAAAAAGAAGGCAGCCGCCTGCGTTCTCAAAACTCGGAGCACAGGTTCCGCCCAGTTTCCCCTCCCTAGCTTCTTACTGTAGGAAACACATTTTCTTGTTTTGAAGGTGCTGTAATTTAGTCTTCTTTTGACACTCATTGGCTGAACTCAGCTATAGTCTTAAAATCTAAAAGCTAGCAGGAGATGGTAGAGTCCTTCCTTAACATACATGCATGAGGCCTTAGGTTCGGACCCTAGGATTGTTATGTTTTTGGTTGAGAGCATAGCCTTTAATGGCTGAGCCATCCCTCCAGGCCAACCCTAGCATTGTTAAAACCAGTAGTGCATGCCTGTAATTCCGGTATCTGGAAGGTGTAGGCAGGAGGATTATAAAAGCCAGTCTGGGATATATGAGATCTTGTATAAAAAAAGCAAACAAAACAAAACAGAAAGGCAAGTCAAAACCCTCTGAAGGCTTGCTGGGAAAGCCTTCCCATGCCTCTGAATACACCCTGCCTCTGTTCTGCTCTTTCTTTTGTTCCTTTGAGACCTTTAAACCTGAGTGCCATTGGGCTCCTGTCCAGTCCCCAATGTCTGGCTGTCACCTGATGGCCATGCACCTGTTCCCTGGGGACCTCCCTGCACCTGGGTATGGGCCTGAAAACACTGTAACTGTGTGTTTGTGCAAGTGTTGTGTGCCCCATCCTGACCAGCATCTGGCCACAGCCTGGAAGGGAAGGCACCTGAGAGCTCAGATGTTGACTCTCCACCGTCTGGTATCTGCCTAGGGCATGGCTTGGCTACATCCTCCATCCAGCCCCAAGGCACGGTGCCAGGTGTCCCTTGGCCCAGGCTGTGATTAGCAAACCACTAATGACAGGGGCTGTCCCCTAGGCTCTTTATTCTTGGCCCTGACATGGACTGCGCTCAGGTCACCAAGCCACTGGTCAGAGTGTGGGAGTGAGGGTAGCAGGGGTAGGTGGCCTGTGGCTTGGCAAAGAATCTCTGCAGGCAGGCCGTCTCATACCTCCTGCTTCTCTTCTGAAGATGCAGGTTGAGCTGGGCATTAGCCATTGGACTCAGCCTGCCTGGGAGCTGATCAGGCTGGGGGTCCAGCTGGGCCATGAGGAGGTAGTGTCTCACTAGTAAACATGGTCGAAGTGCTCAGGGACTCACAGGAACTATGTCAGACACCAAGAGGAAGCCCTTGGCTGGCTGTCCCCAAAACATTCCCAGAGAAGCCTGGGTACCTGGGCTTGCCTCTCTGCGCATGGTCCTCCCCCAAACTCAAGTCCTTCAGGACTCAAAACACCTATTTTCCCATCAACCCTGTATCACTGAGACCCCTTCCACAGATGATGCAGGAGGACAAAGGGATACATTCTTGCCTGACTGCAGCTGCAATGTCTATACTATAATTGGCTTTCCCTGCTAAGAGTTAAAAGGAAACTACTTCCCACTGAGAAATGAATGAGAGGTGAGAGGTCCAGGCCTCATCATGGAGGGGTTAGGATGGACACAAGGTCAGATTTAGGCGATGTTCTTTGCTTGGGATGGCTGTACCTATAGAAGGGGGAAACTGAGACTTGATACTGAGACTGAGATCAGTTTCTTTGGCCTATTCTGGGCATCCCCTGCCTGCCATATTCAGTTGCTTGGATCCACCTCACAGTTCTTTCTGCCTCCCCCGATGGCCTGATACCCACCTCAGCCCTGAGAGTGTCCAGTTTGTGCTCCCACGGAGCCCCCAGTAAGACAGGGCTTTGATCCAAGGCTGTGGACACCTACTGCCACCCTCTGCCCCTGTGCTGTGGCAAGGACAAGATCAGCTGACAAGATCAGCTGTGTGCCTTGTGCATGGGAACACCATCAGCCCTTTGTCTGCAGGGCATGTCTTTCTTAACCTGCCTTTGATTTTGTCTGTGTTTTTTAAGCTCAGCCGCACATCAGAAGCAGGTGACCCCACCACCACTAGGGGTGGGGACTGCACACAGGCCCAGCCCAGCAGTCATACTCAGTCCAGGTTGGAGTAACCACTTTGAAGTGCAGTGCGTTAGCAGTCCCAAAGTGGAGGCAGGCCCAGGGCTCAGTCGGGGAAGGGCTATCTCAGGGTCTACCACGGCAGGCAGGGCTGTGCTCCATGAAGCAGACTGTCCATGTCTGATGCTTTAGTGTCCCTCCTTGGTGGACAGTCAGGATTCATGGGTGTGGCCTGTTTGAGATGAATAGCCATGAAAGTGCCGTCATTGGTTCCCTTACTGTGTTTGACTTGAGAAGGAGAAAACCTAAAGAGAGGCTCCCATCCTAAGCTACACAGGTTGGCTGGCACCCTTGAATATAAGTTGGTGTAACCGGGACAGGTCTGGGGTGCTGTTAAGTCTCAGGCTGATGGGACATGCAGTCTAGTCAACAGGCAGTGATTTCTTTGTCATGGGTTGGGGAGCCATCCTAGAATACTGTATGGATTGAGAACATGACTGCCAGGTGAGGGGCAGGGGGCTTGATCTTCAGTGTGCTCTTTGCCCTATAACCTTGGTATCACAACTGGGCTGCTCACTGTAGTCTGAATGCTCATAGCTTAGTGGTCCCTGTCTCATTTCTATCCCTCACCCCAAGGCTAGTAGAAGACTTGAGAGCTGACAAGCTCAGACATGAATATAGAGGCTTTGGGGCCTCAGGCCTTAAGAAAGAGCTCCCAGAGGGGAGGCCAGGTGTACCCCTGCAACTCAGAAGGGTCCAGAGCAGGCCTAAGTGATACACATCCAGCCTGTGGGTGTTGCCTCGCTCCTTAGAGCCCGCTGCCTCTGGGCAGCTTCCCAAAGACCACGTTTCCTGTCCTTGGCTCAGATGGCGTCGGCTGGCAGAGAGCCTGGCCCAGCAGGCCTGTTGCTGGGCATCTCCTGAGTGGATAAGAACCTTCTAGCACAAAGGGGCATTTATGGACAGGGATGGCATGTCTCCATGTGAGTACAGGGAGGACAGAAATAGCCTTTCACAGAGCACCAGCAGGGCTGGGCTCGCCTGCCCTGGATAGGGGCAGGTCTCCAGTTCCTTCTTCAGGCTAAACATCTTGTCTGGGGTCACTCGTGAGATACTTGGCCCTGGGCAGGAGACTCCAGAATAGTATCTGCTGATATCGGGCAGGGTGCAGAGATAGGAGGGGAGGGGGGAGTAGAGGAAACATAAGAGAAGGGGAGGGGAAAGCAACAGAGGCCCAGGTCATATCTCTGCTGCGACACTATACTTCAGTGATTCCGCATGACACAAATCACTTAGGTCTGGCCCTTAGGTTACCTCTCCTCTCTCTAAACTGAGAGCGGGTTCTCACACTCTGGATGTGACGTCTGAGTCCCTAATAGTGTCAGCTTCCCTAGGCGTCCAACTTGGCCTGTGTTATTTCTTCTGCATTTATTGTTCCTCTGAGTACATCCAAAAAGAACGACATCCCCTTTGATGCCATCTATTGGTAACAACGCAACAGACTTGGAAAGCTGGGGAGAAATGGGGTTCAGGGTTCTGGCTCAGAGTCCTAGGGATGCCTCTGGTGGTGGCTTTCTTGCTAGTAGAGTCTGAGGTGGCCAGGACATCCCAGTAGAGGAAGGAATCAGGTGTGTGTGTGTGGTGCACACGCACGTGTGTATGTGTGTGCATGCATGCGTGCGTGCGTGTGTGTATTCTGTCCTCTGTCCTTCTTCTTAGAAACTACTGAGATTATTTGGTGGGGGAGAGGGACTCCACTCTGATGAGCTTTCAGAATGATCAGTTCTCAAAGGCCATGCCCCTAGCCACTAGGGTTGAATTGAGTGTGTGCATATTTACATGGATGTATGTATGTGCAGGTGCACATATGTGTGCACGTGCTTATGGAGGCCAGAGGCCAAATTCATCTGTTATTTCTCAGGAGCTCTCTACATTTATTTTTGTTATTATTATTGTTGTTATTTTGAGATATATCCCCCCCCCCATCCCTGGACCATGCGGAGTAGGCTAGGCTGGCTGATATTATTGTTGTTATTTTGAGACACACACACACACACCCCATCCCTGGACCATGCGGAGTAGGCTAGGCTGGCTGATATTGGGCCAGGGATCCACCTTCCTCTCCCTCCTCAATGCTGGGGTTATAAATCCATACCACCACCAATGGTGGTTATAAATGCTGGGTTATAAATCCATACCACCACCAATGACTTTTTTACTTGGACTCTGGGGACCAAACTCAGATCCTGGTTCTCACAAGGCAAGCACTTTACCAACTTTACCAACTGAGCCATGTCCCCAGGCTCTTTCCACCCTTAATAGTACCACACAATGACAAGTAGATTTCAGCACACGCAACCCAGAAACACACCCCAACCACAGCCAAACCATAGTCTATCTGTAGGGATTTTATAGCATCTATGTAATGATACAGGTCCTGATAGAGTGTGTGTCCTGATAGAGTGTGTGTCCTGATGATACAGTGTGTGTTCTGATACAGTGTGTGTCCTGATGATACAGTGTGTGTCCTGATACAGCATGTGTCCTGATAGTTTGTGTCCCGATACAGTGTGTGTCCCAATACAGAGTGTGTCCCAATACAGTGTGAGTCCTGATACAGCGTGAGTCCCGATACAGCGTGAGTCCTGATACAGCGTGTGTCCCGATAAAGTGTGTGTCCCGATACAGTGTGTGTCCCAATACAGCGTGTGTCCCGATAGAGCATGTGTCCCGGTACAGCATGTGTCCAGGTACAGCGTGTGTCCCGATAGAGCATGTGCCCTGATAGAGTTTGTGTCCCGATAGAGCGTGTGCCCTGATAGAGTTTGTGTCCCGATAGAGCGTGTGTCCTGATAGAGTTTGTGTCCCGATAGAGCGTGTGTCCTGATAGAGTTTGTGTCCCGATAGAGCGTGTGTCCTGATAGAGTTTGTGTCCCGATAGAGTGTGTGTCCTGATACAGTGTCCCGAGAGATGAATAAGTTCTCTAGTTCTTAGAAACAGAGACTGAAAACTTAAAGGCTTAGCTGGTTCAGAATTTCTTTTTCTTCAGTACAAACAGAGGTTTGTGATAAGCCTCTCCCCAGATCTGGGCTCTTCTCTCTGCTTTTGTAGAGTTTAACTTCTGCCCTCAAAGTAGCCTTAGGCATAACAACCAGGGAATAATTTAGGTTCTCAAGAGTGGGAGTGACATAAGAAGACTCAATTATAGATTATATTCTCCTGGTGGGATGTTGTGACAGTTACTGCAAATGCTGGCCACTGAGAACAGGCAACAGTGTAGATGACTGTTTACAGAAGACCCAGGGAAAAGACAGGCTATCCAAACTCCTGTGGTTACTGCTGCGTTACAGATGTGTGTAGGAGACTGAGAATGGGTAGGACAAGGGTTTGTTTTCAATGTCATCCATCTGTCTGTCTGTCTATCTATAAATCTACCTAGCATCTATCTATCTCTCTGTCTATCATCAATCCATCATCTTCTATCTATCTAATCTATCTATCTATCTTCTCTTTGTCTATGTATTATCTATATATTCTATCCATCTATCATCTATCCATCAATCAACTATTTATCCATCTATATTTTTTTCAGATGGGATCTCATTATGTAGCCTAGGTTGGCCTCAAACTCACCATCCTCCTACCTCAGTCTCTTGCCACCAAACCTAGCCAAGTTTTCTGTCTTTCTATTTGTATATATGTGTATAATGTGTGTGTGTTTGTGTGTGTGTGTGTGTTCAGAGGGCTTATGTATACCATAGAGCATTAGTGGAGGTAAGAGAAAAGCTTTGGGTGCTACTTGGTCCTCACCATCTAACTCTCATGCGATGCGGTCTGTTGCATGTGTATAGCTGCATACATTAGACTAGCTGGCTCTTGACCTTCCTGGTATTCTCACCTCTGCCTCCATCTTGTCATAGAAGCACTAGGATCCTAGATATGAGCTACAGCCCACCGACTTTACATGGGTCCTGGGGATCAGAACTCAGATCCTGATACTTGTGAGTCAAGTGCTTTATCCACTTTAGCTGTTTCTCCTCAACCGCCCACCTTCTCTTCTTTATAAACTTCTCCAGAGCTTGATTTATATTTAGAAAACAAAAGTGAATGAGGGAAAAAGACTACTCCTGCCCAGAAATAACAGATGTCCTCATTCAGTAACCAGCACCTGGGCCTGGGAGGCATCCTCAGCAGTGTTTATGTCTGGCTCTTGCCCTGTGGCTTGGCCAGAACGGCACTGTTCTTGGTGCACCGGGCCCCGTGGTGCTTGTTCATTTGGCTGCATTCTTCAGGTGGCTCCTCCTGCTTCCTGGACCACAGCATCCTAGACATGTTTTTTCCACAGTGGCTAACAGAAGCTCATAGAAACACAAGCAGAGTGTGACTGCGGTCACAACTGGGAACCAGATGCCCACTCTCAGCTGACACAGAAAGACCAGTGAGCTGAGAAAGCCCTTCCCTGAAGGGCAAGAGGCAGGATACCTGCTGTTCTGCCAGCAGACCCAGAAACACCTTTTCCTGCCCAATTCCTTTGCCTCCTATGAGGATCCATTGTAACACCAGAGTCCCTCCATAGATGCCCCTCTCTCCCTAAACCACGTCATGTGGCTGCATCGTTCCAAGCCATAACATTTATTGTTTTGAGACAGGATCTCACTGTGTAGTCAAAGTGAACTTAAAACTCAAGATCTAACCCCCTGACCTCATCCTCTCAGAGGGATTCTGGGAATATCATGGTGGTTTCGCATGTCAGAAAACTTTGTTTGTGGCATACAACCACAGACAACTCCATTTTACGGTCATTTCCTGGCTTATCCAGCCTGGTTGTTATTGTTAGCATCTCTTTGTATCTTGTTTGTCTTCTGAAAATGATGCAGTGGCCATCTTCTGGTAGCTAATTCTTCGTACACAGCCTTGACTGCTTTAAGAACTCATTTCTGGAAGCAGAGTTTTGAATGGGTGGTCCTTATTCCTGTGTTCACACCCGGGGCATCTCCCCTTGGGGTAACATGGGGCTGGTCTGTGTGGCCATCACATTGCAGCAGAGGTGACAATGAGTGGCCTGTGAGGCTGGACCATGAAGTGTGCTACAGTATCTGCTTTCTGTTCCCAAGTCACTGGTGCTGGCAGGATGAGTTGCCATATTGGGAAGAGACTCAGGCAGCCCTGAGGAGGCACCCAAGTGGGCAGAGCAGGAGCTGGGGCCATCAGCAGCACTAACTTCTCCCAAGGAAGAGTTCCTGTGAACTCCTGGGTGATCAGTCCAAGGCTGTCTGACTGTGGCCTCCATGGGACTCTAGCCAAAGCCATTGGACTGAGTCTTTCTAAAACTCCCAGCCCACAGGCAGGGTTAGAGGTGTAATTGATTATGGTTTTAGAGTGTGCAGCAAGAGATAATGAAAGCAGTGGGTGTTGGCGTGGAAGGAAGCCAAGCCAGCTGGAGTGCCAGCAAATCTAGACTCTTTGTGAGTGAAACAGCCAGGACCATGTGACCTGTGGATCACAGCATGGGTAAGAGGGCTTCCTTGCTCATCTTCAAGACTTCAACCTGGATATGTACGCTCCTTCAGTACTCTGGAGCCCAGGTACTTGCTACTGCCCTATGGCTACAGGGGGTGGTGGGACTCCGGCCATTGCAGCATCCTGTGAAGGCCTCAGAAAGTCAGGCTGGGGTGAAGGGCTGCCTCTGCTAGCTAGCAGCGGGGTCCAGGTAGCTGAGGGGTGGGAGCAGGTGCAGACTGCTGCAGCAGCTCTTGAATTTGTCCCCAACCCCAGTGGAAGCTAGCAGCAGAGGGACCTCCTGTTCAGGGAGGGCTTCTTCCAGTGGCTGAATCCTTTTCCTGCTGGGCTGTGTCTGTAACCTGCTCACCGCATAGGCAGGTATATATGTATGTGCATAAGGGTATGGACACATACACATGCACACACATGCACGCACACATACACACATACACGCATGCATGCACGCACAAACCTGTTGTTACCACTTCTGCCACTACCTGCATTTGCTGTCAAGGACACTAAGAAACTAAATCTTTAATTTGTCCCACGTGGTAGTTTGAAAGAAAATGGCCCCCATAGGCCCACAGGGAGTGGCACTATTAGGAGGTGTGGCCTGGTTAGAGGAAGTGTGTCACTAGCAGTGGCCTTTGAGGTCTCAGATACTGAAGCCCAGCCAGTGTGTCTCAGCCTCTTCCTGTGAAGCCCACAGAGGTGGATCTGTTCCACTTTGACTAAAGGTCAGAGAGTTCAGACCTATTCTTGCTCCTTCAAGGTTCTCTGACAGGAGGTTTGACCCAAGGTGTGCCTGCTACCAGGACGTTTTTTCCTAGGGTGTGGTTACTTGGTGTTTTGGGTACTAAGCAGGTTTGTTCCTTTGTTCCTTGTATTGTGGAAAAGAAGCCTCTTGCCTCCACCCCTCTTTGGATTGGGGTATATGAAGCCTATCAGAAGTAAACACGGGGCTAATCTAGGCTTTTACTGGATGCCCTCTCAACTCTGTCAGTTATCCCTTGACTGTTTCTTTCTTAATCCTCATGCTTCCCTCCAAGCATGGACAAATAAGCCAGGCGGGACCTGGTAGTTGTCACCTGGACTCAGGACATGGCAAATGGCCCTCAGCATGGAGCTTACGGCATCTTCCTGCTGCCTGCCTATCAGGATGTAGCATCCTCAGCTCCTCCAGCACCACCATGTTTGCCTGCATGCCACCATGCTTCCCTCCATGATGATAATGGACTAAACCTCTGGAAGTGTAAGTCAGCCCCAGTTAAATGTTTTCCTTTATAAGAGTTGCTATGGTTATGGTGTTTCTTTGCAGCAATAAAACCCTAAGACATTCCATGTATGTATGTATGTATGTGTATGTGTATGTGTGATTTGTTTATATGTGTATGCACACCTGCGTGAGTATGCTCATACCACATAATGGGTGTGGAGATCAGAGACCACTTTGTGGAGTCAGGTTTCCCCTTTCACTGTGTAAGGGCCAGGGATTGAACTTAGGTTATTAGGTTTGATGACAAGCATCTCTACCCTTTGAACTGTCTTGTTGGTTCAAGAAAAACAGATGGGTAAAGATTTGTGGAGGAGAATGAAAACAAGAAAATGTGGAGTAGGGGAGGGGAGTAGGAAGGAGAAAAGGACAGGAGGGTTTAGGTCACCTTCTTCTCAGGCAAGGACCCCCTCATTGCTCTGTAGAATAGGGCTCACCTCCTTCCTGGTGCCCACAAACTCCCACACAAGTGAGGTCTCCTGGACTGGTCAATTGCCCTTTGCAGTGAAGGGCTGGGGATGGCTCCTGCGGACATTCCTGAAGCAGGTGGATTCTCCCACACCTCCTTGCTCATCTTTCCCTCTCGATTTTAGTAGCTGTATTCTAAAATGTTATGTGTGTTGATGGCTGCCCCAAATTCATACATTTCTTTGCCTCTTTTTCAGCCAGGCATGTCTATTTGACTAAATTCTGCTAATAGATGTGAACAGAAATGATGCGTGACTTTCTTTCATTGCCCTTCCCTCTTCCTTTGACTGCTAGGAAGGTGCAGTGGCAGGATCAGAGGCAGCCATTTTGGACAATGAGATAGAAGCTGTGTCTTAGGAGGCAGAGCAACAAGGTGGAAAGAACCTGGGCTCCAGTGACTTCCTGGGAGATGGATGCCATTCTTGCTCAGACCTCCATGTGAGCAAGAGTATGTCAACACGCTCAACTTTTTTTTTTTAATTTTGCTTTGAATTGTTTTTTGAGACAGGGTTTCTCTATAGCTTTGGAGCCTGTCCTGGAACTAGCTCTTGTAGACCAGGCTGACCTTGAACTCATAGCCATCCTCCTGCCTCTGCCTCCCAAGGGCTAGGATTAAAGGCATGCGCCACCACCGCCTGGCCACGCACAACTTTTTACATGCATCCTGGGAACCAAACTCAGGTCATGTAAGGCAGGCACTTAGCCAACAGAGCCACCTTCCCAGTCCCAACAGCATGTTTTAAGACACCTATGTTTAAGTTCATGTGCAAACAGTGTATTAGTACCTGAAAAGTTATTCAAGAGAGGGAAGGTAAGTATACAGTCCATCATGGCTGGATAGCATGGCCACATGCAGAGAATGGGCAGGAAGTGAGACCTGGCTATCATACCTTAAAGCCTGTCCGTGGTGACACTTCCTCCACTGCCTAAAGGTTCCATGTCAGGGAGGGGGGCATTTTATAGTCACACCACATAGTTTTCCATTTCTCCTGGGTAAACCAAGTAACATTTCTTGGTTTAATAAGAAACATGTCTTTAGTTTCATAAAAAATTGTCAGGCCACTTTCCAAAATGGTTATACCTCTGTAAAGCCTCAAGAAAGGAGCATCCCTATTGCTCTGCATGGCCTTACATATCCTCAGAGGAGCTCCAGTTAGCACTTCCCTGACGGCAGACGACACCAAGCCTTCGGCATTAGGGCTTGGTTTTTGCTGTTGTTCATTTGTTTGTTTTAGTATGTGTGGGTGTTTTGTCTATGTGCAGGTCTTTGTAACATGTGCATTGCTAGTGCCCACGGAGCCCTTGAGAGGGCCCTGGATCCCTTGGAACTGGAGTTCTAGATGGTTGTGAGCTGACATGTGGATGCTGGGAATTGAACCTGGGTCCCTCTGGAAGAGCAGCCCTGAGTCATCTCTCAGCCCATTAGCTGTTCTTACAGCTGCCACATCTTCTATTCCTCTTCTTTCTCTCATTCTCCTCCTTCTCCTTCTCTTTCCTCCTCCTCATTTTTCTCCTTTTCTTTCTCCTCTTCTTTTTTCTCCTCCCCCCACCTCCTTTTTGTTACTAGGTGTTGAACCCAGGGCCTCGTACATGTTAGGTGAGGCTGTATCACTGAGCTACATCCCCAGCCCCACCCCACCCCACCCCTATTTTGAGGCAGTTCTTACCAACTTGTCCGGGTCTCCCATGAGCTTCCTGCCTTCATTGGAGCACTGGGATTACAGGTGTTTGCCGCAGGCCTAACTTCCACGTCTCTCTGTGGCTCCTAAGTCTAAAATCTTTGTTTTCCATCTATTCTGTGCTGGTAGTTTCTTCAAGACTTAAGACAAGTCTCTTTCCAGTCCTGTATCCTTCCATCCCACCCTCCTTGTGCCAGAGGCTAAGACTGGCAGCTTGCTTGCCTCCCTTCTTTCGTTTTTTAAATGGTGGCTTTTGATAACTTGAGGCTTGAATTTCATGAAGTTCAGTTAACCACATTTCATAGTTGTCCTTTCCAGAGGCCTCTTTCTTCTGCCGGCCGCTCAGTTCCAGGCCAGTTGGCCCAAGTCCTCCTGGGAGGTTCCAGGGTACTACAGTTACTTCCCGCTGAGCGCTTCACCAGGCTCGACCAGCAGAGGGCGCTGGGGTGCTGCGGGACGCCAGGCTGGGGCCTTTTCCCAGGGCTTCCATGCTCAGCGGTGCTCAGCGCAGTCCTGGCTGGCTGCAGGTCTCCTCTGGCAGAGAACCACAGTGAATGCCTCCCAGTCTGTCTGCCCCTCTGAGTGGCCTCTCTGTGAGGCTCCGTGTCGTGTGTGCTTACCACTGACCAAGTATTTTATTTTACCATTCTTTGTGTGTGTGTGAAGCCTATCTCTAGACCCTTTCACCTTGCTTACCTCGACATCCGTTGATGGACACATGAGTTGTACACATTTCCTGACTCTGTCATGAACACTGGGTGGACAAGACATGCTATTTCAGTGAGTGCAGAGGTGACAGCGAGGGTGTTACTCCCTGGCACCTACCCAGCGTTAAGACAGAGTGAAGCTCAGAGTGACTGGGGATGGAACCTTCCAGAGCCTGCGCACATACTTAGAAGCCATGGACTTTGGTATGAAAGTTGCTGGTGCTGGCCTGGGGTAGCATCGGGCTGGGATTCTGTGCTCCTGACTCCCATCTCCCCCCTTTCAAATGTCTCTCCTTTACTGGTTGCCATAAACCTGTTTTAACAAAGAATTCACTCTGAGAGCCCAAGACGAGAGCCTCAGACCCTGGACTGGGAAACAGGGGGCTCTAGTCCCCAACCTGGCACCCTGTCTACCCCAGAGGCTGCAGTCCAGCATTGGGCCTCCCACACACAGCCCATCTTCCTGTGGAGCTGTTCCCGCCACTGGCTGCCATTCTGTTGGCACCCAGAGGGCTTGCCTGCCACCCAAACACCAGATGGCCCGGAAAAGGGGGCTGGTGCTCACATCACCCAGAGGAAAAACGAATGCAATTGGCAGAGTCTGTGGTCAGAAAGGCCTGTGGCCGACACATGGCATCTTGCTAGGTGATGCCCTGTGCCAGCTGGGACAGTCATTGTGTGGGCAGCGTGACCTTAGAAGGTCAATAGCCCATGACCTCACAAGGCCTGAGCTTTAACTGGGGCCAAGCAGGATTTTATGTTTCCTTGTTACTTTGTTTCCTAGGCTCCCAGGATTCCCAGAGATGCAGCCTAGATTCAATCCTCCCAAGCCCTGGTCATAGCTGTGTGGTGTGGCCAGAGGCTCAGCTGGTACACTACACAAGGCACGCCCCAGCCCAGGAATACAATGTACTGCATACATGCAAATGGGTGAGGGAAAGCCATTGGGTTATCACTATAACACACCCCTGTTTTTAACAAGTTCTAGAAACTTCTGTAGCTCACATTGTGCATACATATTATTATAGTGTAATTATACAGCATGGAATTTGGTGGTATGCTGTGAAACTGTCATCTTGCTCCTGATGTCCCCAGTGCTGTCAGAGGCTGTGGAGGGCAGTGGGTCACGAAGTGGGCCCGGGGACACCATCACTGGGACTGTGTTCAGAATGTGTGTTGCCCCAGAAATCTGCATCTGGGAATCTCAGCGTGTGCTCAGCAACAGTCTGCAGGAGCTCCAGCACTGATTGATGCTCGAGAGCCCTGGTCTGCCCAGGGCCAACCTGATCCATCCTTCTCCAGGCCCCCAGCATACTGTGGAGACCCATTGCTCATGCCATCCGCCTCAACTGTCCCTTTAACAACCCTCAGCCCGAAGGAGTTCCCCTCCCCCCTTCCTTATCCCTTTTCCTTCCTTCTTTTTTCTGCTTGCAGTATTGGGGACCCAGAACTGCATACAAGGCAAGCACTCTACTGCTGAACCACACCCTAAACCTTCACTGGGTGATTCCAGATAGGTGCTCTACCTCTGAACTATACCCCAGTTTCTCTCTGGGGGAAGTATTGGGCAGATGCCCTGTTGCCAAGGCACACCCAGCCCCTCGCTGGGAGCTCTTAAGTAGGTGCTGTCCCACTGAACCAGGCTCCCGCCCCTTCCCTTTTCTCTAATAGCCAAGTTGCAGTGGAACTCGCATGGCCTAGAGTCCACCCACGCAGAGCGTCCCTTTGAATGGCTTTTGGTGTTCACACTGAGCTGTGTCTGCCACCAGTCGCGGGATGTGCTCAGCATCCTCCAATGCGATTTCATTTTTGGAATGGCCATGTCAAGTGACTCTTGAGATTCTAAAAGGACTCCACCTGCTCAGCCCGCACCTCCCCGAGGCAAGCACTCTTATTTTTGTATTCAGGTCTGCTTCTTCCCAGAGTCTGTCTGTGCCAATGTGTGAAACAAACACACAGAGAAATGTTCTCTCCGTGTGTGCGGGTGGAGGGAAGGCCTTCCTTACACTCCTGACTTCTGAGTCCTTCTTGAGTGCCTCTGTCTGGTTATGCGGCTACCTGGATGCCTGCTGCAGGTTCCGCTCACTGGGATGGGACCAGGCAGCTCACAGTCCCCTCTTCTAGATTCCTTAGCCATCAGCTCCTAACTGGCTGCTGTAGAAGGGTGACTGCCATTTTCCTCCTTTGCTCCTTCAAACCCCTGACCTATTTGTCAGGGTGAAGGCCTCAGGCACTGACCTGGACCCTGTCTGACTCAGCTGACCTGGTTCCAGGAGCCCAGGAGTCCACTAGGGCAGTGCCTCTGTCCTTCTTTCCTAAGCAGAGGTCTCTCTGTGTGCATCCTCACAAAGGTTGTTGAGTGGATAGATGAATGAACCCCTCAGTCCCATTTAGTACTTCTGGGACCCGAGGCCTTTAATTTTCCTGAGCCTTAGCTTCCTCTGTAGAATGGGGACATGCTATGTGAAATGGCCTGGGGGTGGCATGGGGGCGTCATATAGAGTTCACACTGCTTTTCTTCCCCATCTGGGAGCAACAGAGGCCACGTTGTCAGGTCCTAACCTGAATGTCCTGGATCTAGGCAGCCCTATTATAGCAGTGCAGGGGCAGGAAGCCAGGCCCCACCTCCAAGGACAGGACGGCAGGGTCTGCGATACCCATGGCTGCCGGCAGGGGTCGCGGTGCATCGGGTTCTGAGGACTCACAGGCGGTCTCAGCATGGGAGGACAGAGGACTCCGCAGGAGTGGAGAAATTAAGCCAAAGGCTTATGAAGCACAAGCAATCAAAGGGGTGGGTTGGGAAAACAAACTGGACTCCATAAAAATTCACAACGTTTGAAAAAGAAGGGTAGCAGTATTTGCAAATATAATATCTGATAAGGATTCATAGCGGGGTTTACAAGGAACTCAGAAATTAACAATTTAAAATAACATTTCTTCCTTCCTTTTTTTTTTTTTTTTTTTTTTTTTTTTTTGAGACAAGATTTCTCTGTGTGGCTTTGGAGCCTGTCCTGGAACAAGCTCTTGTAGACCAGGCTGGCCTCACAGAGATCAGCTTGTCTCTGCCTCCCGAGTGCTGGGATTACAGGTGTGAGCCATCACCACCCAGCTAAAATGACATTTCTTTTTGGGGGAGTATGGAGGCACATTGCATGCCACTTGGTGCACATGTGGCTGTCAGAAGACAATTTGTGGAGCCAGTTCACTCCTTCTGCCATGTGGGTCCCTAGGATCAAACTCAAGTCTTTAGGTTTGGCAGCAAGCACCTTCCTCTGCTGAGCCATCTGGCCGTTCCTACAAGGACTGTCTCTGGAGCTGGAGACATTGTTGGACAGTATGTAGACAGAGTTCACTGTTGAAATAGCATCATGGAAAGCTGCTCATTCTGCTGACATTCTGAAATCTTTCATCATGTAAATAATTTTCATGCCTTGCTCTTAAAATAAACGATGGTATCTAAACTAATGAAATATGTATTCGTGCATGGGCACATATACATACACACACTCATGTGCACACACACCTTAAGGACCAAATCCACTTGTGGACATAGGAGCCAAATAAAAATGGCTCCGACAAAGATTTGCAAATTGAACCAGCTTGGGGTATGGTGGGGAGAAGAAGCTGGGTATCGTTAGTCACAGAACAAAGAACACAAAAGCACAATGCTACCACTTCACAGATGGCAGGATGGCCAGAATACAAATGTAAATAAAGCCAGGCAGTGGTGACGCACGCCTTTAATCCCAGCACGTGGGAGGCAGAGGCAGGGAGATCTCTGTGAGTTTGAGGCCAGCCTGGTCTACAGAGCGAGTTCCAGGACAACCAGGACTATTACATAGAGAAACCCTGTCTTGAAAAACAAAAACAAATTATTGCAGATTTATTCATAAGGCATCAAAAAAAAGGAATAGAAACAACTGAAAATCTCCATCATCTGGTGCGCGGGTGCACAAAATGTGGCGTAGCCATCGCTATCATATTATTCAAGCGTGAGAAGGGCTGCCATCCTGATGTTTTATTGGCAGGTGAATATGGAGGTCTTGAAATCATGTGACTTGAAAGAAACTGAGTGAAGAAAAGAAATAAAAAAGAAAGGACACGACTGCGCCTAGGTGTGGTGGAGGAGAGTGTTTGTTGTCGATAGAAGGGAGAGGAAGACAGAGGGGAAGACAGCAGGGGTGTCCAGAGTGGACATGACCCTGAGCTGGGCCATGTGAGAATCGTGGAGAGGAGAGAGACAGACAAGAGAAAAAAGCCTAGAAACAAAAATGGCTGGATTCTATAGGGAAGAGCAGCTGCGGGGAGGGCAGTCTAAACTGGAGAAGTTTAGGGTAGGGGGCAAGATATGCCAGCCATACCCTGTAAGAGGTAGGGGCTGAGGGATGTTGGGAGAACATTGTGGCCAGTGTCCACTTGGATATGTTAATAGACTCCTCAGTTAGCCATTTGTCCCCAGTCTGAGACCTAACAGAAACCAGACACAAAAACTTATGTTGTGTGGTCTGTTTACACAAATGTTCAGAACTGAGAGTTCCATTGAGGAAGCAGGATAGTGGCTGTCAGAGGCCAGAGGGGGAGCAGAGGGTCTTCTTTTGGGGCGGTGACATGCTTTGGTCTTAAGCAGTGGTGATAATTCCTCAGCCTTGTGAATGTCCTATAACCCAGCGAATTCCTTTCTTTGAAAAGACACAGGCTGCCAGGTGTGGCGGTTGCTTGTCTGTAATCCCAGGGATTGGGAGGGTGAGACAAGAGGATTTTGATTTAGAGACTAGCCTGGCCTACATAGCAAGGCCTCCCTGTCAGGTCTATTTTATGATGTCTGAATTGCGTCACAATCCTAAAAAGACTTGTTTAACGTGAGAGCGTGTTGGCTCATTTCCGAGCCACACAGGACTTCTGGCAAACCCCAGTACGATGGCCGGCATTTCTGTCCCATTCCCAGGCATGTTCCTCTTCTTGGCCGAAGCCGGGACTGACAGGGCATCTGGGGCAGGGCCGTTCCCTGTCTTAGGGCTGTGATGTGGGGTAGTAACACACACAGCCATGTGTTGGGGTCTGGGAGGGGTCCTGTCTATGCTGTGACCCTTTAATATAGTTCCCCATGTTGTGGGGACCCCCAACCATTTCATTGCTACCTCACAACTGTGATTTTGCTACTGTTATGAATCATAATGTAAATATCTGTGCTTTCCGATGGTCTCAGGTGACCCCTGTGAAAGGTTTGTTCAACCCCCAAATGGATTCATTGAGAACCACTGTGCTGGAGTCTCAACTTCCCTTCATGCTCACATGACACAGGCACATTCTGTGTGTGTGTGTGTGTGTGTGTGTGCGCGCGCACATACCAGGCATGCTTGTAGAGGTCAGAGGTCAACCTTGGGTGGTGATCTTCCCCTTCTGCTTTGTTTGAAGCAGGGTCTTTTGGCTGTTTTGCTGCTATGCTGTATACTTCAGGCTAGCTGGCCGTGGCACTTCAGGGATTCTCTTGTTTTTGCCCAACATTTTTACGCATGGGTGCTTGGATTGGATACACGCTTCAGTAGCCAGCTTTTACGTGCTTCTGGGGATTTGAGCTCGGGTCCTCGCACTCTCACAGAAAGCCCTTTTTTACCCCCTGAGCCATCTCCTCAGGCTGACGCGGGCAGGCTCTTAGAACTCCGAAGTTTGAGAGGGTGCCTCAGAGTATGAATATATGCCCCTGAGCCTAGGGCCGGGGCTCAGAGGCAGGGTGTGTATGCATGCATGAGGGCTGCCGGAAAAAACAAATCCCCAAAAGGAATGACGCCCCGTGTTGCAGCCTGCCCTCCTGCAGGCCCACCCAAGACACTAGCTTTCAGCAGTGTTGATGGGTTTTGCCTCATCGCTGGCATGACCCTCGCTAGGGCAAAGGGAAGCCTGTGAGGACTAGTCCTGGGGACCGAGGCCATGAAGAGAGTGTGCCATAGTAGTGTGCCAGGGCTAGAGCCTCACAGGAGGCGGCAGGAGATGAGAGAAGTTGCTGGCATCTGGGCTTGACCCCCAGCGTGTCTCAGTAGGTCACTCATGCTGCTCTGGTCCCTCCCTTCCCCACCCCTTCTCTCTTTCTTCTGTCTCTCAGCACACTGCTGGTCCTGCCCTGCAGAGGAGGAGGGGTTCTCCCCATGGATAGGAGTATAGGGGGCTCAGCTCTCCTATCTTGTTCTAGAGCGGTCAATCAGCAGGATGGGAACACACCATGAGATAGCCGGGGCTGCATGATCAGACAGCTTCTTGTGGTCACTGAACCATGAGTGCCCCTGTGCCTCCTTCAGGGCAGTATCCTCACCCATCTCCCCAGCCTCTGAGCTCACACTTTAGCCTGGCCAAGACCGACTGTTTAGTTAGGGTTTCTGATGCTATGACTGAACGCCATGTTGGGAAGGAAAGGGTTAACTTGGCTTACACTTCCACTTTGCTGTTCATCACCAAAGGAAGTCAGGACAGGAACTCAAATGGGGCAGGATCCTGGAGGCAGGAGCTGATGCAGAGGCCATGGAGGGGAGCTGCAACCTGCCTTGCTTCACAGGACTTTCTCAGTCTTCATTCTTATAGAACCCAGGACCACCAGCCCCAGATAGCACCACCCACCATGGACTGGGTCCTCCCCCAGTGATCGTTAGTTGAGAAAATGCCTTACAGGTAGAAATCATGGAGGCGTTTTCTCACCTGAGGCTCCTTCCTCTCTGATGACTCTAGCTTGTGTCAAGTTGACACACAGAACCAGTCTACGGTATATTGTCTATGATAGCTAACTGCTCATCACCTATGGGACAATAATGCCTGCCCCTCGTGACCTCCCCTGCCCTGCTTTAAAGGCTACCATGAGAGGACAGTTGCAGCCTGTGTGTTCTGGGAACTGTGGTATTATTGCACCATGACACCAGGCTGGCCCCCAGCACCCACGGGAGCCTTGAGAACCCTGAGAATACCTAGACCTGAATACCTGCACCCAGAGTGATTCTCCATTGGCATTGGTTCATGAGATGGGAGAACCCGTGGTCTCTGCCACTAGGGCTGGCCTTGACAAACATGGAGCTGGATGCAGGCAGGCTTGGGTCCCCTGCTGCCTGCTGCTTGCTGTTGGGCCCCCTAGAAAGTGCCTGGTGGCCAGTAGAGTAGGGCAGTGGCCAGTGGGGACTAAGAGGCCATCTAGTCTTCTTCTGTCACTATGGTCCAGGAGACAAGGAAGGAAAGGGTGGTTAGCTCATGCACTCAGCTGTCTGGGTACAGAGGGGAAGACTCCGGGGAACGGAGGTCCTGGCTCCATGGAGATGTGATGGCTAAGGCTACAGCCTGACCTGAGACATTGGTCCCAAGTTCTACAGACATTGCTTTGTTCTTTGTATGTGAGCAGAGCCCAGGTTCTGTATACAGAGGGTAAACTGAGGCTCCATGGCATCTCTTCCTTAGGCAGGTGTAGCTAGCTTGGCCTGACCCCGAGTTAGGACTTAGATCAGGGCCATTGGGCCCAGAGGGAGGACACATGAAGGAAGGCTGCTACTTGACCCTGACTTAGGCTCAGAGGTCATCCTAAAAGCCACCTAGGTCTCCACATAGCTGAGACCCAGGAAGGTGGAGCCAAAGTGATTTGCCTCTAGTTGGCTCAAGTACTTGGGTTTAGGTGCTCTGTCTGACCTGGCATGGCCTTGGGTATCGTAATGTTTCTGTGGTAGTGGTGAGGGTATGGGATCAAGGCTTTGGTCAAAGAGGTTACAGGGATCACAGAGGGATCTTCTATGTGGGGGGTAGCTTTTGAGGCAACGAGCAGGAAGGGCATTGAGAGAAGAGAGAGGGGTAGATTCAAGGTTCCAGCAACACCCTCAAATGTCAGCTTCCCTGTATATCTGCAATAGATACATAACGGGTGGGAAAGGGGCCCATCCATTGTGGCAAGATGAGGGGCCAGGACTAGCCACATGGACCCCCAACCTCCCTTCTCCCTCCTCCCCCAATCAGGAGTGACCATAGATTGCATCCTCAGCACATGAGGAAGGAGCCTTACATTCAGCTTATGGCTGTCACCTGCCCTGTGGGAAGGTGCTATGTCCAGTGTGAACTTCTGTGTTCTGGTTGTTGCCCTCCCCAACATGGCCAAGACTTTTGCTGGAGTCCAGAGCTCAGGGCAGGGTGGAGACAGGACAGTTTGCACAAGCAGTTGGCTGGGAAGGGATATAAGAATGGCCCCTGACCCGGAAATTGCCTGCCGTGTTCCCTGACATGGAAATTGCCACTTCTTCTCCTAATCCCCAATTCAATTATCGCATTCTGTGGGCAGTACTGTGGAGACGGATACTCCCCGCCTTGCTGGCACACGTGCCAATTGGTATAACCTCTCCCAAAGGGCAATTTGGGAAAAAATCTATCAAAATACAGCTGCATCAAGTTTTCAGCTTGATAATCCTGCTTCTGAGAATTCCTCAGATGGGCTCAGCACGTGTAAGCCACAGATTCACTGCAGACAGGTGGATGACTTAAACCATTGTCTTTCTGGACAGCAGAATATTCTCAGCCATCCAAAGAACTGGAATTTACAGTGGCGAACACAACAAGAGGACAAGCAGAGAATTCTGCCTGTTCTCTCAGGTAAACAAAACGAGGCAATTAAGAATGAAATAGAGGTGGTTGCACACACCTTTAATCCCAGCACCCGGGAGGCAGAGACAAGCTGATCTCTGTGAGGCCAGCCTGGTCTACAGAGCTAGTTGCAGGATAGGCTCCAAAGCTAGAGAGAAACCCTGTCTCATAAGATCCAAAAGAACCAGAGGCAGGGCCTGAAAAAGCTTGTTACTTTTGCAGAGCACTGGAGTTTAATCTCCAGCATCCATGTGAGACAGCTCTTAGCTGTCTGTAACTCCTCTTCTACTGGAGTGGCACCCTTTCCTGGAAAAAAAAATTATAAGTCCCAGTAGGCACTCAGAAGGCAGAGGTAAGCAGATCTCTGTGAGTTCAAGGCCAGTCTGGTTTACATAAAGAATTTTAAGACAGGCAGCCTACTAAGTGAGTCCCAATAAGGACAAAAACTCTTAAACAAACAAATGAAACAAAACACAACAACCAGAATCGGTGCTGTCTGCCCGTGGATATATAGTGGCAAACTGGGTGGGAGATGCCAGAAAGAAATCTCTATTACCCTTTTTTGTATTTTGTCTTTGAGTCATGTGAACTATCAAAGTCTATTAGAAATTTAACATCAGTGACAGTAATAAGTGGAAGATTTCTCCCAGCTTCTCTTGGACTCTGGGAAATTTTACAGCAGATGTTCAGTGCTGTTTATGAACACACAGAACAAGGTGCAGCTGTGGCAGTCTGTCTGTAAACACTAGAATAGCTCACAGGAAGAAAATAGAACCCCCACACACAGGAACAAGCCTTGCTGACATTCAGTGCATGGTCCTATAGCTCTTGTCTCTGAGCTCATTATTTTTTTAATATTAACTTTGTTTTATTTCTGTGTGTGTATGCCATGCATGTGTGCAGCTACCCATGGAAGCCAGAAGAGAGTGTCAGATCACAGAAGCAGGACTTACAGGCATCTGTAAATCTGATGTGAGTGCTGGTGTCTGAACTCCTGTCCACTGAAAGAGCAGTAAGCATCCTTAACAGCTGAGCCATCTTTTCAGCCCTGACATCGTTTTTTTTCTTTTCTTTTTTTTTTAAGACAGGGTCTCATTATGTAGTTCTGGCTGCTCTGAAACTCACTCTGTAGACCAGACTGGCCTTGAACTCAGAGATCCACCTGCTTCTGCTTCTTGAGTTCTGGGATAAAAGGTGTACACCACTACACCAGGCCTGAGATAATTTTTTTCATCTGCCCCTTTGACTTTTTCCCCCATGGAGCTTTTCTTGTAATGCCAAGAGCCCAACTCAGAGTGTATCAGTTAGTGCTTGCTGTGTAACAAATGTCACACACACCTGTGACTTAGGGCAGGAACAGTTTACTTCTGGTACACTTTACTGAAGGGCCATATGATAGCCACCGTCTGTTCCCCTACCTTCCCATCCCAGAGCCTAGTCTGAGTACAGTGGCTGAGATAAATGCCAATGATGTCTTAAGCTCTTATAGAACTGGGTGCACAGCCTCCAACACTCAGATCGCAGGGAACAGCAAGGGTCTTAATTGTCTCTTTTGCTGAGTTGAGGAGCATCTGTCTCAGAGAGGGGCAGCTTACGGGTGGATGACAAGATAGAATAAACACCCCCCTGGAGGCAGGGCAGTTAGCCACTCTGACTCAGGGAGCAGGAAGTCCAGCGTATTACCGCTCTTTAAATCACAAGCCTTCTGGCTCCCACCAATTCCCTGGCCTTGAGAACTCAGAGGTTCCGTGTTCCAGCTGTTACGGGACGTGATAACTCCTCCTTTCCCTGGAGCCTGAAACCACTCCCCACCTTCCAATCCTTTGAATAACTTAGGTTTCACTACCTTATGATTACATCTTTGCCTCCTCTGAGGTAAATCGCTAGAGATGGTGAAAAGAGCAGGCACGGCTTTTACCAAATGGCTCTCCTAATGAATTTGCATGCCTAGGTAGCTCCCAGCCCTGTTAGAACAAGATGCTGAGTTCATAGGTGAAGACACTGAGGAGCCACCTGGCCTTGGAACAGCACCTGTGAGATCTCAGCACTGTCTCCAGGGCACGGTGACTGTGGAGCTTGTGTGTGCACGTCCTTCATCGGGCATTCTGTAGATTGTGATAGCACCCTTTCCCACCCCTTCCTCTGCCTGCAGAGCCCTAAAGGAGCATCGTATCCCTCTGGAACTGACGTTACACATAGTTGTGAGACCAGCATTGTGGGTTCTAAGAACTGTAAGTGGATCCTCTGCAAGAGCAGTACCCACTCATAAGTCCCGAGCCACCAGGGCACATGAGCCTCGTTCTTCCAGTCAAAGCAGCTGAGACTTGCTTATGGTGATTGTCTCAGGGATGGTCACTTCATCTAAGTCAGTGAATGAAGACCTCTGTCGGGGGTACTCTGCTGCATGGCCGATGGAGGGGCATTTGTGAGACTTGTGTCTAGCAGGAGTCACTGGAACTGCGCCCTTTTGCATAAGAAACTGGAGCAGAGAGAAGGAAATGCAGAGTCCGGGAGCTGTAGGAGCTATGCTTAGGCGCCTGGATCCAGCTGTTCTTGAAAGTGCAGCTTCTCTATGAATCAGAAAGTCCCCCTTTTAGCTTCAGCTGGCTTGAGCCAGTATTTTGTCATATGCAAGGAGTATCCCTTTGAAGGAGGGCTCAATATTGACTCAGGCCCGTCTCCATGGGAGGAGCAACTGAGGCCAGCTGGAGACACAGTGGACAGAGGCAGGGACATCCGAAGATAGTCATGATATTGTTTTGGGACTCCTGAAGAGAAGAACTCCCAAGAGGTCTGAATAAATTGAATGGAGTCTTTATTAACCGTCAGTGGAGGGACTGTCCCAAGCAGATTGGCGGAAAGTAGCCTGGCCCTCCAGCTCTAGTTCTTAAGGGAAAACCAGTAATTGTGATGGATACAGAAAGGCAGCTCTGGACACCTGCAGCAGGCAAGTGTTATTTACTGAAGCTGAGAGTTAGTACCTTGGTGGTCAGGCAGTTAACCTTTAGTTCAGCGTCACCTTGTATAGGAATTACATCAGTTTACCTTAGGAATTTAGGGCAGGTCTAAGTTACCAGAAACAAGTTTTACCCAAGATAGTTTTAGCACTTAAAGTTTTCTTAGGATAAGTTCGAGACCAGCCTGGTCTACAAGAGCTAGTTCCAGGACAGGCTCCAAAACCACAGAGAAACCCTGTCTCGAAAAACCAAAAAAAAAAAAAAAAAAAAAAAAGTTTTCTTAGGAATACTTTCTTGAGATGGCATAACTATAGTTCAGGAGCCTACTACAATATTGCAGGATACGGGAGTAACTTGGAAAAAGAGAGCAAAAGGCCTAAATATCTTACAATATCTCTTAAAAAGAAATTTATCATTATTATTTGTAGCAGGCTTTCTCTTAGGCCAACAACCAGCTTCCAAATCATGACATGGAAACTTATTAGTTGGGCTGGAGAGATGGCTCAGGGGTTAAGAGCACTGGCTGCTCTTCCAGAGGTCCTGAGTTCAATTCCCAGCAACCATATGGTGGCTCACAACCATCTATACTGAGATCTGGCACCCTCCTCTGGCATGTGGGCATACATGGAGGCAGAATGTTGTATATATAATAAATAAATAAATCTTTAAAAAAAAGAAACTTATTAGTTATGACTGTTTGGTCTTTTCTTATGCTTGTCCCACTAGCTCTTATAACTTAATTTAACCTGTTTTTCTTCATCTATGTTTTGCCTTGGGGTTTTTTACCTTTCTTTCAGTCTGTATATCCTGCTTTCTTGCTTCCTCTGTGTTTGTCTGACTGACTGGCCCCTGGTGTCTCCTCCCCCTCTGCCTCTGTTCTCTCGTCCCAAACCTAGATTCTTTATCCTACTTATTCTCCCTGCCTGCAAGTCCACCTATCCCTGTACTGTCTAGCTATTGGCCATTCAGCTTTTTATTAGACCAATCAGGTGCCTTAGGCAGGCAAAGCAAGGCACCTTTACATAAAAAACAAATGCAGCCTAAACAAATGTAACACACATCTTTGCCTAGTTAAAGTAATATTCCACAACATAAACAAATGTAACACATCTTTGCCTAGTTAAAGTAATATTCCATAACATAAACAAATGTAACATATCTTTGCCTGGTTAAAGTAATATTCCACACCTTTAATCCCAGCACTCGGGAGGCAGAGGCAGGCAGATCTCTGTGAGTTCGAGACCAGCCTGGTCTACAAGAGCTAGTTCCAGGACAGGCTCCAAAACCACAGAGAAACCCTGTCTCGAAAAAACCAAAAAAAAAAAAAAAGTAATATTCCACAACATAAACAAATGTAACACATCTTTGCCTGGTTAAAGTAATATTCCACAACATAAACAAATGTAACACATCTTTGCCTAGTTAAAGTAATATTCCATAACATAAACAAATGTAACACATTTTTGCCTGGTTAAAGTAATATTCCACAACATAAACAAATGTAACACATCTTTGCCTAGTTAAAGTAATATTCCATAACATAAACAAATGTAACATATCTTTGCCTGGTTAAAGTAATATTCCACACCTTTAATCCCAGCACTCGGGAGGCAGAGGCAGGCAGATCTCTGTGAGTTCGAGACCAGCCTGGTCTACAAGAGCTAGTTCCAGGACAGGCTCCAAAACCACAGAGAAACCCTGTCTCGAAAAAACCAAAAAAAAAAAAAAAAGTAATATTCCACAACATAAACAAATGTAACACATCTTTGCCTAGTTAAAGTAATATTCCATAACATAAACAAATGTAACACATCTTTGCCTAGTTAAATATTCCACAACATAAACAAATGTAACACATCTTTGTCTAGTTAAAGTAATATTTCATAACATAAACAAATGTAACACATCTTTGTCTAGTTAAAGTAATATTCCACAACATAAACAAATGTAACACATCTTTACATAGTTGAAGTAATATTCTACAACATAAACAAATGTAACACACGTCTTTGCCTAGTGAAAGTAATATTCACAACAATTAAATTATTAACTATTATTACTCTGTGTGTGTGTGTGTGTGTGTGTGTGTGTGTGTGTGTGTATGTGTGCACACACATGCAGGTCACTGCAGAGGCCAGAAGAGGGCATCGGATCCCCTAGAGCTGGAGTTGCAGACAGTTGTGAGCTACCCAAGTGGGTGCTGGGAAATGAGCAGTGTCTACTCTTAAGCACCTAGCAGTCTCTCCCAACCTGCAACCTTTCTTGTGAGTTTGAAACCCTTCAAAAGGAAGGTTGAGGAAAACAGAAGCAAAGCGTCAATACCGTGGCTCTGTTTCATTTTCATTAACCCTACAGAATCTTGTTGGGGGGCTGGGGGACTGCTATTTTAGGAGCCCTGCCCCACACTGACAGCCACACTTAAACAGCCTTCACTTGTCAGAGCTCAGTTCCTCCCTAACCTGTGAGGCCCAAGGAGCTTGGTGACGTGTAGAGCCTGGCCCAGAGCCAGGCCCTCAACTTTTGTCTGCTCTCTGGGTGCCAGCATGTGACCTGGGTGGTGATGACTTGTCACATCTAGAAGGCAGACATGAGGTTCTACTTCATGTGGCTTTTGCGGGACCTTAGGTCAGCGCAGGGACCAGATCTGGGCAGCCCTGGGCCAGACGGTGCTGGCCAGGACCTGCTGGACATTAGAATGCCCCCTACGACCTGGCATCTGACTGGGACCTCCAGGTTGGATGCAGAGCACCTGGGCGAACTCTCCTTGCTCTACAGGCAGAGCCAGATAGGAGGACTTGGATGCTATCACTTCACATTTGGGTGGAAGAAAGCACACCCTACCCTGGCCTAAGGGCAATGAGCTCATTGTGAAAAAGCCTCTTTCTGGAACCAGTCCCTTCCCCCGCTGCACACCTGTGGTTCCCTCTGGGTCACTGTACCCCACTCTCCACTAGAGACTCCCACGTGGGTGGGTTAAGACTGCCTGAGAGTAATGTGTTGGCTCCACCCCACAAGTCAAATGCTGGGGACCTGGCTGCCCAGACACCAAAGTTAGCATATGTCCCCAAAGTCTGTGGGCTAGAAACTTAGTCTCCGGAGCAGCAGGAAGAATGGGGCTTTCCGGATGGAATGGCTCCTGAGGGCTCTGGTTTACATGAGGTTTAATCACTCAGGGATTAATGTAGACTGGGTTGCCAGAGGTGTGGCTTTGTTAGAAAAGCACTGTCTTTTGCTAGCTTGTTCATTGTTGCCACATGTTATGACACAGCAAGGCCAGCATCTGTGGATGCCATGCTGCTAATATCCCTGCCAAAAAACAAAACAAAACAACAACAACAACAAAAAAAAAACCCCAAAAAACTATGAGGCAAATATACTTCTTTTTTAAAAAAATATTTATTTATTTATTATGTATACAATATTCTGTCTGTGTGTATGCCTGCTGGCCAGAAGAGGGCACCAGACCCCATTACAGATGGTTATGAGCCACCATGTGGTTGCTGGGAATTGAACTCATGACCAGGCAATGCTCTTAACCACTGAGCCATCTCTCCAGCCCAATATACTTCTTTTTAAAATACCCCAACTTGGGTATTTTGTTACAGCCACTGGCAATGAAGCAGAGCCTGGGAAGTGAGGTGTGGAGACCACGGAAGCCCCAAATGTAGAACTCAGAGAACAAGGTGAAGCCCGGGATGAGGCAGGGAAAGGTTTGGAGTGGAATCTTCCATTGAGCCCAGATATGCAGGATCCAGAACACACTTCTAAATGATGGAGGCCTTGAAGGCCGGGGGCGGGGGGGGGGGGGGATTTGTGACTTTCAGTGTTCATGGGTGACAACTGCCCTTCCCCTCTCCCAGCAAAGGATGGGTGTATCCTAGCCTTCTCCCGGTGTTCTCTCTGTTCAACACTGCAGTTAGAACACAGCATGGCGGAGACACCCACTATAGGTTCAGTTTGTAACTTTCCTTTCATGGTTAAAGTTGTACTTTTTAAAACGTTGATGCTTAGGAGCCTCCCATATCCTGTCAATTCTCTCTCTCCATCCTCTCTATCTCTCTGAGACTGTGTTAATTTACTGGATGAGAATAAGACTACTACCACAAGTTCTGAGCCAAATTTGAAGCAAGTTTTATTAAATTACTGGCCAGGACGATGGACACTGGCCAGGTCCATACCCAGGATTCCCAGAGAATAGCCTCGAATTACATTAGTCTGGGGCTTATAAGGGTAAAACCCACAGGGCTATGTATTTCCTGCCTTCGTCCAATCAGAGACAAGCATACATCCTGACATACTTCCTGCCTATGTACCTCCCTCCTGTGGTCAAGCACATCCTGTGCAGCTGCAACAACCGACCTTGTTTACAGAAGTGAAGACACTGGGCTTGTTATCTCACGTGAGCATCAGCCCCCAACACTGCAGGAAGTTGTCTGTCCGTGGGCAAGTGGGGCTCATAGGCTAGAGGAGTTTTTGTTTTATAGCTTTCTTAAGCACAGTAATTAAAACTTAAAACACAACTTTGACCCTCACAGGTCCTCCTAGCACACACAGACTGTCTTACTGTCCAGGGAAGTTTTCTCAGGGCCACAGACAAGCTGTCACCCCAGCTGTGAAAGGCTGACTGACTCAGACCTGGGCCAGCAGGGGTCTCTCAGCCCAAGTTTCCAATTAGAATCCAGCGACCTACAAGGGCTGCATCCTCCTCCTTAAGAAAGCAGAGGGGTTTTTTCCACTTAGCATGTGTGTAGCTTGCCTGGCTTCTGGTGTTTTTCCAGCAGGTTCAGTCCCAAGTGCCCGTGTCTGTCTCTGGAAGCCCCCAGCTCACTCAGCTAAAGTTGTGTGTACATGAGGCCTTTGTCAGACACCAACAGGTCTCCTGTGCACCCAACCCAGAGCTCATAAAGGTAAAGAGTAGGTCATATGACCAATCACTTGGTGGGCATCCTTTGCCTGGGGCAGCAGGGATGCTGCCCAGAGAAGACCTTGGGACCCCAGACTAGGAGACAGCAAAGATATAAAGAGTTGTCCTTTTCTCAAGGATCTAAGTGGGAGGATGGAAGAATTGGCCCAGCAGTTAAGAGCACTGGCTGCTGCTCTTCCAGAGGACCTGGCACCCGCATGGCAGCTCACAACCATTTGTAACTCCAGTTCTGGGGGTCTCATTACTCTTTTTCTGGCCTACAAGGGCACTGCACATGTGCACAGGCATGCAGGCAGCAAACAATAATAAAATAGATAGTAATTTTAAAAAAAATAGACAAATGGGGTGGAGAAGGTGACTCGGTCCGTAGAGTGTTTTACAAACACATGTGAAGCCCTGAGTTTGATCCCTGAGGAAATGCATGGGGTAAATGGAGATAGTGCACACCTATCATACAGACAGCACTTGGAAGATGGAGGCGGAAGGATCAAGAATTCTAGGTCATCCTCAGCTACACAGGTAGTTTCAGGCCAGTCTGGATTATGGCTGAAGTTATGTTTAAATTTTAATTACTGTGCTTAAGAGATCATAAAACAAAAACGCCTCTAGCCTGTGAGCCCCACTTGCCCACGGACAGGTAACTTCCTGCAATGTTGGGTGCTGATGCTCACGTGAGATAACAAGCCCAGTGTCTTCACTTCTGTAAACAAGGTCGGTAGTTGCGGCTGCACAGGATGTGCTTGACCACAGGAGGGAGGTACATAGGCAGGAAGTATGTCAGGATGTATGCTTGTCTCTGATTGGACGAAGGCAGGAAATACATAGCCCTGTGGGTTTTACCCTTATAAGCCCCGGACTAATGTAATCCGAGGCTATTCTCTGGGAATCCCGGGAATGGACCTGGCCAGTGTCCACCATCCTGGCCAGTAATTTAATAAAGCTTGTTTCAAATTTGGCTCAAAACTTGTGGTAGTGGTCTTATTCTTGCCCAGTGGAATTAATAGACCTTGTCATAGCAGGTGCTGAGACTTACTGCTCCCTGGCCTTTTCTGCTTTGTACATATACACTGCTGGCTTTGTGGTGACCATGTATACCAGAGTCTCCATGGGCCTCCACGTCTTCCAGAAACAGGGAGATAAAGGTTTGTCCCTGGTATAGTGGATAGTTCTTCTGAATTGATGACTAATCATCTGTTTGTGAGTAGACCTGGCCAGGAAGATGAGGGCAAGAGAACCAGTGTGCCCTGGCTAAGGTCTGAGTTTGCAGTCAAATGAGTTCAACTCAGTAAGCATGGACTATTGTGGAATATTACTTTAACTGTGTAAAGCTGTGTTATATTTGTTTATGCGGCATTTGTTTAATTATGTAAAGATGTGTTTCTGTTTTACCTTGCCTGCCTAAGGCATCTGATTGGTCTAATAAAAAGCTGAATGGCCAGGCCAGTAGCTAGGCAGTAGAGGGCTAGGTGGTGCTGGTTGGCAGAAGAATAAATAGGAGGACCAAGCTAGACTTGGGAGAGAGAGAGATAGAGAGATAGAGAGATAGAGAGAGAGAGAGAGAGAGGAGAAAGAGAAGAGAATGAAGGAGAAAGAAAGGAAGACGTTTGTCCTGGGCCAGAAGTCAAGCATCAAGCAGCCGCCAGCAAGCTAAACACAGAGGAAACAGGAAAGTACGGTGTACTGAATGAAAGATAAAAAGCCCTGAGGCAAAACGTAAAGAGAAACAGATTGACAAAGGGCTAAGATAAGGCTGAGCATTCATAACTAATAAGTCTCCATGTTGTGTTTGGGAGTTTGAGTCCAAAAGAAAGCCTGCTCCAGTGCCCCCATGCTGTCGTCATCACACAGGATGCCACCTCAGCAGCAGTCAAAATCATTTTTTCTTTGTTTTATCATGTGTGTAGAGGGTTGGGGATGAGTGCACGTGTGTGTGTTTACAAGTGGAGATCAGATATACAACACTGAAGAAACACTGCCTGCCTCTTTGAGGAAGGGTCTCTCATTGGCCTGAAGCTCACCAATTAGATTGGACTAGCTGGCCAGTGAGTTCCGGGGATCCTCTTCTCTCCATTTTCCCAGTCCTGGGATAATAAACCACATGTCTGGGATTTTATGGGGGTGCTGGGGAACTGAACTCAGGTCCTTGCGCTTGCAAGGTGAGCACTTACCATCAGAGCCACACACCCCAGCCAGTCCCTCCCTCATGTTCTGACCCATTTAGGGGGTGCTCATAATTCCAGGGGGTGAGGGTCGGATCACTCACAACCTCAGTTGTCCCTTTTGATTAATGAGAAAGCAGAAGTTCAGAGGAATTGATGAATATATCCAGAGTCACAACCAATGGGAGGAGGTGCTGGGATCTGGTCCACGAGCCTCCACTCCAGTCTTGGGGTATCTGCTGCTCGTTATAGATATCCTACTGCATTTCACATCTGGCGAGAGGCAGAATTCTCCTTTTCTTAAGATACAGACTAGTACTGCTTTGGCCCAAAGTGCAGCGATCAGAAGCATTGGTGGGTAGTACGCTGCTATAATCCCTCCTAGCTCCCCATCCCATGCTGGTCATGTCCCGGTTTCTCATCGCAAACCTCCACAGAGAGCACTTATAGGGCTCGGACATACTTGATCATGTGAACCATTTTCCAGCTGTGGCTCCTGATGATTTCCAGGGCTTATTATAAATAATCCTCCTGTGAATGCCTTCGTCCATCACTGTGCATCACCGGAGCAAATTCTGCAAACAGAATTACTGACTTAAACGGTAAGAACGTGTTCGGATGGACTGCTGCCCCAGCTATAAACTGTTTTCCAGAAGGCCTGTGCCAGTCTGCACGGCTGCCTCCATTTAAGGGCAGTGGGACAAGACAGAGGCCACATGACAAGCTAGGGCTGTGTTAGGCGGCAGGGCTAAGGGGAACTCATACAAACACAGTGCTACGCTCTCAAGGGCAGTGAGCAGGTGGAGTTGCCCGCGGTCAGGGTGGGACTGAGGGGTCACCACAGTTTGTCTGCCTGTCTTCAGGAGAGAGCACTGAAAACAAAGCCTCCAGGGAGCTAAGGGTTTCTCTCAGAAGCCTGGGGATGGCCCTGTGGCAGCTTCAGGGTGGTGTGGCAAGCCCTCCGTCCTTCAGGTAAACACCTGCTGGGTGGTGTTCTCTATAGGTGGGTGTCTACTCAGTGCCTTGCTCCCTCCTTATACCTGTGTCATCTCTAAGTGACCCTCAGGGTGATATGAAGGCTTTCCCGGAAAAAAGAAAAGAAGAAACTAGCTCATCACCTGGCCCGTCTGAGTGTCCGGGGAGTGTTGGCTGTATTTATTATAACTGTTCATCCCCTGCTGCAAGACTCACTGAGTTCTCAGCACCCACCCTGGGCTCAAGATCTCTGGATTCAGTTCCTGGGGAAAGAAGCTGCCTGGTGCATCTTGGGAATAGTCAGTGGAGGATGGGAGCACACTACCTTCCTCAGGTGCCCCTTCAACAAGAGTTGTGGGTAGGAACCTGAGACATTTGCTCATCCTGTCATTTAGGAGTTAAGGTCTTTCACTCTATACTGAGGGTGAGGCTGGGCACACGTATGGTTCTAGATTTAATGTGTGCCTCGTCAGCTCAAATTAAATACCTCTGTGCTTGGGGAAAAGAGATCAATTACATTTGCTTGTTTGATAGGCACTTGCTGGGCATCGCCCATGGGGACAAGCTGTCTGCAGATAGAGTGTGGCCATGCAGTGGGAATCACTTTGGGTAGTGACACTGTGCACAGCTTAAATTTTTTTTTGGAAGTGGTGGGGATGGACACAGGAACATCACATAGGCTAATAGTCTACCCTTGTGCCTCTCCCCCAGCCCCCAAAACATTTTTATTTTATTGATTTACTATAAATAAACATGTGCTCTTAAAAAAAATCTAGACCAGGACTGGAGGGATGTCTCAGTGGTTGAGAGTGCTTGCTGATCTTCCCAGCATCCTCATGGGATTGCTCGCCAGCTCCCGCGGATCTGACATCCTCTTCTGGCCTCCGAGGGCACATCCACACATGTGTATTTACTCCCACAAGGGCATATATATTAAAAATATCAAAAACACATACTTTGAATTTAAAAAAAAATCAACACAGGAAGCTGGTGACGTGGCCCGGCAGACACCCGTGGAACAATCCTGAGAACTCATATTGTAGAAGAAGAGACTTGGCTTCCATAAATTGTTCCCTGACCCTTACAGGGTACACACACAAATAAGCATAATAAATGTTTAAGGAAAACAACAGAGCACCATTGAGATGGTTCAGTGGGTAAGACACAGTCACCAAACCTGACTACTGAACTCCAGCTCAGGAACCCACAGCAAGATGGATGGAGAGACCAGGCTCTACAGAGTGGTCCCCTGACCACACATGCATGTGCTTTGACACATGAGCCTCCACCACACACACTGTGTGTGTCTGCACACACATGCACAATATAATAAAACACTAAAAATCAATATGCCCCTATATAATACTCACCCAGATATTGTTCAAGCAGGAAGGTGGCCATGAGTACTGCAGCACTAGTGAGCCTGGTGATGTTGTGCTCAGTGAAGGAAGGACAAGCGGCTGTGATGTTGTGAGTCACTTAAAGCATCCAGAGGAGAGAAATCCCTTGAGACAGCCTTTGCTGACATTGCTGAGGACTGGGGGCAGTATAGGGCAGGGTACTATTAACAGGATGGGGCTTCTTTGTGGAGCAATGACATTTTCTGGAATTAGAGGTGTTGGCTACATCACGTTGTAAATGTACTAAAAGCCCCTGATGTATAAGCATGAAAAATGAACGACAGTATCTGATTGATATCTCAATAATACCATTTTTAAATTCTGCATGTATTTGTTTTCACTTATTTTATGTGTGTTTGCCTGCATGTATGTATATGCATCACATGTGTGTCAATGGTGCTATTTTCTTAATAGAATCTTTTATGTTTTTACAATTTCACACATGTAAACAATGCATCTTGATCATATGACCTTAAAGCCCCTTCCAACTCCCTTAGACCCCCCAAACCTCCCTCCCAGTCTTCTCGAGCACCCCTAACACATCTTCTCCCCCTTCACATTCTCTCTGTTTCTCTGGATAAGATATTACTGGTTTATTTTATGTGTGTGAGTGAGTCCTTTGCCTGAATGTCTGTATATGTAGCATGTGCACAACTGGTGCCCACAGAGATCAGAAGAGGGCATCAGATTCCCTAGAACTGGAGTTACAGATGGTTGTGAGCCACCATGTAAGAGCTGAGACCTGAACCCGTGTCCTCTGCAAGAAGAACAAATGCTCTAACCAGTGGGTCATTTTCTTAGCTCTCAACACGTTTATTTGGGGAGGGGGATGGCAGAGTCTTCAGCAGCCAAGATAGCCCCCACTCACTATGTAGCCGAGAATGATCCTGAATGCTGGGATTCCAGGTGTGGAATCTCACTAGATCTAGTCAATGCATTGCCGAGGATCAGACTTGTGTATATGAGACAAGTTACTCTGCCCGCCCTTCCATTTTCTTTTCAAATTACATTTAAAAAGAGAAAAATAAGCCCCTGTTCTAGAATGTTCTCTCTCCCTCTAGACTCAGTCACTGACTCCACCCACAGGTTGCCCTAGTCACAAGAACCAGTCCAAGCCAGGTTCACAACCTTTTCCACTACAACGCACCTGGAGCTTTTTCTTTTTTGGGGTTCACTCTTTCCTCTGGGCTCAGACACAGCTCTGCTGCTTCAGCCTCTGGAGTGCTGGGACTGTAGGTGTGTACACCGCACTTGGCTTATGCTTGTATCTTTGGGTGCTTCCCATATACTTTCCAGTGCTAGCTTCAGAGTTTCGCATCTCAGAGTAAGGTCTTTGATCCATTTTGAGTGGATTTTTTTTAATGCAGGATGAAAGATCCATTTTTATTCTTTTTCATGTGACTATCCAGTTTCCCCAGCATCATTTGTTCAAGAGACTTTTTTTCTCGAGTGCATGCCTTTGACAACTTTATAGACGATCAGTGGCTGTGGCCGCGTGGGTTTGTTTTGTTTCTTGATCCTTTATTCTATTCCATTGGTCTGTATGTCTGATTTTATCTCAGCACTGTGCTGGTCTGTTTTTTTTTTGTTGTTGTTGTTGTTACTCTGGCTCTATAGTATAGTTTGTAATCAAGTCTGAGGATATCCCTGCCATTATTAATTTTTTTAGGATGGCTTTGGCTTGTGTGTGTTTCTATATGAACTTTAGGATTGTTTATCCTATGGCTGTGAAGAAAGAATGGCATTAGAACCTTGATGAGGATCATGTTGAGTCTGTAGATGTCTTTTGATAATATAGACATTTTTAATGTATTGTCGCCCCCCCCTTGCCCCCGAAACAGCTAGGTCTGGAACTCACTCTGTAGACCAGGCTGGCCTCGAACTCACAGAGATCTGCCTGCCTCTGCCTCCCGAGTGCTGGGATTAAAGGCATGCATCACCACTGCCTGGCCATTTTCAGTGTTTTACAGCTTTCATTAGAGAATTCTTTCATCTCCTTGGTAGGGTTCATTTCTAGGTATCTTGTTTCTTTGGGGCTACGGTGAGTGGGGTTCTTTTTCTATTTCTTTCTCAGTTCATTTAATATAGATCATTATTTATTTTTGCAGTACTAGAAAACAAGTCCGGGTCTCTGTGCTCACCAACTAATCATCCTACCACTGAGCTCCACTGCATGCCTGACAGTCCTACAGTCCTGCTTTAAACTCTAGCATCTGCCCATCAGAGCTGTCATCTGAAACTCACCTGCCCCTAGGATCACAAAGAGAGCCAGCCCTACCTCGTAATCAGTATTTACTCAGAAGACTTTTGGGCTATTTTCTGATTTATATGCCTTATTCTAGAACTTTATTTTTCCTTTTCTCCATTTCCTTTTTCTTTTCTTCTTCTTCTTCTTTTTTTTTTTTTTTGATTTTTTTTGAGAAGGGGCCTCATGTAGCCCAGGCTGCTCTCCATTTGCTATGTTAGTTAAGAATAGCCTTGAACTTCTGAAGGTCTATCTCCTGAGTGTTAGGATTACAGGTAGGCATCACTATATCTGGTTAGTGCAATTCTACTTTGCTTTCTGTGGCTGTTATCAAACACCCACCAAAAGCAACTTGGGGAAGAAATGGTTTATGTGGTTTATAGGTTACAGCCCAACACAGAGGGAAGCCAAGGCAGAAGTTTACGGTAGAAACCTGGAGGTCGGAACCAAAACGGGAACCACAAAGGAACACTTCTTGTTTGCTCAGCCAATGTTCTTTTTGTTTGTTTGTTGTTTCAAGGCAGGGTTTCTCTGTGTAGTGTTGGAGTCTGTCGGGGAACTTGCTCTGTATTCCAGGCTGGCCTCGAACTCATAGAGATCACCTGCCTGTGCCTCTTGAGTGCTGAGCTTAAAGGTGTGTGCCACACAGCCTGGCCAGCTTGTATTCTTATATAACCCAAGACTACCTACCCAGGAGTGGCACTGCCCACAGTGGACTGCCAAAATAAGCCATCACTGCTTCATTTCCTGTTAGGTGAGCTTTCTACCAACAGAGCTACACACTCAGCCCACGGTTCAGAGAATTCTAAGGGTGCCTCATTGTTGACAGGAAGCACGATTCCTCACTCCTTCCTGTAGCAGGGTAAGGTCATTGCGGAAGTGGTAGGTGACCCTGTGCCACCCAGTCCACTTCCCAAGGCTTTCCCCAGGAAGAATGCCTATCATGGAGAGTGAGATACAGGACCAAACAACACTGTGGCATGGCCATGCCCCTGCTATCATCCCCCAAACTGAAGCTCAGGCGCCTACCTGCCCCCATATTAGGCCACTCACTGTTCAATGGTTGTTCTTTGTCCTGCCTCATCCCTCCTCAGATCTCAGGGAGGACTTCCTGGTACCTCCTGGCCACTCGCTCTGGCTTTCTGGGATCTGTTCTCCAGAACTGTCTCCTCCCATATGTTGCAACTACCAGGGTGTCCTCTGAGATGGTCCCAGGGAAGACTTAGAGAATTATTGCCTGTGCTAGACCTGAGTTCTAGACAGACTGCTATGCCTGCACAGTGAGTCCTGCCCCAGACCTGGGGACCGGCTTCCTACTGGCAACACCGACTCCTCTCTCTAACTAAGGCTTCATGGGCTCTGGTATGCAAAGGACAGCAGGATTGGCCTGTCCTCCCGGGCTCCTTCCCTTATTTGAAGTTTTCTGAGCACTTACTGTGTGCTGACAGTGTAGGATATGACCACTACACTCACCCATGAGTGAGCAGACAGCATGTCCTCTGCATGGGCAGATGTGTCTTCAGGTGTCTGGCCTTGGGGGCTCTTGTCACCTGGGGGCTCTTAGGCACTGAGGTCGTGAGGGCTGAGGAGGCTTAGGTGAAAACTACAGAGGGAGTCACTGTAGTCCTTCTTGTGCAGTGATAAAGGTGAGAGACTGCCTGGGAGCAGCCTCTGAATCCTCATCTCCAAGGGGAGGGCACCTCGAATACAGTTCTCATCGAGCATTTAAAGCAGAAGCTGTATCTAGGGCCCCAGGTAGATGCTTTCTGCAGGGTGTCCCCATGACCTTGATTTGTGAGCCCATCAGGAAGACAGACTCAGAGATGTCCAGAGACCTGAATTAGAGCACAAAGAGAGCCCCTGGCTTCTAAATTCGATACAAGGGACCCCTTGATTCTATATGTTGGAATTCCAGGGCCTGTTAGTCCTCACAAAGAGATCAGTGGCTTTATCCAGTAGTTTCATAGCTGTGAACTCTGAAGACCAAGGGCTGGCATAGGGAATGAGTTCTTCATCATAGGAGGTATATAAACATGGCTGTGCAAAAGCACCCCCAGGAGTTAGACAACACATGGTGCCCAGTCAGACCCAGGCTCCCACTGACCAGTCGCAGCCTGGATTGTACCCCAGGTTTGTGGGTAGGGTCCTAATTCTTCACATACATCTATGAAGGTGTGGGGGGCAGCAGCTGTAGAGATGGCTGAGGTTTCTCTGTGTAGCCCAGGCTGGCCTCAAACTTGCAGTGATCTTCCTGGCTCTGCCTTCTGAGTGCTAGGGTTATAGGCATGCACCACCATGCCTCTACTGTGTGTTGTAAGTGGCTGGTTGCTTTCATCGCTAGTGACCCAGCAGGTATATATGCCGCAGGCTTTTGCTGTGTTCTGCTGGAAGCAGGAGACAGGCAGACTAGTGAGCGTTGACCCCAGCGTGAGCTGAGCTCCTTCTACCGTGATTTCTCTTACATAGTCCTTCCATATACCTTCTCTGCACAGGCCAGGACTCAAAGGGACTTTCCTGGAGGGGTTGGGCAGTCCATTCTGTAGGCTCAGGTTAGGAGAGGCAATGCTGGGATCTTTAGCTTCCTTAGGGAAGATGTAAAGGTCCTCGCCCATCCTCTGCTCCAGCCTGACACCTGCGGGGAAAATAGGGCCCCTCAGGGTCCACAGTCCTGCGGACGATTTCCAAAGATCTCCAGGGCCCGGCGTCTGTCTGGGGCAGGAGCCGCAGGTGGAAGCCTTGGGGAGCATCTCGCAGGTGTCGGGGCTCAGGCGCGGCCAGGTGGGCGTGTCTGGCCCCGCCCCGCGCGCAGGCCTTGGGAGGGTGGGACGAACGGAAGCCCCGCCCTCCCCGCGCTCTTGGTCGGAGCCGGTGCGGGAGCGGAGGCGCGCGGAGCCGGCAGGAGCACGCGGGAGCGCGGCCCCGCAGCGGCCCGGCCCGAGGGAGCAGCACGCAGGAGCAGAGCGGTCTGGCGACCCCCGCCCTAGCAAGGACCCCGCCCCAGCGCAAAGAGGCCTCGAGAGCGGACTCCGGCCCCGAAGCGCGGCCTCGCCCGCCTCGCTCGCCCGGATCCCTGGGCTGCGGGCATGGACAGCGCCCGCTCGCCCTGTGAGTATCGAGCCCTCCCGCCCGCCGCCTTTGTGTGCGCGCCGCGCCACCGCAGCCCCCTCCCCGCGCGCCCCGGGCCCGCGTCCTTTGTGGAACCGGCTCTTATCCGGTGCTTCCCCCTGCCCCGGGCCTCCTTGTCCCCTCCTCAGCCGCCCGTGGGACAGCCCAGCAGGGTCGCTCCCGGGCTGGCCTTGACCCCTTTCTCTAGTCTCTGTAGGTAGCCCTTCCGTAGCTCCTGTGGGCCCTCTGGGACACCTAGCAGGTCGTCCCTCCTGGAGTCCCCGGGATAGCCCGAATCAGGCCGTGTTCGTGGCTTGGGGCTGAGAAGAGCCGGGCATCCCCTTGCCCTCCGCGTTTCGGGGTCCCGTCTGCAGTCCGGCTCCCCGGAGCCCGCGGGGGACCGCCCGGCAGGCCACTTCTGCGGCGGGGCTGGGCAGGGCGCGGGCCCAGGGGCGGCGCTGTCTCATCCCGCGACCCAGGCAGGTGCGGCGGGGCTGGCGCTCACGCGGGGCCCGTGTGTCCTTGGCCCGCAGAGATGGACGGCGATGGCGGCCGCCGAGACGCCCCCAACGCGCTGATGGAGGCCGGGCGCGGCACGGGGTCGGCGGGCATGGCGGAGCCGCGGGCGAGGGCGGCGCGGCTCGGGCCCCAGCGCTTCCTGCGGCGCAGCGTGGTGGAGTCGGACCAGGAGGAGCCGCCGGGCCTGGAGGCGGCCGAGACGCCGAGCGCGCAGCCCCCACAGCCCCTGCAGCGCCGGGTGCTTTTACTCTGCAAGACGCGCCGCCTCATCGCGGAGCGCGCCCGGGGCCGTCCCGCCGCGCCCGCGCCTGCCGCGCCCGCAGCGCCATCTGGCTCTTCGGGTGCCCCCTCGGACCCCGGTCCGGAGCGAGCGGCCACGCAGGAGCCAAGCCCAGATCCCACCACCGCCTCAGCCACAGCCGAGCCGGCCCCCGACGGCGGCCCGCGGCAGGAGGAGGCGCCAGCCCCAACCCAGGAGGACGCTGGAGCTACCGAGGCGAAGCCCGAGCCCGGGCGTGCACGCAAGGATGAGCCTGAGGTGGAGGAGGACGACGAGGACGACCTCAAGGCCGTGGCCACCTCCCTGGATGGCCGCTTCCTCAAGTTCGACATCGAGCTGGGCCGAGGCTCCTTCAAGACGGTCTACAAGGGACTGGACACGGAGACGTGGGTGGAGGTGGCATGGTGTGAACTGCAGGTGAGTGTCGGTACCCACAGGTGGGCTGTCCGCAAATGCGTCCTTGGGTGTGTCCTTGCTCTTGCACAGGGCTTTAGCAGCCCTGGGGATGGTGATGACTGGTATTGTCACCCCCTGTGTGGGTGTCCCGCAAGACATGTGTCATGTGTATGGAAACCCTGTTGGTGCTGTTTCTGGACCTGTCACAGGTTGAGGCTTGTCATCTTGGAGGTCAAGGCTGACTATGTGCTGTGCCAAGTTGTGCCCACGGTGACAAAGACACTGTAGTGGGCAGTGGAGCTAGGTCCTGTTAGCCCCTGCCCCTTGGAGGTCCTCAGAACCCACTTTTATTGACTCAGTAGACACTGGAGGTCGTGAGAGAGAAGGCAGCGTCTGGGCCCTTTTCTAGATGGCTTGGAAGCTCCCAGCTGTCCTCAGATTAGCATCTTCCTTTGCCCTGTAAGATGTAGGTGTGATAGCTGCAGATGCCTGCAAGGGCTTCCTCTGACTCAGGAGTGATGCTTGGTGGCTTGGGGCCCTGCTGGCCAAGGCCTAGAAGCCCTGTCAGCAGCTTCCTTGTGCTCTAAGAGCCTGGTTTGTTCGCAAATGAGGTGTGTGAGTGAAAACCATGAAAAATGCCTGCCTTCTCTCTTTTTCTCTCCCCCTTCCTCTCCCCTTCCCTCTCTCCCCTACTCCCTGTTATTCCTTCCATCTCTATTTCTATCTCTGCCTCTTTTTCCCTTTCTTTTTGGAAGCAGAGGCTCAGCATGCATTTTTCATAACCTTGCCCTCACGTTAGCTGTATCAGGCCTGGCCCTGAAGATTATATAAACCGCAACCCTAGCCGTCCTGGGGCCAGCCTTGGAAGAGGAGGCAGCTCCTGTCACAAGGGGTGTTTACAGTCCCTCCCTTACTGGGAGGGAGGGGCAGCTGTCAGGCAGGGGCCAGCTGGGAGAGTGCTGGCTGGTGGTGTAAGCTTACCCTGCTGGCCTGTAAAGTTAGCTGGCCTTCCAGGGCTGGTGCATCCTGGGCAAGCCTGGGTGAGCTGGGTGCCAGGGCTGCCATCCACCGAAGGATGCCTGCACTTTGGGCCCAGAAATGGGATTCAGGTGCCATGTTCTTGCGCCTGCAGGGTGCTCAGCATGCGTGTATGAGCTGGGCTCATTTCGAAGGTGTTTGAACTATCAGTCATTCAAAGCCCTTGTCTCCTCACTGCCCTTCGATTCTGTCATGACAATACGGCGTTTCATGAGAGTCAGTGGTGTCTTTGGGGACTTTCAGCAAGAGTTGAGGTTCTTTCTCTCTCAGGGTTCCTATGAGAATCACCCCTGTCCTTTGCCTGGCATGTCCTAGACCTTGCAGAGAGGCAGCCTTGATGGTGCAGAATGGGTGTGGGTGGTGGGGAGCATGGCCTATGGCTCAGGATCTGGGAGTGTGCCCAGTGCCCCTGCCACCTGAAAAGGCACAGAGGAGAGGATTCAGAAGGGGAGATGATTCTCTGTTCTGGAGAACGGCATGATTCTTGGCTCCCCATTTTCCTGCTCTTGCCAGATGACTGGTGTGGCTCTCTGAGCACCTGCTGGTGCCACTACTATGGAATGTCACTAAGGGTAGAGGTCAGAGAAGGTGCTATGGCTGGCTGGATAGGAGATAGACTTCCATAGTCCAAGCCTGCCTATCTGACCGGGGTATTGGGGGGGGCACTCTTGTTAATTCCCCTTCCCTTTAAGGCAAGACATGTCAGTCTTGACCTTGTTGTGGGTGGGGCAGCAGAAGGTGAGACCTGACTGGTAGCCTAGGGTCTTTGGATAGTTGGCTCTAGGTCAAAATGGGGTAGCTTTTGGACTTTAGTGCTATCCCTTGCTTGGGGAGACTGGAACCCCCCAGTAGGAAGGGAAGCCGTCCTCACACCTGTTTCAGTGAGTGATGCTGTTCATGTTCAGCTCAGGCTGCCATGCATGATATGGGGTCACCTTCCTCTATCTGACCCACCCTGGGAAGGCTCACATGACAGGGACCTCGACCAACTTAGAGCCCTCTAGATGAGAGTCCCCACATCTTAAGTCATATCGATGATGGGATCATTGAATGACTGCTTGATATCAACCAGGAGGTGGCTAGATGTCGCAGGATTTGGGAGGATGGCAGAAGCCTGACTGAGCATGGGAGAAGCCCACCCAGTTGCCCTTGTGTGGTGTCCTGGGCTGAGGAGATAGTGGGGCAGCAGGATTCTATAGATACCCAGATCAGGCTAGGAGAGGGGAACCAGAGTCCTGGTCCTGGGTGGGGGTGTGATCCCCATCCATCATATGCACGCCAGCAGGGTATGGGCTATAGGTTTCCTGGTGTTGGACCCAGGAGAGAGCCTTGTTTATCCACCATGTACTGGGTTCTTCCCGAACCTCTGAAGTCTCCAGTGTTTCCAACTGTTGGGGAGGGTTCCTGGACTTTGGATGGCATGGTGAAGGGAGGGTCTGCCAGGACGTTGTTTTCCTCCAGGGGAGGTTAGCCTCCACTGCCTTCTCTGGACACCCAAAGGGCTACGGGCTGTTTACTCAGGTGCCTGCTGAGTGACTGCTTCCTTTCCTCACCCCCAGGGGTGGGCCTAGCGAGGCCTCCACAGTGGTAAACGGCTGGAAGTCTCTTTCCAGGGTTCCCTGCCAAGGGGCGGAATCAACACAGTCACAGGCCTTGTGAGTAGCTTAGAGGACACTGGGTTCCCTTTAGTGACTCCGTGTTGAAAGGGTTTGACAGGGAGAGCGGTATGTGCTTGTTCCACATCAAGGGCAGGAAGATGGCCCACCTTCTCAACTGCAGACATGCCGAGCTGGAGCCTGGATTTTTTTTTTTTAAGCTGGGGGTGGGGAGGCATTTAAAAATATTTTTACCCCGTTGTCTATTGTTTGAATGCACTTTACTCCTGCTAGTAGAGCTCCTTACAGTGGCAACGGAGGAAGCAAAATCATGCCCAGAATCCTCCTTCCTCATCCTTTTCCCCTGCTTTCTGGGAACTCAAATGTCCCCTGCTGTGTGCCCCAGTGTGCCACAGAAGTCCTGCTGTGTGCTGCTATGGCAGGGAGGGAACTGTCTCTAAGAGGGGTCTGAGCCAGGTGTAGGTCCTTTTGTGAAGTGGAGGTGCGCATCCCTTGTTCCTGGTAAGCTCATCTTGCCCCTAGCAGAATGGTCTGAGGCCTAAGGAGGAAGTGTGGGGGCGGGAAGCTTTGTCTTCTCAGCCCTGCCTAAGCCTTGCTTGCTAAGCAGGGAGGAGACAGCCTCAGGGTGCTCCAGCCCCTAAGTGGGTCCTGCTGTGTGTTATGGGCACCTAGAAGAGCTGTGTGCTCTCACCTCATGCTCTGGCTAGATGTACAGTGTCTTCAGCTGCCAGTGCTGGGAGCAGGTGTCCACCAAGGGCTCATCCTGTGTGGCTTATGCCTTGGAAGACAACTCAAGTACCCCTGAGACTTTTTAAAGGGTCCTCTCTGCCTTCACGGTGCATCTCTCGTCCCTGGCCCCATGGTGTGGGAACAGGAGGCAGTGAGCCACCATCCCAGCAGGCAGTGGTGCTTTGTAGGGAGAGGACACTCCGAGACAGCCTGGCCTGATTTGGCTGGCGGTCACCTGGCCTTCTTCCTCTCTTTTTGTTTTTTTAATCCCCTGAGTGCCTAATTTTATTCAAAGAGCTATAATTGACAACTGGTCTGTGTTAGCGCTGAGCTCACCTCCTTCATGCATGCTGACCACAGCCTTGGTTTGGTTGGTGGGAAAGGTTGGCTCTGGCTGCCTGAATGGCCTGTGGGTATGGCTTTCCCATCAAGTGTAGAAATGTGGGCACCTGTACTTGGGCCCCTCCCCCCATCCTCACTCCTGAGTGGTGGTGCGAGGTGTGTGCAGCGAGCCACGTGGTCGGCTACGGTGAACAGCAGACCAGGCTACGGCCATCGTTCCTGGAGTGTGAAGAGGCCAGGCACCCGTAGAGGCAGGTGCTTCGACAGATGGATGCAAACCTGATGGGTGTTCTCAGAGGCTCAGGCCTTTGCAGGTACCCGGCTGAGTCTGATTTAAGGCCAGATCTCCGTGTGACTCAGGCAATGATGGATCTTTCTCTTCTCAGTCCCCATTGAGGACCCGTCTCACCCGTGAGGGTAAAAGGGCACGTGCCGTTTGTCTGACCTGCTGTCCTTGAGCTGGTGTTGCTACAGCTCTGGTTTCCCAGATGCCTGTGAGGCAGCTAGATCCACTTCCCGTGGCGCTGGCCTGGGACACTGTGCAGATAGTCGCATCTCTCTCTGTTCTGTCCGCGTGGGCCCTCTAGGACATTGTTGAGCGCTGAACCCTGGATTTCCCTCCTGTTAAACATGGACAGGGTGTGCAGTCCTAAGACTGAGGCCCAGGCAACCTAAGGTAGTTACTGAGATAGCAGATAGGCCAGGTGGAGATTTGGGGAGGGGCCACTGAGGCCTGGAGGAGTTCAAGGTGATGTGTGATTGGCTGGGCCCTGAACTGGGAACAGCCACAGAGCCTGGGTGTGGGCATGCTGGCAGTGAGAATTGGGCTGGTGACTGCAGGGTCCAGAGGCGTCTGAGGCAAGGATGGCTCCTGTGTACTTGGCCACGTGAGGACCGGGCAGGCTTTGAAGCTTCATGTTTGTAGGGTGCCAGGTAGGGCAAGGCTCTGCGGATGAGTTGCTACCCAAGAGATAACCTCAAGAAAAGGGAAGATGATGGTCTTGAACAGTGGTTCTCAACCTATGGGTCATGATGCCTTTGGGAGGGTCACATATCAGATATTTACGTCACGATTCATAGCAGTAGCAAAATTACAGTTATGAAGTAGCAACAAAATAGCTTTATATGGTTGGAGTTCAGCACAACATGAGGAGCTGTATTAAAGGGTCGCAGCATTGGGAAAGTTGAGAGCCACTGTTCTAAAGGATCTAAATGACCCCGGTCAGTAGTGCAGACTTCTATGCTCATTGGTCAGGTTGGCTTTTGTTCAGTCTGGCCCCTAATTCCAGGCCTGGGACCACCCCAGCGAATGGATCAGGTCATGAGCCAGGAGACACAGAGAAATGTCTGCAGATCTGAGAATGCTGTGGTGGGGACTTCGAAGACTTGTGGGAGGAAGGAGTGAATCATTTGGACTGGACACCTGAGTAAAGGCCCAGAACGGGAGTCCTTGCATAGATGGCAAGGCAGTTAGATGGGCCCCAAGGGCAGCCTGGAGGCGTGGTCAGGACTTTTGTCAGGGTGTTCTGAGCAGAGGAGAGGGCAAGAGTACATGGCAGGGAGCCAGCCAGGAGGGTAGGGCGGAAGGCAGGGTCAACTCTGGTGTACTTGATTGTGTTAGAGCGCGATTTGAAGGTGGAGAAGGTGGGAGTGGAGGACATGGTGGGGACTTGTACCAGCAGAATACAGGACCAAGTTTTGCTGGCAGAACCTGCTTTTGGGAGCTTCAGGTGTAGATGCAGCCATGGAGCGTGAGGTGGGAGGTCGTGGTGGTGGTAGTGTGTGTGGGGTGTCTGAGCTCTAGTGGAGGCCAGGCCTGAAGGGAGGTTCTTAGAGGCCCTGCCTGTTCTGGTGGCGCCTCAGGACAGGTGTGAGTTCTGTCCATTGTCATACAGGAGGGGAAAGGGTTTCCTCACGGCGTGTGCTGTCACAATAAGGAAGTACATATACTGTGACCTCTGTTGTCATTCTCGAGCCTTCTATGTTGCTAGCCAGCTATCCAAGACAGCTTCACAGTCTGAGCAGTGCTGGGCTGTTTGGCGTGTTCAGCGCTGGCTGCTCACCTTCCAGAAAGCTCAGTCTTACTTGTGGTTCTTCTGTGCCCTGTGGGTGTCTCTCAGGGCTTGTGGCTTGGACCTGGCTTTGGGCCGAGGCTGCAATGTGTTCAGTGTGAGTGCACAGGGCCCAGGTTACTGCAGTAATGGAGGAGAACTTGACCTGGTCCAGTGGAGGTTTAGGCTGTATGTCTGGTCTCCTTTGTGGTCTGCCCTGGGCCAGCAGCTGCGGTGAAACCCTTGTGTCTTTTTGCAGAGCTGAGATAGATCTTAGGGCCTCAGCTAGTGCTGCCCTGAGCAGTGGTAGAAAGGGGGCTTTGGGAACGTATAACCAGGTAAGATATGCGACCAAAGATTCTGGCCCTATACACATAGATACTGTGTGTGTGTGTGTGTGTGTGTGTGTGTGTGTGTGTGTGTTGGGGGGCTTGCCATCTGGTGGGTACCTGCTACTGAGCCTTAGTGTTTTTACCTTGGGGTAGGGGCACGATACGATGCTGGCCAATTCTCAGAACTGCATCCCATAGAGCATATGGATGGACCTACATTGACTCTCTTCCCACCTTCATAGTAAACAACAGTTTGTAGCTATGGAGGGCGAGTTGATCCTGGCAAGGCTGAGCCCCAGTTCCCACCTTGGGGTGGGGGAACAGAGCCTGGGGTGCTGGGCTGTACCAGCCTCAGCATCCAGGTTGCAGATAAAGGCCAGGGCAAGAAGCACAACAGCTGGGGTTTCCGAAGGCAAGTCAGAACCTGGATATGGCCTCTGATACCCCAGGGCTGCAGGCTTCTGCAGGCTGGGGCGGGTGGCTGCAAACTCCCTGCTTCTCGGCGTTTTAAAGTCCAGTTTTGTTGTTGGTTCCCAGACCATTGAATTACTACTTCCAAGGTAGCATTCATTAAATATATGTAGCAAGTCTTTCTCTGTCCTGCTAGACAGCTCCCAAATAATGACACGGAGACTTATTATTAATTATGAAAACCCAGCCTTAGCTTAGACTTGTCCTACTAGCTCTTATAACTTAAATTAGCCTCCTTCTATTAATCTGTTTTACCGTGTCACTTTTTACCTTTCTTTCATTCTGTATATCTGACTTCCATGTCTCGTTGGCATCTTGCTGACGTAATTTGCATGCTTAGATGATGCTTGCCGGTTTCTCTCTCTGCCTGGAAGTCCTGCCTATACCTCCTGCCTCGCTATTGGCTGTTCAGCTTTTTATTACACCAATCCCAGCACAGCCGTACATTGTCACACAGCGTACAAATATCCCACAACAAATATATATTAGAACTGTGGAAAAGAATAAAAGAGAAGCAATCGAGAAAGTGTGGTGTTGAGAGAAGGGTAGACAAATCAGAAGAATAGAAGAGAGAGCCTAGAAGGCCCACACAGAGAAAGTTGATGGCTCTGATAAGGCAGCTCTTTTTAATAGAGTAGTGAGAGGCTTTTCAACAAATGGTGCTGGGGACAGGTGGACTTTCAAACCCAGGGCTGTGGCTCAGCACGGTGCTTGCCAGGTGAGGCGCTAGGATCCATCTCAACTCTGCAAAAAGACACAAATAAAATAAAAGTTAAAGAACATACACATTTGAGACCAACAGCAAGCCACATAGGACCTAGAGTGCATGCCCTTCTGAAGAATCAACCTAAAAAGGATCACATCTAAGTCTAAAATGCTCAGAAGCTGGACAAAATCCCAGGAGATCTTGGTTTTGGCCATGACCTTTTAGATGCCTCACCTAAGGCACAGCCTGTGACAAATAATTGATAAGCTGAGCTTCATTAAAATTAAAATCTTGTCTGTGAAAGACACAGTCAAGAGGATGAAAAGAGCAGCCACGAACTGGAAGAGACTGTTGACCAATACCTCAATAAAGGAATCCAAAACATACAGAGAAGTTTTCAGAACTCAGCAATAAGAAAATAACCAGACTGAAAAAAATAATAAGGTGTTGGTGGTATAGTCAGGAGGCAGAGGCAGGCTGGTCTCTGTGAGTTCAAGGCCAGCCTGGTCTACAGAATGAGTTCCAGGACAGTCAAGGTTACACAGAGAAACTCTGTCTCAAAATAAATAAATAAATAAATAAATAAATAAATAAATTTTATTAATTAAAAAAAATGTAGGCTAAAGGCCTAAATGGACACCTGTCTGAGGGAATGCTCATACGGCCACTAAACATGAAATTATGCTTAGTATAGTGTGTTGCCAGGGAGAGGCAAACTTAAGTCCCAATGAGAACACACCGAACCCCTATTAGAATGGCGAAAGCCAGAACAGCTGACACCACCACCTGCTAATGAGGACATGGAGCAACTGGAGGACTCCCTCATCACGATGGGAATGGAAAGTGGCGACCCAGCAATCTTCCTCTCAGTATTTACTCTGTCTCGCATTGAAAGTTACAAACCCACATTAAAAACCTGTTCAAGAATGTTGTTGGTGACAGCTGCGTTTGTAAGTGTTAAAACACAGAAGCCCCCAAGATATCTTCCAGTAGATGAGTATATTTTGTGGTATGTCCAGAAAGTGGAGTATACCTCAGCACTAGAAAGAGCAGAGCTGTCAAGCCATGAAAGACAGGGAAGAATCTTAAATGCGTATGGGTAATGAAGACACTGACCTCCGAAGGATGGATTAACCTCATGCATGCTCTAAAAGGCAAAACCAAAGCTGGCAAGGTGACTCAGCAGGTTGAAGCGTCCAGATTTACAGAGAAAACTGACCCCTGACCTCTGACCTCTTTATGTGTGCCTTCTCCTAGTAAATAAACAAATATAATTAAAAAAAATAAGCTTAACAAAGAAGGCAAAGTCATGGAGGTAAAATAAAGATAGAAAGCAGGGATAAGTGGGGACGGTCAGAACATAGTGAGGCCGTTCTGTGTGACAGTGTTGGCTGCAGGTGGCTTTAACTTGTCTGAGGGTACAGGGTGTACGGGAGCTGTCAACCTTGACCAGTGTTTCCAGGGAATAATGACATGTCTATTTTGGCTTGTTGCTTGTAATAAGTGTGCCATTCCTATGGAAATTTTCCAGCACAGGGAACTCCAACCTTCCAGAACCCAGCACTTCTCTTCAAAATGGGGTTTATGAAGAGAGAGGAGCCTCTCTCCATCAGAAAAGGTCACAGAAATAAGAAGCCACCTACTGTCCAACAAACACCTTGATTGTTTTACCTTCCAGTGCTCTGCACGCACACAGGGTTGACAGCTGTCAAGTCTCTCTTGATTTGTTGCTGTTGAGGGCTTCTGTTCCATGATTTTCACCTGGCTCAGGGATACGGCCCAGGTCCTGAGGAGATGTTTCCTGAGAGTGTAGCTCAACTCTTCTCTGGGTAGGTAGATGGACCAGCAAGGCAGCCCTGGGTCAGGGACTCTCTCGAACAACTGTGGCCCTCACCTTAATGTTTGAGAGCCAGCTATGTCCTAGAGTCCCTGGACCTCGATGTTCTGGCCAGGAGCAGGATCCCCACCGGAGGGCGAGAGAAGGTGGTGAGAGAGAGGCTCGGGGCCTGCAGTCCTGGAGGCTTTGCTCAGGGTGGCTTCAGGGTTTTCTTCAGCAGGGAGCCCTTGGCCCAGGCCTCAGCTATACAGGATCTGAACATACCAGCTAGGCTGAGCATGGTCACAGGCAGGAAGGAAAGGCTTGGATTTGATGGGAACTCCCTTGGGTGCGGAGATCCACCTTTGCGCCCATCAGTCATGAAAAACCTCCACTTTCAGAGATGAGAAAGGCTCAGTTGGAAGGATCCTGTGAAAGGTCACTTGGTAGAGCAGTGTCAGATGGCATGGCCCACAGTATCTCTGTTGCTTGAATGTCTTGCATGTATTCAAAGTGTGGCTGTAGAGAGAGGCCTGGGGAGTTCTGGGTCAGCCAGGCATGGTTACTGCAGAACTTCTCAGAGCCTTTAAAATGCCCACTGTGCTGTGAAGTGCTGGGCTGTCTGGGAGAGTGTAGCTTACCTACAGTCTTCCATTTCTGTGCAGGGTGTCTCCTGGCCAGGGTGGGGAGGTATGCACTGGTGGAGGGGGCTGGTGTTGGAGGTATTCTCGTGATATTTCCCTGCATCTCTGCAAGTGTGGGCTGTCCTGCACGAGTCAGTGGTGCTGTTAATAGCACACCTTGGCCTTGTGACCTCTGTGTGTCTCAGGCCAGATGTCCTGGAAGGGCCCCCCCTCCACTGTCTTTCGTGCCTGACTCTCAGTGTATATGCTTTTGAATGGGTTGGGAAGACTTTCAGCTGTGAGCCTACTGCATGCTAATCCTAGGCCATGCCTGGAATCTGAAAACTAGAGAGAGCCAGATTAAGGGCAGCTCACCAGTGTTGGTAGGGGACACAAGACATTTCTTCTTTCTCTTTTAACTTTCCTCAGCCACGTTGACATTTGACCTTCTTCTTTTTTTTCAAGGCAGGGTTTCTCTGTAACAGCCCTGGCTGTCCTGAAACTCACTCTGTAGACCAGGCTGGCTTAGAACTCGCAGAGATCCACCTGCCTCTGCCTCCCGAGTGCTGGGAGTAAAGGCATGCGCTACTACACACACCACTACACCTGGCTTGTGTTTTAATTCTTACAGGAAAATCTTCATAGGTATCTTTGATCTTTCTGGCTGCAGGAGAATCTGTGGTCTTCACTGCTACGGGGGTGTCTGGGAAAGGCTTTATTTGCATGACTGTTTTTGGTTTGTTACCCGAGACTGAGTATGAGTACCCTGGATTCTCAGGATGGGGTAGCAGACTGTGAGTAATTTCTCCCTCTATGGGAGTGTTGGTGCTGTGTGCAAAGGAGCCCTCATCCACTTGGGTAGGTCCCAAACAGAGCAGCGCACCTGCTAGCTTGCCTGTCTGGCCTTATGCACACCTGGCCGCCGTGGACATCTGCAGGCCCTAAGGCTGCTGCTTTCGCCCACATGCCCTGATTCTTGTTCTTCATCCCCGTCTGGGCCCCATTGCAACTTTTTCCTCCTAACATTGTAGTTTCCCTTTCTCTCTCACTTTCAATTTCTGAAAATCCCTGGCTACTGGCAGAGTGGAGTTAGGAATGGAGTGTTGAGAATCTCCATCGCTGCATTTCAGTGCGTATTATCTGACCCACTTTGGGTTCCTCCTTGAATACTTCGGCAAGCCTCTCCTGACAGGAACAGGGACAGGTCCCCACAGAGCCTCTGCAGGGTCATGCCCAGGGCCCAGGTGGGTGGATCTGTTGAATGTGTCTGGTGTGTGGCTTTGTGATTCTCATGATTGCTCTCTTTGGGTTCCCTGTTTGCTCCTGGAACCTCATCTGTGAAGAAACTAGTGTAGTGTTTGGTTATCACATCTATTTTAATCTAGATTAGTGGTTTTCTACCCTCTTAATGCTATGATCCTTTAATACAGTTACTCAGATTGTGGTGACCCTCTATCATAAAATTATTTTGTTGCACTTAATAACTGTAATTTTGTCACAGTTATGAATTGTAAATATTTGATATACACGATATCTGATATGCGACCCCTGTGAAATTGACCCTCAAAGGGTCGCAACCCACAGGTTGAGAACCACAACCGTTTCCCCCTTTTCACCCCCAGTTAACCTTTCAGTGTATAGAGACTCCGCTGGTTCTGTCTGGTGTTTCTGGTCAGTGGAGTTGGACTGTATGTCTCTGGAGCAGCAGCCACGGGGTGCTGCACGTGCAGGTCACAGGGCTGGCCAAGCTGCTGTCCCTGCTGAGACCTGAGCACTTCTAGCCCAGAAATAGCCGTGCTGACACCCATGGACGCCATGTACCCTGGAGACTGAGCAGCTCCCATTTTCCCTTCTGAGGAGGAAGCAGAGGGACACTAGGGTGGTTGTTCAGTCTTACTTCAGGCACCTGCCTTGAACCCAAGACTGTGATGGAGCCTGCTGGGTAGCAGGCTGCTGCTGTTCTGGGGCTGCTCTGTTCTGCGTTGACTTTAGGGTGCTGCGAGCCTCCTGGCACTCTGAGCTCCTGGTTAGGAGCCCTGGATAAGAGATCTACCTGTCCCAGTCCACTGACTACTGGTAGCACCCCTGTGACTTCACAGGATGCCTGGCCCACCTGATCAGGGCAGAATATGTCTGAGATGTTCCTCTTCTATCATCCCTGGACCTGCTTCATTGGGATGACACCCTAACAGAGAAGCCACAACCAAAAGGGGCTCTCTCTAGGGAAGGATTGTTTTTTTTGGCACCCACGACCTCCTTCCTTACTCTGATGTGACTGTTGTCTGATGTCATCCTCCTGGAAAGTCTTTCCGGGTCATGCTCACTGCATCTTTGCTGACATACACAGAGGTCTCATCAATTATCCAGGGCCATCTCCATCCACCCTAGCCCCACCTCCCACCTGAGGTTGGTTGAGCAATGTGGGCCCAGGTCCACTACATTGTAAATTATGCCTGGGCCAGCCGTACCTGTTGTCACCTTGCTGGAGGGCCAGGGGTGATTAGAGACTGTGCTTAGCCCCTACCTCTGCCTTTCCAACTGACCCAAACTTCTGTGCTCAGGAGTATAGTCTGGGGTATAGTCTCTGCCTGACTGTGCCTCTGGGAAGATGGCTAATGTCTAGAGTTTGGGGTGTCTCCCAGCTGTTCTCATGCCTTCAGGGTCTCAATACAGCTCCTGTTCTCTTGCCTGAGCCTAACCTTGAACTCCATTACCCCCTTTGGCAGCAGGGTTTGTGCTTCTGGCAGTCAGGGTGTGTTGTGCGGTGCTTTTACATCTTTACTTCAGGAGGCCATATTGCTGGGCCAGTCAGCAGCGAGCTGCCAGCATCCCTTCAGACAGGCCCGAGTGTTTCTTCTTTTTAGTAGTTAGTTTTGGCAGAGGCGAGAGTTTGGCCTCTTTGGATGGAGTGTGGAAAACACAAGGTTGGTGGGGAGTGAGGAGGCACAGGGGTCTGTGTCACTGTCCTTCACTCTTGGGGTAGAGTTTCAGAAGCCCTGTGATCCCCAAGCCTTTGGGACAGTGTCAGGGGCTGGGCAAGTGCCAGAGCTGACAGGTCGTTGCTGAGTGAGGTTGCTTCCCTATGGAGAGACTGTGGAGCTAAGAAAGCATGCTGAGAACTCTGCCTGCTGTGCCTGTGTGGGCACCTTTGTCTCCAGAAAGCCAAGGTCCACTAATGCTGTGCTGGGAGGTGGGAAGCGGGCCCGCGTTCTGCTTCTGGCCTGCTGTACTGGCCTGGTAGGTGTGGTAGGTGCTGTGTGGGCCTTCACCAGAGGAGGAGGTGCTACTGCCTTTTGTAGGAAGTCTCATGTGGACAAGTTAAGGTAGTCGGGTGGATGTTGGGAGGTGTTATTCAATGGGACAGCATCAGGGCTTTGAAGTTTGTCCTGGGGTTTCCATATCATTTGCCCATCTTTGTGGAGTTGGGGACATATGTAGTGGTGGCCCATAGCCTATCCCATCTGAAAATGAACGTTCATCTTTGGAAGTTCAAGGTGAAAGAGAATGGTGGGTGCTGGGGCTGTAACCCAGTTAAGAGAGTGTTTGGCTAGCATGCGAGAAGTCCTGGGCTCATTTCCCTAGCATGGAGTAAACCAGGTGTGCTGTGTATACCTGTAATCCTAGAGGTGGATCAGAAGTTCAAGGTCATTCTTGGCTACATGATGAGTATGAAGTCAGTTTGAGATACATAAGACCCTGTGTCCCACATCCCCCCCAAAAAAGTGTTCCTAGGGTGGTCCTTCCTTCCCAGAAGAGATAAGGCAACTGTAACAGATTGAGGAGCAAGTGTTGCAGGAAGCTTTGGGGGAGGTGCTCCCTCTGAGTGCTCTCTGCAGGTGGTTTATGCCCTTGTCATTTCCTCTCTGTGGCAGAACTCATGGGAGCAGGGCCAGAGTGCCTGCCCCGCTGGCTGATAGCCCTGGCTGGGTACCTTCTCCTGAGAGCTAGGACCTAAGCCCCAGGTGAGATGTTGGCTGAGGCCCAGAGAAAGCACCAGCTGGAGTCTCCCCCTTCTCCACTCCGTGGCTGCCTGCATCTGTGTTTACCGCTCCCCTCTCCCCCAGCTCTGTCTCCCCTTGCCCTAGGAAGAGCCTGCGAGGTTCGCTTCTGGTCTGTCTGAAATGGCCTGTCAACCTCTGTAAATATTTGATGACCGCAGTGATAGAAAGACAAAGACCTGCTCTGTTCCCTGCAGGGGAGTGAGATGGTGACATTGGAACGTTCCAGCCCCACTGGCTGCTTCCCTGATGGCTTGTGGATGGTTTTCAGGCAGGTTCTTTGTGTCTGTTCACCCCAGGCCAGAGGAGAGCCCCTCCGCCTGCCAGGGCGAGCAGTGGCAGCTGCCCGCTTTCCACCTGGAGTGCTGACTGGGTGGGGAGGGGCTGGGCCTGGCTCAGGGTCTCATTCTTCTGACCGTTTGGCCTTGCCCACTGGGCTAGGTTTAGGAAAAGGAATGGTGGTGACCTGAGCATAGCAAGCCACCCTTGCTCTGTGGCCTGTCCTGGCCTCCTGTGTGACTGTGTGTGTGGACCACGCTGCTTGCACATGTGTGCACACATATATGTATATGCCCTCTCCTTAGCTTCCTTGGGAACAGACCTGCCTTGGGGTGCTTCCGTGGTAATGAGGAGCCTTTTCAGGAGGCTTTATGGAGGGGCCACCTGTCCCATGGGCCCAGGTGACACTGTGTGGGGGAGGAGCTGGAACTCCTTGGAAGCCCTGGGGCTCTGTAATGGGAAGATGAACATTTACACAGCTGACAGTCTTTAGACAAAAGCCTCTGCGTCTTTTCTCTCATCTGCGGCTGGGGCTTTGGCAGGCTTCCTGGTGGAGGCTGAATCACAAGGTTTAAAGCTGTGATGATTGTGAATGGCCAGCCGGCATGTCCTCCCTGCTCAGCAGGAAGGTTTTCCGGGCTTTGGGGAACATCAAGGTATGTGCAAGCTATTCTTGGCAGACACTCACAGTTGGAGGGGGCGCTACAATTCTGCAGACTTAGTAGTGTTGGGATTCATGGTGGGGACGGTTCTTTTCTGCTCTGCTCTTGCAGGGTTCCTATAGGAACTGTGTTCTTGTCTCCAAGGACCGTATCTGATGGCATTTGCCAGGTGTCCAAGCTGGTGTTCAAATGTCCAAACTGTTAGGGCCATGTCCTGGTGCACAGTGCTAAAACGGGGGCTGAGGCTTGAGACTTCGCAGCCTGGTCATGGGCCGCAGTGTCCTTGGTGGGCAGCTTGGGTACAGGGCTTCCATCTGACTTGGATTGGGAGCCTAGAGTGGCTTAGCTGCCTGAGGATTCAGGGCTTGACATAAATGCACAGAAAGCCCAGCAAGAGGCCTGGCACAGGGAAGCTGCAAGAGCAAGGCAACCTCCCGGAAGGCAAGTACCTTCCGTGAGCCCAAGGTCTGAGTGTTGCAGAGAAGATGATGATGGGTGATGGCATATGCTCTGTGGCATGGACTGGAGTGGCAGCACGTCAGGGCCCAGAGAGTGCCACCAGGAGGGCACGGCATGTGGTAGGCATATCTGACCAGTGTAGCAGGGCTGTAGGGCTGAGCAGCTGGCTGGTGTAGCCCACCTTCCCTCCAACTCTCCCAGGCAGGGCTGCAGAGCTGTGATCCTGCCTTGGGCCGAGATCAAATCCGAGCAGGTCAGGACACCTTAGGCCAGCTAAGGCTTGGTGGGTAAGGGAGCAGGGCTGTCTGAGAGAAGCCTGACCTGCTAGGCTACCATCTGAAGTGTGCTGACAGATGAGCATTGTGCTGGCCCTTCCATCCCCAGATCCTGTCTCCCTCCTGCTACTTGGCCATCAGATTCAGTGCAGAGCCGATTCCCCATGGCTTCATTAGCAGATCGTTTATACCAGTGTTTAGGGATACAAGTCATGGTTGAGAGGGCTGTGTTCCTCTTCCCAGGGTCAGAGGCCCTCAGCATATTGTATAGGCTGGCCTCTGTACCCTTTGGCCTCTCCGGGGCTTGGGGCTATGATGAAGATGGTATGGATGAAGCCCTGTGTCAGAAAAGCGAATGGCTGTGATGGACCAAGGCTGACACTCAGGCTCTACCTAGAACCCTTGTCACTTGGGGAGACTGCCTGAAGGCCAGCCTCCTCTGTACCCTCCAGTTCCCTTTCCATATAGTGTTCTATTGACTTCCTCTCTGACCCCTTCAGCTATAGGATCAGGCCTCTCCCACCCCTGTCAAACATGCTGATTCCCCTCCCCCTCCATTCTCTAACTGCTCTGACCAGCCCAAGGCTCTGTCCCTCTGGCCCTCCCTGCGGCCTGTCTGGAGCCTGGTCTCCATAGCAACAGTTGCTGCTGTGGAAGCTGGCGCCCGCTGAGTCTCATCCCGTGGGGAGGTATTTTTGGCACTGCTGAGGGATTTTATTTTATCTTTGGTGTTGACTTTTACTCTGGGTGGCACAGAGCTGGGGCAGTGCTGGAGGCATCTTGATGTGGGAGCATCTGGTCTTGGAGCCCCCCCTTTTTTGTGGCACTTGCACAGGCCTGGTCTCTAAGGTTGATATGGATATATTTGGAGGTCTTGGGCCCCAGATATGTCAGAGGACCCGAGTGGCACTAGAAATGGGTGCATATTGATGAAAAGAGGCACCGGGGAGGGTCAGATCCCTGGAGCAACCACAGCCTTGGGTCATGGCCCACTTCACAGATAAGAATAGGGGTGCCGTGAAGAATGGCGTCCTGCAGGGAAGGCAGATCTCAGAGCTGCTCTGATGCCTCCCTGCTCTTCTGCAGGGCTCCTGTAGGCATGCTCTGTGTGGTGCTGCTCTTTGTCCCCTACCAGGAGGTCATTTCTGCAGAGCTGCTCCTTTGAGATTGGTGGAAGTTTTGACAGACGGAGCGAGAAGAGAGGGGATATCATATGGTGCCTTCGAGCCACCAGCTGGTGTATGTGGGCCAGTGGATCTGGGACCCTCCAATCTCCATATATGTTGAAGGAGGCTGCTTGTTTGTCCCCGCCACCCAGAACTGAAATAACCACACAGAAACAATATTATTTAAAACACTGCTTGGCCCATTAGCTCTAGCTTCTTATTGGCTAACTCTTACATAGTAACTTAACCCATATCTATTAATCTGTTGTATCACCACGTGGCTGTGGCTTACCGGCTAAAGTTCCGGAGTCTGTCTCCAGCAGGGCTACATGGCTTCTCTCTGACTACGCCCTTCTTTTTCCCAGCATTCAGTTTGCCCCCCCCCCAGCCTAGCTCTGTTCCCCTATAGCTCTGCTATAGGCCCAAAGCAGTTCCTTTATCAACCAATGTTATTCACAGCATACAGAGGGGGAATCCCACATCACATGTACGCTGGCCTGGGAGAGTCAGGGCTAGGCGAGATCACCTTGGTTCCTCTCCTCATCTGAGTTGCTAGTGACTGCCCAGCTCTGGCTTCTGGTTCATCGTGAGGATGATGGCCTTGTGGCTGATGAGGAATAGGTGAAATGTCCTACAAGGTCCTAGGTGGATGCATGCCTGCCCACCCTGAGAAGCTGGCCCCAAACATAGTCCACTATGTTACTCTGCCCTGTGGTGAGCCCCTGGAAGGTCTCAAAAGGGGCTGTCCCTCCTGAAGAGACATGAAGAGTCTGTCCTGGGGCCTCCCTTTGCCTCTCTTCCTCATCTCCCTGGGAGACGCATGTGGCTGCAGTTGGCTCTAGTAGAAGCCTGGGATACAAGAACTGTGCATCCTAGGGTAGGGATTGGGAACAGCAGTGAGCTGTGTCAGATTTAGGAAAGATGAGGTACCCCCTAGTCCTCTCTATCTGTTATTCTGGAATGGAGGCCACGGAGATATCCACAGCCAACTCAACCTTTTCCAGACCCTCCCTAGACTTGAGAGGCTGTCCATACACGGATTGTTTAAATCAGGGAGACTAGCCAAATGAGGAGCTAATTGAGGGCCTAGGCAACAAGTTCCTTAAAAAGAGCAGAAAACAGAAGTATCTAGCAGAGCTTACATTCACCCCTTGTTGGCAACTGGGCCTGTAGACCTCTGTCTTGTCCTAAGACCCTTAGCTCAGATAACACCCTCTGGTTGTCGAATGATGGGTTCAGCCTGTCTTCGCCTGCAGTTCCTCCGTAAGGAGGGGATCCCCAGCTCAGCATCCTCACGGGGCATGTCCCTTGCCTTTCACAATCCATTCAGTAGGAAGCAGGTGCTCAGTCTATGCTCATGGCAGATGAGGCCACCCCCTCCTTCTCAGCTCCTCCAGGAGTAGCCTGACAGGTGGCGGAAACTTTGGGAGAGGCGGTCACGCTTCACAGAAATGGCAATTCTCTTTCCAGTGAGTATATCGGTACAAACCCGAAGCCATTTATAGAGCAGATGCCAAAGGGAGCACTTGAGGAATTAAACTCCATGGTAACCTTGCGGTGGAAATGAAAATAGTCTCGCTGTAAACAATCCTCTGCTGCCTGGGTCATGGCCTGGGTCCTCACACTCCTGAGGCACTGGAGGACGCCTGCTCCCCCACTCACCAGGTGCTGTCTTAGATTTCACCAACCTTTGCAGATGGCAGAGAATTGGTGAGGCGTGGGAGAGCAGCCCCGTGCATCTGTGGAAGCTCGACTGTGACTTTCCTTTTATGTGTGACGCTTGCCCTGCACCTTCGTGCTTGTTGTCTGGCTCCCCGTCCAGGGGCATCATGAAGGTTCCACGGTCCTTTCTCAGTTCTCTGCTGGCTCCTCTTGGGTTTCTGGTTCATTCTGCTCTTGTAAGTCTCACTACAGAGACAATTCCCAGGCAAGACCCAGAGCAGTGTGGTGCCTGAAGGTTTTCCCAGATGAGCCTGGAGCTGACAGTCCCAGGTGAGGGTATGCCTTGGCAATAGATGTCTTATGTCTTTGTCCAAGCGCCCCCACCTTGGACTAGGATGGGAGGTTTTCTCTTGCGGGTGGCATTTTTGTGTTAACATTACCTGATATTTTGTAATTTTCCGAGAAATACTTTTGAAAACAGTAGAGGAAATGCATTGTCCTGGTGAGGACTTCTGTCTACGCATCTGGCCATTGAGCTGGTTCCTCTCCCTGCGGTGTGTGCTCTGTGTTCTTGTCACAGATGTTTGGTGAGCTGCTCCCCACTAACTGAGTCTGCAGTGATTGTAGTTCTGGAGAGCCTGGTGCCAGCTTGCTTCTGGAACTTTCCTAGCTTCACTAACCCAAAGCTGCAGCAGTCTGACTGCAAAATGTGACCCCTTGGAAGTAGCTTTTTTTTCTTTCCAGTGGCCTCCAGGGAAAAGCTCTGGAGAGCTGGCGTGTGCGTGAAGACCTCTGATCTGAGGAGACTGGCCACGAGGCCAGGTCTGTCCCAGGTGGGATGGGCTGAACTGCTGTAGGACAATCATTTGTTACCACGGTTGTGTTTGCCCCGCAGTGGAGGATGAACCTGAGCCTGGGTCAGGACGTGCTGGTTCTCATGCCCGTTGCCCACTTGGAATGTGGACGGATGATGACCTGATTGAACTCTACTGTACTTTGCTGCCAGTGACCTGGGATGTGGTGGGTAATAGTGGCCTTACGGTCACCCTTGGGCTTCACTCTCTGGAAGCAGACTTTGTAGTCAGCTCCAAGCCTTGGGGACCTCAGCTGAGAACAGCCTGGGGTCTTCTTGGTCTTGGTTTGTTCCTACCAGTGGGTTGTGCTTAGGTCAAGGGATAACTTACATTGTGACAGAAGGGGGGCCCTTGTGTCCAACCACAAGATCTGCAGCTAGTCTGGGCATTGTGGTCACCCCTAGACCCCTCAGGTGAAGGTGGAGTTGAGTGAGTGCCTGTTATACCAAGTCTTTAAAATTACATTTACACATTTATTTATTTTGTGTGTGCGCATACATGTAGAAGTCAGAGGACAATTTATAGGAGTTGATTATAGAGCCAGGGGATTGAACTCAGGTCATCAGGCTTGGCAACAAGTGACCTTACCTCTCCAGCTCTGATTTTTACCAAATCTTACCAAAGATTTGATTTTACCACAAAGGGGAAGCTAACTGTGCTTGAGGAGGTGGTGACATAACCTGACGTGTGGTATGTAACCCAGGACTGCAGCCAGACATGTGTGACAGAGTGGAAGCATGTGACATTGTGGTATTTGATGGAGCTTCTTAAACTGGGTTGTGGCCTCATGTAGATGTGACTTACTAGATTGGGGAAAATTTGGTAACAATAAAAGGTTTCTGGACATGAAGTGACAAAAAATTAATTCAAAATAAAACAGGAGTCCCAGGTGTTTCTGGCAGCCCTCACCTTTGTATCAAGTAGTTTTGTACTGTTGATGCTTTCACGTCGGGAAATGGGAAATCGAACAAAGCCCATCTAAAGTCCCTTGGTTCAACTGTGCTCTTGATCTGCAGGACTTTCTGTGGTACAAAGTCTCTTGCCCTCGTAGGGATATAATGTAGCACAGGCTGCCGGAGACCTTTTTACGCAAAAAAAAAAAAAAAAAAACCACAGAAAAAAAAGTGCTGTTTGTGTTACTGATAGGAGTTTCACAAAAAAACTGTTCAATGAATTTTGGCTTCAGGCTGGGGTAGAATTTCCAGCCGTTTTCTGAAAGGGCTTTAAACACACTTCTGCCGTGTTGCACTGTGGAGTTATGTGAACTGGCATTCTCAGCACTGACAATTATAAAATCAAAATATCTGCTGTGAAAAATGCTGAAGATACTCCATCCCTCGTAGCATGGAATCTTCAGCCAAGATTTAATTCTGTGTGTAAAAATAAACAAGCACCCATCTCATTAGTATGAAAATGTGCATTTTAAAATAGATAATATATATGTAAAATGTACACATACATACATATACACTGTATGTGCATAGACATACCAACCAAAGGTTATATATACATATTTATGTGGGGTGTGTGTGCAGGCAATCATGTATGTGTCTACATTTATGTGGGTCAGACGTCCTCATCAGGAGTCTTTTTCAGTCATATTCCACTTTTATTTTTTGAGACAAAGTCACTCACTGAACCTGGAGCTCACTGATTTGGCTGGGCTGGCAGATGAGCCCCAGGGATTTGTCTGTTGCTGCCTCCCCAACACTGGGATTATAGATGTTCACGCCATGCCTGGCTTTTACTTGGATTCTGGGAATTCGAACTTAAGTTCTTTTAATTATCTATGCAGCAGATACCTTAGCAACTGGACCATCTCTCTGGTCTCTAAAGAATTACTTTAAAATGCAATTTCTTATGACTTATTTTCAGTCAATATAAAAGATTTGCAGGCCTATTTTATATATCCACATTCCTGGAGTCACGTAACAGTTTCTCAGATGGAAATGGGTTAAGAAGCCCTGGTGTAGCCAGGCGGTGGTGGTGCACGCCTTTAATCCCAGCACTTGGGAGGCAGAGGCAGGCGGATCTCTGTGAGTTCTAGACCAGTCTGGTCTATAAGAGCTAGTTCCAGGACAGGCTCCAAAACCACAGAAAAAAGAAGAAGCAGCAGCAGCCCTGGTATGTGACACATGCCACGTGGTGTGAGTTGTGACATGTGTGTAGAATGGAACTTGGAATGCAGGACAGGTAGGCAGCTGCGGAGGTTCCAGACTGTATGGCTGCCTAGTGTTCTAGAGCCTTCGTTTGCAAGGAGGGGAGTCTGGGTCTAGGTGCTGACTCTAAACCTTGCCTGTTCTGTGCTTGCCTGAGGGTACTTAGGGAGGGGGCTAGGCTCCGCAGCTTCTCAGTCACCCGCCCACTCACTCTCTTTTTCTTTCAGTCACCCACTTACTCCTCCAGTACTCAGTTACTCATTATTTACTATTCCTTCACTCGCTACATTCACTCATTTGTCTGCCCGTTTGTTCATTCATTCATTCAGTCACCTGTGTATTTATTTAGTGAGCATTTGTTCACTCATCTGTTTTACATTTCATTTCCTTGTGCGTCGTGACTCAGCTTCATCCGCTGACAGCCATTCACTCCTCATTCTCCATTCATTTCCTCGGCCATGTCTTTGGCATTCAGTGCCGTCTCATTTATTATCCATTCTCTCTTCCGTTGTGCCTCCATGTTCACTGCTCATTCACTCATGGTGTCTTCATTCACTGAGTCACGTGTATTCTCACGCCTGAGTTGTGAGAGGCACCCCGAGATCGAGCAGGGAATGAGGAAATGGAAAGGTCTTGAACTCTTCTTCCTGGGTTCATGTAAGCATCAGTGAAGTCAGTAACTGGGATGAAGAAAGGTTCTCTCCGTTCATTCTTTGGGCTTGGCGTGGCATTCCTGTCTAATGGGTCTTAATGATAGCGGATGGCCCAGAGAGACTGCCCTGTGTGACCATGTGGACAGTGTGCCCTGTATGTAAGGCTGCTGGACTCTTGTTTTTTTTATACTTGCTGATTATGTCATTACAGCCAGAAACACACCTCCAAGACCCGGGGAAGTGGTGCACGCAGGACTCTGGACTGTCTGTCTTGTTAGACACATGGTACAGGCAGCTGGAGTGAGTTTGCAGGGCTCAGGTTCTGACCTGACACCTGCTGTTGAATTTGAATCTTGTTTCTCAAAGTGGGACGAGCATCAGCTTGCACATAGGGCTGAGTCTTGAGAGCAGAATTCCTATCTCTAGGTCACTTAGTGGGCCCAGGGCATGCATGACCTTGAGTAACTTGTTAAAGTAAGAGAGAAATTAGGTACAGGGGAAGGGCCATTGAGTGAGAAAGAGTCCCCTAACCCAGTTTTTCTGACATGCAGTCACGGCATGTTTAGATTGAGAGTTTCACTCCTGGATATCAGAATGTGAAATGTCCTAGCCGGAGGAGGAGGAGCAGCACTTTCCAGAGTCTCAGATACAGTTGGAGGTAGAGGAGGGAGGTCTGTGGTCACTCAGGTACCAACCTCCTTCCAGGAAGGGGACGTCAGCAGAGCCCAGCTCTACAGCACATGTGCAGTTAGTTACTGTGCATCCCGAGGAGGGAATCATGCTCTCCGGAGAGGACTGGAGCAGTAGGGACGTCTGTGTTTCTGCTGTGGGCATGCCCTGGGGAAGGCGAGTGCTGAAGACGGGCAATTTAGTACAGCAGGGTAATTGGCATGGTGGCTCTGAGAGCCAGTGCTGACTTCATCTGTCGTCTCCTCTCATTCATTGTGTCTGTGCAATTTGGGGGTCATTATTTCATCACATGCTTGCACACGCTCGCAGCGGCAAGCTTCACAATCACTTTGTCTTCACAGGCCTGGATGCCCTTTAATTAAACAAGCAGTTCTTGGGGCGTTGGGCCCCAGGAAGTTCAGAGTTTGTACTTAGTTTGTTGGGCAGCTGTCATTACATTTTTTTTTTTTGTAGTTATAGTAGAGATTACACTGCATTTCCAGAACCTCCCAAGGCTTGATATAAACTCACACTTTCTAGGCACCTCCCAGGCTTTTGGGGATATTTAATCTGCCATGTGTTTTTTTCTTTTAATGTGTGTGCATGCATGTGGAAGCCAGAAGTCAGCCTCAGGTCTTATTCCTGGCTTCCTTGGGAGCCCAGGAGCCATCTTGATATGTGTGTGTTATATATGCTTATGTGTGCTAGTGTGTGCGCCATGTGCTGTTTCTGCATGCAGAGGCCAGAGGAGGGTGTCTGCTGTCACTCTCTTACTCCCTTCAGACAGGGTCTCTCACTCAGCCTGGAGCTGGGCTGGCAGCCAGTAAGCCCCAGGGATCTTCCCGTCTCTGCCCTACATAGTGCTAGACCCAGGCCTGAGCACACATGGCTTCTTACACAGGTCCTGGGGATCCAGACTCTCATCCGAAGGCTTGAGTAGCAAGTGCTCTTACCTGCTGAGCCTCTTCCTATCTTATCTTACTTTTCCACAACAAGGACTTAAGTAGCCTAGAGCTGGCCCTACAGAGTAGACTGACTGGCCGGCCATAGAGCCTTAGAGATCCCTCTGTCTCCACTTGCCCACTGTCAGAGAGGTGCCATGTGTGCCATTCACCTGGCTTTTAAACTATTTTTACTGTGTTTGTTCTTTGGCAATTGCATACACATATAATGCGTTCTAATTACTTTCTCCCCCACCCTCTTGTCTCCTTCCTGTCAAGCCTTTCTCCTCTGTTCCTTAGTCCCTTTCCTAGATTTATGACTTTTTTCCACCTCCATTTTCCTCTTCCTTTCTTTTTTAAACTTTTCATTGATTCTTTGTGAATTTCACATCATGCATTCTGATCTCACTTCTCTCCCCATCTCTGCACATCTGCCCTTGCAAGCCACCACCCAATCAAAACCAAATTGAAAAGAAACCCAAAAACCAAAGAAAACAAAAACTAAAACAAAAAAGAGAATCTTGTCATGGAAGCTGTAGTGTGGTCCATTGAGCCACAGATCACCCTTTAGTCCAGTCATCTTTACTTGTAAGTGTTCATTGCCTCTGGCTTGAGACCCTGGGTTTCCGCTGTACCATTGATAATGGGCTCTCGCTGGGGGCTCCTCTTGGATATCCTGTTGTCCTGTGTCATGGAGATCCTGCTGTTTTGGATCTGTAGGTTCATCCGACAGTTCCTAGATGAGGTGGACGTTGGGGAACTCATAGCCCTGGTTCTGGGCCTGGGTGGTAGCTGGGTTGGCCATCTTGCTTAGCTTTCCCTCATCGCCTCTACTGGGTGAGCTCTCCAGCTGTCTTGGCTGGCTCACCTCGTGCAGCCTGCAGCAAGGACCAGGGCCAATTCTCCTGCTCTCGTACCCTCAGATCCCAGTCCCCCTCGGTCACATCACCAGGGCCAGGTCTGTTCACCTCAGTTTTTCATGTGGTGTCTGGTGACAGAGCTCAGGACCTCGTGCTCACACTTTACCAAGTAAATCATGCCTCCCCCGCAGCTGTGCACACCTGTCTGGTCTCTTTGTGACATAACTGTTCTCTTATGTATAACTCATGCGTTCGTCCTGTCCATTGCCTTTAAATCTTTCCTGCAGTTCCCTGAGACTCTTTGTTCTTTACCTGCAGATCTCTCCTTTGTGTTCCATTTAGTACCCGTTTGTCAGCGATGTCTATGTCTAAAAGCATCCGTATTCTTTTTTGTTTGTTTTTTGAGATAGGGTTTCTCTGTGTAGCCCTGGCTGTGCAGGAATTCACTCTGTAGACCAGGCTGGTCTCAATCAGAAATCTGCCTGTCTCTGCAACCTGAGTGCTAGGATTAAAGGTGTGCTCCACCATCGCCCAGTCCAAGATTGTATTTTTGGATCTGAGGTTTTTTTTTTTTTTTAAATTTTAAATGGCACTGTGCTCTAGTGTGATATTCTTTTTATCTAATCTTCTTGGGTTTATAAATATATATTTAAATTATGGTCATTTTTTGGAGGGCGTTGATTTTTGCATATTTCTTTGGTTTCATTTATGCTTCCTACTTCCAGAAACCCATTTACAAATAGGCTAGACATTCCCCACTGTCTTCTGAGTCATTTATCTTTTCTGCATATTTCTGTCCAGATTTCACTCTCTGTATTTTCTTTCTCTTTTACATATGTATATATGTGTTGTGTGCGTATATGTATGCAGGTTCATGTGTGCGGATGCATGTATGTGCATGCATGTGTGAAGGTCTGAGTTGATGTTGGATGTCTTCCTTGATTACTCTCCACCTTATGTAGTGAGTCCGGGTTTCTCATTAAACCCAGAATTCTCTGGTTCAGCTGGTCTGGTGTCTTAGGGTTTCTATTGCTGTGAAGAGACACCACTGCAAATCTTATAAAGGAAAACATGTAATTGGGGTTGGTTTACAGGTTCAGAGGTTTAGTCCATTATCGTCATGGTTGGAAGCATGGCAGCATTCAGGGAGACATGGTGCTGGAGAGGGAACTGAGAGTTCTACATCTGGATCCACAGGCAGCAGGCAGAGAAAGACTGTCCTGGCTTGAGCATTTGAAACCTCAAAGCCCACCCCCAGTGACAGGCTTCATCTAACAAGGACACACCCACTCCAACAAGGACATACCTCCTAATAGTGCCACTCCCTGTATAGCCCATGGGGTCATTTTCATTAAAACCAGCACATTTGGAAAGCCAGCTTGCTCTGGGGGTCCCCAGTCTCTGGTTCCCACACTCTGGGATTACAGACAGGTCACCCTGCCCACCAACTTTTACATGGTTCTGTGAGTCTCCATGCTTGTGGAACCAGCTCCTTACGTGCTGAACCATCACCTCAGTCCCAGTCTATTTTCTATGACTCATCTTCCAGTTTGCTAGCTCTGTCCTTACCCATATCAATATAAAACCTATGTATTGAATTCCTAATTTTAGTTTTTTTAGTTCTATATTTTTAAATTTTTTTTACAGGTCTTAGTTCTGATTTAATAATTCATTTTCTATATTTTCTTTGCCATATATGCAGGTAAAATACCCAAATGTGTGTGCGCTCATGCGCACGCACGCGCGCGCGCGCGCACACACACACACACACACACACACACGTTCACCATGGCATACAGTGCCTTAGGAAGTCAGAAGAGCATACCGATAGCCTGACACTGTAGTTAGAGATTGTTGTGAACCACTATGCAGGTGCTGGGAATCAAACCCTAGTCATTTAGAAGAGCAGCCAGAGCTCTTTTTTTTTATGGAAGATTTATGTATGTATGTATGTATGTATGTATGTAGTCAGTGTTTTGCATGCATGTATGTCTGCACATAAGAAGAGTGCACCAAATCTCCTTACAGATGGTTGTGAGCCACCATGTGATTGCTGGGTATTGAACTCAGGACCTCTGGAAGAGCAGCAAGTGCTCTTAACCTCTGAGCCATTTCTCCAGCCCCGCAGCCAGAGGTCTTAACCACTGAACTCTCTCCAGCCCCTAATCCTGGTTCTTTTTAAAGTCTGTGTCCATTATTTGTGGAACCAGCTCCTTACCTGCTGAACTATCACCTCAGTCCCAGTCTGTGTATTTTCTATGACTCATCTTCCAGTTTGTTGTTTTGTCAGTTGGTCTTGTTCCTGTGTATGGTCACACATTATTGATTTGTTTAAAAATTGTAGACAAACTCAAGCTCTGGGTGATCTATCTCCCAAGCTCCCTCTTTAAGACAGGGTCAGGCTAGCCATATACTTTTTTTTGGTAGCCAAGGATGACCCTGAGCTCCTGAGGCCCCTTCTTCTACCTCCAGTATTCTGGAATTGCAGGCCTGTCCCACCAGCACTGGCTGAATTTTTCTTTTTTAGAGATTTCCTTTGCTTCTAGAGATGGTTAGAATAAGACACCATCATCTTAGTCTAACCTAGAATTGAACTGTTCAAGGCTGTAGCTCAGCCTCTGTGAGGGTGGTTCTCTCCTGACTGGAGTCCTTTGGAAGGGCAAATCTGCATGTTTACCAAGGCTTCTGGTTTCGCCTCCTCAGCCCTGGGAGGCTGGTCTAAGCCCAGCCCCTCGGCCTCCACCTGCCGCCTTTGTGTAGAAGCTCTGATGTGGCACCATCCTGGGCAACTGGAGTATGAGTTGTGCCACTTTCATTTAACGACCGTGTTAAAGGCATAAAAAGAACATGTAGAATGTTTTGTTATATACACCCAAAATAGTTTCTTCTAAACATATGATCAACATGAAATTATGAAGTGGAATTAAGTGGAATTATGAAGTGGAATTATTTATTCTCCCCACTTTTGTAATACTGGACATCAAACCTAGGACCTTGCACACTTATGGCAAGTGCTCTACCAGGGAGCCATAGCTCCAGTCCAAGAAATTCTTTTGAGACCACACTATTTCTAGCTACTGCATAGTTACAATGCCTCTGGGTTTGACTTGCCTCATTTCAAGGGTTCACTATCCACATGTATGTTTTGTTTTGGGACAAACAACGTTCAGAGGATGAACAGTGATAAATGTGGACCATCCTTCCCTCCAGGAGTCAGAGCTATGACATCAAGATGAGTGGAGCTGATGGCTTATCTTCCATGCACGTGTACTTGCACACCTGCTGTTTGGGTTCTGGAACTCACGGTTCTTACAAGACTGGAGAGCAGGCATGGGTAGTGGGTCCTTTCCCAGCCCACAAGGCTCTCTTTGACTTCTGTAATCCTGATTGATGTTGCTGGAGCCATCTGCCCACGTCTCTACCACTCTGCCTGCATCTTAGGGCAGTGTCTGCCTAGAGGGACACCTTGGGTGGTCATGCTCAAAGACGTCCAGCTTGAAGCCATTCTGTGGTCTTGGGTCCTTGCTGCCTGACCTCCAACAGCCATCTTAGATATTGGTGGGATCACTGAGACCTCTCAGGAACTTTGGAGAGGAGATAGAATACAGTCAACTTCCTTCTGGGGAGGGTGTTTTTGTGCAGAGCTTATTAAATTTTGTATATTTGTTACCCTGGATTCATAGATATATAAAACAGGTCTATGAATCAAATATAATAATTTATAAAGAAATTTCTTCTAGCCTGGTGGTGGTGGCACATGCCTTTAATTCCAGCACTCTGGAGGCAGAGGCTAGTGGATCTCTGGAAACTTGAGGCCAGCCTGGTCTACAGAGTGAGTTCCAGGACAGCCAGGGCTGTTACACAGATAAACCCTGTTTTGAAAAACTAAAAAGAGAAAAAGAGAGAGAAAAAAATTATTCTAAAATCTTTGGTATGCCAATAATTTTGCCATTCATCAAAGACAGAAATCATACTTAAACCCTGATGATATGGATGTACTTGTTTGATTTTACATAATTAATTAAGTCTTGATGAATATTTGATACTGCAGGACACAGAGCACCTTCAACACGTCTCAGACTTGACCAATATGATTTTATAATTATTGATGCTAAGCACTATTTTACAAAAATATGTAGTAAAAAAATTATGGAAATATGCCTATGGCCTTTTCAGAAATTGTTAGAAATTCTGTTTTAACTCCAGACCAGAATTCATTGAATGATTTTATTATTTCTCTTATTTTTGAGATTATAACATAAATTATATCATTTCTCCTTCTTGCTCCTCCCTCAAATTCTCCTCTTACCTATCCTTGCTCTCTTTCAAATTCATAGCTTCTTTTTTTATTGATTGTTACATGCATATATGCATATACATACATACTCCTAACTATAACCTGCTCAGTCTGTGTCCTCTGACTTATAAGCATGTTTTCAAGACTGACCATTTGGTATTGGATAACTAATGGGTGACTCTTCCCTGGAGAAGACCCTTTTCCCCGTTTCAGCATTCTGTTGTTGCCTGTAGTCCTTTGTGTAGGTGTGAAGTCTTGTGGTCTTTCCCCATCAACTTTGGCATGTCTCTTGTCCTTGTACAGCTCTTCGTTGGGTGGCCACGTTGGTGAGACTTCATGGGTGTAGCTTCTGTCGTTGTGGAAACGCAATCTCACAGCCAGACTCTTTATGCTCTGACTCTTGCGTTCTTTATTTAAAAAAAAAAAAAAAAGAAATACAAGTCAGCAACTCAAACAAAAATTTTAAAATCAAGCATTCAAATACAATGTGATCCAAAAAGATGCTATTTTGATACTACTTATATGCTAAGGAGTGAGTGACAGAAAATATTTTTAAGTCACTATTTTCCATAATTAAACCATTGTGTTTCTGCAAGAGCAGAAAATTTTGAATGTACAGGAAAAACATTGCAGTTCAAAACATACTGTAGTCTGTTATCTGTGCATAGAATTGGTGGTTGTAGCAGCAGGCGCATTGCATAGTGCAGTGTGTTCAAGACCAAGGCTGCAGTGAAGTCTTGTGAATTAACACCAGCAAACGCACTACCGATTCATTTGGGCATTTGGTTTTGAGTCAGTATATGGCCAGTGCATTATAAGCCTTTTAAAATTATCTTCCTATTTTTAAATTATATTTATTTTTGTTGTGTGTGTGCTAAATGCAGGCGCACACATGCCAGAGCGTGGCTGTGCAGGTCAGAAGACAACTTGGAGGAGCTTGTTCTCTTCCCCTGCTGTCAGTTCCAGGGAACTCACTTGTTGAGCCATCTCACCGACCTCATAAACCTTTTATTGTTGCCAGCTTTCTGCCTCCTCAGTCCTTCTTCAGCTGCCCCATTTGGAGTTGTCACACAGTTTAAGAAGTGGGGTCTTAGAGAAGTGATCTAGAACTGGGCTAGCCACAGCTGCAGATACAACGTTTCCCAGCCTTTTTAAAAGCCCAGAGCCTATGTCTGGCCATCAGCTAGTATAGAATGGTGTTGGTGGTGTTCTGCATTCTAGCTGGAGCTCCACAGCTTTCCGTACAATGTTAAGACCCTACTCCACTCACCCTGAGATGCCCTGAAGTTTGGGACCTGGTATAAGGATGGGGCAGCTGCCTGGTAAGGTAGGCTGCCAGAGCCCAACCCCCAAGGGAGTGGGCAGTCCTGCCAGCCTGGCGTCTGAAACTGGCTGAGCAGAATTCCACAGCCTCACCCTGAAGGAGCTGTCCCTGCTGACTGAGCTGTGCTAATCCTGCTGACCCGTGGCTGTGATGCCATCCAAATCTATCTTTAGGTGACCCTGCAGGGGAGAGGCTATGAGATGGGGCCTCCCCTTTCTAGAAATCAGATATATGATATGTGGTGTGGTCAGCTCGAGGGGGAACGAGCCCCTTAGGTATTAATCAGCGAGGTGCAGGATGGGCCTCAGGAGGGTTTCCAGGACAGGGGGTGTCTGTGAAATTTTTTTCCATGTTTTGCTTGTACTCCTAAGTCCCTATCTTTATGACCTTCCTGGTCTAAGCAGTGTCCAGGGGTTCCAAGCTGCTTCCTGACTTTGAACATAATGCTGACATTCCCTCGGTAAAAGTAAAGTCCTCTTCTATGCGTGACCCTCCTCCATGGTGGCCCTCTTTTGTGATGCCCCCCTTCACAGTTGCCCTCCTTTGAAGTGACCTCCTTTTATGGTGGCCACATGTATAGTGTCTGTTTCTGTTGTCAGCTGCCTGCCCTCAGTGCGGGGCTTCCAGTCATGGCCAGGGCAGTTTATGGCCGGCATTCAGGATGGGACAGCTATGCTGACTTCCAGTCTAGCTTTGAAGAGCACTGAGTCTCATTGAGATCAGGGTGGTGCTACAGATCAATGTCCTCAATCCCTTTCTCACAATAGCCTGGACAGGAAGGGTCCCTAGATGTCCCGTTAGGGGTTACAGTATATGTATGTGTGTGTGTGTTCCTTTCATCTGCAGCCAGGGTTAGGATGGATGGTTTCCAGAGAGGTGACTTTCTGCCCCTTAGCTGGCCTCTCCAAACATGTTTGTGTTATCTGTTCCAAAGATGGATTGCTTATATCTGCTTACACCCTGGTCCCCATTGGTGAACACACTGCAGGTGGGGCTGACTACTCTCCCAGAGGGCCTGAAGTAGCTCTTGGTGGCAGTGGGGTTAGTTTCTCCTCATCCTCTGTCTCCACAATAGCACACAGCACCGTGAACGCTTGGCAACTTTTTCTGAGGGCAGCAGAGATGTTTTTCTTCCAGAAAGAGTGGCTGTGGATGGCAGAGTCACCTTTCACTTCTGAAGTGTCTGTCACTCTTAGGCTGGCTCAAGGCTTTCTGCTTGTATTCGTCACTGATGATGCCAGTCCCTGGGAAGGTGGCCAGTGGCATTGCTCAGGGTGAAGTATGGGCTGTGGCTTAGGTCCTGTAGGGCCGCCACCGGGTAGAGAGGAGGCCTTTGGGTGCTGTCCTCAAGAGTGGGAGAGGCTGCGTGTGAACGCGCTCTAGTTTTCTTTGGAATTGTAGGTCGACTCTGTAAACTGTAACACCTTTACCTGGAAATGAAATGCCCACATGCCCTGTCTCCAGCTCCACCTGTTGTTCCTGGTGTGTCCACCTGTTTCTTTGCTCAGCTGCTCTGTTATATCTGAAGCGCAGGTGCACAGGCTCCCCACTGGCACCTGCCTTCCCTCCCCCAAGAGTGGCCTCATCCCAGCTAGTGCTATACTCTTCCTAGATGTGGGGTCACTGCTCATCTCTTGTTATTGAGGGGATTGAGCTGATGGGTCACCGTTACCCCATCTGCTTTCTGACTGCAGGACTGAGGGTCTCCATTGTTTAAAGGAGTTGTTTGTAGTGTCAGGTCTCTTGGGTTTCTTTGGTGAGGGAGAAACCTGGTCCAGGGCACATACTGAGGTTTGTTCTATTGGATGGGGGCTTTGATCTGACAGTGAGTACCTCATGGTAATGTATCTCTTATTTCTAAAGAAGGCAGGGAGTCCTTGGATCTCTGGTCCACTCTGACTGCTGGGTGCATCTCGAGCTAGCCACCTTACCCTCCTTTCACTGGGAGGGTTGTAGCATTTGGGTATGGGCTTGTAGGCTAACATCAGCTGTCTGGTATTCAGAAGATGAAGGATGGCTAGCTTCTCTACCTGCTCTGTCCAGTGTGCCCTCAACCACTCACCTGTACCATTTGAGAAGGGCACAGTGAATTGAAAGGCTGTCTCTAGGCGTTATAGCTGCCTCTCAGACTCACTGGGAAGCCCAAGTTGGCAGCATGTATTGGACGTGTGACTAGGTGGTGTCACCCACAGTCCAGAGGCCTCCCTCTGCTTCCCCGCCCCCAGTCATTCAGATAACACCTGAATGTTGCTTCTCCCTTTGGAGACTGCTTATAGATCAATGAAAATGTCTGTTCCTTTCCTGTCCTCCCAAGCGCTTGGTACTGCAGCCAGCTCTGCCCTGACCTGCTTATGGAATGGAGATTGTATGGAGAGGTATACAGAGGGATTCCCTGTGTAGGTAGAGAACCTCCACAGATGACATCTGTGAGAAGAAAGGCCTGGTATTCACTGTTGCCTCTGTGAGGCCCGAGGCCACTAGGGAAGTGTATGGAGTCAGCCGTGCCTGTGTGTCTCCTGAAGAAGGCTCATGTCTCCCATCCACTCACTTTGTGGTCTAGCAATTGGTCCAGACAGCACACAGCTTCATCACCTGAGCCACATCATGGGCTAGGTCTCAGAAGAGCTATTGTGTCTAGATCACCATCTATGTCATATGCCTTCCCCTGCTAACTTTTGTTCTCCTGGTCTTTGTGTGTCCTTCTCTGGACCTTTTCTTCCATGCTGGATGGTGACAGGCCTTCTGTTACCCGCAGTGGTCCTCTCTGCCCTGTGACAACTTTAATTTGGGAGATGGTGGCCTCCTGTCCTCAGTGTAGGGACCGTAGGTTTCACAGAACCTGCCCTCAGGCTGCCCCACTGTGCTCAGGGCAAGGGTGGGGGCTTCCTGATTGGTGAGGTGACTATTGATCCTGACTTAGGATGTAGGAATACATGTTCCAGGTCTCATAAGTTCTGGGAAGGAGTGTGAAGCCCCTCCATGACTTACAGTACTCCTGTCTTCTGATTGGGTGGAGATGTTTTCAGAATCTGGGGACATAGGTCAGAAGACAGACGTGTGGCAGGCCTTGATTCTCTCCTGAGATAATTAAAATTCCCCAGTAGGTGCCTGGTATAGCTGGGAAACGCTCTCTACGGTACAGAAAAGACACTTTTTAAATAAAGTTTGTTTTCTGTTTGGTCACCTGTGCGTTATTAATTCACAATGGTCATCCAGTTCTAAAGAAGCTCCTCGGACCCCAGAATCGTAGGTACCACAGAGTTTTATGTAAAGAACTATGTCTCAGAATCTAAAGCTTTGTGCTTGAGAGGGCTGGGAGAGTGTCAGAAGAGATTCAGAAAACGCTGCATTATCAGGTTTTGCAGAAGTGAAACTGTGGATTGAATGGAGTGGGAGGTGACCTTGAGAATGGACTAACTTTTGAAGTGGCTGGTGGGGAGCTCTCTGACACTTTGATCCCGCAGGAGACATTTCACACCGAGACAGACTTGGTATTTCCAGAATGTTGGAAATGGGAGGGGGACCTTAATAAAGCCGCTCCTGATACCCAAACTTCTGGATTTATTGTTGCATGAAACAATAAGTCATTTAAAATAGTAAGCCTAATAAGTTGGCATTTTGTATAAATATTGATAATTAATCCAAAATACTCTACAGTATGGCTTGCTTCCTTCTGGTGTCAGTGGCTGACTGGAGTCCTAGGATCAGGAGCTTGACCTTAGAGAGAGCCAGGCCTCAAGTCACCTGACACCTGTCATCCTCTCTCTGCCTATCCTTTCTCTTCTGAAGAAAATAGCATTATTTCCAAAGGCAGCAAGGCGCCAGACATCCAAGTACAAGTTTCTGCGTCAGATAACCGAACTTCTTGGTGCTCTTGACAAAGAAGGCTAAGTTTGTAAAGTGCCCGCTGGTGCCTTTCCTGAATCTTGAACCCTCAGATTGAGCACATGCTGGACTCACAGGGTAGATAGTGGGACACGGGCACTGATGGCTGGCATCTCTTTTAAAGATTGACTCCAGGTACCACTGTCTGGATTTCTGGGTCATAGCCCATTTTCTCTCTTTCTATCTGGTAGCTGTGAGGAACGTTTTGATCTTGATGGCAGTGTCATTTCTTAAATGTGGGTTGGGAGGTACGCTCTGGCTCCTCGGTGATACACTGACTGTTGCCAGGACGAGGCTAAGAGGGGCTGGAGTTCACCCTTGCAGCTGGCATAGGGAGGAACAGAATCAGGAGCATTCTCCGCTGGCTGTAGGGGTACCAGGTATCGGCTGCCAGCCCTCGGGAGTTATGAGCCTAGTTTCCTGAGCCATCCACAAGCTGGCACCCACTGCTGTCCAGGGCCTGTCCCCAGCCTGCTTGCAATATGGCTTCTTTTCATCATGTCCTTCCAGAGGCCTCTTTCTGCTGAGACTCTGCACCTGCCTGTGCCTTACATACAGTGGGGATCCCAGTTCTCCCAGGCTGCCTGCAGACAGGGTTCTATTGGGGGCCTGGGTTCCCTGACTGGCACTGACCGTTTGTCCCTTCAGCCGTATTTTTGTCTCAGTGGGTAATTGCATGTTTATTTTCTCCCTGTTGATGGCTTTCCCCTCAGGTTTCTTGCTTGCCTAGACCCTGGCCTAGAACAGAGCTAGGAGTACAGAGTGGCTCACCCTCTCAAACACTGTCCCCTCTGCACTCACCCAGCCCAGACACTTCTAGATCACACACCTTCACTGCTTCAGATCGGGAGAGGGAAGCAAGCATGTCCTGGCCCCAGTGGGGGTAGCAGACCTGGTTCAAACCCTGAGAACCTGAGAGGAGAAAGGCCCCGTATTCCAGGATGATGTGGAGTGGGCAGGGACACTGAGCCTTTCTGGAATCCTGGGTAGCTCAGGAAGTGAGGGGCAGAAGAGACACAGGTGTGCAGTTGCAGCTTTGTGCTACTTGACCAGAAGTCTGCTAGCGGCAGGATGGTGGCACCACTGGGTGTCACACTTAGTGGCCTGAGGGAGAGGAAATCTTCGAGTAGGCCTGAAGCTCTTCCAGGGACCTCCAACCCTATTTGTGAAACTAGTTGGAGCCCAAACTGGGTCCAACTCCCTACATAGGATAGCTCTAGACCCAGACTCCAGAACCTTTATTTGCTTTAAATATATATATTGGGGCAGTAGAGTTGGCTGAGCAGTTAAGAGCTCTTGTTTTTGCAAAGGACCTGGGTTAATTCCCAGCACCCACATGATGGCTCACAACAATCTGTAACTCCAGGTATACGGGCTCCAGCACCCTCCTCTGATCTTAGTGGGTACCAGTCTTGCACATGGTACACAGACAAACATACACAGCAAAATACTCACACATGTAAAATGAAGAAATTATTTTAAAATTTAGAAATTATTGTCCTGGGTTACATGAGGTCATTTTCATGGAGGTATTTGATACGCTTTGAGCTTATTTTCCCCATACTTCCCTTTGGGACCCCTTCTCTTCCCAGTGGTGCCCTTTGTTCTCCTAGACAGTTTTGCTTCTCCTCTTCTCTCACCTGTGTGTACATGGTTTTATGCGTCTGCATGAATTTGAGCACCCACAAATGAGAGCAAACCTGTAGTACTGTCTTTCTGTGAAGACATTCTATGACTATTCTAATTATATTAGTCTTTTACAAATAACGTACCTTCATTCTTCTGTATGGCTTAAAAAGAATCCTCTCATATTCCTTTGGTTTGACTCAGACCATAAGCACATCCTTTGGAAAGAAGCTTGCCAGCAGTTGCACTGAGCCAGTGTTAGCCAGGGCTAGCCAGCACCCTGCCACACAGCCTGAGTGTGGCTCTTTCACCCTCTCTTGGTCCTCAGAAGGCTTGGTTCTCTTCCCTTGCTACAGAAAGACACTGTGCTCTTCCAGGAACAGCAAATGTGTCCCTCTTGGGCCTGACTCCCTCAGCTATTACCCACTGGGGCTGTTGTGATGGCACTGTGGCTCCGGGCTGCTGCAGGGGTGGCCCTGTAGACACTCTGCACTTTCTAGGCAACAACGTCCCAGATAAGATTTCTCTGTGTAGCCCTGAGTGTCCTGGAACTTGCTATGTAGACCAGGCTGGCCTCAAATTCACAGAGATCCACCTGCCTCTGCCTCCCAGGTGCTGGAATATTAAAGGCGTTTGCCAATAACCTCTGACCTTCTTAATACCAAAAGCCCCCTTTGGTGTGTGTCTCCAGATTGCCCTGAAGTGTGGGTTAAGCCCATCAGACCTGAGCACCCCTGAATGGCCCTCTCCCCACCTTGGAGACTGCCATTTTGTCTCTCCTCTGCTTTACTTACTAGTGGTGGAGCAATGGAAGAGGATGACTTCCATAATGCATTGAGAGTGGGCCGTGCTCAGAAGAGCAGTGAGATCCAATCTTAAATGACCAAGGGGCTTGGTACCTTGGTAAAACTTCCTGGTGGTGTGAAACGTGTGCCCCACTTCCTGTCTCACTCCTAGAGGCACCATGGCTAAAAACCTTTGACTTAGGTGTCTTTAATTTATCACTTCTAGCTATTTGGCGTCAGTAATAGTGTGCCAGGCTCTGGGTTCTGTAACCAGCAGCACATGCATGCACACACATGCTTAAACATCCATACATGCATGCACACACTCACTCACATGGGGAAGACAGCAATGGAGACTGTAGCCTATGCGAGGCGCCGCTTCCCACTTCCTATTTGTGTTAGTTTCGTTATTTACAACTTGGACATTGCACTTTGAGCCATATGCTGCTGTTGGCCGATGTCGGATACTGTAAGATAACTTAGACTTTAATGGTGCTCTCAGGCTTCTCTCAAGTCACTAACTAGGCCCATGGGAAGGGAATTGGAGACAGACTGTTGCTGCCCTGAGAAGGCTTTATGGGGATGTTGAACTGGCCCAGGATCCATTGTCTTCTTAGCTGCCTCATCAGTGACCCCAAAGATCAATTCGGCTGCATTCCTTTTGTATGTGTTTGCATATGTGTGAGTGGGTGTGGTTTCTGCACGTGTGTCTGCATGCGGGTGCATATGCCCTTATAGAGCCTGGAGGAGGATGTTGGGTGTCTTGCTCTATCCTTCTCAATCTTATTCACTTGAGAAAGGATCTCTCACTGAACCTGGAGCTAGGCTGATGGACAAACAAGCTTTTTAACCCTCCCATAGCACGGTGTGTAAGGGGCTCGGATGCATACAACCATACCTATCCTTTTACATAGGTGCTGGGGATTTGAACTCATACTTGCAGAGCAAGCCCCTGTGCCTACTGAGCTGTTTCCCCAACCCGGACACATCCATTTCCGTTTGCAGTCGCTCGGTTCATGTAGAGGGCATGGGAAGTCACCTTTGAGTTCCTGCACGTGGGAAAGTGAGTCTGGATAGGTGTGCCTTTGGCTGGATTTAGAATTCCTCGTCGGCACTTTGAGGACGCTGCTGCCCTCCCCGCAACCAGTATCGCTGATTCCACTCACTGTCGCCGGGGCCATTTCTTTGCAGATAGGAAATTTTTCAGGCCTCAGGATTCTGAAGTTTCACTGGGACAGATCTAGAGAGTGGGTCAGTTTTCATTTACTGACCTGGCCTCAGTAGGCCCTTTCATCCTAAGTCATTCTCCTTTTAATTCGGGGAAATGCTATTCCACTGTGTATATTTCAGGACGTCTCCTCTTAGAGCCACAGTTACATAATCGTCTCCCAGGTAGTTCTTGCATGACTCTTAATATTTCTCGTTTTAAAGATTCTTTCTTTTAGACTTACTTTTCTTATTTGGTCTTTGGATAGTTTTAAACTTTTTAATTTCGTGTTACATTTTAAGAATTGAATCGCAGTTTATAAACAGTGAAATACTCATGTTAAAAATTCAAGCTGGGGGCTGGGGAAATTGCTCCTTCGTTTAAATACTCACCCTGGAAGCCCTAGGAAAAGAATCTACATCTGCAGTGTAGTGGTTAGTAAGTGGGTGGGTGGGACAGCCTGCTTTTAATCTCAGTACTTGTGAGGCAGAGACAGACTCCCTGGAGCAAACTGCTTAGTTAGACTAGGCAAATCAGTGAGCTCTGGGTTTTTAGGAGAGAGACCCTGATAGGGAAAGACAGCCAAGGCCAGATGGTGTAGTAGCTCACCCCTTCAATCCCAGTGCTCACAGAGGCAGAGGCAGGTAGATCTCTGTGAGCCTGAAGCCAGGCAGGGCTACATAGAGAGACCTTGTCTCAACCCACCCCACTCTCAAAGAAAGCAAATGGTTTTCATACGCTTGCATACTGGACACGCGCACACATACATGCTAAACAAGCATGAATTGGGCTGTGGCTGTAGCTGAGTGGTGGGGCACCTGAGTAGCAAGTCAAGGCTTGGTATTGGGAATGATTCCATCCCCAGTTCTTCCCAAACTAACAAAAAACATCTTTCACCACCCCACACCCGCCACCCACCCCCCAGGTTCTCAGTTCCAGATCCTGGCCACTCCAAAGGCAGCCCCTGTTCTGAAGGCAACCCCATTGTTATTAGTGTTCCCTATCAATGGGTTCCCACCAGATACATGCGTATGTCTGCCTTCTTTAGTTCAGGCTGACGCTTTTGAGATTCACACAGAATGGTTTTTTTTGATCAAAGTTTTTTTCCTTCCAGTTGTTGAGGTGTAAACTGTTGGAGTACCGACCAATGTATTTCTGTTCACCTGGTGGGATCCTTCAGCCAAGTCTGGGTGGGGCTGTAGTGAAGCTGTCTGTGTGCCCATCTTTTGAGGACTCGTGTTTCCTTTCTCTGTGTGGATCTTCTCTAGGAGGGAGATGATGGAACCCAGGGCGGGTAGGAAGCTGCTGAGGGATCTTGGCCATTTCTGTAGGTTATTTGGTGAAGCGTCTGTCTGTCTGCATCAGTCGTAGAAGCTCTCTCTCCATGCAGGGGAGATGCTGTGTACTGGGTATGGTTTCTCCCAGTGTGTAGCTTTGCTTTCCTTATCTTAGACAAACAGTGATTTTAATGAACGGAACAGGTTGCCATTATATTGTCTAGATTAGAGATTAACTCTTTTCTACTTACATTTCATTGGATTATGGGATGTTTTATATATTAAACAAGGCCAGCCCAGCTTTCAGAATTTATAAGAACTCCTTTCTGGATGGTTCCTTTTAAAATAGAAGTTTGCTCTTGTATATGCTGGTCTGCTTCCTGGGTCTTCATGGGAAGAGCATGGATTAGATGTTTTTGAAGTCTCTGATTGTCTTTCTGATGCTGGCTGCAGTGATGATGTCTCTTGGCTGTTTGGCTTTGTTGATGATGGCGACTGTCTAGTCCCACTGATGAGCAAAGGGTCAGGCAAGGGTCTGTGCTGTGGGGCAGCGGTCTGACCGAATGGGTACAGCTACCATGTGGGGAATAATTTCTTAACACAGTGACCCTTGTCATGACCCTATGGACAACTGCTTCTATTGGACTCTGATGACATTGTGGGGCCTTCCAAAAGGATCCTGGGGATCTTTGTTTATATTTCCTTTCAGCTCTGATCATCCCTGGTCTATCTCAAACCACCTGCTTCCTGTCTCCTGGAATTCCTCCAGGTTTCTGTGTTTAGTTGTGTTAACAGTTTCCTTTGGAAATAGAAACGCTTCTCTTCTCACACTCCTGTGGCTTTGGGGTGTGAGGCCGGGGAGGTAGGACTAGAATGTGACTTTAGGCACCAATTAGGTAGAGCTGAGATCTCACTGTGCTTGTAGAGTAGGAAGAGGTCACCCTGAGGCCCATGGCCAGTGGCATCTTAAGAGAGGAGCTTGGAAGCAAAGAGCAGCCCTTAGGGGCCTGTGAGCTCTTTGGGTGTGTTTTGAGTGCCCCAGGTTGAGAACCCATTGATGGATTTGGGAAAGGGAAGGACCAGGGTCTAGGTAAGCTGTGGGAGCTAATGATGCAGGCGCTAAGAGGGCAGGGCTCACACACCTGATGAAAGTTCCAAGCTAGCAATGAGGTTTGTTTTTGTTTTGTTTTCCCTTTAATTGGAGACAGGCTCTCAGGTAGCCCAGGTTAACCTCCAGCTTGCTATGTAGCTGAAGATAACCTTGCACTCCTGATCTTCTTGTCTCTAGCTCCCAAATACTGTGTGGACCACCAGGCCGCGTTCATTGAGTGCTATGGGTTAACAACAGGGCTTTGTGCGTGGCAGGCAAGCACTGTGCACACTGAGCTCCATCCCTAGACCACAGTGATATGTGTTTACTGCTCTGTTGTAAACTTTGGGACAGCAGATTAGTTGTGATGCCTTGGCCAGGCACCGTGGCCCAAGGCCAGGTGGAGTGTGTTTCTTCCTGCTCCAAGGGCCTGGCTGCCTGTTCTCGGGATTGGCTTTGCCAAGTCGGTTCTCCATCATCTCGGTGCTGGTCTCTGGCATGTGTCATCTGCCGTCCACTGCGGCCTCCTCCCCCCACTGTGTATACTTTAGAAGCAAACTGAGCTCTCATCCCTTTAAGAAGTACCCTGAGAATGAGTGATCACTGCATAGAGCAGAGGCCTCCGAGGTGTTTGGAAGGAAAAAGTGCAAAAGCTTGGCGGCATGGGTCGTGAGCTGCTTCTGGCTTCCTGGAGCCATCTCTAGCGAAGGGGCCCCAGGCAGGGGCTGAATCTGGGGTTGTGGGGCCCTGGGGGCTAGCAGTGGTGTGTCACTGCTGGGGGACGCCATGCGTCTGAGGCTTCTCCTGCTGCCCCAACATCTTTTGCACTCTCCTGGTAGGAGGGAGAGTGGCAGCCAAGGCCCATAGCTCCACCCACCCAGTGCACCTTTCTCTGGCTCTAGGACCGGAAGCTCACCAAGCTTGAACGGCAGCGGTTCAAAGAGGAGGCGGAGATGCTGAAAGGCCTGCAGCACCCCAACATCGTGCGCTTCTATGACTTCTGGGAGTCCAGCGCCAAGGGCAAGCGATGTATCGTGCTGGTAACGGAGCTGATGACCTCGGGGACACTGAAGACGTAAGTGCTGCGCGAATGTGGGCTGGGGTAGCCTTGGGTCCAGAGCTACGACAGTTAGAGTAGCAGAGGTGTTGGAACACTTGGGCCGATTTGACTGTGTCTATGATCCAGGGTTCATTCAGAGTATCTCTCTTGAGTGATATTCTTTCTCTGGGCCATGGGAAGCCTGTTCCCCAAGTGAGAAGACACAAACCGATTTGTCTTTCTGGCATTTGGCTCCCTCTGGTTTCTTGTGACAAATGAGATTGGTTCTCATGACCACATGACTGTTCCCACTCTCCCTTCCTGTGTGGGACACTGGAAGGCTGTTTACTTCCCAGTGACATGGTTCTTTTGTCTGCTCTGTCTGGGACCTTATTTCTGGCCAAGGTCTGTTTGCCTAGAGGCCAGCCTGGCACGTTCCAGTGTCCTGGAAGCATAATGTCGACGTTAAGGGCCAAACACAATACAGCAAGGGGTTGGGAGCTAGGTGGCCATGTCAGTTTGTCATTCTTCCCTGATGTCTGTTCTATGGGGGTAGGGGATGTCCCCTCTGGGTGGCCATAGCTTGGGTTCCTCTGAATCGTTTTGACCCTGAGGCCCTAAGCAGGACCTTGATGTCCTCTGCCTCTGGACAGTGTCGCTCTCACATGAAGATTCAGTGAGGAAAATCCTAGTTCCCACCCTCACCTGTCACTTCCTCCTGAGTGAAGCCAGGCTCATTACAGGTACTTTGTAGCCTGGTCTTCTTGACCTTTGACTGTAGGTATTCCTCTGTCACTCATACTTTAGTCTAGGACCCTGCCACGTTTGGTGGCCTCTTATCACATCCAGGAGATTAGGACTGTGCTTGGCATGAGTTTGGTAGCAAGGTCTTCAGTGCAAAGGGCCAGTGGAGGGCGGTGATCCTGGCTTAACTGCCTGTTCCAGGCCTGGATCCCACTGAGACACCCTGGGTAGGGGAAGAGCTGTTGGCGTCTTCCCTTTCCCTTTCGCAGTCTGTCCTTTGTAGCTGCCAAATGCATGTGGCTGGGCTCTGCCAAACAGGGGCTTCCCAGGGTAGCAGCAGGTGAGCTGCTCAGTGAGCTCTACCCTTCCCCCAGGTACCTGAAGCGGTTCAAGGTGATGAAGCCCAAGGTACTGAGAAGTTGGTGCCGGCAGATCCTGAAGGGCCTGCTGTTCCTGCATACAAGGACACCCCCCATCATTCACCGAGACCTCAAGTGTGACAACATCTTCATCACTGGACCCACCGGCTCTGTGAAGATTGGTGACTTAGGCCTGGCCACCCTTAAAAGAGCATCATTTGCCAAAAGTGTGATAGGTGAGCCTGTTTCTTATCCCTAGGCCCAGAGGGGAACCACATGGCGTTTGAGGAGCCACTGTTACCTGGTTTCGCTCAGACCTGGTACAGAGACTCTCTAAGCAGTCCCAGGATTCTGGTAACTCAGCCAGAGGACCTGCCTAGTGGGAAACACTCTTCCAGCTTGCCTGGAGGTAACTAGCTCTATTTCCCACTGAGACCCCTTCTGTCAGACTCAAGGCCGGCACGGTCTCTGCACCATATTCCTGGCTGTGTTGGGTACCGCCAAGAATGGTGGGCCAGATGCCAACTTCAGAGCTGTGGTGGACGCAGCGGCTGCTCAGGAGAAGGAAGTAGTATTGCCACAGAGGAATTACACTGCTAGTGGCAGGTGGCATTGGAGCTGTTCCCAGCAGTCAGGGAGAGGAGTACCCCAAGGCTGTGCGATGCAAAGAAATGACAGCTTAGTTTGTCTGAACAGAAAGATGGATCAGAGGCTCAGCATGGTGTCTACATGGTGTTAGAAGGTGGTGCTGGGAGTTTGGGTCCTTGGCTCCAGGCCTCTCCTCCTCTGAGAGATGTCCCTGGCCAACTTTTGAGGGATGGTGCTCTCAGTCCTGAGGATAATAGCCTATAGCTGTGTGCAAGGATAAGGGGGTCTGGATCATGTGTCCCAAACTTCGAAGTGACTAGCCTGGCACTAGTATCTACCAGATACTGGGGAGGGTTTTGTGGTCGCTAGAAAGAACATGTAGAGGGGTTACAATAACAATTGCTTTGGGACTCTTAACTGTCTTGAAATCAGGTGTGCTGATTACCATCAAGACTGCTTGCCCACACAAACAGGATAAGGAGTGGTTGACCTCAGGGCCCCACGAATAGTTTGGGGAGCTAAGGTGGCCTTAGTTCTTGGAGAACTGCTTTATTTGCAGTAGTGTCTTTGGAATGTAATATTTAGGGTAGCTCTCTGGGCAATGGCCCTTTGGAACCTAGATCTCTGGTCTCCTTACCCTGAAAGAGTAGAATGGTAGGGAGAGCTGGGACTGACCTAAGTCTCGGTTTCCTGTCTGTGACAATAGGTGGGACTAGACTGGGAAGATAGCTAGTCAGAGCCCTTGAAGCAAGTCATAAGGACGCGAGTTCAAATCCCCAGAAGCTATATTTAAAAAGCCAGGCATTGGGCTGGAGAGATGGCACAGCAGGTTAAGGGCACGTATTGCTCTTCTAGCGGACCCAAGTTTAGTTTCCAGCACCTGTACCAGGTGGCTCACAACCGTCTGTAACTACAGCTCCAGAGGCTTTGGCTTCTGTTAGCACCCTCGCACACTTGACACACACACGATTTAAAATAAATAGTATGTGTATTTTTAAGCCAGACATGGTTACACGTATGGCTATAACCCTAGCACTTCAGTGATGTGAGAAGATTGCTGGGACTTTCTGGCCACCAGCCTTGCTCCAGGTTCAGTGAGAGATCCCATCTCAAGGGACTGGGTGGGGACTGATAGAGTAGGACACCAGACATCATCTTACTCTTACCATACACATATAACACACACACACACACATACACATGCTTCCCTTCTCATACTGGGGGCTCAGGGCTGTGGGGGTGTTAACCCTGGCTGGCTTTGAGCTTTGCTGAGTTTCTAGCCAGGTTTTGTTTTGCCTTGGATGTGACTCCTGATTGCAGGCCTTAGACTCTGACAGGTTTTACGGGAGGGCCCCTCAGGGTCACCCACCTCAGAAGTAAACATTCAGAGCAAGATTCGCTCCACTTAAGGAAGCTGAGTCCCCATGTCCCTGTGAGCTCTTTGCCTTTTTGGAAACAAGGCTTCCTTCCTGTTCTTGGGTGATAAGAATGAGTTGAGATTAAGGCTGGATATTTCTGGCAGGACTAGGAAAGTACCTCATGAGTACGCAACCGTGTGGGGCGTCCCTTGTCACCCTGGCTTTTGTTTATCGAAGTCCAGGAAGCTAGAGAGGTTAGGATCAGGAGGGTGCTCAGATGCTTCTGTGGGGCAGGGGGAAGCGAGGCTTACTTACGGGGATTCCCATGGGCACTGACTGGGGAGTCCTGTTCTCCACAAATGTCAGCATCTGGGCATGATGAGGCCAGGTGGGGGCTTCCCCAGGCTTGTTACCCAGGTATCCTCAGGTTCTTCACTGGAGCTTCTCCTTCGGCCTGTTAGAAGAAGATGAATGCCGGTTCTCAGGTCACTTTCTCCTCTTACATAATCTAGGGTGCCAGCCCATGGGACGGTGCTGTCCAAATTTAGAGTAGGCCGAACTCAGTGAACTCAATTCAGAAACCTCTTCACAGACATGGCTAGAGTTTGTCTCGGGTGTGTGTATGTGTGTGTATCATCACCCTGGAGCTGTTAGTGCTGTGGACCTGTTTCTGCTTCAGGCTTTGGCATTTCCCCTTTCAGGCCCTTGGTTTTTCCCTTGAGTGCTCAGGTTGGGGCCAGCGGCTGCCTGCTCCTCTGGGAGCGCTGTGTGTGTGTCCCTAAGTCCAGGTGCCATCCTCAGCTTAGGACTGTGATTACCTCAGGCTACTATTGTCTTTATTTTGTATTTTTTAAATATATAGTTTTAAAAAGCCAGACCTGGTTACATATACATCTGTAAACCCAGCACTGCCCGCTACATGGGCTCACACCTCACAGTGCATTTCTTGCTGCTTTGGTGGGGCTGGAGATCCCCGTGGTCCCTTTGCATGGTCTGAGAATGAAGCAGATGCAGTAGTGCCGGTGTTATGTCCCAGGCAGAGCCCTGGTGCTGCAGAGGTGTTTGACCCACAGGGGCCTTCTTGGAGGTAGCAGGGAGCAGGAACTGATTGAGCCCTTGCTTTGCTGATCTCTGAAAGAGTGGAGCCAGGTGAAGGCCTAGGTATTCTATCCTGGAGACCAGGGCTCAGGCCTCTGGGGAGCACACCCTGGTCCTGACCTCTGGGCAGTTTCCAAGCAGGTTTTGTAAATTTGCCCTTGAAGAGTGACATGGGAAAGAGGCCAGTGCGAATGGAGGATAGCCATTCTCAAAGGAGCCTCAGGCCAGTCCTGGATGGGCATGGCATGCCAGGTGGAGAGAAGGGAGGCCGGGCTGTTGGGTACCATGTGGATTTAACAGCAAGTACTTACGAGTTCCAGGCAACGTAGGGTCCACCTAGGAGATGGGAGTTGGATTCTGCCTGCCCATTGAGGAGATGGGCAAGGGCCAGTTGTTAATTTGCTCTTGTTATAGAAAAAAAAAAAACCAAGAAGATAAAGGAAATCTAGGAAATAAAGCTTTTGAGTCCCATGAAGGGAATAATTTGTCTTTCATTACAGACTCAGGGTACAATTCTCATGGGCTATAGGGCTATTGTAGTGTTACACTTAAGTGGGTCCCTACCTACTCCCCCACTGCCAGGCTTCAGCATACGTTCTCCTGTTCCTTAGGGGGCAGGGATGCCATGAAGCCACAGCTGAAGTCACTTCTCTATTGGAAAGGAGAAGGTGGCCAGGGACTGTGCCCACAGGGGTGTTGCCTGACTCCGGCTTGAGGAGCTTGAAGAACAGTGGTATAGGAAAGTTCCCTAGCATCTGGCAAAACAGCTGGGCCTAGGGCGGGGGTGGGGACCAGGGGATTCCTGGCAGATGTGCAAGGCAGCCTTGGGCCGAGGGTGAGGTAGGTTCTCTGCAACTGAACGTGAAATGAGTGGATGGGACAGACATCTGGACAGTTGCAGGTGTGTATGTGCATGAACACACATACTAATTATTTCTAAAATTCAGATCTAATTAGTGAGACGAAAAGGAACAATGAGTCAAATGCACCAATGTTCAGGAATTATTGGGGCCTCCTGTCCTGGATCAGGACTAGTTCCAGCTCAACCCGATTCCCAGAGCCAGGCTGTCTGGGGTCCTTGGTTCTTGCTGGTCCCTACAGAGTTCAAGCCCAGGGATAGCTGCTGTGTGGCCAGCTAATAAGTAGAGTCTCTGCTAGAAGAGTTGGGGTCCCTGCATGTGCTAAGAAATGGCTGGCCCAGCTCCAAGTCCTAGGAGCCTGGCTTTTGTGACAGTCCTCTCTAGGGCCCAGGACACACCCCTGCAGTCTCTTTGTTGGCCCCTCTAGCAGGAAAGGGCTTTGTGGTTTCTCCCTTGTTATCACAGGACAGCTTGTCCCACACAGTCTCTGGCAGAGGCATCACAGGGTGGCATTATGGGAAGTAGGGGTGGCCCTGGGGAGGGAGCCCTTCCTTCCTGCAACTTGGGGTTTCCGACCAAGTCAGTTGCCCTGTTCACTGTGTTCCAGCTGCCATCATGGTGGATCCTCTTCAGTGGTCACTGTGTTTTAGGCTCACTAACCCCTCAGGATGTGCTGGGGTCCCAAAGACATATGAAGGGGTGGGGAGGGCCTGGGCTCTGATCCATTTGTAGGCTACCCCTGTCTGGGACTTCTCTGTCGTGCATTTTGTGGCCTAAGAAGTTCATTCACTACCCTATGACAAGGAATGGAACGAAACTTAAAAATATTAAAAATTAGCAGTGCCAAAGACTTTCAAGAGACAAGAGGATCAAGGTTCTCAGCACGAGGTCTCGTCTTGGTCTCTTGTCATTTCTGATGGATATTTTTCTACATTTCTTTGTTCTTTTACATAAACCCAAACATGTAGTTTTTAGTTAGACTCACAATACATATTAAACTGAAATAATGGACAAGAGACCCCAGCATGGAACTGCTTAGAGGTTAAAGTGCTATCTAAGCTTGAGAACTGAAGGTCAGGTCCCTAACCTGACAGTGACAGCCAGGTAGAGTGGCAACCTACCTGTAATCCCATTAGCTTCGAGGCAGAGATGGGATCCTCAGAGCGTGCAGGCTAGCCAGATAGGTGAGTTTTAACGAAACCATTTTGAAACAAATACTTGGTTGCTGTCTGTCTCTGGGTCTACTGGCTAACTAGTCTAGCTTACTCAGCTCCAGAGGCGTGAGAGACCCTGACTCAAAGGAAAAGGAGAAAAGCAGATGCAGGAGACTGCACCTGAGGAATGACGTCATGAGATTATCCTCTGGGTTCCACATGCATGTACATACACGCTCGTGCACATGGTGGCCATGACAGGCATTACTTCACTTTCCTTGTGTTTGATGTGTTACGAGTAGTCCTTATCTCAACGTCTCTGTGGGATGTGTCAGGTGGATGCCATTTGCTCACTGCCAAAGTGATAGTTGCATGCCACACTTGTTGTTACTTAGACCCAGAAGACCCAGTCATTCCTTTCTCTGGGGATCCTCAGGGCCTTCCTGGGTGTTTGCAGTTAGAGGCAGCTTTGGGGTAACTAAAGGTTTTTGCCATCTCTGGGGAGTCTTAAGAAATGGCTGGTGCTGACCTGTTTACAGAGGTACAACCTCCACACACAAGCCAGGGTATACTCAGAGAGTAGGTATGCCCCCCAGAAGCTATGTTCTCTAACCCTGTGGCTTGCAATGGCACTGAAAGCTGGTGGCTGGCCCTAGCCATACGGTGAGGTTTTGGACACTTCAGTTTGTTGAGAACATCTGCTTGAATCCTTGGGGGCTGTCAACCTTTCTGGTGTCCAGAATGTGCCACAGGACAGATGAGGAAGAGGCTGGGAGCATCTGTGTGGCCAAGGGGTCTGATCAGTAATCGCTGTGTCTGCTGCTCCTGGTGCAGGTACCCCTGAGTTCATGGCGCCTGAAATGTACGAGGAGCACTACGATGAGTCGGTTGATGTCTACGCCTTCGGGATGTGCATGCTGGAGATGGCCACCTCGGAGTACCCCTATTCGGAGTGCCAGAACGCCGCCCAGATCTATCGCAAGGTCACCTGTGTGAGTCCACTCAGCCACCTTGTTAGTAAGGACACAGCCTTGGTTAGTCCTTTGGGTAGTTGTGTAAGAGAAAGGGTGAGCATGGGTACCCTAGAGTGGGGACCCCAGGCTTGCCTGGGTGAGAAGTGCAGTGAAAGGATGGTACTGTGGGGGGGTGCTTAGCCCTGGAGGCTGTTACCTGTGTGGAACCAGGAGACCCAGGAAGAAGAAAACTGAGACTTGAGAGACTGTATGTAGTTGCTGAGGCCTCCGTTCAGGAAGTGAGCCCCATCTTCTTTATCTTAGATTCCCAGTTTGTTTTCCTTTTTGCCAAGCCATCGTCTTAGCCAAGCACGTCTCTGGGCAGCTGTCAGCACCGGGCAGCCTGGAACCTCAATCCCTGTTTTGCTGTCACTGTGATTTCTGAGTTGATTTGAAGGCTTCAGCTGTGCAAACAGATTGGGCTGTCCTTTCTCTCTCTGGTGACCCTTAGGCTGGTGGAACAAACACAGCCTCTGAGGTGGAGCAGCTGGGTTAGGGCTCTGCTGGGCTGGCTCTCGGGGTGTGTCACCTCTGTGCTCTTGGAGAGGCCAGCAGGCCCTCAGGGTATTCTCTGACCTTGCTTGTTGTGATCCCCGTCCTTCCTGCATCCTCCTCAGGCAACCCAGTGGGACCCTGTGCTCTGTCTCTACTCCAGGTGCCTGGGTGGCAGAGGTTACCTCTGCAGGTATGTGTGGAGCCATGCATGGCCTAGGCACCCTTGTAGCTCCATCCTGGGCCCAGCCACCTTAAGGAGCCCTTTTGCAGATGGTAGGCAGCTCTTGCCTTTTGCTCTTAGATCCAGCGTATGTCACTTAGCTGCCTTGAGCCTCCCCTGTGTGCACTATAGATAGGTGGTGACAGGCGAGAGTTCTTGGCTAGAGCCCCGGCCCAGAAGCCCACACAGGTATAAAGTTACTCCAGGGAGGCAGGAGCTATCTGCTAAGCAGGGTGTTGAAGACCTGAGAGATCTTGGTGGTATTTATGTGGCATATGGGAAAGGAACCTTGGGCTTCAGGCTTGTCCTGTACACAGTAGGTAGTGGTTTGTCCTCTGGCCTGGGGACAGGAAGGGGCCTCTTAGGCAGAAAACTGCACATTCTGGATAGCAGACAACACAAGGCTGGTCCTTCTAGCTTCTTTACTCTTGTCTGCCCCAAATGGGACTTCAGCAGCCAGGTTCAGAGGAGTATTTCTCCCCTTCGTTCTCCCTCCCTCCTTCCCTTCTTTCTCTCTTCCCTTCCTTCTTTCTGTTTTATATTCTCCAGATAAAACAAAAAGGACAGGGATTTTAAAGGCTGAATCTTGATGAAGGATGAAGCATGGGAGGGTTGAAGCTTTTAGTGTATTTTATTTTTTGTAATTAGTTGCTTCCTTCCCCCTGCAACTGAGCAGATTGTAAAGTAACCCTGCCAGCTCCTGCTTCTGATAGGGGAGATAGATATCTGTGCTCTCTGAGTGGCCACTGGTTCCCTCTCCCTCGCAGTGTTCTTGACTCCCTGGGGAGGGGCTGGTATAGAGAAGAAGCCCAGGTGTGGGTTGAAAGGCCTGACTCTGTGGGAAGTGTGGAATCCACTGTAGCTGAGGCTCTTCACCAGGGGGAGGGGCAGCTTGTATGGTAGGGCCTGGGGGCTCTGTCCAGAGGCTCTGCAGCCAAGCCGAGGGACAGCTTTGTGGATGCCCACTGCTGGATCTGAGGCATCAGCGTTGGCATCTACAGGGCAGGTGAAGGACAGCTTTGTGGATGCTCACTGCTGGGTCTGAAGCATCAGCGTTGGCATCTACAGGCTGTGCTGCGTGTTTTTGCCAGATGGTGATCCTAGTGACAGCATGGATGGGGGGCCTTGACCTAAGTTTGATGCTCTACACCCCCAAGATATCCTCTGTTAAGACCTGAGTAGGAGGAACAATGGCTACAATGGCTACTGGCCTTGTGCTGAAGGGAAGAGCTTAGAGGGTCACAAGGCTTTTCCCTATTCTGCTTTCAAGCCTAGGTCTTGAGTGTGTTGCATCTGCAGGCCTGGAGTTTCTCCCCCACTCCTCTGTGTGTGTTCACCTATGCAGGCGTGTGTGGGGCCAGAAGTTACCAATGTGTCTTCCTCAATTTGCTCTCCACATTATGTTTGAGACAGGGTCTCTTACTGAACCTAGATCTGAGGACTGGTTGGCCCATGAGTTCCCGGGATATGCCTATCTCTGCCTCTCCCAGTGCTGGGGTTATAGGCATGTGCCAACATGCCTGACTTTTCCTTGAGTGCTGGGCATCTGAACTCAGGTCCATGTGCTTCCCCAGCAATCATTTACTGCCTAAGCCATCATCTGTCTTCAAGCATGTCTCATTTTCCTTCACTGCCTCCTATCCTGTCCTTATGGGGACTTGCTTTTACATGTAGTGTGTGCCGGCCTGCACCTCAGTAGTGTTACCAATTCTGAAGGGATGGGAACAGAACTGTGTGTCTGTCTGTCTCTCTGCTCCATGCCCAATAGCTCCTATTGCCCTGCCTTCTCTTCTGTGAGGTTTTCATCTCTAGTTGGTCCTTTGTATCTATAATTTCTGCTGTCACCAGACATTTGGTTTTTTTTTCATCTACTGCACAGCTGCTATGAGTTTTACCCCTGCCCCTTGTCTCCAGCTTGCAGCGTGCTCTCATTTCTGTGGACTTGTTTTTCTGCCGTGTGAGGAGTTAGTGTTTTCTTGCATCCTAGCATCTCCATTAGTTTCTGTTTGATCGTGACACTCTATACCATTATAGCATCCCTGCTCTGTGTAAGCTGTAGGAATGGCTCAGCCTGAAGGTCCTTGATGTTTCTTTGCCAAGATCTGTGGTGCTGACTAGGTACTCATCTTGGTTTTAAGCAAAAGCTTGAGGAGACTGTAGACATGCGGGCTCTTTATCACTCTTTCCTTTCCAGAACTCTGCCTCATAGCCCCCTTAGTTTCCCTGAACATAGCTCCACCCTCAACCCAATGAGGCCCCAGGCTCTACTGGGTCTCAGGACTCAGGCTGAGAAGTGCCCTGGGTAGCAAGCTGAGCCAGGGGAGGCACTGGGTTGTGTTGATGGTTCCTCCAGCTCTGGGTCGTGCCAGATAACTCTGCTCTGTTCTCAGGGCATCAAGCCAGCCAGCTTCGAGAAGGTGCATGATCCTGAGATCAAGGAGATCATTGGCGAGTGCATCTGCAAGAACAAGGAGGAAAGGTGAGCACCATAGGCTTGAGTGAGCTCGGCACCCTGGGCTTGGGTGAGCTCGGCACCATGGGCTCTGGAGAGCTTGGTACCCTGGGCTCGGGTGAGCTCTGGCACCGTGGGCTCTGGAGAGCTTGGTACCCTGGGCTCGGGTGAGCTCCGGCACCGTGGGCTCTGGAGAGCTTGGTACCCTGGGCTCGGGTGAGTTCCGGCACCCTGGACTCGGGTGAGCTCCGGCACGGTGGGCTCGGTTGAGCTCCGGCATCCTGGGCTCGGGTGAGCTCCAGCACCGTGGGCTCCGGGGTTCTCCAGCTGTCGTTTTGGGCCGCATTCTCTGCAAACTTCCCAGGTCAGGCAGGCTGGCTCAAGCTATGTGACACCGAGCTTGAGAGTAGCTGTGAGCCGCGTAACACTCACATCCTTTCCTGAGTCCTAACCCAGCCTCAAGTGCTGGGACACCCAGACCTTTGCTCTGTCCTTTGCTTTCTCTCTAGTTGTCCCTACGTCCCCTTAAGGAGTATCTCCATCCCAGGTTCCTCATGAGCCTCATCCCCATCAGCCTTCTGAACAGCAGGCTGTACATGGGAGTGTACTTGTTACAGCCATCTCTCAGGCTGCAGATTTCACCTCTGGACCCTCCAGTTGTTCTACAAACCCAATTCCTCTTCAGAACAGGATTGGCCTTCCCAGCTGGACAGCCAGGAAGCTAGGGTTGCCTTTTAGCCTTCTTAGCCCTCAAAACAATCTGGGATGTACTCACCCATCCATGTGACATCCTCAGGGGTTGGTAGGGATGGGTAGCTGGTGTTCGTTACCATCAACACGATGCCCAGAGGAAGCCAGATTTATGATAGAGGATGTTGTATGATTAACTGCATTTGTACTGGAGAAAAGTCCAGACACAGTAGTTAGGGACGTGTGTTTGGGAGGCATGACTTTCTGGACCTGGAAGTGATCATGTAGCAGATGACCTGGCCCCCTGGGTAAAGCCTCCCATGGCTGTGTTCTGGCTCCAAACCCCTAGGTCTAGCAAGTCCTTACTTATCTTTGTCTGCCTCTCTTCTTCCACACCCCTTCCTCCCTACTGACCTCACTGCTGCAGTGAGGTCCAGGGTCCCTGGGTTCTTTGTGTGTGGAGGATTCTACTTCCTCTCATTTACCCTGAGCCAGGAGTCTCTGATGAGGATCGAACACTCACCTGTACCTCAGCAGGATCCGTTTCTAGCCTAGCAGGTGGCCTGGCACAGAGTGTGATTTCTTTTTTATGGGGGGTGTGCTATCTTAAAACATGATTGCAACAAGAAACAAAAGCATATCAGATCCTAATTTCTCAGCATCTCTGGGGATTAAGGAATGCTCATGTGCACACCTGTGTCCTACCCCAGGGGGCAGAGGCTGCCCACCAGGAATGAAGTGGAACTTTCTAGCATAACCTGCTCAGCGTGCTGGGTGTTGACCTGATATTGTACCTATAGATGGGTGTGGAAGTCCCTTGTCCCTGAGCCCTGCCTGGGAGTCACTTTCTCTCCAGGTATGAGATCAAGGACCTGCTGAGCCATGCCTTCTTCGCGGAGGACACTGGTGTCCGGGTGGAACTTGCAGAGGAGGACCATGGCAGGAAGTCTACCATCGCCTTGCGGCTTTGGGTGGAAGACCCCAAGAAGCTAAAGGGCAAGCCCAAAGACAATGGAGCCATAGAGTTTACCTTTGACTTGGAGAAGGAGACCCCTGATGAGGTGGCCCAGGAAATGGTAATGTTCATACAAGGAGCTCAGGATAACCGTGGGCAAGTTTGGGATAAAACAAAATAAAAAAAAAAATCACAAATCAATTGCTTTTCCAGAAGGGCATGTGCCCCAGGGGAATGGCCAGCATGTGTGGGAGGGTTGGGGGCAGTCCTGAGAAAGGGCTTGGGGTCCCTGTGGTCGGTCAGGTATGTATATGTACAGTGGGAGGGCTAAGGCTCTCCACTGCCCAGGCCCTGGGAGACAAGATGAGCATCTGGGACACAGTCCAGGGAAGGCATCTGATGCAAAGGGGAGAGTGACAGGCCCTGATTGCCTTGACCAAACTCTGCCAGTTTGCTCCAGGACTGCGGCTTTGAACATGGGTTTGCCCTTCCTGCTTTGGAGATATTCTTGTTTTGCTTTGGGTTTTGGTACTTTAACACCTCAAGGGGTGATGGGAGAGCACAGGTGTGTCTCTGCCTGTCTGTGGGTGAGGAGGGGAGACCCCTTTTCTGCTTGGAATGTCAGACTGGGCCTCAGGAAGGGACATTGAGCCTGGTGGGGTGCCAGGGAAGGAGAAGGAACAGAACAGCCCTTACAGGGCAAGGCGTGTCTCGGGCCCAGGCTCTGCAGCAATGCTGCGGTACCCTAACATCTAGAGAGGTGAGTGGCCAGGGCATAAGAATTCCTAGGGCCTGGATGCCAGACTAGATTATTCTGCTCCGTTCTCTGGGCCAGCAGCATCCAGAATGGTAGACATGACACACAAGTCCCTGCTAAGATTTAGGTAGTTTAAAATTTAATTGCAGTTTAAATTTTGGTCTCATTGGCCACATTTCAAGTGTTTAATACCGTACAAGATGGGTGACTCTTCAACACCGTGGGACATTTTCATTATCAACTTGTGCCACTGACACGCTGCTCTGTGTCTGAGGGAAGTCGGGAGGGAGGGGGAGAGAGAGAGAAGGAGAGGGAGAGGTGTGTGTGTCCGTCCGTGTATCCGTGTCCTTACCAGGTTGAGGAATGTGTTTGCAAGGCACAGAGGTGGATGCCTGGTCGCCTGGTTTCAGGCTACAACAGGCTGAGGACACCATGCTTGGCCAGGAGACCAACATCTGTGCTGTTGGTTACAAAGGATGAACCAACTTAGATAAGAGTAGAAGGATGCAGACGTGAGGATCTGTGTGGAGACGGTGTAAGCAGCAGAAGCACTCCACAGGGGACGGGAGTCCAGAAAGGCCTCCAGGCTGCAGTAAAGGAGGGGACAAATAGAAGTCAGGATGCCAATATCCAGAGGGAAGACAGCAGGCGTGAAACAGAGCCTCACATGGCTGTCACAGAGGTGGTGTTCTTTAAATTTATTTTAAAATAAGAATTTTTTCTTTTTTTGGTGGTACTGGGGGCTGAACCTAGAGCCACTCTGTCTCTAAAGTATATTTCAGCCCCCCTTTTACTTTTATACTCCCCCCACTCCCCGCTGAGGTTTGAACCCAGGGCCCAGGAATCCAGTTAGGCAAGTGTTCTACTACAGCTCCAGGCTGCCTTTTGACATTTTATTTTGAAATCCTTCTCACTAGATTGCCCAGGCTGACCTTGAACTCACTCAATCCCAGACAGGCCTTGAACTTTTGATCCATCTGTCCCCAAGCAACTGGGATTATAGTCTTGCACCACTATGCCCAGCTCCTAAATGAGCTTTCTACTGAACAGAGCACATCTATTGAAAACTTAAGTCTCAAGTCACAGAATGATGGGTTCCTTGTTTCTCCTGTCAGGAGAAGTGGGCACGTCCCTGTGGGGCTGGTTTACTTGGAGTGTGTGAGTGCTCAGAGACAGACGAGAGGGGCTCCATGGGCCTTGTGTCCACTCTGCCTTAAGACTACATTTCTACAGCATGTGGCCCAGGGTACATGGTGGGTTTAGTTTTTGTACAGAGGTCAGTGCAGGAAGGAGAAATGGCCTGGCAGCAGGGCCTCGGCATCCGTGACTCCAGGGGTGGAAAGGAGACACTCAGGATGAGCTTAGGTCCTGGTGCCACAGCCGCAGGCTGGAGTGCTCCTGGTGAACCCTCTCGATGTGGCCTTCTGAAGTACAACTGAGTGCAGGGTCTCACTTCCGGCTTCTGGAGGGAAAACAGACCCCCAGGGCTGCCAGTGTGCTAGACAGGGCTGTATCTCCCTGTGCAGCAGCTGTGTGGTGTAGTAAGGACGAGGATGGATGTGACGCATTATTGCTGAGCTGAAGTCTAGGCTGGCTTCTCTGGGGCAGGCTGTACCATCATCTCAAGATGCACAGAGCAGTCACCCATGTGACCAGGCCAACCCACTTTCTCAAAGCTTGCCTCTGATCCCATTCCAGGCAGAAGAGCTTCTACTGTGAACACATCTCACAGGACTCTTTAGCTCCATGCTTCTTGGGGGTCTTCCGTGGCTCACAGTGGTAACCAATAGTAGCTAGATATGGTACACTGTGTTTTTCCAATTCAGTTGTCAAGAGTGTATACATTCAGCCGGCTACCAGCACACGTTTCTATTCACTGATGCTAACAGCTGTCATTCCATGCTTTTTATTGAGAACAGTAAGCCTTGTGTGAAGTGGCATGCCCCTACAGACAGTGTGGCAGTTGGAGTTAAATGTCAGCTACTTCCTGAGAGCTTACTGTGGACACTGTGCTGGCCCTTGGTACTGGCCTGGGAATGATAGACATGGGAAGGATTGGAGGGACTGTCTCCTGTGTGTGTCGAAAGAAGAAATCCTGGGGAAACCACACTGTTTTGGCCTTGCAAGGAATGTCTGTTGAGGCCACCAGAGTAAGAACGGGGATCATAATTGGTTATTGTAGTTTCAATATGACAGAGTCTCTTTAGGTAAAATAACATGTTTGCCTTCATAGATGAGGCCAGCACTGCATTACAAATATGCTTCTGCCTGCTCTGGACTGGGCCAGGCAGGGCATGAGGTGTCTGGGAGCAGAGCCTTGGATCAGGGGCTACAGGGATATCTACAGTGTGATAAGGGGCTGTTGGGCTCAGTGTAATTGATTCCAGCATGGATGGTTCTTCCAGGATGATGCCCAGGCTCCCCAGCAGGTAGATTCTGAGTGTCTGGGCTTCACCCAGACCTCAGCTTCTCATTTGTATTCAGTTCCCTGAAAGACAGTGTCCTAAACCCAGGTGAACCCTGTGCACGCTGCCTGGATGCAGCTTCACTGCTTCCGAAGCAGTTGACACCCAAGGCTCTATCCTGTCTCTGCTTGTCATCGGGTGGAGGACAAGACTTCCCACAAGATAGGGCTACTGTGGGTCAGTCACCTTAGCTGGTCCTTGCCTTTTGGCTGAAGTCCCAGGCTATGTTCCTGTATTAGTTCCAGGGAAGTCCCTGGGCCCAGCACCTTCTCGTGAATCTTCTCCCCTCCCACACCTTATCTCCTCCTCCTGCCTCAAACTATGTTTTCTTTCTGTTATAAGGCATGGCATCTATAACAAGGGCATTCATGTAGAAAGGACATGACTTGTATCAACTTAAAGAATAATAATAAATGCCAGGTGGTACACACCTTTAATCCCAGCACTTGGGAGGCAGAGGCGGGTGGATCTCTGAATTTGAGACCAGCCTGGTCTACAGAGCAGGTACCAAAACAACCGGGACAAGAAAAACCTTGTCTCAACAAGTAATGTAATAATAATAATAATAATCAATGTGTATCCCCACTCTGACAAGCCTTGTTACCACATGTTGCAAGTTAAAAGCTCTACATTCTCCTTGTGAGGACTCTTGTTTTGTGAACAACCACATATGGCGCATCTCCTAGCTCTGCCATGCTCTTACTGGGCCTTAGGATGGGTCCTGGGCCCTAGGAAATTTGTCAAGGTTCCAGTTTTGCCCTTCTTCATTCTGCGTATTTAAAACCCTAAGGCCATTACTGTCCAGGCCACCAGTCCCTTCCTGGGCTGCAGAGAGAGTCACCAGTTAGCAACACTTGAGTCTGGCTAAGATCCTAGACTCTGGAGGCTACACAGGTGTGAGGTGCCGTAGGCACCCTAGAATCCAGATGAGACCTCCTGGAGCCACCAGGAGGGGGATGAAGATGAAGGTATGTTATAGGGTGGGGATGTAGGTCCGCATGGCAGAATGAGGTTAAGTATGGCAGATTCTCGGGGTACTGGGCAAGAGGCAGCTAGGCCCATCCTAGGGGTGACGGAAGTGTTGCAGAAAATGGAAATAACTGTGGCATATGTGAGGGGTGTTCTCTTTGCCAACCCTGGTCAGGTAGTCCTTGCCCAGTAGAGACATGGAACCTCAGAGCAAGCATCCTACAAAATGACAAGAGTGGGCAACTGTCTTTAATGTGAATTGAGGCTACTTGGGACTTTACGGATGGCATGCTTCCTGCCCTGGCCGCCTTTGTAGACCTGCTCCAGGACTCAGCAACAGTTACTACACCTGCCTTGGGCCACTCACTCTGGATCACAACTGACGTGGGTCATTCTAGCCTGTCCAGCCCCAGTTGCCTCACAAAGGTCTCTGTGGTCGGACTTGAAGTCCCTGGAAAGAGGCTGCTGTGGTTCTAAGGACAGAAGACCCCTCATCTGGTCTCCTCTGGAGTCTCATCTCTGGGGGTGTGGACTGTCCTGTTGTTGGGAAGATGGCGGCTGAACCACAGGCCCTGAGAGTAGGCGATACCACAGAGGATTCTGTGTCCTCTGGCCTCCCCTCTTTGAACCCTTTCCTTGGCCACATACCCAGACTGCTTATGCCAATGCTGGGGTCAGTGAAGCTTTCACCTGGGACATTTTCATGGGGAATCTCTCCCACCAGCACAGTTGTCTTTCAAAATAAACTGCTTTGAGATGATCTGGACCAGCTCCCTGGGAGGACTCCCACCTCTACCACGTACTGTTTGAGAGTGAGCTGCTGCTTAGTGCCCATCACCCCGAGTGCATTCCTGCCCGTTGTTTCCTATGAAGCAGGGGTTTTCCTGTGTTCAGAACCTAAATGTCATCAGCACACCACCACCATCCCTTCCCTGGGCTGCACAGATCTTTGGTGTCCAAATGTTGGGCCACTATTACGGGGCTCCTCAGCTCTGCAGTCCCCTACCTTCTGTGGCCTGACACTTGGGAAGAACTCAGATACCCCCTGGGGTAGATGATACATCCTAGGAATCTTTGTCACTGCGGCCTGCCTGGGGGCACATGCTTCTGTCCACTCTGTTGTGGAGGATACTTGCTCTGAAGGAACACAGTACACTTCTGCTTAGATGTTGGCAACCTCACAGCAGACTACCCCAGCTATACTGCTCAGAGTTCTCCAGCCTATGCAGTCCTCAGTCTGGGGGAAGCGGGTGGCTTAGGGCCTCTCATGAGGCACAGTCAGGTGTCAGCCAGGGCTTGTGGCCCGTGTAGCAGAGTTCCCTGCTGGTGGGTCTCCAGAGAGGGCAACTCATGATGTGGCTTCACCCCGAGCAGTAATGCCTGAGAGAAAAGAGGTGTAGGAGGTGTAGGGACATGCAAAGAGACAGTTGTGGAAAGAAAGAAACAGAAGGGGTGAGTGAGACCCTCCGTACTTCCCTACCTATTCCATAGGATAGATGTCCTTGCTCCCACAGGTGGTCTGCAAACTGCTTGTGCAAACCGTGTGCTGGGATTTGCAGGAATGCCCTTTACAGCATCACTGTGTTGCTGCTTATTCTGATGTTCCCATGTCCTAGATTTGCCCCAGTACCAGCTCCCATGACACTTTGCACGTCCCTGTCCTTTCCTGAGCATGTCCAGGCAGTTGGCTCATCTTCCTTGACCTGCCCAGCCCTGAGCTACTGTGCCAGGGGCAGCTCTGGTTTCCTGTGGCCTCTCAGGATTGTGGATGTTGTTACTGGGCCCTTAGAGTAGACACACTTGACAGGGACATGTTATCTGCATGTTCATACACAAGTGCCATCGTGTGCCTCTAGGTTCATCCATGACTGTCTCACTGATAGTGCGGGGACCAAGCAGTACTATGGGTCTATTCCATATTCCTGCCTTTCTGTGTGGGAGGAGCCTGGCTGTCTCACACAGTCACCACCGTCCTCTGTGCTGCCCATCACACGTGTTCTTTGTATTGCCCAGTTCCCACACTAGGACACCCCTGTTTCCCTACCCTGCAATGTTCCGGTCAAGAGTCCACCTAGTCTCTTTTAAAATTTATTTTTTTTGTTGGGCATAGGAGTGCACACCTTTAATCCCAGCTCTCAGGAAGCAGAGGTGGATCTCTGAGTTCAAGGTCAGCCTGGTCTACATAGCTAGGGATATACAGTGAAACCTTGTCTTTAAAAAAAAAAATCTATTTTTTTTTTCTTTTAAAAAAGATTTGTTTTTAGTTTATGTGTATAGGGGCGGGGTGGTGGCAGTAGTGGTAATACACACATGTGTGCAGTGCCCCCAGAGTCCAGAAGAGGGTGTTGGATTCCCTGGAGCTGGAATTTCTTGTGAGGTCGTGAACTCTGGTCTTCTTCATTGAGTTCTCTCTCTAGCTTCCCCACTCAATCTCTCTAGAACTGAGGTCTTCATGAAGGGAAGGAACCCAATCCCGACTCTTCACCAGTCGCTATCAGGCCCTGTAGTCCAGCTAACAGAGCTTTAGTAGGGACCTGTGTCTCAGGAAGTGACTTTGCCACAGATATTCCCAGTGAGCTCATTGTGTTTCCTGGAGATCGTGGAATACTCTGTTGGTGGAGGGGGTTTAGGGTTTTGCCAGGCCCACATGGTCCCCATACTGCTTTCCAATGACCAAATGAGTCTCCTCTTCCCAGGTCAGTGTTTATGAGGTCAGTGAATATTTGCTGGGCATGAACTGCCACCCCACCGCTGGAGCCTTTAAACTTCAAAGGCAGGCATTGGGAGTCGGCACTCATAAGGGAACTGAGGAGTCCTGAGAACGACGGTAGACAGTAGGGTAATCTCAGGCAGTAGAGTGTGTACGTGTGTGTAAGTGGTGCGTGCAAGATGGCTGATCCCCAAGATGCTTGACCGTGTGTCTACCTTTGCAGATTGATTCTGGATTTTTCCATGAGAGTGATGTGAAGATTGTGGCCAAGTCCATTCGTGACCGGGTAGCGCTAATTCAGTGGCGGCGTGAGAGGATCTGGCCTGCACTGCAGTCTCAGGAGCCAAAGGACTCAGGCAGCCCTGACAAGGCCAAGGGTCTACCAGCACCCCTGCAGGTCCAGGTGACCTACCATGCACAGAGTGGTCAGCCTGGACTGCCAGAACCTGAGGAACCTGAGACTGACCAGCATCTCCTACCCCCTACCTTGCCAGCTAGCGTTACCTCCTTAGCCTGTGAGTACCTGGAATGGGGTCACCATGGCCAAGTGTGTCTTTCCTTCTACCACAACCAGCATAACCAACGTCAGGGCAAAGCCAAACAGAATCCCTATCTTTTATTACAAAACTCTGTGAGAAAGGCAGGTACCTGGTAAGCTCCTGCCTCAGTCTGGTGAGCCCCAGTCTGTTCTCAGGTAACTGGGTCTGTTGGTTTTAGCTATAGGTGGTCCCCTGAAGCTTTGGTCTCCCATTCCAAGGTCACTTCTTGCTAGCCACCTTGGTGCCAGGGGAATATAGGGCTAACAGATGGCTTCTAGGTGCTAGGACACATGGGTGCTGGTCCTTGGCAAGCCCAGGCTTGTTCCCCCTGCCTGCCCGCACTGTAGGGTGTAGATGGTTGTTTCAGGGAAAGGATTGGGTTTTCAGTACATTCCTCAGTGATTCCTGACCAGAGGGGTTAAAGCTTGCTGGAGTCTGGCAGGTCAGATGTCCATGGCCTCATAGGCTCTGAGGGAGCCATTTCCACCTCGGCTTCACATTGTCAATCTGTGGACTGGCAGCTAGTTCTTTATTCTCTGGGAGGATCAGTTCTGGCCTCATCAGGTCAAGTGAGGTACCATCACCCAGTCTTTGAAGTGGGTGACTGTGCAATGGACTGAGTGGTGGCTGTCTTAACTAGGGTGCTTATCACTAGGATACTAGCAGAGATAAGAGATAAGAGTATCTCTGCTAGTATCTTCTATAGAAACCTCTGAGACCGTTTGTCCCTCTACAAAGCATTGTTTTTCTTGAGGTAGATTGGATGCAGGCTTCATCGGAGGCCATCCTGAGAGGATCCAGGACTTTTTCAGGATAGGCGGTCAGTGCCCTGCTTGCCTTCCGTGTTTGAAAACTCAGCAATGAGCTGAGACAGGAGACATGGCTTTGCCCACTTTGTGAACCAGCCTGGAACAGATCAGCAGGGCCCAGTGACCTGCCCAGGCCAATATTTGAGATTGTTCATGTGGAAAGACTGAGACCCTGTTTATTTAATATGCAGCCCCCCTCATTCATGGCTTCAGTAGCTTCCAAGAGGACTACTGAGATGCAAATGAGCAGCCCTCACTTTGAAGTGCTTTGCCCACTATTTACTCCGTTCCAAGCTGAGCTCTGCCTCTCATACCCGGCTTGGGATCTCTAAACAATGTCCCTCTTGTGGTCAGATGCTGAAGGTCGGAGTGACCCAATATGAGAAAATCCCACGGAGATGGAGAGAGAGAAGGCGATGAGTTCGTGTTAGGTGTAGGACTTCTCTGCCACCAGATCCCTTTCCTATGTGACTCAGGACACCCAAGGGCTAAGCACAGAGGCCAAAAGCCTTCTCAGAGGGCTTTTTCTCACTTACTATATTTTTTCTTTAAAATAGATGGCTGGTACTTATCTTTCATAATTTTAAACCCCTAAGGGTTTGCAGGCAAGTTACTTACCCTCCCAGAGGCAACAGATGCTGCAAGTCTTTTAACTGCCTTCCAGAGATGATCTGCATAAATCCATATGTGGATGGACACAAACACACACAGGCAAATAGCGCTCTCTCGCTCTCTCTCTCTCTCTCTCTCTCTCTCTCTCTCTCTCACACACACACACACACACACACACACACACACACACCTGTGTTGGGGGGTACCTTGCTACATGAACTTTCAATATTCTTCCACCAGCAGCCCCGCCTAAGCTGAGCAGGTACCTTCTACTGCCATAACACTTGTATTGAGGACCCTGACAGCACAGCTATTGTGGGGGGCAGTAGCCATATCCAAAAATGAAATTTTAATTATACAAGTCATCTGTACAAATTACTTGCAGTATTTAAAGTGTTGCACACATGGCGGGAGTTGGTGCCTCTCGAATCTTGTTAGCCTGAGGGTTGCTTTCTTTTCTTCCCCACCTCCCTCTTCCACTCCCTTTTCTCCCTCCTCCCTTCCTGTCTGTCTAGGTAGAAATGGTCACTCTAATGAGCAGTTGGCTCATTAAAAACTAGAACTGCTTGTCTAATTGGTTTTGCCCAATTAAACATCAGCATTCCTTATGTTTTCCTAGGTTAAAATCACTCTTTGGAAAAATTGGTAGTGCAGAGCCACAAGACTCACCCCTCACTTGGCTTAAATCATCAGTGGACAGAGTACTCACTCTGAAAGGCAACCCCTTGTGCAAATAGCTGGGTGTTTTGGTGGCAAATTGTAAAGCCTGTGGCTTTTGGAATCTGGAAGCAGTAACCTCAAAGTGCTGTTTCAGATGGGTTTCCGGGTTTCATTCTTCACTGGCTGACTATGTGGGCAGGCTGTCTTGCCAAGTACCATCCGACAAGGGCAGCCTCTGCACCTGCAAACCAGAGTGGGCAGGGAATGACAGGATTTGCTTCCAGTGGGCTAGCTAACCTTGCCCATCCCAGCATCAGGCCAGGGGCACAGGAGGCCTGAGACCTCCCGCTGTTGCCTATCAGGTAACAGTTTAAATAGTATACATGAAAACAGCTCAGACCTAGTCTTGATGAAGGAATCCAGGAACAAGCCATTCCGCTTGCCTGAAGCGCCAGGGAGATGGCATTTAGAGGTGTACACACTAACTTCTACTTTGGTCCTCCCCAGCGGACAGCACTTTCGACAGTGGCCAGGGCTCCACTGTGTACTCGGACTCCCAGAGCAGCCAGCAGAGCATGGTGCTCAGCTCCCTCGTGGACACGACTCCAACCCCAGCCTCGTGTGTGTGCAGCCCCCCTGTGAGTGAGGGGCCTGGCCTGACCCACAACCTGCCTGCACTAGGGGCTTTTCAGCAGCCGGCCACTGTGGTGAGTTTGAGAGCCACTCCACTCTGTCCTCTTTGCAGAGTGGACTGTGCTATGGTCGGGTTAGAGTGCCCTATGGTCGACTCCCAGCCACATTTCCCTTGGAGACCTGAAGATGCAATCCATTTTTTCTGGGAGCTGAAGATCTATAGGCTGAGGGGCCTTAGATGTGAAGAACCCCTGGATAAAGAGTGTGGAATATCTGGAAACAGACCTTAGGGTAACCGTGACTCGGGGAACTGTGATAGAACCAACCAGCCTTATCCTGAGGTTGTCACCGGTACCACACAGGTGCATGATGCTGGCACATTGAGGTCTTTCCTGGTCTATCCCAGAGATGACAGAAATGTATCATTTGTGATAACGGAGCTTTGGAATTTGTCTCTGTCCATTCTCCTAGGGAATAGCCGAGAACCCCTGGCCTGTCTCCCTCAAGTAGCGGAGCTTTTGAAAGTTGGGGATGAAAATGGGGTTGAAGCAGGGAGGCATTTTCAGTATTTGCACAGGGCACCAGAGGCTCAGGCTTTGAGGATGTCTGACAGGCAATATGTGAGATCTGGGAAGTGGATGATGAAGGAGGGGTCAAGCAGGACATTTATTCTGTTTTATGTTTGTGTCTGTGGCATATGCAGGTACACACACCCTTGCATGTACACGTGAAGGACTGAGACCCATGTCCAGAGTCTATACCTTACTTTTTCAGACAGGGTCTCTCACTGAGCTTGGAGCTCACTGGCTGGCCAGCAGGTCCTGCTGTCTCCCACCTCCCAGCACTGAGCACAGGTGTACTCTGCCACTTGCCCTCTTACCTAGGTGCTGAGGATCCAAACTCAAGTCCTTGTGCTCCCATGGCAAGCCCTGTCTGTGATTGTTGCCTTTTTTCTAAATATTGAAAAATGATTGTTTCACAACACTAAGAGCTCAGCTTGAGAATTTGCCTGTGACCTGGGTGGTGGAGCTGGGTCCTCAGAGGGTGATTAAGACACCCCCCCCGCCCGGGTGGGTTCTGTCTTCCAGGGTCACTTGGGAGCCCCCACCTGGTCAGCTGGTAGCCCCTGTTGTCGCACAGTCTTGGACTGTGGTGGCTTCTTGGCACAGACTGAATGCTAGTGCTGAGATCTCTGCCCTCTGCACACGCAGGCGCTCTTCTTCCCCATGTCCACATCAGATTGAGCAGTTAGAAAGGCCCAACAGGCCTTTTGGAAAAGCAATTGACACCATGGATCGTGTCTGCCTCTGCTTCTCTGAGCCCTGGGATTCACCGTGATGCGCACATTTGCAATTTTATTTGTAATTTTATTCATTTTCCAAAATGAAATGAGGTTTGATTTTAAATGGCCGGAAGACCTCATGCAATAGGACTTGCTGCCCCAGAGGCTGCTAGGCTAGGGCTGAGCCAGAATGTCCTGCCTGCCTCTCTCACACCTTTAGTCATGATTAGCGCTACCTTAGGCCTTGGGATGTACTAGTTGCCCTGGTCCTCACCCTATCCATGCTGACCTATGTTTTCTTTTTAAAAGTTTATTTTTATTTTATTTTATTTATTTATTTATTTATTTATTTATTTTTTTGGTTTTTCGAGACAGGGTTTCTCTGTGGCTTTGGAGCCTGTCCTGGAACTAGCTCTGTAGACCAGGCTGGTCTCGAACTCACAGAGATCCGCCTGCCTCTGCCTCCCGAGTGCTGGGATTAAAGGCGTGCGCCACCATCGCCCGGCTTGACCTATGTTTTCTTATTGATCTAGCTAATCTTACCATTCACATGTTAATCAGGGATCTGAGCAGAGAGATCACAACTGCAGACTTGGGCTAGGGTTCTTGGTTCTCTTTCCCTGCCTCCTGATGTAAAGACAACTTAACACAGGAAGGATGACTTGTGGAGGGTACATCCCGACCTCTTGATGTTTCTGGAGAAGGCCACTATGGTGATATGCGTCAGGATCCAGTGGGATAAACAGACAGGGGCAATGAGGAGGAGGAGGAGGAAATGGAAGACCATCAGGAGTAAGGGGTCACTAGATCCTGCCTTAGCTCCTGAGCCATGGATAGTGGCCGGAGCTCATAAGTGGACAGTCTGGCCTGGCCTGGTCTAGTTGAACCAACTCATCTGTCTATGGTTTTAGGTGAACCCAGCTTTGAGACAGGATCCCAAATGTGCCTGCTCCCCACATTCTTGCACAGAGCACCAGGAAAGGGGAAGTGAGAGTATGTTTTAGAGATCCCTGCCTCTGTGCCATGCAGCACATCTTAGAGAAGTCTGCTGGAGAGCAGTGGACATCAGTCCCTCTTCCGAACCATGAACTTGTGTTCAGATATGTTCTCCACAGCCTTCTAGTGTCCTCATTGTTGTGAAGTAAATCCTGCACAACCAGAGATTTTTCCCATAAGTACTACGGGGTCTGTCTCTGCACAATGAATATGGTTGGAGAGCTGAACTTAGCAACATGGGACTGCAGAGGACATGAGGTTTGTTCCCAACGCTCATATGGTGGCTCCCGACCATCTGTAACTCTAGTCCTATGAGCTCTCATACCCAATTCTAGCCTCCTTGGGTACCAGGCATGCGTGTGGTACACAGACATACATGCAAGCAAAATATCATACACATAAAAAAACAAAACAAAATCCAAAAAACCCCACAGAATATTGACAAAGTAGCAGCCATTCCTTAACCTCGGCATTCTTGGGCTGATTTCCTGTTCTTTTGCTAGCTTCATGGACCAGTGCCCTCCCTGTGTGCCGCTCTGTTTCTGTCCTCTTGTGACTGAGTCTCAGAGGGCCTCTCCTTGCCAAGGGCCTCACTGTTCTAGTTTTGTTCCCATGGCTGTGTGTCCTCCCCAGCAGCCACAAACTGTATGACCCCATCTCTCCATATGTATTGGCTCATCCTTTTTAGTCCCAGTTGTCACTGTAAATGAGCTGCCCACAGTCTAAAGCCTAAGGAGTCTTTCTCCACGGTGCTGAAAAACCTCTATGATGATCTTTTTATATGGCTGCATAATACTCCATGGGACTTGTGTTCTAGAACATTCCCTGGCTGGGAGCTGTGGCCATATGATGTGGCTTTTCAGTATTGGTGATAGCATTGTAGGGCCACCACACCTAGCTTCTGCTGAGTCACCTTCCTGGGAACAAGGTTCCTGGTGGGGAGGGGGCTGGGCACAGGGACAAGAAAGAACAAGGGCAGCCGCTGAATATGGACTCTATATTCTCTGCAGCCTGGCCTGTCAGTAGGCCCTGTGCCACCCCCTGCGCGCCCTCCACTCATTCAGCAACATTTTCCAGAACCTTCCATGAGCTTCACTCCTGTACTACCACCACCCACTACCCCTGTGCCCATGGGCCCAAGCCAGCCAGCACCCCCAGTCCAGCAGGTAAGTGTGACACTTCATTTTATCCCCTTAAATTGTTCCCTTATGAGGGATAGTTCTGCAGCCAAAGCCTGAGGTGGCTTGAGTGAAGGATGTACCTGTGAGAACATTAGTGTGTGTGTGTGTGTGTGTGTGTGTGAGAGAGAGAGAGAGAGAGAGAGAGAGAGAGAGAGAGAGATATCTGTAGTTTTTAATGCAAGATGCAAGGCCTGCTCATGGAAAACTCTTTGTTTATTCAGAATGTTTTTATAATCTGGCTCCAGATTAGCAGGAGCTTGGCGTTCTGCATGTGTTTGTGTGAGCAGTGTGTAGGCGTATATTGTGAATGTAGTTCACTATGTGTATGTGAGTGTGATGTGTGAAAACATGCAGTCGTGAAGATATGCAGCTGTGTTTATGCAGTTGATGTGGCTGTGCGTGGGAATCCGAGTGTGTATGTGGGAGTGTATATGCAGATGGGTAAGTATGAGCATATGAGCACACATGCGGGGGTCACTGTGGATTTCTTTTGTGTCTGAGCACAAGGCTCCCTTTCTTCCTCCAGCCTCTTCCAATGGCCCAACCACCTACCCTGCCACAAGTCCTGGCCCCGCAGCCCGTGGGCACTGTCCAGCCAGTGCCCTCTCATTTGCCTCCATACCTGGCTCCAACCTCCCAGGTAGTGGCCCCTGCTCAGCTGAAGCCTCTCCAGATGCCGCAGCCACCTCTGCAGCCTCTCGCTCAAGTCCCTCCACAGGTACCTCTGGCCCATAGCCTGCTCACCTTGGGTGGGTACCAGGACATGGACTGGGCCTGTTTATGTGTGTCACCAGGGGCTACTGGCTAGGGACGTAGACTTGGAGCATAGTGTCATATCCTGTATATTATATGTCTAGTGTTTCATGTCTGCTCCTGTAACTACTACAGCAGGCCAGGGACCCTGGGGACAGCCTCCTTTGTCTGGTTTCCCTCGTCCTGGGGCTTCACCTCTTCTCTACCCTGGCAAGCTGTCTTCTCAGGCTGTGATGCCTCTGTATGAGGGTGGTGTATATAGGGTCCCTCAAGGAGTGGGTGGGACAGCTGTCATTTTGCCATCTACTGGATTGCCGTCCAGGATGGGGGAAGGGCTAGTCCAAGCCAAGGACAAAGCTCTCCTTGTGACCATTGAATGGGCATAGAAAGCAATCTGCTTCAGATGATTGTAAGCTAAGGGTAACTCCTTACAGGTGTGCTTGTCACTGCGGGTGGTGTTTAGCTGTTTGCCATGTGCATCACAGTGGATTTGCACGTGTTTGTGCCCTCATAATTGTACAGAGGGGTAGTTGACATGCTGCTTGTGAGCAAGCAGAAAGAAAACATTGCTTAGCGGATAGCTATCGTGTAGAAAGTGTTTAACCCACCCTGCCAGGAACCACCTGATACTGTGAGAGCAAACAGAAGGTTTTAGATTATCTGCTGATGAGAGGCCGAATGCCACAGGGAGTGGCATAGCTTCATCCATCAAAGAAGGTTATACTGAGAACTTTCCAAGGGGCTGGCTTCCATAGGATGAGACTTCAGGATGAGACGCTGGATGACTGAGCCAGCCCGGGAGCCTGGATAGTCTCAGTCCTCCCAAATGAAAGTGCTCTGAAGCACCAGAGCCCTGTGGTCTTTCTCTGGTTCCTCTTAACTGAGCACTCCTGACTCCCTCGGAGCCACCAGCCCCTTGGAAACCTGGACACACCGGCCCCTCCATGCTGGTGCCAAGGGAGAGAGTCCAGCAGGCAGATCGCCTGTTCTGCTTGAGCACGTTTATAATGCTGTACAATGATTTGTTGGGATCATCTCATCGCCAGCAACTGTTTGGGAGACTGAGCCACTTCCCACTGATGCTGTGGGCCCCTGGATGGCAGCCTGACTAACATGCCACTGTACCTTTTACAGATGCCTCAAATGCCTGTGGTTCCCCCCATCACTCCCTTGGCAGGACTCGATGGCCTCCCTCAGACCCTCACTGATCTGCCAGCTGCAAATGTGGCCCCTGTGCCACCACCTCAGTATTTCTCACCTGCTGTGATCTTGCCAAGCCTCACGACACCCCTGCCCACATCACCGGCCCTGCCTCTGCAGGCTGTCAAGCTGCCTCACCCCCCAGGAGCACCCCTGACTGTGCCCTGCCAGACCATCGTGCCAAATGCACCAGCTGCTATCCCCCTGCTGGCTGTAGCCCCGCAGGGTGTGGCTGCACTGTCCATCCATCCAGCAGTGGCCCAGATCCCGGCCCAGATCCCAGCCCAGCTCCCAGCTCAACCTGTGTACCCAGCAGCCTTTCCACAGATGGCATCTGGAGACATCCCACCCTCACCCCACCACACGGTGCAGAGCTTACGGGCCACCCCTCCACAGCTGGCCTCACCTGTGCCTCCTCAGCCTGTCCAGCCCACTGTCGTCCATCTACCTGAGCAGGCTACTCCATCTGCTGCCTCAGGGACCCAGGTAATTCACCTGTGGGAGTGGACTTACCATTCACTGCCTGGAGACCCTCAGGGTCAGGTTTCCTTTACAGGGCCATGGATCCTGTTAGTACCCAGACTCAGGGACAGTTGTGTCCTGTGGCTAACCTTTAATCTTTTTTAAAAATTGTTTTTAGATTTATCTATTTAATTTTATGTGTATGAATGTTTTGCCTACATGTATGATGTATTTGTACCATCTGTGTGTCTGCCTGGTGTTGGCAGAGGGCAGAACAGAGTGTCAAATTCCCTGGAGCTAGAGTTATCGATGGTTGTGAGTCACAATGTAGGTGCTAGAGAATTGAATCCAGGTTCTCTGCAAGAGCAAGTGCTCTTAACCTCTAAGCCATCTCTCCAGTCCCTGGTTGATCTTTCTTATGAAGAGAATGTTGGGACAGAGGCCTGAGCCAATGCGGAGCATCCGCTGCCTTCTCAGGAGCTGTGAGCGTCAGGATGGTTGATGTGTTCCATGCTTCTTCCCTGCTTCTGCTTTGTGGCTGAACACTCTCTCACCTCGTGCCAGTGCTTGCAGTCCTATTGGCCTGAAGTGGCTCCTCTGTGGATACTTGCGTGTATCCCAGGCTAACCTTGACCAGAAGACAAAGCAAGGCAGAATGGATATTCCGATTTGAACAGAGAGGAAACAAAACAGCAGTAAGGGGGTATATGTGCCAATGGGCTGCCTGCCAGGTGGGAGATGATTCTTGCAGGACAGGTAACTGCCCTGGTGCCAAGTTGCCAATGAAGGGATGCTGTGGGGTGTAGGGTTACGTGCCTTGTGGCAGGAAGCCTGCCATTGTGGCTTCACACACCTGCCCAGGACATTCATGTTTGGAGTTCCTGGTCTATTCTGTTTGAACCCAAATGAGGGCAAGGAAGAACAGACCTGATGCTTCCCACTTGAGTCCGCTCGTCAGAGGCCTTTTTTACTTGGGTGTCTCCCACCAGATGCCGGGTGAAGATGCTCGCTCCACCTGGCAGCCCCCCCTCAACACACACACTTGAGCATCTATCTTCCTGCCTGACAGTTTTATCTGGGCGGGGGCAGTCTCTGAACCTGATCTCGCCTCAACTCTAAGCCCTGCCAGCTCTGAAACTGAGGCATAGCCCTGGCCACTTGAACCTCAGGTTCCTCTGATGTGGACCAGCTCCTCCTCCTGGCTTTGCTGCAAAGAGTGAAGGGTCCAGGGAGCACCCAAGTGCCAGGTGCTGTGTGACTCAGTTTTGTGCTGCTCAGCTTGGAGCTGCTCACTCAGAGTGTGTGCTCTAACTCATTTCTGGAGGCACTGGTACTTGGAGATGGGGTGGGAGTGGTGTTTATTGGCCAGCAGAAAGCATCTGTCTAAAAAACCAGTGGGAAGAAGCATGCTGGTCGTGTGTTCTCATGGAGTGTGGTACTAGAATGAGAAGGTGTCAGTGACTGCTAAGCTCACTGATTAGGTAGGGTGAGGCTAAGCAGCAAGAGAGCAGGGTCTAGCACCATCTGTGTGTTCTGGGCCTTGTTTTCTGCTGCTGACCTTTCTGGGTTCTGCAGTTGCTAAAGACTGGTGAGCTCTTCAAGTGGTGTTGGGCACGCTCAGGGTGACTGGGTATGGCTACCCCATGCTGTGAACTAGGTAGAAGGCTAGGGAAGCAGGACGCTGATGTCCCAGGGAGACAGCCAGAGCCCAGCCTAGATACTAAGTGTGTGTTGCATTCTGACTGTTTGCCTAGGCTTTTTCTGCAGTTCCTGGGAGTGTAGGTCTGTCTATTCCCACATGGAGGTGTCTGAGGAGGCTCATGCCTGTTTACCTCTTCCAAATTTGCATTCCAGATGTGCTCTAAGACAGGGATTACCTTTGGGGAATGTGTGGATCAGAGTCCTTATCCTCCCAAACCTGTGTGCTCACTGGTGCCTCTGGGCACAGCCTCTGCCGCTGCTTCCTGGTACCCAGCCTGCATCTTATCCCTTCTGCCCCCAGGTCCTGCTGGGCCACCCTCCTTCGTACACTGCGGATGTCGCTGCTGCTGCTCCAGTCTCTGCTGTGTCCCTGCCGCCTGCTGTCCTTTCCCCTCCTCTGCCAGACACTCTGCTGCCTCCTGCCCCTGAGCTCCTGCCCAAGCTCCCCAGCTCCCTGGCCCCCACAGTGGCCGCAGCCTCTCAGAGTGTACCCACCCAGACCTCTACGCTACTCCCGCCAACAAACCCACCTCTGCCCACTGGTCCTGCGGTCGCTGGTCCCTCCCCCGCTGTCCAGCTGATGGTGGAAGTGGCTCAAGAGGTGTGTGCCCTTGTTCCCTGCTCAAGCCAGCGGGGGGCGGGGGGGGGCTCAGCTCTAGAGGTGAGGAAGGTACAGTGTGCTCTGGGACAGCTACTCGAAGCTGCTCTGCCTCTTTGTCTACACTGGCCCACATCAGGAGGGAGAGCATGAATTTCAGAAATGGGTTTTCCTCAGAGAGTTTATACAGGTTGCCCAGGGCTTTCACAACCCTGTGTGTTCTTTTCGGGGGGGGGGGGGGGGGAATGATCAAAGTAGGTTAGCGATTTGTGGAAGGAAGCCACCCTGGGTTTCAGGAATCTGCTTGCCTCTAAGCCTTTCAAAATCATGGCAGCCACACACTGGGCCCTGTGTGGAGAGAGCCTCAGAGGAGGTGGGGAAGCAGCTGCATGCTGTGTCTGACCTCACCAAGGCGAGGCAAGGTAGGTCAGCACAATGTAACCCTGTTCTCTGTACTCCGCTTCTTATTTTAGGAGCAGGCTTCACAAGACAAGCCCCCTGGTCCCCCACCAACGAGTGAGAGGTACTGTTCTCCCTTGCTTCCAGGATGGATTGTGGGGGGCGCAGGCTCAGCAGCCAGCTCGGCCCAGCCCGGCACTGCTTGGCATTTTTGCTCAGTTTGCCAGGACACCATCAGGATTTTAATAGATGTTACCCCCCTTTTCCAAATCTGACCCAATAGTGGCTCAGGGACCTTTTGCTTGTTATCAGCCCCTGCTGAGCTATGCCGCCTGGCACTAGTCTATGTCAGTCCAGGTTGAGTTCTGGTTATTGTTGGTCCCTGCTGAGCTGTGCGTCCTGGCACTAATCCTCGTGCCAAGGACATTCCAGAAGGGGAAGGCCATGGGCAGAGAGAGCCTCAGTGCCCTCGGGTATGCCTAGGTCCAGGTGTTCAGGCTTCTCCTGTGCTCTGGGGTGGCAGTGTCGTTCTTACAGAGGTGGGTATGGATCCCATGATCCCAGGGGACTGGGATGTTGTGGATGCAGGAAGCTTGGCAGACTCCACATCCTCACACCAGCTTAGAACTCCTGGTTCCTTGAGGCATGTTAGACCCATTTCACAGGCAAAGGGCCTAGAGAATCACGCCGTACAGCCCACCAAAGGGAAGGTATAGGTGGTACAGGGTGGGTACTGGAGGAAGAGCATCTTGGGATCCCCTTGTAGGCTGGATGCCATCTCTGCAGGTCCCAACTTTAGTTAAAACCCCAAGGCTAGACTGACTAGAGTGGATTTTCTGGTTCTCCAGGTGTGCTGTTAAAATTTTTGGTTTTCCCCTCAGCTTTGGAGCTTCCGATGTCACCTCTGGAAGAGACCTGAGTGATAGCTGTGAAGGCACCTTTGGAGGGGGCAGGCTGGAGGGCAGGGCTGCCCGGAAACACCACCGTAGGTCCACTCGTGCACGCTCCCGGCAGGAGAGGGCCAGCCGGCCTCGGCTCACTATCCTGAATGTGAGTGGCTGTGGTTTGGGGTACATGGGTGTGAAGTCCTCTGCAATCTGATCATGGCTTCCTGCAGGTGTGCAACACGGGGGACAAGATGGTGGAGTGTCAGCTGGAAACGCATAACCATAAGATGGTGACCTTCAAGTTCGATCTTGATGGGGATGCTCCCGATGAGATCGCCACATACATGGTAAGGCTGGGTCGGGATGAGGCCACCTCCTTGAGGTCCTTAGACCCTTGTAGGAATTAACATGTTGAATTCAGTCCTGCATGGAGGTGTTTGGGTGGCCAGTGCTTGGCCCAGAGCCTAGCAGCTATCCCCAGAGCTGTGGGTATCCAGGTAGAACATCACCTATGGGGAGTTTCTGTGGGTTCCTTCCCCGGGCTCCTGTGTAGGACAATTCAGGGATGTTAGCCATACCTTTTCCTGCCCTTCTGAGGAAAAGGAGGAACTTGCTGGGTGACCTGGATAAGCAAATGAAAAATGTGTTCCCGGTGTTTAAGGTCCTGTGCTCCCTGCTTAGAGTTGTCTGTCTGCCTCCCCAGCTTCTGGAAGTATAGACCCAGGCCCTGGACTCATTCCTTGATCCCTGTAGCTTTGCCAGCACCTCCACCTGGCTCTAGCTCTCTGCTGGAGAGAGCCCCTGGGAACTCCTTCTTACCTGCAGACTTCTTTAGATTCCTTGTCTATGTTCCCAGGAAATACTGCTCTGTCCCCAGCACCTAGCTCTGCCAGAAGAGGGGAACTGGGATCTCAAACTGTCTATGAAGACAGAAGACACTGGCAGGAAGAACCCATCCGTATCTATCAGACTCCCTGAACTATCTGTGACCACAGACGTCCTACAGCGGGACATGTCCTAGACCCCCAGTCACATATGTTCATATGTTCCTAAGGAAGCAGCTGGCATTGGGCCATCATACAAGTATATCTAGTAGGATAGTGTAGCTATGTAGGGGAATATGAAATTTAACTTAGTAAAATAGTATAAATAGCCCCACTGACTAGTGACTACTGCACGAACAACTTAATTAGATGTCAGCAGTAAGTGGTCCTGCCGTTATATCACCTGGCCACCCTGGCCCTGGCTTCATTCAGTGTGGATATGAGTTTCTCAGGAAATCCCTGCTGTCTGCTACACAGAGATTCCTCTGACAAGCTCTTCCTCAGGCCAAGGCAGACCACAGTCCCCTCAGGGTGAGAGAAAAGATGATTCCAATGCCTGCCATCATGGTTGGGAAGGCTGGCCAGAACTATTGCAGCAGACAACAGAGAACGGATTTGCTCTGAACAAAGCAGGAATGGGGGCGGGGCAGGGGGCAGGACATACCGCTCAGGAACAGGGTGAGGATTAGGAAAGTAAGGAAAACACCAGAATGCCAAGGCCAACTGGATGGTCAGGTTATGAGAACATTGAGCATGTGTGCCCTATGTTCCAGCCACTGATGTCCAGGATGGTCGGTGAGGGTCACCTGGCCCTCTCCTGCCTGGAACAGAGGCCCATCCACACTTGTGGTGAGCCCTGCCTTCATCTCTTTGGCTTCAAAGGTGCCTCTATAGCTATCAGTCTTCTAGAACTGACATCAGACACTCTGTAGCCAAAGGAAAACCCCTGCTACACCCATTAACCTCATCTTTGTGGGGGACGTGTCAGAGGCTTTAACATCAAAGTTGGTGACAAGGCTCTTCGTCAGACATGGCGGCCGGGGATCTCTCCCTTGACTGACTGAATGGGACTCTTGCTCTAACTGAATTAGGCCCAAAGCAGAAGGGACCAAGGCCTGGAGAGGAGTTATAGGAGATGCCTGGATCTAGTTTGGTTAGAGAGGGACCCGCGGACAAAGTATCTGACTGGTTTCTTACTCTATTACCCAAACCTTTGAGACCACACACCTCTCTTGACTTTTGTGTGTGTATGTGTTTCACTTAAATTTATTACAGATAACCTGTAATGAGGATGATTTTTTTTGAATTTCACATAGAAGTTATCTTCATATAAACCCACTCTAAGGTACCTGTGACAAATAAGGGTACGAGAGAATTTCTCAGGTCTTGACAAAAATGACATAAGCAAGGATGGATTTGATTGGTTCACGTTTCTAGGGTACAGTCCACCTGATGGGGAAGTCACCACAGGGAAAGCATGAGGCAGCTGGTTGCAACATTGTCTCCAGTCAGAAAATAGGGAGAAGTGAAAGCAGGCACTCAGCTTCCTCCTTATAATATAACTCAGTCCATTGCATTATAACACAGCCCACAGTTAGGATGGGTTTTCTCGACATGTGTATCATGTGACTTTATATGTTGTCATGTGAGCTTTTCCTGGGGAGACATGAACAAATATCCACACACCCCCAGTAGGGTACCAACAACAGACCCAAGGCTAGTTTGTCAAACTGAAGGATATATTGGGCATACTTATAGAATGGGTGATCCCCAAACAGTCACATCACTAGATGCTTCCCCGTGGCTCTTAGTCTTCCCAAGGGCATGTGGTGGTTGGGATGCAGGAAGCTGAGTGGCCAGAATCTCAAGGTTCTAATGACCTCCCCAAACCTTCCTAACATGTGGGATGTAGACCGGCCCAATCAGATGGAGAGACTTGTGTGGGTAGTCACAACCGCTCTTGTTAAGATGGAGGTGATTGTTACGCTGAGAGGACAGCATTCCACAACGTACATACATACATGTTATTTATGCACGTGTGCACATTGGCTGTGAAGACCAGAAGACAACTTTAGGTGTTACTCCTTAGGCACCTCCTCAACAGCGGAATTACAAGGATGCCATCACATCTGTTTCTTTCTGTGTGGGTCCTGGGTGTCAAATTCAGGTCTTTGTACCTGCAGGGCAAGAACATTGCTAGACTGAGCTGTAGATGCGTAATAATGATGCAGATGCTCCTGAAGTGTCCTGGCTGCCCTGATGCCCACCTACCTGCTTCTGCCGTTCCCTTCATGCTCACACAGCACAATGATTAGGAATTATGTATCCATGTGTTTATGTCATGTTTTCAGTACCCCCTCCCTCCCTCCCTCCCCCCCCCCTCTCTCTCTCTCTCTCTCTCTCTCTCTCTCTCTCTCTCTCGTGTGTGTGTGTGTGTGCGCGCATACACACACAGGCAAAGCCCCTACACAATTTCTCAGCCATTTATTATTTTGTTGAGCTTTGTAAATTGCATCTTTTTGATCTCAGGTCCTCTGGATACCCTGACCCTCCCTTCTCTCTCTCTCTATTGTGCTTTCTCTTATGAACTGGGTAGAGGATTGAATCACATATTTTAAAGTCAAGTTAACTGAAAGCTTTTCTCCAGCTAAGCAGGATGTGTGTGCACAGACATTCTATGTGCAGTTCCTGCTTCCTGATGGCTCTCTTGCTGCCTCCCTGCTTCAGGTTTGGAGGCGTCAGGAGGCTGCAGGGGAAGCACAGGTGTAGATGGTGGACTAGGGTGCCAGTTCACCTTAGTCCAGCTTGGCCAACTCTGAAAGATCTGTCTGGATTTAGCATTTAGAACAGCCACGTGGCTCTAGGGCAAGAGCTCTGTGAAGATGACTTGTGAAGAAGGTGAATTGGAAAGATTTCTGGGGAACCAGTCATGGTGGTGTGTGCCTTTAATCTCAGCACTTAGGAAACAGAGGCAGGGTATTGAGGCCAGCCTGGTCTACATGGTGAGTTCCAGGACAGCCAAGGCTACTCAGTGAGACCCTGTCTTAAAATAATAGCTGTGGCTCATTGTCTAGTGCTGTATTCCAATTAGGCCTTCTCCCTTAGACCCAGTAGTAGTGCACCTATCTTTCTTTGAGATTGTTGGGCTAGCCTGAGGTTCCATGGCCAGCTTTTGCTCCAGGAAAGCAGTCCACATGGGGCTATCTGGTTGTGTGGAGTAGCATTTTCAGCCTCAACATCATTCCTGTGTCTCTGGGGCCATTAACTTTCTCAGCCCTGACCAGGGGACACAAACTTTGTCATGTCTTTCTGTGGGATCTAGGGCAGGATAGAGTAATTGTAATCCCTGTTAGAGCCCCCATATACCCATGATCTATGCAAGGTTGTCACCAGCAGTCCCATGTCCCTTTGTAGGTAGAGCATGACTTCATCCTGCCTGCTGAGCGAGAGACATTCATCGAGCAGATGAAGGATGTCATGGACAAGGCGGAAGACATGCTCAGCGAGGACACAGATGCTGATCATGGCTCTGATACAGGGACCAGCCCTCCACACCTGGGTACCTGTGGTCTGGCCATGGGGGAGGTGAGAGCCCAGGTCCCCAGGGCATGCTGGTAGATGCAGCAGGCAGGAGGCTCAGAAAAAAAGCTCTCAGTGAGGCTGCTGACCTGCAATCCCTTTCCCTCATGCAGGAGAATGGACAGTCTCAAGCCAACGCCCCTGTCTATCAGCAGAATGGTAAGCCTATCCCGGCAGCTGTACCTGGCCGAGTAGCCAGCCTTAGGAAGAGCCATTCATTTCCTTGCACCCTCTTGCTCTGAAGCAGACATTTGACTGAAGGTCCCTGTTGAGCATAACAACAGGCCACTGCACAAGGATTGTAAGAGTGGTAATGAGACTCTTAGCTGGTAATGGCTACCTTGTCCCACTAGCAGCTATCTTGGGGGCTACAGGCACCCCAAGGACTAAATAAGGCTCTCCTGAGAATCTGTAGCTGCCAGTGAGGCCCCCTGGTCTGGGTGTCCACCCTACGCCCTTCTGGTTGAGAGGAGCAGATGGAAGCCCTTTCCTAAGGCCTCATTGTTAAGGGGCTTGGAGGGTCACCTCAGTCATGGAATGAAGCCATTGAAGCTTATAAATGAGAGCTTGAACCCCCTGCCTACTCCTTCTGGAGAAAACTCCACAGGTGGAATGTGCTTCCTAGAGCTCCTAATGGGGTCTGGTACAGTAGTAGGGTGCCCTGGCCTAGAGGTACTGGGTCCCTCTCAGCGCTTCTTTATGCTCTGTTTCTCAGTCTTGCACACGGGGAAGAGGTGGTTTATCATCTGTCCAGTGGCTGAACACCCAGCAACAGACACTTCTGAATCATCACCCCCACTTCCTCTAAGCTCTTTGCAGCCAGAAGCCAGCCAAGGTAGGAGTACACAGAGCCCAGACCCCCCTCTGTAGCAACCTAGAAGCTTCCCCCTGTGCAGCCCTGCGCTAGAATATGTTGGGTACCTGGCATTGTGCAAGGGGCTGCTGCCCCATACTGTCACCCCAAAGCTCAGGGCAGGCGACAGGGCCATGTTAACATTTCTCCCTGTTTTCTTCTGGATCAGCCACCAGGCAGCATTGGCTTGAGCTGGTCCTGTTGTCTTCACCACTCAGGTGATTGTGTGCTGATGGGCTCTGGGCCCTTCCTACTCAGTACTGCCTAGTGACCTAGCCTGTCTTTGTCATCTTGGAGTACATCCACGGTGAACAGGCCCTCGCTTTGCATGAGGAGGTGGGATTCTGAAACCACCTGATTCTCAGTTGTCACATGGATCACGGTGCTATTCATCTGCTCCTGAGACTGCCTGCACCTATCCCCAAAGATGTCTGTAAATAAACCCTTCAGCACTGTTGATTTTTTATATTACTTAGAAGGGTAAAGGAGTCATTGGAACAAACTTAATCATCACTTGGCAAGAAAGAGTTGATAATAAAATAATTTGGTTCTCCATCATGCTACACTCATGAAAAGGATATGTAAATCAATGTTTCTCATTATCATATTTTTTGGTGAATACCTTCATACTTTTGGAGATTTGTTACCACTGGAAGAAGGTCATCTTAATAGTAAAATCCAGTGACATATATGCTGGGAGGAGCTGTGTTCTGGCCAGGAAGATGTGCTCAGCCTAGCCTGAGAAGTCGGGGTCCAGTGACCTTACCTGGAAGGCTTACTTTCAAAATGAGGGTCTCTTTACACATTCCACTTTCCTTGCCTTATACACACTCCCTGATCCAAGGAAAGCCCTGTTACAAGGTGGGTAAATTTCAGTGTGCCATGGTATGTCTTCATGGATAGTGATAGGGGCTGAGAGCACAGAGTTAAATCCTCACCCTTCATCTACATGCTGAATGACCCTGGGTACTATTCACAGCAAGTTTGTATATGGTAGGGGGGCTGGGTAGAGAAATGGGTGGCAGATGTGTTCATCTGAATTAACTATCCACAGAGAAGGACCAAAAAACTTGATAAGTTATGAAAATTACACTTTTGAAGGCAGTGGAAGTCTGAAGATAGTGAAAATGTATCAGATCCTAGGTAGTGGGGAACAGAAACTAGATATAAGACCAGTCTTGGCCCCTTTACCACTGAGAGCATCTGAGAGCGTCTGAGTGAGGTTGCAAGTATCACACTGGAGAGAACAGATAAAGTCCAGGCCCTCTGTGTCTACTAAAAACTTAAATAGTATGTATATGTAGGTAAACAAATGGATGAGGGCTGGAGAGTTGGCTCAGTGGTTACGAGCACTTGCTGCTTTTGCGGAGGACCCAGGCTTAGTCCCCAGTACCCACACAGTGACTCACAACTGCCTGTAACTTCAGTTCCAGCAGACCTAACACCCTTGTTTGGCCTCCACAGACACTAGGCACACACATTGGGGTTTACATCTGTGTTACGTATGGGCAATGTATACATAAACTTTAAAAAATAGTTTTAAAAAAAGGAAGGTTGTGGTAGAAGATAAACTTGAAAGGTTGCTGTTTTAACTTCAAACTAAATAGACTTCTGAACAAAGAAAATGATCAGTGCTTAAAAGTCATGATTCACATTCGTTAAAGGATCGCTTTCCAAAGCACATTTAGAATCCTAAACACGAGTGCATCTAGTAACAGAACTAAGCCTGGCATGGTAGCACAAGCCGGCAATCCTAGCTCTGGGAGTCTGAGACAGGAGATCACTAGTTTGAAGCCAGCCTGGGCTATATATAGTAGTGCAACCCTACTTCAAAAAAAATCAAAATAATAAAATCTTAACAGGAAAACAACCCCACTAGAACCAAAAGCAGAAGCAGACAGTTTGCCGCCGTCGTAGAGACCTCCACATTCCTCTCTCAGGAAGAAAAAAACAGCTGTGATAGCCAGTTTGACCTACTTGACTTTATAGATCGTTCTGTGTGAGTGGAATGCACTCTTTATCAGACATGTAGAGAAATTACCCTGAATTATAACAAAGAAATCCAACATAGAAAACGTCAACATTGTACTGATTACCGTCTCTGATAGAACAAAACTGAGAGATGAGTGATTGGTTATCTATGGTGGAAAAAAATAATCCTAAGGAGAGTCAGGATAGTTTGGAATGAACACAGAATAAGATGTGGCTAAAGTTATAAGGAAATATTATAGTACTAAAAAGTTAACAGGGGCTGGAGAGATGGCTCAGTGGTTAAGAGCATTGCCTGCTCTTCCAAAGGTCCTGAGTTCAATTCCCAGCAACTACATGGTGGCCCACAACCATTTGTAATGAGGTCTGGTGCCCTCTTCTGCCCTGCAGGCATACACACAGACAGAATATTGTATACATAATAAATAAATATTTAAAAAAATGGACTGGAGAGATGGCTCAGTGGTTAAGAGCATTGCCTGCTCTTCCAAAGGTCCTGAGTTCAATTCCCGGCAACCACATGGTGGCTCACAACCATCTGTAATGACGTCTGATGTCCTCTTCTGGCCTGCAGACATACACACAGACAGAATATTGTAAACATAATAATAAATAAATATTTTTAAAAAAAAGTTAACAGGACAGCCTTCTTCTTTGAGAAATGAGGACAGTGAATGCAGAATAAATCCAAAGACAGCGAAGCCAAGACAATAAAGAGCAGAAGTTGGTGACATTTAAAATGAACACGAATACAGGATAAATCCAAAGACAGTGAAGCCAGCGCTATAAGGAACAGAAGTGAACAACATTGAAAATGAACAAAATAAGTGAAATCAGATAAAATCAATGAAGCCAGAAACTGGTTCTTTGGAGGAAAAAATAAGTAAAGTTATAAACCTCTAGTAAAACTGACAAAAAAAGATAATAAAATATCAATCTCAGGACTAAAAGAAACATTATAGATAAAGGATAAAGGGTGTTCTTGGAGATAAAGAGCAAGCCCATAGATAAGGACCAAACAGCTGAAATGAAAAGTTAATTCTGCAAAATCCACTGATTGCTAATACTCATCTACTCTGGAAAAATTATACCACCACAGATCTATTAGAAGGAGAGAATCTATAGGTCACATTTCCCTCAAAGACTTCTCAAGACCAGGCGAACACCCCCACACGCTAGCAAGATCTAAGGCCAGTTCTATAAAATCTCTTCAAGAAATCATGTCACTGAGCAGATCAGCATCATCCTCAGTTCATTTACAGACTTGAGAAATGGTTCCTGCTTCAGCCGGGGTAGTCTTTTCAGTGAGGATGCCAAATAATGACTTATTCATAGACTAAAAAGTGAACCTCACTCGGAAGGCAGAGGCAGGCGGATCTCTGTGAGTTCGAGGCCAGCCTGGTCTACAAGAGCTAGTTCTGGGACAGGCACCAAAGCTACAGAGAAACCCTGTCTCAAAAAACCAAAAAAAAAAAAAAAAAAAAAAAAAAAAAGTGAACCTTGATCTTAAGCCTCACGTCATATACAAAAAAAATTTAATTATTAACAAATCAAATATAAAATTTTTGTGTGTGTTTATACTCGCAAGTTTCTTATTTTATTGAATTTAAGTTTTTTTTTAAAAAAATCTATAAAGTACAAAACTCTAACTTTTAGAAGAAAGCAGAGGAAATCTCTCTCTCTTGAGGATTTCTTGACTCAGTGCTGGTCTAGAATTGCCTGGGTTCAGCCTCCAGGACTGCATGCACCAGGCAGATGTGGTAGTGCTCCCTGCAATCCTCTTACTGCAGTAGCAAGGGAATGAGAAGTTCAAGGTCATCCTCGGCTATCTAGTGAGTTCAAGGCCAGCCTGAGACTCCCTCTTAGAAGGAAGCAAGGAGAAAGAAGAAAAAGAAGAAGGGGAAGAAGAAGAGACAAATCAGACAGTGTCAAAATTAAAGCCTTTTACTCTAAATGAGGAAATCCACAAACCAGAGAGAAGTTACCAGCAGCGCATGCGACCAGCGACAATTCCCACCCAGCAGACACGAAGAGCTCTAACAGAGGAAAAGGCAAACCATGGCAGCTCAGTTGATGGGCAGGTGCATCACAGGAGATGCTGGATGCCTCGTATTGAGAAGGCAGTCAGTTCATGATGACTCAGTGGGTATACGTGCTTGTTATCAAGCCCAGTGACCCAAGTTAGATCCTGGACCCACAAGGTAGAAGGAGAGAACTGACTTCCCTGCTCATGCCACGGCATGTGTGCGTGCTTGCCCCAGATGTAAAAACAAAACACAAAGTTTTGGCAAGGATGTGGAGAAATGCGAAGCCCTCTGTACAATCGGTGAGAGTGTAAATTAGTGCAGATATTATAGGAAGCAGCTTGCAGATTCCTCAAAAAGTCAAAAGCAGAACTCTTCCATGATTTAGCAGTCCCAATCTGGGTGTGTTCAAGTTAATCAAAAACAAATTCCGAAAGAAGTGTCTGCTCTTCTGTGTTCATGTAGCATCATTTGTAGTAGTCAAAGACATGGAAACAAATGGAATGTTAGCAGATGATTGAACAAAGAAAAATGTGTATACCCAGTAGACTGCTATTGAGACACTAAAAAGGAAATCCTGCCATTGGCAACAACATGAATATGCCTGGGGTGTTATGTTGAATGAGATAAGCAATTCACAGAAGCACAGATATGTTGCAACTCTACTTGTGGGAGGTTTCTGTATAGTCAGAATGAGAGAGCAGAGTAGAGATTGACAGGGCAAACAGTGGCTGTGCATCAGGTCTAAGGTTTCATTTGGTTACACACACCAGGACCATGCTGTGTATTTGAGCATTAAAAGAGTTAGTTTCATATTAAGGTTACCACAATCAGAAGGCCTTTCCACTTCCTCAGGGAGGAGGGAAGGAAGGTTCATGAGCATTGAGAGATTGCCATAGAAGGGACACCATCCCCCACCTTGGAGGTACCTCACCATCCTCTATTGACACCAGAGGTTCTCTATGGCCAGCAGCATCTCTGAGTGTGCACCGAGCTGAACAAGGGCACCTCTGTATCTCTGCCCATGGATAGAAGAGCCTTCTAAACCATGAAAACAAGTATATTCTTTAGAAGACATGCCAGTACCATGAAGACAACAGGAAGGAGAACATGTCAGTTATTGACCTTTGGTGGGGCAGGGATAGAAGATCTGCATGGGTCTGGGCACAGGAGAGGGGCTTTGGATCCTGGTAACTAGCCTACTCCTACTGGCTTTTTATGGTTTTCGTTGTGTGTGTATGAGAGACTATGCATAGGTATGATGTTTGAACATGTCCATGTGGGAGTCTACTTATGTCTGTGTGTGGAGGCTGGATGTTGATGTTGGGAGCCTTCCTTGGTTACTCTGCACTTTTTTTTTTAAATGCATCCATATTATTTTTTGAGAAAGGGTCTCTCATTGAACCTGGAACTTTCCAGTTTGGCTAGACTGGTTGTTCAATGGGCTCCTGTTTCCCCATACCCCCAGTGCTGGGATTATAGGTACATACCACCATGCTCAGCTTCTGGGTAGATGCTTGTGATCTAAACTCATTCTTATGCATGACTGGCACTTTATCCATGGAGGCATCTCCTTAGCTACAGTCTTTCACATTATGTCCTGTCTATAAAAGGGCACAGGGCTTCTGTGAATAGAAGTGAGAAATGATGAGCTTCAAACAATATAGGTTTGAGACATAATCACACCCTGTGCCCTCTCTTTAATTCCCATCATAGTCCCTGTGACTTCCTTTAGAGCTTTGGGTGCTCTAGCAGAATACTGGTGAACTGTGTCTTCATGTGATCCCCTGTAGGCAGAGTTTTTGTTGGAACTGCCTGGCTCCAAAATAAATGCAGAAACTTAATTATAAATGGTCAACCAATAGTTCAGGCTTATTACTAACTAGCTCTTACAACTTAAATTAACCCATTTCTATTAATATATGTATTGCTACATGGCTCATGGCTTTAACTATTCTCCAGCATATCTTGCTCCCTCTGTGCCTCCTGGTGACCTCTCAGACTTTGCCTTCCTCCTTCCTAGCATTCTCTCTGCTCCGAAAATCCTGCCTAGCTATCAGCCAATCAGCTTTTTATTAACAATGAGAGCAATACATATTTACAGTGTACAAAGATTGTTCCACAGCAATCCCCAGGTCCTTCACTCCCCAAATTCTTTTCCAATTCTATGTTCTGAATGTACCAAACACTGGATATCTGATGGATTGGAAGGTTCTGGGTTCCACCTTGCTCTGGGGCATGGATAACTCACCGCTTCCCTCAACCCCTTCACTTTCTAAATTCATGTCCCAGTTTTGTCCAGCATAGACAAACAGCGTGGACAGACAGGTGGTAGAGAAAAGACCATGTCTGACAAGTGCTACAACCACATGGTGGGAAAAGGATGCTATGGGACACCATAGGCTACTCTGTAGGAGCGGAGATCCATAAGTGAGAATCATCCCTTCAGAGCTGATGACAGTGGTCATGACGGAACTGAGTGGTAAACTGGAACTTGGCCTCTTGGAGGAACAAAGATGAGTTTGCAGGAGCCCCAGCCAGGTAGTCAGTGCAGGCAGGAAAGGACTGGTTGAATAGGATCAGGGTAAGTGATGCCAATCATTCCCTTTTTTCTTCTAGACCCAGCGCCCTATCCAGACCAGCTGTCCTTGAAGGACAAACCTAGTTTCCCAGCTGCTCAGCAGCTCCTGAGCCAGGCAGGCTCCAGCAACCCTCCTGGTGGAGCCTCAGCCCCCTTGGCCCCATCTTCCCCTCCTGTGACTACTGTAATCCCGGCAGCACCAGCCACCAGCACCGTGCCAGAGTCAGCATCAGGGACTGCTGTGCAGGCAGGGGGTCCAGGGACTCATCAAGGACCAGCCAGTATCCACGAGACCCTCCAGCCACTGGTCGAGACTCACCATACCCAGTGTGCTGCCCAACCCCTCGCTACTGGTCAAGGACCTTGCACCCCAGCTCCAGAAGCCTCTCGCTGCTCCGCAGGTCTGGGGGAGCCCATTTCAACCAGGGATGTCAGCACTCTAGGGGAGCCCTTGCCTGCTTCAGTGCCAGAGCCCAGCCCCCCCATTGGGGCCGCACAGCCTGTACAGGGTCAGCCACCACCCTCACTGCCCATCACGGTGGGAACTATCAGCTTGGCAGCTCCCCAGCTCCCCAGTCCCCCTCTAGGGCCTACTGCTCCCCCACCACCACCCTCAGCCTTGGAATCAGATGGGGAAGGGCCACCCCCTAGGGTGGGCTTCGTGGACAACACCATCAAGAGCCTGGATGAGAAACTGCGGACTCTGCTCTATCAGGAGCATGTGCCCACCTCCTCGGCCTCGGCTGGGACTCCCATGGAGGCAAGTGATAGAGACTTCACCCTGGAGCCCCTGCGAGGAGACCTGCCCTCAGCTTTGAGTGACAGGACCCCAAGCCTCACCCAGCAGGCCCAGCCCTCAGTGAGTAGCTTGACTCACTCCAATATCCCCTCACTGGCTAGGACTGGATGTGGGCAGGCATCCCAGCTATGCAGGGCCTGGCTGGCTCTTGGTGACGCACCCGTGGTGTGTGGTGCCAAGCGACTCAGCTCAATTTGTTCATATGAAAGAGGCAGGGCAGGTGAGGGACAGTTCCAGCCATAGAGGGGTCACAGATCAGTGGTTTAGGATGTAGTTCCTAAGATGTTGATAAGCCAAGCTCACAGTTCTTCCATTTTTCTTCTTCCAGTTGGAAAAGTCAGAAACGGCCCCTGCAGGATGGGCCCTGACCCAGCGGGAACAGGGTGCGTCTTCTCCAATGACAGGTAACAACTCAAGGTCAGAGTAGTGCCAGCTACACTCTGCAGGTGCCGCAGTCCTCCTGGAGCCCAGAGCCTTCGTGCTTTGGGGGATGAAATAGCCCACAGAATGAACTGCTCTCACTGTCCCTGTCTGGCAAAGTGAAAGTTAGAAGAATAAGGAAGTGGGGTGCTAGTTGGACAGCTAAGGTTGTGGAGAGCAGCCCAGACCCGACTGCTTTCCTCTCTTCTGTACCCCTTGAGGGGGACTTTTGCCTAGGTTCATGGTTTGTGTGATATAGATAGAGGTCAGAGGTTAACTTGTGGCAGCGGCTTCCCTCCTTCCATCATGAGAGTCTTGGGTCATCAGACTTGGTGGCAAGTGTCTTAACCACTGAACTATCTCACCAGCCCTTTTTTTTTTTTTTTGAAATACCTGTGTAGCCCAGACTAGCCTTGAACTTGCATTGATCCCTACCTCAGCCTTCCATCACATGGTTCTTGGTTTGTTACCAAACATTTGAGTCTCCACCCTAGGGTCTGATCCACCTTCTAAGGTGCCAGATTTCCTCATCTGGATTTCTTAGGGATTGGCAAGGTAAGAGTTATTGTCAGTACCAGGTGGCCCTCTCAGGTCTAAACTGCCTTTGTAGTGAGAGGTGCAGTTCAGCTCCACCTGGTGGACCCAAGGGGCAACTGTGTTGATTCCTAGGCCAGTGCTTTAAGGGATCAGATGTAGCACTTCTGTTGCCCTTAACCCAGTGCCAGCCTTGAGCTGAGGTCAGCATCCCAGATCTTTTATAGAAGATATTAGAGCCTCTGTATCATATAAGGGGTGTCACCAGTCACAAATTCACATGCTTCTCAGAGTTCAGAAGTCATGGTAGGCAGTAGAGGGATTGTTCCAGAAGACTGACTCATGATTCAAGTCCAATCAGGTGAACTTCATAACAGGAATGCAGTTGGCATGATGTCAGCCCCTTGTCCCTGGAGGTATACAAAGATGAGGAAGGGGATTAAGTCTTGCCTCTAAGTTGAGGACATAATAGAGACTGGATTCAGGTCTCCCAGAAATGTGCGGTTCCTATATAGAGTATACAAAGCACACTTATGTGAGTCTGTGTGTCAGTTTATGGTCTGTCTTGGTGTGTGGTGGCTCCCCAGTCCCCCTGGAGGCTTCATTAGCATATGTGTACCCCCAACCCCTGTAGCATGTGACCCAACTCTTACCCCTCCCCCCTGTCTGTGACTTTCCTCTCCTGTAAAAGGGTCTCTGCTCCCACACACTTCTCTCTGGACTTTTCTCCATAGCTCTTCATAGCAGCCCGAGAAAGCTTGCCAGAAACATTGTACTGTCCCACGCTGAAAACGGGAGTGGGGTGTGTGTGTGTGTGTGTGTGTGTGTGTGTGTGTGTGTGTAGCAGGTATTCCCTAGCTAGACCCCGCAGATGTAGGGCTGGGATCTGCTCTACTGCATCCTCTGAGATCTAGAAACTGTTTCATCCACCGAAGTCGGAGTGCCCAAAGCAAGAGTGCTCCATCCAACACCTCTTCCCTTCCCCAGGCTTGTGGATGTCCTCCAGGATGTGATGTCCCCAAGTTAGGGCACCACAATGCATTCTCAGTCTTCAGGACCCCTGGAATGTCACCCCTCCCTGCCCAGCAGCCACACTCTCACGGCGTGGGCCTCTGGGCTGTAAGCCATCCTTTACTATTCTCTCTCTCCAGCCTCAGTAATGCTGTCATGTTCCTACAGCAGAGTCATCTTCCAGCAACACACTGGGCTGTGACAGTGACACAGGGCAGGTGGCCTCAGACTCCCCTTCAGCACCCAGTGCCCCCCAGGTAAAGGTGACGCAGCACACACTGGCCACAAGGGGGCAGGGCTCTCTAACCTCAGCTGGTTCTCATGCACTCTTCATTTCCACCATTTCCTAGGATGCCCCTGCTGCTTCCATCCCTACACACATGGATCCCAAAGATCAGAACAGTAATGTTCCCAGAGAAGCCTTGGTTGCATCTGTGCAGAGTTGCCAGGGGACCATCACAGAAGGCAGCCCAGCCCAGATGCGTGGCGCTCGGGTCTCCGGGTCCCCTCATAAGCGACTAGGACAGCCGGACAGCAGTTCTCCAGCCAAAACTGTGGGCCGCTTCTCCGTGGTCAGCACGCAGGATGAGTGGACTCTGGCATCGCCTCACAGCTTGCGGTATTCTGCCCCACCCGATGTCTATCTGGACGAGATCCCCTCCAGCCCTGATGTCAAGCTGGCAGTGCGGCGGGTGCAGACAGCCTCCTCCATTGAGGTTGGCGTTGAGGAGCCTGCCTCCAGTGACTCTGGAGATGAGTGCCCGAGAAGGAGGCCCCAGGTGCAGAAACAGTCCTCCCTGCCGGGTAGTAGCGGTGTGGCAAGTGACTTCGTGAAGAAGGCCACTGCCTTCCTGCACAGGTCTTCAAGGGCTGGCTCGCTGGGCCCTGAGACACCCAGCAGGGCAGGTGTCAAAGTCCCTACCATCAGCATCACCTCCTTCCACTCCCAGTCATCCTACATCAGCAGTGACAATGACTCAGAGTTTGAGGACGCAGACATAAAGAAGGAACTGCGCAGTCTGCGGGAAAAGTACGTTTTGGGGGGCATGGCTCACCCCGCCAGGTGTGCATGTAGGGAGCTCACCTGGATAGCTTGAGGGGCACAGCTCCCTTGACCAGTATGCAATGGTGAGGCTCGCCATCATCTGGGGGCAAGGCTCGTCTGGCTGGAGTGGAGCTCACCCAGCCAGCATTGGGAGGGGATGGATGCTTAGGGAGGGCTCATCTGGCTAGGCTGGGCCTGGTCAGTAATGTTGGCTGAAGTTTAGTCCTGGCCATGAAGTGTCCACTGGTGGGTGCTAATCAGAGCAAGGGAACAGTGCAGAGGCCTTCCACCTTCCAAGCTGAGGAAAGAGGCCCCATCTAGGATATCATTGCAATGGGACAGCCATGCTCTGCCACCTGCATGATTTCTGACTCCTCTGGGTGGCAAATCACCCCTCCTTCCTCTGTCACCTCCGCGAGGACATGCTAGGAGTCAGGAAACCTGTACCTTCTTCAACCTTTCCTCCCTGCCCTCCTTCCCTCTCTATTGATTTGCCTCCCCCATCTCATAATCTGTCTTCTCTGCTTGTCTCTCACCCAGAAAGTACTCATTCTGCCCCTCTGTGGTCAGGGATCACTAATGCCCTAAGCTCTCCTTTGGGGAGGGAAGGTGGATTTTAACAGGAGCTCCTGTGATGGGGCCCATGAGACCCCACCAGTGACTGAAGAGCAGAGATTTATTGCAGCTGTCTAAACAAGCTCAGGAACTACCCTGAGAGGAGGACAGTAAGCCTACAAAGTTTGTGCAAGATTGTGTGGAGGGCAGGGCATGAAGACTGCCAGTCTTGGGACTCCTGGCAAGGTCATCCCAAGTGATCATAGTGGAACTTTTGTTGAGGTGAGAAAGTAGAGGAGTGGATGCCACCTGAGACCCCAGAACAGATCTATGCTCAGAATCTGGAAGAAGGGGTCGTGTCCACTGACCCAAGCAGCCCCATAGGTATCCAGCCTTCCTCTGGAAATACTGCTGTCTCTCTTCACATTTGCAGGGAGAAGACCACCTCCACTTGGTGTTTATTAGTTGGTTTGTGTGTGTGTGAGTGTTCATGCGTGTGTGCACTCGTATGTGTTAGTGTGTATGTGTGCATGCACAGCTCTGTGTGCAAAGGAAGAGCTCAGAGGTCAAAATCAGGTGTCTTGATCATGCCCTCCCCTTAGCATTTCACTGAACCTGGGGTTCACAAATTTGTCTAGACTGCCTGGCCTAAATCTTCCCGTCTCTCTCTCCAGTGCTGGGATTGCAGGTGTGCTGGCAACCCAAACACATGTCTTCATGATTGCATGGCAGGCATTCTACTGACTAGATCCTGGATATTTTATTTATTTGCTTGATTCTTTATTTTTATGTGTGGGTTAGGTATTTATTTTTTCATTCAGGTATTTTACTGACTGGATCTTTGATATTTTATTTATTTGTGTGGGTTTTTTGTTGTTTGTTTTTGAGCTAAAGTCTTTTTTAAAAAAAATATTAGAGAACTAGGCTTAACACCTCTTCTACAATTCCAGTACTCTGGAGATTGAGCTAGGAGGATTGCTGAAAGTTCAAGGCTAGCCTAGGCTGCATATTGAGCCCCAGGCCAGCCAGGAGAACACAGAGAAACCCACTTTTAAAAGATTGGCCATCATGAAGATACAGGAGAGAGGTTAGAATTTATCCTCTCAATTTCAACTGTGAAAAACACCTGTTTCCCCAACACAAGAGATGGAAGAAATATTCTAGGTCCCATGTTGGGGGATGGTACCAGGCCTCCTAAGTGCAGTGAAGTTCAGCTCCTTCAGGAGAGTAGCAAGAGATGTGGCTACTGCATCCTTCCCTCCCACTGTCCTAGAGACTTCCCTGCCTACACCTTGTTCCACCAGCAATCTACCTGCCTTCCACCTACATCATAACCATCACGGTAGCCCTCCGCAGTGGCCCAGTGGAACAATATGCCAGTCCCAAATCTCATATGATGCCGTCCCTCCTCTAAGTCAGCTTCCTGCTTCTGCAGTTGCCTTGCATGGCAGAAATAACACACCTTGTCCCAATAAACAGGGGTAGGACAGCTGTGCATGGTGCCACACACCCATAACCCCAGCCCTTGGGAGCTAGAGGCAGGAGAATCAGGAGTCAATAAGCTTATCTTTAGCCACATAACAAATTTGAGGTCAGCCTTGGGTACAGGAGACCCTGTCTAAGAAAGAAAGAAAGAAAGAAAGAGATGAAGGAAGTTTTGATTCTACTAATTTTCCCGATCTGCTCTGATACCTAGGGTTTTCATTACAAGTAGAAGTGTGGGTGCGGAGTAATGCCTGCCTCCTTGACTATGGAGACAGTTCAGTGGTCATGATTCTGGATGTCTGAACTTGAACTGTGTCCTTCACCTTGTTCCCACCTGGCTTAGTGCTGTTGAAAGTCTGCAGACAAGGTAGCCCCGCCTTTCCCCACAGGGGAAGCCCACCTGCCCTGCCTCCTCTCTCCTGCTCCAGGCATCTGAAGGAAATTTCTGAGCTACAGAGCCAGCAGAAGCAGGAGATTGAAGCCCTGTACCGCCGCTTGGGCAAGCCACTCCCTCCCAACGTGGGGTTCTTCCACACAGCACCTCCCATGGGCCGCAGGAGAAAAACCAGCAAGAACAAACTGAAGGCTGGCAAGCTACTGAACCCCCTGGTGCAACAGCTCAAGGTCGTGGCCTCCAGCACAGGTCTGCTGCTTCTAGGGGAGGATGTACCTGGGCTGAGGAGGGAGGGTACTCGGGGACCCCAAGTTAGCCTGAGAGGCTAGCTATGGGTTGGTGCAATATCTCCAAACCTGCAAGAGTGTGTGGGGTTTTCTTTTTCCTGCTCCTCTTTTACTGGAGCTGAGGGTCTTTGTGAGCCCATGGAAGCCCCAGGCCTCCACACTAGTGCCAGATGGAAAGGCCCGTGTGAGAATAGGGGGCTATTCAGAGCCAGGCCTTGGCCCCATTTGGAAGGAAGGAGCCAGTCCTGGGCCACGTTGTACCTAGGAAGCCCCAGGGCACCCCATCCCTGCACTTCCATGCAGGATACAGCCTGGAATGGATGGAAGTGACTGCTTCCTCTGACCTCCTGCTTAGTGGATATCAGGTGGCTGCCTTTGTGGGCAGGGAGATGATGGGTTGTTCTTCAGGCCTTGCCATAGTGGTACCCAGTTCCTGGTGCTGCAGGGGCTAGGCACCAGTCCGTACCCTTTGCATGTTGGGGTTCCTTTGAGGCTTCCAGAGCTGTGCTGCAGAGTCTGCTCTGAGCGGGGAGGACCCATAAGCCCCAGTACCAAGTATGACACTAGTGGGAAGGCACTAGTGAATTACCTGCAAGCACTCCCTAATTTGAGCCACCTGTACAAGTGATACAAACCCAGTGCCGGTCCCAAAGCTGAGAGGAGACACTGCACAATGGCTACCTTGAGCCCACACCTATTACCTTCCACAGCATAGGTCTGGCATGGCACTGGGGGTTAGTAAAGGGGATGCTTTCTTTGATTAGCCCCAGCACTTTAGACCAGAATCTTGTCTGTGTACCGGTTTTCTTAAGGAGACTCAACTTCCTCAAGGTCACCCAGCCAAAGAGTAGGAAGCCACCCCAGCCACACCCTTCCCTGCCCCTTGGCGCCTCATGGTGCCTGTCACCTCTTCTCCCCCCCTCGCCCAGGTCATTTGTCTGACTCCAGCAGAGGCCCTCCCACTAAGGACCCTGCCCACGCCAGCACGCCCCCGGGCACCAAGGCAGTTCAGACCCAGCAGCCCTGCTCCGTCCGGGCCTCCCTGTCCACAGACATCTGCTCCGGTTTAGCCAGTGATGGAGGCGGAGCGCGTGGCCAAGGTGATTTCCAGCTTGCCTGTCTCCAAGCATGTGCCAGCCACGTAGGGCCTCAGTGGTGTCCCAGGAGCACGCCTGTGTGTGTAGAGGGGGCCAGAGCTTTATAAAGAACAAACAAAAGAAAAAAAAGGAAAAAAATGTAAAGGTGTAGTCTTTGGGCACAAAGAATGGAATTGTCCCGCCATGTAAGCGGCTCAGAGGCAGGTGTGATGGGTTTGCTAAAGTGGACCTCAGGAAGTGGCCGGGACCAGGAGGGATCAGCCCGATGACTTGGGAGGGAACAGGGCCTGGCATCTTGCTGTGTTCTGCGATGCCCGTTCCTAGGCCTTGGCTACCCTGCCCTGCCCGCTTCCCACAGCAGAGCCAGACGGTGGTAAACACCGGGTCCTTCCAAAGTCCACAGGACGGCTAGGGGACAAGGGCTCAGCTCTCAGGCTGGGATGTCTGCTCATCACTGCCGTGGACGGCAGCAGCTGCTCGATAAGGCGCTTTCCTGTCCTCACCATCTCTGTCCAGAGAAATCATGGTGACTGATAAAGGTGCCCCACCTGCCCCACCCCTCCTCCTCCTCCGGGCCGCTTCTCTTCTGCTCCTACTGTTGCCTCCTCCCATTCTGTGGTCAGTGGCTTTGGTGCTTGGGCTGGGCTAGATGGAGCCATGGATGTTAAGTTACAAGGCTGGTGTGGCTGTTGGTGTGGAGGAGGAATCGCAGCAACCTGTACTTGATAAGTGTCTCTCTGTTTTCTTCCCTTTATATTCATTTGCAGGCTGGACGGTTTACCACCCAACGTCTGAGAGAGGGGCCTATAAGTCTAGTAGCAAGCCTCGTGCTCGATTCCTCAGTGGACCCGTATCTGTGTCCATCTGTCTGTATTTGTTCTTTTGTATTTTCCCACCTCCTGGCCCTTGGTTTCTCCCCTCCCCACCCCGTCTTCATTACCTATCATACATTTCATAGGATGCCACTCCAGCCCTTGAAGTCACCTCCTCCATGTAAAAAGGTGGACCCCACAAGCCTTTCCTACCACACACAGTGTCCATAGTCACCCAGCTACAGTCAGCTGTGTGCATGCTCTTGGCTGCGCCCAGGCACCAAAATCATGCGCAACAGCATACCTACCTCTCCCGTGGCCCCTCCACCACATACACCAGGGCATTCTGCACCCTTCCCATCACCTCATTCCTTTTCTTTTCTTTGGATGTTGGACGTAGTTTTCTGTTGTAATTGTGGCCAGCATACATGTCTGCTGTCTCCCAGTTCCAATGACAACAAAAAGACAACCCCAACCTTCTCCAGATACCCAGTGTGTTACACACGTACCTGGACTCCCACAATGTGCATGTAGCAGACCGATGACAGCTCTGATGTCCCTGGAGGGTGTGACTTCTGTGTAGGGCCAAAGGCCAACACCCAGCCCCATCTCCACCCTCTTTCCCACTCCCTGCATGTGGAGATGCTAAGAATGTGCTTCAGGGTTCTCGGGGGTATAAACCAGTGGCACAGCCCTTGCCTAGCATGCAAAAGACAGGCCTCAGGTCCCATCCCCTGTACTGTGAAACAAAGGACTTGTTCCAACTAGGGCTTCCTGGCCCTCTACCCTACCATGCAGGGTAGTCCCCTCTGCCATCTCTCCCTACCCTCTGCTCACGCCAACTTAGAAAGATTGATAGATACCTGCCCCATTCCACATAGTTCATGCGTTGGAGCCTGCATTCTGCCTGGGTCCCCGTTCTTTCCCACCCAGCTGGGGCGCTCTGCTCCGTAAGTCTTCAGCTGACCCATGTGATGTGAGGGATGAAGCCAGTGAGGCAGCTCCTCCCCCTTCCACCAGACTCACACCTAGTGCCAGCCTCCCTCACATATACTGGGACACGTTTCTAGTACTCAGGATGCTCACCTGCTGGGACCAACTCACCCTGGTGCGACTTGTTTTTAGCCCTCACGATGATTGGCAAATCAACCCAAAGTTGTAGAGCTTTTAAGGTTTTTGTCTTTTTTAACTGAAAAAAGAAAATAAGAGTTTTTTGACAATTGGATTGGAGATGCTGGTTTGGGGCACATGACTTTTTGCTTGTACAATAAAGATACATTGTGCTTGTGGGGACCCAGAGACCATGTCTGTGGTAGGTGACCATTACCATTCCCTACTCCCTGCATCAGAGGCCCATGGTGGGCCATCCTCCTCCAGGTGGACGGGTCAAGGGCACATGGCTATGTGGAAGTGCCAGGGGCTTCCCAGCATCTTCTTGTCTGTTCAGTAGTCTGCCCGCTATGGCACAGTGACATCTGGCTTGCAGTGCGTCTCTCTAGCTTCCCATCAGTTACTGAGTTGAGGATGAGAAGGGCTGGGAGGGCTCCCTTGTGTGTCCCTCATATTTCTGCGGCAGGCGGTCTGTGTACCCACCCGCCAGCCTCATTCTGGCCCCTGCTTGCCTGATGCCTCTTCTGACTGTGACTGGTGGGGACACAACTCATAAGAGGATGGTCACTAGGTGACCATTGGAACTCTGGGTATGTCCTGTGCCCGGGGCAGAGCACATGACAGTTTGTCAAAGCGAGCACAGTCATGCCTCTCTGAGGGCAGCTTCTCTAGTTCAGGTCACGTCTTTGAATGGTGTTCATTGGTTTCACTGTGAGTTACTGGCCTGAGACTAAGAAACAGTGGGGAGAGGGGACCAGAAGGAGGGGACATCTGAGCAGGCTATGCTGCTTGCACATGCATTGCTGGTCCACAGCCTGGCCTATCAAGGCAGGCTGGGCTGGCTCAGCATTCTCTGACCCTTATGTGTTCTCAAGTGGCTGCCAGGCAGAGCTTAGGTGAGTCCCTACTCTGGCACCTCTCACTGTGGTACAGCGTATGGAGAATCTTGGGCCAGTGCACTCTGAAAGTGAAGCCCTAAAGGCTCTTTTATCCTGCAGGCTGCTGGCCTCTGAGTTTTAGGGATCTAGCCTCTCGTTGAGACATCCGTTTGTATGTCTGTGTGCTGGTTTCTGGGTAAACTGCAGAGTGTCTTCAAGAGGAGATGCGAGGCCTGTGAGAATCAAGCATGGAGTATGAGTCAGTAGGGGACAGGGAGCAGTGCTTCATGAGTGTGAGAGGATAAATGATGGAAGGATGGAGCCTGGCCGTGAGGCTGAGAGGAGAGAAGGGCTCTCAGGGCAGAGTGCACAGGTGGCTGGTAAGATGCTAGAGTATGCCTGCCTTGGAAGCTGTGTGATCCGGGAGGCCTTGATCAAGCCTACACAGTATCAGTTCATGTCTTTGGCTTGTGACACCCCTACTTCCTAGAGAGAGAAGGTGCTAAGAAAACAAAATAATCTTAAACTTTTAGTACAGAAATATCTGGGCTTCTGTGAAGCCCAGAGAAGGAAAAGGAGTCCCCAGGAGGGTAAGTTGAGCTGGAGGACCTGTCTCAGGTGGAGTCAGGCAGAGCATCAGAGAGCTCCAGAGGCAGAGCTGGACGTGAGACAAGGGGCAGGTAGAGATGGGCTGTGGGTGGAAAGGCCTTGTCATAGAGCTCTCTTGAGACACCATTGACCACAGCAAGTCTTATAAAAGAAAACATTAATTTGGGGCTTGCTTATAGTTTCAGAGGTTTAGTCCATTATCTTCATGGCGGGGAGTATAGTAGCATGCAAGCAGATATGGTACTGGAGAAGGAGCTGAGAGTTTAACATCCAGATCCACAGGCAGCAGGAAGAGACTGAGATACTAGGCCTGGCTTGGGCTTTTGAAATGTCAAAACCCATTCCCAGTGACACATTTCCTCCAAGGCCACACCAATCTCCTAAGCCTTCTCAAGTAATGCCATTCCCCAATTGAATTCCACAATTCAAATATGTGATCCTGTGGGGACCATTCTTATTCAAACCCATCATAGGCCTCCAGGGAGTGTGGACCCTCTATCAGTTCCCTCCTCCCAGTCTGGACAGGGTCCTGGCACAGATCCAATGACTCTCTTGCATGTCCCTTCCTATGGTAGACAGTAGCATTCAGTCAGCCATATTTATTCTGAAAAAACAATGGCCATGGAACTGAGGAGGAAAAATTCAAGTCAGAACCCAAGGCTGAACTTGGGTGTCTGCTCATGAGAAACTGTGGGTACAGCCTATTGAGACACTTGTTTTGTGTCCTATCCTACCCATGCTCAGGCAGGCATGGGCACCTCTTGTTTCTTGCTGTGCCATAGGAAACATGAGGTCTCACAATGTGTTGTTACTTCATCCTGTTCTCATTTGCCTCAGATCTGGTGCAGGAACCCTCGGAAGCCTTCCCAGCCTCTTCTCTGTATTGTTCTTATCTCTTGCTGGTGGTGAGAGAGTCCAGTGAGGTCCCCCAGCAGGACACACAGGAGACCCCTTACACACTCTGTAGCCTAGGCTTACTATAGAGGGCTGTGAAAGCAGGCATGTTGGCTCCAGGCTCTGTAAAACCCAGGATTATACAGCTCAAGGCCTAGTAAAAATGGTTCCATGATGGACTAAACCATATCTTGTTTCTGAACTGATGCGCCCTGGGTAGTTTTTTTTTGGTTATTGTCACCACTTGAGAATAAGGATTGTTTAGAAACAGCTCTGGGGGTATATTAGCCCTTGACATCAGAATTGGGTGGAGGTTGAGGGGGGGTTGTCTAGTGGTCTGTAGTTAGAGCTGGCCTGTGGAAGGTTGGCATGGGGATGAAGCTGAGACACTTGGGCTGGCTATAGGGGACCAGGAGGGCTGACTCCCCGAGGAGGCCTGTTCTGTGAACCTCATCAATGTCTGAATACTGGGATGCAGAGAAGAGATGTGAGGCCGGAGCCCCTCTTTTAAGTATTTGTCCTTGTCTTTCCTCCTGAGCTTTATATCTGCCATGCTTGAAAAGTTCTTATTGCCAGCTAAGGTCCTCAGGGTGGTGACTGTGAGACTCTGGAGAGGAGGTGCTGTTGACCCACGTGTGGTTCATGGTTTAAACCAAAGCAATATGCAGAGACCTCACCTCACTGCAGGGACAAATGGGATATCCAGGGAGATCAGGCTGGGGCTGGTTGAAACCATCCTGCCTCTGGCTGGTTTGATCTGCTCACCTAGTACTATCCTGGCATAGTAGTGACGGGGGCCAAGCTTGTTCATCAGATGCCCAGGTAGAGACCCTGTCTGTTGGTATATTGGGAGCCATCTAGGGATATGCAGGACTTTCAACATGGAGTCCTAGATGTTCCCCTGAGACTTTGCACCAAGTCCTGCCAGAGAGCGGTGTGGCCTAAGTGTTGACATAAAATGACAAACACCGGCTGATTTGTCCAGAGACTAGCATTGCCTACTCTGGTCATCTGGAGCCAATCCAGGAGCAATATGGAAGATGGGAGCTGATGGCCATGGTCACCTGAGTCTGGAATCCAGGAAGGCCAACCATAGCAGTCCCTCTGGCATTCTACCCAGTGTGACAATAGCTACACAGGGTCCCGAATCCACAGCCCCCTTTCCTCCAAAAGTAGACTGAGATTCCTTCCCCACAACACACAGTATCTTCCAAATCCCTCCTGTTTATCTCCCCTCTTTCAATTTGAAAATTGAATTACTCAACAAATACCCCATTGCCCCACTGTAACCTTAGAAGCCATACAGAATAAACTAAAATGAGTAAATCCATTGCAGCTGTGCTTCAGGTCCGATATACGGGCTAATTCTGACTGGGGTGTGGCCAGCGGTTATGCACTATCCTATCCCTCAGGGCAAGAGTACCAGGCCTATGAGCCAGAGCCTTGAGTGAGAGCACCCCCTTCCTGGAACATGTGTTTCGGAGAGGGGAGATGGGGCTGGAATACAGACCTGCTATGCTAGTGTGGCTTTGCCAAGTGACCTTGGGGAAGTCTGAGCTCTTCCTTGCCACTTGTGGCTCCCAGAGTGGCCATAGGTTAAGATAGAATCACAGCACATGCTGTAGCCCAGGCTGGCCCTGGGTCACTGGGTTACTCTACCCCTCTACACTGCCAGATGTCACGTTCTGTATGTTGCCCATGGGACCCCAGACAAACTCAGGACAGTGGGGCTAGAGCTGTTTTAGTGATTGTCCAGTAAGGCTGCTTCCCATGCCCGTGGGGAAAGTGAGTTGGCAGAGAAGAGGCACGATGTCTCCCCAAATCCTTATCAACCCCAAGAAAGACTCACTAATAACCCTTCTGGATGCACTTCTGACCTAGTCCAAGGCAGCCATCTGGGATCCAGAATTGGCCTCAGACCTGCAAAACAATGTATCTTTTTGCACTTGGAAAACCTCTGGTGGCCTTGGTGGCCAGCCCAGGCTGAGCCTGGCTCCATTCGGGGACCCCATGGCTGACTTTCAGTGGGTTTCCCTGCCTCAACCAGTGGGACTCACAAAGGCCTGGTGTTTGAAACCCATGCAGTGTGCTTTGCAATTTTTTTTTTTTTTGGTTTGTTTTTCTGGTTTTTCTTTTTTCTTTCTCTTTTTCTGGAATATGCTTTTAGAGACAAAACACTTCTCCCTGAAGCTTGGGGGCTTGCCCTGGCACCTCTACCTCCTCAGCGGAAGGCCATAAGAGCCTGTACACGAACTCTGGGGATGTCACCCCCTTCTCCCAGGCCAGGCTGGCCTCCCTCTCCGACTGCTGCCTGTGTCTGTCCCTCCCTGCACACTGATGACTTTTGCTTCCATGTGGTGTGTGCTGTTCTGCCTAACCCTGTGGTCTTGTGTCCTTTGTTCTTCCCTTACAGGGTCAGCCCTGAAGCGTCTCTGCCTAGGCAAAGAACACAGCAGTAGTAATTATCTGGTTTTTGTGTTTTTTTTACCCCCTCTGTCCCCTCTCATCGCATGGGCTTTGTCGTGGCTAGTGCGTATCAGGGCCTCCCACAGACGTGTGGCCTGTTCTGCCCCTGACCCACAGGGTTCTGCTTCGCTTCTGCCTGTCTGGATAGCTGCTTCCTCCCAGCTCCTCTTTGTGTCTCCATGGTTCCTAGAGTTTGTGCCATCTTGCCAGTCACTTCTTAATAGGCCTGTCCTTCTCCGCAGTGTCCGCATATTAGTGTTTATTAATTGGGTCCTTCCAAAACCTTAGGCTTCAGTGCTTCTTTGAAGTGTTAATGATGAGTGCTTCCCAAGGAGAGATACCAAGACTGGAAGGTTGTTAGTCAACCTGGGCCACTCACACACACCCCTTTGCTCTTTCTTGTCTTTTTGTTTTTTAATCCCCTTCATCTTTTTTTCCCCCTGGCTGAAAAACCTCATGTAGCAATAGCTGTGTGTTGAGTCTCATCACTAACGTGTAACCCTCTGTTTATGCTCCCCCATTGCTGGCCACTAAAGTTCACTACATTTTGGAACAGCTTGTTTGAAGAGATGGTCATTAGCTGTCTGGGTTTTTTTTTTTTTTTTTTTTTTTTTGGTGATGTGTATAAACATTTTAAATTGGCTTATTCAAAATTGCTAGGTGGAATTACATGCATGGATAGGGGAGGAAGGGAGGAGGCAATTCAATAAGTCCTGTGTGGGCCATAAAAACAATCTCTCACAGAAGCAGGCAAGCTCTCTAGTCTGCAGAGTGACTCCTGGCTCCCAGCCTCCCAGTATCACCAAGCTGTGGCTCGGAGGGTGTGGAGCCCACCCGAGGGACTCTAGGTGTGGTATCTTTTATTACCACCTTTCCAAGTGCTCGCATAAGAAAAGGCACCATTTCCTTGTCTTGGGTTCCAGCTAAAATACACAGGAGCACAATGAACAGTCTGCCCAGGGGGTGCTGGAAGGCTGGTGGTGGCACTCACATGCTGAACATTCTACAAAGTAGGCCAGAGAGTACCCTGAGATTCTGCCCCTGCCCCTGGGATGCCAGTGCCCTTGTGTATCTGGCTGTGCCATGAATTCCCCATGCTCTCACGTGTGTGAGTCTCGGAATATTCTGTGGTAGGTCTTTGGGAGACTGTTAATGGAGACTGCCACCTGCTCAGGGTCGTCTTCCTGGCCTGGCTTAAGAAACAAGTGAGGCTGCCTGGCACAGCCCAGTCTCCCATAGCCTACACAGAGCCTCATGGTGCCTAACACCAGGCAGCAAGGCCCGCTAATGCAGACCGCCTCTTGAAGCAAGGTGTTGCTTGGCCAGAGTGAGGCCATTGATTGTCCCAGCCATCATGTGAGAATGACTGCGGCCAGCCTGTCAGTGGTGCTGAGTGAGTGTGTGGCGTCACCAATCCTGGCCTATATGACTCCCCAGGGTCTTCCACCAGCAGCCTGGCCCCAGGCCCTGAGCCAGGTCCCCAGCCCACTCTGCACGTCCAGGCACAGGTGAACAACAGCAACAACAAGAAAGGTACCTTCACCGACGATCTGCACAAGCTGGTGGACGAATGGACAACAAAGACGGTGGGGGCGGCGCAACTGAAGCCCACACTCAACCAGCTGAAGCAGACGCAGAAGCTGCATGACATGGAGGCCTCTGGCGAGGCACGGGCTGTGAGTGAGCAGGGGCACAGGCTCTACTGGGAGGGATATGGTAGGCATAGTGGCTATGAGCTACTGCTGGAATCCCGTGTGCCAGATGGCCATCATGCTAAGGACTTGACTTTCATGATCAGGGTCCATCTTCTCCAAAAGAATTCGGCCTTGCTGGGTGGTGGTGGCGGCATATACTTTTAATCCCAGCATTCACGAGGCAGAGGCAGGTGGATTTTTTAGTTTGAGGTCAGCCTGGTCTACAGAGTGAGTTCCAGGACAACCAAGGCTACACAGAGAAACCCTCTCTCAAAGAAAGAAAGAAGGAAGGAAGGGAAGGAAGGAAGAAGAAAAAAAAGAAGTAGGCCTTTGCCCCTGTGGTGACTAGGAAGCAAAAGTGACTTCCTGTGGTCCTTGTGGCCAGCAGGGAACAGGCTGTGCCTATGACCCTAGAACTCAGGTACAGCAGAATCCTTAGGCAGTCCCAAGTAGGCCACACACCTTCTCTGTGGACAGACACACCTCCATCTGCATTACATCCATTTGTCTCCAGGCTATAGGAAGGGCAGGTGTACCCCTCACTCCTGAGTGGCAGCTGCATCCAACTGGGGCCAACATGAGGCAGGACAAGTAGCCACCCTTGCAGGTCTTGGCACACATTACGATTTTGGGAGAGCTAGCTGTAGGAGTGTCCCCACTTTTCCGACTTTCTGGAGGAATTTGTGGAAGATTGGTGTTATTTCTACCCTAAATGACTCCCGAAGCTCATGGGTGAATCCATCTGGGCTGAAGTATCTTGTGGGTGCTGTTTTCAGTGTGGAAAACATCCCTCTGTGAACGTATGCTTTGAATCCTCCCAAACACACAAGGAATTGGAAGCCTGCTGTGAAAATTGCTTGCTACCTCCTATAGTAGGTGATGCTGGCAGAACTCATCACACATCTGTCCATCTCTTGGGGAAGGCTTTCCTTAAGAATCTGGTTTCTTTTCCCATCCTAACGCCATTTGAGTGTTTTGTCTTGACAGTCTTGTTAAATTCTGCTTCCCTGGTAGTTACTACTTCTTCCCTAAATTTGCCTAAACTTTCAAATCAGTTGCCACTTAATCACTGTAAGCCTTTTGTTGCTGTTTGGCCGATCCCCAAGCTGTGTGTCGTTCCTGGTATTGGTGATTTATGCCCCACTTCTTTCTGTGTTCTTCTGTCTCTGTTCCTCTGTGTGTCTGTCCTTCCTTCCCTTCCTGCCTTTTGTCCTTATCTCTTAAGGCTTTGTTAATTTCATGAGCCATTTCAAAGAACTTTATTATCTTTGATGATATTCTTTGCTGTATATTTCCTTCATTTCTAACTCTTACTATTTCTTTCTCTCTCTGACTTGATGTTCTCTAGAAAGATTCTTAGGTTTGACTGGGAATTGTTGGCAGAGTGTTTGCCTAGTGTTAGCGAGGACCCTGGTTTGGGCCCCCAGCACTAGAGTAAAACAGAAAAACTTCTTAAATTGGCCAGGCCACTAATTCTAGCCTTTCTGACTCTTGCAGAGGACTCAAGTTCATTTCCCAGAACCTATGTCTTGAGGCTCACAACTGCTTGTAACTCCAGCTCCAGAGCATCCGGGGCCCTCTTCTGCCCTCATAGACACCTGCACAGAGACACATATACACACACTTATACATAAATAAAAAGTAATTTTAAAAAAAGTTTAAAGTTCTCAGCCAAATGTCTCAGTGATGCATCTCATTTACACAGTCTCTTCCGGTTCCCTGGTTTCCTTCTTCCCACAGCTTCACTCCTTGGTTCCTTGTCTCGCCTTGTGAGGTTGTAATATTGTGTGAAGGATATTGTGTTGGAAAAAATTGTAAAAATAATTTGAGATCTAGACTTTAATTGTCTTGGTTTGTCTTTGAGCACACATTCTTGTTTTTAGCAGGCATCTTCTGTCGAGTGCCTGGTCAGGTGTGTGTGCACGCACGCACGCACACACACACCTCTCTCTCTCTCTCTCTCTCCCCCCTCCCTCTCTTCCTCCCTCCCTCCCTTTCTCTCTCTCTCTCTCTCTCTCTCTCTCTTTCTCTCTCTCTCTCTCGCCTGATGCTTACCAATTAGCTTGACTTTTGGCCAGTGAGCTCCAGACATCCACCCTTCTCTGCCCCTCCCCGGCGCTAGGGTCACAGATATGTGCTGCCACACCAGACTGCAGGCACTAGGAGTCTGCGCGAGTCCCCACACTTCCACACAGGAACTCTTACAGATCTCCAACCTCCTCTTCTACTTTTTGGTACTGAGCATGAAACAGAAGACTTTTAGTTTTTGGGTTTTTTTCTTCTTCTAGGAGTTTTGCTGTTTTAGCTGTTGTCTGGGCCATAGCTTATCTACTTGTTGCAGTACCTTCCTTTCCAGTCCCAACAGCATGGGAACAACACTCTCGTTGCCCTGCTGCAGCTTTGCAATAAGCTTATTATTTGGTGGGCTAGGACATCCACTGTTGAACTGCAAGAGTCTCTTGGTTTTTCTGGGTCCTAAATGTTTGTAGTTCTTTTTTTTTAAATATTTATTTATTTATTTATTTATTATGTATAAAATATTCTATCTGTGTGTATGATGTTTGTAGTTCTTAAGGTAACCCACTGGAGCTTCTCTTAACAGTGAATTAAGTCTTTCAATGAACTGGATAGGTTCGCCATATTACCAGTCTTGAGTGTTGCATCAACTTGGCATCTGTTTCTTTACATCTTTGTAGGGTGTTAATATCTCTCATCAAACCCCTCCCGAGGTGGTTGATGATTGGGAGTGCTACAAACTGTGCAGTTCTGAAAATTTCGTGTCCCCATTGAGTGTTTCTAGTATGCAAAAATGTGACCAATTCTGGTGCCTAGAAGTCCTGCGAAATTTGCTTGTTCAGCCTTTCCTATGGGTTTCTCTACACATAGTCTTGTCTTCTGCTATTATGCATTTTTTCTTCTCTTGTCTTACCTTGGCTGGGTCCCCTCACAATGTTGACCAGAAGTTTGAAGGCACTTTGGGGAAGCGCCTAACGTTACCCCCTCTGTAGGTACGGGTGCTGGCTCCATGGAGGCCTTCACTGCTGAGCATGCCTCTGTAAAGGGTGTGGGGCTTGATGAATCTCCATCCTGCCTTGTGTGGAGAACACTAGCTGAGGTGTGTGTTGTCATGTGTGTGTTTGTGGTCAGAGGATAGAAGCCAGGGCCTCATATGTGCCAGGCAAGTGCTCACCAGGGAACTCCAGCATAGGCCTTCCAGTGGGGCTTCTCCTGTCTCTGTGAGGCAGCAAAACCCACTGGACTGGGATGCTAAACCTTTGTAGTTACTGTCTTCGGTTTCCCAACTATGTCTGTGTAGATGCTGCGGACTGCCAGTTCTTGATCTCTCTCGCTGTAGTCACGTCCAGTCCGGACATCAGAGGTGCTGGTTCTGGAAGCCATCAACCACTCCTTTCCCTGCCTCTAAGGCCACTGCTCCTGGCTGGGAGTACAGAGGGCTGCCCCAGAGATCCTGCTCCCGCACGCCTCCTGGGCTACTGTAGGTGCATAATGGTTACTAGGCCATGGTGTCACCTGGGTGGAAGTATGTCAGTCGCTCATGTACCCTTCCACACCCGGCAGGTTCTGCTCCAGACTCCGTCTGGCTTGTGGACAGCTGGAGCATATGGCCCACAGGTGCCTAGCCCTCAGTGTAGTGATGAGGGGCGGGAGGGCAGCTGCTTTCCACACCGGCACTTGGACTACAGAAGGAGACTGACTGACTGCAGCCCCCTGTGCCTTCCTCTTTGTTTCTGTATCTCATAGACAACTGTGCCTCGAGCAGGAGTGGGGACACCGTGTTTGGCCCCAGCACCCGGCCCTCTGTCCACCACAACCATTCCTGGAGCCACCCCAGCCCTGCCTGTGCCCATACCAGGTACTGTCCTCTCCAGCCTCTCAGGCCCTCCCTGTGCACTGCCTCTGAGTCAGTATGGAGGCCTGCTCCCTGTTCCTGTGTCCTGGGGGCCCTGGGTGGCCTCAGGGAACTCACAGGGCACTTGGGGAAGTCAGAGCCCTCCTAAGGTCCCTATGTTGCCAGTGTTTCTGCGGCCACCTGTTATCAGCACGCCAGGCCCCCGGCTGCACATCACGTAGCCCTCTGCCATGCCCTGGCCAGATGGAGCACTCGGAAGCATGTGGAAGAACCCAGTTGTGGTTTGGCCTCCTCATGGCTCCTTCACATGGGCACAGGGCAGAGAGCTTCAGCCCAGGGGGCATGAGAGGGCAGCAAGACACTTCCCCCGCTGCCTCAGACCCCCTCACCCTTAGGTCCCTGCAGTCAACACAGGCAGTCTTCACACCCCATTGCCTGTCCTTGATTGAGGATTAGAACCCCGCCATCCCCCTGCAGCAGCCCAGTGCCTTGAATTCCAGCTTTTCTGTTTCCTGATGGAAAGACATGTTTAAAAAGGCCACTGATCCAAAAGCAAAGGTGGATCTCATTACGGTTGACATGCGCGTTGCTGTCTCCACTGTGTTATGTTGCAGAGATGGGAATGGGGTACAGATGTGAAGTGGATAGTTAGTTCTAGTGTAAATGCCTAAAAACAGAAACTAAAGTGAACATTGACAATGTGACCTGCAAATGCTGGATGAACCTTGCTCAGTCCGTGACAGAGTGAGGTCACCCTGGGTTCTTCAGTAACAGAGCCACAGGGCCCTCCTGAAGTTGACACTCCTGTGAGGAGAGTCTGCAGCTTTGCTGAGCCGTGAGGATCCTGCCAAGAAACAAACGGTGAATGCCTTGATAGCCAGCAGGCTGTTAGGAGCACCTACAGGCAAACACCACCATTCAGCTCAGGGGTCCCCACTCACTTTCTTCCTTGTCCATGGTTTTCTTAGAAGCCTGTGATCTGCCCATCCTTCCCTGCAAATGCCTCTCCAGGCCGTCCTCAGGCCTGCCTGCTGAGGGGTGGAGCATTTCTGGAGGTTTCCATGATACTTGTTCCGGGGGGAGATGAAAGCCCCTGACTCCCTCTGAACAAATGTTTTACGCCTCCATTGGAGGGTGGGCTGCCTGGGGTGACCCTGCTGTGAACTGTACAGTTAGCTGTACTCATGAGAACCAGCTCAGTTATTTTGGTTTAAATACACTATTCCATCAATTCAGTTAGAATTGAATTTTCAGGGGGCTGAGCAGAGTCATCTGCCGGGCCACAATACTGCAATAAGAGATTTCTGTTCTCTGTGTCTGGTCTGAAAACCACACAGGCCCACTTCTTAGTGAAGGGGAGCCTGCCTTCTCTCTCACTCCTGCGCCCAAGTCCTTTCCTACTGTGAGAACGCTAGTGGCATGGGATCTCCAAGAGACTGTATGTGCGAAGGAGAAAAATAAACGTTTGCTTGAAAATACTGTGAAATGACAGCTTTTTTCTTGCCCTCTGTTCATACCAGAGCCTTGTAAAAGATAGGTATGGGTCGTCCAGGGGGGCCTGCATGGCCTCTGCTTGGAGCCAGCAGCCATGCGTCCTGTACCCCGGAGGGTGGAGCTCATAGGGCTGGGAGACAAGAGCCAAACCTCTGGTGGGGTTGCCTGTTTCCCAGCACTGCGCCTGCTGGGAATGGCCCAGGCCCACTGTTACCAGGCCATTACCTCAAACCTGGCATTGCAGCCTGCTCTCGAGACTATTGGCTGGGCTGCAAGCCAGACTGCATCTGCATTGCTTTCAGAAGTGCAGGGAGAAAGGGTGAGTCTCACAGAGAGCAGACTGCATTTCCAGTCCCATCAGAGCTGTCACAAGGTCCTAGAAAACCTTGTTCGTATGAGTTCTAGGAGCTCCTGGTTACCGCCTTCCTCATGGTTTGGGACTTTTCTTTCAGGCTCTTGGGTTTGCTGAGTAGAGCTGGGCAGGCGCCAACCAAAGTCATATGAGAGGCACTGGCCTTCAGGGAGCCCAAGGCATTATGGAAGGTGATGGTTTAGGGAGAAGACTTGCGCTAAGTTGTCCAGCAAGCGCTTCACGGACAGCCTTGTGTATGTGCGCTGCAGACCTGGCCCTGACAGCATGGGGTACATTCTGCTAGAGGTGGCTGTCCTAAGACACAGCACTAGGCTTCCTTCCTGTACTCAGACCCCCGCAGCTGTATCATTGTACCTCATCTTGGCATGGGCCCTATTCAGAAGCAGAAATTGAAGGTTACTGTTTGCTCCCAGGCCAAGGCCAACTCAGTCTAGGATGGTTCAGCGGGACAGGGGTGAGGCCTTGTCTTTTCGGACTTAGGTGGTCATTGCTGAGTGACTAGCTATTCTTAGAAGAAGACAACCAGGTGACAGCCATGCTCTGTGCAGAGAATAGAACGCTGTACAACGCACAGTCTCATCCCGGCATGGCTCTGGCCCCTGGGAAAGGTGCCTTGGCAGGGCTGTGTGCAGGGGCATCAGGGCCCAGCCTTGGGTGAGGCCAGTGCCTCCAAGGCCTGTAGTGAGCTGTGGCCATTTTGTTTTCTAGATCCTGAGAGTGAAAAACCCGACTGAGCCGGCCTCTACGCCAGGCCCACACTGCATCATCCAGGCGAAGAACTGACAGACGCAAGGGCAGCCACTCCTCTAGCCCACTCACGCTGTTTTGTAACCACTTTCTAACCATTTTTTATTCACAATTGGAAACACAAATGTAATGCAAGAATAAAACATATTTTGGGGGAGACAGGACTTTGGTATTTCAAACTTCCTCCTTTCCACTGGTCATGGGGGCAGGCAGGAGATAGATAAGGGTGGGGAGGGCAGTGGGGGAGGGTTCAGCCCATTCTCTGCCAGGCCCTGGAGGCTCATCACCCAGTGCCCCTTCTCAGGCGCAGATTCAAGGTCCCTTTTGCCTACTCAGCTCCTTGTCACATGGTCTTTTCTCTGGCCCAAAGACACCAAAGTCATCCGTTCCCATTAAGGAAGAGCATCGCAGAGGTCTAAAAGTGAGCCTGCTTTCCAGAACTCGTGGGTACCATCAGGAAAGGACCCAGTCAACATGGAACCTGAAGCCGCCTGGGGGTGGAGGACAGGACCGCTAGCTTCAGGAAGAGTTATATCCCCATGGCAGGGTATGTCCAAAGCTCACATGGAAAAGCAGAAAAACAGGCTGGGGAGGTGGCTCAGTCAGTAATACTTGACCTGAGTTCAGTCTTCAGAACCTGTATTCAAAAGGTCAGGTGTGGTGGCCCACCTTGTAATCCCAGTGCTATAGAGGTAGAAACAGGACTCCTGGAAATTGTCGGATAGACAGACTAGCTTACTTGCAGAGTTCGAAGTGGTATCCTCTGGCCTCTACACACATGAATTCATGTGCACCCTCAAAGAAGTGCTGGTGACCTCTGAGTTGCCTTGACATGTAGAGATAATTTTCAGTAACCCGGCAGCCCACAGAAATGGGCCTCAAACAGCTCCTAGGGTTTTGAACATCAAAACAGGACTAAACTGGACCCAGGTGTTGCTTGTCTGCAGCTGCAGTTCAGGGCATGCTCCAGCCAAGCATGGGAGCGTGTGTTCACAATACTCAGACATGTCACCACTGGGGACCGCAGACTGCTATGACATTAAGGAGGTTTCTGGCATCTCTAGGTGTCACTTATATCCATCATGACCAAGTGCTCCGCCCCTGAGATTTAAAGTATGCCTTGTTGGAGGTCTAGCTGATTCTCTAAGACCCAGGAAACCTCGGCATACAGAGCTTCACATTCTGCCAACATCCCCAGCAGTCAAGGTCATAAGACTGTACATCTGTGTCATGTACGCCAGCAACTTATTGCCCTGGACTGGGAGCCCAGCCTTGACTTCTAGGAAACAAAAAGCAAATGGTGACTTGGTCATTCAGGGTTGCCATATAAAATACCATAGACTGGTTAGCTTGCTCACCGTTCCAGAGGCTGGACGTCCGAGACCAAGTGTCTACGTAGTAGCTAGATTGTAGAGCTGCTCTCGTGGTTTGTACATAGTGCCCATCACACTCTGCGCCCCCATGACCTCTCTCTCTGCATAGAAAGATTGCATTTGTGCTCTTCATAGGATTTTAGTCTTAGCAGATGAGGGCCCCACTTTTTTTTTTTTAAGATTTGGAGGTTTTCATTTTATTAAAAATGTAGCGACATAATAGCAGCCTCATGTGATCACTCTTTACTAGTACCATGTAAAAGTAGTTCAAGGACCCCACTCTTAGGATTGCATTTGCTCTTCATAAAGTCCCCATCTCCCCATACAGTTACAAGGTGATTGGGTCCTCAATGTAGGAGTTTAGAAGAATATAGTTTTCAGTATATAGAATATGGCTTACTGGTCCTTTGTAAGGTGGAGACAATCTGTACTTGCTTGTCTCTACTTGTACCTTAAAGCTAACAAGTGAATACCAACCAATTCTACAAAGAGAACGGGAGGAAGGAAGAAATCCAGTGATAGTAAACTCGGAGCAAGGAACAACTTGTCTGAGCCCCCACATAGGAACATGAGGTGGAGCCCATGCAGCTTCTTCCTGCAGAATCATGGACTACACAGGACCATGGGCAGTGGTCACCCGCTCAGCACATGGGTCAGTTGGCCAGACAGGCACCAAGGGCTACAGAAGTTGATTTAGAATTTAAGGTCACAGGGCCACAGGAAAAGGGGACCAAAGAGTAGACAAGATCAAAATCAAATAGCAAGGTGATAGGTTAGTAATGACCAAATTTGGAATTACATACACACACACACACACACACACATACACACACACATATACTGTTGTAAGAAATATTAGATTTAAATAAACAGCAGGATTCAGCCTGGTGGTGGTGGCAGCGCACACCTTTAATACCAGCACTCGGGAGGCAGAGACAGGTGGTTCTTTGTGAGTTTGAGGCCAGCCTGGTCTACAGAGCAAGTTTTAGGATAGCCAGGGCTACACAGAGAAACCCTGTCTGGAAAACTAAGAAATTAACAGCATGACTCAGACATGTTGCCTATAGTTTTTTTAAATGCCTCAAATATAAAGACAAAGGATAAGGTAAAAGTGAACACGGGTTCACCATCCCAACGAGGGGAGGTGGAAGTGGCTCTGGTAGATGGACACACGAAAGTAAAAGGCAATCATGGCCATACCATCCTAACACTAACCAAACGGAGGAGGTATGAGTGGGTCTCATCAATGCAGTTTTGACAGTAACTCTTATTGCCAGTTAAAAGAACCATTTCACAATAACAAAAGGGTCAACTCACTAAGTTCCAAATGTCCGTGTGCCTAATGACAGTGCTTCGAACTATGTGAGCAAAACTGACAAACTGCAAAAGAGAAATCCATGATAATCATTTTGGTTTCAAGTTTAATAATGAACAGGACAAGAAGAAGTCACACCAGACCAAGAGTCTGGCCCAGTGTCTAATGCCTCACCTCTTCCTTCTTTCCTTCTGCCACCTATCTGGGAAGGCTGAGAGGACAGCATGACTGTTTCTCCGTTGGTAGCAGTAAAGGATCCCATCAAATATGGCCCCCTCCTACATGTCCTCAGCTTTCCCTGACCTGAGCACTTGCGAAAGCCCATAGCCAGTATTTTCTCCTTGTCCTGTCAACTTGGGACCTACTAAGAAGGCATCCTGTTCTAGAAAGCCTCATTTTGTGGGTTAACAAACCTCTTTGTGTCTTCTTGGTGTATGTGTGTGTATACATGTGGTCACCGCACTCAATATCTAGACAGCATTTGGGTGGAAAGCCATCCTGTGTCTGGGGAGTGACCACGGCTGCCTCTGAGAATATAGAAGACTTGAACACAACTTCTGACCTTACACATAAAAGCCCTATTGATATTTCTGGGATGTTTTATCGCAGACACACTCCCACTTCCCCTCCTTCCTTCCTTTCCTTCCCCTTTTCCCTCTACTCTTCCCTACTTTTCCTTTGGTTGTTGAGACTGAACCCAGAGCCTCACCCAGTGGCCAGTGCTCAGTCACAGGTGTCCTCCCAGCTGAACACAGTGTCTCTTATGTTCACATGACCTGTGTATGAAGATAGATCATATTGTGGGGCACACAAGGGAGTGGCACATTAAATATTTCTGATAACACATTTTAAAGAAGTCAAGTCGCATGAACAAATGTTCCCTGACCAATAGAGAATGAAGTTTGAAAACAATGATTCACTATAAAATACACAGATATTTGGAAATGAAATAATGCACTTCCAAATGGCCTATAAACTGAAGAAAGCAGGAGTGAAAATAGAAACAAAAAAAATTCATTAAAATGAAAATGAACTCTACTACTTGTAAAGGCCTAGAATCCCAACAGACTCTAGGGTTAAGGCAGAGGGATCTCAAGGTCAAGGCCTGCCTAGGCCTCTTAGTAAGACTTGATCTCATAATTAAGAGAAAAAAAAAGGTCTAGGTTTTTAGCTCAGTGGTGGAGCACTTGCGAAACTTACAAAGTCCTGGATTTAACCCCCAGTGTTGCAGAAAGAAAAGGGAAGGAGGAGAAAAGAAGGAAATATGTAAAGAAGGAACAAAGCCCAGTTCAAAGGCTGCCCTAGAGAAGGGTTTCCAGCATTGAGGATGTAAACAAGAACCAGTGAGAGCCCAGTGGTCAAAGATATTTGCTGAGCCTGGTGGCCTGAGTTTAATTCCAGTACCCTCAGGGTAGAAGGAAAAAACCTAATTACCCCAAGTTGTATTTTGGCCTCCACACATGCACCATGGCATGCAAGCACACACACACACACACACACACACACGCATGCATACACATACACAAGCATAATTATGTTTTAGATGTGTTTATTTTATTTCATGTGAATGAGTGTTCTGCTTGCATGTTTCTCTGGTGTCCACAGAGGTCAGGTAAGGGCATCAACTCCCCTGGGACTGGAGTTACCGATGGTTGTGAATGACCTTGTGGGTGCTGGGAATTGAACCCGTGTCTTCTGCAAGAGTAGCCAGTGCTCTTAACTTCTGAACCATCTCTCCAGATTCTAATTAAAAATATTTTTAAAGAATGTATATGGGAAAAGAAAGAAAGATTAAAGCAATGGTTTCATTTTCTACCTTAAGAAGCTATACAAAGAAATTAAATCTAGGGTCAGAGCAATGACTCGGTAGGTAAAGTGCCTGGCCCCATAGACGTTTCTAAAAGACTGTTGAATTGTTGCCCACTAAAATGAAGTCACACATACCGTACACATCCATAATTACAAGGTTTACAGTAGAAAGTGCTGGCAGGATGACTTATTGCTGCTTGAGTCTGACAACCTGAGTTCAAACCTATGGTGGAAGGAGAGGACCAACTCTTAAAATTCTCCTTGGATCTCCATAGGCATGCAGAGATAAACCCACAAGAGATCTTTGTTGAGAAGTAGACAGCTGTTAATGGCAGTTGACATGGAAGATTGTACCCGGAGTACTCAGTCAATGAGGACAGGAGGGAGAGACCTGTGTTCAGGGCTATAAATGCTCCCTGTGCTCATTCCTTGGCCAGTCACTTGTCTGCATCGGTGCCCACCTTGCAAGATCCTAAAATAAGCTGCCTTGCTTTTGCTGCTCTGAGCTTCTAGTGCTCACCATTACAAAGCAGGGATCTTCATTCCCCACTGAACGAATGTTCTCATGAACTGTGATGACCAAGAACTGGAAACAATTTAACTATGCCAAAGGTTGGCAGACAAAGCCATGAGCACATGGCGGGCCAGCCTTACATGCCTATGCTGTGCAGCAATGGGGAGAAACGAGCTTCTCACCTGTGCGACAGACGACACTGCCAATCTCGAGGGAATCATCCAAATGAAGGAGGCCCCACTCAAAAGGGTCCCGTGCCTCAAACCCCTGTATGTCCAGTAAGAGAAAATACAAACTGATTGTACTGATGAGAGCTGATCCGAAATTGTCTGGGAGGGCTTGGGGCGGGGGAGACAGGGCATGAGGACGCATTTGGAAGAGAAGGGGAAAAGTTGAACTTGGACACAGTGAGCTTTCTCCCGTGCGTGCACATGTCAAGCTTTACCGAATGGTACATGTTGGGTGTTATAGCTTGTATGTGTTATGCCTCAATAAAACGGTCACCCTTCAGCATCCCACACACACCTTCAGGGTTGAGTCCAGAGCTTTCTTTCTCCCTGTTTCTTCACTTGGTTGGTCTGTATGCATGTCTGGCTCAATCTCTTCCTATAAAAATGCCAGCCAGATGAGATAGGGCTTACTGTCGTGGCCTCATTTTGGCTTAGTTCTTCAAAGCCTGTCTCCAAATACGTCACATTTTTGTCTATGGCTACATCTCCCTGAATTCACTTGGCTTGTCCAAATACTTCACATTCTGAGGGACGGGGGAAGGGAGTCTGGGACTCCAGTGTGTGGATTGAAAAACACGAATCAGGTCATTGCAGGTGATAGAGAAAGCAAGTAATAATGGCCAAAGACCTGGGGACATCAGCTTAGATGGGGAGAGGGCTTATTTTGGCTCTCAGTTCTAGATGTTGCATTTATGACAGGGGTTCCAGGCTTTGGGACCTGAAGCAAGGCAGATGGAGGGCATATTGAGAAACAAAATGTCTTATCTCTGAACAGCTGAGAGGAAGCATCCAAAGTCTCCTACAGTGGTACCCCATTGACCTACAAATTCCCATTGGCATGGGGAGTTGACTCAGTGGGCAACCTGCTTACCATTCAAGCATGAGGACCTGAATTTGATTGCCAGCACCCATGTTTAAAAAAAAAAAAAAAAAAAAAAAAAAGCTTGGTGTGGCATGCACCCGTGGTTCCAGCACTGGGAAGGCAGACAAGAGGAGCCTTTGGGTCACTGGCCAGCCAGTCTAGCAGAATTGAGGAGTTCCAGGATCAGTGAGAGACCCTCTCTCAAAAAGGAAGGTGCAAAGCAACTGAAAAAGACACCCCAAATTGACCTCTGATACACACATACACACAGCACACAGACACACATGCACACACACACATTCTTCTGCTAGGCCCTGCCTCCTAAAGGCTCCATCATCTCCCAACAGTGTCTTAAGTGTAGCAGTTAATTTGTCGTGGTGCTCGAACCCTAGACTGAAGCTACTTAAGGGAGGATGTTGTTATTTTTAATGACTTTCACGGCAGTAAGAGCGTGGTGGCTAAGGCTGCTTAATCTGTGTCCATGAGCAATTCATCAGGATGGCTCGCTCATGCCATGGCAGACAAGACACAGAGAGGTTGGGCTGGAATCAGAAGTAGACATCACCTCCAAGGCCACCTCTAGTGATACTCGTCCCCAAGTGACACCATAGTCCCAATTATTGAAAACCTTACAGGACCTGCTTTAAAGGCTTTCACTCAGGGTTCAAAAAGAGAAGGCACAATAAGCATAGGAACTAAAGTCTGATGGCTGTAGGAAAAGAATCTCCTCTCACATTCTTTCTCCTAATTATTTATAATTTCTTTGCTCAAATTCTCTGCCTCAATTCTAATTCCAACTTTTCTGTTATAATACTCTGTTCCAATTCATTCTTGTTCTAATTACTCTACATCCCTTCTTCTTCTCCTCCTTCTCCTCCATCTTACTTCTTCTCAATCTATTTCTTCTGCCGTAACAAATTTTCAAATATATATCCATTAGCAACTTGTAATATAAAAAGCTACAAGGAGGGGCTGGAGAAACGGCTAAGAGGTTAAGAGCACCTGCTGCTCTTCCAGAGGTCCTGAGTTCAATTCCCAGCAACCACACGGTGGCTCATAACCATCTAGAATGAGATCTGGTGCCCTCTTCTGTCATGCAAGCAGAACACTGTATACATAATAAATACCTTTAAAAAAAACCTGCAAGGAAAATTCTCAGGGACACAGGCATTCTTGGAAGATATGTAGCAAAACTTATCAGCTAGTTTGTAGCTAACCACAGCTACAGCTGTGAGGAGATCCTGGTCATCTTTTAAAGGGGCCGCTATAGGTTACAAAGGATAAAACTAACCCATTGAGAGAGCTAAGGAAAAGGCAAAGAGGACGTGCATTATTTTACATTTCTAATGTCTGGACATGGTTAGTCAGGTAGGTACTATTGGTCTCTTGAAGGACTAAGACAGAACAAGGACAGACATCTGCAATACCGCCCTAATTTATCATAAGTCCTCTGAAAGCTTACGTCTTACAAGGCCAGACGCCTGCAATTTCATAAGTCAAAGTTCCTTTTTTTTTAAATATTTATTTATTTATTATGTATACAATATTCTGTCTGTATGCCCAAAGGCCAGAAGAGGGCACAAGACCTCATTACAGATGGTTGTGAGCCACCATGTGGTTGCTGGGAATTGAACTCAGGACCTTTGGAAGAGCAGGCAATGCTCTTAACCTCTGAGCCATCTCTCCAGCCCAAGTCAAAGTTCCTTTTGTGATTTGACCAGAAGGACGCATGTCTGGCCAGCTTGCTCCTTCAGTAAGGCTAATGATAGAGAACAGGCTTCTAAGTTTCTCACTGTAATGTGGAGAACTTAGTGTAGAGAGAAACCATCTTTCTGACCATCCACAAATATGTGTGCCCATAAGACTGAGATATAATCATGACATGAAAATGCATGGTAATGGGGAGATATCATAGCTGCTACTGCACAAACGAAATTACAGATAAAAGCAACAGTTTTCAGAGTCTGCGCCCTGCTGGCTTTGAATAATTTTTCAGGTGGGTTGACAACTGAGTTATCAATTGCTATAATTGCATCATGGTCCACTATAGCTTGTGATAAACGCTCCCAACACCCAACGGTTCCACAATGTCCTAAGCAGCCTGCACCACCAGCTGAGAATCAAATGTTCACCCGCTCAGGCTGTGGGGGCCATTCCACATTCCAGCCGTTCTAACAAGGAGCACATCTTAAACATAAATACCTTCGGGGAATATTCTAGAGTCAAACTATAACAGGCCATTAGCTGGCCATTGCCAGAACTTGTCCTTGCGTTCTCGGGATTCATCATTCCGTGATATTCTTTCTCTAGATTGTATCTATTTGAACGTTTCCCCCGAGTAGGCATGACACTGTTTACAGATCGAAGCTGGTACACAAGGCCTCTGCGTGTGGCCCCGGCAGAGGGGCACTGCATTCCCCATGGAAGCCAGCCCGGCCTGCAACTCTGGCTGAACCATCAAAGACTTCATGAGGTTTCGTCACATGCTTTCTTTGCCCAGAGAGACACCTCTCATTCCTATACAGAAATTCCTTTGCTCTCTGTGTGATGCACATTCCAAACTGTCATAACCGGAGTGTGGATGTGCCTAAGGGCACCCACAGTTATCCTCAGGAATCCCATGGAGGAGATGCTGCTCAGGGCCCTTGACAAAACATCCCTCGGGGACTGATGCCATTTCTTTCCAGAGGTGTTTGGAAAGGACTAAAAATAATTGTAGAGTATATTTTGAAAACTTCTCGAAAGTGCGGGAATGGGCCTGTAATTATCTTGTCCTTACAAGCTGTTGCTCTTTTTTGTGCAATTATGTGGTCAGCAATCAGCAGGAGAAAATGATGTGTTTGTGCTCGGTGCCTTGGAGCCATTAGCAAAAGCAGCCCCTCCCCCACCAGGAAGAGTTGATGCTAATCAAGTAAAACAGTAATTGGATTCTGTTTCTTGTCAGAGGTGCGAGTTGGGCTGTTAATTGCCCTGATTTCAAACACCGAAGCTTCCAGGGAACCCATGGGCTGGATCCTCTGCCAGTCAGAGACCTCCAGTCTGCACCCTGAGCAGGCCACAGGCCTTCCTGATCGTTTTAGTTTGTGTTGAACTTTTAAAGGGGACAGGAGCTGTCTCTAGGGAACTGGCTGGCTGTGGCGCTCAGGAAGAAAAAGGCAGACTAGCTGCTGGGATTCCAATGCCTATGGCTTTGTGGACACCCCCACGAGAAGCTCTGGCCTCCAGCAAGATCTCATTGTGGCTTCTGAACCCAGGCTCCAGAAAGTTCTCAAGTATATATATGGACAAAGAGTCTCTGAGACGGACCCCCTTGCTGGGCATCTCCAGCACCTGGCTGTCCCTGTCACATGCAGGCCATGCCAAAGCTGTGTACTGCGACAGAGAAAGTCCCATGAGCATTCGGGGCCAGCACAGGCAGCTCATCAGGTGGACCTGCTACAGGTCATGTGAGGTAGGGCCAAAGCAAGATCTTCTCGTTCTCTGTGCTGCTGTGAGAAAATACCTGACACTGGGCAATTTCCTGTGGACATGTATGTGTGTTATGTGTGTATATATGATATATGTATGTGTAGTGTATGTGCATACATGTTTGTATGTATGTGTGCTGTAGTTCATGTGTGGAGGTCAGAGGTCAACCTTTGGGTGCAGGGGCTTACTTTCCATCTTGAGGCTCTGTTGTTCATGGTTAGTTGGCCCACAGAGTTGTGGGGACCCTCCAGTCTCCACCTCCTGCTTCGCCTTAGGCATGCTGGGATTAACAGATGTGTGTTCCTGCGTTTGGCTTCATCTGGGGATTCAGACGCCTTCCTTCATGATTACACCTGGAGCACTCTCACCGTCCATGTGTCCGGGACCCTTGTCCACACCTGGAGGACTCTCATTGTCCATGTATTAGGGACCCTTGTTCATACCTGGAGGACTCTCATCGTCCATGTATTTGTGAGCCTTGTTTACTATTCACTGCCTCAGGAATAGATCACTGAGACAGAACTGTCTCCTAGAAAGGGCAGAGGAAAGCACTTCCTGTGACCTGGGCCGACAGGCAGGTTTCCTCTACCTTCAAGTCATCCCACTTGAAGGCATCAAAAGCACCTGCCAGCTGGCAAATGCTCCAGCCTGAGCCTGGCTGGGATCAGCTGACAACTCCAGCAGGGTCAGCTGCGTCCATCTCCTCCCCACTCTCCCCCCATTCCCCATCCCCATACCCCTACCCCCATCCCACTACCCCACCAACCCTCAGCCCCACCCAATTCCACCCCCTTCCTACCCCTCACCCTACCCCTCACCCTTCCTACCCCCACCCTCCACCCCACCCCCATCACCCCCATACCTATGCCCCCCCACTCACTGCAGGACTGAAGGAGAAGGTCGAAGAGAGTGACTCATAACAGCCTAATGCCGAGCTGGGTCCCTGGGGACTGCTGCTTAGATCACAGAACAACTCATTTCTTGCAGTACCTCTGCATATCCAAGTAATTGCTTTTAGCATATTAAAAGATGATTGAAGAGGTTAAATTTTTGTTTAAAAAGGAAAAGCTGGTCTTGCTTTTCTGTTGTATTATGTTGCCCTGAGAATGTTTTCTTTTAAATGTCTGTAGAGCTTTTCATTATGGATTCTCAGAGTAATTCAGAAACATGAATTAAGCGGCTGCCAACCGCTGTGTGGTCCAGGAGGATAAGCGCAATCTATAGAGAGGGACTTAGGCAGCAGAGCGGCTGCTCTCTGGCTTCTGGCAATGGGTCCAGCACGTGGGCCAGCACACTGTGGCTGGGGCAGTCACTCTGCGGTGACTCTGCAGGTGTCAGCTTCTCAGCTCCCACACAGACTCCTGATAAACTGTTGCCTTCAAAGGGAAAGTCACTGAGTGGATAACCCCCGTAGGAGAGGCGCCAAAATGGCCATGTGATGCTAGGAGTGAGGTCACGGCAACTCTGGTACAGCCAGAGCCCAGGCATCCAGTCCCTGCATCAGAAGTGAGAGCTCATAAGTTCAGCAGGGCAGAGTGGCTCGTGAGGGAGGCTTGCATGTGGCATTCTCAGGCCGCCAAACACCAGCCCCCACATAATTCCGATTTCCCTTGCCTTCACCCCCGCCCCCAGAGACTAACAAGGCAACAAGAGAATGCCTCATTCAACTGTTTCTGTGAATAATATGAACTTCGTTCATTACACTACTTCAAGCGGGTTAGACCCGTGACTGGGGTGTAGCGTGGTAGCAAATGCTCAGCTAATGTACAAGGTTCAGCTCCCATCCCTAGCACTCCCAAGAGAAAAAACATGGTGCACGTAGCATACACCTCACTCAGTATCTGATCCAAAACGAAAGGTAAGAAGTAAACACAGCCATAGCCTTTATCCCAAGGGTGCACAGTTCAACTACAGGAGGATCAAGCGTTCAAGGAACTGGGCCTGTGAGTTGATTCAATGGGTAAAATGCTTGTCCCACAAGTCTGACAACCTGAGTTTGGTCCCTTAAAGGAAGAGAGGAAGGCTTCTGCAAGGAGAGGATCAATTCTACAAGTTGTCCCCCATAATGGTGACCTCTACACACATATCATGTCCATACACAATAATAGTAAATAAAAATGAAAAGCGTTCACGGTCATATTTGGCTACATATTAGGTTTGAGGCTGGGCCCGTCTATAGGAGACCGTGTCTCAAAGGAAAAAGTATGTAATAAAAGTTGCACTTTATGGTCATTATTAAATATGGATAACTTGGACATAAGGATGTGTTGCCACAACAATCTAATTGTACGCATGGTTCTGACATGACTGACGGGTACTGCACACAGCACGGGCACACTAGACAAAAGAATGACTCTACCTAAATGGGACAAGTGTGAAACTTCATCATACCGCTCAGAATGGTGGACAATTTCAAACCCAGAAATGGTTAGCTTCCGCAATTTACCATGAAAATTTTCCATTTTCTGACCAGAGTTGACCACAGGTAACAGAAACCATGGAAACCTGGACACATGGGAGGCTATTAGCAAAGACCAATCTAGAGGCAGCGTGAAAGAGGGAGGGCTCTGAGTGATATGAAAACCCTTGAAGGAGAGAGAGTAGACTGAGTCAGAGAGAGATGCCTAGAAAAGAACTCTGTCTAGAGACAGGAGCATGGCTGTTTGAGACCAAGGTTGTTGATGCAGCTGTTCAACAGAAGCCGGTCCAACGACCTCCTTATCTTATAATTCCCAGAGACAAACAACAGCCATGTGGGTGACAACCTCTTGGGGAACACAGCTGGCTGGTCACAGATGGTCAGTAGCTGTCAACAGGAAAGGTACAGGGGGTGCTCATGTCAGAAAACCAACTCAGAAGAGCCCTAGCTCCTGCTCTCTCTCCTGGAAACAGTAGGCACAGAACCACCCGCCACCCATTCCGCCAGCTCAGTGGCCAAAGGTGTTCAGTGCCGCAAATCTGATGGTGCTGGAGAGATGGCTCAAAGGTTAAGAGCACTGACTGCTTTTCCAGAGTCCTGAGTTCAACTCCCAGCAAGTGCATGGTGGCTCACAACCATCTATAATGAGATCTGGTGCCCTCTTCTGGTGTGTAGGCACGCATGCAGGCAAAACACTATACATAATAAATAAATAAATCTTCAAAAAACAATGTTCTATGACCTTTACATTCATGACCTGGTATCCACACACCACACCAACTCTGATTCCACCAAAATCAGTAAAGTCAATGTAATAAAAAGGAGTCTTCCTTGTCATGCTTGAAAAAATATTTGCCCTGGAGATTTAGCTGAGTAGTGCGGGACTTGTCCAATGTGGTTCCTAGCACTCAAAAAGGAAAAAAAATTGCCATGAGTTCGAGGCCAGCCTGGTCTACAAGCGAGTTCCAGGATAGGCACAGTGGTCACACAGAGATACCCTGTCTCGAGAAATTAAGAAACGATAAACAGATAAAATAGGGGCTGGAGAGATGGCTCAGTAGTTTAAGACACTTATTGCACTTGCAGAGAACCTGGGTTCAATCCCCGGAGCCAACATGCTTGCTCACAACTGTCTGTAACTCCAGTTCCAAGCGATCTGATGCCCTCTTCTGACCTCCAAGGACACTAGGCATGCATAAGGCACACATACATACATGCAGGAGGAGCATTCATGCACATAAGAGAAAAGTCTAACAGTAAAACAGTAAGAAAGAATAGACAGTAAGAAGGATTAACTGAATCTTCTTTCCCTGGACTTTGCTTTCAATGGCTTTGATGTTTATTTGTGTGAATTCAGTCAGAATATAAAATATATTTAATAAAGGCTATGGTAAAACAAACAAAAACTTCTTAGACCCTCCCTCAAGAGCTCTAATCTGTGTTTTTAAGTAACCCTGAGGGAAGGCCTCTTGAGTAAGAGTGTAGGTGGGGTGGCAGACTGGCAGTTTGGAAACATATCAGAAAGTTTGGAGTGGCAGCTGTCACTCAGAATAATCTCCAGGTCACAAGCTTCTGGGCAGCTGCAGATTGTGGGGCTTAGGCAACCAAGTCCCAGCTGTCCCCAGCAGCTGCCTTGTTCAGCAGTGGAGATAGGACAGCCATATGTCTCTGGGGATTAGCGCACTCCTGCCCCTCAAGATGCCCCCTGGCCAGCTTGCCATAGGCCACCTCTGCTGTGTTTGGAACTTGCAGAGTCATTGCTGAGACCTGATACAGAGCTACTGGCTGCCAAGGACATGAATAGACAAATGGCAAAATGTGAATGGGTTCTGAGAACTAGGTGTTGTGACTTAGCACTGTGAATCTCGGCTGTTTTAAATAGTAGAAGAAACTGTCCTTGTGTGGGGGAAAGAGGTATTAAATATTCAGGGTCAGGGAGGAGTGTCATATGACAGGTTATTTTCAAGTGATTCAGGACAAGCCTTATTTATTTATTATTTTTTGAGACAGGGTTTCTCTGTAGCTTTGGAGGCTGTCCGGAACTAGCTCTTGTAGACCAGGCTGGCCTCGAACTCACAGAGATCCGCCTGTCTCTGCCTCCCGAGTGCTGGGATTAAAGGCGGGCACCACCACCACCCGGCTTTGGGGCAAGCTTTTTAAAAATCTGCTTCTGTCTATTCTGCAAATTCATAATTCTTTCAAAATAAAAAATAAATGACTCTATACAGGCCATATATGTAAATGCATATATTCAAACTTGGTTGTATTATATTATTAAGACAACAATGTGCAAGAATATTGGTGCAAAGATGCTGCAGCACCAACAATGAGTACTCAAGCTGCAAAACCTCTCTCCTAAAGTTTCCTTTCCGTATTAGTTGCTTTTTTCATTGCTGTGACCAAATACTTGACAAATTAGAGGAGAAAGGTTTTTCTTTTCCTTCCTTCCTTTCTCTTTCTTCCTTCCTTCCTTTCTTTATTTCTTTCTTTCTTTTCTCCTTCCTCTTTTCTTCCTCCCTTCCTCCCTCCCTCCCTTCCTTTCCTTTTTTGTGTTCACAGTTTGAGGAGTTAGAGTCCATCCTGGAGGGGAAGGCACTGCACGTGGGGGCACCATGGTGGCAAGAGAATAAAACCGAGGCCTCACATCTTGAAGCAGGAAACAGAGAGCAGACAGGAAATGGGACTGAATATTGAGACTTTAAGGCCCATCCCCAGTGGCTGCTTCCTTTCGGGGCTTCATCTCCTGAAGATTCTACAATCTTCCAGAACGGAGCCATCAGCTGGGGACCAAGTGTTCAAGCACTTGGACCTGTGAAGGGCAGCCCACATTCAAACCACCACATGTGTGTTCAAGGAAAGGAAAAACATAGTTGGCTGTTTTTACTCTTTACTCACGGGCTTTCCTGGCTCCCAAATAAATCACGCAGAGTGTTATTCTTACTTATGTTTGCCTAATCTTAACTTGGCTTGTTTCTTGTCTGCTTTTCTTAAATTATCCAGTCTTCCTTTTGCCTCTGGGCTTTTATCTTTCTCTACTCTATATACCTTTCTTTACCTTTTACTCCATGGCTAGCCCCTGGTTTCCTCTCTCCTTCTCCTGTCCTGATTTCCTCCACCCAGATTTCTCTTTCTATTTATTCTCTCTGCCTGCCAGCCCTGCCTCTCCTTTCTCCTTCCTTGCTTTTGGCCATTCAGCTCTTTATTAGTCCAATCAGGTGTTTTAGTCAGGCACAGTATCACAGCATATAAACAAATGCAGCATAAAAGAATGCAACCCATCCTTGCATCATTAAACAAATGTTCCACAGCATAAACAAATGTAATGCATCTTAAAATAATATTCCACAACAAAATAACTTATGAAGAAATCTGTAGGCATGTCAATGGTTCATGTTAGCCAGGGAGACATCATTTTGTAAAGCTCCTCAGTTTTGGTTGAACAGTATATAGCTTTGTTTTGGGCCACCAACCAGCTCCCACATCAGGACATGGAGACTTCTTATTAGTTAAGAATGCTAGGCTTTGGGGCTGGAGAGATGGCTCAGTGGTTAAGAGCATTGCCTGCTCTTCCAAAGGTTTTGAGTTCAATTCCCAGCAACCATCTGTAATAAGGTCTGGTGCCCTCTTCTGGCCGGCAGCAGACATGCAGACAGAATATTGTATACATAATTAATAAATAAATCTTAAAAAAAAAAGAATGTTTGGCTTTACCTTATACTTGTCCCACTAACTCTTATAACTTAAATTAACCTGTTCTTCTTCATCTACGCTTTGCCTTGAGACCTTTCACCTTTCGTTCCGTCTTACTTCGTGTCTGTCTGTCCGGAAGCTGCATGGCGACTAGCCCCAGGTGTCTCCCTCTTTCATCTACTTATTCTTTCTGCCCGCCAGCCCTGCCTTACCTCTACTGTCTAGCTATTGGCAGTCAGCTTTTTGTTAGATCAATCAGGTGCCTTAGGCAGGCAAAGCAACGCATCTTTACATCATTAAACAAACTAAACAAATGCAGCATAAACAAAAGACACCATTACATAGTTAAAGCAATAGTCTGCAGCATAAACAAACGTAACACAACATTCCACAACAGACTAACTATTCCTACAGCTAGAGTAACTTGTTTGTCTAACCCCTGCCCTCCTTACTCTCTCTACCCCATTAACGGCTACAGGAGAGATACTGAAGATCCCCTGACATTTTTTTTTTATCTGCTACTCACTTTATTTCCTTAAGTATCCCTAACAGCCAACCACAGGTCAGAAACCATCTCATTCCCATTTCCCCTTCCCCTTTTCTGCTCTATAACCACCCCAGGCTATAAGTAGACAGCAGGTTCTGTGGTTCTTGGACTAGAGAGTGTGCCTGCACGGTCTTTCCCTGAATAAACCCCAAGTTCCAGTAGTTCAGCCCTTGCTCATGTCTCTTCTTCTGGCTAACCTTACAGTTATTGCTTCTGAATCCTGAGATTATGGGTGCTCTTTTTTTTTCTTGGTTATTGGCATTTCCTAAATTTTCTTTTTCTTTTTTTTCATATTTTAAAAAATATTTGGGGGCTGGAGAGATGGCTCAGAGGGTAAGAGCACTGGCTGCTCTTCCAGAGGTCCCGAGTTCAATTCCCAGCAACCACATGGTGGCTTACAACCATCTGTAATGCGACCTGGTGCCTTCCTTGCCAGCAGTACATTGTATACTTAATAAATAAATCTTTAAAAAAAATATTTAATTTTTTGTGTATATGGTTGTTTCACCTGCATGTGTATCTGTACTCTGTGAGTGTTCCTGGTACCCATAGAGGCCAGAAGAGAGTGTCAGAATCCCTGGATCTGGAGTTACAGTCAGTTACGAGCCACCATGTGGTTGCTGGGAATTGAACCCATATCCTCTGGAAGAGCTGTCCGTGCTCTTACCCATCTCTCCATAATTCTCCTAAATTTTCACAATCAACAAATATCCGGCTAATTTACATATGTGCATGGTGTGTGCATGTATGAGTGTGTCAGATGCATGCACGCCCCTGTGCATAGATGTGCATACATGCTTGTATGAATGCTGGGCATCAAATCCAGAGCTTTGGTGAAGAGACACCATGACCAAGACAACTTATAAAAATGAAGCATTTAATTAGGGGTTTGCTTATAGTTTCAGAGGGCTAGTCTGTGATCTTTGTGGCAGAGAGCATGGCAGCAGACAGGCAGAGATGGTGCTGGAACAGTAACTGGGTGCTTACATCCAGATCCATAGGCAGCAGGCAGAGAGTGAGTCAGACTGGGCCTGGTGTGAGCTTTGAAACACCAAAGCCCACCTGCAAGTGACTCACCTCTTCAATAAGACCACACTCCCTAATCCTTCCCAAACATACCCACTAAATGGGAACCAAATATTCAAATACGTGAACCTATGGGGGTCATTCTCATTCAAACCATCACAGGAAGAAAGTATCCTTCCCCAGTGACAGACCCAAGATCATATTAAAAAGCAATCTTTTTATTGACATTAAGTTTTCAGGCCAATTATGGATCCCAAAACATTTTTTTCTGGTGGGAGAAAAAAATAATTATATACTTAAAATAGTATTTAGCGGAAAGTGCGCATGCTAATCCCAGCTCTCAGGAGGCTGAGGTAGGTTCTCTGTGATTTCAAGGCTAACCAGGGCTACACAGTGAGACTCTGTCTCAAAAAAAAAAAAAAATTTAGACGGTAGGTTTTTAGAGTTAAACTAAATGCTTATTTATTCGTTTTAATATATACAAGAGGATTTATGAGTTAGCCCCGCACTCCTTCCAAGTATTTAACTCTTATTTGTTGTCCCAAATGCAAGCTGTGAGCTGACACGTGACTTCACAGTTGGTGCACTTGTAAAAATAAGCCAAGCCTGCTGAGCGACCCAGGCATGACAGATACAAGCTGTAAGCCATGTACATCCCAGACACAGGAAAGCCAGGTCTGTCTGCCTCAGGCTCTGAACCTGCTGACTGCCTGGCCCTCGAGGGTGATGAGCAGGCAGAGCACTCATTGGTGGAGGACGTGGGCATCACTAATGCTGCGGCTGGCGCCGCCCCAGGAGCGGGGGCGGGGCGGGCACCGAAGCTGAGCTGGCCTGGAAACTGGCCCACCAGATGGAAAGCGCGCGTCACACCGAGCGTCTCCCGGACTAAAGGCTCTTTATGCACAAGACAGCCTGGCACTAGGAACACTGTATTCATTTTCTCGTAGCTGCCTAGCTGCCCCATCACACGTGCCAAGAGAGAATTAATGTCGCACAGCACGCAGACTGCCATGTCTTCGTGTTTTATTTTCTCCCAAACTCCCTCTCCTCCTGTATCAGGGCTGCCCAGGGGCTGCTGGAGGCCGGGCATTAAGAACTTGCACTCGACGGAAAGACACTTTCCCCTTTCACTGACAGAGGCAGAGTGCTTTCGGTCCTTCCGCTTCAAAGCTGAGATCAATTTCTAGCGTGTGCTGTGCCAGCAAAAGCTGCGCCCTAGTGCAACAAAATCCCTTCCTCCTCCCACCAGTACTGTGAGCTCTAAGGAGAGGAAGCACCGTGCGTGGCAAAGCAGGATTCTGCCACCAGTGAGCCACGCGGCGCCGTGTGTTTCACACTGAAGGTCTCCGAGGCCAACAGTAGAAAAGCCGCCTCACTAGGAGTTTCCAGTTAAAGACTTGGGCTGTAGGGGCCTAATCTGCAAAAAAGCAAATGTCTAGGCTGGAGATCATCAGTTAAGAATGCTTGCTGCTCTGGCAGAAGATCTGGGTTTGGGCCTAATCTGCAAAAAAGCAAATGTCTGGGCTGGGTTCATCAGTTAAGAATGCTTGCAGCAGCTGGGCGGTGGTGGCGCACGCCTTTAATCCCAGCACTCAGGAGGCAGAGGCAGGCGGATCTCTGGGAGTTCGAGTCCAGCCTGGTCTACAAGAGCTAGTTCCGGGATAGGCACCAAAGCTACAGAGAAACCCTGTCTCGAAAAACCAAAAAAAAAAAAAAAAAAAAAAAAAAAAAAAAAAAAGCTTGCTGCTCTGGCAGAAGATCTGGGTTTGGTCCTAGCACCCACATCCATATGCTCACAATTGTCTGTAACACACATATATGAACGTGTGTGTGTGTGTACAACACACACACACACGAACTCAGGAACATGTACAGACACAAAAGAATTTTTTTTTCACAAAAGAATTTTTTAAATGAGTAGCACATGAATAAGCAGTGTGAAAATTTCCGGTAGAATAATTTGCATGTAATTCCCAGCTGCTCTGAGGAAAACTGGCTCCTTCCCAGGCTATGGAGCCTGCAGGTGGAGGGCTTTAGTGGGAGGAAGATTAGTTGGGGGGGCCCTCGAAGAGAATATCGGGACACTCCTGCACGCTCCACTCTATCCTCAGCCGCCAGGAGGTGAACAGACCTCTCCTACCATTACTATCTAGGGGTCTCGATCATGTTCATTTTCTCTATCAGTTAGGGAATCAAAAGGTGCGGGGGTGCAGGAAGGGATCTCAGGGGCAGCAGAAAGCAGTATAGGAATCTGCTGGTGAAGACAGGCTTTTTATTGGGGGTGAAGAAACACACAACTGAGGTACACAGAGAAAAAGACAATCTGCAAACGGGGGTAGGGGTAGGATGGCGCTCTTGGGTAGCTGAGGCCTGGTCTCTGTAAGGGATAAAGTTTTATGGGTCTTTCTCCTCAAATTTTAGGGTTGGTCAGGTTGAGCAAAGACAGGGAGACTCATAGGTCCGCAAGTTTGGAAAAAACATATCTGGTCTGGCCTTACACTTTGTTGGACCAGTCCACAGTCTATGGGCACAGGGCCTTTGTTTGAAGTTGCCAGGCTTTTGTCTCAGGTCAGGAGGGTGAAGAAGTTAGCCATCTTGGAAGGTCAGTATCTTTACTATCTAGTCATGGTCTGTCTTCCTGTCTATCTAACTCCTAATCGAATGTAACTCCTAATCCCTCATTGCCATGGTGTTCAGCCTTCACACAGCCCTAGACAGCAAAGTCAGTGGACTATGATTGAATTCCGAAAAACACACCCCAAGTTATTTTTTTTCTTTAAGTTGTTTATATCAAGTATATTGCCACAGCAACAGAAAGCACAGTGTTCCCAAAAAGTTAGGGGAATGTAAGAAATACTTTGAAAAAAATCAAAACTGAAATGAATATTTTTAATTTTTGATAAAAATTGTAAACCCACAAAATGTAAACATCCAACACACCCTAAAATCAAGAAAAAGACAGAAAACTGTATCAATACACAACATAATCAGGTTTGCCAAAATTAGCAAATGTGAAGCTTGCCTCTGAACGGGCGTTCATGCCAGCAGGAATAACAAAAAAAAAACTATGTAAACAGAGACGGCAACAGCACCTTGGAGCAATGGGAGGAGTCAAAACCAGGTGAAAGTATCTTTCAGAAACTAAAGTGTGAGCCTGCCTTGGTGGCACAGGTGTGTAATCCCATCAGACACAAGAGACCAGGGGCTCCAGCCCTTCTGGGATACATAGCGAGTCTCCTTCTCGAGAAACCAAGGCCTAAACTGGTTGTAGCTCAGGGGCAGAACATTTGCCTAGCCCGAAACTGTATCCTCACAGCAAGAAAGAAACAGAATAGCAAAACAATGAAGGTAGGACTTCCTGTTTCCGGTCTAGACTTTCACAGTCAGCACTCTTTCCTAACAAGCAGAAAGAAATGTTTCTTTTTTATCTGCTCCAATTGAGATTTCGAGGCAAACGGGTGGAGTGGAGGGCAGACACTGAGCATCACAGCGTACAGGAGCTAAAGCCCATCATCGTCAGAAAAATCCCACGGGAAGTGCCACCTGGAAGGAAAAAGGAACTGATTTCCGGGACCGCATCACTGTGGGTGAATTGGGAACGGTAGCACTGTGGACACAGTCACGGCACACCCCACACCTACATGTGATTTCCCTGCTGGGGCACCACCAGGTCTCATGTAAATCTCAGAGCAAAATCCTCTCTCACTTCAGGCAGGGAAGATAAAGAGAACCACGGGAAAAAAAAAAAAACATGGCAGCGGCTCTGCTCTTAACGTGCTCTGCTCAGGAGCCACTCTCCAAACCAGAGGGTGCTTCTCTGAGAAGAGAGGCCACTCATGGAAACTGTCTTCACTCCAATTACTGATTGTCATGGATCAAAAGAAATCCTTTATACAAAGAAGTATGAAATCAAATTCCTGTGGTTTAATTTAGAAACAAGGCATTCATTCTGTTTCCTTGTGTTTCATATATTAGAACAAGTTCCTGGTAACTAATACAATGTTTTGACTTTTGTTTTAGGATGTTTTAATACAAATATCCAGGGACGGGTTCTTTAATTGAGTACATCTGAGAGACAGGCTGTTCAGGCATGTATTTGGATTGTCAGCTGCTGGAGAAGTCTGGGCAAAAAGCCCTTCAGTAAGTGGACCCTAGGGATGCTGCTGAGGGATGAAGCCGGGGAGCCTGAGTTTCTGCCCTGCAAGCATCACAGTTACTGCTCAGCTTGTACTTGGCACCTCGGGTAAGACAGAGTAGAGAGAGGGGGCCAGATCTGGGAACGCCCCTTCCCCATGGTAGGCCAGGGTTGGTGAGATGGTTTCTCAAGAGGGGGAGCTTCCTGCGGCACTGCACACATGTACTGCACAGATACACATGCAAGCAAAACAGCCATACACGTATAATAAAAATCCACCTTAGGAAAAAAATCCACCTGCTTTCCATCCCTCTGGAGACTCACTGCACCCATGTCTGCTAACACAGAGAGAAGCAACAGCACTTGGGTGGCAGAGACAGGCGCATCTCTATGAATCCAAGGCCAGCCTTGTCTACATAGTTCCAGGACAGCCAGAGCTACATAGTAAGATTCTGTCTCAATTTCCTGCTCCCCCAAGGAGAGAATTCTGTTGTTTGTGACAATGTGGATGTATCCGAGGGACAAGTCACATTAGGTAAAATAAGGCAAGCACAGAAGGACAAGTCTAATACTGTCTTACTTATCTATGGAATATGAAGTATAAACTGATAAAAGCAAAGAATAGAATGATTCTGCTCCTCAGTGCGGTGTGGCATTCAGGCTTCTGCTGCTGTGCCCCTTCCCTGCCACAATGGCTTGTGTCCTCTCTGGAACTATAAGCCACAATAAACCCCTTCTCCCTGAATCTGCTGCTGTCAAGACATTTTGTCCCAGCAACAGACACAAACTCAGATAGCACTGCACCTTTTTTTTTTTTTAATGGAAGATGTCTCACTGAACCTGGAGCTCAGTTATTAGCTAGACTGTGTGGGCAGCCGCAAGCTCCAGGCATCCCATCTGTCCCTGCCTCCTTAGCGCAAGGATAATAGGCGCACACCATCCTGCTTGGCTGTTTAGCTTCTGAACCTGGGTCCTCATCCGTGCACAACAGGCTCCATACCCACTGAGACATCTCCTCAGCCCCACCTATGGCCTAATGACTCCTAGGGCGTTTGCTCTGCATTCCAAATGGACCTTCTGCCCTCGGATCTCACTCACAGAGCTGCACAGAGCCAGACTCTAATCTGCCACCTTACCCTGGCGGTTGGCACGTCCAGCTTTGAATTCACTTCCTTGCTGTTTGTGTTCTGTGTATCTCGTCTCTTTTTTGTGAACCGTTTCCTGCCTTCTGTCTCCTCTTAGATCAACTGAGCATTTATGGTTTTATGATCCAGTTTTCTCATAATTCTACCCTTATTAGTTTTGAGTCTGGATTTTTTTTTTAGTGGATGCCTCAAGGTTTGCAATATGCATTGTAGTCTATAATAGCCTGACTTAAAATAGTGTTTATGCCACTTGGTGTTTGGTAAAATAGTTCCATAAAACCGGGCATTCATTTCCTGTCTCCTGGCCTTTTGGCTAATGTTGTACAACTTTATTATACATATGTCATAAACATGATACTATACTTTTATTTTTGCTTTAAACATCCACTTCTGCTTTGGAGAACTTTAAACAATGTGGAAATTTGTATGTCATTTAGCATCCCACTTCCCACTTCTCTTCCCCAGTTTCCAGGCATGGGGACCGTTTCCTGGTACTGATTCTCTTCCGTGTGGAAGGCAGGAAGCCACATTCTTGCAGGACACATCTGCTGCTCATGAAGCCATCCTGCTCAGTGTGCCCTGAGACGTCTGTACTATGCCTTCACTGGAAAAACATATTTTGTTAGTTACAGAGTTCTCGGTTGATAGGTCTGCCTTTTCCTTCTGCTCCTATGTTCTCTCTGTTTCTTTGAATTTACAGTGCCTCTCTTTACTCGGGCTGCATTAGTGTGTCCTTGTGACGGCCCCTTTTAAGCAATTTGGCCGTCATGTCCTTGGCTTCATTTTCTTATATCTTCTTGTCTTTGGGGTTTGTTGAACTTACAGGGGCTAAGGATTTAGATTTTCACCAAAGTTGGGAGGGTTTTTATTTTTAAGTTATTTCTTCAAAATGGCTGCATCCTCCCTTCCTTTGAAGATTCCAGTTTAAATGTGCACGAGAACTCAGGTTTCACAGCTCTGTGCCACACTCTCCAGCTTTTCTCAGCTCCATTCTGACAGTGTCTATTTTTTAACTTCAAGCCACGTTCATTTCCTCTGCACTGTATAACTGGCGCTTGTCCTGTTTTCTTGGGATTTTATCTCAGGCTTTCATTTGGAATGTTTCTCAAATGCCTTTTCTTATGCTTCCATGTCTTCCTTTAAGATACTGAATCTTTCCTGTCTTCTGGAACATGTTGAGTGTATTACAGTATATATCTACATAGATAGATGGATAAATAGATAGATAAATAGATATCATCAAGTATAAGTATATCTTTAAGAAGTTTTTAGTTTATATATTTTATGTGTGAGGGTTTCACCTGCATGCACACATATGCACCATATACATGCAGTACCTGGGGGTATTAGAGCCCCTGGGACTAGAGTTAGTTATGGATGGTTGTGAGCCACTGTACGGGTGCTGGGAACTGAGCCTGGGTCTTCTCAAAGAGCAACAGGTGCTCTTAACCACCAAACCATCACTCCAGCCCCTAAATATATATTTAATGTCATTATCTGTTAATTCTGTCATGTCTTATTTCTGAATCTGTTTTTATTGGTTTACAAATTTTCCTGCCTCTTTCCATGCCTGACAACTTTTGGTTGAATGCCAGCTACTATAAACTTCTACTTTTGGGGTGCCCATTATGAATTGTTACCTTTTGAGGTGCCCACTATTTTTGTGTTCCGGTAAACATTGCACGTTGCTTGAGGGTGCAGTTGACTTACTTAAGCCAGGTTGACTCTTTTGAAACTTTTTTTATAAAGATTTTTATTTATTATGTATATAGGTTTCTTCCTTCATGTATCCTGCAGGCCAGAAGAGGGCACCAGACCTTATTACAGATGGTTGTGAGGCACCATGTGGTTGCTGGGAATTGAACTCAGGACCTCTGGAAGAGCAGCCAGTGCTCTATTCCTCTGAGCCATCTCTCCAGCCACCACTCTTTTGAAACTTTTTAAAGATTTTACTCAGCAGGAAAATAGTGGTTAATATTGTTCAGAGTTCAACATAGACTGTTTGCCCCTAAGACAGTGGTTCTCGACCTTCCTAATGCTGTGACCCTTTAATACAGTTCCTTGTGTTGTGGTGACCCCCAACCGTCAAATTACTTTTGTTGCTACTTCATAACTGTAATTTCGCTACTGTTATGAACCATAATATAAATATCTGATATGCAAGCCCTTTGAACGTGTCATCCGACCCATAGGTTGAGAATCACTGTTCAAGAGGACTTATTTTAATGTCTATGATTATTTCATCCATCAGTTGAGGGCTATTGCTAAGGTACCCAGTGGGTGGTAGCCCGAAATGCTGTTACCATGACTGTGGAAGGACAACCACCACAGTGAGGAGCTACCCAGCCATGAGACCAGAATGACCCCGAGGCTGAGGTTCAGAAACCGAAATGTTGAGCTCATTTTTCTTATCCGCTCAGACAGCTCCTTCCTGCTGCCCACTCCCTGGATGAGGGGAACAGAAACTATCCGTATCCCCGTGCAAGCACCAAAGATGGTGCCTTGTGCTTCTTCACCTTCCCCATGTATGTGCACTGACTGGAACTCAACTGGAGACTTAACCATTACTAGGGTTGTATCCCCACCCCTTCTCGTGTGTGTGTGTGTGTGTGTGTGTGTGTGTGTGTGTGTGTGTGTGAGATGGTGGTATGCGGGGACATCAGAGGACAACTTTTAGAATCAGTTCTCTCCTACCATGGACTCTGGGGCTCACCCTTACCTGCTGAGCCATGAACCATCTCATTGCCTCTTTCCCTGAATCTCTAGCATGTACGGGGTGTTAGTGTGTCCGTATTTTTGCCACTACAAGGAGACTTTTAGTTGGATAAATTAAAATCTATAAAGATTGCTTCATGTGGGGAGGGTGTAGGGGAGTAGGCATGCCTGTGTCATGAAACACTGGTGAAGGTCCAAGGACAAACAACCCTCAGGTCTTCATGCCTCTGCCTTGTTTGAGACAGGATCTCTTGGCCACTGTGTGAGCCAGGCTAGCTGGCCTTTGGATTCCTGTCACCAGCAGCCTCCTCCAACTCCTTCCTTTAGGCATCTGAGCTCAGGTGTTCAGCTTTGTACGTGGTGACGGCTATTCTTTGTTGTCAAGTTCGCTACACCTGGAATGAGCTCCGATCCAGGTGGAGAGGGCACACCTGTGAGATAATTTCTTCTTGGTTTGAAGTGGGCGAATCCTCTTCTAGTCCAAACCTTTGAGACTGGAAGACACACCTCTGATCTGGATCTCGAGGCAAGAAGGCACAGGCTTTTGATCTGGATCTTGAGGTAGGGAGATACACTCCTTTAATCCTGATCTTGAAACAGGAGGACACACCTTTAATCTGGGCCACACACTGTTGGGAGGCTATATAAGGATATTGTTGCACAAATTCTAATTGGTCTTAATAATAAAATCTCAGAGTCAGATGTTAGGGATGAAAACCGAAAGATCAGAGAAGCAGAGCAGCCAGCCGCTAGTTCTTACCTCCATGAAATCCTCAGATGGAACGGGGTGTCCTATCGCTACAAGTCCTCAGACTGAATGCCCTGAGCGCCTGTCTCCTCCCACCTTATATTCCTCTCTCTGCCCAGGCATATCCCTTCCTGTACACTCCTCCCTAGTGCTGGGATTAAAAGCATGTGACTCCCAAGTACTGGGGTTAAAAGTGTGAGCCACCACCACCTCAATGTTTCTCCTTGAGAGACTGGATCAATTTTGTGTATCCCAGGGTGGCATTAAATTTACAGAGGTCCGTCTGCCTCTGCCTTCCAAGTACTGGGATTAAAGGGGTGTGCCACCACTGCCTGGCCTCTATGGATAACTAGTGGCTCGCTCAACACTCAGGCAAGTTTTATTTGTTATAGCACATATAGGATATGGGAGAAGAAACTCTTGCTCTTTGCCTGCTTGCCCCGCCTTGCTAGTACATCCATTCCTCCAACTTGGGAGGTAGAGGCTGGAAGATTGGAAGTTTGGGGCGAGTCTGGGCTACATAGTGAAATTTTGTCTCCAAACAACAACAACAACAAAGAGAAAGAATTTGTGTGAGGGGAGGGTGCAGATTGCAGGCATTTGAGGAGGCCAGAGGGCTGTCATTCCCTCAGGCACCATCATGACAGAGCGGCTCATTGGTTTGCTACGCGCTGAGCCCTAGGGATGTCTGCTGATAAAAGGCACCAAACAGAAACTGTTCCATCCATGGATGAGTTAAGCCCAGTGCCCATGGAGAGGTTGGGATGTTACAGGTCCACAGCCAAATACAGTTTCTCTTGAGCCGTCTCTAACCGCCTCCCCCTTCCCCCCCAATAGCCTTTCCTTGCTGTTCTGAGTCTGACCTAGCCTCCTGTGACTACCAGGTGAAACCTTCTGGAATGTATTAACTGACAAAACCAGTTTCTGCTGGTCAGAAGGTTAGGACTGTCATCAGATAGCATCTGGAGCCTCCAGCCGAGATGTCGCTGTTCTCCTGTAATGTCTCCACCAATGTACGTGTGAATGTCTTGATGGAACGTCTTCGTCCTGTTTGTTACTATAAACACTTCCCGGACCGGGCCCCCTCTGTCTTTTCTATCCTGGGAGCAGTTCTCCTGCCTTGGTCCCTCACCTGTGAAAATGTTTGCCTGCTCCAAGTTCATCTCCACCAGTTCCTCGATCAGGAGTGCCTCCCAGGTGCTGAGTATCTGCTGTCTGCAGTGGAGCTGAACTGATTACAGATGTGGACAGATGAGGTCCTCAGCAGCTTGGCAGTCCCTCGTCCTCTGACCTCACTCATCCCTAGCCACCGTTTCCAAACCAGTGTCATTACCAGGGACATCGACACAGTCACCAAGTTCATTGGTTACAGTTGGGATGGTTAGCTCTGGGGCTGGGATTGGGACTGTTTTGGGGGAGCCTCATCGTTGGTTCTCGTTGGTTATGCCAGGAACTTGTCTCTTCTATGCGATTCTGGGCTTTTCCCTCACAGAGGCCGTGGGGCTCTTTTACCTAATGGTGGCCTTTCTCATCCTCTTGGCCACATGAAGCAGCTGTCTCCCATAGTTCTTTTGTGTCCCGTCTGCCCTGTATGTTCCTTTTCCTGTACCTCCCCAGGAAGTCTGGGGAAAATGCTTGGCTCTGGGTTTGACAGGGAGAAAACAAAATACTGTATTAATAAGAAAAAAAAAACTTCATGGAATGGTTACCATATTGGAATATGGAACTCTGGGTAACCCGAACCTGTGTTCTAGGCCATGGTGACTCATATTTAGGTTGAGAATAAGCAGTAACTTCTCCCCTTGGAGGCGAGAGTTGTGTGTTCACACTGACTTACCATGGCCAGTTCTCTGTGCATGGGCTCTGGTCCTCATGTTTTCTAGGCAAAGTATTTCACCAACTGAGTCATTTCCCCAGATCTTAATTGTTGCTGTTATTATTATTATTATTATTATTATTATTTTACTTTTAATAGTTTATGATTTCTTTGATTTTGGGTTTGGGGTTATTTATTGGACCATGGGCAAATTACCAGTGACTACACCCCAAAGAAGACTGACTCCCCCTCCCCCAGCAGCACTAACTGGACAGCTCTTTAGCTAAGGGGGCGCCTTACAAGCCCTTCTTCCAAGAATGACGTGTTGACGGGCTCTGTCTGTGCAGGTCTTGTGTAGGTAAGCACAGCCGCTGTGAGTTCCTGAGGGCGTTAGCCATGTCGTCATGCTGTGTCCAGGGGACATCATTTCACAGAGCTCCTCCTTGCCTTCCAGCTCTTACGTTCCTCCCAGCCACTCTCCCATGACCCCTCAGAGCCTTGAAGGGCGGGTGGATGAAGACATCCTGTTCAGGGCTGGACATTCAATGATGACCTAGTCTTGGTCATGTGACTAGTTGCATGTCTTGGCATTAGCCACTCCCCACCGCGAAAGTAAGTTTCTATAATTAAGCTTGAGAGTAGCACACATCTATGGGCACAAACATAAATCTGTAGAAGGCATATTTACATTTGACAAGAACGATGTCCATTTAGCAGAACAAAGTTGATAGGTTTCCCACTATAGCCTATGCCCTCCCCAGCTATGGGCTTTTGGCTAGTACCAGGCATGGATCCCCTCCCGTGGAGTGGCCATCAAATCCAATCAGAAAGCAGTGGGTTACCCCACTAACAGTCATGCCACTAATGTGCAGTTGGCACATCTCTTTGTCGCTGTTTGGTTTCTTTGTTTTGTTTTTTTCAAGACAGGATTTCTCGGGGCTGTTTTGGAACTTGATCTATAGACCAGGCTGCCCCCAATCTCAGGGATTCGCCTGCTTCTGCCTCCCGAGTGCTGGGGCTAAAGATGTGCACTGCCTCCTCCTGGCCCGTTGGCGCATCCTGGGTACAGTTGGCATTGTTGCCTGGAGGACACGCTGCTAGGAAAGACGACTGATGATGTCCCTTCCCTAGAGGCCCCGGAGTAATTGCAGCACTAGGAAAGCTACCCAGTGGAGAAGATGGTTCTGGCCTGCTTCCAGCTCCATTTTTCTACGTCCTGCCACCAAAGTGTCTGCTGTCTTCAACCAAGCAATGACAATGGCCTGTATTGTTTTGGGAGCGTCTAGGGTTGTAAATGTTGTGATCTGAACCAATGATGTTTGGCATGAACTTTTCTTTCGACATGCTATTACGTTGGACAGATTGCAAGATTGTCACCACATCGTGTCCATCCGTGTGTGCCTGTGAAACGGCGCCCAGTGAACGGAAACGCATCCAGAGGCTGTATTAAAGAAACTCTGCCCCGATGAGCTTGGAAGAACCCGAATACTCTTTTATTCACACAGAAGACCACAGCTCCACCTCTTGGGTGCTTATTCTGGGTCAGACTCTTTCTGTAGACAACCTATTCTATCCTCACCCTGCACCTCACGACAGGTACTTCCGTTAGCCCTTTCTTAGAGATGAGGATTCAGGTAGCTTGAGTCCAGGTCTAGACTCACAGCCAACTGCCTGCAGGATGACCACTGTCCAGTTGCCCCTACCTGCTGGCTGCTCCCCATGAAGTCCTACTCAGAGATCTCAATCAGGGCTGTGGTTGATGTTCAAGAAGAAAATGCGCCACAAGGTGGCGGTAGAACTCAAAAACTTGAGACGAGTATAAGGAGGTCCCTTGGACTGGAGACTGCCAGAGGTTGGGGAGCACACTGAAGGAGAGACCTTTAGTACTGAGGGAGTGCTGAGTGCTGGCAGGGCTGGGCGATATGACTCAGCAGCCTGGAGGGGGACACCCTAGGTCTCAGAATCCCAGAGGCAGTGGAACGACTTAGGGTCATCACAGTTTGGGAGTTAATCTCACGTTAGCAGATGCTGGGCAGAGGTTTTCCCAGTATGCAAACAGACAGGTTCCAAGGGCCTTACTCTGTTTATCTGAAGGATGTTTACAACAGATGGGTGTGGGCAAATCTGAACCTGGTGTTGGTAGGCATTTGGACAGCTCAGCTCATCTCACTTTGAGGAAATAAAAACGCTAGAGACCCAACAGACAGAAGCCACTCCTGGCTCACTGGCTTATGTAGCAGACAAGCCAGGGCTTCTTTCTTGGGAATACGGCCTTGAGGAGGTAGGCCGTGAGGGGGAATTGTGGGTAGAGACATTCTGCTACTCAAGGCGGGGTCTGCATAGGCGGTGCCATCTCCCTCACTGGTCTCATGCACTTGGGCACGCAGCTGTGGTTGAAGGCAGGGAGCGCCTTTCCTCCGCAGATGGGGAAATCTGTGTTCAGGGCAAAGGGCAGAATGTAGGGCTTCCTGTGTGCCAGGCAAGTGCATCGCTGGAGAAGTTATATAAATAAATAAATGAATCTTTCATCTCGTAAATTTTTTTCCTAATTTTCTTTGTTCCCATGATAGAAAGCCAGCGCGATTTACATAGCCTTTGTGTCGAAATCCCACTCCTCTTCTTGTTAAGCTACCCATCACACATATCTGTAATGCTCTTGTTTTTACTCACCTGTTCATGGACAGGCGTTTGTGGTCTTCCCTTCTTTGGCTACCGGGAATAAAGCTTCAGTGAACGTTAGCACAAAGTGTCTGTTTTAGTATCTGCTTCCAGTTATTTGGGGGAAGTGCGCCATATGACAGGTCTAAGTTTAACTTTCTGCAGAGCTCCAAAGTGGTTTCCCACGGCAACAGCACAAGGTGGTTGGTTCTAATTGTCAACTTGATGCAACTGAGAATCACCTGGGGAGAGTCTCAGTGAGGGATTGTCTAGAAAAGTTGCCCGTGGGCATATCTATCTTAATTACAATAATTGATGTAGGAAGGCCCGCCCAGCTTAGGTGACACCATTCCTAGGCAGGAGATCCTGGGCTGTTTTAGAGCGGAGAGAGTGAGCTTGTTGGACTCTAGCGTCCAAACACCGAGAAGGAGTTGCCCCCAGAGACCATCTCACACACCACAGCCGATGCAAAAGCATGAGGATTTTATTAATTCTGTCATGACAAGGTCCCCCAGCATTTGGGAAGCCGAGGGACCTCGAATAGCTGGTACAGTCTACTTTTAAAGGGGCCACAGAAGCAAGGGGGGGGGTGTTCTTTGACTATTCTGATTGGCTTATTTGAAAGGGCTATTACCAATAATTGACTGGAGAGCTGTTGCCAGATCAGATGAGGTAAGAGGTCATTTTGACCTCGTTTCCCAGGGGACTGAATCAAAGCATATGTATATGGGTAATTGTTCAGGAACTGAGTACGTGCAAGTGTAGCTGTTAGGTTCTTGGTTCCCAGGGGAGGAGGGGAAGCACTATGGCACAGAGGCTGAGAGGATTCAGAATTGTCAAAAATGGCTTCAGGATTGTCTTAAAGTCTTACAAGCTAAGCATGCTTGCAATGCTGTCTGCTTCTTAACAGTGCAGGCAACGTGACTAGCTACGTGACGTTCTTGCTTCCTTAACTTCCCTGCAGCAAGGGACCTATAACCCACACCTGTGAGTTAGAATTCTTTTCTCCTCTAAGGTGCTCTGGTCAGAGTGTTTTTCTCCCAGCAGCAGGAGATAATGCCTTGTGTCACGTTGTAATTGGCAATACTGATGAGTTTGTCCCCACTTCTCACGGCAGCTGTGCCGTGGTCTGGCTAGGACTGAGCGTGGCCTTTAGAAGCTCACGTCTTCCGAACCTGGTCTTCGGCTGATGACGTGTCATTAAGACAGCAGGGCTTCAGCGATAGCTCCATGAGTAAAATGCTTGCCGAGGAAGTGTGGGGGCCTGGTTTATATTCTAAGCACCTACAAGAAAGCCAGGCAGTATGTCTGTTACCCCAGCACTGGGAAGAGGTGTACAAGACCAGATAGATTCCTCGAGCCTGCTGCCCAGCTAGCCTAGCCACATTGGCAAGCTCTGGCTTCAATGAGAGACCCTGTCTTTAAAAAGAAGGATTAACACTAAAGTAAGTACTTTCTTTATAGAATTAATGTTCTAACTAAAATGTAAAGGAAAATCTAAATCTCAGTTTTCTTTTTCCAAGTTATGGTTTCTGTCTGTAACAGCCCTGGCTATCCTGGAACTCACTCTGTAGACCAGGTTAGCCTCGAACTCCCAGAGATCTGCTGCCTCTGCCTCCTGAGTGCTGGGATTCACAGAATGCGCCACCACTGCCCAGCTAAGTCTCACATCTTAATGAAGCTAGCCTTACCACCTACGTTAGCTGCTGCTTTGTGCTTCGGGCTCAGAATTTAGTGAACTCCCAGTAAAATTTTTTTTTTTTTTTTGGTTTTTCGAGACAGGGTTTCTCTGTGGCTTTGGAGCCTGTCCTGGGACTAGCTCTGTAGACCAGGCTGGTCTCGAACTCACAGAGATCCGCCTGCCTCTGCCTCCCGAGTGCTGGGATTAAAGGCGTGCGCCACCATCGCCCAGCTCCCAGTAAAATTTTAGTGGTTTTCTCTTACCACTATGAAGATGGTAGGTTTTTTTTTTATTTTTATTTTTTTTTATTTTTTTATTTTTATTTATTTTTTTTAGTTTTTCGAGACAGGGTTTCTCTGTGGTTTTGGAGCCTGTCCTGGAACTAGCTCTTGTAGACCAGGCTGGTCTCGAACTCACAAAGATCCGCCTGCCTCTGCCTCCCAAGTGCTGGGATTAAAGGCGTGCGCCACCACTGCCCTGCTAGGTTTTTTTTTTAAAGTGACATTTAGTGTGTGTGTGTGTGTGTGTGTGTGTGGTGTATGTGAGAGAGGGGAGGGGGGAGGAGAGAGAGAGAGAGAGACTCATATACGACAATGCTCATGTGGAGGTCAGAGGACAACTTGTGAGAATGGGTCCTAGGCGTCAAACCCAGGTCTCCAGGCGTGGTGGCAAGCACCGTTATTCTCTGAGCCCTTGGAGACGGCAGTCTCTCGAAGTCTTGTAAATAAACATGCTCATAAAATTCACATTGCTGCTTTTCACTTTGATTTCATGGAGTGGTGGCAGGGGTAGTCCTCCAGTGGGTGGGAGTTTGGGCTGGGGGGACTTGAGAATGGGCCTGGGGCTTGTTTCTCAGATGCGCACTTCAGTCCTCCGCTTGGTTTCCAGAGGTGGTTTCCTGTCTCTCTATTCATGCGTGCCCTGCACCCGCTCTTTCCTTTGTAGGTCTGGACAATTCGCAGTGCGCTTTGCTGTGCAGAAGTCCTGGTCCAGGAAGTCCTGTTGCTTAGCAACAGGTTAACAAGTTCTTCCTCTCTGTGGCCCATGACAAAAGAGCTGAGCAGAACCTCCAGCTCTTATTTGTCCAGCAAATAGACAAGTGGTCTCTTGTGCAGGCTTATGGATGAGCGGTAGAATTTCGTCTGCCTTTAGCTACAGCAGGGATAAGAATGTGTACTTGAAATCAAACATTTATTGCAAGTTACATACTTGTTTGACTTGACTTTTTAAAATTTTTTTTATAAGTTTATTGTTATTTGTGTGTAGGCATATATGTGTGTGTGCTTGGTGTGAGGAGGGCTCATGTTCCATGCAGAGGTCAGACAACAACTTTTTTAAAAACATATTTTACATTAGTTTATTTAGAGATGAGAGGGAGGGGTAGGGGAGAGAGAGAGAGAGAGAGAGAGGTGCCTACCTACCACAGAGCACTTGTGGAGATCAGGGGACAGTTTGCAGGAGTCAGTCCTGTCCTTTTCATCATGTGGGTCCTAGGGATTGAACTCAAGTTGTCAGCAGGTTAGGCAGCAAGTCCTTTGCACACTGAACCATCTTGACACCCCCTTCAATTAATCTCTCTCTGTGCGTGCGCTCAGACATGTGCCTACAGGTACCCTTGGAGACCAGAACAAGGTGTTCGACCAGCTGAAGCTAAGTTATGGGGCCACCCAGGGAGGGTACTGGGAACAGAACTCCCCCAAAACTGGTGAACTATCTTTGCGGTATCCCACCCAGCATTTCTAAAAGGAATAGCCATTCTTCTTTGACAGCTTCTTACATACATGCCATGTATCTTGAGCACGAGCATCCTTCTTTACTTCCCCATCATTACTCTTTCATGTTCATGGCCTCTTCTTTGTTCGCTTTTTTTTTTTTTGTAACCCAGTGAGTCCAATTAGTACAGCCTGCTCTGACCTCTGAAGGCACCAGGCATGACATAGTGCACAGACTGACATGCAGGCAAACACCCAGACGAAATATTGAGACATAATTTACACACAACTCTTATGTGTGCAGTTTAATGGCTTTTGCTCTATTACAATATCAATTTTTAAAAATCATGCATTTATCATTATTGTGTGTGCCTGATGTGTGTATATGAGTGTGGACACTTGTGCATGCCGCAATGCTTGCGTGCAGATCTGAGGACAACTTTCTGGGGTTGGGGTTCTCTCAATGTATACGTCTCTGATTTTCATAGAATCTGTACAATTCAGGGCTGGAGGTGTGGCTCAGTGATTAAGAGCATATACTGTTCTTACAGAGGACCTGAGTTTGGTTCCCGGCACCCATGTTAAGCAATTCAAAACTACTTGTAACTCTAGCTCCAAAGGGAACCAATGTCTCTGACTTCCATGGTGCCTGCACACGCGCGCGCACACACACACACACAGACACAGAGGCATCTATCTATCTATCTATCTATCTATCTATCATCTATTTTCATCATCATCTATCTAAATAACAATAATGAGAATACATTTTAAAAGAAGCTATACAATTATGCAATAATATTCCATTTTTTTCATTCCCAACCTCTTGAAACTCTGATTGCACTCTGCCTCCTTGAATTTAATTATTTATTCTTATTCTAGCCTATGCTTTTGTGTTATACTTACACAATTATTACCAGGCTGGAGAATTGGCTCAGAGGGCTAAAAGTGTGTAGAGCTTTCCCTGAGGACCTGAGTTAGGTTGCCAGCACTCACAAGGGGCACTCACTAGGGGCTCATGCACACACATACACATTTATACATACATGAAATCTTTTTTAGAAAGTAAATAAATCATTTGCTAAGGCAGAGCCAGGGATTTTCATCTATTTTTATCCCCAAGAATGTTATAGTTTTATTTATTTATTTATTTTTTGGTTTTTTGAGACAGGGTTTCTCTGTGGTTTTGGAGCCTGTCCTGGCACTAGCTCTTGTAGACCAGGCTGGTCTCGAACTCACAGAGATCCGCCTGCCTCTGCCTCCCGAGTGCTAGGATTAAAGGCGTGCGCCACCACCGCCCGGCCAGAATGTTCTAGTTTTAGAGTTGAAGTTTTGTTAAGGTCTTGGCCTACCCTCTTTCACCTAATACTGTCTCCTTCCTAAGAAGCTGGCTGGACCATTCCGTGTTCTGTGAAGGCTGTAGTGAGGGTGACTGCTCTGGTTCCAGGTGGCCAGTCTCTCCTAGCGCTAACTGCAGGAATGGGATGTTTTGTTTTTGTAGATGATCTTTATCAAGGCAAAGGCATTTCCTTCCTATTTCTGCTCTTTGGAGACTTTTTCTCATGAATGGGGACTTATTTTTTGTCAGATATTTTTCTGCCCTCTGTGGACAGATATATATCCCCTTTCAGTCTGTGTTTTACTTCCCAGTATCGAACTAGGCCTGCATTCTTAGAAGAAACCTCACTTCATCACGGTTTATAATTTTTTTCTATGTATCTGGCCTCTATTTGATGATATTTTTTAAGGTTGACGACGAGGGTGGGAGACATGTCTGAGCAGGCGAGTGTTACTGCTCCTGCAGAGACCTGAGTTCAGTTCCCAGCATCCATGTTGGGTATCTCACATCTCCACGAGATCTGGGGTCCTCTTCTGGACTCAGGGGCACTTGGATGTATGTGAACATACCCACACAGGTATATAATTAACAAAAAAATTAATTGATAAAAATAAATAAAAATAAAAATACTGATAATGAGCAGTAAACTTTAGCCAGTCTAGTAGGGGCATAGTAATACTGATGCATATAATACTTTAATATTAATATGTTTTAAGGTATTTTTATGCTTGTATTAATAAAGAATATTGGTCTATAGTTTTGTTTTTTGTTTGTTTGTTCAAGACAGAGTTTCTCGGGGCTGGAGAGATGGCTCGGTGGTTAAGAGCATTGCCTGCTCTTCCAAAGGTCCTGAGTTCAATTCCCAGCAACCACATGGTGGCTCACAACCATCTGTAAAGAGGTCTGGTGCCCTCTTCTGGCCTGCAGACATGCACACAGACAGAATATTGTATACATAATAAATAAATAAATATTAAAAAAAAAAAAGACAGAGTTTCTCTGTGTAACAGTTCTGGCTTTCCTAGAGCTAATTCTTGTAGACCAGGATAGCCTTGAACTCACAGAGATCCACCTGCCTCTGCCTCCTGAGTGCTAGGATTAAAGGCATGCACCACCACCACTAGGTTTATAGTTTCTTATTTTTAATATGTCTTTGGTTTGGGTATCATAGTGATACATACACACACACCCATGTGAACACATACAGACACACACACACATGAACACATTTTACATTTTGAATTCTCTCAAAATTGTTGAGGATTGGCTTTCCACCTTTATTTATTTCTTCTCTTTGTCTGTCTTTTTGTGGAAGAATTTCAATAGTTTTCCTATTCTGGGTTCTCCTTTACATGGTCTGATTTAGCATGTTTAGCATGTTCCTCTCTTACTTTAGGAGTTTTTTCCTTCCTTCCTTCCTTTCCTTTTTTTTCTGGTAAACTGCTAGTTAAAGTAAATGGCAATAAAAGCAATAAGCGACTCAGCAGTTTGGAGGACTTGCTGCTCTAGCAGAGGGGTTCACAACAATCTGTAACTTATCAGTTTCAGGAGATCCAACACCCTCTTCTGACCTTCACAGACACGCATGTAGTGCACACAATATACGCAGGCACACACACAAAGTAAAATGAATAAATCAGAAGAAGATTCTAAGGAACGAGAACGCTCTGGAAGTCTGGGAAGAGTGAAGTAGCCTCCACAGGACGGCAGCTGAGGATACCCAGGGAAGTCAAGGGTAATGTCTGAAGAGAGGAAGCCTGTCAGAAGCCAAGTCTTAGGTCTTTTATTGCTGTGAAGAGACACCATGACCACAGCAGCTCTTATAAAGGAAAGCATTTAACTGGGACCGACTTACAATTCAGAGGTTTAGTCCATTATCATCATGGTGGGAAGCGCGGCAGCACACAGGCAGACATGGTGCTGGGGAAGGAGCTTAGAGTTCCACGTCTGGATCCTCAGGCAGCAAGAAGAGAGAGTGACATTGGGCCTGGTTTGAGCGTTTGAAGCCTCAAAACCCATTCTCAGAGACACACTTCCTCCAAAAAGGCCACACCTCTCAATAGTGCCACTCCCTATGTGCCTATGGGGCCATTTTTATTCAAACCACCTAGGCAGTACAGCCTGGAAAATTAGAACGGCTAAGCAGAAAGAGTGAAGCTGACTCCAGCCCTCCAGCGGGGGGTGGGGGTGGGGAGTGGAGGATGGGGGGTAACCACAGGCTCTCCCACCACATAGGCCAGGAGTATCGGTCTGGAGAATGGTTGCTAATCTTAGCCACAGGACAAGTCCAGAGTTTTCATAAGCCTTAAATCCAGTTGTTGGATTTGGCGTGGTGGTGATTCCTATGGGATAGTTTAGCACTGGGGAAGTCCATGTGTGTACTCTGCATACTTTGGAGGACTATGCCCAGGTACATCTTGAGAGGGGATGCCTTGCTCGACACCTTTGTCTGGTGGGCCTCTCTGGTGTGCAGGATACAGATACACTGAGAAGCCTAGATAGCAAGAGGCTTCTGTGCTGGCAGGCTCGGAGGACAGCAGCTCCACCTTCTTTGGCTGCAGCCAAGATCACTGAGGGGATTGGCAATCAGGAGCCAGAGGTCAATAGGCTTCTCCAACTCCATTCTTCCTCTCTGTCGTGTGTTTTTCCATTGGCAGGACTGAGCAGTCTGATTCTCAGGTCAGCGGATGCTCTCTGCAACCTCCTCCATCCTCGGGATGTGTAATTTTGAGCAGAAATCACAGAGACCAGTAAAAATCTCAGTGCTCCAGCAAGCTCCCTGAAAGCTCCACACTTCTGGACATTAACCATTAGCAGCCCCAAGCTATACAAACTGAGCAGTCTCAGGAGGGAGAGTAAAGGTGCCTAAAATGACTGTGGCCCTGTTCAGCAACTGACTGCATCACCCCATTTGCATGACATGAAACAGAAGAGCCTCAGCTTCAGGTGGCATCATCTTCCACCTGACCACAGAATATTTTGGAGAACTCAGGAAGAGACTACTCTAAGACGTTGTGTGTGAGGTCCCCCCCCCCCACTTTGCCCTATATTTTTCCTTTTGCTCTTTTTATATATTTGTTAATTTCTTTTAAAAATTTGCTCTTATGTGCGTCTCTGTGTGTGTTCACGCGCGCATGCACTTGCGTGTGCATGCATGCACACGCTTGTGAACATAAGTGAGTCAGGCTGAAGTTTCTTCTGCAGTTTTTGCTTGGAAAAGAGTTCTTGTCTAAAGGCACTTTTAATTCACTGTGCCCTTTCCTGGTTCTTTCTGCTGAAGTCTGTTAGTTTTTTCCCTCGTATGTCTACATTCCCTGGTGTTTCCTGTTGCCAGATTCTGCAGTATGGCCTGAGCACCCAACACAGCAAGGCCAGGCCTGCAGAGCTCCGCCCTCTGCTGTGCCTCAGTCCTGGAGTCCCTTTCAGTCCAAGTTCTCCCTGCTTTTATGTCCAGTTACTTCTTATGTTTGCTTTATAGGCAGTCTTTTTAGTCTTCTTAGCAGAACAGGAAAAGCTTCCTTGACCCCATCGCTCTGGAAGCAGGTTCTGAGTGTGTATGAGTGTGCCTTCACTTCCTGCAGCTGTCCTTTATGTTTGATTTATTGCTTGTGTCCTTGACTTTCCCTTTCTTCTCCACATTTGCTTGGATCACGGTGGTATTTGTGTGATCTGGCCATTGTCCTCGGGGGTTTCTATGACTTGTATTTATTGCTGCTCACATCAGCGGAATTGGAAGGTTGTCATGTCCAACAACTTTCTTTCAAGAGTTCCTGGAGACTTCACACACAGGAGAAGCTGTGGCAGAGTGTTTCCACACCTCTCGTGAAGTATCTGTTGTGCTCTGGTCATGTGTATGTGGGAAGTTCACTTCTGCAAATGCTACAACTGTAGTTTGATGGACTGGACTGTGCTCTGGCCTAAATGTGACTGTTTGGATTAGAGCCTGTAAGGTAAGTTTTCTTTCCCTAGGTGAGGACTCAGTGTCAAACTAGCCATCAGCAAGCCAGGCAAACAGCCCTCACCAGAACCTGATCTGCTGGCTCCCTGAGTTCCCACTTTTAGCTTTACAACTGCGATAAAATAAATGTTCATTGTCTAAGTCACCCAGTCAATAGTTGCTTGTTAAAGCATCCTAAACTAATATAAATGATTACTATTTGGGTTTAAATGTTTGATAAATAATGTCTTAGGGTTTCTATTGCTCTTTAGAGACACCATGACCATAACAACTCTTAGAAGGGAAAACATTTAATTGGCTGACTTACAGTTCAGAGGTTCAGTCATTTATGTCACGGTGCGACTTGACAGTGTGCAGGCAGACATGCTGCTGGAGAGGTCGCTGAGAGTTCTACATCTTGTGCAGGCAACAAGAGGTGGTCTGAGACACGGGGCGTGGCTTGAGCATACATGAGACCTCAGAGCCCACCCCACAGTGGTGACACACAAAGCCACACCTCCTAATATTTACTTTCTATGAGAATATGGGGGTCAATTACATCCAAACCACCACAAATAGTTTATAAGTGATCTCCTGAAGAGACTTGTTTGTTGACAGTGTCCAACTACGTTGTTCAGGCTGACCTTGAACTTATGATCCTCCCACCCCAACCTTCTGAGGGTTGAGATTGCCTGTTTGTGTCACCACACACAACAATAAGAATTTTAGCTATATATGGAGGTGTGCCCTGTAAGCTCAGCATTCAGGAAGGCTGGGGTAGGAAAGATCATGAGTTAGAGGCCAGCCTGGGCTACCATGGTGAGTTTCAGGCTAGCCTGGGGCTACATGACAAGACTGTACATAGCAAAACAAATTTAGGGGAAAAGAAGGAAGTTAGGAGAGTGGAAAGAAGGGCTGGCTTCATCTAGCTATGCAGTATTGTTTCTGTTCTCTTTGTTTGTGTAGGCACGACCTTCCATCTGGTATGATTTTCCTCAGGCCAAAAGGATATCATTTAACTTCTATTTGTGACAGGGTCTTAGTATGTGCTGTCCCAGCCTCCAAGCAGTGGAGTTACAGGTGTGAGCCACCATGACTGGCTCATCTAGCTTTTTTTTTTTTTTTTTTTTTTTTTTTTTGGTTTTTCGAGACAGGGTTTCTCTGTGGCATTGGAGCCTGTCCTGTAACTAGCTCTGTAGACCAGGCTGGTCTCGAACTCACAGAGATCCGCCTGCCTCTGCCTCCCGAGTGCTGGGATTAAAGGCGTGCGCCACCATCGCCTGGCTCTCATCTAGCGTTTGTTATGGGGCCAGTCTTTTGCTATTTTATGCTTGAAAGGGTCCTTATATTTCCTCTGTTCTTGAAAGATCCATGTAAAGGTCATTATTTTGTGTTTGTATGTGGCACATGTGCACACGCCCCGACCTGTGCAGGCAGAAAACAACTTTCAGGACTCCATTGTCCCTTTCCATTGGGTGACCCTGGGCTCTAACTTAGGTTGTTCAGTTTGCATAACAGGCACATTTACCCACCGCGTCATCTTCTTGGCCCTTGAAACAAGACTTTGCTGGGTAAATAGTTCTTGGTTCTCAGGAAGTAGGTGGTGCTGTCTCTGATGGCAATGGACTGTCATTCCTGTGCTACTCTGTTCATGTGGGGAACAGGGGCGTGGGCACCTGTTACAATGTTTACTTTTGGAGGTAAACTTTTAAAATCTGTTATTGCTGGGGTGGTGGCGCTGCTCACACCTTTGATCCTCAAGCAAGCCCTGAATCCTCTTGTTAATTCAGGAAAATGCTAGTCCACTGTGTATATTTCATGAAGCCTCCCTCTTCTCGGAACCATGGTTACATAGTTGTTCGTCCTTCAGGTAGTCCTTTCCCACCCCTGCCACACACACCCTGAGACAGGGTTTCTATGTGCAGCCCTGGGTGTTCTTCTGAAACTCGCTCAGTAGACCAGGCTGGCCTCGAACAGACCTGCCTGACTCTGCCTCCCAAGTGTGGGCCGCTACTACCTGACCTTGGTGGCTTTTCAGTGTGCAACCATCGAGTTAAGTGTCTCTTCATAGCAATGGAACAGTAACTAAGGCAACTTCTGGCTTCAGTGCTTTCCTAGCATCTATAAAGCCTTGGGTTTAATCCTCAGCACCGCTTAAACTGGTGTTTACAACTATAAATTCCAGAACTTCAAAACAGGAGTCAGGGGTTAGAAAGATGGTGTCTTAGGCACTGTCACACTGCTGTGAAGGGACACCGTGACCAAGGCAGCTCTTACAAAGGAAAGCATTTCACCGGGGCTGGCTTACTGTTTCAGAGGTTTAGTCCATTATCAGCATGGTGGGGAACAGAGGGACAGGCAAGCATACCAGAGAAGTAGCTGAGCGCTACACCCTGATGAGTCAGGAGAGACTCTGGAATTGGCATGGGTTTTTGAAAGCTCAAAGGCCATCCCCAGTGGCACCCTTCCTCCAACAAGGCAACACCTCTTAATCCTTCCCCAAATAGTGCCACTCCCTGATGTGAGCCGATGGGGGTCATTCTTACTCAGACCTCTAGAGATGACTCTGCTGGTCAAAGCACTGTCTGCTCTTCCAGAGGACCTGGGTCTGATTCACATGGAGGCTTACACCTGTCTTTAACTTCACTACGGGCCCCTGCAGGCACTGGGCATGTAAGTGCTAATAGACACAGACACACATGTAAACCAAAGATCCATGTGCATAAAGTGAAAAAAAAAAAGAAAGGAAGTGGAGGCAGGAAAATCAGAAGTTCAAGGTCAGCCTGGTCAAGGTGATGGGACTTGCCTTTAATCCCAGTACTCCAGAGGCAGAGGCAGGCGGATCTCTGTGAGTTCGAGGCCAGCCTGTTTTACAAAGCTTGTTTCAGGACAGCTAGGGCTATTACACAGAGAAACCCTGCCCCGAAAAACAAACAAACAAACAAACAAAACCAAAACCAACAAAGTTCAAGTTCAAGCTGCACGTTGAGTTCAAAGGCAGCCTGGCATACATGAAATCCTGTCTAAAAACTACATTAATTTGTGCTTTTGTTTCATTTTCATGTGTTTGGCATGCACATGTGTGCATGCACATTTTACATGTGTTTGTACACATTAATGTGTGACTGGCTTTTCCACGCATTCTTCATGCCTGATACTTGAATGTCTAATATATTTTGTATGCTATTTTGTTTCTTCATATTTATATTTTGGGAAGTGTGTGTGCATGTGCATAGGCACACATGTATGTGAATGAATGTGAGTGTGTATATATGCATACATGCAGAGGTCAGAGGTCGGTGTCAGATGTCTTTTTCTATTACCCTCCATATTATATATTGTGGAAGGGCTGACCTATTTGGCTAGTCTAGCTTACCAGCTTGCCCTGGGGATTTTGTTTGCCTTCCTTTTTATAGGTAGGCTACCACACCTGCCTGGTGTTTTTGGGGTGCAGGAGGGATCTGAATTCTGGTCCTCATGCTTACTGCAAGGGTTTTACCGCTGTCATTTCCTCAACTCTTGTCTGTTATTTTAAGTGCATCAGGTGGGTGGGAGATTCAGTGCCTTATCATGGCTGGGAGTGAAAAGATTCAATTTAAAATTAATTTGTTGAAATAAAATCTTTAAAAAATCTATTTCATATGCTTCCTAAGGTAGGAACTAATTCCTTTCCAAACACTTTAGAGCATCTACTAAATAGATGAATTATTGTACCAATTAATGCAAGTTTTATATGGGCCTATTCTCCCTTTAGTGGACTGGAGAGTATGAAAGAATGTAAGTTACAGTGCAGTGTTTAAAAATCTGAATGCTCTATTATTGGTTTCTGGGCAGAAATGAGTCTGGAGGTTCAGTTTCTCCAGTTGGTGCAGGTTGGTGGCCATAGTCAGAGGCCTGTGTGAATGGGGGGGGGGAGGAGTGGGTGCTGAGTTGCAAGCCTTTAGTTGGGAGAAAGACGAGGTGCCAAGCCCCTGCCCCCAGTGTGAGAATCATCTCCAGGCCAGCAAATTGGGGAGGACTGTCAGTATGTCTGTACTGGATACTTTTATGTCAATTTAACATAAGATGAGAGGAAGGAGCCTCAGTTGAGAAAATGCTTGATGATTGACTGATGTTGGAGGGCTCGGCCCATGGTGGGTAGGGACACCCATGGGCAGGTGGGCCTGGGTGCTGTAAGAAACCACGATGGGCAATCCAGTAAGCAGCACCCTTCCAGGTTCCAGACCTGCTTGATTTCCTGTCCTGACTTCTTTCAACGAAAGGCTATGACGTGGAGGTATATGCCAGGTAAACCCTTTCCTCCATGTAGTGATATTTTGTTCGTAATCTAACAAATAAAGCTTGCCTGAAGATCAGAGTGCAGAGCTAAACCACTAGAGGCCAGGCGGTGGTGGCTCACACCTTTAGTCCCAGCACTCAGGAGATAGAGGCAGATTGATCTCTGTTAGTTCAGCCACCCTGGGCTACACAAGATTGAATCAGTCTAAAAGAGAAACAGAGCTCACACACTTGGGATCACATGCCTTTAATCCCAACACTAGGGAAATGGAGACAGGGGTGATATGGCTGGGCAGAGAGAACTATAAGGCAGGAGGAGACGGGAGCCCGAATGCAGCCTGAGATGCAGTCTGAGGATTTGTAGAGACAGGATCGCCCTTTCAGTCTGAGGATTTGGTAGAGGTAAAAGGTCTCTCTAGTGGCTGACTTCACTGCTTCTCTGATCTCTTTTTTACCCCCTAATATCTGACTCTAGGGTTTTATTATTAAGACCAATTAGAATTCGTGTTATACCTCCCCAGTTTGCTTTTGATCGTGGTGTTCCATCATTAGCAATAAGCCTAAAACAACACCCCAGGAAGAACTCTCCTGAGGAAGAAAGATGAGTAGGGCAAGAACATCCAGGTGTTGGTGAGACACGGATCATATGATCTGGAAGGGAGGAAAGCTAACTACCATCAGGAGTAGGATGTGATCACACACAGAAAGAACTTAGTGTACCAACTGTAGGACTCACAGGAACTCCAGGAAAACATTGACTTTTGGTATGATGTTTGGAATATCTACTGAGCAAATTGACGTCTACCAAAGTGATGTTTGTCCATTCTAGATGAAGTTATTATGGGCTATAATTGGAGCATTTTACAGACTGGCACTGGAAAAACTTTTACAACAGAAAATGAAAGGTCACCTGGGAGGAAAATGACCTCTTGGCTGGGATATTTCACAAATTCATCTAATTTTTAAGAACCTTCCTGATAATGGTACTGAATCTGCAGCCAGTGTCTCTTTTGGATCTCTATAATGAAGACTTTTGATATCCTTAGTCCATCTTCTTCTAAGAGACTGCTTCGCTTGATGATCCTGTAATAAGAGGGAGTGCTAATCAAAGGTTTAGAGGGAATTGCAGTGTACAACAAAGGTGAATTCTACCAAATATTGGAGAAGGGAACAGCGAAGAGGACAACCGGGGCGACCTTGAAGAAAGCTTCCTCTAGCTGCTCTGTTAGAATACACATGGAAAGGTACTACAGCTGGCGGAGAACAACTCATTAAAATTGGAAAGCTGCATTGGGCTAATCTTGCAGGAAATGAAAACTTGGCCATCCTGGAGCTGCTGAGAAAAGCATTCAGGATGCTATAAGTATCAATCAGTCCCTGTTGACTTTAGGAAGAATTACTACTGCTCTTGTGGAAATACCTCATATTCCTTATCGAGAATCCCAACTAACTAGAATCCTGCGGAGTTCTCTTGGGGGATGGTAGAGAACATCTCTGTAACAGCTTTCCCTGCAGCTCAGAGGGAATGTGCTCAGAGCAAAGAGCATACTGGGTAAGCCTGGAGCGGGTCAGAAACCTGCCACAGAACCCATGAGGACTAACAGAGGCTGTGGAGTGTGTGATGCAAGGTCTCGCTACAGCCCATGAGGGACATGGAGCGTGCATCTCTGAAAGAGAACCATGAACGGAAAATTAACTGTTCAGAAAATAAATTGTTGAACTGGTTGAAAAAAGAATCAGTCTCCTTGAGGAGGGCTCAGTAGGGTTACAGAGTTATCTATGGATGACAAAAGTGAACTTCACCTGTGGAAATCTGAGCTGCAAATAAGGCAGGTGGACTTGAAGCCACTCAGAAACATTCACAAGAAAGAAATAAACTGACAACTTATTAGAGAGGAATAGGTCTCTTTAGCATTGGAAAGAACGTGGGGGAAACTTCATGATGTCACCGGCAAGAAAATGTGGCAGCTAGTATGTCTCAGATTTCTCACGTGCTGGGAGAAGAGCAATCAATAGCTACACAAAGTAAGCCCGCTGTTGTGCAGAAATGGGTTAACGGATTGTGACTGACTGTCCCGGCTCCCTGAAGGCTGTCTCACCCCCTGGTGTGGCGTCCAGAGTGAAGCCCAACAGACAACTGCAGCAGTTTCAGGGTTTCGTTGACGATGGCTGAAGACAGGAGAAGATAGGAAGTTTTTGTTTGTTTGTTTTTTAAGTTTTCATAGCGTGTCGTATAACAATCTACATGAACCCTAAGAAAACATAGTTTCTTCCTTAGTGAAATGACAAGAGCTTTGTGGGAACTTGGATGAAGACTTGAAGACAGCGTGGAGACACATCCTCAGGAAATTTGTCAATCAATAGTTGGATGGAGAGATTCTGCACTTTGTTGGAAAAGTGTGAAAATGGCTGGAAACTGATGGAGGAAGGTCATTGGCTAATAAAGGCACTGCCCTGGCCCATTTTATTGGTTAGAGGATAGGTGGGAGGAGTAAACAGAACAAAATGCTGGGAGGAAAAGGAAGTGAGCTCAGAGACTCCACCGCTCTGCTCTCGGGAGCAGACGCCTCAGGGAGACGCCATACTCCCAGCTCCCAGGCAGACACACGCCATGAAGCTCGACCCAGGATGGACTAGGCTAGAATCTTCCCGGTAAGACCGGTGCTCACCGATTATTAGAGATGGGTTGATCGGGATATCAGAATTAGCCAGTAAGGGCTAGGGCAGAAGGGCCAAGCAGTGATTAAATGAATACAGTGTCCGTGTAATTATTTCGGGGCATAAGCTAGCCGCCAAGCAGGCAGCCGGGGTGCTGGGGATGCAGCCCCGCTGCCCTTATTACTTCAGGAAACCACTTAATAGTACTCAATAAAATACAGAGTGGAAGTCGACAGCTCAACCAGTAAAACAACACAGTAAAAACTTGTGGAGGCTGAGAGATGGTGCAGCAGTTAAGAACAATTCTGCTCCTTCCAGAGGACCTGGGTTTGGTACCCAGCACCCACCTGGAGGCTCACAACAGTTTGTAAGTCCAGTTCCTAGAGGATCCAGAGCTCTCTTCTGACCCCTCCCCCCCCGAGGGCACAGTATACACAGTGCACGGATGCATGTAGACAAAACACTCATTCACATAAACAGAATTTAAGGAATTATCGCTAGGCCAGGTGTGCTGATGCAGGTCTCAGCAGAGGCAGGAATAGCAGAAATCTAAAGCTTAATGAAATTATAAAAACTGGTTTGAATAACCTTAATTGCTTATTGCTGAAACTAGCTATCCCAACAGGTTTGACACCCGAGAGAAGTTATTTATATCTATCAACACTGGTGAGACTGAGCCATGGAAACAGCTCCTTGATCAGCTGTAAAAGAAACAGCCCAAGCTGTCAATGATGCTAACTTGTTCAGAAAATGACAGAGAGACCAGTAAAGGCATGGATGAAGAAAAGGGGGTTCTGTAGCAATGTGTCGAAGAACTCTTACCCCAAGAGCCATTTGTATTGTGTACCAGTGTGGATTGCTCAAGTGGGGGGGGGGGCTCCAATTTCCCAGCACAAAAACACACACAGCACTCTGTTTAAAAGAGCAGACCGCAGCCGGGCAGTGATGGCATATGCCTTTAATCCCAGCACTCGGGAGGCAGAAGCAGGCAGATTTCTGTGAGTTTGAGACCAAGCCTGGTCTACAAGAGCTAGTTCCAGGACAGACTCTAAAACTATAGGGAAACCCTGTCTCAAAAAAACAAAAACAAAAAACCAACAACAACAACAAAAAAAAACAAAAAAAAGAAGAAAAAAGAGCAGACTGCACTATAAGCCTGCAGTAAATTTAAGTAAGCATCAAGATTATTTATTCATTCATTCATTTATGTTTTAAAAAAACAGGGTTTCTCTGTTAAACAGCTCTGGCTATCCTGGAACTCACTATATAGACTAGGCTGGTCTTGTCTATAAGAGATCTGCCTGCATCTGCCTCTCGAGTGCTCAGATTAAAGGGTGAGCCACTGCCGCTTGGCTTATTTTATTTATTTTTATGTGCATATTTTTCCGTGTGAGGGTGTTGGATCCCATGGAACTGGAGTTACAGATAGTTGTGAGCTGCCATGTGGCTTCTGGGATTTGAACCCAGGTCCTCTAGAAGAGCAGCCAGTTCTCTTAACCACTGAGCCATCTCTCCAGCCCCAATTACTTATTTTAAGAAAAAAAAAAAGTCAGATGGTAATGGTGCATACCTTTAATTCCAACACCTGGGAGGTGGTGGCAGGTGTTTCTCTGAGTTCTAGGCCAGCCTGGTCTACAGAACTAGTTCCAGGCCAGTCAATGCTACTCAGAGAAACTCTTTCTCGAAGAACCAAAAACTAAAACCTGACGTGCCATAATTTGAGGCTGTGTACAGACTGAAATGGGATAGACTATATCAACAACACAGTTGCTGCAGTTAAACTGAGTGGCCTTCTTTGTCAGCACTGTAGTGCTCAAGCCAGGCCTAGTAGCTCACGGTCTCTTCCTGATGCCACGGATCCAGATATAGAAGCTGCTGCCATGCTGATAATAGACCAAACTTCTAAACTGTAAAGCCAGTCCCAATTGAATGCTTTCCTTTATAAGTGTTGCCGTGGCCGTGGTATCTCTTTACAGCAAAGAAACCCTAAGACGAGGGTTTGGTTTTTCAAGACAGTTTCTTTGTGTAACAGAGATTGGTTGTCCTGGAACTCTGCAGACCAGGCTGGCCTCAAATCTCAGAGATCCATCTGTCTGCCTCCCGGTACTGAGACTAAAGGTGTGTGCCACCATGCTCAGCTTAAGGCTGGCTCTTATACAAAGGGCTAGGTGTCATGTAACTGTGATGAAACTCTGGGTGTGGAGGGCCTTATGTGGCAGATGATGCCCCAGGCCCCACTTCCCAAGACCAGCTCTCCCTACTCTACATTCTGGGGACTTTTAGGGGGCAGTAATGGTGAGCAGGGGAAGGGCAGTTCTCAGCCTCAGTGTCTTAGGGTGGGGCTTTGCCATGCTGTCAGTACATCTATCCCCGTTGCTTTCAGAATTTGAGGCAGAACTTACTGTTTTCTACATGCACTTTGTTCTTGTAGCTCAAGCAACCCAAATCTCTTTGGCTGTAGTCCCAGACCTAAGCAGGGAGTCTCCACCATTCTCAGAATGACTGTGATTTCCAGAGAGAAGCAGGCTCAGGTTTCCAGCCTGGACAGCTTCTCAGACTCTGGTGTAAAGGTGGTGATTTTTCTGTATTGTTTTGCACAAGTGCAACGGATTACTAAATAACTAATCTAGAAATGGTCAAACCTTAAAATCACTTTGTACTTGCATGAATTTCTTAAAAACTTCAATTGGACTAGGCAATGGTGGCCCATGCCTTTAATTCCAGTTCTTGAAAGGCAGAGGCAGGCAGATTTCTCTTGAGTGTGAGGCCAGCCTGGTCTACAAAGTAAGTTCTAGGATATCCACGGTAGTTACACAGAGAAACCCTGTCTCAAAACTTAAAAAAAAAACACAAAAAACAAAAGCCTCCATTGGATTTCCATCACACTTGAAAATAAAATTTCATTCACTCAATCGTTCAGTAGCTGAGGGTGGTAATGCACTTCTGAAACCTCAGTACACAAAAGGCGGAGGCTGGAGGATCAGCAGTGGGAGGCCAGCCTGGGCATTAGAGTGAGTGCCTTTCTCCAAAAACCTAGAGATTTCGCCCTACATTCTACCAGGCAGCATTTATGGAATGACTAGAAAGTTCTTTCTCTAAACAGGATTACAGCACAACAGCTTCCACTACTGCCTGGGTCAACTCTTGCAAGTTGCCTAGGGAACATATACCCCTCATTTCAAAGTCCTCAGCAGTGCCAGCTGCTTTCACCCATGTGGGGGGGACCTATCTTTCTCAGCCTGAGAAAACGGTGTCCCTGTTTAGTGGTGACACTAGTGCTTCCTCAGCAGAGTCAGCAGCTGCAGCTGACCTGTTGGATAGGACCTATGGATCTGGTCACTGATATATGTCTTGCAATATTTGTGGCTTTGGAAATAAGCCTTGGTGTTGCTGAGTAGGTTATTTTTGTTTGGTCCTGGAGATACTTTGCAATTAACACAACAGCCTCTGGAAATCTGAAAGAAAGAAAAGGTAATTGACATGTCAGTTGTTTGTAGCATGTTCATCAGCTGTCTCCATTCATGCTAGCTATCACAGGGCTGGAGGACCAGCCAAACAGAACCGTGAGCATGCTGGAAAGGCGCAGGGGACCAATTACAGACCTTCCACTTCCTATACAGTTCCAAAGTTTGTAAACAATTTAATAATCTAGGGCTAGGAGTCACTCTCCTCTCTTTGTACTCACAATATGGGACGTGGGAGGAAAATAAGAACATGGGTCTCGAAGGACAGCAACACACCCCTAAATCCCATTTATTATTCTACAGGAAAAGGCAGAGGCCTGTTGATTCAGAAAACCTCACTACAATCCTGGTTACAGTACAGTCAGACACTTCTGTTCTCTCCTTTATATCCTGGCCTATAGAAATCGAAGTTCAGGAGCACTGGGTGGGAGTCCACAAGGTATGATGCCCAGGTAAAGAGGGATGTTGGAGAGGTTGGTTTAAGATGGCAAGAAGTGGGACAGTGGACACACGAAAAGGACACCAAACAGCCTCCACTAGTATGGACAGGCGGGTACGGAACACCAGCAACCAGGGAAGTGCGGGGACCTTCGGCTGAGTTGGTAAATAACACATCATATGATAATCATTTCAGGAGTCTGTTCTTTATCTGTGCTGTGCTGTTAGTAAAAGCTAAAGCCATTTAAGAGGCGGGATCCTCAATTGAGACACCCCCTCCACAAGATCGGGCTGCAGGCAAGCCTGTAAAGCATTTTCTTAATTAGTGGGGAGGGCGCAGGCAGTAGTGGGTGGTGCCATCCCCAGGCTGGTGGTGCTGGGATGTATAAGCAAGCAGGTTGAGCAAGCCATGGTGAGCAAGCCGGTAAGCAGCTCTCCTCCATAGCCACTGCATGAGCTCCTGCCTCCAGGTTCCCGCTGTTTGAGTACTTGCTCCCTTCATGAAGGACTGAGAAACTGGAGTGCAAGCAAAATGAACTCTTTCTGGGCCAAGGGGCCCATGGTTACGGTGTTTTAACACAGCAAGAGAAAGCCTAACTAAGACAATTGCTCAAGTTAGATTTTATACAACCTAATTTTACTTTCCTACTGGCTTATAACTTAAAACTTTTAAAATGTATTTTTAAAATAGCTGAAAGGGAAGATGAATTCATAGCTGTGATGAGAACAGCATTTTTAACCCACCTAACTGAGAAGAAAAGGCCTCCTAATCTCAGAGTAGCAGAAGCCCCCAAACAGGAAAAGCCTTAAGACTGCAGAAAAAGCCTGTGCTCTGTGGGGACTCTGAAGTAATAACCAATCAACAGGTCAGGTCTAGGCAACACTGCAGGTTCAAATCCCAAGCAGGGACTACTGTACCTCTTCATAGCCACAGGGTCCAGACTTAGCTGTGGTCTGGGGTTTCTCTAATCTTGGTTATCGACTACATGGGTAAGAAAGAGGTCTCCACCACAGTTATTGTCAATATTTTCATTAGGCATTGTGTCTTACATCTGAAATCCCAGAACTCTAGAGACTAAGTCAGGATTGCTGGAAATTGAGGCTGGCTGGATTTCATAGTGAATTCCAGGTTATCTCGGGCTATGAGTGAAATCCTGTCTAAAGAAAATCCCCCAAACCCAATCCAAAACTCCCAAACCCAAAATGGCAATATTGTCCTGCTTTAAGTTGTAATGAATTAACCAATCAGAAACAAGTTAAAATGGAAAAGAGTTAAAAGCAAGCATTTCTCTCACTGGCTTGGAAAATTTTCCACGCTGTGGTTGGCTTTCTTTCTCTATTAATCTACTAATTATACATGTTTTTTTCTTCCTTTTGTTTTTTTTGGAGACAGGGTTTCTCTATGTAGCAGTGGCTGTCCTGGAACTCATTATGTACACCAGACCGGCCTTGAACCCACAGATCTTCACCTGCTTCTGCAACCCGAATGCTGAGATTAAAGGTGTACGCACCCTAGCAAGGCCAGTAATATTACTTTTATTTGGTAATTAGTGTGAAGCCTATGTTTATGCAGTTTTTAACATTTTTATTTTTCAGTTGTTTTTCTCAATAGCTTGTTAATCTCTCCATGAAAAGTTTCTCTAATACAGCCTAAAGACCAAATGAAGAAAAAAGTCCTTTAATCATGACCCAATCACATTGTATTCTCAAGCATATAAGAAGTTGTAGAATTTATAAATAGGGCTTGCTTTTACCTCAGTATTTAAGTTTTATTTACATTGTTGTTAGCCAAACATTCCCCCCATCACTAATCACAGGAGGAGGAAGTGAGGACAAATTCAGTATTATTAGCATCTGTAGAACAACCTGGGAGGTCAAAGAAAGCCAGGGTTCTCCCAGGACCAGAGAAGGTGACACAGATTTGATGGTCCACCTCCAGAACCTTGGCGTTCCTGTCTTAAGATGAAAAGTACATTTATTTCCAGAACAATGAATACTAGCACAAACGGTTTTTTCCTTTTTTTTTTTAAATAATAAAAGCAAAAATTTTAAAAGAAATAAAAACAAGTCAGCTGTGGCAAAGGCTGACGAAGCACGTGCAAGGCCCTGGGTTGTCCACCAGCTCTGCCCAAACAGACCAGCAAACAAGAATAAACCCAAACCTAAACAACTGGATGAAAATATGTGGACTGTAATCTTGTTAATGAAAATACAAGTGACGGAGACTCATGCCCAATCTTGTACACTAACCATGAATTCCAAAACATTTGGCTATTTCGGGGGTGTTATTATTTAGCGAGGCTCTAAGTGCAACCCCACTTTCTACATAACATGGAACCCTGCCCTCATCACTAATTTCATCCGTAAGCGGCATAATTTATCGGGCCTTAAACATCAATCAAGGCTCCAACAGCGTTTTATTTACGTCACAGGGGCCCCGTGCTTGAGACTAAGAATGAGGTGTTATGATCACGTTACATTGTACACATGTACGCAACGGTCAACGAATAAAAAATATTCTTTAAAAGGGGGGAAAAAACCCTACAGAATTCCGTTTGCCTCTTCTCGGATGCTGACGAGGGCTTTAGGTCTGCATGGACTTGGTGCTCAGCAGTTGTGCGTGATGGGTCACTCCTGTGTCTGGTGCACCCCGCTCCAGCACCGACTTGCTCAGAAAAAGAACAGAGGAGGAGCTGGAGGTAAGCAAAAACGCTCCTTTAAACTGTTTTCTTTTCTTTCTTTTTCTTTCTTTTTTTGGGAGACGGGTCTCCCGTAGCCCAGACTGGCTTCCAATAGGACGGAGATGACCTTGAACTTCTGCGCCTCCACTTCCAGAAGGCTACGCAACGCGCAGGGCTCGACCCCTGCGCTTGTGCCTGCCAGACAAGCACTGTGCCAGCCGAGCCACATCCCCAGCTCCTTCCAGATGCCCAGGCGCACTGGCAGGGACTTCGTTTTCAGAACGTTTGGTCCCGGCACTGCATACGTACCGTCGCCGCCCGGGTTTAGCGGGATCCTAGCGGCCTTCTCAGGCACCCCCGAGGCAGCGCACGTCCGGCCGTCTCCGGAGGGCGGCGCAACGCGGGGAGGCTTGCGGCTCTTGGGGAGTCTCCTTAGCCGGGCTCTGACGCGAGGCCGTCAAGTCACGGCCCGGTCCCGGGAGCGACGCCATCTTGTCGCCCCTGTCCTCCACAGCGACTCGCACTCCCAGGTTCCTGGCTCGCTCGCCCCGGCGCGCGACACACGCGGCGGAGGAGGAGCGCGAGCTGCCAGCCACGCCTCCCGAACCCGCAGCCGCACGCGGGGCGGGGCCGGCCTCGGAGGCCCGTGGCCTCGGGGCGCGGCCTGCACGGGCCCAGGCGCCTCCCCGAGCCCGCCCGGCCGCGGCCCCCTAAGGGCCCGACAGCCCTAACCGCGCTCCTCATTCTCCGCCCCGCCGCCGCCCCGGGGAACCCGGCCGCGTCCCGGCGCCGCCTCTTCCGCCTTCCGCGTCCGCGCGGGCGGGCCCGACGTCAGCGCCGCCCCGCCCGGCCCAGCAGCGGCCTCGGCCTCGCAGCGCGGCGGCGGCGCAGGTCCCTCCCCAGACATGGCCCTGGGAGGTGGCAGCACATGGCGGCCGAGGCGGCCGTGAGCGCGCCCCCGGCCAGCCCCAGCCCGCCCTGAGGCTGCCCGCGCCCGCCGGCCGCGCCACGGCCCCGCCGCCCCCCGCCCCGCCGCCGCCGGCCCCGCCGCCGCCCGCGCGCGCCCGTCCCGCCGCCGCCATGGGCGTGCAGGGCTTCCAGGACTACATCGAGAAGCACTGTCCGAGCGCCGTGGTGCCGGTGGAGCTGCAGAAGCTGGCCCGGGGCAGTCTGGTGGGCGGCGGGCGGCAGCGGCCCCCGCAGACCCCGCTGCGCCTGCTGGTGGATGCCGACAACTGCCTGCACCGCCTCTACGGTGGCTTCTACACCGACTGGGTGAGCGGCGGCCAGTGGAACCACATGCTCGGCTACCTGGCGGCTCTGGCCAAGGCCTGCTTCGGCGGCAACATCGAGCTCTTCGTCTTCTTCAACGGCGCGCTCGAGAAGGCCCGGCTGCACGAGTGGGTCAAGCGGCAGGGCAACGAGCGCCAAACGGCGCAGCAGATCGTCAGCCATGTCCAGAACAAGGGCACGCCACCGCCCAAGGTCTGGTTCTTGCCACCGGTCTGCATGGCCCACTGCATCCGCCTGGCGCTCATCCGCTTCCACGTCAAGGTGCGCCTAGGGCCGGCGGGCCGGGGTCTCTCAGGGGTGGGTCTGGGGTCTCTTTGGACCCGAGTCAGAATCGGGCCTGGTGCCCTTTGGACTGGGATCCCTGCGGGCTTGGGTCAGGACTAGGGTCTGGGGTCACTTGGGCAGGGGTCAGAGTTGAGCTCCGGGCCTCTTCGTGCTTGTGTTTGGGCTGGGCCTGGAGTTGATTGGGTAGGGATTGGAGTTGAGCCTGAAGTCCCTTGGGCCAGGGTCAGAATTGGGCCCGGAGTCCCTTGGGGCAGGGTTCAAGGCTTGGCCTAGGGTCCCTTCAAGCTTGGGTTTGGGTTGGGCCTGTGGGACTTTCTTGGGCCAGTGTCAGGGCTGGACTAGTTCCGGGAAGCCCAGCCTGGTCCAAGCTGAGTCTTGGGTGCCCCTGCCTGTGGAAGGCCAGAGAGCAGGTCTCAGGGGCTCTCAGGGGGCTCTCTCGGGACACTTGCGTGTCACCGCCTGGAGCAGGATGGATGTCGGGCCTTTTAGGCCCGGCGTGGTTGAAGTCCGCCCACAGCCATTCCTCTCCACTTTCTCTCTGGTCTGCTGTGGGCCCATAGACTTGTGTATAAGACAGACACTTAGGCTGGTGGACAGACCCCACCCCAAGTGGGACTGGTGGTGTCATCTCCAACCACCTCAGTCTCTTCCTTTTTGAAGGCTGGCAGGCCACCCGCTGGTTTTAGACTTAATTGTGTACGCATCTGTCGAAATTAACCGGCTCTTTCCCAGCAACAGGTTTATCTTGGAAGCGTATAGAATAAATCGTGACAGTGGATCGCCAGGGCCTTAGGGACAGGTAGATGAAAATAGTGATTGCCTCCAAAGCTGTGAGAGGGGAACCTTGTGTCTAGGCCCGTGCTGGTCTCCAATTCTGAAGGCGGACCCCCCTGCTCCTCTACCTCTGAAAAAGATATTTGGAGAAATTGTCTATGGTAGAATTTTGGTATTAGATTTCGAGGTACTGTAAAATTTGATGAGATGGGATCTTGTCAGTTCTGTCTGTCTGATGTGAAGGTGGTGGTTCTGAACCAGGAAGAAGAATTTGGGGGTCGTTTGGCAAAGGCACAAGATTTTGAAAGCCATTTTTTTCTGCTGTATAGGAAGCATTCAGTGACCTTCAGTGGGCCCCAGTGGGTGGGTAAGGAGAGCTGCACGTTGTCAGAAAGCTCTGCAGCCAAAATTGGGCCAGAGGAGAATTTAAGGGCCCAGCAGCTGACTGAAAAAACTGAGCACCTAGCTGGTCTTCAAAAGTCTGGATAGCTTGCATTTTCATGTTTTCTTTAAAACTCTTATTTGGGGGGTGGGGAGGATGAGGCTGTTTGAGTTTTAACAGTTGCCTATGTCTTCCAACTTGTTCCTTTCTTTGGAAATTGAGCTCGAGTTGAAAGTTTTAGACTGTCTCCTCTTCCTGATCATCCCTGCTGGCAGTGATGAGATGGTGGTAGTTAAGCCTAAAATGATTGCGGAAGTCCCACCCAGGATCCTGTTGCAATTGGTGAAGTTGTGTTTAAGTCTGTGGGTGGAGGCGGCTGGAAGAGTGGTGATTGGCCCAGGAGCGTGGCAGATACACAGCATGTCATTTCTCAGCTAGTTCGTGTGAGAGGTAATGTGTGCCTCTCACTTTTTCTCCCGTAGCCTGGGGCTCTGGGAAGGGGAAAGTGGAGCCCTCCCTCTGGCTTGAAAAAGGTCCTGGTTTAAAGTTTATTGCTGGGAAGTAGCATTTAAGACAGTGAGCTTTCTTACCTGTTTTTGCTAATAACACAGGGCTTTCTAACATTCAAAAAAACATTGAATATTCATATTAGAATATTCATTAGAATCTCTGTGTGTGTGCGTTCTTGTGTGCTTTTACCTTTTCGCAAGAAATGTTGAATTCTTCTAAGTTGTAACTTTTATTTAAAACAAAACAAAAAAAAATCAGGATCTCATTATATAGTCCTAGTTGGCCTGGAACTATCTATGTAGACCAGGATGATTTCAAACTCACAGAGGTCCTTATGTCCCGCCTCTGCTCCTGAGGCTGAGATTTAAAGGTTACACTGTCATAACTGGCCAACTGTAACATCTTTGGGCCCTTGTGAATGCCTCTCGTTCCAAGTAGGTACTCAGGATTTTGACCAATGTAGTCGGTGTTTGGAAGCTTGGAAAGTTGAGGTAGGAGGATCCTGAGTTTGAGGCTGGCATGGGCTTCAGGGTGAGAACCTGTGGTCTTCCTAGCAACCTCACCGTTTTGAGAAATGCCTAAGAAGTTTAGCTTTTCAAAATTTCTTAGCTGCCAAGCGGGGTATCTAGGACATTGTGTAGAATGACAGGAGAATAGTGTTGTCTTTTCTGCCCGAAGGATCCTTTATGCTCTCTCTCAGCCTGCTCTAGCCTTTGCCGATGTAATTCCAGCAACCCCGGTTGTCCATTTTCTCAGCTCTGCTTGAGGAGAGAGCAGGTGAAGAAGAAAGTCTGCTGGAGGCAGGAGCACCATTAATAGCAAAAAGTGACAGCAGAGAGATGTGAAACTGCAGAAAGCAGACAGAATTGTGTGCTATTTTTAAACAAGAAAACAACCCTGTGTAGTTGGGTATCCCTGGGAGCATTGCAGCATTTATTCTGTGAGGATGATTTTGAGGGGCTGGAGATTGCAGGGACCCACCTGGATTTGATTCCCAGTATCCTCATAGTGGTTTCCAACTATCTATAACTCCAGGGATCCAGGGGATCGGACGCCCATTTCTGACTTCCGCAGGCACCAGGTGCGAATGTGGTGTGCATAGATACAAGCAGGCATAACATTGACACACATAAATCTAAAAAAATTTTTTAAAGTAATAATATACATGTTTTAAAAAGGATGGTTTTGAGTCATAAAATTACCTTTAGTGTTCTCTGTTTAAGGGTGTGTGTGTGTTAGATTTTTATTTTTGAATGCTCATAAAAATTTGTAACAGTGTGAGCTATCACTACATAGCTGATAGAGTGGGTGAATAAGAAAGGCTATCAGTACCAGGTGCTAGCAGGTTCTGAGCATCTGGAAATGGGCTGGCAGTTTAGTTTATTACGCGTATGGCTGGTGTCTGTGCACCACTTTTGTACCTGGTTCCTGCAGAGGTCAGAATAGGACATTGGATTTCCTGGAATTGGAGTTACAGATGGTTGTGAACCACTATGTGGGTACTGGAAATTGAACCCTGGTTCTCTGGAAGAGCAGCCAGTGTTCACTACTGAGCCTTTTCTCTAGTGGTAGTTTCTTACTAAGCATACATGTTCTAGCAAATCCCATTAATGGGTATTTTCTTAATGAGACTTTATTCACATAAACACTAGTATTTGGCCTAGGGGTGTAACCAGTTACTAGAGCATTACCTCATTTGTGTGAAGCCCAGGGGTCTATGCCCAGCATTGTATAAACTGGACATAGTGGCACACACCTCTAGTCTCAGTACTTGGGAGGTAAAAGCAGGAGGTTCAGATGTTCAGGGTTAACCTTGGCTGCGGAACACTTAGGGCCAGCCTAGGCTCTGTGAGATCCTGTCTTGGAAAACAAAACAAAACAAATAGCAGTTGGGGAAGTGGCTTAGTTAGTAATGCCTGCTGCAAAAACAAGAGGCTCTGAAGTAGGACCACAGCACCCATAGGAGAAGCTGAGCTGGCCCTGTGCAGCCATAACTCCAACTCCAGTGCTGGCAGAGTGGGCATAGGAAGATCCCTAGGTTGCTGGCCAGAAGTTCACTGTTCAGTGAGAAACCCTTTTTCTCAGAGGTAGAAAGTACTTGAGGAAGGCATTAACCTCTGGCTTCCACACATCATATGCATGTAGTTGCACGCATATGCATGCACACACACATACACACGAAGCTAGGCTCACAAAGTGTGATTCTCTTTATATGACCTTCTCTGAAAGAGAAAGCCATAGGGATAGGAGCCTAGGAAGGAAGTGGCTGTGAGAGTCGAGCTCAAGAGAGGAGAGAGTGAAGTCGTGTGTTCTGTTCTGGTGATGATAACATTTAAAAATCAAACTGTACACCAAAGCTAAATAAAAATTAATTTTGCTGTATGATAATTACTACTTTTTAACGTTAGATAAATGTTGGTAAAGAAATTGACACGAATACCTATGCATATATTATGTGTGTAAAAACATTCCTATTGCAAAAATACAAAAACCATCTTTTTCACTTTAGTGTTTTTTAAATAGGATATCTTTTATTTATTCTTTGACAGTTTCATATTTGTGAGTCACTTTTTTTGTCATCTCCATCTTCACCTCCCTCTTTCCACTCCTCTGCCTTTACTAGTGTTTTATAAATTTGTGGGGAGCTATAATTTCCTATCATATTTATTTAGAGAAATCCTTTTTGATTTAGAGAATGCTTCTTTGATAGAGTAATAAATTTATTTATTTTGTGGTGGTGGGTTGTGTGTGTTGGGGGCACATGTGGAAGTCAGAGGACAATTTGTTTCTCTCCATGTGGGTCCCAGGATAGACTTGACTGCAGGTGCCTTTGTTTGCTGGGCCTCCTCGCTGGTCCTAGGTGCATGTTTTGCAGTTAGTGGTTCTCTGTGACCATTAGAAGTTGGCTTATACTTGAGATAATTTTCTTGTGGACCTTACACAGCATTTCTTGAACTTGGCATTTGCTGGTCACTGGGAGAGTAGCCTTTGTGTGCCTTGAGTCATGGTAACCTTTGAAGCCTCAGGGAGTGACTTGTGTTTATTTGAAAATCTTGGTGACATTAATTCACTGGTATTGTCTAAACACCTCTCCTACCAGACTGGAGGTGTAGGTGTGAAAGTTTATCCTGAGGTTCCTTAGACCTCATCCTGAGTTCCTTCCAGTGGAGCTTTGGTAATTCAGTGCTCTGGTCTGTTTATGCAGAGCTTACACAAAATAGTGTTCCTGTTTTTCAGCCAAGCCAAGAAAACACCCTTGTCTTTAGGGCCGATGATCTTGCGGCGAGGAGTAACTAGTGTCAGCCTGGATGTTTACTGGTCCTTGTTCACATTCACTCCATTCGTTGTTTAGTACTCAGTATCTTACTGGCCATTTTACATGGCGAGAAGCAGCATCTACTGGCTTAGTTACAAATGGGGACTGGGCACCCTGCAGAGGGAAGTGCAGGCTAAAGTCAAAAGTCCAGTTCCATTGTATGAGTACTTTAGGGGTGTGCCTAGTGCTCACGCCCTGGGAGCAGGTTTTTTGCAGTTACAATAGGAGCAGCAGGGTTTCTATGTAGAAGAAAATCATGCATCATTAGATCCAGGGAACTAAGAGCAATGCTCAGGGACCTTTAAGTAAACAGGAAATACAGTACAGAATTCACTCAAACTGGTCATCCATTAAAGATAAATATTCTTCTCTAGTATGTCAGTTTTGTAACTAGCCCTGTGCTACTTAACGACAGGTAATTTCTTGAAATATTCTTAAACCTAACTGGTGTAGCCTACGGGCTGTTTATATGGAAACCTGTACAGTGTGTGACTGTAATGAACACTGGAGGCAGTTTAGCATAATGGTACTTACAGCTCAAAACTGGAAAGGTACAGTAGAAAGCTAGAGATAGTATATGCTAACACTGAAATGTTCCAGGGCACATGGCTGCAGCTTACCACTGCACGGGTTGGTAATTTTGTAAGCTAAACAGTATTTATTTCATTTGTGTGTGATACATATCCATAACTAGATGTCTGAATTTCTCCTGCTTTTTGACTGTTATGAAAAAAATTAGTAATGTTTCTATGAATGTGGAATGCCAATGGACATGTTAGTGGTATTGGGTAGTCAGGACTTCATGCTTGCTAAGCAAGTACTTTATCACTAAGCTACATCCAGTCATATATTTAATTATTTCAAAATTGTTTTATTGTTACCACAGTGGCTACAGAAGTTATGTTTTCTGTCACATGTTATACTACACATTATCAGCATTTTTTAATGTGTAAAAAATCTTTTTGTCTATATATTTTTTAATTAATTAATTGAGACAAGATCTCTCTATTTAGTTCTGGATGTCATGAAACTCACTATGTAGACCAGGTTGGTCTAGAACTCAGAGATCCTCCTGCCTCTGCCTTTGCTTGTACCACCAGGCCCCCGCCTGTGGTTGTCTTTTTAAAGTAGTGGTTCGTAGTTTGCCTAGCCTTCGCAGTTGCTATAACTGCCCTCCCCTTTTCCTCTTCTCTCTCCCTCCTCACTTAACTTCCTGTCTCCTCTCTTGTCTTGTCTTGCCTTTCTCTCCTCCAGATAGGATATCACTGTATAGCTCAGACTGGCCTGGAGCTAACTGTGTAGACTAGGCTGGCCTCAAACTAGTGGCAGCCTTTCTGCTTCAGCTCCTGGGATTATAGACATGAGCCACTACGTCCAGCGGCATGAAAGTCCTGCAGAGCTGTGCATCCACATTTCCAGATAGCCAGATTTTTCAAGTAAACCAGAAATCCACATTCTATTCGAAGTTATTCTACTTAAGAACCGTCAAGCCAAGCAAAACAGTACTCTAGGCTAGATTCAGCTCTTGAGCACCGGTGTGTCTGAGCTCTGATTGTTATCTGTTGTCCTCATCCAAGTCTCTTTTTCAGAGTCCCACTGTCTCTCCCACCTTGAACTCTCTTCATTGGTCAAAACAATTCAGAGACTTTCCCTAAAGGCTAAAGGCCGTGGGGTTTCCTTGTTACATGTTCTTTTTCCTGGTGTCCACTGTCATGTGAGGGGTATCCCATCCGCGTGCTCATAATGTCTGACACAGGCCAATCTCTCACAGCATGTCTTGTCTCCCTTGTTATTCTTTTTCTTAAAAAATGCTGCAAGATCCCCGCGGCAGTAGGCAGCAGAAATGCTGTAGGTCCCAAATGGTGGCAGTGGGCCATGTGGTGGCAGGAAGCGGGTTCTGGGAGCAGCCAGTCCCAGGCAGAAATGGCTGCCAGTCCCAGAGCGATGGCCCAAGCGGTAGTGGTGGCGGGCCATGGGCCATGTGGCAGCAGGCAGTGGGCCCCAGGCAGAGACGGGTGCTGGTCCCCGAGCAATGGCTGGTTCCAGGCAGGGAGACACATGGCGGGCGGGCAGAAGACAGAAACATGGATAGACACGACATGCAGGGTGAGGTTGAATGTTTATTCAGGGAGTTATGGAGGAGGAAGGGTGAAGGGGGGGGGGGACAGAGAGAGAGGGAGAGAGAGAGAGAGAGAGAGAGAGAGAAGAGGAGAAAGAGACAGAGAAGGGGGAAGCAGAGAAGTGGGGAGAGAGGCAGAAGCGAAGCTGCCTCTCCGAGAGGAAGATGGAAAAGAGACCGAGCTCAGGCCGGAAGCTGAAGATCAGCCTGCCTCAGCGGATGGGGAGGGGAATGGGTGTGGCTTGTCTCTTAAAGGGACCAAAACCATAACATCCCTGACCTACAGACCAGTGGTCCCCTCCCCCCTTCCACCAGCCAGATTTGTTCTCCACACTCCACACACCACCAGCTATGTCTTTAACTTGTCTCTTGGTTTCTCACTTTGAATTTCTGATTTCATTGTTGCACTACCAGAGCACAGACCCGATAAGCAGTGCCAACCCCTTCAAAGCCTGTGTTCTGTATTTCTTTCTGGATGTCTTCCCCTTGCCTTCTACCTTTCCTTTTCCCAAGTCTGCAGTTTTAATTTCACCCATACAGGTTTGAGCCTCAAGATCACTCCCATCAGTCTGCACCGCTTCAGAGTCACCTGACCGTTCCATCCCCTCCCTTCCCCCACAAGCCCTACACTAATGACACGTGTAGCGGCCACAGTCTTTCTCACCTCTTCCTCATTCCCAGCATCCCTGACACAGAAGGCAACCACACAGCTGCTCTGCAAACCCGTTGGCAGGTTCTGAAACCAAATTTTTGGCTATTTATTGGCATTTAAGAAGTGATATAGACTCAAATACAACCAGAATCTAGAAGTGTGAGACACACTAGGAACCAGTAGCATTTCCTGTTGGTAGGTCAGCGTGACCTCGAGCTTCCACAGTTACCTCAGGTCATTCATCGTTCACACCCTGTAGAGCAGCCTACCACATCTTCAGGGAGGCCTCTTGTCGCGTTCAGACTTGACTAAAGCCATTAAGAGTCCAGCTCTGTTCAGACTTGTAGACCCTTCTGCAGCCCTGGCCATTATATCTCCTGCTTCATGGTTTGTACCATCCCTACCTTATTTATCTGTTTACTTTTGATTCTATTACCCATCTTTCCTGATTTCTGTCTCACTTAAGTTTGTCAAACTTATACTCTCTTCAAAGCCTGTCTCAATACCACCTTGCTTCTTGGGGTATGTGTGTGTACCCATGTGTGTGCATTTGGAGGCCCGAGCAGGACTGGGGTATCTTCCTGTATTAGTGACCACTTAACTGCTTAGAGACTGGGTCTCTCAGTGAGCTGGCAGCTTGTTGTTTTGGTTAGGCTAGGTTGGCTCATCTTTGCCCTTCAAAACTGGGTTACAGATGTGTGCAACTGTGAGTCCTGGGGATTTGACCTCAGGTCCTTTGCTTGCAGAACAAGCATTCTTACCCACTGGGCCATTTTCACAGTCCCAACATTAACCTAAACAAACAAACAAACAAACAAACAAAACCAGGTTCTCACTGTGTAGCCCTGGTTGGCCTGGAACTCCCAGAAATTTGCCTATGTCTGTCTCTGGCGTGTTGGAATTAAAGGCATGTACCACTATGCCAGGCTTTATTTTTTTCTATGTAGAATTGTCTGGTCCAGAACTTGCTATGCAGACTAGGCTGATGTTGGCCTCACAAGTGCTGGGTTTAAAGTTTGTACCACTACGCCAACATTCATCCTTTAAAATTAAAATATTTACTATGTTCTTTTATATAGCCAGACAAATTTTATTTTCTTTCAATATTTGGATTAATATCCATTTATTTTTTTTAATATATTTATTTATTTATTTATTATGTATACGATGTTCTGTCTGTGTGTATGCCCGCATGCCAGAAGAGGGCACCAGACCTCATTACAGATGGTTGTGAGCCACCATGTGGTTGCTGGGAATTGAACTCAGGACCTTTGGAAGAGCAGGCAATGCTCTTAACCACTGAGCCATCTCTCCAGCCCCTCAATATCCATTTATTAAAATGTGTTTTCTTACATGTTCTTTTCTGTTTCCAAGGGCTTAATTTTATTTAATGTTTACTTATTTTATGTGTATGGATCTCTTGCCTGCATTGTGTGTGTGTGTGTGTGTGTGCGTGTGCGTGTGCGTGCGCGTGCGTGTGCGTGTGCGTGTGCGTGTGCGTGTGTGTGTGTGTGTGTGTGTATGGATGTGTGCGTGTCTGGTGCCCGCAGAAGCTAGTAGAAGGCATCAGATTCCCCCAGGTCTGAAGTTACAGATGGTAGTGAACTGTCTTGTGGGTACTGGGAATCTAACTCCTGATCCTTTGGAAGAGCAGCCAGTGTACTTAATGACTGACCCATCCCTCCAGCCCTGAAAAGGACTTAATTTTAGCAGCCAACTGAGTGCCTGTTACTACTTGTCATAGACAGTGAAGGGAATTGAGAATTAGGGAAGCCTTTGGAAAGCTTGTACTGGGTTAGAGTGTTGAGGTAAGTCTTTCATGTTAACATTTAGAACTTTTTTTCGTGCCATGAAATGACATATTTGTGAAGGCTTGGGAGTAGTTCTTAGCTAGGGTTGACAATTAGTTAGTTGGCAGTGTCATCAGAGCCCCCAGGGCAAAGGGTGTTAACTGGGTAGAGGCCAGGGATGCTGCTAACATTCTGCAGTGTCCAGTACAACTCTCTGCAGCAGAGAGTTATCTATTCTCAAATACCAGTGCTAAGTCAAGGAAACCCCGATGCAACCAAATCCAGCGAATCTAAGTTGTAGGGCTTTTGAGGCCTTTGTACGCCAGGAAGAGAACTTGAAAGTACAACTCAAGTTTCTAATCTAAAATATGCATTTATATATACGCCCTGTATTTAAGATATTTTAGACCTATATTACCCTTCATTTTAATTTACTGAAATTTATGGAAAGAAGCTAATTAATACACAGTACACATTCTGACTGCAGTAAGCAGTTAACTATAGGAGTAAATGTCAAAAGACCGTATATAAGGAAAGGTATTTTAGAATGATTAGGCTATTTTCTTGGATTTGTAGACAGAATTTCAAAACAAGAAACAAGCAAAGCAAACCAACAAAAAGCCCCCAAATCAATTAGACATAGAAATGAACCAGAGTTTGGGTCTGGAGCCATGGCCCAGTGGTTAAGGAGCACATACTGTTCTTTCTCACAGAGGACCTGAGTTCTAATAGCACCTACATCTAGCAGCTCTCAACTGCCTGTAACTCCAGCTTCAGGGCATCTAACATCCGTCTGTCCTTCTCACTCATGCAGGTATATACATGTATACATAAATAAATAACAAAAATATCTTTTTTTTTTTTAAGATTTATTTATTATGTACACAGTGTTCAGCCTCCATGTATGCCTGCAAGCCAGAAGAGGGCACCAGATCTCAGTACAGAAGGTTGTGAGCCACCATGTGGTTGCTGGGAATTGAACTCAGGACCTCCGGAAGAGCAGTCCGTGCTCTTAACCTCTGAGCCATCTCTCCAGCCCCACAAAAATATCTTTAAAAATAAACGAACCAGAGTTAACATACAGTGTTTTAAAATTCTCCAGATGGCTGTGTAGCTTATCATTTATTTTGCTTTTCCCCCTCCCCTATGGAAAGTAAGTTTATGAGGACCTTGGCTGTCATCAAGCTCCTAGAACAATCCCTGGCTTATTGTAGTTGTTTACAGACTACCTGCTAAGTGTGGCACACCCAACACTGCAGCTTCCTCCTGCAGGCTGTGTGATAGGAGGAAGAAGAATTTTTTTTCAGCCCAGAGTCAGTTAATTCCAAAGGTGACTGACTGACCTCATCCCAGCCACCTGGTGCCTGGGTTTTATCTTACAATAATCCTTTTATGCTTCTTAACTCAAGATGTACACTGTTGAGAAGGCATAAAAGAGGACTGTGTAGGTAAACGGGCTGCTTCTGCTGCTTTCTTTCTTGTTGCTCCTGATTTGAGGCATTATGGGGGAAGTGTGGGCTGAGCTGCCATTGAGAGACAGCTCCATTTGTGCCCTAGCCATTTGGTATTTATTTTGCTGTTGTCTCAGAAAAAAACAAAAACAGCAACAACAACAACAAAAAACCAAACAAACTGTTTTTTTGGGGGGGAAAGAATGGATCCACCATGCTCTTGTCATTTTGCCAGTTACTATAGTAGTGCAGTAACAGGAGGTTCCAGCCAGAGGGCTGATCCCTGAGGTCCAGTGTGCTTCTGTCTTTGGAACTAGAGCCCATCCACAAAGAGCCGTGACAGGTCCACTGAGACAGCTGGGGCTTCTCTAGATCCTGCCCAGAGTGTATGACTTTGCAAACATTACTGTGGTAAATTGTGTCAATTTAAAGTTCTTTTTTTGGAACTCTTAAAATTAAGTTTTGGTATTTCAAATTTTGGGATGAATTTAAAATCTTGTCATTTATTTGTTTATCTAGATACAAGATGTTAACTGAGTCTTTAGGTGCATGTCACTGTGCCCAGCTTAGAGTTAGTTTAACAAAATAATTTTATTAAGTTTTAGCTGAGCTATTTGGAGGTTTTTATAATCGGCTATTTTAAATAGAATCCTTGTGAAAATACTATGATGTCTCTTGCCAGGTTTTTTAATTTTTTAAAAATAAAAAATTTAACTTTCATTTCTTTTATATCTACTCCCCCCCTTTTTTTTTAAGAAGGGAAAGGAAGCAAATTTATTACCACATAAGCACTGAGTCAAACTGTAGTTGTGTAACAAACAACCTGCTAAAGGGATTGAAAGGGGGAAATCATACCCTTTGGTTGTCTTTTTACAATTATAGTATGGTACACATAATTTGCCACCTTAACTATTTTTTTCTGCATATACATGTGTGTAGTGTACATTCTTGTGTGAGCACGTGTATGTGTACATGTGAACACCAGGTGATGTTGAGTATCAATCATCTTTTACTGATCTTCACCTTCTGTGTTGAGGTGCAGGCTGTCTCCCACTTGAGGACTCCACTAGTCTAGCTAGCCAGCTTGCTCCAGCAATCTCAGCTCCACCTTCTGATCACTGTTTTTTGGGGGGGGGGGGGGAAAGAATGGATCCACCATGCTCTTGTCATTTTGCCAGTTACTATAGTAGTGCAGTAACACATGAGCCACCGTGTACGCTCACAGTTACGTGGGTGTGGGAGATGGGCAATTGCCAGGCAGGTGCTTTACCTGGTGAGCCAACCCCCAGCCCTGGTGTTGTGTCCTTTTGGGGAACTACTATGCTGTTGTTCACACTTGCTGTACCACTTTATGTTCTTACGCATGCTTGCCTGTGCTTCTTGTCTGTTTTTGAACAGCAGCCATCCTGCTTAGTATGGTTACTTGGGTGTAGTTTGCATTTCCCTAATAACTTGCCAAAGTTGTGCATCTTTTTGATGTCACTCCTTTTGGAATTCTGGCCTAACTCAAACAAATACTTCTCATTGCTTTTAGGACCATTGCCTTCTATTCTTGTGGAATAAATGAGGTCTGTAAGATCTGCTTGGTCAGTTGTGATTGCAGTTTCCCTAGAGGGAGAGATTGGAATGAATGCTATTACAGTTATATCTCCCCTTTAAAGTCAGAAACAATAAACCACCTCACCAGACTGGAATTGACAATTGGATTCGATTTGTGAGTTGGACAAGGGCAGGAACAGAAGCCAGGAGTGAGTTTCACCACCTAATACTTACAGGCTGGACTTCTGTGGGCCTATGTCAAAGCTTGTTGCTTTATCTTATAAGCAGAAGAATTCAGGTTCATAAACATCCTCTATGACCAGACTAACTTGTATCTTCTCTGTTGGCTGGAGGATGGGTTAATTATTCCGTGAGCTGTCATACACAGTGTGTTTTTCTCTATGACATGTCCTGGTTTACTTAAGAAGTGCCTGAAACATTTCAAGTGTTTGTTACCTGAAACAATTCTGTGGGGTTCACATGCAATGTGTCTAATCATCCCAGCTTCCCTGTGATGAATACGGAGGTACACCAGTATTAAGTGGGCAGTTTACCACCTGCTTAGCAGGGGCCTAAGACTGTGTTTTCCCTATAGTTTAGGAGCTAGTGACAGCCCTGCCCCCAGGGCTGTCTCTGTGTCTGCTTTTCACAATTTATAGTAATAATACTTGCTAGCTAATCTTGGAAGTCATTGTTCTTTATAAAATCAACTTTGACTTATTTGTCCCTCTTGTTTTAATGTGTCTGTGTGTCACTTGTGTGCTTGGTGCCCATGGAAGCCAGAAGAGGGCATTGGATCCTCTGGTACCTTAGTTATAGACCATTGTATGTACTGGGAACCAAATTCTGGTTCTCTGAAAGAGCAGCCAGTGGTCTCAATATCTGAGCCATCTCTTCAGCTTATTTATTTTTTAGTTTGTCTAGTGCGAAATTAACCCAAAATTCTGTAGTAGATTGATAGTAGAATAAAAATAACCATCCTAAGCTAAGAAGGTACTTTCTTGACAGCGAAACCAGTACATTTGCTGCCGCTTAAACCTTTCATCATTAGCCTTGCCTGCCCTGCTTCTTGGGAGGGTTTGTAGCTCTCACCTGCTGGCTCAGGCAGGCATCGTGTGTGGGTCACTGGCCTTGCAATCAGCTGGTGCTGAAGAATATTGTTTCTTTGAGTGTGTGCAGGAGTTTTGAATTGGAGTTTCACTTCCTTGGTGGGAAGCTTGCCCCACTTCTAACACAGCAGGTGGTCTCAGTGGCTTCTGGCATGGGATTTTTAATGATGAAGCAGCTCAAATCCAAGTCTAAACCTTAGAGATGGGTTCTCTCTGAGGAGCTCTGAAGGCTTAGTTCTTTTGTTTTATGCTTTCTGGGGTTAACGGTAACAATATTTTCAACGTTGCATCTCATAGACTTCTTTGTTCGTTTATTGTTTTTTTTTTTTTTTTTTTTTTTTTTTTTTTTTTAGAGACAGGGTTTTTCTGTGTAACTCACTCTGTAGACCAGGCTGGCCTCAAACTCTGAGATTCACGTGCCACTGCCTCCTGAGTGCGCCACCACCACCACCTGGATTCTCATTTATTACTCTGTGTGTGTGTGTGTGTGTGTGTGTGTGTGTGGTTTTTTGAGTCAGGATTTCTCTGTATAGCTCTGGATATCCTGGAACTCACTTAGTAGAACTCAGAGATCCACCTGCCTCTGCTTCCCAAGTGCTAGGTTTAAAAGGGGACACCACCACTGCCCAGCTATTTATTATTATTATTATTTTTTTTTTTAAGTTTTTCGAGACAGGGTTTCTCTGTAGCTTTTTGGAGCCTGTCCTGGCACTAGCTCTTGTAGACCAGGCTGGCCTCGAACTCACAGAGATCCGCCTGCCTCTGCCTCCCGAGTGCTGGGATTAAAGGCGTGCACCACCACCGCCCGGCTTATTTATTATTTTTTAAGAAAGGGCCCTGCTATGTAACCTAGACTGTCCTTGAACTTTCCATGCCTTGGCACACTGAATGATGAAATTATAGACATCTGCCACAAACTTGGCCACATAAGTTTCCCCATGTTGGGATTTGAGTATCTGTGTATGTGCGCAGGTGTATAAACCAGAAAAGCATGTTGGTGCTTCCTCTAAGCACTCTGCCTGTTCCCTTCCGGGCAGGGTTTCTCCTTACACCCGGGTGTCCTTGGCCAGGCTAGAAACCAGCAAAGGCCAACGGTTTTCCTGTCTCTGTCCCACTCTGCCCAGGGTGGGGGGTGGGTGGAGTTAGGGCTGCAGGCATTTGTGGGAATGCTGGCTTCTCATTTGGGTGCTTGGGTTCAACTCTGGTCCTCACTATTACAGAGCAAGCACTCTTCACCACTGAGTCATTTCTGGCCTCAAGCTTCACAATGTTTATTCGCTCCTAAAAATGAAATTAACAAATTTATGGAGCTATAAATATACAAATTTTATTGTATTGCTTCCAGGCTCATCCTGGGAAGAGTAAAAGCAGGAGAAAAGGAAAAAGTAATGGAGTCCTGATCACCAGAGGCGGATGCTCCTGTTTGTCCTACTCTGGCTTCAGAGCACTGAAGCTCTAGGACTTAGTTTATATTTGTATGTACATATGTGTGAGTATGTGTGTGCACATGTATGCGTGTGTATGTGGAGGCCAGTGGTCTATGTTCAGTGTGTTCCTTTTGCTTTTGAGACAGGGTCTCACTGAAGTTAGAGTTCATCAATATGGCTGGTGAGCTCCCAGGCATCCTCCTGCCTCTTCCTTTCTCCTTAGTGTTGGGACTACAGAAGTTCTTTTACATGAGTTCTGGAGATCCCAGCTCCGGTTTTTGTGCATGTTTAGCATGCACATCACCGAGCCACCTTCCCAGACCTTAATTTAAAATTTTACAAAAATATAATCCAATTTATTTAGAGACAGCTGAGGCTGTCCTTGATCTCTTGGTTGTCCTGTTACCACTTCCCAAGTGCTGGGGTCACAGGCAGATGCCACCATGCTGTTTCTTCTTTTTTTAAAAATATTTATTTATTTATTATGTATACAATATTCTGTCTGTGTGTATGCCTGCAGGCCATTAGAGGGCACCAGACCCCATTACAGATGGTTGTGAGCCACCATATGGTTGCTGGGAATTGAACTCAGGACCTTTGGAAGAGCAGGCAGTGCTCTTAACCTCTGAGCCATCTCTCCAGCGCCCCCCTTGTTATGTTTGGATGAATGACTACCTGGCGGCACTCTTTCTTACTCCCGCTCAGACCTCCTGTCTGTGCTGTTTTCACTCTAATTACATCTTCTGCCAGGTCTTTTATCAACCACCATTACCTTAAAGCTTGAAGAATTGTGTATTTGTCCACTGTGAACATAGTTATCCATTCATTCGTCAGTCAGTCAGTCCTGGTTAAAGGCTGGACGCAGGTAGTGGGGTAAGGGCCTAACATATGCAAGGCCCTGGATTCTATCCTAGCACTACTACAAAATAATTTAAAAAAAAAAAGGAAAAGGAATAGTCCTATTAGAAAGAAGCATACCCTTTAGTCCACTCTCTGCTGTCAACTTTGTGCAGATTCCTAAATTTTATGGGTCTGTCTCTACAAAAAACAAGGACCTCTGCTCTCACACACATTTTGTATTAGAGAAGGCTTGTTGCCTGACACACGGGAAGCACTGAGACCGAGAAATGCCATATCTTGTGAGTTCCCAGGGATTCTTAAGTTGCAGATTAGCAGGGTGGCCTCTCCAGCAGCAGCAGCAGCAGCAGCACCTGAAGCAGTGGCAGGAGTGATTGGCAGTAGTTCCCCATTAGCATCTTTCTCCACACCAGCAGAATTCTTTGTTTGTTCTTAACACTGGTCTTTAGATTAGCATTTAAAAGCAAAGTGCAGCTGGGTATGATTATGTAGGCCTGCAATACCAGCATTTGGTAGGCTGAGGCAGGAGGATTGCAAGTTTGAGGTTATCCTAAAAAAACCACAGTGAGATCCTGCCTCAAAGGAACAACAAAATCTAGTGTATTAAAAAGTGCACGAACTTTAGTAATCCACCCCAACTCTAATTTGCAAATGATTAACAATATTGTAATTCTTCCACAAAGGCAGATAGAGCACTAAACAAATAGCCAGCTGCAGCAGACGTATGATTGGCTGCAGTGGATGCAGTATGAACGTGGAGGTCCTTGTCTTTTGAAGTGGGCTGCTTTCTAGTGGGACTGTTCTTTTTTTTCTTGTTGTGGTAGTACTGGGATGGAATTGAGGGCGTGTATAAGTTACCTTCATCCAGCCACCAGCCTTCCCAGGCCTTAACCAGGCTGTTTTTGTTCTCGCCCTTCCTCTCTCCCTCCCTCTCCTCTGTCTTTCTCCCTCCCTCTCTCTTCTGTCTCCCTCTCTCCTTCTCCCTCCCTCCCTCCCTTCCCCTCCCTCCCTCCCTCCCTCCCTCTCCCTCCCTCTTCCTCCCTCCCTCTCCCTCCCTCTCCCTCTCCCCCTCAGAAAGTTGTGCACACATAATTCCACTACCCTGATACAACCCCATTGGGTCTTTCCCTTTTCAATCTGTTTCCAGACCCAGTTTTGCTATCTATAATTATCATTATATTGTGTTCTAATATGATTAATGTTTTAATGAAACTTTCCTTAAGTTTTTCCAAAAAACATTGTAGTGACTGTTTCATAATTTCAGTTTGGTTTTCTTTGTTTTTTTTTCTTTTTTTTTTTTTTTTCCGAGACAGGGTTTCTCTGTAGCTTTGGTGCCTGTCCCGGAACTAGCTCTTGTAGACCAGGCTGGCCTCGAACTCCCAGAGATCCGCCTGCCTCTGCCTCCCGAGTGCTGGGATTAAAGGTGTGCGCCACCACTGCCCGGCTTCAGTTTGGTTTTCTCCTGTAGGAGTTATTATGATTCTTTTCATGGCTAAAAATCTAATGATTTTTATTTGGTAGATTAGCTTTTAGGCTATTTCCTGGAGTAGGGTTACTGGGCAAAGAACATGAAGGTTTTACAGCTTTTAAAATATATTGCCGATTGTTTTACAACACTCACAGCATTGTTTGAAAGCTGACAAGTTAACCTGACCGCTGACTCAGTCTTCACCTTCCACTCTCTGGCTTCTGATCCCACCCAGGTGAAGCTTTACTTCCCGATCTTTGATTTTACCTCAGATCTGTGTGGGCATGGCCTTGGGAACCCTTCCAGAGCCGCCTTTTTCAGCTTTTGTTTGAAAAGTCTTCCTTAGAAGAAGCCCTTCCTTCCTGTCTTGAGTGAAGCCCATAGTCAGGGAGCTCAGAGAGCGATGAAGTCAGGAGTTCCTAGCCTTGGATATGGATCTGCTCTCGGTTTTCTGGAACAAGGATGCTATAGAACTAACTGCCCACAGATAGAAATGTGGACCATGCAGACTCACTGCGCTGTCTCCTATAAGCTGTGAATCCTCTAAGATGAGTGGTCTCCTGTCGTCATAGGAGTCTCTTCCCTTTTATTGAAGAACCTCTTCAGAGGGGATGTTTGGGAAACAACCAGTAATTTCTGTTCATTTAGCAGTACTTTAAAATTTCTTCCTTCTTTTTTTCACCTTTGAGGTGTCTATGGAAGAAAATTATTTGAATAAAGAACTTGGACTAGACTAAGATTACCATTTCAAGATAGAATTAATTTTTGAGCATTTTTAAGTTACTTTTCTATGTTAACTGATGTGTTTCTAGATTAAGGATGAGGTAAGTTTCTCTTCATCTATGGAAGACTGCTACCTGAGTAATTGTAGTTTTGCTTTTTCTTATACCATAATAATGTTTTATTAAATTTTCTCCCCAGGAGAATTCAAAAATTTATTTTTCCTTTAGCTAGTATCATTAACAGTTTGCTTTGCCTCTTGGTGAGATTTCATTACACGAATTTCAGCCAGACCTGGAAACCACTTTCATTGTGAAAGCCAGCAAGATGAGCTTAATGATGGCCACCGCTGAGGAGACACAAATGTTCTGTGTCACTTAGGTGCAGGAAGATAGTTGCTGCTCCCCTGACAGTTGGCCGCTGGAACTTAATTTTAAATTTAATTTAAAATTTCACTCATTAATCCATACATTAGGTTGTAGTTCTAGAAATTTCAGGTTAAAGAGGACATGCATCTCTTTTTAGTCTCTGGAGATTTAACTGAGTTCCCTGACTCATTATAAATATTTTTAATTGGTTTTATTGAGCTATACATTTTTCTCTGCTCTCCTTCCTGCCTCTCGCTTCCCCTTCAACCCTTTCCCATGGTCCCCATGCTCCCAATTTACTCAGGAGATCTTGTCTTTTTCTACTTCCCATGTAGATTAGATCCATGTATGTTTCTCTTAGGGTCCTCATTGTTGTCTAGTTTCTCTGGGATTGTGAATTGTAGGCTGGTTTTCTTTGCTTTATGTTTAAAAATCAGTTACGAGTGAGTACATATGATAATTGTCTTTTTGGGTCTGGGTTACCTCACTCAATATGATGTTTTCTAGCTCCATCCATTTGCCTGCAAATTTTAAGATGTCATTATTTTTCTCTGCTGTGTAGTACTCCATTGTGTAAATGTACCACATTTTCCTTGTCCATTCTTCAATCGAGGGGCATTTAGGTTGCTTCTAGGTTCTGGCTATGACAAACAATGCTGCTATGAACATAGTTGAACACATGTCCTGTGGCACGATTGCACATCCTTTGAATATATACCTAAAAGTGGTATTGCTGAGTCGTGAGGAAGGTTGTTTCCTAATATAAATTCTAATCTCTAAAATACCTTCACTTGTTGAAGAAATAAATAGCTTCCTAGAATTTTGGTTGGACAGAGTTTGAGAATTGGCAAGCGAGGGAAATCAATAGTTTGGGATTTGAAGTATTACACCTTGTTTAATTTTAAAAAAATGATTTGGACTTTGGTTTTAACATTTCAGAGCAGTTTTCAGTGCTTGTGGGCATAGGACCGCAGCCTCCCTGCCTGCTTGTCAGTGAGCCTCCAGGCTAGATTACAGTGCGCAGTTCCAGTAGTTCCTGGTAGGGGTGCAAAGTGAAAGTGCTTGGGCTCCTTCTCTTCACCGACGTGGCAGTTAGCATGTAGTGAGTCTAAGTGGTAGTTCTGATGTGGCTTGCCCAGGAACTTTAGGGTGTTCATGTGTATCCCGAGAATCCCTGTGATGAATGCCTTAGGAACATAGACTGGGACATAGCTAGATATAGGTTTTTGTTTTTGTTTTTTTTTTAAAGGAGAAAGTGTAATTCTGCTTTCCTACACTTTTGATGTACTTTGAAGAGGTTGTGTTGGCTATGCAAATGTGGGTGTCTCTTTTGTCTTTCTGCTTTTATTTCCCCTTTTCATCTTCCCCCACCCTCTCCGTTTTTCTTCTAAATACTGTCACAGGGATCAGTCAGATTTGCCTGTTTTTAGGCAGGGTGAGTTTTGAATTGTCATGAGTGGGGATTAATTTGCAGTCTAGATGGGATGGTAGATTATTGACAGGTGATTTGAGTTCAGTTTCCCAAGAGAGTCCTCCTGTTGGAGCACTGTGCTACCCACTTGGTCCTGGCACTTTTGGATCATTTGAATAATGTTTATGTCAGTAGCTTTTTAATGCTGTAGAGTACATCTGCCTGTTGAGCCTGCTGCTGCAGTTAGAACATGTATCTGATGGTATTTTCTTCTTTTTTTGTGCGTAGGTTGCACAGAGCATTGAGGATCACCATCAAGAAGTGATTGGCTTCTGCAGAGAGAATGGTTTCCATGGTTTGGTGGCGTATGACTCTGATTATGCACTGTGCAACATCCCCTACTACTTCAGTGCCCATGCCCTGAAACTGAGCCGCAATGGGAAGAGTCTCACCACAAGCCAATATCTGATGCACGAAGTTGCCAAGCAACTGGACCTGAACCCAAATCGTTTTCCTATATTTGCTGCTCTGTTAGGTAGGTGGAGTAGTGTAAAAACTGTTTTCTAAGGGAGTGGTACAGTAAGCATACTGATGTATCCTTTGAAGATTTTCTGCCCAAATGCTTTGGTTTTATATCTGATATTTACATTTAAGAATGAAAAAATGGGTTCTTAATTGTATTCTTTTGTATATTTTCTCCTTTTTTGCTAGTAACGTATGGTTTTTGTTTCTAAATTTTTGTTTATATGTTGTTCTATCCAGGCTGATAAACTTAACTCTGTGATAAACTCCAAGTTTTAGAAAAATAACATTTCTGAATCACATGTGCTAACACGTGCCAAGTATGAAAGATGAAAGTGGTAGTGACCATCAAACTGGTAGTGTAAATTGTGTTTATAAAAGAAGAAAATATGTGATTGGCATTGTGGCACAAGCCTATAATACCAGCATGCAGGAAGCTGAGGCAGTAGGATCACCACAAAGCAAGTTCAAAACCATTCTGAACTACACAGTGAGACCCTGTCTCCAAAAAAAAAAAAAAAAAAAAAAAAAACAAAACAGTGATCTTGAGAGTATACTGCTCAGAGGGCTGGGAAGATGGCTCAATGATTAAGAGCACTGACTGCTCTTCCAGAGGACCTGGGTCCAATTCCCAGCACCCACATAGCAGCTAACAGCTGTCTGCAAGCCCAAGATATGATACCCTCACACAGAGATACATGCAGGCAAAACACCAATGCAAATAAAGTAAAAATAAATAAATTATGCAAAAAAAAGATTGTACTGCAGTTGTCAAGGATTGAGTTCAGTTCCCAGCACCCATAGTGGGTGGCTTGTCTCTATAAGTACTTGCACACAGAAACATACACAGGCTGGAGAGATGGTTCAGCGGTTAAAAGCATTTGCTGCTCTTCCAAAGGACCCAAGTTTCAATTCCCAGCAGCCACATGATAGTACACAACTGTCTGTAACTCTAGTTCCAGGGAACCTGACACTCTCACACAGAAACATAGGTAGGCAGAACACCAATACACATGAAATAAAATGTACATACACAATTCAAAATAAAACTTTGATTAGAGAGATGATGGTTCAGAGATTAAGAGCACTTGCTGTTCTTGCAGAGGACCCCACCCCTACCCCTAGTTTGATTCTTAACACACATGTAGTAGCTCACAACCACCCATAACTCTAGTTCCTAGAGAGCCAATAGCCTCTTCTTACCTGTAGGCATCAGGCACACATGTATGACATACAAACATACATACATACATACATACAGGCAAAACACTTGGACGCATCCAATAAAATAAATAAGTTTAAAATTAGAAAAAATAATTGCTGGGCACTAGTGGTGCACACCTTCAGTCCCAGTACTTGGGGAGGCAGAGGCGGGTGGATATCTGAGTTTGAGGTCAACCTGGTCTACAGAGTGAGTTCCAGGACAGCCAGGGCTGTTACACAGAGAAACCGTGTCTCAGAAAACTAAATGGAAAAGAAAACTACACACATAAAATCTAATCACAAAGAATATTTGCCACAGGACTAAAGCATTGCTATGATTTCTTTCCCTTTGAATGGTAGCCATTATTATAAAAGAAAACAGTTGCCTTTTTGTTTTATTTTGTTTTGAACTAGAGTTTTATATAGGTTTCTAATGACCTTTTTCAAGGATGAGCTTGGACTTTAGGGCCTCCTGTCCTTGCTGGATTATAGGTGCATGACACCATTCCCAGCAGAAAAACAACTACTTTAAAAGAAAAACACCATTGTAAGTAAATTAAAAAAAAAAAAATCTCATGAAACAATTATTTTTGCTATATTCTCAGAAAGGATATATTTTGTATATTAATTTATATTTCTTAAATAAGTTTCAAGAGGTAACATGTACATGTGCACATTTGTTTGTTTGCTTTTTTTGTTTTTTGAGACAGAGTTTCTCTCTGTAGCCTTGACTCTCCTTAAACTTGATTTGGAGATCAGGCTGGCCTCGAACCTATTGAGATCTGCCTGCCTCTGCCTCTGCCTCCCGAGCGCTAGAATTAAAGGTGTGCACCGCCACCGCCCAGCTGCATGTGTATGCCTTTTACTTTGTGTCATTCCTTTCCTGTTAGCGTACCCTTTCTGTGTCTTTGTACGTGTCAAGCTACTTTAAAATTCAACTCTCTAACTTTTTTTTTTTTCATAATTGTATCCGAGTAGAAATGCATGGTTTTTTGAGTGAGGTTTTCCTGTGACTGAACTCCTTGGTTCTCTGCTTTAGATACTAGGGCTCTTTGGGAAGCTGCATGATCTCTAGTGAAGTTAGATACTGGGCTTTCTGTGGAGTTAGCCCATTCTGGGGAATTAGTTAGACTGTGGATCATTTTTAGAAATTCCTAGTTACCAGAAAGGTAGGTGTATATAGGTCAGAGGTCACTCTCGAATGACGTTCCTCTGGACAGCTGTTTACTTTTTTTTTTTTTTTTTTTGGTTTTTCGAGACAGGGTTTCTCTGTGGCTTTGGAGCCTGTCCTGGAACTAGCTCTTGTAGACCAGGCTGGCCTCTAACTCACAGAGATCCGCCTGCCTCTGCCTCCCAAGTGCTGGGATTAAAGGCGTGCGCCACCAACGCCCGGCCCAGCTGTTTACTTTTGTTCTTGATTTCTTTTGTTTTGACACAGGCTCTCTCACTGGGTAAGTGTAGGCTAACTGGCTAGTGAGCCCTAAGGAGGATCCATTTGTGTTTGGCACACATACCCGCACGCACCTCATGTTGGGTTGTAAGGGATGTGCCATTATACATGTCTTTTTATGTGGGTTACAACTTGGGTCTTCATGCTTGCAAGGTGAGCATTTGCCAACTGAGCTATTTCTAGCTCCAGATTTGTATAAATAGTACAAAACACTTTTATGTTTTGTTATATAAGAACAAAATATTAATTTTACAGGTTGTTTATTTGGATCTAGTTGTAAATATCGTTTCTTATGGAATTTTTGTGTCTTTAGATTTGGAAGATTAAAATAAATGAAATATATTTTTATAAGTTATAATGTAAAAGGATACTTTTTTTGATGTCTGAAGCATGTGTTCATCTGCTCATACATACTCAGCACTGGAATGCTGATACAGGAAGATTGGGAATTTGAGGCCAGCCTGGGTGACATTGACATGTTAGTTCCAGACCAGCAAAGTTGTATAGCATATCAAGAACCTATTTTATAGCTGGGCAGTGGTGGTACATGCCTTTGATCCTAACATTTGGAAGGGGGCAGAGACAGGCAGATCTCTCTGTGAGTTCATACAGAGCTAGTTTCAAGACAGTCGGGGTTCTTAAGAAAAAAACCCCAACAAACCAAAAACCTATTTTATTACAAAAGTCGGTAGGGAAGTGGCACATTACATAGATGATCAGTGTTTACCTAAGTGCTAAGCAAAATGTCTTTTGCCTAGAATTTGACATATGGATGAATACTTGATTTTCTGTTTAAGAAATGCTGAATATATTTCTTTGAGGTAATATCAACTCATACTTTTCTAGATAATTATATTAGAAAAATTTGAAATAAGTGAAGGAAAAATCCAAGTAATACTTTAGCTAGGTCTGTATGTTGTTACTCAGGAGAATGATGCAACAAGATCAAAAATTTAAGTCCTTTTGGGCAACTTAGTAAGGCCCTGTCACAAGACAAAAAAGTAAAATGGGGCTGCAGCTCAGTGGTAGAATGATGTCCGCCCTATGTTCAATTCCCAGAAGTTTAAATGTCATCCAGTTAATTTGAGGTATAGAGTCTAGTCTGTTCAAGAAGTTTAGATAAATTATGAGTAAGTTTATTTATTGTAGATTTTGTAAAAAAAAATTGTTGTCTTCAAATAAAACTATTTCCTTCTCTGTAATAGAAAGTGCAGTTATTTAAAATGTTTGGGAAGTTGAGTGGAATATTCATTTAAAAATGTTTGAGTTGAGTTTTTACAAAGTCCATTTCTGATACTGAAATTAACTTCATATTTTCTTCTCTCTCTCTCTTTCTTTCTTTCGCGGGGGGGGGGGGGGGAAGGTTTCAAGGCAGGATTTCTCTGTGAAACTGGCCTTGAATTCACAGATATCTGCCATCTGCCTATCAAGTGCTGGGATTAAAGACATGCGCCACCACCGCCCAGCAACTTTTTATTTTCTTAAATTGAATCTTTAGAATAACTCTGAGACTTTGTATTTCACAACAAAATTCTGGGCAGAACACTCACAGCAGCAAGCAGCACAGAGCCCAGATGTGTGCACAGCTGGGGCTTATTTGTGTTGGTCTGGGTGTCCTGGGGTTCACACTGTGTGTTGGGATAATAGGCTGTAGCAGTGCTGCCTGTGTTATTGCCTGTTAGTAGGTAGTTGGTGGGTCTGATGTTTTAATGTCGAAGTGATTTAGCCAGGAAACAAACATCACAGAGTTGCTTAGGAAATCACTACTTTAAAATTGCAGCGAGTAGCAGCACCCTAGAGATGTGTTTGGGGCCCTAGAACCCTGCTATGAAAGAACGCCCTTCAAGAATATAGTTCCTGCTTATAGACGGGCATAGCCCTAGCAGTCGGACAGACAGCTCAGATATTATAGTCTGTGCTCTGTCACAGATACTGGTGGGTGGTGAGTCATGCTGTAACACAGTTGTTGTTATTTCATCTTCCTAGGGAAGATTTAATAACCATGAGTCCACATCTGGCTATGTCATTGTCAAGTAATTTTGAACCACAGGTGTTTCAGGAACACATGAAAACTTAGGTCTCGTCCCTATGTGACTTCCTGGAATCCTTAGACTGAAGTTTTGCATACTGCTGGGAAGTTGATTCGGTGTGTAGCTCTGTGAAATCCTTAGTATGAATGGTATCCAAACTATCTGAAAATTCCCCTGGTGCTTGAGTCAACTGTCAGGACTGCCTGCTGTGTGTTGCTTCATAGAACAATGTGAAGAAATGCTTGATTTCTCTTGAAAGTGGAGTACGCATTAGCTAGCACACAGTGGTGTAGGAGTCTCCAGTGTCACTGATCCATGGCTCTTACACTGTCCACATTTATATTCTAGGAAACCACATACTACCTGATGAGGATCTGGCTTCCTTTCACTGGAGTTTACTTGGTCCAGAGCATCCACTCGCCTCACTGAAGGTACAAATGTCACTTGGTTTTCCAGCATTTGACTGGCCACTGTGATTTTGTACATATAATACAATGCACTATGTACTTTACTGAAGAAGGGGACAAGCTGTGTGGGTAGAAGTGTCTTGTTTGTGACTCCGTCCTGCTTCCTCCTTATTCTCAACATCTGTGTGATAGGCAGACTTATGCATTCCTTCAGAATGCTCTTCAAAGTCCCAGTTAGTATAGTGCCACAGCCATGCCTATTTTAACTGCTTCTTAGTATAATGAATAATTTTTAGAATATGCTTATAAAGTACTGAATTTTTTTTTTTACACAAAGGCTTAACTTACAAGTACTGAAAATTTTTATAAAGGGTCCTGTAGATATTTTAGTACAAAACTGTAGGTTTTTTTTGTTTTTTTTTTTAAGACAGGGTTTCACCATGCATCTAACCAAGGTTGACCTGGAATTTGCTGTTTAGATCAAGATGACCTTGATCAGGCAGGAGAGATGGCTCAGAGGTTAAGAGCACTGGCTGCTCTTCCAAAGGTCCTGAGTTCAATTCCCAGCAACCACATGGTGGCTCATGGCCATCTATAATGAGATCTGATGCTCTTTTGGCATGCAGGGAAGGAATGTGGTATACATAATAAATAAATAAAATCTTTAAAAAAAATGACCTTGATCTTAAAATTATCCACACCTACCTCTACCTCCCAGTTGCTGGGTTGTACACTTTCTCAGTGGCATTGCAAGTCATTTACTATAAGGTTTTGGCTTTGAGGTCCTTAGCTTCGGTCTTAGAGACCTATTTGCTGGGTTGGCCCTGTTATTGGGGATCCTGATTCGGAAACAAAGTAACCTGGGGCAGGGGTAGGTGACTGGAGGGGTTGATCAGACTTCAACCCTGAGACTGTAAGTTCATTGGCTGTAAAAACAGAGTATGCCAGCGAGGGGACACTGTGATTGATATGTAATAATAAATAATAATAAAACAACAGAGTATGTTATTTACTTGGAGTTGCTGGATATACTTGGAATACACTATTTTTAAGAGCAGGGAAATCCTCACTGTAACCTTCTGCTTGAAGAATATTCTCTTAGTATATAATATTTTAGTCTTAGTTATGTAATTGTTAAGAACCTTTTTTGTACTTATAGTAATAACATCAGATCACTGTGCCTTGGCCTGCCAAAGAGGCTTCTGCTGGTCATCCGGCTGTGCCCACTGGTTGGTCTTAGTGGGGCAGAGTCTTCTCTTAAGTTAGCCTCAGGCTTTCAAGTGAGTGAGCTACTATTACTCTGGAGCAGAGACCCTCATCCTGCTTCCCCTGTACTGTAGGGATAGTTAGGACAACCCAGCCCTGCAAGTGTTCTGCAGAGGTGTGTGAGGCTGCAGCCATTAGCCTGACATGGGACCCTGGCCACAGGCACACACTAAAACTGATTTTTCCAAATGTGTTTTGTGGGTTTTATATTATTCTATGATTTTTGTGTCCTTACCAGTTAAAGGAATTTTAAATTTTGAGTGGGTATTTGGTTTTTTTTTTTTTTCGAGACAGGATTTCTCTATGTAATGGACCTAGCTGTGCTGGAACTAGCTCTTGTAGACCAGGCTGGCTTCGAACTCACAGAGATCTGCCTGCCTCTGTCTCCTGAGTGCTGGGATTTAAGGTGTGTGACTGCTTCCCAGCTGGATATTTTATTTTAATTTTTAGAAAGTCTTATTAATGTTGCTAGCTTTAATTAAAAAATATATAATTTCTTCTTGTTGCTGATTTTTCCGGAATCTTGAGATCCCGGAATGGTTCATTACCCCTCCCACTCCTGGTGTGTGTGTGTGTGATTTTGCTCTGTAGCATTTTGAGTGTCACTCTGAAGATGGGTGCTAACGATCTGGTGTTGGTGTCACTAACCGTGTCTGCCATGCTATACCTTGTCCTTGGAAAGGTGGCAGCAGGAGACCAGTAAGCCAGTAGCTGTGTGGACCCAGCCTCCTTACCGGAGGAGCTGCAAAATTTCAGTGCTTGGAGGCTGCTTTTGTGTCAGATGAGCACTGGAGCTAGGTTGGTGGACTAGTGGCTTTATTATTCTGGAATGTTCTCTAAAATTCAGTTGGGAATAAATTCACTAAATAGAAAAGTAGACTTAATTTACGCATTTCACTCTTTGTCCTAGCATAAGGGGACAGTTTTGTCTCCATGTATCTTCTAGGGAAGGAATTTACTGCCTTTATGTTAGTGTCAAGCTGAAGTTAGCACAATGCATCCTTTATGTTAAGTCAGTCTCTAGCTCAATAAGAGCAAAGAAAGAATACCTGAAATGTGAGCACCTTCTGGACTGTGGAGAAAATGATAGGGACTGAAAGTAAGTAAACTAAATATTCTGCCTTCTTAAAAAACCAACAAAAGCAAAACATTGCCTGATTATAGAAGAAAAAAATGGAGGCACCTAACTTGAGGTGTTTTGGCTGGACATTCTGCTCTTATTGGTTGATCTTTATGGTTTTCCTATTTCTTTTTCCATTTTTACTCTCCAGACTTTAAATAGTAGAGAAAAGTTAGACTGGGTCTTGCTGTATAGTCCTGACTGGCCTGGAACTCATCACAATCCTTCTGTCTCTGCCCTCTATCTAGGTGCTGTGATTACAGGCATCAGCCACCGCTGCTGGCCTAACTGTATGTTCTCAGTGGTTAATATGAACTCTGAGAACCTAGATTTAGCATGAAATGTAGTCTCTGCTTTTTTTTGTTGTTGTTATTTGTTTGTTTGAGACAGGGTTTCTCTATGTAGCTTTGGAGCCTGTTCTGGAACTTGCTCTGTAGACCATTTTTCTGTTTGGTTTCCTTTCTCTTGACATAATGCTTTCAGGTCTGCTGCAACTGTGGCATGTCTCAGCACCACATTCTGTCCTGGGGCTGGATGACACCCCATGTATGATTATGCCACCTTTTGTTTGCTTGTCAGACTATTGACTTTTAGGTTGTTTATGTTTTCTGGTGAATTCTGTTGTAAGCCATTGGTGGCACACACCTTTAATCCTAACACTTGGGGGGCAGACGCAGGCAGATCTCTGTGAGTTTGAGGCCAGCCTAGTCTACAGAGTGAGTTCTAGGACAGCCAGAGCTACACAGAGAAACCCTGTCTCAAAAATTAAAAACAACAAAAAACCAAAAACAAAAGATTAAAAAAATTAAATAAATTCTATTATGAAGACATTGGCACACTTTTTTATACATTTCATTTTTCCTTAGTGTTTAGGCTATGTGCTCATTCTGTGCTTGGTGCTTTGAGAGTTCATCACACCATTTCATGCTGTGCAGTGGCTGTACACTTTCTGTTCTCCCAGCAACTTGTGGAGGGTTAGATTTCTGCATGTCCTTAACGCCCAGGTTACTGCCTGTTCTTGTACTTAGTCATCACGGTGGTTAATGAGGTCTTCATTTTACTTTCAAGTTGATTTTCTCTAATGACTAATGGTGGTGCGCATCTTTTCCTGGGCTCATTGGCCATTTCCCTGTCTCCTTTGGTTGAAGTCTGCTTGGATCCTTTGCCTATTTTTAAATTGAGTTATTTATCTTCATCAAGTTAAAACAGATTTTAATATAATCAGATGTAATTCTTCTGCTGTATATATGATTTGCAAGTATTTTTTGTTTTTGATTTTTGAAACAGAATGAGCCAAGTTAGCTTCCAATTTTCCATCTTCTAGCCTCTATTCCTTCCTCTCGAAAGCTGGGATTACAGTCTATTGCTGCCTTTTTCTCCTTCCCAGTGGTGTCCTGTTAATTTGCACATCACTAACTTGGTTACATTTTGTCATTTGCCCTATTCCCACCCCCTACAGCCCTTGGTCCTCAGTGTACCTTAGTTTAGTGCAGACATCTAGGTTACACCCTTGGTCCTCTTGTATTCTACTGCAACCTCCTGTCTCTAGAGCCAGGAGCCAGATTTTGTCTTCTAGAAGTTTCCACTTAATGACTTAATTCTAAATAATTATTTCTACTACTGTCACTTTTACCTCCAGTACTGAAACAAGAACACCCAGGGAGCTCCTGGTGAAGCATGATGCACCCACTACTCCCACGTCATCCATCTTACCTTCCTCCCATGCTCTATCTCTGGAGGGTATAATGGTGCTGCTCTCAGAGAACAGGTGGATGTCATTTTGGAGACATGGTCTAAATTAAAGAAAGGGTCTGTGAGCCCATTGTCAGAATGTCCTTTTTAATCACGATTGCAGCAAGAATTTTAGTACACATTGATTTAAGAATGCATATGGAACTTTAAAGGACTGAAAATAGCAACCGTTCTCCTCACCCTTTTTTCTATTGTGTTGGAATCTAAGTCCAGGACCTCGAGCATGTAGACAAGTCCTGTACCACTGAGCTATTTCCCCAGCCCCAAATACAATTTTCAATATGAAGAACAAAGTAGGATGACTTAACCCTGTCAAATTTTAAGACTAAAGCTACCACTGTCAGTCAGGATGACCATAAAAATCAATGGAAGGAAACAATTCAGAAATAGCACATATGTATGGCCAGGTATTTTCATCAGAAGTGAAGTGAGGGTCATCTTTACAACCAATGCATATCCATATGCATTAGGGGAAAGTAGCCAGGTGGTGGTGTTGCACACCTTTAATCCCAACCAGCACTTTGGAGGCAGAGGCAGGTAGATTTCTGTGAATTTGAGGTCAGCCTTTGCTCTTGAAAGAGGCAATCAGGAAGCCGTTTTATATCCAGTGACTTCTGTTCTTGCCATCTTGAGTTATTGTACTTCAGTGTATAAAGCCACCTGAAATAACCAGTGTTTCAGATACTGTGTGAGCATGGGGAGATTAGTGCTGTGTCTGGTATTTGAGTGGCCAGCTAGTCACAAACACCTGTAGGGTTGAACCTTTGGATTATAATTTGAAGCCAGAACATGAGGATATTCTCCCCAATCCCCCAACCCACATGGTGCCCTTGCTGGCGGGGCACTCACTGTGAGCAAGGTGCCTTAAGTGTTTGTTAGCAGGAACTTGGGAGTAAAGTGGTGTGGGTTAGCCCAGGATTTCTGTCTTGGCCTCACCTCCTTGGCTGCTCTGGTGATCTCACTTGCCTTGTCCTGGGGTTGTTGAAGCACCCATGTGACACAGAGCATGCTCCTTCCATCTAGAGTGGTTCAAAGCACTTTTGCTCTTTTGCTTGTTTACTGGGAGCATGAGTGGCAGTAGTCTTTTGCCATGCACTGAGGGCTGTTAGGCTTCTAGGAGTGTGCTGATGGTCAGCATCAGTAACCCCCTCAATGACTATTATTTTCCCTGAACCAGGGTCTACGAACTGAACGGAGAGTGCTGCTCTTAGGGTGTAAACAGTGATCCACATGGAAAATTCCACTTGGTCTAGGGGGAAAAACACAATACCTTTTACCTTTTTTTTTTTTAAAGGGAAATTTAATGTAGCTTTGGTCATCTGGAAATTTGCGTAGTAATCTTAAAGTGTAAATGGATGTATTTCCATTTTATTTATTAAGGTTAAAGTTTTCTTAAATAATCCCCCTCCCCATACATACATCTAATTTTAAAAAACACAAACATTATCTCAGTGTTAGAGAGACTAGAAGTCCAAATGGATTTTGCTAGGCTGAAATCAAGGTATAACAGGCCTGTGTTTATCTGCAGTCTCCAGAGAGAATTCTCTCTGAACTTTTCTAACTTCAGCAACTGCTCACATTCCTTGGCTTTTGGCTCCCTTCTCTGTCATCAAAACCAGCAATGGCAGGTCCTGTCTTTCTCACGCCGCCTCATAGACACTGTTCTCTTGCATATAGGACCCTATCATTACTCCTTGCCCATCCACAATCCAAGACAGTATTTTTTTTTTCTTTTAAGGTGAGCCAGTTGGCAACCTTTTTTTGACACAACAGTGTATGTGCGGGTTCTGGATAGCGGGCTGGTGACAGTAGTGAGAGTCATTGTTCTTCTTGGGTGGTTTTGCTTTTCTTCTAATTTACTAATTTGCCTTCTGGTAGCAGCTGTTCTTGGATAATGAGAGTGCCCCACTCTCATTATTGGATATTAGACTATATTTTCCTTTTTTTCTCTTTTCTTCTTCTTCTCCTTTTTTTTTTTTTTTTTTTTGAGACAGGGTTTCTCTGTAGCTTTGGAGTCTGTCCTGGAACTAGCTCTTGTAAACCAGGCTGGCCTTGAACTCACAAAGATCTGCCTACCTCTGCCTCCCGAGTGCCACCACCACACGGCTTCTATTTCTCTCTTTTCAAATGTGCCCTTCAGTGGGAGGTGGTATTCTTGTCAAGCTCATAGATAAACTTGGTGGGTGTAGGCACTTGGTAACTGAGTTTATCCTTCAAGTTTCGGGGAGCCTTGAGTACAGGTTCAAAGATCACACCACGCTGCCTAACCTGTTGATACAGAAAGGAAGCTAACGGCTTCTAATGACCCTGCTCAGTTTGTGAGATGTAGGTCCTGTTCTCAGAACACTGAATGATGAAAGCCCAGCCATGCTCTTTCAGCATCACAGGGTTTGAGCAGGTGAATTGTGTTTTTTCATCTGAAAGAAAGAGCTGGCTGTAGAGCTATCCATTCTTAGAGATAGAAGTCCAGGCCAGGGTCTCACGGGTGGGAGGTAGGCAGGTCCTAGTAGGCCCAGTAGGCATACTTTTGGAATGTCTGGGCCCTACATGCAGACTTACCCATTTCTGAGGCTCGTGCCTACTGCTAACATGTGCATTTGTCCTCCCAGGTCCGAGCCCATCAGCTGGTCTTGCCACCTTGTGATGTAGTGATCAAAGCTGTAGCCGACTATGTCCGCAACATTCACGACACCTCTGACCTGGATGCCATAGCTAAAGATGTTTTCCAGCATTCTCAGGTAACAACACGAACTGGAAAAGGTTTGGGCTTTGCATGGGTTGTACCCAGGATTGTAGGCTGGAAGCATGTGCTTGGGATATGAAGCTGTAGGACTGGAGGATTAGGTTAGCCAGTATGTCTTCCATCAGCTGGGTGATTTGAGCCACTTCACCTTGCTTGTTAGGTGAACAGGTGGGGAGTTAGTGTAGGTAATGCCAGAGTCTGTGGTACTCTGTGTTCATAAGACGCATGTGCCAAAGGGTTTTTTTTGTTGGTTTATTTTTTTCTTTTCCCTTTTCGTTTTTCTCTCTCCCTCTCCCTTTCCCTCTCCCCCTCCTTCTCCCTCTCCCCCTCTCTACCTGCCTCTGCCTCCTGATGGAGGAAGGTCATTGGCTAATAAAGGAACTGCCCTGGCCCATTTTATTGGTTAGAAGATAGGTGGGAGGAGTAAACAGAACAGAACGCTGGGAGGAACAGGAAGTGAGGTCAGAGACTACACAGCTCTCCTCTCGGGAGCAGACGCCTGAGAGAGACGCCATGCCCCGCTCCCAGGATGAAGCTCTTACCCAGGATGGACTAGGCTAGAATCTCCCCGGTAAGCGCACCTTGGGGTGCTACACACAGATGATTAGAAATGGGCTAAATTAATATGTGAGAATTAGCCTAGAAGAGAATGGGCCAAGCAGTGATTAAATGAATACAGTTTCCGTGTAATTATTTCGGGCATAAGCTAGCCGAGCAGGCGGCTGGGGTGCTGGGAATGCAGCCCTGCCGCCCTTATTACTTCAGCCTCCTGAGCGCTGGGACTGAAGTCATGCATCACCATGCCTGGCTCATGCCAAAGTTTTCAAAAGATAAAGTGCATGTTGGTCATATGGTGTTATAGATTGCAGGTTAGACTTTCTGTTTGGGAAGTAAAGAATGTAGACAAGTTTGCTCAGTAGAGCAGATGAGGGTTGAGATACCCAGGCTCTTCCTGAAGAGCCTAAGCCAGGCTCTTGTTAGCCTCCCTGTCTAAGCCGCCCATCCCACCTGCTGTGAACTAGGAGGTCCTGGGGGGTGGAGAGAAGGTCAAAAACCCTTGGAAGGTCAGAGACCAAACAGAGCTGGTCAGAGAAACCAGTGCCCATCCCTGATGCCAGCTGAGAAATCTATTTTCTGACCACATTGCTTTAAATTTACATTAATTTTTTGGTAATAATTTATTGTGTTTGATCTAAGGTTTTCATGTCATTCTCTGTTCTTATCTAACCTGAAAGGTTATAAATTGTTTATGTGCTGAATTATGATAAAATTATGACCAGTGGTATAACTAAGGCTTTCCTACATCTATTTTAGTCTAGAACAGACGACAAAGTCATTCGATTTAAGAGAGCAGTTGGATATTACTCAGCAACTAGCAAGCCTATGCCATTTCACCCTCCACATTACTTAGGTAAGTAAACAAAGCCCCCGTGTGATTGCCATTAACTGTAGAAATTCTGAGATTTAATTATTCCCCAGCAAATTTCATATGTTTACTTATTTATTTTTTTGAGACAAGGTCTCTGTATGAAGACCAAGCTGGCCTTGAACACAGAGAAATCCACCTGCCTCAGCCCCTATGTGCTCAATTAAAGATACACACCACCACGTATAGCAACTTTGTTCTTTGAAAGTACTACTTTCTTCCCTTACACAGGTGTGGCCCACTTTGTTAGTAGTTCCTAAGAGGGACTGTATCAGCTCCTAAGAGAAAATTCGGGGCTATGGAGACAGCTGCAGGTCACCGCAGGGAAGTCTCCTGAGGACACAGATAGTGCAGTAGATTGACAGTAGCTCCTCTTCTGCTTTCTTCTCTTCTTTCTTCTCCCCCTCCCCCGCCCCATAGCCATTTTCTCCCCTTGCAGCAGGGTAGGTTCAGCAGAGATAAGAAGAGTCTTAAGAAGTGGCACCCCAGCCTGTTGATGTTGTTTTTTATGCCAACCGTTAGCAAAATAGGAATGTTCATTAGATATATGTGGGAATTATACTTTTAAAAAGTTTTTATGTTTGTTTGTTGTGCATGTATGGGGGTGGGCCACAGTTCAAGAGACAATTCTCTTACTGAGAGAGCTCTGGGGCACTAACTTAAGTTATCTGGTTTGTGTGGAAAGCACCGTTACCCAGAACCTAAGAACTGTTTGTGGATTCATGCATGGTGCTCTGTCAGAGTGTTTGTCAGGCATTGGAAACCTGGACCAGAGATGCTGGCCTTGGCATGACAAATGGGAGGTGGGGTTGAAGGACTAGGGGTGCCTGGCCATCTGTTCACCCCACCTCTCTCTTGGTATTCTGTTCACTCAGTTCTATACTGTACAGTTCATTTTTCTCAGAGCAGTCAGAGTAATGTTTCAGAACATGAACGATACTACTCTTAAACCCCTGCACTGGCTTCCCATCACACCTGGCCTGACTCCCATCTCTTTGCTCTGCTTACACCTGACCCTGCACAGCCTGCTCCCAGGCCTATGACACAGTAACCCCGCCTGCTGACAGCTTGCCCCTCAGGCCCATGGCACAATAACTTTTCTGTCTCGCGTGGACGAAGCCAGCTTCTGGTGGTGGCCTTTGCACCAACTACTAGGTCTGGTGTTCCTCTCCCTGACTGCCTTGGATTTGGGACAACTGGTGTATGAGACTCAAATGTGAGTGTCTGTTCTCTGGGGGCACTCAGCATTTTCTGTCAGTTGCTACAGTCCTCACACACTGTCTTCAGTGCTTGCTGGGCCCTGCCTCACATCTTCTTCCACCTGCAGAGAGCAGGAACCAGGGGAATCAGGGCCTATTCTGCATCCTCTGTGGATAAACACTTGACTGAGTGAATTAAGCCACTAAGATTTTCAGTCAAGGGAATGAAGTAATGTATTGTCTTTTGGCTTTATTCTTGGAAAAGGAGCACAGTTTATAGAATGAGACGGTATACATTGTTCTGTCAGTTAGGGTATATCTGCTGTATACTTTGCACACAGGAGATGTTTTGTAATTGGGGTGATAGAGAGCATGAAATCAAGACTAGCCTGTGTGTCTGGGTCCATCTAATACAGCCACTTGCTGGCTTTGGGCTTTGTGTTGTGTTGTAGTGGCTTCACTGCATGAACACGAAAGAGAAAGTGTATGTGAAGTGTTTGTTATAGGCAGAATGGCCTTAAGGACACCAAATGATTGACTCAGTGATGGAGTGCTGGAATGAATGGTCAGGAAGCCTGACTGCTAAGGGAGGAGGATAGGCATCGAGTACCAACATTTGGCTCCTCTCTCTATTACTTTGGTTTTTACTCCTATAACCAAATATCTGAGACTGGGCTGGCAGGGTGGATCACAGGTAAAGGGTATCCCTGTTGCCAAACCTGAATTCCATCCCCACATCTCACATGATAGAAGGAAAGAATCAATACCCATAACTTGTTCTTAGACCTCCACATGCATATTGTATCACATGTGTACAGAAAATAAGCAAATAAAATAATGTTTAAAATGTTTATTTAGTTGAGACTTCTGGAAACTTGGGCCATGGCACTGGAATCAGCTCAGCTCTGATGAGCCACAATGGTAACTCTACTGTAACAAGAGAGCATACTGTGAGACTGGAAGTGAGAGACAGACTGGGCTCCACAAAGCCCATCCAAGGGTCTTTAGGAGTTCCCGCTGTGCTCCAGCTCTTGAGGGTTCCATCCATCACCCTCAGTACCACCAAACTAAGGACCAACTGTCTATCACAGGAACCTTTTAGAAACAGCTTTCCTGACCGTAGCCCATGGGATAGTAAGCAGCAGCTACTGTCTATGCAGTTACCTGAGATTATGTGAGCAGCACGGTGCCTTAGTGTATTAAGGACAGGAAGAAAGGAGAAAGGTAGTGTGAGCCTTCCATATCTAAGTTCCTAGAATGTTTGTAAAGGAAAGGAAACTGTGTGAAACATACTGATCTTCCCCTATCATTTCTCCCCCAAATAATGCAATATAGCAACAGAGCATTTACCTTGCAGTTAGTCATTGTTGTTCTTAAGTCTTTTTATGTGAAGTACATATGAGGGTACACACAGGTTCTGTGTATGGATTGTCTGTGTACAGGTTCTTTGCAAATATACCATACATAGAAGGTACTTGGACACCCATGGATTTTGGTATCCACTGGGATAATGGAGTTACCAGAATACCCTTGGAATACTTTGGGGATACCGAGGGGTGACTGATTGTACATATGACATTGCATTGATCAAGACTGGTAACCATGTTGAAGGCATTTTATGTAAACAAGGTGAATTTTAAATTAAGTTATAATGTCTGTGAAGTGCATTCATATTTTCTTATTGAAATATCATATTTCAAATGATACTTAAGTGTTTTACGGATAGAATTGACTCAGAATTCCGTTTCATTTTCTGTATCAATCCACTCAAAGGACAGCACACTCACCTTATGAAGGACCTTTCTCTAGACCTGACCTGATAAAGGTCACTAGAGTTTCAATACTCCTATGCTGGGGGCCTAGAGAGACATCAGTATCCAAACATTCTACCAGTGAGCTAGATTCATGGGGTATTGTTGAAGGATTAAAAAAAGTATGTGTTCAGATAATGTCTTTATGCCTTCTCTTAGATTTTTAAAAGTAAGTACAGGGGATATTGAGATGGCTCAGTAAGGCACCTGCTGACATGCCTGTCCTCTTGAGTATGATTCCCCTGTTGCAAGTTGTCTGCCAACCTCCACACATGTACTGTGCTGTGTGTCAGCATACACATACTAGGGATGATGTGATTTGTGTCCCAGCACACTGATAGCTACAGCTTGTCATGAATCACCACTCTGAACACAAGCATGAAAAAGATTTAAACTGAGTTTTCAGAATTTGTGGTTTAAAGTGGCAGATGACACAAGTACTAAAGTCCTGCTAGTGACGTGAGCGCAGACTAGTGTCGGCACGGTGACACCGATCCCTCCTTACTATCTTAGCCACCAGGGCCAAGGCAACTTAGAAAAGAAAAAGTTCATTGGGGCTTACAGTTTCAGAGGGTAAGGTCATGACCATCATGGCGGGGAGTATGGCAACACACAGACTGGGCTGAGAGTTAACCCCAGAGCCACAGCAGAGAGCACTACTGGGGAATGGCGCTACTGGGGAATGGCACAGGCCTTTGAAACCTCAAAGCTTGGCCCCAGTGATATACCTCCAACAAGGTCATACCTAATCCTTCTCAAATAGTTCTACCAACTGGAGACTATGTATTCAAATCTATGAGCCTATGGAGGCCATTCTCATTCAAGCCACCAGTTAGGAAAAATAAATGAGCTCTTAGTACACTCTTGTCCAGAAGGTTAAAACTATCAAACACTGTTGAGGATGCGAAGTAACAAGATGTCTATTGCTGCTCTTGAGATGATTCAGCAGTTAAAGGCACTTCCTGCCACTCCTGACCATCTGAATCCAATTCTTGTGGCCCGTATGAATGAGGGAGAGATGACTCTCACAGACTGTCCTCTGACCTCCATGCACATGCTGTGTCATGTGTGTGCCTGGTGTCCACACACATGCACTCACACAAAATTAATGAAGATATGATAATAATAATAATAATAAAAACTTTGTTACTGGTGAGAATGTAAAATGGGATGGACACTTTATCAGACAATTTGGCAGCTTTTCATAAAGCAAAACATATTCTGACAGTATGATCCAGCAGTCATATTTGTGGATATTGCCCACACAGAAACCTGCCATGCATGCTTATACCTACTTAATTTGTACCTGTCCAAATTTGAAAGCAACCAGAATGTTCTTAGGAGAGTGATGTGGATAACTATAGCACTAGTATAGTGTAGCACTATTCAGCCACGCACAATCACAGAGGAAACTTAGGTGCACATTGCTGAGTGAAAGAAGTGACACTAAAGGTTCCATACCGTGTGATTCCAACTGTGTGGATTATACTCCCATATTTCCATAGGAAAAGACAGAATGTGCAGACAATGAAAAAGATCAGTGGTCTTGGGGTTGTGACAAGGGAGCAATGACCAGATAAAGTCTAAAGCACTTTCAGGACCCAGTAAATGTTCCCATTGAAAAGAGTGTTCAGTAATTATAAAATAATCATTGAAAGCTAATGTCAACAACAGGAGTTATATTGTTTTGTTCTTTGAATAAAAAATTCCAAAGCTCCATTTTTAACATCCCTAAAAAAGTAAGATATATAGGTTGTCTTCCTCTTTTGCTCTCTACCTTATTGCCTGGGGACAAGACTTCTCATTGAACTGGAAGCTTGCCTTTTCCATTAGGCTGTCTAGCCGACCTGTGCTGCCTGATCTTGAGGTTACAGGCATGTGGGTGCTGGGGATTTGAATCCAGGTCTTATTGTTTGCAGAGTAAGCACTCTTATCCACTGAGCCGTCTCCTAGTTCCAGAACATTTAAAAGTTTACTGCTACTATTTTGTATTTTGTTTAATGTAGCTTCTCTGAGTTAACAGACTAGCCTCTTTTAAGTTGGGCTGGGAGTAGGGACTGGACTGTAATGTCTGCCATTATCTGGAAGTGGTCTTAGTTTAACACCATTCCTTTAAGCAAGTATCTCAGTTTAATATAGAGCAAAAGCTAGGCAGCTCTGTGGGCATTGTGAGTCACTGGGGGTGGGTCATGGTCCTGTGTTTGGGGTCTCTGGGAGAAAAGTCAGTGAACACACCTCAGAGGGTGTGTGTGCTGCTTCCTGTGCATTCCTGAAGAAGTCTGTCATACTTAACACTGTTTTAAGTTATAAAAATACTCTACATTCAGTAAACATTCTTCCTGCATTCTTTTTCTCCTTTGTTGTGCATACTTTGCTAACAAAAGCCTGCCTCTAGTATGTGGTGGACAGAAGGAAATAGGAAGGCGCAGGATTGCCTCTACACTGGGCCCTATGTCCTTCTGAGACACTCTTGTCGTCGAGAAGGGGACCATGGTTTTCTTCAGCTGCTGCACTGGCGTGGAAAAGAAGAACCAATTTAGAGGGAAGCCGTGGGCCCCTGAGACAGGTCCTGAGTGATCAGATATTTTAGGAAAATGCAGACGAATTCATTCAGTCACCACAGAACCTGACATATGAGAGAGCAGTAGCTTGCTCTGTGAAGACGCGGGGTATGTTTGAAGCCATTGTCTACAATGTTTGGTTTGGTGGCGCTGAGAGATGTCTCAGCAGAGGACTTGAGTTAGATTCCCAGCACCTGTGTGAGGCAGTTTCAGGGGATCCAGTGATGATCTTCTTCTGGCCTCCACAGGTTCCTGCGCTCATATGACGGAAACACATTGTGTACACACAAATAAAAATAATAGAAATGCAATTTAAGGAGAATCTTTGGTTTTATGTTATATTGTTTTATTTGTTTGTGCTTTTTGAGGAGGTGTTAGTTGTTCCAGATAAAAGGAGCACAGCACAGTGCTCATCTCCACCTAAAGGTGGTGACTGTAGGCTGGAAGTCAGAAGTTAGGTAGCCGGGGGCAATGTTGGTGCATGTCTTTAATTCCAGCACTTGGGAGGCAAAGGCAGGTGGATCTCTGTGAGTTTGGGGCCAACCTGGTCTACAGAGCTAATTCTAAGACAGCCAAAGCTACACAGAGAATCCCTGTCTCCAAACACCCCCCCCCCCCAATAAAAATGAAAAGTTAAATAGAAAAGGTCAGCTACCAGAAATTAAACAGGCTTTCTACAGTGATTCCAGTGACAGTGTTTCAGCATTGCTCGACTTGGTAGCATTTTATTGTTCCTACTTTTAGCTGTGATTCTGAATTACCATAGAACATCTTTAACAGGTGTGGTGATTTTTACCTGACACTTGGAGAAGAACTGGTAGACTTGTTGCTTATATGCAGGTGCATGCACGTTTGGTGTGTCTGCATGTGTAAATGTGCCCTTTAAGCACACATGCTGACTGACTCTTCTTAGCTGTTTGTAGTGCATTCTCTTTGTTCAGTACAAAGGGGGAAGCTGTGCCAGGATTTCTAGTTAGTAAGATCAAAGACCTGTTGTGGCAATTCAGAGCTGAGAGTTGCAGGCTCTTGGAGAGAGAATGCTAGAGAGATAGATGGCAGCTTGTGAGGGTTCTGGATCCTCATGGAACAAGAGAAAGTATACAGAGGTCTCTGCTTTTCTTGTAGTGTTTGTGAGCTGCACCATGACTCTCAGGAGACCCTGTGCCTGCAAGATGGGAGCAGTAAAGCTAGTATTGCATTTGTAGTCCTAGTCTGACCCTGAATTACCCCTACAGTTTAGTATTGGAGCTTTGCTTTTAGGCAGGGAGAATGAGGAACTCTGGGAGTGGGGTAGGTTTCTTGTTTGGAAACTGGGTAAGAGGTGGTGGTCACGTGTGCTCCCCCTGCCCAGTGATGTTCAGAGCAGAGGCTAGGAAGCCCTCTGATCTTAAGAGAAAACTGATTTTGGGAACTCTGAACTTGGTTTGTTTCCACTTTTAAAGCAAGATGAGGAAGTCATGGCTTGTGAAGCCACATGATAAATCTGAGTTTTACAAGTTTCTAGGAAGCGGGGCATTTAAAGCGGGCAGGGCACATGGGCTCTGGGCTGACCCCAGGGATGTCTTGGAGATATGTCATTATCTTATCAGTTGTCTTATTATTTTCTTCCCATTTGACAAAACAGCCAGACCAAATCCATTTGGAATGCCTGGGATGGTGCCACCATATGTTCCCCCTCAGATGCTCAACATTCCACAGACTCCTCTGCAAGCAAAGCCCGCGGTAAGGTACCCCTGAGTCAAGTAGAGCTATGGGCCTTGGATACGAACGTCCTTAAATTCTTAGGTTGATATATAAAATAGATGCCTATTTGTCAAATTAAAAAATGACTGAAGAGGACACAACCAATTCAGGCTTGCCTCAGGTCCTTCTAGCCCTTTGCACTGACTTGTGTTCTGCACCTCAGGTCCCACAGGTGCCCAGCCCAGGGGGCGGCCCAGGCCAGGGTCCATACCCATACAGCCTCCCTGAGCCTGCCCTTGCCCTGGATACTAGCGGGAAGAACCTGACAGAGCAGAACAGCTACACCAACATTCCTCATGAGGGGAAGCACACACCGCTATATGAGCGCTCCTCGCCCATCAACCCAGCCCAGAGTGGCAGCCCCAATCACGTGGATTCGGCCTACTTTCCTGGCTCTTCTACATCATCATCATCAGACAATGATGAGGGCAGTGGCGGGGCAGCCAAGTGAGTATGCACAGTCACAGATACTCTGGTGTGTGACCTGAGGTGAGGGCTTCCTTAACTCCGTAGCTACCTGGGGTCTGTGCCAAAAGTGGTCTCCCACAGGTAGGTGCTTTTGTGCCTAGAGGAGGTCTGCCTAGTGCCAAATCTTGCTGTTTAGCCCTAGGAACCTGGGAGAGTTTAACAGTAACTCATGTATGTCACCTCTTAAATATGGGGAGTTGCTCTAAGGTACCATGGGCCCATCATGTGCACCAACTCCCCTGACAGCAACTCCCCTGGGCTCCCTGGAGAAGGGTGCCCCGAATTACTCCTTTAAACTATGCAGCTTAAGGCACCATTCTTGAAATAGCGCCATTTGCCAAAAGTGTGGACTGCTGTCTGGTTCTAATCAATTCATAAATGCATAGTTGGTTAACGTCGGATGGCAGAAGTCATCACTGTATCCTCTTTGTCCCCTAAAGTATTTTGTTGGAAGGGAGGATAGGACTAAGTGTCTTTCCTGCGAGGCCATCTCCTTACTGTGAGCACCACTTCATGAGGTAAACAACCAGGGCAGGCTACTACTGCATGGATCATTTGAGAGGTACAGTTTCCAGCATTAATGCAAGTTTTCATGGGTGTGTCTACTTGCAAAATGGAAGCAGATGTCTGCTGACCTGAATCAGTGTTTACTGAATTTACACACTTTGTTTGTAAATTTTAAATTGATATTCATTGACAGGATGTGTCAAGTCCAAATAAAGTTAAGAATTTTTTAAGTATTTGTACTTTTAACTGAATTGTTTACCAGGATGATAGATCATAAGATCTTTTGAACCAGAATTTTTGGGTTGCCACCCCAGAAATCTGCATTTCAAACAAGTATGCTGTAATTCTTATCAAACCTGAAGGCAGCTGGCAGGTGCTCTTAGAAATTTTGTCTAGAATTCTGGAACATTTCACTGGGTCAGTAAGAGCAAGGCATCTGTACAGGCATCATTTGTTGTCGATTGCGAAACACAGAAGGCAAAAGAAGAAAGCTTTTGACTCTGAGCCTCGCAATGGCAGAGTTACAGAAACCAAGTCCAGGTAGTCACTTGGACAGGGTAGATGATGACTAGCGGATGTGGAGGACGGGCACTGAGAAGAGTGCTGCTGTCCGGTTGGGAGGAGACTGTCTTCAGCTCTTTGCTGTTGTGAAGACTCTGGCTGGCTGCTCCCGGGTTCTTAGAACTCTCTCATGAAGTTCCTGTCATCTTTCCCCAGAAATTACTATTTCCTGGGCATCTTGTTCTTGCAGAGGGATGTGAACTGCTCATTCCGGCAGTTCTTGTTCTGCCATTGTTGTAGAGAAAGTGTCCTTTAGGAAGTTTGTTACATACACAGACTCATGTCAAGGTTGGACCTGAGTTGTGTGACTCAGGAATTTAATTCCTTGAGTTGGTTTGCCTCATTGAAGACACTAAATATGAAACTGTGTTAGAAATGTGAGGACAGTGGCAGAGGACGGAGGATGCCTGCCTGTTCCTGAAGCCCTGGACTCCACGCCCTGCTTTGTGGAAGATGCTGTGATACAGTGCAGGTTTATGAATGTGGTGGTGGGGGTCACAGTCCTCAGGGAGGATTGTAGACTGTTGAGTAAGTTGCATGTAAAGTGTGCTATGTGCAGCTCAAGTCTGCAAATGAAAACAGAGCCTTGCGCTCTTAGTTGCTTGGCACCCTGGTCAGTAATGTCATTGTCCCAACTATTTAGGAGACTGAAGCAATATGGTCTTGTGAGCCTAAGTGCTCAGGCAGCCTGTGTAGCATAATGAGACTTTGTACCCAAACATAAAAGCAATACCAGGTGCAGTATTTTACACCTATAATTCCAGCACTTGGAAATCTGAGGCTGGAGATTGCTATGGGTTTGAGGCCAGCCTGGATTACATAGTGATTCAAGCCAATCTGGGCTATATAGAGTGAGATCCTATTTCCAAAAGCTCAAGCAAAACAGAAACAAAATTATTAGTAGCAATAATAAATAAGTCAGGATTTTACCTTTCATTTGGGCTTGACCAACACTATGCTTTTAGGAGAGTCTTGAGGGAAAGGAAGTTATCTGTTCGTTTGCCCAGGAAATGCTTGAGCACTTCTTGGAAATGGTTGAGGAAGTATGCTCTGATGGTATTCTGTGCTGAAGGACAGTCTGCAAATGGCAAGTAGGGTCCCACAGGATGACCATGTGAGGAAATCTAGAGAGCAGAGGACAGATCAAGTGCCACTCTATAGGTGAGCTTCTAGAGGACTGGGGTTCCCAGCACTCATATCAGGTGTTTCACAACCACCTCTAACTCTAGAGCCAGGGGATCCGACGCTTTCTTCTGGCCTCCATGGGTATCCACACACTTGTGGTGTACACACAGTAGACACACACACACAATAGTAAAATGTCTTAAATGGCAAAAGATAAGACACTTATGAATTGGCAGTAACACTAATATCAGGAAATGTGTAAAAGGAAGGTTCTTTTCCCCGAGGGGGTGAAAATGTAGCTTACAACCTTTAAACTATCAAATATTTGTTTTTAAAGATAAATCAAAAGAGTAGAATACAGGTGGGACCACTCCTGGCAGATCTTTGCCCTTGTTTTTGCCCATACTCTGACAAGAGCTGCTTGGTTATGTGCATGAAGCCAAGTGTGGACTACTGTCAGCGGGGACTGTGCTGCAGAGATGTCCTAAAGAACTGCATTACCCATGAGGCCACGGGGTGCAGATCATTCTAGCTGACTTCTGGGTAGATAGGCAGGCCGTGCTGCCAGGTTTGTTGACTGCCTGAACTGAGCAGTCCCCATGCTTCACTCCTTCTTTGGCTTTTATTTGTTTAAGGCTTGCCTAGCGTTTTGGTTTCTCCAGTTGACTGAATGGTAAGGTGGCGCTGCCTCACTTCTCCTTGGAGTCTTCTGTGATGTGTGTGGCCACTTCCCACCCAGCTCAGCCACCAGGAGAGGTGGGCTGCATGGGCATGCCGATGAGAAGTTTTAATTGGTGATTTCTGCACAGACTTGTTCTTTTCTCATGCATTGTTTGTGGAGGAGAACAGGCCTGTCTATGCCTAGGGCAGCAACTGAACCAGCCAGTTGCCTAGGCCCAGGACAGGTAGTTGAAAAAAAAAAAAAACCTAAAAGAAATGTTCTACTTTCTAACTAAGTTATTCCCCCACCATCAGAATAGCAACAGAGCATACTTTGTGCTCTCTTTTTTTGTTTAATTTGCAATTTTTTTTAGGTTGATACTGTTTTTCTTCCTTTCCTGGCTTCTGTTGAACCTTTGTAGTTAGTTTTGGACTAAGAATTACAGTTGGGTCTGTATTGGAGGTGTTTATTTTTTATTGCTTTCAGAGGTTTATTTGGGCTTGTAAGATTTAAATCAAAGGAGACAAATAACTTGGATGTTTTAAATTATTCATTATGCATTTTTCTAATTATCACCTTTAGTAGACAGAATTATGTAGAGTTAAAAGTTTAGAAAATACAAAGAATCCTGCACAATTCCCAATCTGGATGGTAACCAGCCAAAGCTTATGAATGCATAACACCTTATTTCTCTGCATTTACCATATACTGTATTTTATAATAATGAGGGACAGCTTGTCTTTTTTCTTTTCTTTATACTTTTCCTATCCTTTTCTTGATATTATTATTTAAGCATATTTGTGCATGTAAGTATAATGTATGAATACTTTATATTTAATAAATAATGTGCACTTGATAAGTATTGCTAACTTTTTACTGATGTTTTTAAGTGTGCATATGAAATTTCTTATTCAGAGAAGATGAACATTTCAGTTTTGTGACTTTGTACAGACTTGTTTTGTTTTCATGAACATGGTTGTATGTCTTCCATGGAGAGAAGAGTCCAGTGTAATAGGATGTGCAATATGTATTGTTGATTTTGAGTTACAGTATCCTAGTAATATGGTAGTATTTCTTGCATAAGCTCTCCTCTACCCATTCTAATAGCACCCAATTCCCAGAGGATACATTCTAATAGCACCCAATTCCCAGAGGATCACATCTAACCTGTGAAAAATGAGCTCAAGAAGATGAGTGCCAATGTCCAAAGGCCTGCAGGGCTGCTTTTTGCCCTTGCAGAATCTGGTTTGGCATTTTTAGCTATGGTTATGTAGTTTTCTTCTTGCCAAACGCCAGCACACTCAAATGTGGATGAGGTGTGTGTTGCTGAGTTGTTTATGAATTATATAAACTAAGATGTCTGGAATAAATGGCAACTGTCACATTGTTCAAAAATTAACTTTTGGAGTAATATAAAACTAAAACAATAATTTAGTTTTTAATGAATTACTAAAAGGTTTTGTTTACCTTCTTGATATAGTATTTGAGGAAGTAGATACCTTAAATTTATTATTCATCCATCCGTCTGTCCGTCCGTCCACCCACCCACCCATCCATCTTTTGGTGGCTAACAAAGAGAATTCATGTTTCCCTACTCTGGGGTTCAAGGACATTGTGGACAGGGTTGAGAGAATGGCTTGCTGTGTGCACCTGATAAGCTTTCTTCCAATGGTTGGGCTAATGTGCCAGAATTTGCATTTATATTTTGATTCTTTTAACACATTTCTGAGGTCTTTCCATTGAAGCAATTCAGAATTTTATGTTTTGGGAAAATAACTTTAATCTTTATTTCTACAACAAGAGAATCTATGTTCTAGCTGTCTGCTAACTGTTTCATATTAATCTAATCACAATAGAGAGCTCACAGACACTGGTGTCTTGGAAATGTGAGCCATGTCCTACCATCACACTGCTTATTTTCTGAAGGAAGACCTTGTGTGGAATAGGATTGTGTATGTCTAGAATACACTGCTACCTTCACCAGGCGCTTGTGATCTAAGTATCCCAGTACTGTGCTGCCTACCAGCTCTCTGCTAGCCTACAAAGCTTACCCTGCCTTACTGGCCTTTCCCTCTGCAACTGTCTCCACAGAGTCAGGTGGAAGTGACTGCTTGCTTGCTGTGGTTTGCATGTATATTGAGCTGCATCTGCAGATGACTGTCCTGTCACAGTATGTGACGCAGTCTGGAATAATAGGTCTGGGTCTGAGTCCAGTGCCTTTTTCTTGGGGGCTGAGGGAAGATTTCCTTCTCTGAGCCTGAATTTGATCATCAAAGATTTATTCCATGGGAGTATAGATGAGATTCAGTGATAGCTAATACTGGTTGGTGAGACATCTGGTTCTAAAAATAAGTTTAAGGTGTTACCAGGTGTGTCAAATGAGTTACAGAATGCTGAACTACATCTGTTCTTCAAAGCAAAGTGTTTATTCTTATTCTGGCCATATACCTTGTTTTCTTACATTGTAAAGTAATGGATAGCCTCTTGATGTGGATTTGGTGTTACTGTATTTTCAACTTGATGGTATGTGTATGACCAGACAGGCACATGTAGGTTCTCTGGGATGTTAGGTAGTATAGAACTCTACCTCAACTGCAGAGCCGTCAGAGAAGTGAGTCCCCTTCAGCTTTCCTTCCTACTGTTGCCACTCAGTTTTGGGGTAACCTCAGGCACCCCAGGAACACTGCATACACACTTGTGGGTTCATTGAGCATTCCAGGTAATTCTGCCTAAGAGCAGATTCAGAACTTGCTGTTTTTTGTCACATAAGAAATAAGGTCTGTTCATTGACTGTATACTGAGTGATTGATATATCATTCCCTGTGCCTCCTATGCCACCTGTGTCACATCTCTGCATTCTCAGCGGCTCATTTACTGATGCCTAGCTGGACAATATGCACTCAACAAGTAACTGGCGAGGACCTGTGACAGAACCCTCCTCTGTTTCTCCATGGTTTTCAGTGATGTGCCCTTCACTTCCTAGAGGTGGTTGTGTTCATTTCGCCTTTTGGTCATCACTGTGTGTTTAGTCGTGACTGAGTTTTTATACACAGTGGTGATATTGTACAAAACAATGGTTTTTCTGACCCTGGGAACCTAGATATAATGGAAGTCCTTTCCTTTTTTTTTTTTTTTTTTTTTTGTTGACTACAGTCTGGCTAGAAGAACCTGCCATGTAGTGAGTGGGATCAAGGAAACTCTGGGGTGTCACCATGTGGAACAACACTCTTGATGTATGATGGATGGGACAGTCTTTAGAACACTTTCCTTACCTCTTTTGGAAAAAACTAAAATTATATTGATTAGTGGGTAGAAGAATTAATGAATTTAGTCTCTCCATTTGCCATATGGATCAGTTGGAAAGGCGAGCAAGTATCCTGAAATGGCATGTACTGTAGTCATTAAAGAGGTAATCAGGCATAGAGGGCTGCCAATGAAGGATGGATGTTGGACCATGCATCCAGAGCAGCCCAAGTGAACAAAGGATTCATGAAGTAATGCTTATTTACCCAGACCACTCATCTCATCTGCTGCATTTCAGATTTTAAAGATACTGTCTAAACTCAGTAAAGTGTTTTCGGAGGCTGCAGACAGCTCATGAGTCACCTGCAGTTTATCAAGTGCTGCTTGAAATAGGTCCTTTTCTTTTCCATACCCTGTTTTTCTGCTTTGCCAAGCTGTTTTCCAAATGGGAATCTGTCCTTGTTCTCTGAACTTGAGTTCAACTATCTCCTCTGCCTACACCCCGCTTTCCTTCCCTGCCTCACAAAGGTGGGATAAGAGTGTTCTTACCTTACACTTAGAAATTATTCCAGAGACCATTGAACTTCTTCCTGCCTAAGAGGTGTTGCTGGAAGTGTGGGATGCTTGATTTCCTCTCCTGATGACTGTCAAGGTGCCTTGGGGCCACAACCTGCCTGTGTCTCAGCACTCTTCTTGTGAGCACACCTTTGAACTTCTTGCTCATGGCTTAGTGCCTGATATCCTCTTTTCCCCTTGAAGCAGGAGGAAATAATCTTGAAATAGAACTATGGGGAAAATATAAGGCCTGAAAAGTTATTGCTATCGCTATTGAGTCAACAGACTTAGATCAAACCCTTCTTTTCATTGTGAGGTGGTATAGACCATAGTATTCACTGATTCTGTTCTTTTCTGTTTAGCCACATCGGCGGGAACAAGATTACCTGGGAGAAGACAGGAAGCCATGCCGAGCCACTGACACGAGGAGACCCAGGAGACCAAGTGAAGGTATAGAGCCCACACCTTCTGTTGCTTAGTTTCTGATTGCACATGTGCACTGGTCCCCAAGTTAAAGGAAAATCCTTTTTGAAGTGTGTGGTGAGCCACATGTTTTCCAGAGGGCTCAGGAAGGGAAGGAATTGTTTAAACTGCCCCAGTCTGCTTGCTTGGGAAGCATGGCACCTAGACCACCCCTTCCTCTCCAGGACATGGTACCTGAGCCTTCCTGTGTCTCTTTTTAAGGGACTGTGTGAAGACTGAGAAAGCACCTGGAGTGTGTTTGTTAAAAGTAGAGAAGTAGCTGGGTGTGGTGGAGCTGTCTTTAATCCCAGCCCTGGGGAGGCAGAGGTAGGTGGATCTGTGAGTTCCAGGCCAGCCAGGGTTAGACAGTGAAACATTGTCTCAAAAAAGTAGGAGTAAACTGAATTCTATTTTTCCCATACCTACTTTTGTTTGCTAGTAGTGACCTCTGGGAATACTTTTTGATTTGCAAGATTATGTCTGCCACCTGTGGTTCCTGAGGAAGAGCAAAACTCCTGCTTCAAAAGGGTTAGGCAAGATTATCTGGGTACCAGAAATTCCTTTAAAACGCTGAGTCAACTAATAATGGTGAATTAGTTAGAAATAAGGAGCAGAAATACTTCATGAGGAGGTATTGTTCATGAAAGAGTCTAGCAAAATACTCTGTATCATGTATTCCTACAGAAGAGGGAAAGCATAGAAAGCCCATATGGATTTTTACTGGTTCTTCTGAGACCAAATCTGGCACTTATGTATTAAAGGGTAAAATTAGCACTCAATTACATATCCTTGTAATTAAGACATTTATTACAAAACAGAAAAACATACATTTTTTAAAAATATTTATTTATTTATTATGTATACAATATTCTGTCTGTATGCCTGAAAGCCAGAAGAGGGTGCCAGACCTCTTTACAGATGGTTGTGAGCCACCATGTGGTTGCTGGGAATTGAACTCAGGACCTTTGGAAGAGCAGGCAATGCTCTTAACCACTGAGCCATCTCTCCAGCCCCATACATGTTTTAAGGTGACACCAAATCAAGCAATAAGCAGTTCTTATTTCCAGCATTCTGTTCAAGGAAAAAAAAAAGTTTATTGTACAAATAATAATTACTCTTGGGCAGTTTTTCAGACAATTCAGAGTATGCCAGGGTACCTGCCTCTGTCTCTCTTCTCCCTGGCACCCTGCCTGGCACTGGTACCATCCTAAGTTAACCCATCGTGGTTCGGCTTTACGGCCCGTGCCCGCAGTGTGTAAACGTTGTTAACAGAATGAGCACTTTCCACCTAGGACTACATTATCATTTGTGGCCTTTATAGGTCTGAGTCATTGTTTTTTTTTTTTTTTTTTTTTTTTTTTGGGATTACATTGGTTTAGAGAGAGGATTTGTGGTGTCCTGCGTTGTTGCTGTTAATATTCTATTTTACTTTTGCCTCCATATAATTACATAGGAGCTTTTTTCATGACTAGAGAAAATTTTAGATGGAAATTTTGCCTTGTCAGACCTGGTATGAATTCAGTTTTTTGAGTTACTGATTATAGAACAGTGGTCAAATGCATAGTCTCTCTGAGTGCTGGTTGCCTAGTGAGTAAAATATTAGCAAGATCTTAAGGACAACAGAAGCACAGAGAGCCAGAAACACATAGTGATGATCAGAGAGCTGGAAACTCCGTGCAGGGAGCCAGGGTCGGGAGAGCTGTGGCTGCTTGCTGAGATGAGTATTCCAGTCCCCACACTACAGGAGGCAATGTGTGCTGGCCTCCTTGGCACAGTGTGTGTTGGTGGCATTTTTCTGCATAAGGCAGTCTGAAGAGAGAAAGATGAGTGTGTTTCCTGGCCAACCTGCCTTTCAGTTGGCACTGGCTCTGACCACTCCAGGCAGGGGTCATCTCTGTGCTCTCTGTGGATTTTAGGTGGACAAGGGCCTTGTATATTTGAGGTAATGAGAACGGGACATGAACTCTTTCCTCTACTTCTGCCCTTTGCTCTGTAGGCAGAAGGTTCATCCACTGCCTCTTCGGGAAGCCAGCTAGCTGAAGTCAAAGGGAGCCATATGGGCACTGTCCAGCCAATCCCGTGCCTCCTGTCGATGCCCACCCGGAACCACATGGACATTACCACACCTCCTTTGCCCCCCGTTGCACCTGAGGTGCTGAGAGTGGCTGAGCACAGGCACAAGAAGGGACTGATGTACCCCTACATCTTCCATGTCCTGACGAAGGTATTATCCATGGGCCTTGGAGTAGCTTCAAGTATTGCATAACCTTTTTAACTTTTGTAAACCTTTTTATTGTTTTTCTAAAGTAGTTTCTGTTTCTAAATTTTCTAAAAGATGAAAATTTGTACCTCTAAATGCAATTTAAAAGCAAGTTACTTTCCTCTTCAATTTAATACAAGTTTTTTTTGAAACTAGTGAAATAATGAAACATTATGTTGTTTTGTGGCTCATAATTTTTTTTCTTAGTAAAAGTAAAGAATTTTTTACACCATATTTATGTTGTAATATCACGTTAATCATAATGTCATAAGTGATATCTCACTTCTTTATTATTTGTCCTTAGGCAATAACAGCTCTCCTTTTGAATGGCTTATTGTAATTAATGCATTTGACTTTGTTCTTCTCCTTCACTGACTGCAGTTTTAATGATAGCACCCAAATGCAATACAGGATTTTGTTAAAATGTACATATTTAGAAATCATTTTTATAGTGTCATAATTTACCTTATTAGTGCCTTACCAAATGTGTAGCAAAATATATGCATATAGTTTGCATTGTTTTTTAATCTTATGTCTCAGTGTATCTCTGTGTACCTAAATTTTCTCAGTGATTTATGGTCTTCGTGTTGGCAAAAGTCACTTCAGTGACAAATTTGTCATAAAGAATTGGTTTATTATTATCACATTATCAACATGTTTTCTTCATTACATGGGCCCTGCCCCCTCACCCCCACCCCCTTCCTCTATTTTCTGCAGTCCGTTTGTGGCTTGTTTTAAAATGGAGTCCGTAAATGCAAAAGACTCCTTCTTATTTCACAGTTCGCATGAGGTGGACTGTTGACCACCTAACTCATCCAAACACAGAGAACATTTAGCTAATGCTATTAACTCTTAATTCATTTACTTTTTAGTTGTCACTGCCTCCAAGTCTCGTCTTACTGTTTAATATGCGTGCATGAATAGCAGTGGTCAGATTGTGCTCTTAAGACAAACATTTTAGAGAACCACCCAAAATTATGAAAATGCAAGTTTTGTTATGGTATAGTTAAGTGTCCAAAATTTTAAAAGACGTCTTTCAAAGGAATATGTATAGAGATGACGCTCTTTCCTTGTGAGACTGTTTGAGATGTAAGAGGCACCGGGCCACCGTCTGCATCTGTGCTGCCAGCCTTGATGCTTGGGCAGTTGGGTAGGTCCATGGAAGAGTGCAGATGGTACTTATAGCTTTTTTCTGTTCTTACAAACTTCTGGGGAAGATTGACAGAGTGTCCAGGGTTGGGAACAGTAAACTCAACTGTCTTTTCTTAATTTAAAAATGCTACTTTGGATATTTCAATATAGGGGACAGTTTAGACTAAAATGCATACTATTTCTTGTGAGCTGAATAGCCATGGTATGCAATTGTCAAGGCTGAGACATTTGCAGTCATGTGATGCTTCGTAGTAATGTTGATAATCGCTACAAGAGGAACCTTCCTTAAATGAATATAGTAGAGTATGTTTAACCCCTGGGTAGCAAAGAGGAAGTGCTGAGGATAAGGGCAAAAGTGATTTTGAAATTAAATTTGTGTGAAAGAGTAGATATACAAGATCGTTATTAAGAGAACTTACAAGTCATGTTTAATAGGCATTGAAGGTCATGTGTGTGTTTTGTTACAAATAAACATAAATAAAATCCCTTGAATATTTTGATGTATTGGGATGCCATGCAATAGAAGTTTGGTAACAGCCTTAGCTGCTGCACACGACAGTTGTTTGTCTCTTGGTGGCATGTTCTTGAGTCAGATGTAGGTCTTGCCATGTTGGGACCTGAGCTGGGGATGGAATGCTTTCATTTTCTGTCCTATCAGCTGTCTGTGGCCTCGACCATGGTGAAGCAATTGGTAAGCACTTACTGCACTGGGAAGGAACCGAGGACATGTTTAAAAAAGAGTTCTCTTAGGGAGATCATTTTTAACATGTGGTAACATTTTATGGAAAAGCTTGGTAAAATATGACTTTCATTTCAGAATACTGCATTCCTTGGATTGTGTTCAGGTCATTGAAAATTACAAATTTTATTACATCTGACCATCTTGATCCATGAATAAAAGTTGTAGATTCTTCATGCTTTCTTCTGTATTTGTTGTCTGGCGTTGTCTGTGTAGAATGTTTAAAAGACTTTGGCTCATCTATGTGGTTTTGGTTTGTTCTTGGTTTTTGGGTTAAAGATAAAGTAATATAGGATTAATTTAGAGTCTCTGGACATACATTTGGACCACAGACTGCCAGTGAATTCTCCTAAACATCTCACTGTAGGCAAGTTGTAAAGCCATTGACTTGGAATAGAATAGCTATGTCATTAATGGAGATGATGCAGTATATTGCTGTGAGTTTCTTGTAAATTCAACATGAAAAATGTGCAATATTATTCTGCTTTCTTCCATGCAAAGGGTGAAATCAAAATTGCTGTTTCTATTGAAGATGAAGCCAACAAAGACCTGCCTCCGGCCGCCCTGCTCTATAGGCCAGTTCGTCAGTATGTTTACGGAGTCCTGTTTAGTTTGGCAGAAAGCAGAAAGAAAACTGAGAGACTTGCTTTTAGAAAGAACAGACTTCCACCAGAATGTATGTACTGTAACAATCCATTGTTTGTTTCCCTCGGTACCTCGTAATCTCTTGTGCATTTTCTAAAGCCTTAGAAGAATCATGGCTGAGTTGCCTGACACCCTCCTTGTGTAGGAGGTGGGCTGTTCTTGGGGCGGTAGGCCAGGGTAGAACCCTCAGAACAGTAGGAGAAGCCATACTTGGTACTGTTTTAGTGATTATGTTTATTTGGTAAAAGAATAAAACAGCAGGTTTCCGTGTTAAACTTGAAATTTCTCTGAAAACATCTTGAATGGCCATCAATCTCTGTAATTAGCGTGTTTTATACCCAAGATGCATATGTGTCTGGTCTGTGCTCTTGAGGCACAGATCCGTGCTCTCCAGCCCTTCAGAATTATGGAAAGCAGGTCTCATAAGGCTCTACCACTGTAGTGGACTTCTCAGGACTACCACGGTTTACCTGGGTATGACTGCTTGAGCTCATCAACTTAAATGAGGAGAGGGGCACTGGAAAGGACTGTTAGGAATGCTGGTCAAAGTCCAAGTCCAAAGCTTTGTCCTTTGTGAGGCCTGGCTCATGTTTTGGGGAAAGCCACCTTTTCTTTCCAACATTTTTATTTGCTAATTTAAGAATGCAAAACCCACTGTATGGGCTGGGTAGAGGTAGCGCACTCCTTTAATCCCAGCACTTGGGGGACAGAGACAGGCGGATCTCTAAGTTCAAGGACATCCTGGTCTACAAAGTGGGTTCCAGGATAGCCAGGGCTACACCGAGAAACCCTGTTTTGGGAAAACAAAAACAAAAAACAGTAAAACAAGATTCACTATGTGCTAGGAAGTACAGAATGATCTTTAAAACATGAAGTCTAAAATCAGAATGTTGTGAATTCATAAATTCCTGGACTATTCTCTCAAGCAAGGATCTTTGGTTGTAACTCTGACTGTGGTGAGCAAATGTTAGCCTCACTAGGTGGTGATGTATAGCTGTCACTTCCTGACTAACTAGTTCTGAGCATGGGAACTTTAAGCTCAATCTACAGAATCTGGCCTAAGTTCACAGGCTGCCCTCCTGCCTCAGCCTCCTGAGGTCTGGGATGATAGGTTATGCACCAAAACACCTGATTTAAATTCAGTAGATTCTTAAATTTTTCTTTTGTTGTTCTTGTGCCAAAGTTATGATCAGTAATATTTTTAAAGTGCTTTCTTAAACCTTTCTTGTAGCTGGCGGATGTGATGCCAGCCCTTCTACTCTCTACCCTTATGTGCCAAAAGGCTAGGGTCTGTGTGCAGCCCTTTGTCATCAGCTCCAAAGGTCTGGATTGCTTTCTCAGTAGATGTTCTTTTGTTTATTTGCTTATGTTTTTAAAAACAAGGCTACTCTTTGAAGAGTTTCCAGTAATCATTATGCCATCCCAGAAAACTGGTGTAACTGACTTCTTCCCCTTACTGTCATGTGTGCTGCCATGCCAGAGGCACTCAGGGAGAAATGTTGACCTCTTATGCCCTGCTGCATGTCTGCAGGCAGCAAGGACAAGTTTTTGCAGAGCTGATGTGCAAAGTACATGAGAATGGGGGTGTTAGTGCCACACAAGCCTTTTCCTTAGAGATGCCTATCTATCTGCCTCTAACCTTGCTCCAAGCAGTCTTGGAAACCCCATGGCATGAGCCATCAAGGAAAAAAAGATTGGGTAAGAAAATATGAAGTGACTCATGCAGGTACCTCAGATGTGCAGGCTGCTGGCCTATTTGAGAGAGAAAGGAACATGGGAGAATGTACACGGATGGAGGTGGCAAACTATTCCTAATATCTTCTCTTCAGACACAACTAAGATGGCAGAAAGGCCCTGACTTAGGACATGACTGAGGCTGCCTTTTCCCTTCTTCCTTTACGAAGATGGAAAATTAAATACTTTGACGTTTTTCCCTACTAGGAAGGATCTCTAGAGAGTAGAGACGGAAGTGTAAATGTGGAGCCAGTGTTCATGGAACGGATAGGAGGAGCTGGGAATGGCAAGGTGTCTGGGCTTGGTTTGGGAAAAGGAACCAAGAACCAGTTTGCCAAAGAGTAGGCCCAGCCAGGTAGGCCTTGGAGCGAAGGGCCTTTCTCACACAGCAGTGAGACAGCCTCTTGTCAGCTGTGCCCCTGTCCTTAGGTGGCAGGTGTTTGAGATCAGTTGCATAAGCATGTTTCATTGCTGCTGAGTGTGTGACTTCTGCAGAAGTGTCTGACAGGTGAATGATTGCCGTGTGGTAGTGGTGCGTGTGTCTTTAATTCCAGCAAAGGCAGAGGTACACAGGGCTACACAGAGAAACCTCGTCTTAAAAAAAAAAAGAGAGAATGAATGAATGATACCAATGCATGGTTAAGATTTATTGAGGTGAATATACGAGTCTTTTAGTCTATTAGGAAATTAAAATCCCTGGGTAAGAGAGCGTATAATTACTGAGGTTCTTTGAAGGCTCAGTAGTGGGGCACCCCCTCCTCATGTTTGTGCTCTTTGTTTTTAACCTTTGTGTAGGAGTAAGAGGGTCGGTCCTTCAAGGTTTGGGGTCAGTGCTGCTGCTGTGTAGAAAGTTATGATGTGGGATAGCTGTGTGTATCCTACCAAGTCAGATGAGGCCTGCGTATGGTAAAGAAAGGGTCTCTGCAATTAGCTAATGAAACCTCTAGAATTTCAGATGTTTGGAGAAATGTATTATTTCTGTGCAAACATAAATAGACTTTCTGAGTGGAAATGATAGTTACTTTGATCTTTAGGGTTTAATATTGAAGGATTTTTTTAGTATTATAAATATGAGGTGAGTTTTTTATGAGCCACCAGTTTGGAATCTAGACTTCTATGGGGAACTCATAAAATGGAAAAGATTTCATATTTTCATCTGTCAGTTAATTCACAGGAGAAGAGAGGGGAAGAGGGTAGGTGGACAAATCTTATTTTTAAAGATTTATTTATTTTTATGTTCATTGGTGCTTTGCCTACGATATATGGCTGTGTGAGGAGGCCAGCTCTCCTGGAATTGGAGTTATAGACAGCCATAAGCTGCCATGTGGTTGCTGGGAATTGAACCAGGATTCTCTCTGGAAGAGCAGCCAGTGCTCCTAACTGCTGAGCCATCTCTCCAGCCTCTCCCCAAAAGCTCTAATTGCATTTTTTTTTTAAAAAACAAGTCTTTAAAAAAATATTTTTATAGGCCCAGTGTGGTGACACCTATCTATAATCCTAGCACTTGGGCAGAAGTAGGAAGAGTCCTCAAGTATGCAGCCAACCTGGCCTATCTAAGTTTTAGACCAACTAGTAGTATATAGTGAAGCCCTTTCTCTAAAACCCAAAGTAAAAGAAAACACTGTCTATGGCAGCAATTCCTTCCCACCAAAGAGTAGTCTAATTGGATTCCCAGGCCTCAACAGAGACATTTTTGTCCTTATCACCTGAACACTTTGAGTCTGAATCTTCTTGTTCAAACTGCATGAGAACTTAGTGTGTGCCTGGCTGGCACAGTCTCCCACTGTGCTTGGAAGTGTCTCTTTTACAGCCTGTCTGTTAAGTTTCACTCAACTGAGTACCGACTCTGCCCTGAGCATCAGCTGGGACTTCATTATCTGTAATAGCTAATTGCTGGCTGTATATTTTAGTGTCTGGTGACTGCTGCCACTTCCCAGGGCTCTGAAGGAGCCAGGACAGTAAGGCATTGTGCTGTCAGGAAGCACCTAGCAAGGCTACTCAGGAGTGCTTATTTGCTTATGTAGTGAAACCATGACTGCGTTTCAGTCTTGTTGGCATGACACTCTAACTTGTTTCCACTCATGAATGACCTGTGGGGTACATGATATTACTGATAAGTGGAAGGAGAGCCATATCACAGAAAGTGTCCCATAAGAGCAAGTCCTTGTAGCATGGTTCTTTCCATGGTACGACCCTTGTGGGTGGACTCCAGCTGGTGCAATGTACCCTCAGGAATGTACAGGGATAAATTCCTGTCAGTGGTCACCATGACAATAAAAATTTGCAAATGGCCTTAGTAGCAGAGAGAACTATCCAAAGTATATAAATAAATCCTATGCCTTATTTAAAACGTTCTCATTAGATTTAGAACTATACCCATATACCTATTTATAAATATAGTCCCGTGATTAAGGCATGCAGACATGTTCATAATTTATTCTTAGTCTTTGAGTGTTTTGCTTAAGGTTCACTTACCTAAAATTAACTTAAACTGGGATAATCAGTCACTTTATACATCTCAGCCTTGACTTGAGTGTGACTGAGTGGAAGAACACTTGCCTAGCATGTGTGAGGCCCTGAGTTTAATCCTAGCACTGCAAAAAATGAAGATGAAAGAAGAAAAAAATCACACCAGCCTTTTAAAAGTCATTGCTTTGTCCTGTTAGTTTCTTCCTGTTTGTTTCCATTTATGCCTCAACTCTGTAATGTAGCTTTTAAGAAATTGACCAGAAAGCAAGCCAGTGAAATGTTCACAGGTAAGGAAGCTTGAAGTCTGATTCCTGGAGTCCACACAGTGGAAGGAGAGAATTGATGCCTGAGAGTTGTTCTCTGACCATTACGTGTTTGGATGAATGGGATGGACAGATAGATGGGGACGGACGGGGACACACACACACACAATTGTCTCCTGAAGGTTTGCTCTCTGACCATTACTTGTTTGGATGGGGACACACACAACACACTTTTTAAAATTTAAAAACAAAAAGAGAAATTCTCCAGGGAGGTCTGGGGTTGTAACCCAAAAGTGGTGCATTCATCGAGTTTGGGGTGACTTAGTTCATTCTTTAACAAACTTAAGAACCTTTGCTGATTGCAAGTTTTTCAATGAGCTTCTGTTCCCTGTTGGTGGAAGAAGTTAAAGAAAGTGTTCTTTTATGTAGACAGTAACCCGTGTGTGTGTGTGTGTGTGTGTGTGTGTCCTCCGCACTGAGGATAGACACAGTGCCCCTGTGGAGCCTGTTTCTGTTGCCTAAGTAGCAGCAGGAACTGAGTCATAAAGTGGGGCTTCCTTAGTAAATTCCTGGCCAGCCTGGGCTATATAATGAGACCTTGACTCAAATAAGACAGAGCAGAAACCACATTCCATTTTATACAATTGACCATTGATTTCTTCTTCATGTTTCCTGAAATATGAAATCTTCCCTAATATCTCCAAATGACATAAAGGAACTAGGCTTATTAAAGGATAAATGTGGAGGCAGGGACAGTGTAGCTTAGCAGTAGTGATAGAACACTTGCCCAATGTGCCCAAACCCAGGTTTCAGCCCCAGAACTACCAAGCAGAAAGGAAAAAAAGAAAGATTCTGGAGGAGGATGTGGGGACATTAAGTGCATACCTGTAATCCTAGTATCCAGGAGGTTAAATGCTGGGGCCGGAAAACATGAAAATATTTTGATACATTTCAGAATTAGAGATAGTTTTTGTGTCCATCTAGTTTTATTTGTTTTGTTTTTACTGAGAAAGAATCCTGCTGTGTAGCCCAAGCTGGCCTTGAACTTAATCATTTTCCTGCCTCAGCCCCAAGTATGAGATTATAGGCCTGCGTGCCCCATCACCCAGTCATTCCCGTGGCTTCTGTGAAGGCTGTTTACAGATCCCTCTGAGTCTCTTTATTCCGTACTGCTTTCTAGTGCTAGCCCACAGATTTAGATTAACCAGCACATGACCAGCACCACCACCAGTCTGTGGTATGACTCTTTTGAATTGATTCTTATTTCCTAGTCCTTGACTTTTTGAGTTTCTAAAATGCCAGGTGCTGCATACCCAAGGAGAAGAAATGGGCAGCACTCGTCTACTTGTCTTTGCTAGTGTGCCTGCCGGTGTGCTGTAGCCCACTGAGCATCTTCTCTCTGTGGGTAGTGCCAGCTCCAGAAATCAGTTTGAAGAAAAGTCTCTTAGTTTCTACCCCCGTGAGGATTGTGGCGGTGCTCAGAGGAAGGAGCTAGAGTGCCCTGCTCCTCTCTGCCTTCCACTCACTGGTCCTGGGCAGCATCCATGAGGAGGAAAGAACAGATGTCATAGTGTCCAGTTTTTCTTTCTGTCCTGAGCTGAAGTTGTTTACATCAAGTCCCCTGGGCAGCTTCTCCCCAGGGCACATGCGCATATGCACAGGTCACAAGTTTAGGAAACTGCTCCTTTTGTTGCTTCTTTCTCTCCCTTGTAAAGGTGGTGTGGCATGCTGCCCCTGCCCCTGAAATGGTACTTCTGTGACATTACCAGCCAGTAGAAACTCCTGTATGAAATGAACCGTGCTTACTGTTCTTGGCTTGGTGGTAGATGCCCAAAGTCTTTAGGTGTTGCATAGTCGGCATGATATAAGGACATGATTAATGTCTGATGGCAAACACTGGATTTTTATTGACAGCTTGAGTAGGGCAGTGTTTTATGGCCCCAAATTGTATTTGAGGGTATGCTTTCTGTAAGGTAAGTGTATTATAATTGAGCTTCTAATCCCATAAACACTTGGTGTCCTAGAACTGGTTTGTGCTAAGGTAAAGCATGGGTTTAGAGTAGGAAAGATGACATTAATGTCTGTTGAGATGACAGATGATAGTTCTTCAGCTGCGTGGTCTCTTGGGTACTGTCCCTCTGTCATGAAAGAACAGCATGAGCATGATTTCCTGCACGGTCCTGCCTCTAAGCCACACTCCAGGCCAGACAGTGCCACCCTGGCGGCCCTGCTCCTGCCTCTAAGCCACACTCCAGGCCAGACAGTGCCACCCTGGCGACCCTGCTCCTGCCTCTAAGCCACACTCCAGGCCAGACAGTGCCACCCTGGCGACCCTGCTCCTACCTCTAAGCCACACTCCAGGCCAGACAGTGCCACCCTGGCGACCCTGCTCCTACCTCTAAGCCACACTCCAGGCCAGACAGTGCCACCCTGGCGACCCTGCTCCTACCTCTAAGCCACACTCCAGGCCAGACAGTGCCACCCTGGCGACCCTGCTCCTACCTCTAAGCCACATCCAGGCCAGACAGTGCCACCCTGGCGACCCTGCTCCTGCCTCTAATCCACACTCCAGGCCAGACAGTGCCACCCTGGCGACCCTGCTCCTGCCTCTAATCCACACTCCAGGCCAGACAGTGCCACCCTGGCGACCCTGCTCCTACCTCTAAGCCACATCCAGGCCAGACAGTGCCACCCTGGCGACCCTGCTCCTACCTCTAAGCCACACTCCAGGCCAGACAGTGCCACCCTGGCGACCCTGCTCCTGCCTCTAAGCCACACTCCAGGCCAGACAGTGCCACCCTGGCGACCCTGCTCCTGCCTCTAATCCACACTCCAGGCCAGACAGTGCCACCCTGGCAGCCCTGCTCCTACCTCTAATCCACATCCAGGCCAGACAGTGCCACCCTGGCGACCCTGCTCCTACCTCTAATCCACACTCCAGGCCAGACAGTGCCACCCTGGCGACCCTGCTCCTACCTCTAAGCCACATCCAGGCCAGACAGTGCCACCCTGGCGACCCTGCTCCTACCTCTAATCCACACTCCAGGCCAGACAGTGCCACCCTGGCGACCCTGCTCCTGCCTCTAAGCCACATCCAGGCCAGACAGTGCCACCCTGGCGACCCTGCTCCTGCCTCTAATCCACACTCCAGGCCAGACAGTGCCACCCTGGCGACCCTGCTCCTACCTCTAATCCACATCCAGGCCAGACAGTGCCACCCTGGCGACCCTGCTCCTACCTCTAAGCCACATCCAGGCCAGACAGTGCCACCCTGGCAGCCCTGCTCCTGCCTCTAAGCCACACTCCAGGCCAGACAGTGCCACCCTGGCGACCCTGCTCCTGCCTCTAAGCCACACTCCAGGCCAGACAGTGCCACCCTGGCGACCCTGCTCCTACCTCTAAGCCACACTCCAGGCCAGACAGTGCCACCTTGGCGACCCTGCTCCTGTCACTCTCTTTAATCTGCTATTTTAAGTGAATTTATGAAGAGAGGTAGATGTAGGAGTAGTAGTGGGTAAATTTCCTAAAAATACGTTGTATGTAATTCTCAAAAGAATAATAAAAGGTTATGTTAAAATTTACAAATTTAATTCTAATCAATTAATGTAAGTATAATCATAAATTGAACAAATATTATAAGCTATGATATACAGTTTTCCCTTCATGATGAGAATCCTAGGTGTATTTTATGTTAAAAATTGTTGCATAGCAGGGTTTCAGCCCTTTTTCTTAGCCCTGGAATCAGGCCAGGACTGAAAAGCAAAGGCATACGCAACTGCACTTGTTGCCACAACTGTCTTTTGTCCCACCTCTGCCTCCCATATTCAGTACCTACTAGATGTGTTTAGTGATTGGCCAGCAATTGCACAGCTATTGAGTTGTGATGTACTCAAAAGGTCTCCAAATACTAAATCGTTTAAAAACAGCTGAGCATCTGGGGAAAATAAAAGAAATGCTGAGCACTGCGGCCTTTTGTATGTTTATTACACCTGTTAAGTTTGAACTGTGCTTATCATTAGCATTACAGGTGGACGACCAAATACTTAGTGCTATGGGGGTGCATAAGCCTCACCCATCCTTTCTGCAGCTGTACCCATGGGATCCCCAAAGTATAGGGTCCATAATAAAGCATTAGATGAGGCAAATTCAGGACACTCCTTGCCCTCCAAGCACTAGGGCAGAAAGCCGTTGGTTCTGAGGTTGGAGGAACTGTTTCTTTGGGCACCAAGCAGGCAGTGCCTAGAATGCATAGACAACCCCGTCGAATAAATTGCTTGTTACTAAGACATGTACCTACTGAGATCTGGTCCCCAAAACAAATAAAACACAGTGTGTGCTAAAAAACGATTAAAGATGGTCTAAAAACAGCTGAGGGAAAGGGAGAGAATATGGCAAAGATAGGTGAATTAGAATGCCTCTCTTGTGAAAACCCCGAAAGACTAAACACAGGAGATCTGTCTTTTATGATGCACTGGAATGCATACTGTGAGCAGGGTGTGTTTGTGGATTTTGTGTGGTGTGTGTATGGATGGGGGGCTGAGTGGGAGAAGAGAGTGCACACGAATGAACAAATGAACATGGTCACAGGAATTAGGCCAGAAGCTCAGTTTGAAAGGCCCTTGCCTGTCTTTTCCTCTCAGTACTGGGTATCCTTTGTGGTGGACACGGGGGAGGAGACAGGGAGAGGAGTGGACTTCTAGGATGGCTGTTTGTGGGGGTGGAGGTACATGTTCTGGTACTGGCACAGCTGGGGAAGCTTCTGGAAGCCAAGCTGTGCTGGAGCTCAGTGGGAACCAGGTGGGATATGGTGCTGCCTTAGATTGTGCGTCCACGGACAGGTCCTACTTGCTGATGGCAGTTTTACTGGTTCTCTTGACTCCTAAAATACTCAATAAAAACAAAAAGTATATGTTGATATATACACGAGTGTCCGTTCTGAGTTGTTAAACTGTTATTTTAAGTTGTCTCAGCTGTCCTCACACTATTCAGTATTAGATATTCTTAAATGTGTTAATACTTATATTTCCATCTAAGAATCCAAGAAATGTGAATGAAGGAATTTGCCTCATGACAGCAGTACTTGTTGTAAAAGGGAAATTTTCAATGACTGTCTGCACTTGTATTCCTGCTTGACCCGCTGGCCTGCATACCGCGGGGTGGGGGGGTGGGGGGGATGCCTGGAACTCTCACTAAAAGTGTGCCTCTGACATTCCCTGTATGTGACACTGTTATGTGTTGTCATTGAAATGTGTTAAAGCATATTTTTTTTTCTGTTACTGATATATTGTGTCTCCCAGTACCTAATCCTTGGCAGTTTTCATTATATTTGAAGAGATTATTATATCACCCAACTATATTTAGAGTGGAACTGGAGTTCAGCCAGTTACTTGAGTGATTCTCCCACCATTTTGGAGTCTTGTGAATCTCCACAGCTTAGGTATTTCATTAGGGAAAATGAATCTTGGTAAAGGTCATTTGGATAGGCTATTCTTAGCCCCATCCTGGTTTTCATGCCAGATGGAGTCTTGCGTACAGGCCTGCTCTGTTTCTGTTTTTCGCTGCTTATTGCTTGTGAAACACACACCCAGATCTCATCATCAGATTGTTATCTCAGTGGAGCTGAGGATTTACAGCTTCCAACTGCAGGTTGGATTGTCTTTCTTTTGCCACTCTTGTAGCTTTCCCTTGATGTCTTTGAAGACTGTGGACTATGCCATGTTTCTGTGTGTGTAAGAATGGACTCCAGCAGGGATGAAACCCTGGATGTGAGGTTATAATCTGTTACGTGTATGTAGAACAATTTGCCTCTTTCAAAATGAAAGTTTGGAGAATTTTGTACAGTCCTAAGCCCTGCTGAAGATAATTGCTATATTCTGCTACCGTCTGGGATTTGGAAGTTGGAATGTTACTTCTACATGGTCATACTGGCTACCTTGTAGTGCTTACTACCTGTTCAAATAGGAAATCCTTAAGTAAAGCTGTTACAAAATGTAAATGGCTTCTCTAGTCTGACTTGTGGAAGTATTTCTAGAGAAAAAGAGAGTGTATAATTTGGGTTAAAATGTTGACATAACAGAGAATCCCATATTTCTGTATATTATACCCATTGATAGCATTAAAATTCTTAATAGATTTAAAGTAGCAACAAGTCTAACATCTGTGATATATACATTCAGCAAGTGAAGAAATCAAGTCTTGATCTGTCTGGGAAGTTTATGTGTGGCCTGACTGAAGATCTTAAGTGAGCTGTTAATCACATAATAGAGGGTCAGACAGATACAGGCCCTATGCTTAGAAGCTTGCTAAGGAAAGAATGCCTCATTCTCTGTGAGGGAGGCCCGGTGCTAGAGCAGGTTGTTTTTGTGCAGGCTGGAGGGCCAATGAGCAAGCTGTAATGAGCCTCTTTGTGTTTTTTCTCTACAGTCTCACCAGTGATCATTAAGGAATGGGCAGCTTACAAGGGGAAGTCTCCTCAGACCCCGGAACTAGTGGAAGCTCTGGCCTTCCGGGAGTGGACCTGCCCCAACCTGAAGAGGCTTTGGCTGGGCAAGGCGGTGGAAGACAAGAACCGCCGGATGAGGGCCTTCCTGGCCTGCATGAGGTCTGATACCCCAGCCATGCTCAACCCCGCCAATGTGCCCACTCACCTCATGGTGCTCTGCTGCGTCTTACGGTGCGTGACCACTCATGGGATTAGGAGTGATGGAGGGCAGGGCAGTCACCATGTTCAAAGTCTTCTAGAATAACAAGCTTACTGTGTAGGAATTGTGCTTTCTGTTGAGATTTGTCTTAGATCTGTGTATGTATAATATAGGGATGTAGGTCACATAAATGCAGCAACTAATTATACTACAGAGTGCATCTAATAGAATAGATATATTTGAAAAAAACACATAGCTTGTAAATATGTGATTATGTGAATGTGTGTGTACATACACAACCTCTCTGTTGCGTACACATACACAGGAAGTAAAATCTGTACACTTGGTGATCATGAGCAAAAGTAAATTTGGCTATTGTTTTGGTCATTTCTTTGTTGCTATGATAAACACCAATACTTAGAGCAGCAATTTGGGGTAGGAAGGTTTTCTGGTTTGTAGATTATAGTCCATCAAAGGCAACTACAGCAAGAACTTGAGGCAGGAACTAAAGCAGAGATTATTGGAGGGGCTCGGCTTACTGGCTTGCTCAGCTACATTTCTTAAACAGCCTATGCTCACTTCTTCAGAAATGGTACAACCCATAGTGTCCTAGGACTTAAGTTAATTAGCAGTCAACCCTCTCACTCCCAATACACACACATCTTCACAGGCCAGTCTGATGGGTACTGTTCCTCAGTTGAGATTCTCTCTCCCAGGTATGTCTAGGTTTGTGTCAAGTACAGTCAATGTATAGTCTTTGTTTCACGTGTAAAATGATGTATAACATTTGACTTGTCCACTGTCAACACTTGTATTAGGTGGCACACTGGACCACATATGATATATAATTTGTGATCACTTCTGGACAGCACACAGACACATTTATTGGTTATGGATGAGGGGTGACATTCACATTTTTGTCTGCTTTATGGACAACTTCATGCTTTCTGGACTGATGATAGTCTTATATCTTGTCTGTTTATTCTCTTGGCCCCTCAAAGAAGAACGAGAGACTTATTCTTTGCCAGTACCTAGGACATGGTGAGGTGGAGGAACACAAGTATCTCTCTGGCCTCTGCCTCTCCATGTAGATCTTCATTTATCCCTGACACCTTCATCTACTTAGGCAGAGAACCACAGAGGGTGTGGCATTCTCCCATTCTCCAGAGACAGCTTTTGCCAGTGTACTCAGTTTCTGTCTTTGGGGAAGGTCACATTGGGCATTGCCATGTTATGAATGTCATAAAAGGACAGGTAGGTAGAATGAATAGGGAGCATTATTGGTCCATTCTCTGGAATCCAGGGCCACAGAGATGAGAAGGAGTGTGAGCAGAAGTTGATGTTCTGAGGTGTGAGAAGACCAGAAGGTTTATTGTCATGTCATACAGACTCTCTTCTTTGAAAGTGAAGAGACAAGACCTCAAGCAAATGAGTATGACTTGGGCTTAAGTCAATATGAAATATCAGGAAGGAGGCTGCATGGGTTGGTGCCCACCTCTGTCCCAGCACTAGGAGAGCCTAGAGGAGGAGGGTGAACAGTTCAAGACCAAGGTGGTCTATAAAGTAAGATCTTATTTGAAAAATCCAAACAATCAATCACATATACAGGAATATTTTTCAAGGAGAAAGGGGCCAAGGTCCCATCTCAAGGCTCCAGCTGTCTGTGTTTAGAGATACTTTGGGCTGTGCCAGGAATGTTCTCAGGATGTTGTCAAAACTACCTTTTCCCCAATTTCCATGTTAGTAAAGGGCAGACAAGCCTCTGAGGGCGCTAGAACAGTTTAGACTACCTCTTAGCCTCTGTGGTAGAACAGAGGGGGATGTAAACAGCTCTTCCAAGTCTGTTGCTGCAAATACACCAAGTATATTTTTGTTTGTTATTTGTTTTTTGAGACAGAATCTTAGTATATAACTCTGTCTGGCCTGTAACTTGCTGTGTAGTCCTGGAACTCATGGACATAGAGATCTCAAGCCTCTACCTTTTGAGTGCTGGGAATAAAAGCATAGGCTTCCATGTCCAGCTTTAGAGTAGTACTTTTTGTTTGTTTGTTTTTGTTTTTTGAGACAGGGTTTGTCTGTGTAGCCTTGGCTGTTCTGGAACTCACTCTGTAGACCAGACTGGCCTCAACCTCACAGAGATTTGCCTACCTATGCCTCCCAAGTGCTGGAATTAAAGCTCTGCATCACTACTGCCTGGCTCAAGTATTACTTTCATTCTCTGCTCAGTTAATTGCATGGAAAAGAACACTTAACCAGAAAAAAAATCTTCAAAAAATTTCTTAGGTGAATTGGTAATGCAAATAGTATCTGAAAGCATTCTAAATGTGCAGAGAAGACTTACTGAATAAATGAGATAGTGAGTTGCTGTTTCCATTATCTGTGAGCTCTGATCCTTGTCTTCACGAACATGTTTTCTTCATCTTTCTCTATCTGAGAAAAGGTAACTAAATAGAAGGGTAAGGGCAGGAAATGCAGACGTTGACCAGCAGGGTTATGAATTCCTGCAGCTGTATTGAGTTCTGAGTCTCCTTCCAGAAAAACAGAAACAAATTTAGAATTATGGCTATGATCTTTTTCTGATCCACAATTAAAGGGAACCTAGAGACAGACAGTGTAGAACCTGAAAAGTTGGTGCTCATGGGTCATAGTTTCCATGTAAGAGATGAAAGGAGTCCAGTAGGGGAGTTAGGCTGTAGGACAGTGGGAGTGGATCAATGCCACTGGAGCCAGCAGCTTCACAAATGGACACTTAGTATAGGGAAGTCTTTGCTGTAAGTATATGTATGCTACAAATAAATATATAGTTACTAATAAAAGAATATAAATATTTATAAATAATAACATGAATAAAAGGAGGAATATAAACCATGGTTATTTAAGGAAAAGAACATTGTATATTGATCATAATCTCCACAATGATAATTTTTCAGTCAATATTTGGGGCTGCTGTCACTTGTTTTTTCTACCAAGCTGATTGTACCTCAGTGGGACCACTGTGTATGACTTCTGGCACTTAGTTGCAAAATATGCACTAATCTGCTTATTTATTTGAGACAGAATCTTACCATGTAGCCTTGACTGAACTGGAACTCCTCATGTAGACCAGGCTAGCCTCAACTCACAGAGATCTACCTGCCTCTGCCTCAGTGTTGGGATTAAAGGCGTGCACCACCATTCCCAGCCAAAGGATATAATTCTTGTCAGTGCAAATATTGATAGTTTAATTTACGTTTATTTTAAGTGCAGTAGAAATATTTCATATTCATTCCCAAGGATATTTGATTGTCCATCTACTTATGCTACATAATTGTACTGTAAAGTGTATGTCTCATTCTTGGTTTCCTCATCTTTGATACAGGATACTTACTCTTGCTTCAGAATTGCTAGATAAGATCCTGTCTTTAAAATATGTAGACCACTGTCTGCCTCTTAGTGAGCATATGAAATTCCACTTTGCTTATTGATCTCCTTAGAATCTACCCGTGCCTTTTCTTAGTGTACATCCCCATGGGTGAATGCTAGCTCTGGTCCTGGTTTTAAGCCTGGTGAAGCCTATTCAGCAGGCAAAAGTAGAATAAGTATTGTTTTGCATGTCATGACTCCCTGTACTCCTTTGAGTTGTTCTCCAGCGCTGACAAAGCAGTCTGTCTTCAGGAGGGTTTTGTTTTGTTTTTTAAATGGTAGCTAGAAACCTGATCTAGTCCTCTGTAAGGTTTGTTGAGTATAAAGAATCAGTACTAATGGACTTGAGGGTTTATGGCTATTGCAGTTAGCCATTCCCATTCCCATACATGTAAGCTACTGGGGGTTGTACTCTGTGTAGTGATGCAAGCTGTTGATTGCTTGTCAGATCTATCCTAGTGCAATTTGATTCTCTTCAACCATCCATACCAGGATGTTCCAAATGTGAAGGTGCCCTCAGTGCATTGAGTTACATGCTCCTCCTCATGGACACTTCTTGCACCATTCCCATGTTCATCTGCTGCTGAGGAGCCCTCAATCAAATGAGACAGATCTCACTCTGGCCCTGGGTGGCCTGGAACTCTCTGTGCAAACAAGGCTGGTCTTGAGCTCATGGAGAACCACCTGCCTCTGCCTCATAATTAGTGAGAATAAAGCATGTGCCACCAGGCAGGTCTGGTAAAGCACCTTATTTTTAGTGGCTATACACAATACAGCATTCTAGCATGCTAAATGTTGATCGGGTGCACTTTTCAGCTGATGTTCTCTCGTGGAAACAGTGGCTGAGAGAGAGTACAAAGGCAGCTTCCTGAATTTACCATTTTGGATTTACTGAGAACTCAGTTTTTCCAAGCACTGCCTGACAGCTTCAGTCATTCCACTCTCATTTTATTCCTCACCAGGTATATGGTGCAGTGGCCCGGAGCTCGCATTCTGCGGCGTCAGGAGCTGGATGCCTTCCTGGCTCAGGCATTGTCCCCCAAACTCTATGAGCCGGACCAGCTGCAGGAACTCAAGGTACCAATCAGCCTTGTTTCCCTTTCCTGGGAAATCTTGCTTTGGATTTTGGTATAACTTTGCTAACCCTCACCAGACAGTTGTTTGGGCACCAAACTAATGATACTAATGTCATAGGTGTCAAAGCCTTCAAGGCAGAGGGGATATCCTGTCTAGGTATGGCTGTGCCATCAGGGTTTGTAAGCAAGAAAACAGTCGATTCCATATTTATCAGATTTTACCTGTTTATCAATGGATGTTTAGTCTTGTTTTTCACATCAGGAAATAAACTTCTCTTTTTTATTTTACCAGGGGATTCCAAGCCCTGGGTGGGCTCAATCTTAGGAATTTTCTAACATCTAGCCAGGATTCTTTTTCTTATTTCATTCCATTGTTCCTAGCTGCAACTTTAGTTTTCTCTAAAGCATAATCTTTGCCCTTCTAGTGTTGCACAGTCCCTTTTAAAAGAACCACTTGAAGAACGGTGTTAGACATCATCCCAATACCCCTTTTCGTGTTCCTTTTGATTTTGCCTTCTAGCACTCCTTTGTTCTTTGTGTTGGCAGTGTTTATTTCTCCTAAGTTGGCCCTGGTTTGTAGTGACCTCCTTTTCACTGCACTCATTAGTTGCTATGTTCATGTTTATAATTGCTTTCTGATTTCTGTATTAAATGTTACAAAGTTCAAGACCTCCAGTTTAGCTGAACTCACAGCTCTGCCTTTTCTTTTCAAGGTTAGGGTTTTGTTTTTCTTTGCCTTCAGTTATTTAATTTTTTACCATTTGATTTAAAATCAGCTAATCTCTTTTGATAAAATTGCCTTCGCTTTTAGATCTTTTTGCTGTTCTTTATGAACGCATCTTATGGCAAACAGTTTAGCTCTGTATTTGTTTTTAACTATTTTTTTTTTAGTATTTGACAGGTGGTTCTCAATAAATTTCTGGGTTTTCCCTAAATTATGGTGTTAAATTGCATATTTTGGTGTTAACTAGAACTCCCTTGAGGCTTCTGATGACTTTGAAGCAAGCTGTATACAAAACCAAACCTCAGCAGAATCCCCCTCAAACTGTGTTCTTTACTTTGTGGATCAAGCTTTTCTGTTTGTTAGGCAGAAATTGTTACTGTCTTTAACACTTTTGTTTTCGGTGTCAGGCAGTGTGGCGGACCCAGTCAGGTCCTCCCGCGTGTTCCCTGGGTGCCCGTCACCACCGTCCTCGCCGCAGGCTGTGCTTCAGGGGGTGGAATCACTGCCCTAGAGTGTGGTGCCACCCTCTACCTCTCCTCCTGTTTCTCTTGTGTAGATTATTCCTTCAGTATTGACATCCCAGTTCTGAAAATCAGACCGCCAGGGACCAGGTATGCCCACCAAGCCTTATTCACCATCAAGTTACTTTAACCAAAGTCCATCTTCTCTCCCATATCCTTTTCATTTTCGGATCCACATGCAGGATGTACCTTTTGAATACTTTCATTTTGGTTCTTTTGAGGCCTTAGTGCTTTCATGGTTTTCTCCTGGTTCTTCATCTAAGGAGAGACATTTCTAAAGATGTATCAGTGAGATACATTCCACGAACAGGGGCCTTCTGTCTGACTCGTTGCAGCCCGGGTCTTCTTGTGTCGAAGCTGGTGGTCCTGTTTCACGAGCACAGTTCACACTATTCATTGTCCAGATTAGTGCACATTTCAAAAGAGCTGTGAGGAAAAAGAGCATGTGATTGAGGGGAAGGCAGCTTGGTATTTTTTTTTTGTTTGTTTGTTTTGTTTTGTTTTTGATTTTTTTTTCAAGATTAAGCATCGTCTCAGTTATTGAATTGAGAATTAATAGAAATATTCTTATTTCAGGCTACCCAAAATTCCCATTAGAGTTCAGGGTTCCAGAATTCAGTGGTAGAAAATTTTTAAAATTGCTTTTCATTTAATCATTAAGGTTTTTGACATGTCAAAAGCAACGACGGTGCTTTTCTGTAAGATGCCTCTTGACTGTCACTGTTGCTGTGCTGGGGCTATCACAGTTTGTGGATTGCCTGGACCTGTCACTCTTCTCCCTGTCAGTGTCTAGTACACGCTTTGCCGTCAGAGGAGGAAAATAGAAAGGCAGGTCCTACTTCTGCCAGTTTGGACTCTTGCTACTAGCTTTTCTGAAGGGAGGGTTAGTGGGAAAAGACACTGCACCATGAGCTAAAATGAGTTTTTAAGAATTCATCTCATCCATGCTTTCTCTGTCCACCATGTCCATGAATAATTGAGCATGTTCTGTGTGGTTCCCTGAGTACCTGTGACAGTGACTGATGACCCTCATTTTCTTCCCTGTTATATTTTCTGAGCTATTCTTCTAGGTTTTGAGCATGAGTGTAATTGTTAAGGTAAAATTAGCACTGAGCCTGGGATTCAAAGTGGGTGGGTGAAGGACGAGGAGAAGGAACTTTTACCATTGTGATATTTGTCTAGTTTCTTCTCCCTTGTTCTTGACATCCCTATAATTCTTTTAACAGTTTCACATGCCAAGTGCAGAATATAAAAGATGGAAAATGAAGAGCTTTAAAGACAGTATTAGGGGCGTGCAACATGTCTGTGATACCTGTAAGAATTGTTTTGCATATAGGTAAATATGACATAAAGTAAGAGTCTGTAGCCCCATAAGTAGAGTCAAATAAAGTCACCTCACTCAAATTGGTTCTTGAACTGATTGGGCAGATAATAAATTCTGCAGCTGTATTTCTTGTGAAGCCAGAATTTTTCTGTCTGTTTCTCTACTTGAGGAACTTTGGATAATGTTGAATATTTTATCTCCATTGGCATAAGACAGTCAGTACAGATATCTGTACAGTTCAGGGTTCTAATTAGCATTTAAAGAGACTGGAGAGATGGCTTAGCAGTCAAGAGCACTTGCTTCTCTTCCAGAGGACATGGATTTAGTTTCTAATACCCACATGGCGGCTTATAACTATAACTCCTGTTCCTGGGAATCCAACACCCTCTTCTGGCCTCTGTGGACACTGGGCATTTACATAGTGTACATACACATAAATAACTTTTTTAAAATTAACATTTAAGGATATAAAAACACTACAGTGTGAATTTTAGGGAGCTTTTGGGCAGACATTTTGGTACATGCTTAGGAGCCAGAGACAGGAGAAGCAAGAGTTTAAAGCCATCTGGGGTATATACTAAGCTGTTATCTCTAAAACAATAAAAAACATTTTGAAGGAAGTCAAGTATACACAGTAATAGAAATCTTGTTCACATACTTATGTAGCTTTTATTTCAAGAAAATTTGCCTTTTAAATTAACAGTAGTTGTCATTACTAAAATTGAAAATTATCTTGAAAGTATACTTTTTATCTTCATTGCTAAGGATTGAACTCAGGACTTCATGCATCTAAACTAAGCAAGTTCTATACCATTGATCTATATCCTCAGACCTAACATCATGTTTGAAATCCACAGCTGCAGTCCCTCAGTGGCCAGTGAAACTCATAGATGCATGAATGCACACGGGGTCTTGCTCCATTCCTCCCAACAAACTCAGAAATAAGTAATTCTAACAAGGGTGATTCTGTCTTGTAAATCTCTGTTATACTCTGTTAAACTTCACTTATTGTGTTATGGCCAGGATTTTAATCAGTGGGACTTTGTATCTGGGCATGACCAGTAGTAACCCATAACCTCAAGAGTTGCCACAGTTGTGTCCACAGACAGGCGGTATGGTATTTCAGGAAGACATTTTCATACAGGTAGAAACCTTTAAAGTGCCACTATATCTCTCCCTAAGCTGTGATCCTGATTTTCTATTCTCTGATATAGGGCACAGAGGACATGAGCTGGAAGCAGTGGTCCAGATCCAGATGAGGGATTCATAGCCACTATCCCAATTTGGGGGTGGGAGGGATGGGGATTGACCTTTGTGCAGGGCTGGCTCTGCCTGTTTACAGCCCACCACTTTTGCCTGGCTGCTCTCCAGCAGTTCAGCTCACTCTATGGTGAGGATTCTTCTTCTTTCTGAAGCTCACAGATGGGATCTCAATAAAGCATATGCATTCATTTGTTTCAGACTGACCCTCTTTCTCTTTATTGCACACAAATATGAAAATGCATTTAATTCTATCACCCTAGTCCCTCATGTTTCTCACAAGTATATGACTAGTGATGCACACTAGGATCTAGAGCTGTAGAGACAGTATTTGTAAATTTATGACCTGACTCCTCTAGGCCTTGCAAGTTTAATTGCATAGACTTACAAACTTTAGAAAAGATGGGCAAGAATGTTAGTTGATGATGTGATATATTGTTACAGTGGGAAATAAATAACATAATCCTAAATTCATTTTAGCATTTGGCACTGAAATGTTCTTTTTTTAATGTTTCATACAATGCAATTTTCCAAAAGTCATTTTCCCTGCCACAGTGCAGCCTTACCTGGACTCATACCCCCTAAAGACTCCATTCTTGAAAAACCATTGAGGTGAGAAGATAGAAACCAGAACAGAATTAAACCTGTGTCCTAGATAATCCACAAACTAGGCCCTTTGCACACAGATGATCAAGAGTCAATTGGACTGTCAGGTGTCTTACCCTGCCTGTTGTCTATGAGAGGAGAGTTCTTGCCAGGCAGGTGCCAGTGCTCAGCCTAGGAAGACACAACTTTTGGAAATACCAGTAAAGCACAGTTCAAGTGCGCTGTTTCTCATTTTGCATTCTTTTGTTTATGGACTAAAATGTGCTGACAGTTCAATTAAGTGTCTTTGAAACAACATATAAAGCAACAAACATATAGTGCAAATTTACTTAAAAATGAAATTATGCCAAGTAATTTCTTAATTCAGGTGCTTGAAAAATGTAGGATCTTAAAATGTTTCTTTTGGACACCCTCTATTAGACCATGGCCGGTGTTCAGATGTAGGCTCTGAGCCATGAAGGAGACTGAACCTCATCAGTCCCTTTATCATGTCGACTCTTAGCACCATTTTATCCATGCTGTGTGATAATCTACAGACGCAAACACAGTGTATTCATAAAAACATGCTCCCTACTATTCTAGTAACAAAAAATGTTTTCTTTGAGTAAGAACGGGTCTGCTGGTACTCTTGTGAGGATTGTGCTCTGTTAACTTTGGGAAGTTTTAGTGCAAGGGTGATACTGTACTCCTCCTCCTCCATAAAAATTACTCTTTCGATTTAAAGATTGAAAACCTAGACCCTCGAGGAATTCAGCTGTCAGCTCTCTTCATGAGCGGAGTAGACATGGCATTGTTTGCCAATGACGCATGTGGGCAGCCCATCCCCTGGGAACACTGTTGTCCTTGGATGTATTTTGATGGGAAGCTCTTCCAGTCCAAACTTCTCAAAGCCAGCCGGGAAAAGACCCCACTCATCGACCTCTGTGATGGTCAGGTATGTTGGGGACAGGGTGGCCATGTTGGACTATAGTGGAATGCAGTGTATAAGCTAAATCTACTATCTTAGCCAGGGTTACTATTGCTGTAATGAAACACCATGACCAAAGCAACTTGGGGTGAAAGGGTTTTTCAGACTTCCACTTTCATGTTACCATTTGTTATTGACGGAAGTCAGGACAGGAACTTAAACAGGGTAGGTAGGAACCTGGAGGCAGGAGCTGATGCAGAGGCCGTGGAGAAGTGCTGCTTACTGGCTTCCTCCCGCTGGCTTGCTTAGTCTACTTTCTTATAAAACCCAGAACCACCAGTGCAGGGATGGCCCCACCCACAATAGACTGGGCCCTCTCCCCCATCAGTTGCTAATTAAGAAAAATGCCTTAGAGGCTTGCCTGCAACCCGGTCTCATGGAGGCATTTTCTTACTTGAGGCTTCCTCCTCTCAGATAGCTTTAGCCTGTGTCATGTTGACATAGAACTATTCAGTACACCTGCCATCTTCTTAACTGAGTATCCTTAATAGATCTTTGATTCTCATTGCTTAAGAGAGTTAGGTCCTAGAAAGCTCCTTGCACACCGAGTCAGCAAGTGTGAACTGCTGCAGCTGGAAGTAAGGGCTAGGTTCCCATGAGGTACTGTTCACATTTTCATTTGCATAGCCTGTACTCTGTGGCTTCTCTTCATAGGTATTTCACTTAATATATGTTTTTTTGATTGTGATTATTATTATCCTATGGCCAATGGGACATGCTTGTGGGACATCAGAGCCTGGTATGCTTTTCTAAGCCCTACAGAACGCTTCAGCACTGTGGGACTATCTCAACCAGTGCAACCATCAAAAGGGGCAAAAATGCAACAACACTAGGCCAGCAGAAAGCCCCATTTTCAGTATGAGCTGCACTAAGTAGCAGTGTTGTCCCATTGGTGCTCAGTTAGGATCAGTTTGTCGTGTCCTACATCTTGTATCTCTAGGTCTTAGAGTGACCAGAGACACACCTGACTGTTGATTTGTTAAGAAGAAGTAAGCATCAGGAGTAGGTGAGAAGCTGGAGAAATGGTTCAGCAGTTAAGAGTATATATTGTTTTTGCAGAGAACCCAAGTTCAGCTCCCAGCACCCTCATAAGGCAACTCACAACCACTAGCACCAGGGAGGGAGGCTCAGACTACCACTCCACAGGCACTTCACACATAAGCATGTGCCCACATGGAGACAGTTAAATAAATATTAAAAATAAAAAATAATTAGGAGAATGTGCAGGTATGGACTTGGTACCATAGTAGTTCTGTTTTGTTAGTGACTGCTCAGATGTATTAAAATGAGGATGGTGTTTTTACCTGCCTACCCCTTAACTTTCAGACTGAGCAGGCGGCCAAGGTGGAAAAGATGCGCCAGAGCATTCTAGAGGGGCTCAACTTCTCCCGGCAGAACCACCCACTCCCCTTCCCACCACCTCCTGCTCTGCCCTTCTATCCAGCATCTATGTACCCTCGGCACTTTGGGCCAGTCCCACCCTCACAGGGCAGGGGCAGGGGCTTTGCAGGTGAGTCATATTTTGGGAATCTGTTAGGTGGGGGCAGAGTGTGTGGTCCTTCTCGTGGCATTGTAGCTTGCCGTATGGAGACCCTGTAAAAATAGGTTTTAAGGAGTCAGCATTATGGTAGTAATTCTTCCGAGTATGAATGAGAGAGTAAGATCCTGACGGAGATGGGGAGAAAGAAAAAGGGAGTCACCTTGATTTTAGTTATCTTTCATATGTACAGGGAAAGTACATCCCTCTGGGTCAGAGGGAACTCTCTTCTGGAATTACACCTCCAGGGTCTTTAGGAGCCCACAGCCAGTACCCTATTAAATGACTACTGAGGGAGGCTGGCCTGTAGTGCTGGCCTCTGGCTGTGATAGAGTGGAATACTGAAATAGCAAGAGGGCCTGGGAGACCCCCTCCCAGAAGTAGAAAGAGATATGGATTCTCCTGCCTACTTTTATGAATGGGAGGTCCTTTTGAATTCCTTCTCTCATGCTTTTCCTGTTTCTACTCCGGGTCCCACAGGAGTCTGTGGCTTTGGAGGCCACTATGGGGAAACAGTAGCAACAGGCCCTTACCGTGCCTTCCGGGTGGCAGCAGCATCGGGACACTGTGGAGCCTTCTCAGGCAGTGACAGCAGCAGGACTAGCAAGTCCCAGGGCGGTAATTATTACCCACACCCCTCCCAGACTTCCACCTGCCAGCATTTCTTCTGCTCCAGCATTTGGCACCGTTCTTCCTTGGCTGTCCTTGGAAGCCATCTCTAATGTAGTGCCTTTTCTCCTGGGTCCCTGACTGACCGTTTGTCTGTGCAGTGGCCCTGTTGTAGCTGTCCTTTCTCTCCTTCCAGGGTAGGCCACTAAGTGTCCACCTAGAAGAGAACTTGTCTGTGTACCAGTATGACCTGGCCAACACCTTGTGCTCATGGGCTGGGCTGCCAGCTTTGCATAGTGGTATATCTCATGCAGCCATTCTTTGGTAAAGGTGCTTGTACTTGTGTAGAAGACGCCAGCGGGTGCAGAATTCCTAGTACACAAAAGCTTCTGTTAGTTTGTTTTATAGAAATGTTTTTAAAGAAAATTTTAATATAAAGTTATTTATTGTAAATTTTGCTTACATCTCTCTTCATTTGTGTTTGTATTATAAAAGGAAAGAGTTTTGGAAATAGTTTATTGTAATTCTGCTGTCACTTGAAGCCACGATGTTGCAGGATCCATCTGATACATAACTAATTACTTTAAGGATAGGCATTCCTTTCGGGATGGTAGTGTTTGCCAGCACAGTCGCTCCAGCACTTAGAGTGGCCAACAAGAGGCATAGTATATGGGAAGATGTGGCTAAGGATTGGTTGTCTGCAGCCCCAGTGGGCCCTGACATTCCTGTTCCTCAGCCTCTCAAGGACTTCTGTGCCTTGTGGCTGCTCCTGTAATTCTTGACCCTGAGGTGTTCCAGCTCCCTCTGGAGCTGGACTCTGATGCTGTCTGTCCTGTGGGTGGGGACAACGAGGGGAGAGGGGTGCTGTCTGGGACAGTGTGGGGAAGAGAAAGTACAAGAAGCTTACCTTGCTTCCTAGCTGTCCTGCTGTTCACACTTGTGCACGCCTGGAGTACAAGTACATGCAAGGTGTTCAAGACAGAAAGTAGATGTAAACTGGCTCAGTAAATTTTCAATCTTGGTAGGGTTGTGGTGATCCCAGCCCTTAGAAGACAGGGGCAGTCCCTAAATGGGACATCTCCATCAAATCCCTCCCCTCAGGGCTCAGGGCACCCTGAGGAAAAGGAGGCAGAAAGAGTGTAAGATCCAGAGGGGATGGAGAACACCAAGAACACAAGGCCCTCTAAATCAGCATGATCAAAGCTCATAGGAACTCAGAGACTGAGGCAGCATGTACAGGGTCTGTACAGGTCTGTACCCCTTTGAGTATATATTATGACTTCTGTTTAATTGTTTTTATGGGATTCCTGAATGTGTGAATAAGTGGATCTCTGTTTCTTGTGTCTTCTCTTTAGCTCTTCTCCTTTTGTTTGTTTTGTTTAATTCCAATGTGTCAGTTTTTGTTTTATTGTATTTTATTATTGTCCCTTAGAAGCCTGTTGTTTTCTAAGAGACAGAAAAGAAGTAGATCCAGATAGGAGGGGAAGTGGGGAGGAACTGGGAGGAGTAGAGGGAGGAGAAATTAATCAGGATATATTATGTGAGGAAAAAAAAATCTATTTTTAATAAAAGGAAAAAAATAAAGTAAAAAGAAGATGGGGCAGGAAAATTTCCACAAGTTCAATGCTAGGCTGGTGTTCATGGAAAGTCTTAGATCAGCTAATACTATATGATGAGATTGTGTCTTAGAAAAGTTATTTATCTTAATTACCTGGTAAAATAATATTTTTGACGTAAAATAAGCTATTATTAAAACATATTATCTGGCTGGGTGTGGTGGCACACTCCTTTAATCTTAGCAATCTGGAAGCAGAGGCAGATTTGAACCCAGCCTGGTCTACAGAGCAAGCCCAAGGCCAGCTAAGACCCTGTGTCAAGAAAACAAGAACTGTCTTGTCTGTTCCTTTATACTTTTCTCATGTGGCTACAGGAAACAGAGGCCTCTCCTAAGAGGGTGAAACTGGGTAGGCAGACTTGTTTCCAGTACTTCTTCAACTGTGTAGGTCAGTCATAGGCACGTTTTGACACCAGGATGGCAGGGAACATATGCTTAGAAGTAAGGTGTTCACGCTCATTTGTTTGAACAGTTTTCCTGTACTTAATAGTTTAAGAAATGTCTTAGGTTAGAAAGCTAGAATATTCACATTGTCAGTAATATGAAATGTGTGTAGTCCACCTGTGATTCCACCCGACATACAGAGCTAGAGGGCTAAGAGGTCATGGCAGGCCTGGATTGCACAATCGAGACCCTGTTTCGTGAGGTCTTATATAGTCCAGATGTAGCGTGCTTGCCTAGCCCTGCATGGCCTTGGGTTCAATTCCTTGTACTTTAAGAGTGAGAGAGGAAGGGCTGTTTCTAGACTTACTAATTTCTCTAATGTTTAGATAATGCTGTAGAAATGGGAGTGTTTACCTAGAGGAAAGTGTACTGAGGTTGCACAAGCCCATCTGGTGGTGAAGGCAGGCCAGCTGCATGCAGCTATATTTCACTGTGAATTTCCCTAAATAGGAGTTTCACATTGGCAGTTGGAATCCAGCTCAGTTGCAAATCCATTTGTTTGTTTTATATTTTAAACATCTATTTTGTGTGTATGAACATGCTACAGGGTAATTATGGAGGTCAGAGGGCAGCTTGCAGGAGTTGGTTCTCTCTTTTAAACATGGATCTCAATGATAGATCATCTATCAGACTTGGTGGCAAGCACCATTATTGGGTGGATGAGCCATCACACCAGGCCCTCCCCCCAATTTATACAGGGTCTCCATCTGTATTCCAGTTGGGCCTCAAATCCACAATCCTCCTGCCTCAGTTTCTCAAGTGTTTTAATCACAAATGCTTACACTACCATACCTAGCTCTGTTGTGGGTTCTTAACTATAGCTTGAAATCACATGGTGCAGGGCTGGGCATGTCTATAATCTCAACACTCAGAAGGCAGAGGCAGGTGAGTTTGATACCAGCCTGAGTTCTAATCTGGAGAGTTCCAAGACAGACAGTGTACATAGAGAGACAAAATAATAATAACAACAATAATAAAAAAAATTGCATGGTGTGTACAGAGGGTCTTCTGTAATATAATCTTCACAAAGCAAGGTAAATAGCTTCTTACTAAGTTGGCAACAACCAAGAGTTGCTTTTCTTGCTTTCTCTTTGTTGGTCCTAATGATGCAATTGTAAAGATCTTGTCTTCTCGTGTATTTATTTTTTGTGCAGGAGTTCAACCTATTCCTTCTCAGGGAGGGAAGCTAGAAATAGCTGGTACCGTGGTCGGCCACTGGGCTGGAAGCAGACGGGGTCGTGGGGGCCGAGGGCCCTTCCCTCTGCAGGTGGTGTCTGTAGGAGGACCGAGAGGGTAAGCTCTGGACCTGGATGGTAAAAACAGTCTTTGACTGGTTCCTCCTCCTGAGCAGGAGTTGTTCCATCTCACTCCACCCCCTATTCCCTACTCCTACCCTTCCCCCCCACCCTGGCTTTTTTTCTTTTTTTTTGAGACAGTTTCTCTGGGTAGCCTTGGTTGTCTTAGAACTCACTCTGTAGACCAGGCTGACCTCTGCCTCCCAAGTTCTGGGATCAAAGGTGTGTGCCACCACCACCTAGCAAAGGTCTTAGTGTTACATGGAACCCTGTTATATAACATTCTATAATTGTTTAATTGACTATTATCAAATAATTAACCATGCATTATTCAATTAATGAACTGTCTTTTTAAAAGTACTTAAAGTTTTAGTCTTGAATGTGAACCAGAAAAATGATTCCTTGAGTTTGATGTGACCATGCTTAATACTTAATACCCAATACTCGCTGTCTCACTCAGTGTAAGATCTATTTGAGAGTATTTTCAGCATAATCTTTGATAGATTTAAGTCTGTTTGGTCTTGTCTTTTTATATTGACACAGGCGTCCAAGGGGAGTTATTTCCACTCCAGTGATTAGAACATTTGGAAGAGGTGGAAGGTACTATGGCAGAGGCTACAAAAGCCAGGGAGCAATTCAGGTAATTCAGCACAGGGTTCCTGTCACTCCTGCATGTCTCCCTAGGCTGAGTTTCTCCTGCTGTGTTGTGACTGTCGGGCAGTTTTTAGTCCTCTGACTTGATACCTGGCCCATAGGTGCTTTCCATGTTTACATAAAACTTCCTGTGAGCCCAAGTCATTTCCTTTCATCCAGGAACTTCATCTGTGTAATACCTTTGGTGTTGGACCTCTTGTTTAGACCAAATGAGGACCCAGGCGCTCCCCTGGCTATCTATCTTCTTAGTTTGCAACTTCTTAAATGGAAAATGAATTAAAAAAAAAAAAAGTCAGGGTCTCACTGTGTAACCCTGGCTGACCTGGAACTTGTTGTGTAGACCAGGCTGGCCTCAAACTCAGAGATCTACCTGCCTCTGACTTCTGAGTATTGCTGCAATTAAAGGCATGCACCACTATCCAATTGAAATGAGATTTGAGACTATAGACCTGATACCAAGTTATTCAGTCTACAGGTTAAACATGTACATATGATATATGGGATGATGGTTTATGTGTGTGTATTAAGACTTGCTTATTTTTCAGTGGGGTCATGATGGTGCATGCCTTTAATCCCAGCACAGATACAAACAGATCTCAAGTATGAGGCTAGTGTGGTCCACAAAACAAGTTCTAGAACCTTGTCTCAAAACTAACAAACAAACAAAAAGACTTGCTTATTTTATTTTGTGTGTGTGTGGATGTTTTGCCTTCATGTATGTCTGGGCACCATGAGCCTCAGAATAAGATGTTGGAGTCCCTGGGATTAGAGTTAGAGAAATTCCATGCAGGTGCTGGGAACCCAGCCCAGGTCCTCTTAAAACTCTTAAAACCACTGCTTTTAACGTTCTGCCCCACTTTTTTTTTTTTTTTTAATTTTTAAGGTAAGATTCTCATGTATACCTGTTGTAGCTATGCTTTTTTTGATCTCTGTCTCACATATCCTTTTCCCTGATTGAACTTCCTGTATCCTTTCTTTTTTTTTTTCTTGAGACAGGGTTTCCTGTAGCCTTCTTATGGATACCTGTACCTTGTGCATGCCATGTAGAGACAGTGTGCTTTTACTTCCTGTTCCAGTAAAATACTTATTGAGTTCAAACACCAAGTATTTACTAATACTCTATTTCTAGTGTCTAAATGTACTCTTACCCATCTTGGAGAATCTTGCTTCAGGAGGAGGTGATTAAATAATTCATCCCATAGTTAGTCAGTGCTTTGTCACACATTCACGGCACAGCTGGGGGCGGAGGGCATGTCTGTGTGCCCCTGCGTTCTTACACCACCTCTTTTAAAAGTACCTGTTTCCCTGGCCCCCGGGGAGCCATGATTTTGCCTCATTTGTCTTGATTCTATAAATACCTTTTTGTCCCATGTCCCCTTTAGGCTCCAGGTCTGTTCTGGTCTCTGAGGCCCTTTCCTTGGTGGGTTCTTAAAGAATTGCCCCTCAGGAAGGGCTGAAGGAAACTGTTCGATGTGAAGGTGTTTTCCTAATCAGGACACTGGCTTGCAGACTTTCCACCATTTTCTTGATTCCTTTATTTTCTTCAGCTCACCCAATGTTATTCATATTGAACTTACCTGTGTGCTAGACCTATGTTCCCCTATTGGTTTTGGTTTCCCATGAAGCCTTGCTGCCTTTCCTAAAGCCCCTGGCACTAACTGACCACACACTCAGAACAGTGAGCTTAGACCTTGCTCTTCAGGAGCTTGTCTCCAGTGGGCTGGCAGTGCTGCTTGGCTCTGGCTCAGTTCCTTTTCTTTGCCGCTTCTTTCTTTTTTAAAAGATTTATTTATTTATTTATTTATTATGTGCACAGTGTTCTGTCCACATGTATGCCTACAGGGCAGAAGAGGGCATCAGTCTCATTACAGATGGCTGTGAACTACCATCTGGTTGCTGGGAATTGAACTCAGGACCTCTGGAAGAGCAGCCAATGCTCTTAACCTCTGAGCCATCTTTCCAGCCTGTCTTTGTTGTTTTCGTCTTCAGTGTTCCAGTGGCCTTCTTGCTGGCTCTTCTATGCCTACCTTTGATTTTTGGAGGCTCTTCATTGCTTGTCTCCTCTCTTCTTTTTTGGTTTATAACTCAGGTTACAATTTACCTTTATGGGTTTTTTTTGTTTTCCTTGTTTGGTTGTTACTCTTCTGAGACACTCTCTCTACCATAGCCCTGGATGATCTGGAACTTGCTATGTAGGCCGGGTTGATCTCAAATTCATAGAGATTCCCTGCTACTGTCTCCTGGGTACTAGGATTAAAGTTATGGATCATTGTGCCATATGGAACACTATGCCACACCTTATGTATTCATTCATTCGTTCATTCATTCTTGTGTGTGTATAATGTATGTTTTATGCATTCATGAATCACAATGGTCACGTAGCAGTAAAAGCTCAACTTTGTGGCATTAATTTTTTATTTATTTATTTATTTATTTTTGAGGCAGCTTGAGCATTCAGCCCCATCATCCTTCTTGCTCCCAAAGAACCGTATTGACAGTCACTCCCCACCCTGTGACCTTTCCTTCAGCTTCCATTTGCCATTCAGTCTCATTTGTGTTAAGGGACGTTTATAATCCTGATTGTCATAACTTGTTGACTTAGAAACTTGATTTCTAAGGGGAGAAAGAAGGCTCACAGCAGAAAACTGCCAGGCCACAGTCTCTGTCACAATCAGGGTGAAGGCATCACCATCTCAGAGAGCCTTATGTTGGGAAATGTGTCAGACTCAAGGTCCATTGTTTTCAAGGGAAATTATTTGTCAACCTGCTTAGAGAAGGAGGCGCACTCCAGAAGAGGTCATTCCCAATCCTTGTGCTGTTGTTCATATAGCCTTGCTTCGTGTTGAGGGTGCCTGGCAGTGTTCTTGTTTACTCTGTAAAGATGGGGCATGTGCATTCTGAGACCTATGCATTTTGGAAAGTATGAGGACAGCCTCCATTTCAAAGAAGACTCACTAAAAGGTGCTTATAACTTTAAATAATTAGGTACTATGTAAAATTGTTAGAGCACTCCAAGTGGGACTTTATCATTTTAAAACAAACATTACCAGCAGAGATGTTGAGGCAAGCAAGGGGCTACAGAAGGAATTAGCCAAGATGGTTGAAGGCCGAGCAGAACAGAGGCAGAGGGCCTAGCCTCTCATATTTTCCTTTTTGAATTCTCTGGCTGAGGCATTATGGCCAAGCCATGTCCCTGCCCGTCCATGTTGTCCCCAGTCTAGCCCTGCCTCTTCCATACCTAAAGCTCTTATCACCTCTCCTTCTCAACAGGGCCGGCCTCCTTATGCTGCTTCAGCAGAAGAAGTGGCCAAAGAACTGAAGTCGAAATCTGGGGAATCCAAGTCCTCTGCTGTGTCCTCAGAAGGATCCCTGGCTGAAAACGGAGTGATGGCCGAGGAGAAGCCAGTGCCCCAACTTAATGGGAGCACAGGCGACACCAGGGCCCCCAGCCACTCTGAAAGTGCCTTGAACAATGACTCTAAAACGTGCAATACAAATCCTCACTTAAATGCACTAAGTACAGACAGCGCCTGCCGCAGGGAGGCTGCTCTGGAGGCAGCTGTCTTAAATAAAGAAGAGTAAACTTATTTTTTATAGAGGGTGAAGGATGCTGGAAGGGTAAGGATTTAGGAATACCTGGAGAGAAAGAGAGCCTGCAGTTATGTACATTTTGTCCTTTCCGTAAGAGAAAAATGAGGACTTTGGAAATTCAGATCCCTCTTTGATATCAGAGATTTAAAACAACACATTTTTTTAGTTTTAACCAGTTGTAGTCAAAATGCTACAATAAAACAAAAAAGGAGAAAGAAAATGAAGAGCATTTGACTCCCGCACTTAAAATGAAGTACACAAAGTTTTAACTGGTTATGACAAAAGCCTAGAGTTGTGTTTCTTGAACTATAAAGAAAACAAATTTTGGCAGTCTTTAAGTATATATAGCTTAAAATATAATTTTTAGCATTTGGCACCATATGTATGCCATTATATTTGATTTTTGCATTACTGTTTCACAATGAAGCTTTGTTTTAAGGCTTTGATTTTTATGATTATGAAAGAAATAAGGCACAACCACAGTTTTTCTTTCTTACTTAAATTTCATCACTGTTGATGTGGTTCTTTTGTGTTAAAAAAAAGTGCAACTATCAAAACTAAAAAAATTACAGAGTAAACTGCTGTTGTGCTGATTTTGAATACACAATACATCATACGTACTTTACAAGCAAGTTCAATGGAGATGAAGTTGAAATCATAGAAGATGCAAATGACCTTTCAAAATCAACACAATATGTTCTGAAACTTCGTGACTAATACACCATGCATCTGTGATCAATGAGCTATGTGGTTTTGATCGGATGTAGACCATTAGTGCTACTACTTGAGCTAAACTTCTGCATGGTCCATAATTTTTAAAGTGTGTAGTTACTATTATGCATGTTATTGTCCTTTCTTCCATTCTTACCAGTATGTGCCCATTTGCAAAACAAAAACGCTAATAATCAGTAATAGTCCTATAAAAGATGTTAACTCTGTTTAGTCATTGACTGATCTTGCTCTAACCTTAAAATTTTGTGATTATTGACCTCTGTTGCATTTATTCTAAACCCCCCAAATTATCTAGCTGTTTGGAATATCGACATTACCCTGGTGTACTCACTGCTGTGCGCATTACTGTTCTCTGTTGCTGTTTTATGCCTTCATATTAGCAAATATGAAATTCTGTGAAGAAAAACCCCCTTTGATCTTAAAAAACAAAACACCCCTCCCCTTCTGTAGCAGGAAACAGATTGCTTGTTCTTGAGAAGTTTCCCATCAGGAATTTAGTAGAAGCAGGTATACTTCTATCATTTTGATGTTTTGTTACTGTTTCCAAACAATGTACTTTGAATCAGAATCACTTCTTACGTTTCATATACTTCCGATGCTCTTCATCACATTAGTGATCAGAAATGAGGTGTAACTCCCCAGCCCCTGCCCGCAAGAGCTAAGTAGGATCTTACTGTAAGTTGAAGGGAGTTCCGCCCTAACTCATGGATTGTGAAGAATGAACTGCTGTTGGGTCTGATTGACTGTCGATGGATTGTGGTGTGGTGTATCCGGAGGCTATTGAATGCAACTTACAATGCTTAATAAAAATCTTTATTCTTTTAGTATAAAGTATGGTGTGGCTTTTAAATTCACTGGCGAAAGCATAAATTTAACAGAGGTTTAATTCAAATTGCAGTAGCTCATGAAGAGCTCGGTCAGATAACAAAAAGTTCAGAAATACCATGCCCTGTCAGAGTAATTCTAGAGGGACATAAGAAGGGATTAATACGAAGATTATTCTGAGCACAATGTTTTGAGCGCTATTAAAGACAATCTCCGACCAATAAGGCTAAGTCAAAAGTGAGTTTTATAAAGGCCTAAGAGGGTAAGATCTGGACTAAATCTTTCTTAAAGTTGGAGTTACAAGTGTGGCTGCTTTTTGTGAGTCTTTTTACCTCAATCTCCCCCAGCCTGATTTAGGTGTGCCTGGTTTAGTGGCCAGGAACTGCCTGCAGCGCGCGCTCCCAGCCCAGCCTCTGGCTTGGTGGGTGGAGCGGGCCTTGCGCAGCAGATGCGCGCGCATCTAGGGGCGGGGCCGAGCCGTGCCCAAGGCCCTGGCCCCTCACGCTGCTGCACCAGGGCGGAATCGCGTGACGAGGCCTGAGACTGCGCCTGCTCGGTTGGTCGGGCCCTGATACTTAAAGAGCCGCGTCTACGGCCTTACACCCTCTGGGTACCGCTATTCGCGGCGTCCGTAGGCCTCAGGAAGGACCCGAGACACAGCCGCTGGGATCCCGACCAGTCGGCGTCTTTTACCGTGGCCTCCAAATCACGGGGGAGAATACTTCTGTCCGATTCTATTAATTTGGTCTCCAGGGTTTCGGGGACAGTGAACCTCGGTACCTGTTGCCCATATCCTTTGGCTGTGTTTGGTAGCCGGGCCTATACAAAATTCAAGGTCTCCGTGGCCAGTGGGAAGCAAGTCCACTCCACTCTGGATTCCAATAGAACAGCCCAGCAGCACAAGTAGGGGAAGATTGCTAACTCTGAATATGCACCCTCGCAGTCTTAGTCACAAACCTCTCTCTTCTGGATCCTCCTGGCATGGGGAGAGCTAACTGACCAGAATGGCCTGGCTTAAACTGAGGGGTGGATAGATTTGTGCACCATAAAGTCCCAACGACAGGATCTCAGGGATTTCCCCTCTGTGGCATCCTTTCCCCTGCTTTCATATTATTTGGATTGCATGTGTTTAGAGCCTAAGATACCATTCTTGGCTCCAGGGTAGGCTTCCACCTTAACGACTAGAAGTTTAGGCTTGAGCATGAGGGAGAGTGTTCTGGATATGGTACTGGACCCTCGCTTTGCTGGAGACATACTCACTGTTCCTCACACACCACCGGAATTTCAGGGGACTTTATTCATATGTGGCGCTGGCCAGAACTCAGGAACAAATCTGAGGCTGTACACACCAAACATGAACTCAGTCTGGTGTTGTTCCTGGTCGGATGGCAGATTGTGCTTGACCTGATGCTCTTGGTAGCATCTTTTAGAAAGAAACTTTCATGATTTTTGCTGTAACTCTGTCATCTTGAAACAACTATTGTGAACACTGGGTCTTCTTTTTTGTTGTCATATGTATTTTCTTTTTCTCTTCAGCACAGAGGGGACATTCTGCTTATGAGTTTAAGGTTCTTGTGTGGCACCTTTACCAGGCTTTGCTCCCCCCTACAAGGGACAAGGCAGAAGGCCTGCACCTTGAAGCATTTCCACTAAAATGGGGGAGCAACACAAGTGTTCACATTTAATAAGCCAACTACGAGGACAGGAGATGGAGTGAGGGGTGGATATGCAACTCGGTAGGTGAGTCCTTGTTGTTTCTTAGAGCTGTTTGTATGAACAGGCTTAGCTGCCTAGCAACGCCAGTCTGATGGCAACTTGCCAATTTTGACAAGCAAAAATCGGCCTTCATTTATATGACCTTGATCCTCAGGAGGGTAAACATCTTGATGGTTATGGTTAATGTAGCCTCATTCTTGTGATAGAGAATGTTGGATAATTCCTGTCTATATCTTCAGCCACACATTACTTAGATGGACAAAAGTCAGCCTGTCCCTGGATCACTCAGTTCAAGGCCAGCCTAGTCTACAGAGTGAGTTCCAGGACAGCCAGGGCTACACAGAAAACCCTGTCTCAGAAAAGGAAAAGAAACAGATTTTAAAAACCAAAAAAACAAAAACCAAAAAACAAAGCCTGGCTATCCCAACTCTCCTTGCAAGCCCTAGTGACCAGCTCTGAGAATGTGATAATTTATTGTTCCCTCTCTGCCTACCTTTCCCCATGATATCTTAGAAACATGTTTTCTGCTATTTAGCCCTTCATGTGGTGGAGTAGAAAGGGAAGAGGTCTTTTTGTCATGGGCCTGTCCCTAGTGGGTCTGCCAACCCTGCCTATATCCTCCACACATGGCTCCCTGAGTGATGCTCTGCCATCTCCTGAACCACATTAGGGTGCTCAGGCCCTTGTCATCACCTTATGAGCTCTTCCAGAAAGTTATGGATATGGCTCAGACTGAGGTGACCTGGAGGCCCTCAGGTGAAGCCATGTGGAAGCTTTTTGTAAAGACGTAGCACCCTTTATTAGGGGCTGAACCATGCCCCCCTCTCCCAACTCATTGGACAAAGGCATGACTCCTAGGATCTCAGAATGTGATCTTATTTGGAAATAAGGCCTCAGTAGATGTAGTTAGCTGAGGAGTTGGGACAAAGTCATGTTGGAGTAGGATGGGCCCTTATCCCGTATGACTGGTGTTCTTATAAAAAGGGAACTTGGGCACAGGAACACAGGGCCAAGGCCATGGGAAGACAGGAATGACAATGTCCTAGGCCAGGAAGCTATGAGAAGATGGACAGAGGCCAGACATAGATCCTTTTCCGGTACCTCTAAAGGACTGCAGCCCTGCAGACCCTTGATTGGGGACCTTTGGGTTCCAGAACCAGAGAGATGGTAAATGTCTGCTCTCCAGGGCACCCAGTCTCTAGTCCGGGATTTTCATGCCTGGTAAGTAGAAGTTTCTGAGCCCATAGCAGGGTCACTTCTACTCATCCAGGGCCTAAACTTACTCCCCTGTCCCTGGCTTCTGGAATTGGAAATGGCCCAGGGTAGAATGTGAATGGTTGTGGTTCCATGGACAACAAATACAACTAAGGAGCCAGAACCGAAGTGGGTCACGCTTTTGTAGATGGGATTTCAGACTGAAGGTCTGAACCAAGTACCACAGTGAGTCTTGCACAAAGTACCCCAAAACCCATGCATCTGGATCAAAAGACCTGATTTTCCCTGGGTAGAGGGAGGCCCATCCAGTCTTTGATGCCCTGTCTGCTCACTCCAGGAGAGTTACAGGGACTGGCACTGAGCCTGCTGCAGAAGGCACAGTTCTCTGGGGCTGTGAGACACCACCTGAGTGGGGAGAGCAGCACAGTTATATAAACACACAATTTAAAAGGAATCCATGTAAAAACATGAGCTAGAAGGGGTGGAAGCTTCCAGGAAAAACAGCAGAGTGAGTGAAAACTTCCCAGGTACCAGGGAAGCCGTACTAGGGGATGACTTGGAGGACAGGTAGGATGAGGCAGGGCACATGCATCCAGGATAGCTCTGAACAGTATACATGCATGTGTGTGCACCCTCACACGACACCTTTTGTTAAAATACATGGCTTTGGTAAAGAGCAATATACAAGATCAACATGGAAAGTCAGTTTTGTTTCCAAACTCTAAGAATGAATAGCCTAAAATAAACAAATACATGAGAATTCTAATGCTAAAGATGTAGTTCATTGGTGAAGTGTTTCCTAGCTGCATGAAGTTCTGGATTCCAGTTCCAGCACCCCGAAAGGTTGGTTCATGACTATAAACTATACACTGAAGAGATGGGAGGATACAGGATTCAAGGTCATGTTCAGCTACCAAAGCTAGTGGTTAGCCTACATCACAACAGACTGTATTTAAAGGGGTGGGTTGCCAACGAGATGGTTCAGTGGTTAAAAGCATTGGCTACTCTTCCAGAGGTCCCAGCACCCACTTGGTAGATAACAATAGCCTGTAACTCCAGTCTAAGGAGATCTGATACCCTCTTCTGGCCTCCATGGGCACCAGGCACACAGCAGATGTACAGACATACATGTAGGCAAAACACCCATACACACAGAATAAAAAGTAAAAAAAAAATAGACTAAAGAGGAATGTTTTATATTACAGTCAACGAACCAGTGTAATGACTCAGTAGATAAAGATGCCCGCCTCTGAAGCTTGATTGAATTTGAACACTGGGATCCACATAGTCGGTGAGAAAGACTCCTCCAAGTTGTCCTCTGTACCCCCATATACACATACAAATATTTACAAACACACATTAAATAAATGTTAGAAATAAAGAAATAGTTAACAAAAAAAAAACTACTCAAGAATAAATAAGTGGGCAGTGGTAGCACACACCCTTAATCCCAGCAGATCTCTGTGAGTTTGAGGCCAGCCTGGTCTACAAGAGCTAATTCCAGGACAGGCTCCAAAGCAACACAGAGAAACCCTGTCTCGAAAAGCAAAACAAAATAAATCAAACAACAAAAAGAATAAACCAAGGGAGCGAGGCAAATGACCAGATTTTGCTCAGAGTAATTAAATGGAAAGACAGACTGTGTTCACAGATTAGAAAACTTTATACGTAACCACTTAACAGCACTGTATAGGGCTGACGAGATGCCTCAGCAGGTAAAGGCACTTGCTGCTAAGCCTGACAACCTGAGTTTGATCCTCTCCGAAGCAAATAAATAAATAAATATATAGTAATAAAAAATTAAAACCTATAGATTTTCCTAAAATCCATAGAAAATGTCATCTTTTTGAAAAATAAATCTTTACAAATTCTGAGTGTGTGTGTGTGTGCGTGTACATGGCATGGCACCCATGTGGTGGTCAGAAGGTAATGTTGTGGAGTTAGTTTTCTCATTGGCCTTAATGCAGGTTCTGGAGAACCTATTAAACTCAGGTTGCCAGGTTTGCATGACAAATACCTCTACCTGGCCCCAAGAACAATTTAAGAAGAAAAAAATGCTAAAATTCATTTTGTTTAAATTTTTTGGGGGGGTTTTGTTTGTTTTTGATTTTTGAGACTGGGTTTTTTCTGTGTAGCTCTGACTGTCCTGGACCTCGCTCTGTAGACCAGTCTGACCTTGAACTCATAGAGATCCACCTGCATCTGTCTCTCAAATGCTGGGATTAAAGGTGTTCACCACCACTGCCCAAATAGCCTTAGAAGTCTTATAAAAAAAAAAAAAGAATTAGAAGACTCACACTTCCTGATGACAAAGCTTACTACGAAGTAGAGTCATCGAGACTGTGTAACCTCAGCATAAAAAGATACATTGACAACCTGGATTCAACAAAGAGCCCAGAAACAACCCACCTATGTCAGAATTCACAATAAGGGAGGGGCCGGCAAGACGGCTCAGCCAGTAAAGTGCTCACCACCCAGCCTGACAACTTGAGTTTAGTCCCTGGGGCCCACATGGGAGAGAGAACTGACTACTGCATAGTTAGTTGTTCTCTGACCTCCACACACGCACTGTGGCACATGCGTGGTCACACAATACACTGAATAAATAAATGGGGTTGGGGGAAAACCCTGCCTCCAGGAGAAAAGGTCCATTTCTTCAGGAGTGGTTCTGGGAAACCCTGGTATTTACCAGGAAGCCAATGGAGTTGCTCAGTGTACCACAGTGTAGGGAACCTTGTTAATGCCTAGAAATTGAGTTGCTGTGCAGTACCAAGGTCATGGTGCCACTGCAGTGCCCAGAGATAAGGCTGGTGTGGAGATCATATAGCTGTGAGCCAGTTCCCCTTAGAGGGCCACAGGCCAGGCAGTGGGGATGAATGGTGGTGTGCAGAACTGAAGCTGAGCCCTAAGCAGCGGAGGGGGCAGAAGCGCCAGTAGAGGGGGCCACCAGACCACACTGCCCTGCTCTGGAGCACCTCTTATGGCCAACAGGAACATCTCACTATCACCTCCTTGTCCCCTCTCCTGGGTCATGTTCTCAGAGCATGGCTCACCTGTTCAGCCTTTCCCTGTTTTCCTCTACTCAAATCTTAGTCCATCCCTGGCTCTCTACTTCAGGGTGAATAGGAAAGCGGAGACTCTTCTGAGCTATGGTGCACGGCTGTCAGCATACAGTAGGTGCTCAATAAACAACTAAAGATAGAAGGTGGGGGAAAAGAACAGAAGTTAGAGCCGGGCACAGTGCAGCAACCCCAGGAGAGCTCTGAGAATCAGGAAAGTATCTGGTTCCCACGCACAGGGACAGCTTGTGGTGGGCACAGCCGCCTGCCAGAGAGAACATCAGAAGGTGGAGAGTAGATGGAGGCACCCAGTGGTTAGTACCCCACCAGAAGGAGGACAGACTTTCAGGGAGAAGGGTGAGGGGATAGGCACAGGTTCAGGACTAATGTGTGTAGGGAGTGCTCTTCCCTTGCTCCCTCTGCCCCAACCCTTGGCAGGCCACTCCTCTTCTGCATTTCACTGCTCCCAGCTTCGGTTTTCACTTCTGCTAAATGGCATCAGCACCACCTCTTGGGGAAATGGAGGGTCCTTTAGGTAATGGAGATAAAGTTTGCCCCCTACAGGACTCACTCTGGGTCTCCCATAGGCTCCACCCTTTAGTTGCAGGAGTTCACACCTGGTGCTGATGCTATCTAGGGACCGTGCCTTAACAGTTATTCGTTGACTTCTCATGAGAAGAAGCACCAGGACAAAGCAGACCAAAGGTGACAGCCGGAATCCAGGCAGGTGACTTGAACTGAGCTCGTCCTGTACAGTTTGGAGGGTACTTTACCTGCTCCCAATTTCCCACGTTATTTTTCCTACCTCCCCTTCCACATGTGTGCTCTTAGCTAAAGCACTGTTTGCCCTGGGCCAGATTCTGAGTTGTGTTCCTGGGTTCACAAATTTGGGGCGGGAAGGGGGTGGCTGAGGGCAGATTCTAGCTCAATGAGAGGATCTCCGTGAGTCACCTGCAATGGGAGCAAATGGTTGATTGGCAGCAGCAGTCTGGGCAGGGATGTTGAGGACTCTGCCTTGACAAGGTAAGAGAGGCCTGAGACTCGAGCTCACCTGCAGAGACTAGCATCTCCACGTGTTATGTGGGGACAAGCAGAGAGAAGGCAAATCTAGCAGACAGGTTTCTTACTGGGCATGTGTCCCTGCTCCGCAGAAGCGACCTGGGTAGGGGATAGAGGACCCCTCACTCGTATCCCACCAGCAAATGAACAAATAAGTTCTAAGCAGGACAGGTGAGACTAGGGAGCCAGTTCAGGGCAAGGCTGCAGGGGCGAGAGCGACAACACAACCCCTTTTCTTCTTCCCAATCCTGTGGCTCAGATGCGAGTCCTGGACTGTCCTCCGCCCCTAAGGTCTGGGGGTCTAGGGTTGTAATGCGGGCTCCTGGACGGCCCACTGCCAGGTGAGCTGTGTCTCATAGTAGCTCGCTCTCGGGTCCCCTGACTTTTGTCCTCCACCTCTGGGAGCCGGAGCATCAGGAAAGTTCACCGGATCGCGCGAAGGAGCCAGGCAGTCCCCAGTTAGGAAGAAGGGGAAGGGGAGGTTGTTCAAGAGTCAGTAAACTCATACGCAGTTCGGGATGGGAGGGAAGCTGCCGGGCCCAGGAAGAGGAAAATCCCCCTGTCCATCCCACTTCGGGGTCAGAAGAAAGTTAAGGCCAAGGAGTTGCTTCTGGCTGAGGCAGGGCTGGGCGGACTGTGCTCACGCAGTCGGAGACAGGGGGCTCCGCGACTCGCCTCCCCTGTCGTCCCGGGGCCACCCTCTCCTCGCCGGGTCTTCCCGGACTGGCTGCTGGCTCCCCCGGGCCCGCGGCCCACCTTCTACCGCGGCCCGCCTTCCCGGCGGCGGGAGCGGGGCCCAGGCCGGCGGGCGGAGGCGGCGCCACCCGGGGCGCTGACGTAGCGGCCGCTCGGCGGCCGGGGGTCCCTTCGGTGGGGCCGCGGCTCCCCGCCCGCCGCCCCCCGCGCGTCCATTCGCTTTGTGTCCCGCGCGCGGCCGGGACCCCCGCGCACTCTCAGCCTTGCGCCCCGCGGCCCGGCGGGCGGCTCCCGGCGCGGCCCCAGCAGCCCGCGCCGGCATTGTGTGGACGCGCCCGGCCGCGAGCGCGCGCGCGGGCCCTGCCGAGCGCCCCCGGCCCCGTCCGCTCCGGCCGCGGCGCCCGCGCCCGCCGCCCCCGCCGCCCTCGCCGCGCGGCCCCCGGCCCGGCCCGGCCCGACCCGGGCAGCGCAGCGGCGGGGCGAGCGGCGGCGCGGCAACATGGCGACGGTGCCCGTGTACTGCGTCTGCCGGCTGCCCTACGACGTTACCCGCTTCATGATCGAGTGCGACGCCTGCAAGGACTGGTTCCACGGCAGGTGAGCGCGCCGCGGCCCGCCCGGCCCACCGAGCCCCGCGCCCGGGCCGCGCGCCCCGGGCCCCGCTGGGCACCGCAGCCGCGTTCGGCCGCCGGGCCGCGCGCCCTTTTGTGCCCAGGGCGGGGGCGTACGGCCGCGGCGCACAAAGCGAGGCCCTCGGCCGGGGGCGGGCGAGGGGCGCGGGGAAGTTGGGGCTCCGGCCGCTATGGGGCTGGGACCCGGCCGTCTGACAGCGGGGCCGCAGTGGCCGCGGAGGCCCGGAGCCGGACGAGGCCCAGGCCTGGGGCCCCCGCCGCCAGCCCCCTGCGAAGTTGCAGGAACTTTCCCCGCGCGGGCTCGGGGCGGCCGGGCCGGGAGAGGCGGGCGCGCGGCCCGGCGCGGTTCCCCCGAGAGGCGCGACTGGTGGGCTCCGGACCTGGCAAGGCTAGGGCAGACCCGAGGACGGTAGCGAGGTGGTGGCCGGTGCCCCCAGCCCTTGCCGGAACCGGGAAACCTCCCCAGGACCTTGTCCTGGCGGGCCGGAACCCTCTGGGGACCCTGCGCGCCTATGGCCCGGGCCGGCCTGCGGGCCTAGGCGGGAGTGCAGTGACAGACCGATGTGAGTGTCTGTCTTGTGTTGGGGTGGGGGTGTTGTGGCTTGGCCACCTCCTTCCTGGCCTGTTCGGTTCCCCATTTCCCTCCTCCCTGCCCCAGGCAGAGACACCCCAGTTTTGACGTGACCTTATGCTCTTTAAGGAAGATGGGGAGGGGGAAGGAGGTAAGCCCGGAGATCCTAAACCCGCCCTCTTGGCCCTTGACGGTGGCCATGACCTGGCCTTGTGCCTACTTTTCGAGAGCCTAAGTCCCTTCCTACTCAGAAGAGGAGGAGAAAGAGGTGATCATCCTGCTTAAACTGCTCCAACAGGTTCTCTTGTGTCTGACTTTGCCTGTGGGGTGTGCTTGGGCCTCAAGAAGGCTGACCCAAAGCTGGACGGATCTGTCTGTCCCCCTGGGTGTGAGTTTTTAGTAGGTAGTAGCAGGGTGTGTAGTTCTGGATGGTCCCTGACCTTCCTTCCAAAGAGAAGACCCTCCTGTTTGCTCACATCCAGAATCTTTAGGAATCTTAAAGAGCTGGGGAGCTAAGGAGCAGGGATGTGATGGGCTGGCTCACATCTGTAGGCCCTAGGACAGAGGCTTATCCGACTCTCGTGGGGTAACCTGACTAGCCTTAGGAAGAGTGGTCTTTTATGGCTCTCTAAAAACTCTGGAATATCCTGTGCTGCCTCCCCCAAATATCTAGGGCTATAGAGAGCCCTCAGAGCTGTGTGACCCCTGGACTCTGCTCCAAATAGTGCCACTGTAAACAGTTAACTAACTGGTATCCATCTCCAAGGGGTCTGTGGCCAGATCACGGTGGAGGCCTCCCCCAATCCAGAAACGCTGGAAATCTGGTCCTCAGTAGCTCTAAGAGTGGTGGAACCCCCTCTTCCTGTCTTAATCCAGGGCCTGCAGCACCCCTGGGTACTTGTCAGCTGAGCTTTTGCCCAAGCAGAGAAAGGGGAGATGAGCTCAGTGAGCAGTCTTGATACTAGACGACATTTGTTATCTGTTTTTGTTTTGTTTCTGGAGGCCTAGTCACCTTACTACTTCTCCGAGGATTTCAGTTTGATCTGAGACAGGCAGTTGATTAGCCCAGATGCGTTTGCACCTGTTCAGGGCTCTGGGTTGTAACAGGGCTCAGTCATGGCAGGTGTTTTCTTATGCTCAAGTGCACCCTGAGTGGTGCCTGTTTGTGGGTTTAGACCTCTGACTAGCTCTGTGTAGGGTCAAGGGTTGGGGCCTAAGTGAGGCAAGGTGGGAAAGGCCTGGGCCTCTTCCTGCTCCGGTAGCCTGGGACAGATCCCTGAGCCCCTCTCAAGTCTCTCTTATTCAAGAGTGGGAGTGGAAGGCATGTGCTCAGCTTCGTGTGTTGTCTCTCCCTCCAGAGAGTCTTGAACTAAGACCCCAGATGGCTCTCTTCAGACCTGGGTAGCCGCACCTGGGTTGTTAATACCCTCAGTTTACATTTTACCTCCCCTTTGAACAGCCTGTATTCCTTTACACTTTTGATCTTGAGGAAACAAGACTTACCGAAGAAATTGTTAGCATGGTTTCCCCAGGAGTGGTAGAGCATACCTATAATCCCAGCACCAACAAGGTGGAGGAGGCAGGAACATCAAGAGTTCAAGGCTATCCTTGGTGTTATACATCCTGTTTGAGGCCAGCCTCAGGTGTATGAGATGCTGTCTGGAAAGTAGCAGCAAGGGCTAATGGGATGTCTCAGCAGAGAAAGGCTCTTGCTGACAAGGCCATTGACCCCAGTTCTAGTCCCAGGACCCACATGGGAGATGCAGGCTGTCCTCTGATCTCCACATCTGACCCATGACATGAACTCCCGTCCAAAATAAACTTGAACAGTAGTAACAAATGCACCCAAACACCAATAACAACAGAAGGAATTTTGCTACACATAGCCTCCAATTCACTTCTTCTAAGTGACTTAGTGGACTATGCCAGCTTTGAAATTAAGGCGAGAACTTTGGCTCAATGCTAGGGACTGAACGCCACACTTTATTCCAACTTCTTTAGCCAGGTTTCCCTCCTTTAAGTACTTTTCCTGTTTCCAGATCCCACACAGAGTTGGATTCTTTACCCTGGCAAATGTCTCTTAAAAGGAAACTTTGTATCATTCTCTAAAATGGAGCATTATTGTAACTTCATACACAGTAACCGTAAAAATAAACACAGTAGCCAGGCGATGGTCTCACATGCCTTTAATACCAGCACTTGGGAGGCAGAGGCAGGTGGATCTCTGAGTTGGAGGCCAGCCTGATCTACAGAGCCAATTCCAGGACAGCCAGGACTATACAGAGAACTCCTGTCTTGAAAACAAAAACAAAACAAAGCAAAACAAAAAACCCCACAGTAACCAGAAAGCCTCAGTTTGTCCTACCTGGGGTCACATTACACATTTCCAGCAAGGCTTTGGTGGCGATTGGAATGAGGATCTCTTAAGTCACCTATGCTTACAGCGATGGGTTGTTGGTTCTTGCCTGCTTCTGTGACCTAGAACTTGCTTGGGATGGCCACTTTCTAAAGCCCAGCTTGAGTCATGCTTAGTGACCTATGGAGGTCAGAATAGGATCTCATATTCCCTAGAACTGGAAGTATGGGTGATTATGAACTGCCATGTAGGTATTGGGATTTGAAATCACAGCACCCTGGCAGGTGATCTCTTTGGGGACAGCCCTGGTGCAATGGGATGAGGTGTGTGGCACACTGAAGATTGTTTATATGTATTTCTTGGAGAGGATGGTGGGGTGTGGGGAGCATGGGGAAGGAGCCTCACTGTTAAGTCCATGGCATGAATAGGTTTTTTGGCGTCCTCTCCTTAGGCCCCTGCAAGATTCTTCACTCAATCCTGCTTGGTCGTGACCGATACTCCCTTGCTTTTCTGGGATCCCTGTGGTGCCTTAGAGTTGGGACTTGGATATAGAAGGGAATGATTCAAAGGCAGGACTTTGTAGAAAGCAGCTGGAGGCCAGTTGCTCCTGAAAGTGTCACACATGGTTCACTAGGTAGGGACCTGGAGCCCTACAGGCCTCTTTGGAATCTTACTCTTGTACAGAATCTCTTGGGTCAGAAACCTTAGTCTTTCCTTGCGCCTGTTTCATCCATTGGGTGGATGGGAGCAGAGCCCACATGAGCAGCACTCCTGCCTGCCTCCAGCTTTGGAAGACCTGGCCTCTCACTTGTCACTGACTTGCTTGAAAGAATTTTGACCACTGGGAGGCAGGAATGACTGCATTAATTCATCCAACATCTTTAAGCCTGACCCTCTGACCCTCTTATGGATGCTCATTCCATCAGAAGGTTCCTTGGAGGGGTTGCCAATAAAATCGACTTCAGAAAGCTTAAAAGATGTGCAGGTGACTTACCGACAAAAGTTTCACTCATTTCTCAGTAAATATTTGCTGTGTGTTCTAGGAGGAGCTCAGAGATGGCAGGTAGACCTCTTGCCTGTCTGTTACTGGGTTCTTCTTGTGTATGGTTTAGACTTAACAGATGGACTTCTTTTTCGCTCTGGGAGGTGGGGGTGTCTGGTCTCAGAGTGACAAGTGAGATCTGTGGGAGCAGAGAAATAGGAAGGAAGGCAAGGAGGTCAAGGGAGAGGGGACTTAGGTATAGGCAGAAAGTACACTGTGGGATGGGACGGGGATCTGGGCCAAGTGTGGCAAGAGCAGGCTCTCAGGGTTGTTTTTGTTGCTTTGTCTTTTTTTTCTGTCTTTCTTTACCCTCTTCTCCTCTCTCTCCCCCTCCTCCTTTCTTTCCTCCTACATTTTTTTTCTTTTTGAGTCAGGGTCTCACTAACCCTAGGCCAGCTTTTAAGTCTTTATCCTCCTGCCTCAATCTCCTGGGCACTGCCATTAAAAAAAGACTTGTACCACCCTACCTGTTTTGAACAGTGGCTACCCAGTGGCTTGTTCTTAGGACAGATGGAAGGCAGGGATGGGGGGCCACCATGTAAGTGCAAAAGTAGGGCTCCTTGGGACATCGTGTCTGTCTGTCCCCCTGGGCTCTACCTACCCTCTTCCTGGGGTTCTATTGCTATGTCCAACTCCCTTAGACTGAGGTGGCCTGTGTGGGCTTTCATTATATCAACTTAGCCTTAAGGTCCTTGGAGCAGAACCGCATCTGGGGTACCTGGGGACATGGGGACTTGTGGCAGTGCTCAGCATGCCAGCTCTGCTGCTGGCCAGCAGAGTTCATGTCTCACAGGAAGGAGACATGGCCAAGAGGTGTCTGAGCTATCATAGACTCTGATACTGCATATGGGGAAGAGGCCCTCCACTGAGACAGCCTAGAGATGTATTTAGGAATAACAATCCATCATTTTAAATAAATAAACTATATTTATTTTGTATGTATGAAATTTTTGCATGTATATATTATGTATATGTACCATGTACATGTCTGATACCTATGGAGGTCAGAATAGGATCTCATATTCCCTAGAACTGGAAGTATGGGTGATTATGAACTGCCATGTAGGTATTGGGATTTGAAACCTAGTTCTCTGCAAGAGCCACATGTGTTCTTAACCTCTGAGCCATCTCTCCAACCCCTAACCCATCATTTTAAGAGAAGGAATTCTCCTTATGTGAGTTTGCAAAGTTCTGGAAAAAGTGGGAAGAATGTCCATTCAGTATCAGAGGAGACTAGGAATCCTGACGGTGTTTCTAGAGAGGGATGCAGATGTCTGGAAGGAAGTAGCTTGGTGTGAGCCTCGTCCTAATCTCCATGATGTATGCTTTTTTTTTTTTTTCCCCTACTGGAAATAATTTGGCTGACAACAGGCACAGTACAAGCACAGGATTGCAGCCCATATTTGTTTGGGGCCATTTGGGCACCAGGCATAACTACAGATGGCCCAAGATCTGGGATGTCCAGTGCCAACTCCTCTATCCCAGGCCACCTTTTTTCCTACAACTTCCTCATAGTACCTCACACTTGCCAGGCTTTTATTTAGAAAGAATAAAGAAATTACTGTTGGAACTGGGCCACCATCTAATGCTGCGTGGAGTGCCCTGCAAGAGCCCACCAACTTCTCAAGTTCTCAAGCTCCATTGTGGGTAAAACAAGTCTACTGGCTGGGTCCTGAGACCATGATGGTGACAGTAGGGCTGCAGGTGCTTACCATATTTAGGCCATGCTGAATGTCTGTGGGACTATGCAAGCCTCGTCCTTTCTGGTCTTCGTATAAACTGTGAGTGGAAGTCTAGTCTAGTAGATCACAATGTCAACTTCCTTCTCAGCGCTGACCCGGAAGTAGCCAAGTCTGTCATTTATGGTTTTCCTGACCCCAGCAGGTAGATATGTTCACCTCTAAGATGGTATGGCAAGAAGGAGGTGCCTTGCTTGTGCTTTTCTTGTTCAAGGTTTGAACAGACACTGGGTGCTGATAGCCACGGATGAGTTCATGGATGTGGCTGTATGGTGTGGCGTGAGCTCATCGGGAGGTCCACAGGCAGTGCTGGGTGTGGAGTGGTCCCTGACTAAGCAGCTACCTGAATAGTCCCTGCTGGGTCTCAGTGTATCCCCACCTCTCAGGATTCCCGTCTTTGTTTCCTTCCTTCCCTGCTGATCATCTTTAGTTCCCATTTTTCTGGCCACTTTCTACTCTTAGTTTTGTGGTTTGGTGGCACTGGACTTCTCTAGTCATACCCTGCTCATATCAAAGCCTTGAGTTTAAAATACAGAATAATGTATCTGGAACTCCAACTTGCTTGGCTGTCATCTCAAGCCCTGAGACCTGGAGGTCTTTTTTCAGGCAAGCAGAGCAACCAGTCTCTTGCCTTTCTGAAAAGATAGGGGCGAAATGCAGTTAGTGTGAAGTTGGCCATTTTAAAGTAGACAGTTTACCTCGGCACCACACCAGGAAGAGTTCAGAGACATTCAGTGGATATGTGCTGTATGACCCTCCCTCTGTCCATCAAACAGCCATGCCTCTTTCTCTGCCTGTCCCCATCCCCTACTGACGGGGCATCTTCAGGACCATGGATTTACCTATTCAGAATATTTTATGTAAACAGAATCACACAATATTAAACATTATGAATCTGACATCTGTTTCTATTTCTGAGGCTAATATATTTGAGGTTCATGTGTTGGTGTTATTATTTTATTATTTTTTGTTGCTGTCTTTTGAGACAGGGTTCTTCTGTGTTGTCCTAGAACTAGCTTTTTAGAACAGGTTTACCTGTAACTCACAGAGATCTGCCTGCCTCTGCCTCCTGACTGCTGGGATTAAAGGCGTGCATCATTACGCTCAGCTCTGAGTTGTCTTCTTTCTCTCTCCTTCCCTCCCTCTCTCCCTCCCTCCCTCCCTCCCTTCCTTTCTCTCTCTCTTTCTTTCTTTTTATGGCTGAATAATATTCTACTGCCTGGGTGTCTAGACCACAGCTCTCCCTTGTCAGTTGGGTTGGGCTTGGGTTATCTCCTCATGTGGCTGTTGTAAATAGTGTTGCTGTGCACATTTGTGCACCAACGTTTGGTTGAACACCTGTTTCCAGTTTTTCTGGGTATACTAACCGCACATGTTACTGCTGAACTGCACCCCCAGCCCTATATTTAACTTTGTGAGTAACCAGCAGGGCATTTGCCACAGGGCCTGCCCCGTGCCCCCATTCTCGCCAGCGATTGCTGTTTCCCAGTCTTTGTATTATAATCATCCTCACGGTGTGGGTGTCAAGTAGTGTTCGGTGGTGGCTTTGGCTTGTCCCTGATAACTGATGGTGTTGGGCATCTTGCCTCTGCTGCCTGGTGTTTTGGTCTTTGGCTTTGAGAGACATCTACCTAAGACCCCTGTCCCCGTATGCTGGAGATGGAATCTAGAGCTTTGCACTTGGTAGGCAAGTGTTCCACCACTGAGCCACACTCACTCACCAGCCCCATTGCACACTTTATTTTATTATTTATTATGTGTGCTGGGCTCTGTGTGCATGTTTGTTTGCCACCGTAGCATGTGTGTGGGCAGAGGACAGCTTGCAGGAGTTAGTTTCCTCCTTCTATTGATTGGATCTTGGGCATCAGCCTGAAGTTGCCAGGCTTGGCAGCAAGCACTTTTACCTGGCAAGCCATCTTGTCTGCCTCTCTCTCCCTTTCTTTCTTTCTTTCTTTCTTTCTTTCTTTCTCTTTCTTTCCTTCCTTCCTTCCTTCCTTTCTCTCTCTTCTTTCTTTCTTTGTTTTTAAAATTGGATTGTTTGTCTTCATTTCTGAGCTTTAGAGCTGCTTTATGTATTCTAGCATTCTAGCAATTGCACCTTTATCAGGTACATGATTTGCAAGTGGCTTTTTGTTTATTTTTCTATTTCTCTGAGTTAACTTTTCATGTTCTTTCCTCCCTCCTTTTTGGGTTTTTTTGAGATGCTCTTTCTCTGAGTAGCCCTGCCCTGGCTGTCATTGAACTAACTCCCAAGTGCTAGAATTAAGGGCATGTGCCACCAGTGCCCAGGCTACTTTTCATGTTTTTGATACCATCCATTGATTTACAAAAGTTTTTAGCTTTAATGAAATCCAGCTTGCTTATTTATTTATATTTCTTCTTCATGGTTTTAGTGTCCTAAAATCTCTTATCAAATCAATTGTTGTAAGGTTTGCTCTAGTGATTTTTTTAAGTTTCATACTCTCAACTCTTTATTTAAAAAAATAGTTATTTTGTGTGTGCATATGCACATGAGTACATTCACACCACCATGTATGTCATGTGTGCGCACATGTGCATGCGCACCATCACCTACATGTGAAAGTCAGAGGAAAACTTGTGAGAATTGGTGCTATTTTTCCTATCATGTGGATTCCAGGAATCTAACTCAGTTTTCAAACTTGGCAGCAAGCAATCTGCCTGGCCCTCAACTCTTAGACTTAGGTTTTAAAAAATCTTTTATTTGTTGTTACTTTTTGTTTGTTTTAGAGACAGGGTCTCACTGTGTGGCCCCGACTGGCCTGGAATTTGCCCTGTAGACAAGGCTGGCTTTGAATCACAGAGATCCACCTGTCTCTGCCTCCTGAGTACTGGAATCAAAGGCATGTACCACAGACTTGGCTTCTAAGTGTTTTAAAATTTTCATTTATTTATTTTTGTGGCAGGGGGCACATGGCACAGTGTGTGTGTGTGTGTGTGTGTGTGTGTGTGTGTGTAGGTGAGAGTACAGTTTGCAGGAGTCAGTTCTCTTCTTCACCGTGTGGAACTCAGATCGCCAGCTGTGGCGGCCAGCCCCTTTAGGCATTTGATCCATTGTGTGACGTAGATCTTGGGTTAGGCCTTATTTACAGGCTGTCTTCACTGCTCGTGATGTTTTTAAGGTTGATGCCTAAAGGAAGAAAAGTTTTTAGTTCCTGGTTTTCGAGTTTGGTGACATAGTTACTTGGTCACATTGCTTTAGGCTTGTAAGATTCATGTTTTCTACATGTTTATGTGTGTGCACACACGTGTGCAAATGTGAATATGGAGGTCAGAGATCAATGTTGAGCCACTTCTGTCACTCTCTACCTTATTATTCATTCTTTCCCTCCCTTCCTCCCTCCCTCCCTCCCTCTCTCCCTCCCTTCCTCCCTCCCTCCCTCCCTCCCTCCCTCCCTCCCTCCCTTTCTCCCTCCCTCATGGCCTGGAACTCCCTCATTTAGCAAGACGGTCTGGCTAGCAAGCCCCAAGGATGCTCCCATTCCCTTCTTACCAAGCACAGGGTGAAATACCGCATCATGGGGTCTGTTTGTTTGTTTGTTGTTTTAACATGGGCCCTGGGGATTAGAACTTAGGTCCCTGTGGCAAGCACTTTGATGAACGCACCATCTCCTCAGCCCCAGATCCTTGTTTTTTTGAGACAGTTTTCCTGTGTAGCCCAGTCTCTCTCAAACTCATGGTCCTTCTGACTCATCTTCTGAAGTGCTGGGATTATAGGTGTGCGTCATCACTCAGCTTCCCATAGTGTTTCTTGAAAATAACTTTTGCTCTATTGTCCTCCATTGTTGAAAACCATGTGTATAAATGGAGTTTATTTCTGATCTCTCAATTCTATCCCCTAACTATTTCTGTCTATCCTTAGGCTAGTGCCTCGTGGTTCTGAGTACTGTGGGTTTGTAATGTGTTTTGAAATAAGAAGTGTGAGCGTTATGCTTTATTCCTATCCACCCACAGAATTATTTTGTTGTTTGGATCCAGTATTTAGCCCCTTGCAATTTCATGTTAATTTGAGTGCTATGTTTCTGCAGAAATAAAAATAAAGAAAAGAAAGGCAGCTGGGTTTTGACAAGGATTGTGGTGTTTATAGGTTTGCACATTGCTCTCTTCACAGACTTAAGGCTGTCTGGACTTAAAATCCTGAGCACAGCATCTCTATCTGCTTCTGTCATTTCCACCAGTGCTTTGTGATATCCTTGTCTCTGACTTCCTTGCCTTGTTCCTAGATATTTTGAGAGCAGTGCTTCTGTAAGTCATTCAGTCTTACAAGTCTTTCTCTGTCCCGCCAGCCAGCTCCCAAATAATGACATAGAGATTTCTTATTAATTATGAAAACTTGACCTATAACTTAAACTTATTCCTAACTAGTTCATATAACTTAAATTAAACCATTTATATTAATCTACGTTCATTCCCTTGGAGTTACCTCTCTTCCATCTCGCACCTTCTGTTTCCTCCCTGCCAGTCTGGCTACTCTGCCCCTTCTTTCCAGAGTTCTCTTTCTCTGCCCGGAAGTCCCACCTATACTTCCTGCCTAGCTATTGGAATTTAGCTTTTTATTACACCAACCACAGCAATATGTTTTTACATAGTGTACAAAATATCTCACAACCATTTACTGATGGTGCCTGACTTTTTTTCTTTTTCTTATTTTAATTTGTTTATTAATTATACATAGAGTGTTCTGCCTGCATGTACATCGGGTCTCACTACAGATGGTTGTAAGCCACCATGTGGTTGCTGGGAATTGAACTCAGGATCTTTGGAAGAGCTGGCAGTGCTCTTAACTGCTGAGCCATCCCTCTTGCCCCTAGGTGCCTTTTGGTTTTTGGTTTTTGTTTTTCTTTAGTGTTGGACATGGAGTCTAGGGGCCTGTGTATACTAGACAAATACTCTACCACTGAGATATACCCAGCACCATTTCGGCCCTTTCACTTGTTTTCATAGTTCCCTTGTAACATCTAACTGGGTTTTCAGAATCACATGTGTGCCCCAACCCATTTTGAGTTTTATGCCCATGCTGGCATGGCACACCCAGATCCTGGGTGCACAATGCATGCCCTAATTCATACTTTTGAAATAGGGTTACCATCTTCTTTTGTAACCATAAGCTTTGCTGGGCCTCTGTGCCAGATGTGGAGTCTAGGCATTTTTGAATGTGTGGGACTCCTTTTGTATCATGCATATGGTCCTCTTGTGCAAGTCTCCTTCTCCTTCCCTTACACCGTGCCTATATGGTCTATATGGTTGAAGCAGTATTGGGGACTCCCAAGACTTAGGCTGGTGGTGTTTTTTTTTTTTAAATATTTATTTATTTACTTATTATTTATACAATATTCTGTCTGTATGTATTCCTGCAGCCCAGAAGAGGGCACCAGACCTCATTACAGATGGTTGTGAGCCACCATGTGGTTGCTGGGAATTGAACTCAGGACCTTTGGAAGAGCAGGCAGTGCTCTTAACCTCTGAGCCATCTCTCCAGCCCCCGGCTGGTGGTGTTTTTGAGCTGTGACAGATGCCCCATCCAGGCAGCGTGTGACCTTACCAGTATGCAGGCTGCCCTGAGAGCTTGGTGGGTTACTCTCGCCAGGTGGACAAGCCAACTAAAGTTTAGCGGGTTAAGATTGCCCTGTTCAATACAGCAGAGTACCATATACAGCTGGAATGTCTGTCCCAGGTCTCTGCAATAGTTCCCCTCCACAGTGACAGGAAACCCCAGGTTGAGTGCAGGATCCTATCAGGCAAAGAATAGCACACTAGGAATGTTTTAGGGGGAAATGTGTGGAGTCAGAATGAGGCAGACCCACTGAGTGTATAGGCCAGATAGGCTGTAGAGTTTCTACAGGGGCAGGCCTAGACATGATTGGGGGTGGTTGGAAGTAGGGAGCAGTTCAGGAACCCAAAGACCTTTCAGGGAGTCTAGGAAAGTGAAGCCATTCCAAGCCCTGGGCTAGAGTGAGTCTCTATTCTTTCTCATCTCTTCTGATGTTCCTCCATGACCCTGTGAGGAACAGGGCAGGAGGAACAGTCCAGCTGCATAGTGCCCAGGTCCCCGGCCTGGGGACGGAGAGCTAGAGAGACAAAGTGCAGGTGCTACTGTGGTGGCTGGGGCAGGACAAGGAAAAACTGCCGTCTGTTGTCTGTCTGTCTGAGGTACAGGTCTCCCTGCCCTCACAAGAGCAGCCTGAAGAAAGACAGTGGCTGGCTTGTGTGCTGGGTAGGGCTGTGTCCTTAGGAGCCCTGGGACATGTTCTCTGGCTGTGTGCGTGTGGAGCTGGTCCCACAAGTGGCCCATGTGGTATGCAGGATGGGTAGCCCCTAGAGAGAATATAAGGCCACCACTTATTTTTTTCTCCCCCCACTTGGTTATTTTTTTAATTGATTTTATTGAGCTACACATTTTTCTCTGATCCCTTCCTTTCCTCTTCCCTCCCCTCCCTTCAATCCTCTCCCAGGGTCCCCATGCTCCCAATTTACTCAGGAGATCTTGTCTTTTTCTACTTCCCATGTAGATTAGATCCATGTATGTCTCTCTTAGGGTCCTCATTGTTGTCTAGGTTCTCTGGGATTATGATTTGTAGGCTGGGTTGTTTTTTTTTTTTTTTGCTTTAAGTCTAAAAACCACTTATGACTGAGTACATGTGATAATTGTCTTTCTGAGTCTGGGTTACCTCACTCAATATGTTTTCTAGCTTCATCCATTTGTCTGCAAATTTCAAGATTTCATTATTTTTCTCTTCTGTGTAGTACTCCATTGTGTAAATGTACCACATTTTCCTTATCCATTCTTCAGTCGAGGGGCATTTAGGTTGTTTCCAGGTTCTGGCTATGACAAACAATGCTGCTGTGAACATAGATGAGCACATGTCCTTATGGTACGATTGAGCATCTTTTGGATATATACCCAAAAGTGGTATTACTGGGTCTTGAGGAAGGTTGTTTCCTAATTTTCTGAGAAATCACCACACTGACATCCAAAGGGGTTGTACCAGCTTGCACTCCCACCAGCAATGCAGGAGTGCTTCCTTTACACCTCATTCTCTCCAGCATAAGTTGTCATCAGTGTTTTTTATCTTGGCTATTCTTAAGGTGTAAGATGGAATCTCGGAGTTGTTTTGATTTGCATTTCTCTGATGCCTTAGGATGTTGAGAATTTCCTTAAGTGTTGAGAGTTCTCTGTTTAGATCTGTACTCAATTTTTTTTATTGAATTATTTGTTCTTTTGATGACCAATTTCTTGAGTTTATATATTTTGGAGATCAAACCTCCGTCTGATGTGGGGTGGTGAAGATCTTTTCCCATTCTGTAGACTGCCATTTTGTCTTGTTGACCATGTCCTTTGCTTTACAGAAGCTTTTCAGTTTCAGGAGGTCCCATTTATTAATTGTTTCACTCAGTGTCTGTACTACTGGGGTTATATTTAGGAAGTAGTCTTCTATGCCAGTGCATTCAAGTGTACTTCCCACTTTCTCTTCTATAAGGTTCAGTGTGGCTGGCTCTATGTTGAGGTCTTTGATCCATTTAGACTTGAGTTATGTGCATGGTGATAGATATGGATCTATTTTCATTCTTCTATATGTTGATATCCAGTTATGCCAGAACTATTTGTTAAATATACTTTCTTTTTTCCATTTTCTATTGTTTGCTTCTTTGTCAAGAATCAGGTGTTAGGGCTGGAGAGATGGCTCAGAGGTTGGGAGCACTGACTGCTCTTCCAGAGGTCCTGAGTTCAATTCCCGGCAACCACATGGTGGCTCACAGCCATCTGTAGTGAGATCTAGTGTCCTCTTCTGGCCAGCAAGCATACAGACAGACAGAACAATGTATATGTAATAAATAAATAAATCTTAAAAAAAAAAGAATCAGATGTTAGTAGGTTTGTGGATTTATATCTGGGTCTTTGGTTCAGTTCCATTGGTCCTCCTGTCTGATTTTAATGCCAATACCAGGCTGTTCTCAGTATTGTAGCTCTATAGTAGAGTTTGAAGTGAGGGATTGTGATACCTCCAGAAGTTCCTTTATTGTACAGGATTGTTTTGGCTATCCTGGGATTTTTGCATTTCCATATGAAGTTGAGTACTGTTCTTTCAAGGTTTATAAAAATTTTGCTGAGATTTTGATGGGCATTGCATTTAATCTGTAGATTGTTTTTGGTAAGATTGCCATTTTTACTTTGTTAGTTCTACATATCTAAGAGCACAGGAGAGCTTTCCGCTTTCTGGTGTCTTCTTCAATTTCTTTCTTCAAAGATTTAAAGTTCTTGTCATACAAGTCTTCCACTTGTTTGGTTAGAGTTACTCTGAGACAGTTTATGCTATTTGTGGCTATTGTGAAAGGCGTTGATTCTCTGATTTTTTCCCTAGTCCTTTTATCGTCTGTGTAAAGGAGGGCTACTTGATTTTTTTTTAGTTAATTCTGTAACCTGCTACATTACTGAAAGTGTTTATGAGTTGTAGAAGTTCCTTGGTAGAATTTTTGGGGTTGCTTATGTAAACTATCATATCGTCAGCAAATAGTGAGAGTTTGACTTCTTTTTTGATTTGTAATCCCTTGATCTCCTTTAGTTGTCTTATTGTTCTAGCTGGGGCCTCAAGAACTATATTGAATAAATATGGAGAGGGTGGGCAACCTTGTCTTGTTTCTGATTTCAGTGCTATCTCTGTGAGTTTTTCTCCATTTAGTTTGATGTTGGCTTGCTGTATATTGCCTTAATTATGTTTAGGTATGTTCTTTGTATCCCTGCTCTCTCCAAGACTTTTACCATGAAGGAATGTTGTATTTTATCGAAAGCTTTTTGTGGGTTTTTATTTTTCAGTTTGTGTGTGTCTGTGTGTGTGTGTGTGTGTGTGTATGGTGGATTACGTTGACAGATTTTTGTATGTTGAACCATCCCTGCATCTCTGGGATGAAGCCAACTTGATCATGGTGGATGATGTTTCTGATGTGTTCTTGGATTCGATTTGCCAGTATTGAGTATTTTGAGTTAATGTTCATGAGTGAGATTGGTCTGTAATTCTCTTTCTTAGTTAGGTCTTTATGTAGTTTTAGTATCAGGGTAGTTGTAGCCTCATAAAAAGAGTTTGGCAATGTTCCTTCTGTTTCCATTGTGTAGAACAATTTGAGGAGTATTAGTATTAGTTCTTTGGAAATCTTGTAGAATTCTGAGCTGAAACCATCTGATCCTGGGCTTTTTTGGTTGGGAGACTTTTGATGACTGTTTCTATTTTCTTTAGTAGTTATAGGTCTATTTAATTTGCTTATCTGGTCTTGATTTAATTTTAGTAAGTGATTTTTTTATCCAGAAAGTTGTCCATTTCCTTTATGTTTTCCAATTTTGTGAAGTGCAGGTTTTCGAAATATGACCTAATGATTCTCTGTATTTCCTCCTGTCCATTATGTTCCCCTTTTCATTTCTGATTTTGTTAATTTGGATATTCCCTCTCTGCCTTTTGTTGATTTTCTTGAAGAACCAACTTTTTATCTCATTGATTTTTTTTGTATTGTTTTCTTTGTTTCTGTTTTGTTGATTTCAGCTCTCAATTTGATTATTTCCTGTCGTCTTGTTCTCCTGGCTGAGTTTGTTTATTTTTGTTCTAAAGTTTTCAAATGTTCTGTTAATTCACTAGTGTGGAATTTTTCCAACTTCTTTATGTAGGCATTTAGTGCTATGAACTTTCATTTTAACACTGCTTTCATTGTGTCCCATAAATTTGGTTCTTTAGTTTCTCCCTTTATTTCTTCCTTGACCCACTGATGCTTCAGGTGAGCATTGTTTAATTTCCATGTGTTTGTGGGCTTTCTGGAATTAGTGTTGCTGTTGAATTCTAATTTTAAGCCATGGTGATCTGATAAGATACATGGAGTTACTCAAATTTTTTTGTACCTGTTGAGCTTTGCTTTGTTACCTAGTATATGGTCAATTTTTGAGAATGTTCCATGAGGTGCTGAGAAGAAGATATATTCTGTTATGTTTGGATGGAATGTTCTATAGATGTCTGTTAAGTCCATTTAAGTCATAACATTTGTTAGTTCCCCTATTTCTCTGCTAATTTTTTGTCTGACAGACCTGTCCAGTGGTGAGAGTGGAGTGTTCAAGTCTCCCACTATTAGTGTGTGGTATTCAGTGTGCACCATTTATTCTTATACATCACATGGGGCTGGGCACAAGCCAACATTTGGGCAACTGTCAGTGTTTTAGTGAGGACTGATGTGCCCTACCTGGGTTGCCAGACTGTAGCAGAGACCCTGGCCCAATACTCCAGAAGTGTGGTGGTGACCTTGGGAGCAGACAAACATTCAGGCTGAAGGTCTCTGTGACTCTATGATGTCGCCTCTCCCATTTAGGCCCCATTTCCCTATGGGAAAGACTGTGAACTGGAACTCTGAGACCCCTGAGATCCAGAAACTATCCAGAATTTGTGTTTTAAGCCAGGCAGTCTTGTAGATGAACACCGAGGAAGGGATGTGGTAAGCTTGGTGAGTGGAGATGACCCTGTGTTCTCACAAGCTACAGGTCAAGTAGCACAAGGGTCCCCACCAAGACCCTTCCCCTTTAGTGTGAGGGCTTGTCACCATGAGCGCCTGTGGTGTCTCTGCCTAAACGGAGACAGAATTCTGCCACCCTCTGCCCAGCTGCCTGTGACAGGTGTTGTAGGACTGCCCCCTGGGAGCAGCTTTTCCTGCCCATGCTTTGCATATGGCTCTGGGCACCTCTGATGCCACCCTAACCTTGTGGCAACTCCCAGTGGGCCTTGGGTATGAGGTTGTTCAGAAGAAACCAGCCAACCAGGTCCCCTGAATCATGGCCTCACTACTTGCGCTGGCAAAAGCCAGGACTGGAGGGCAGTCTGTGAGACCTGTCAGTCACCCTTGGCAATGCCTGGTGACTACACATTTATGCACGGTGGTCCCTGAATCTCAGCTGGGCACTGACATCCTGAATTGGCCATGCTTGGAGTCTGTCCATCTAGATAGCTGCTTTTCCTGGGGTGAGAGATGAAGAACTCCCAGGGTGAAGGATGAATGGCGGAGGAGCTCACCCTGAGCTCCTCTGTAGTAGAAAGATTAACTAAGAAGGTGTCTCCTCCGGCCATCCTGCTTGCCTCTGGGAAGATCTGCCAGGCTCTGTTCTGGCTTCGAGCCCACTACTGTTATTTGGAGAGTGGAGACAGTAGCTGCCTTTGGCATTGAGGTTCTCATGGTACAGTGTTACCATGTGACCCACTTACCCCAGTCTGTGTTTAGCTGACCCTTAGTCTCCCAGCGCTCTTCTATGACATGCCTGCTGGCCTCCCTGGTCTGTTCCCTGCCTGCTGGGGATCTTGATCAGGCCTTGGAATTGTGCTGTGTGGATTGGAGGAAATCCAGCTGCTGAGCAGTCTCCTGGGTGGCTCCTCATGGCCTGGGTAGCAATCTTGTATTTGAGCCTTGTCTCTTCCACTTCTGAGTCACAGCTGGGGTGGGTCCCAGAGTCAGAGCTTCAGGGCTCTGAAACACTCTAGAGCTGCAGGCTAGAAGTGGTCAGCTCTGGATGTGCCTGGAGTCAGCTCTGGATGTGCCTGGTGTCAGCTCTGGTACTTGGATGCGCTGGCAGATGACTCCAGGATCACCACCCAGCACCCATGTGGCTGATTCACAGCTCCCCATAACCCCAGTCCTGGGGATCCAACATCATCTCCTAGGCTCCGTGGGAAAATCTGTACCACATGTCCATTCTCATCCACAGACCCAGACACATATACATGTCATTTAAAAAATAAAATAAGAATCTAGAAAGAAAGGAAGAGCAAGGAGGAAGGGTGGGCAGAAGTGAGGGTATGTGGACTGCCTGGGCCGGATGCAGGCAGATTTGAGAATAACTCAGAGTGTTGTGAGAACAGAACGAGCTTGGCTGATGTCTTTCCCCTCTTACCTCTTTATTTTTTTTAAATTTATTTATTTATTATGTATACAATATTTTGTCTGTATGCCTGAAGGCCAGAAGAGGGCGCCAGACCTCTTTACAGATGGTTGTGAGCCACTATGTGGTTGCTGGGAATTGAACTCAGGACCTTTGGAAGAGCAGGCAATGCTCTTAACCACTGAGCCATCTCTCCAGCCCCCCCTCTTACCTCTTGAACTTTAATGCTTAATGAGGCCCTGAAGGCAGTTCTGGGAGTGGCCTAATGGGATTTATGTGCAGGGCTATCCCTGGCAACTTGTGGATCTTCTAGGGTAGTGAGTGAAGCTTCTTCCAGGAGCCCTGGACGCCAGGGCTGTGACTCCTGCTTTGTACCCATGTCTCTTGGATCTTCTTTCAGTTCCTCCCACACAGAGGCATCTCATCTGCAGAACTGGGAAGGCTCTGAGAACAGGTTCAGGTGTGGAGATAGCAGCTTTAAACAGGAGAATTTGTGTTCAAGTGGAGAAACTTTCTAATCATTGAAACTGTGCCCCAGGGGATACCATCTGGGGAAATGAGGTCCATGGTAGACCAGGGATGCTCAGTTTTGTGCTGTTGACATTCTGGACTAGAGGATGATCTGGAGTAGGGCCTGAGCTATGTCCTGTAGTGTCTATAGTTCTGGTCTCATGCAGGTGCTGGGAGCACCCCAAGTTGTGATAAAGTATCTTCAGCCTTTACCACTTGCTCTGAGGCAGACACAGTGGCACCCAGGGACAGGACAGGCCCCACCCCAAAATATTTTTTCTCATCTTGAGCGCCTGCAGTGCTGCCAAGTAGAGACCTGGGTTTGTCCACTTCAGTGCATGTTAGTAGCTGTGTCTGCCACGTAAATAGCAAGAACTAAGGGTGTAGAATCAAAGGGTGTCAGATGACCACAGGTCATACTGATTTTGCTACACCCTAGGAGCTGAACTTTTGATGTCTGTTGCTATAGTTTTATTTTGTAATTACCTAGTGCTGCCATTCATTCACATTTAAGTTCTTCTACCCACAGTCCTGATGTTTTCCATTGGCAACAGAGCTAACAGGTTCAACGTGAGGTGTCTGGGCTGGCTGCTTCCCACCTGTTTGTTTCTTCTTTATTTGAGCCATGTCTGCCCCAAGGTCTAAACTCACTTTTGTTTTTTCAAATTCTATCCACTTTCCACCTTTCCCTCTAAGCCTAGGTCTCAAATCAGCCCAGGCTGGCCTTGAACTTGCTGTATAGCTGAAGATGACCTGAAATGTTTTTCCTGGTGCTTCTGCCTCTAACTCCCAAGAGCTGAGATTACAGGCATGAGCCATCAAGCCCTGTGTAAATGATACTAAGGATGGAAGCCATGACTTGTGCTTGCTAAACAAGTGCTCAACCAGCTGAGCTGCAGCCCAGCCCTTCTGTACACGTTTAAGGTTGGTTTGCAGAAAGGTGTATACATGGCACTCAGTTTCCCTGAGTGTTCACATTCTTCACTGTTAGAATAGAAACCAGCATCCATCATTGCTGCCCATGGCCTGGGCTGACTGACTCTGCAGCCCTCTTCACAGGCCCTCTGCTAACACCACCCTGGAGGCGTAATTGCGCTTGTACTCTCTGCCCCTCCAGCTGTCATGGTGACCTCCCTGACTCTGTCCTGTGACTGTGAAAGGTGAGACAGCAGCATAGGCTGGATCTGAGGATCCCTTTGCCTTTGAGGGGCTGCTTCTCCCTAGGTATGTCAACACACCCGTGTGACACCTTGACAGCTCTCAGGGCCAGTCAGGGGAAGGATCCAGTGTCACTTGGCAGGTATCATGGTGACATCAACACACACCTTTGGTCTGCTGAGATATGGGTCATGAACCCATTCTGTGACCATCTGGTCCTGACAGTGGCCAGACAACAATTTGTGAGCCTGGTGCATTTCCTCTTCACAGTTTCTTCTGCATCTCACCTTCTAGGAAGGAGAGAATTGACTCTGTGAGTCTGTGGAGTCTCATCTGGTAAAAGCAGGACTCTGAGACAGCTTGATTTGGCTGTGACTCTCCATTGGGTATAGGTTTACCTCTCTCTGTTGGGTGCTGGTTTACCATGTCATAAAGCAGCCATCTTGGGAGCATTTGGCTCAAGCTCCACTTTTAACAAGTGGGAAACCGGCACTGTGCGGTAGGCAGTGGCTGTGAGGACCGGGAGCTTTGCCACCTCTTGTGGCCCAATATTCTTTCCCTTGAGATGCTTTTCTGAAGGAGATCACTGTAATAGAAGTCACCTTCCATCTGAGAACACCCCAGACATAAGACAGGCAGTGTTGGTTGGCTGCCACAGTCTGCTAAGCTACAGCCATTAGATTGTGGTGTGCCTCCTGCCTTCAGTCCGGCTCCTCCCTGGGGACCTTGCAAGTAACCTGGGTCCCAGGTTTGTTCCTTGTCTGCAGTGATGTTGGGGTTCTGGGCGTGGGGACCCAGGAACCACTGGAACTCCTTAGTCTGTTCTGGATCCCCCCTACCTCCAAATGGCCCTGGCATCTCTACTTTGGAACATTTGGTTCTTTACCCAGAAGTCTGTGTGTCAAAACCTTGTCTTCGTTCCTCATCAGGATCACCTCAGAGTGTTCTTGTTCTGGGAAATCCCCAGTCCTGTCACCTTGGAATGGGTGACAGGAGGGGGCTCTGTGGATACCTCAGGTTGCTTTCCCACTTGGAGCAGCTCCTCTGATTTTCTTCTTTAAATTTAAATTTATTTATTATTTTCTATGTGTGAATGTTTGCCTGTCTGTGTGCTTATGCACATGTATGTCTGGTATTCACAGAGGTCAGAAGAAGATGTCAGATCCCCTGTAAAAGGAGTTATGATTGTGAACTGCTTTGTGGGTGCTGGAAATCTAACCAAGGTTCTCTGCTCTTAACCACCAAGTCATTTCTCCAGTCCCAGCTGCTCTGCTCTTGGCCTCAGGATTCCGGGATTTCATGGCTTTGCTTTTCTCATTCCTGGGGGAGGTTTGTGATGGTGGCAGTGACTGACCAGCCCGAGTGGTCTGTTCACACTTGGGATTCAGTGTCATCATGAGCCCATCTGGAAACACTGTCCACTGCTTGACCCCTCACACAGTACCCCTTAGTCCCTGAATACCCCTCTGATGGCCAGGACTCAGGAACCATCTGCTATGTGTGTGTGTCTGTGTCTGCTCATCATATGTCCCTTGGTGTTAATTACCTGAGATGTGGCTAGGTGTCTCACCTGCTGTCAGCCACCTGCTCCTGGCCCTATGAGTGAGCCATGTCCCCACCATGCCACAGTTGTGAAGACTGTAAATGGTGAGATCTTTTACGGTGTCAGAAGGTTGCAGAGCTCTGGCCCATCCTGTGTGCCATAGCTCTCTGTTTCCTGGCTATTATCCCAGAGAGCCCACCCCAGTCCTGCCAGTTCTAGACTCCTGACCAATCACCTTCTCACGGAATGTGCCACCAGGAGGCACTGCCCTCCCCCAGTACCACTTGCTCCAGTCTGGAAGCTGTACCTCTTGTAGTCAGGGGCAAAGCCCATCTGGAGAGGGGTCTCATGAGCCAGGTCTCTAAGAATCTTTGTGTTTCTTATCATTCATGGCTTTGAAAAGGGTCAAAGAATAAGTGGTAGAAAATTCCAGCAAGATGAGTCATAGAGCTCACCCTCTAGCAGCAGGGATCTCCTGGGGCTGTCAGAGGTCTTCTGACTGCGAGAGCCACAAGACACAGCTGTCTCCAGGGCTCAGTAGAGTAAGCTCACCTCCTTTGGTCTAGAGTCCTTATCTCTGCTCATAGGACCTTGGACTGCATTTGCTCTCCAGTCAGGGTTGTTTGCTGTCTCTGACGGTTTTATCCAGGGAGAAGGCTTTAATTCCCAAGGCTTCTGGGAAGAGATATTTGCTCTACATCTGCATACAATTGGTTTCCTTAGAAACCACTGGAATAGATGCTCTGGAGCCTGCTTCAGATTTTTAAAGAGACCCTGCCCTGTATCTGGACGATCTAAAAACCCAGAGTAGTTATATAGTACATGCAAAGACATGTGAATATTCATTTAATAAATCAAGACTCCTAGGCTGAGGAATGATAGAACTGAGGGGTGATTAAATAAATGGCTGTGTGCACACACAGTGGGAAATTATCCAGTTGCCAACAATGTGTTTACAGCGGCTTTAATGATTGGGGGAAATGTTTATAATGTAACATTAAATGACTTGCTGTATTTATTAGTAGGGTGACAGCTGCTATTAATTAGTTAAAACAAGCTCCAGTTTTAAAATATTTAAATTTAATATTTTAGCACTAAAGTTTTATTTTTGAAAATGAAGGGTTTAAAAGGTTATGATACTTTCTCTCAAGCACGTTTATACTTTCCAGTGGGTTTTCCAGATCAGTCGTGTTACTTTTTCAGTGAAAAAAAAATGAATTCAGGACATGATGAGGAGAAGGTTTGTTGTAGATATGAGGGAGACCACAGCCGGAGGCATCTGGAAGGGTCTAGATTGTACCAGGCCCTAAGAAGAGGGTGGGGGAGCTAGAGAGGAAGAGAAGAAAGAATACCTGGGAACCCAGAGACCCAGAGGCCAAGAGACAAAGAGACTGGCATAGCCAAAATGGCTGAGTTATTAGGAATCAGAGAAGCTGGAGGAAGGAGGGCCTGGCCCTGGGCTGGTGAGTTTAGGGTAGGGGGTGGCATATGCCTGCCAGGATGTCTCTGTAACTGTTCATGGGGATGCTGGGAGAGGCTGAAACTGCCAGTGTCACCTCAGTCAGCTATTTGTCCCGAGTATGAGACCTAACACTTTTATAGTTAGAAATGAAGTAAGCTCGGTGTGGTAGTGCACACCTGCTCAAGAGGCAGAGACAGGAAGATTGACATAAATTTGTGGTAACCCTGGACTACACAATGAGACTCTGTCTCACAAAATTAAAAACAAAACAAACAAACACACACACACACACAAAGAGAAGCAAAGTAGGCAAGGAAATCAGCTGTGGGTGTGCACTGTCTGGCTTCTTCTAGAGAAGTTTTTAGACACCGGTGTGGGAGGGAGTCTCATTGTCCCACAGGCCTCTTGATACTGAAGACTGAGGGGGGATAGCCCTACTCTTTTGGTACACCCTGCCCCTTTTCCACTGTGACCTCACCCCTACAGTACTTTAGCCTACTGCCTGCCTTGTCCTCAGCCCCTGGAGGGCCTGGGAGCTAAAGGCTCAGCCCAGCCTTGGCGGGGCAGGGAGTGGGGTGAGTGGGGCTCCTTTCTCACACTCCTGGGTCCAATAGATCCTCCTAAGAGCAGAGACCATTGTGTAGAACAGTGGGGCCATCCTGTCACCAGGTGTAATCCTTGACCCCAGTGTTCAGCTTTATCACAAGCTGAGGGTAGTGTATGGGTCAGTTCTGGACATGCTAAGTACCCCTTCTTTACCCAGTGATGGCTCTGTGTGGCTCTGAAGAAAAGCTTAAGCTTCTGTAGGACTCTAGGTGCTAGGATGACTTCCAGTAGGGAATCCACACTTGGTCAAAATGACATGATTCCTTAGAGATGCTAGGGTACTTAGAGACACTAAATGGTCGCTGGCAAGCAAGTTCCTGAATACTGACAGATGTCAATGACTGCTCACAGATATTGGCTCTTGCAAGTACCACCCAGTTACTCCCTGGCATTTGGCTGCTTGCAGACACTGAACAGTGCAAACTTCTAGGTATTCAGGTCTCGGTGGCTCTAAACAATTATGAACAGGTATTTGAATTCTTAATGAGGCTAAGTCATTGCTCGCACATGCCAAAATGTTTTGGGCAGCTGCTCTGCCTGGAAGCAAGGTGGCCCAAGGCTGAAATATGAGGAGCCATGTCAGTAGGATCATTCTCCTCCAGAAATTGCCATATAGAACTTCTGATTTGTTTGCTTTGTTTTTTGAGATAGGGTTTCTCTGTGTAGTTCTGACTGCCCTGGAAATCACTCTGTAGACCAGGCTAGCTTGAACTCAGAGATCCGCCTGCCTCTTCCTCCTGAGTATTGGGATTAAAAGTGTGTGCCACTGCCACCCAGTGAGAACTTCTGAATTTTTATGAGCTTTGTGAAATTGAGGATTTTGAGCCAAAGGGAATATTTTCTGTCCACGTGCATTAAGTTAACATAACACCCAAATATGGGCCTTTCTGAGTGTGTCAGGCATACAGTGCCATGCAGGAGGGGCCCATTCTGTGTGTGTGTGTGTGTGTGTGTGTGTGTGTGTGTGTGAGAGAGAGAGAGAGAGAGAGAGAGAGAGAGAGAGGAGGAGGAGGTATCTTCACTTGTCATCTTAGTGTTTGAGACTGTCTCTCACTGATATGGAACACACCATTGTGCTAGCCTGGCTGACCAGCGAACCTAGGATTTCTTTGCTTCCCAATACTGAAGTCACAGATGCACCACTTCCATGCCTGGCTTTTATGTTTGTACTGGGGATCCAAACTCAGGCTGTCATGCTTACATGACAGGCACTTCACCTACTGGGCCATATCTCCAGAGGCACATCCTTTGTGAACAGGTTGAATGCAGCTGGCATGTGTCCACTCTGTGTGTGTTCTTTACAGGTGTGTGTGTGTGTGTGTGTGTGTGTGTGTGTGTCTGGCGTTCAGCTGCAGGCTCATGTAGCTACAGAAGCCTAGTACTTAAAGTGCTTAAAGAATACTGGATCTGGGTCTTTTGAGGTGGAGCTCATGAAGCAAAATAGCCAGCATCCTAGTGTAAATCCAGTTTCTGTACTCCATCAGGGCAGACTCGGTTATAGCCTTGTACCAATATCTGTCTGTGCCTGTCTACAGTGCAGAAGATATCATGGTAGTTCAGATTTAATAGCTACTCTCACTTGAATTCTCATGTCCACAGCAGCCATTGCTTGCCCACTGTCCCCAGTCTCTGCCATGCCTGACCTTTAGTGTCAGGTACTTGCTCTCCAATGGTCAGGTTTGGAGATTGGTTGTATACTAGACGCTGATTTCAGTTCAGGTGCTGCATGTCACTGGGTCACCCAGTTCCCATGCTCCCCTGCTTATCTGACACAGAAATTCAGCTGCTAACTCTGGTCACCAGGTACAGGCCACCTCTTTATCATGGTTAGGGATGACCTCGAAGCCAGAAACTCAGCACCTTGTTCTGCTCCATAGGGGGTCAGTCCTGTGGATTCCCCACACTTGGCCTGGTTATGTGTGCATGTGATGTCTGTGCATATAGTGTTTATGTATATGTTGTATATATCATATGTGTTCTATTCTGCTAATAGTATGTGATATGTTTGTGTGAGTGTGGTGTATGCAGTATGTAGAAGGTATTTGGTTGGTGTATGAGCATATTTTGTGTAGTATGTTTTTACGTAGAAGTGTGGTATTTATATGTGTGTGTGTGTGATGTTTGTGTGTGATATGTTTGGAGTGTATATTTGCTTGGTGTGTATTATACATATGGTGTGTATGTGTCTATGTCTTGCAGTGGCCAGGTGATGGATGTGGTAGGACCTTACCAGCCTTGTCTGGTTCTCTGAGATTCTGAGGAGGTGGCTGTCATCTGTAGGTCTTGGCACCAGGCATTTCCTTTGAGAAGAAAGTTACAGGATTTGAGGGGTGGACAGAGCTTTCTAGAGAGCACTTCTGTGATTTTCACCTGTGACAGCTCTACTGTGGCCACCTGCAGCTGATCTTGCGGAGCCCTACATAGCCCTTTCCTATAGTGTGGGCTGCCCTGCTCAGCCACCTCAGCTGGGGTCTGAGAGGATGCCCCTCCACCCCCAAGATGAATGTGACACCCTGCATGAGGTCTTGTATATCAAAGGTTTGCATGTTTTTAGAATCAGGCAAGCAGCAGACATTCTGGGTTCACATCCTAGCACCCTTTTGAGCCGCAAGGACAGGGCTTAGTTCTATCTGATGGTCCAGGCAGCTGGGCCCAAAGAGTGAACATTCTCAGAACCCTTTGCAAGCTCCATGGAAAGCTGAGCCTCTGCTCTAGGCATTTATCCAGTACCTTCGAAGAGCAGCTAACTTGCAGCTGTGTGCCCTGGTTGTGCTTCTGAAGAGGTGTGGTCCTCAGAGCAGTGACAGGGCTCCTTTTGTGGAAGCTGACAGGCCAGCGAGGCAAAGAAAAATGAATTACTTTCTTCAAACATAGGCATATACCCTAAATAAGTAAGTGTAACAAGCACGCACTAAAGGACTCCGGGCTTTGGCCCTTGAGACTAGCCAGACTCTCCTGCCTCCTTGCCACTGAACCCAGATTTCCTGCCTGTTGCTTACATTTCCACCCCCTTGTTTCTTCCTGGGGACTTCCCATACTTTCTGAGAACAGGGTGTTTATGTGGGGTGTTTGCTACCTGCCCATGTCTCTCTGCACACTGCATTTAGAGTGCCTCTGGGCTTGGGAAGCCATCCTAGTGCTGCTACCTGCTACTCAGTTCTGTGTGATTCGGTGCAGCTTTTCAGGGCACCCGGTGGTAAGCCTTGGTTTCCAACAAAGTCTGCTCATGACGGCACCCAGGACTCAGGGTCCAGCCTCCCTTCTCCTGACCCCCTTCCTGCCCCATCATGGACTTGCTTCTCTTTCAGGAAAGTTTTCCCTCCGAGTAGCTTTGCCCTGCATCTCCCACATCCCAGCCGAGAGCTCTGCAGGTGGGCACACACAGAAATTCTTTCTTCCCTTCCCTTCACTCTGTTCCCTTCCTTCATTACTTTTCTGGGAGTGGAGTGATGGGCCCTGCACACACTAGGTAGGGCTTTTGTATTGAGCTGTACCCAGCACTCTTTGCACAGTTGTACTTTTGAGACAAAAACCTCAAGAGTTATGCAGGTGGATCTTGAACCTAAATCTGCCACCCTCTTGCTTCAGCCTCTTATGCAGCTGAGGTTAGAGGTCTGTGCTGCCAGACCCAGCCTGATTTTTAATAGACAAGTTTTAGACTGATTTTAAATTTGTAGAATGACCAAGCAAGAAGAACAAAGTCCCTGTATACCTCCCCTACCCTACACAACACCCTATTTCCTTATCAGAATCTTTTACATTTATGTGGTGTATTTGTGACAGTTGTTTTAGAAGCAAGGCATTCTTTGTTTAACATTATTTCATGTGTATGGATGTTTCACCTGCATGTATGTCTGTGCACCACATGTGTTCCTGGAACTTGCAGAGGCCAGAAAAGAATGTTGAATCCCCTGGGACTGGGGATTGTTTCTACATTTTAGTGTTTATGACTGTGCACAGGTTTTAATGGCAACACAAGTTTTCAGCTCCTTCAGGTAGGTACCAGGGAGAGCAACTGCGGAATCACATGATAAGAGTGAGTTAATCTTCCAAGAAATGGCAAAGCTGCAACACTCTGGCTGTGACATGTTGATAGGTGAGTGTCCAGTCGCTGCCTTTCCCCACCAATGTTTGCTGTTGTCAGTGTCCTGGACTTCGGTCATCCTCGTGGACATGCTGTGGGACCTTGCTTTAATTTGCATCTCCTGGTGACATGATGTTGACAGCCTGCCATGTGCTCTTGCAGTGGCCATCTAGAGATCTTCCTGGTGAGGAGCTTGTCGAGGTCTAGGGCCCACTTTAAAATGGGGCATTTTTCTTGTTGAGTTTTAAGAATTCTTGCAAATTTTGGATACCAGTCCTTTTTTTTTTTTTTTTTTTTTTTGGTTTTTTGAGACAGGGTTTTGCTGTGGCTTTGGAGCCTGTCCTGGAACTAGCTCTGTAGACCAGGCTGGTCTCGAACTCACAGAGATCCGCCTGCCTCTGCCTCCCGAGTGCTGGAATTAAAGGCGTGTGCCACCATCGCCCGGCTGATACCAGTCTTTTTTTATTGTTTTTTTAAATATTTATTTATTTGTTATGTATACAATATTCTGTCTGTGTGTATGCCTGGAGGCCAGAAGAGGGCACCAGATCTCTTTACAGATGGTTGTGAGCCACCATGTGGTTGCTGGGAATTGAACTCAGGACCTTTGGAAGAGCAGGCAATGCTCTTAACCCCTGAGCCATCTCTCCAGCCCAGATACCAGTCTTTTAACAGATATGTTTTGCAAATATGTCTCTGTGGATCATCTCTTTTAACCGCACAACAGCATTCTTTTCAGAGCAGAAATTTTAGATTTTAATAAAACCCCACTTATCCACTCTTTCATATATCATGGCTTTGGGTTTGCATCTAAGTCATCAACAGGGCTGGAGAAATGGTTCAGCAGGTGAAGGTGTTCACTGCAAAGTCTGGCTTCCTGGGGCTGGTCCAGGGAGGCCATGAGAAGGCAGAAGGAGAGACTGAGTGTGCAAAGCTGGTCCTCTACCCTCCGTATGTGCGCAGTGGTATACATTTGCTCTCATATGCATGCACACCTCTCCTCTTGTACATATTAATAATACTAAATTTTAAAGTCATCTCTAAATCCAGGCTCATCTCGATTCTCTCATGTGTTATAGGAATTTCATAGTTTTACATTTTATATGTAATCCATGATTCCTTTTTCTAGGAAGTATATTATATCTCTGCCTGATTCTTTTTTACTCTTTTGCACGTGAATATCCAGTTGTTTACCAATACTCTCTTCTGTGTCACAGGCTGGATAACTGTATCCATAGGATCTGCCTCTGGCCCAGTATTTCATTCCATGGGCCTGAACCCTTATAGCCACATGTTTTCCATCATGGCTACCTTACAGCAGAACTAGAGCTAGCTGGTGCCTGTCCTTTGTTCTGTTGTGGTGTGCTCTGGGCCTGTTGTCTCTCCATATAAACCTTGGAATCAGTGTGTTAATTTCCATAGAATGATGTGTTGATATTTCTCCAGTATCATCTAGATCCTAGAGATCAAGTTAGGAGTAGCTGGCATCTGACAGCCTTCCTGTCCATGAACATGGATTATCTTTCCATGTTTTTAGTTCTGGGATTTCTTTCATTAGGGTTTTATAGTTTCCCTTATATTGACTTTCTGTGGAAATTTACACTTTTCTCATTTCATTTTGATGGTAAGACTGTATAAATGATGTTCCATTTCTTAATTTTCAGTGTTCTTTGCTGGCATCCAAAGGGAAATTGATTTTGTGTATCAGCCTTCCTGTCTTGTATCTCTGTCACATGCTTTAGCCCCAGAAGACCATCGTGCCACTTGTGAGGAGTGACCATCGCTTTCCTCTTCCCAGATGATGTTCGTCTTCTTGTCTTATTGCACCAGTCAGGGCTTTCACATGGGATAACTGGAAAGCAGCAGGGACAGATATGCTTGCCTCTCTCTCTCCTTCCTCCCTTCCTTCCTCCGGTGGGAGCCACATAGGTGCCATGGCAACACATGCATGTGCATCTTGCCAACATACACACACACTAAATAAATGTTATGAGTATTTAAATAATATGAGAATTAAAACTTTTGACTTGTTACTTTAATGGCATCCTTTCATTATATAATTTGAGTTTTCAATCTTTATAATCTTTCTTTTTTCTAAAGGACTTTAACATTTCTTGGAAAAAGAAAAAGAAAAAAAACCGTTTCTTGGAAATATGGTACACTGGTGACTAGTCCTCACAAATTTTGTATAAAATAGAGATTATTTTCCTTCATCTTTGAAGGGTAGTTTTGCTGGACATGGTGCTATATACCTCGAACCCAGCCCTTGAAAGTTGAAGGCAGAAAAATCAAAAGTTCAAGGTCATACTTGGATATATACTGAGGCCAACATGGGCTGTTTAAGTTCCTATCTCAAAAAGAAAAACTAATTAATTAAATTGACTGATGCGTGATAATGAAAACTCAGAGTTAGAAATTGGTGTTCAACCTGAAGATCCTAAAACCAAAACAGCCAACCACTGGGTCTTACCTTGACCTTAGTCTGAAAATGGCGATCCTACCTCCAGGAATCTCAGGAGACTGTCTGAGAGCTGTCTTCCCCCGTCTTATATCCCTCTCTAGGGCTGGGATTAAAGGCTTGCACCACTGTCATTAAAGGTATTCACCATCCACTTTCTATGGCAAACTAGTGTGGCTACTGAGATTAAAGGTGTGTGTCACTGTGGCTACTGTGTGTGTTACCATAATCTGGTCTGTAAGGCTGACCAGTGGGACTGCTTTATTTTCAGATCTTCAGGCAGTCTTTATTTATTAAAATATAATTGAAATGCCACTACAATTGACAAGGGAGCTGGTGAGCTGGCTAAGCCAGTAGGAGACATTGCACACAGGCCTCATTAGTGATCTTTGTTCATTCTCAGAACCCACAGAGGAAGGAAAGAACTACTCCTGCAAGCCTCTCTCTGACCACCATATGCACATGAAAATTTTAAAGATTGCTAGACTCCAAATTCTCATATGTTCCCCAATTCTTCAAGCCCTTTAAATAGTTTGCCACATACTCTTGTTGTCCCATGGTTTTTGAGAAATTGGATGTAAATCTTGTTTCTTGTAGGTAAGGAGCTTTCCTCCTGCCCATGGGTTTTTCTCAAGGTCTTCTCGTTGTGTTTGAGTGTGCATGCATGCACACGTGTATGAATATGCACATGTGCATACATGCTCACACATGTAGAGGTTAGGGGACAGCTTTTGGAAGTAGGCTCTCCCTTTCTACCTTGTGGATCTTAGGTATTGAGCTGAGGTCATCAGGCTCAGCAGCAAGTGCCCTATCCGCTGAGCAGCCTTGCCCTCTGCTGTCTGGGATTTTGCTTATGTCTGTGTTTGCTTTTGGTGTGCTTTATATTTTCTCTTGCAAATATAGTTTTGAAAATAAGCATTCTGTTTACTTACACCCTGCCACACAGAAGGGTTGGTGTTTCATACATACCTGCGATGCCTCTTCTCTGTCTCTTCTGGAAGCTGAGCTCACGTGGTTCAGTGTGTTCCACCTGGAGCTCCATGGTCTCTGTTACTGACGCTGTATTTCTTCAGAGTTGTACCTTGGGAAGTACCTTTCTTCACACTTGTCCCCTCACGTGGTGCCGATGGTGGCTGGTCAAAGGAGTCAAAGTGTCCTGGCCAACCAAGTCTCTTGCTTAGGTTTTATGAACTTGAGTCACCAGCCAGAGGTTTGGGCTGGATGAGTGACAGTCACTTCCTTCTGCTGCTCAAGAGCATCCTGTCCTTGCTGCCTTGAGCCACCTTCTTTGAAAGGTCTGTACGTACCAGCAGTTGCTTTGGCTTGCATTCTGTAAAGATTCATTTGTGAGTGTCAGTATATTTTTAAGACAGGGGCCTCAAACTCAGAGATCCCCTGCCTCTGCCTCGCTAGTGCTGGAATTAAAGGTGTGTGTCACCACACTCAAACAGAGAATATATTTTAAAATAGATATATATGCTTATAAATTCAGATAGCTTTGATTGAAACAAAATCAGATTTTCATGATTACAAATCTTACAAGGGCTACGGGTATAACTCAGTAATAAAGTACCTGCTGAGAGCGTGTGAGGTCCTGGTTCAAGCCCTAGCTCCATAAACGCTAAGGTTTTCCATTTCACGGTGCAGATGCTAACAAATACTAACCTTGGGGGATAGGGAGGTGGCTCAGTTGGTAAAGTGTGTGCTGTGTGAGCATGCGGGTCTCAAGTTGAGTCTTCAGCATCCACTTAAAAGCTAGGTGTCTACCTGAAACCCCACCTTGGGGTGGAGTGATAGGTGGTTCTCTGGAGTGGGCTGGCATGCCAGCCTACCAAGTCAGTGAGTGACCCTATCTCAGAAAGGAAGGTGGAGAGCAATCATGCTTACTTACACACATGCATTCACACCCACATATGCTTGCATACACTTGAACATGTGCATACATATATTCCTCGTGCATACACAAACAAATAAAATGCCAACTGTCTCACCCATGAACTCATGCTGGCAGGGGCTCCTGCTAAGACAGATGTGGGTGCTTGTTTTTCACCATCAGTGTTAACATTTGGATACTTACACTCCCCAAAGGCTTGTGTGTTGGGTGCTTGGTCCCAGCCTGTTGTGCGGTTGGGAGGTGACAGAATCTTGAGGAAGTGAAAACCAGTGGAAGGAAGAAAGGTCTCTGGGGTACTGTACTGGACGGGCATACCCATTCTTCCCCACAACTCTCTCAGGTTTCTCCTGTGACCCGTTCCCACTGTAATGCTCTGTACCACAGGCCCAAAGAGGTGGGCGAGTGACTCTGGACCAAGGCCACTCAAACTCGGAGCCTGAACAAATCTTCTGCCTTTACAGTTGATGCTCTCAGGTGTTCGTCACAGTGGCAGACAGCTGAGGAACACAGTCAGCGACACCCTTTTCACTGCAAGTTCCAGTGGGCGTTTCTTACTGCAGTGTGTCCTTTTCTATCACTGTGTAAATGACAGCTTAGTCACTAGTCAGCCGGATACCATTTCCTCACCTGATTTTCATACAGAAAATGGTCTTTTCGCAGCTACACCCTCAACACACAGTTCCGCACTAGGCCAGAGGCTTGTGACTCATCTGCTAGTGATCATTTATTTTGGTTCCTGATGTTTTTCGGTGCAATAGGAAGCTGTTCTATTATCCTGAATTGTCTTTATTACTGTGCCCAAGAGGGATGCGGTGACCCCATTGGGCTTTGGGAGGCATGTCATCTCTGTGTCTGTGTGGGTGGGAGTGGCCGGTGCACTTTCAGGAACACGTGCAGCCAGCCCTCACCTGGCCTTATCATTCTGTTTTGAGGTAGGGTCTAACCAGGTAGCTCTGGGTTTTCCCAAAACCCACTCTATAAACTAGGCTGGCCTTGAACTTATGGTGATTCCCTTGCTTCTGCCTTCAGAGTGCCAGGCTGGCAGGTGTACACCACACCCAGCTCTCGACCTGGCTTTAATTAGAATACCAAGTGTGGGCCTTGCTGACTTCTCTCCAACAAATGCTGTTTTAAATAAACCTGTAAATGTGACTTTATACTTTTAAATGGGTCAGAAGTCAGATTTCCCAGACACAGCCCTTGAAATGCCTGTCAGTTCAGTTTCATGGGCATCCTGGCTTAGCACCACGTCCACTCATTCTCCCAGCTCCAGTTTGCTTCAAAGCCTGGTGACATCTCTGCTGTGTCCTGTAAGTGAAGTGATGGTGGCAATGAAATTGGAGGGACCCAAGGCTTCTCCCTTCCTCTCACAGCGGTACAGCTACCTCTGGAAAAAACACAGCCAACCTTGAGTTCCCTAGGAAGGTCACAGAGCATTGTCATCAGGGATGTTTGAGATGTACCCAGCAAAACACATGGCTTTAGTGCTGAGTAACGATAAGTGATCCACCTCATTCTTAGGGCAGTATGGTTTCTCCCTGTCATGCTTGGGTTTTCTTTAAGCAAATTCATTCTACAAATAGGCCTACAGAATAGAATTCCCTGATAAGCAAGGCAGAGACAGACCCTTTGCACAGGCCCTGTGGTAGTATGAAGACTTCCTGGTCAATCTGAATGCTCCGTGGCTGGTGTGAATGCTCATGACCAGTATGATGCTCTGTGGCTGGTGAGTGCTCCATGACTGGTATGATTGTTCTATGGCTGGTGTGAATTCTTCATAGCCAGTGTAAAATGCTCCATAGCTGATGTGAATTTTTCATGGCTGGTGTGAATGTTCCATGACTGGTATGAATTTTCTGGACAGTGTAAAATGTTCCATAGCTGGTGTGAATTCTCCATGGCTAGTGTGAACACTCTGGCCAGTGTGACTATTCTGCAGTTGGTGTGAATACTCTATAGCCAGTGTGACTATTCTGCAGTTGGTGTGAATACTCTGTAGCCAGTGGGGATGCTCCACAGTAGGTTTGAATATTCTATGGCACCATGCCAATGTTCCTTGGTCATAAATCACTTCCCATCAAGTTGTACCTCCAAATCCCTTCTTTCCCATCCTCTGGCATCTCACTTGCCATGTGTCTCTCTTGACTTACCTGTTATAGACATTCTAGTTGGGGGTTGCTATTAAGTATTAACACTATGTATTGGGCTTCCCCCCCGCCAGTAATCTAGTTTTTTCTATCCATATGTGTTACTGAATATGTAAACTTTAGTCGAATAATGTGTTTTGTGTGTGATCACATGTTGTTGATCCATCTACCTGTCCTTGGATTTTGGATGCCTTACCCACTTTGGTTACCTACATGCCGCTATTTTTTGTGAATAGGGCATTGATGGAATGCCAGTTCTTAGATCTTAGATATGTAGCTGAGTAGAACTGCAGGCTCATGTGTCACTTTATTTTATGAGGAATCAATGTTTTTTTTCTGTGTCTGCACTGTTTTACGTTTTTCTTAAGTGAGGAAATTATGGAGGGGTCACAATCTCTCCACAGCCCACGATGTGAAGTTGCATCTCACTGGAGTTTTGATTTGCACTTTGCTAATGACTTGAACGATCAGTGTCGTTTCGTGTGCCTATGGCTGTGTATTCATCGTCTCTGGGGAAATGCCTGTTTGAGTCATTGGCTCATTTTAAAATTAGATTATTTTATTATTGAGCTATAAGAGTTCTTTATGGATTTGGATGCTAGACCCTTACCTGATATGTAATTTTAAAATATTTTCTCTCATCCTGTAAGTGGCCTTTTCTTTCTCAACAGTGTATTTTAATGTACAAAAGTGTTTTATAATTGAATTGAAAAAAATTCTTTGACAGCCTCATACATGCATATAATGAACTTTGATCTTTTTCACACACGCCCTCTTATATTCCATTTCCTTTCCCTCTCCCATCTAAGCTCTTCTCATTTCCAACAAGTCCTTGCCAGTTTCAAGCCCTCTCCTCTTCCTCCTTTTTTGGCTCACTGAGTTTAACTGGAATTTCTTACACAAGCATAGGTGAAGGGGTTCTTTACAGGGGCACAGACAACTTACCAAAGGTACAGTACTGAAGAAAATGGTCCTCCCTTCCCTACCTAGTAACCATTAGCAGTCAGTGAATCCCTCAGGAAGGGGCAGGACTTCATGAGCACCTCCCCCATGATGAAATGTTGCCTGGCCCAGTCTTAGATGCACAGAAGTTTTTAGTTTTGATAAAGCCCAGTTTATCATTTGTAGTTGCTGCTGCCACTTACCCCTTTGCTGTTATTTCTAGTCATCCATTGCTGGATCCAAAGGTATGAAGATTTCATTCATGTTTTCTTCTAATAATTTTATCATTTTAGACCTTATATTTGGTCGATCAATTTGTTTTCAGTTAGTTTTTGTGTAGAGTGTCAGGTGGGCATTAAGGGGTCGAGACAGGCAGACCCTGAGAACTCACTGGCCAGCCAGTCTAGATAAAAATGGTGAGCTTCAGGTTCAGTGGAGACAGTAAAGCAGAGGGTAATGGAAGAAGACATCCAGTGTCCTTGCTCTGGCCTCTCCATGCATGAGCTCATATGGGTGCATCTGCAAACCCATGTGCACGCAGTACAACACACACACACACACACACACACACACTAAGAGAATCCATGTGTGTCTGTTTAAGGGGTATCTAGAATTATTAAGATTTGAAAGAGGGAACATGTACTCATGAACAGGATATGGTAAATCCAGGTGCAGAGTCCTTAGAAAGCTGGGGACCATTCACATGCTGTTTCACACGACCTAACCTGGTCTTTACCACCCTCTCTTCTTCCTTATAAGAGGTCATATAGGCAGACAAGAAGCACTGCCTCTATTGGACCAGATAGTCCAAGGTCATGGGCAAAATGAATACCCACTATACACGCACGCATGCACGACGCATACACACACACACACACACACAGAGAGAGAGAGAGAGAGAGAGAGAGAGAGAGAGAGAGAGAATAGACTTTCCTTATATCTTACAACCCTTGTCAAAAATAAATTGACCTCTGATATGTGGGTTTATTTCTGGGTCTAATTCTATTCTGCTCCTCTGTTTCTAGCTAGATGACAGTGGCATATTATTTGGTTACTATGGCTTTGTTGTGAGTTTTGAAGTTGTGAACTGTATGTTCTCTTCATTTTTTTTAAATTAATTTATTTATTTATTAAAGATTTCTGTCTCTTCCCCGCCACTGCCTCCCATTTCCCTCCCCCTCCCCCAATTAAGTCCCCCCCACTCAGCCTGAAAAGCAATCAGGGTTCCCTGTCCTGTGGGAAGTCCAAGGAACCCCCACCTCCATCCAGGTCTAGTAAGTTGAGCATCCAAATTGCCTAGGCTCCCACAAAGCCAGTGCGTGCAGTAGGATCAAAAACCCATTGCCATTGTTCTTGAGTTCTCAGTAGTCCACATTGTCCGCTATGTTCAGAGAGTCCGGTTTTATCCCAGGCTTTTCCAGACCCAGGCCAGCTGGTCTTGGTGAGTTCCAGAGACAGAGACCCACATTGGAGCACAGGACTGAAATTTCATTTTTGTTTTTAAAGATTGCTTTGGTTATTTGGGATCCTTTGCAATACCATATGAGTATAAAGTCAGCTTTTACCCTTGTTTCATCAGTGTACAAATCGTGCCTGTGTTTGAGGGACATTTCCCCCAAATGGTTTATCCTTCTTGATGCTCATATAATTGATTTCTACATTTTCTTTTTGATTATCTATTGCCAGTGTCCAGAAACACTGTGCTGTGTGTTAATCTTGCACCCTACAACTTTCCCTTTTATTTATTAGTGCTAGCATGTCTTATATAGAGGGTTTCCATGTGATTTTCTGTATATTTAAGCATGTCATTTGCAAATAAAGATCATTTTACTTCTTTTAGTTAGTTAGAAGGCTTTTTATTTAATTTTATCCCCTAATTATTTTGACTAGCAGCACTTCTAACATTGCGTTGAGTAGAAGTGGCAGCTACAGACACCTGCCTCATTTCAGGTCTTCTAGGGAAAGGCTTTTGGTTTTTCATCATTCTGTGTAATATTAGCTGTGAGTTTTTTATATTATATCTTTATCTTGCCGAGGAAGAGGAAGTTCCTTTCTATTCTTAGTCTCTCTCTCTCTCTCTCTCTCTCTCTCTCTCCTTCTACACACACACACACACACACACACACACACACACACACACACACGAAGAGCCGGGTGTTGTGGCACATGTCTTTAATCCTACTACTTAAGAGGCAGAGGCAGGCAGATCTCTGAGTTCACGGCTAGCCTAGCCTACAAAGCCAGTTCTAGGACAGTCAGGACAGCCAGGGCTATGCAGAGAAACTGTCTCCCTCCCCCAAATAAAAATAAATGAAATTATGAATAGGTCTATCTTTTTCTGCATCAGTTGAGGTACTCACATAGTTCTTCCTTGTGTCATAAGAGGTGAGAACACATTAGGGAAGATGGGGGTTGGGGAAGGACTGGGAAAGACCAGAATAGGAATGTGAGAGAGAAAGGGCCATGTGAACTGTGGCTGAGACTTGCACAATCCCTGCTGCTGTGTAACCTCCAGGGTGGGGCCTCAGGGCACACCCTTTTTTTGTAGTCAGATGTGATGTTCCAGCAATTGAAGTGTTCCTTTATTTCATGTGTTGAACTATCTTTACACTCCCGTGATAAGTCTTGCCTGACTGTGAACTATATACAGCCTCTTAATGGGCTGCTGGACTTTACAATGTAGTTGATGGAGGGTTTTTATACTGCTATTAATAAGAGATGTTGGTCTGGTTTTTTTTTATGCCTTTGTCTGGCTTTGGAATCAAGATATTATTGTTCTCATAAAAGGAATCAGGAGGGCTGGGGATAAATGACAGAATCCTTGTCTAACATATTTGAGGCCCTATATTCATTCCTAGCATGAAAAGAGGGGGTGGGTCAGAAATATTTCTTTTCAATTTGTTTCTGAGAAGGATTGCTATTATTTTTTATAGAATTCACTAGCGGTGCTTCTGGGCTTTTCCTTTTTATTACTTTATTCATTTTGTGTGTGTGTGTCTGTGTGTGTTTGTGTCTGTGTGTGTGTGTGTGTCTGTGTGTGTGTGTGTCTGTGTATGCCCATGCTTGTACACAGGTGTGTATCAGGCACACATGTGAAGGTTGGGGGACAACTGGCAGGTGTCTGTTTCCTCCTTCCACCCTTTGGGTCCAGGGAATTGAAATAATGTTATCAGGCTTAGTGGTGAGCACCTTTACCCCCGGAGCCATCGTGCTGGTCTCTGGAGTTTTCTGAGGGAAGTTTTTCAGGAATGACACAATGTCTTATTCAGATCTGTTCATTTTCTCTGTTTCATCACTGTGTGTACATATGTGTTGTTGGGTGGCGGGAATCAATCCCAGCTTCAGATGTGCTCATCATGTGCTCTGCTGCTGAGTTACAACTCACTCTGCTGTTTTTGAATTGCTTGTTTGTAGTTTATGTGTTCCTAGGAATTTGTCCACTTCACCTCGGCTACCTAATTGTTGCTCTATAAATAAGTCTGGTTTCAGTAACCTTTCTTCATTTTGTCTGGTCAGTCTAGGTGAAAGCTTGTAAACTTTGGTCTGATTGACTCTTTCTGCTGTTACTCCCTCCCCAAGTCCATATTTAATGCCGGGTGTGGTGGCGTATGCCTTTAATCCCAGTACTAGAGGCAAAGACAAGCAAATCTCTGAGTTCCAGGCCAGCCTGGTCTGTAGAGCGAGTCTAGGACAGCTAGGGCCACACAGAGAAGCCGTCTTGGAAAAACAACAACAACAACAAAGGTTCTCATTTGGGAAAACAAGCTCAGATTCAGAGATATGCTGCCCCTCGGTGGTGTTGGAGGGACACAAAAAGTCAGGAAAAGGATTGACGAAGGTCAACCTTGTTATCATTTCCCAGAAGCTGTTCGCCTTGTTTTTGGAAATAGGGTCCCTAATTGGGACTGGAGCTCACTGATTAGGGTGGGTTATCTAGCCAGTGAGTCCCCTGGAGATGCCCATCTGCATCTCTGTGATGCGGGATTGTAAGCATATGCCACCACATCCCACTTTTCTTGCATCAGTTCTGGGAATCTGAACTCAGAACTTGGTGCTTGCACAGCCAAACCCTTTCCTGACTAAGCCATCTCCTCAGCTCACCTTACATATTTTTAATAGGTATAAAATTTACAGTGGTTCCCTATGAGTCAAGACATCATGAGGCAATACTTTAAAAAAAAGACAAAAGAGCATATTTTAATTAAAAGTCATACTGAATACAGCTGCAACTGTATTGGACTTTTGATGACCTGTGGAGTTTGCCCCATGTAAAAACATCTTCCTAGAGTACCCTGGTGACTTCCAGATAGTCCATTTCCTTAGCCCTTCCTGGGTGGAGACTCCGTGGCTGCCCTCAGGAAATGCTTCTTTAAAATACATCAGGTGGCTCTGTTTGTGCGTCTGCTCGCAGGAAGGGTGTGTTGGTGTGTTTTCCAACTCAGTGACTTTTCCATTTGGGGGATTCATCTGTCCCAACAGTCTGGCCACACAACTGGATTCTCACTGTCTTCTACTGGCCTCTCTTTACCTGTAACCAAAGAGTAGAAGGTGTCAGAACAGAGCAGCATGTTTTCATTTTGCTGCTTGTGATGGTAGAAGCCTGTTGGCCTTGTGGTTTGCATCCTCTGATTCTGTCCTCATTCTAAGGGGCTTTTGGGCGCCAACTGATCAGTGCCAGTAGCTGCCTCCTGAGCAGGTTTCAGGCCCTGGAAGAACTGGGAGGGAAGAAGAAGGGACACACTGGTCACTGTCCCTCAACCTTGCCCTGACCTCCTGAAGCTGAGTGGGGCAAATTGTTGAGGTGTAGCTCAAGGTTCTCCTGTCTTCCCAGATGTGTTCTGTTTCCTAGCTTCCATAAGGGGCTGTGCCACTGGTTCCTAACATCCCCTCGCCTTCCCAGGGTGATGATGGAGGTGGTCCTCACTGAGGCATAGTGCTGGGTCCTCATAGTGAGCACCTGCAGCTGCGTGTGGATCCCACAGCAGATTCGTGTTTGAGGAGGGCTGCTCTGCAGCCCTTCCGCCCCTCCCCATCTAAGGACAACTGTTGCACAAAGCTCCACTGACCTCAGTCCCCAGCAGTGAGCAGGGGCTACCCCTGAGCTTATGGATGGAAGGCTGAGGGAGACTGACCGTGAGAGGAATAATGATCTGTCTCCTCCTGTTTCAGCTGTGTTGGGGTGGAAGAGGAGGAGGCACCAGATATCGACATTTATCATTGTCCGAACTGCGAGAAAACCCATGGCAAGTCCACACGTAAGTACCTCAGCCTATCAAGGTCACAGCCCAGTGGCTCTGGTGCTGGGGACCCCTCCAGCTTAGCTGACTGCTTTCTGATTGATTCTTGCTCTCAGAGGCAGCCACACAGACTCCACCATCACCAAGGCCTTGCAAGGGCCACACCTAGCACCTATAGACTACCCCATGTTAAGTGTGGGCTTGAGGCTCAGGTGATAAAAGACGTATTCAGGGCGCCCAGCCTCGCCAAGCCAGACACATGTGTATGTTTGTGAATGGCTCTGCTATCCATCCTCTAAGAGCTCAGCTTACCCCACCCAGCATCCCACAGTGCCTGTTGCTGTGTATCCGATGTTTCTCCTTTCTACCCTTGTTCTCTGAGCCCTGCTGTGCAGCAGGTGCTAAGGGAATACCCAAGATGTAGGCTCAGCTCATATTGTGCAATTTCATCCAAGTAGGCTTTGAACTCCAAGGCTGAGCCCTAGTTATAAGTAGGGAGTGGACCTGTGGCCTGTAGAAACACAGGGACTGACGAGTGTCTGTGTGTGTGTGTGTGTGTGTGTGTGTGTGTGTGTGTGTAGTGAGTATCTACCTTACCTCTGTCCTCAGGGCTTCTGCCTATGTTGGTGTTAGAAATACTCACATACACTGCAGGTAGACACTCTGGCTGTTTCACTGCTCACATGCCATGCCCAAGGCTGGATTGGTTGAGTTGGGGAATTAGAATGGGTCACAGGGGACTGTGTCCAACTCCCTTCATAGTCACTGCATCGCTCCCTTTTCAGGAGACCCTCACCCAGGTACTCAGTGCAAGCCGAGAGACCATATCCCTGCCTCTGTGAGATAAGTGCTGTAAACACAGAGAGATGAAGAGAGAGATGCAGACAGTGGGGTAGGGGCAGTGAGGTGGGGATACAGTCAATGGGAAAGACACAGGCAACTCAGGAAGTGGGAAGGGACTCCAGTACCAGAGTACTCAGCTAACCGTGGAATACAGGCAATGGGGACGGGGAAATGGAGGGTTCACACTCCTGTTCAGTGAGCCAAGGCCTATCTGAGACTCTGGGAACATTGGAGCCTGGCCTAACTCCTGGTGAGGCTGGTGCTAGGTGGGTGGGATCTCCCTGTTCCTGGGCTCTGTCTGCTGTCTCTTGGCTCTTCTAGGGCCTGGCTCTAGAGTGCACATTGCTGGATAATGGGGCTGCTCTGGTTTCTGGTTGTACTCAGCATCTGCCAGTTCAGGACTCCTAAGGCACCTTCCAGACCTCCCCAGACACACTTGTGCTCCGAGTGTCTCTAAGTCACTGACAATAAGGACAGGAAGGAGTGTTCTCACTCTCCTGGCACCTTGTTAAACTCAGGGTCTTATTTACCTTTATATAAGAAATGAGACAGATATGGAGAGCTTCCACTGGGACCCAGAGCTGTCCTGTGGGGCCTGGGAGGTGGGGTCACTGCAGAGCAGGGTTGGATCAAAAGATACTAGCAGGCATGTTCTTAAGGAGGGGTGGGGTAAGGCTGTGTGCGCTCATCCCAGAGTCCCTAGTGAAGGTGATCTGGAAGATGTTAGGGTCTCCCTGAATGGTTCATGGTGTCTCGGGGAGTCATTTCTAAGAGACTCTAGATTGTGGAGAGGAAGAAGTTGGAAAATGGGGTTGAGCCTCTTTCAGCAGTCATGAATGTTTGAAGGGGTCCTGACATGGGGGCTCTTGCTGAGTCTGCTCAGGGTAGAACGTAGGTGTGGTGTAGGACTGAGTGTTGATGAGTGTTGCATCAGTGACGAACAGCTTGATTCTTTTAGTGCTGTCAGGCATCCTCATGGTGTCAACCACCTACCCACTGAGAAAGGCATGTGCACCGCCTCACCAAGACTCAGTCCCTGGGCTTGACTGGAGTTTGAGCAGAGGCTCCACAGTCAACCATGGCCCAGGTACCAGCTCCAGTTCCCATCCCTACCACCAGCTCCCAGGAGTGACATGCACATAAGGTGTCTGCAGTTTTACCTGCATGCCTACCTGCATGTTTGTTTGTCACTTTTTGCCACAGGCTGGGTTGCTTAAATAGCAGGAGATTCATTTTGTGCCATTCTGGTGACAGAAAAGACCAAAATCAAGGTGCTAGCCCCTCTAGCATCTTCTCACAGGGTAGCGGGTGAGGGAGCCTCCTGTGCTTTCTGTCTCCATCACCTGGATGTCAATTCCATGACTCAGTCTCCTCTCAGGTGCCCCACTTCCTAATCACCTTGAGGACTAAAGATTTCAACATAAGGCTCTGGGGCACAGACCAGTCAGAGTGTGCTGAGATGTGTGTGCACATATGTCCATTTGTGTGTGCTCAGAGGCGGCTGTGTAAACACTGGGGTTAGACTCCTGCTATTATTGAGAGGCTTGTACTCCTTCAAACACCACGGTCCAAAGTCCTAGTCCTTTCTCTGTGAGTCTCTACTAGTCTTGGTTTTGAGCTGAGTGCCTATGAACACTGTGAGTAGTGCTGTCTGTGACGCTGATTTTAGTCACACTTCCATCTCCGAAGCCTCGGTGACAAAAGGCCTCCCATGCTTCTGGAGAGCTCCAGCCTGGAGCTGGTACTAGGAGCTGACTTGAAAACCTTCCTCCTGCTTCTTGTTCCTTCTACCCTGGCTTGAGGCAGGGCCTGCAATGGTGGGTACCGTGAAGAGCAGGAGCCAGGGCCTCCCATGCTGCTTTTTCTTCATTAAGCAACAGGGGTGTGGGTTTTAAGGTTCAACCCCACATAGTCTGTGTGTTCTCTGAGGTGATTTTGGCCAGTGGGTCTTGGTTAAGGCATCAGACAAGTTTATTTGACCAAGAAAAATCTAGTACAGGAGTCTCAGGCTCCTGGACATGAGCCTGGCAAGGTGCCTGATGTGACAGAGGCCAAAGGAACAATGCTGCTCTGCCACCACAGCGCTGTGGCAGAACATACTCAGCTGGGTGATGGGACCCAGTCCCCATCCTAACTCAGGCGTCACGGCCCCGTGATGTCGGTGGGAGCCCGGGTGTTCCCAGCACTGCCCTCTGTTGCTCAAAGGACTGCATGACAACTTCAGTACCAGGGCCTGCATGACATCCCTGTGCCTCGGGCCATCTTCATGGCACACTGGCTGTAAGGTGGGGAAAGAGGTATTGGAAAGGAAAGGCCCTGGCAGAAAGGTGACAGCTCTTTGTGGAGGACAAGCAGAATGTGTCCCCCATTGTGGGATGGCGAGCACCTTCTAAGAGTCGCCTGAGTGAGGAAGGTCAGGGCTAGCGTGGAAGCCTGACCTCCATTATGAGAACAGGGATGAAGATAAGGAGGTGTGAATGTGGGCTGGCAGGGTCTGTGGGAGAGGTTTTGAGTTTGCTGTGTTGGTAAGCTCCCTAGCTACCTTTTTGCCCCCTGCGGTGCCCAGGGGGATGTCTTCTTATAGTGTAGGGGCCTCCAAAGTTGGGTGGCAGCTGTGTTTGGAACAGACCCATCTTGTGTCTCCTCTACAGTCAAGAAAAAGCGGACCTGGCACAAACATGGCCCTGGGCAGATGCCAGACATGAAACCAGTGCAGAATGGCAGCCAGCTCTTCATCAAGGAGCTGCGGAGTCGAACGTTCCCCAGGTAGGTGATCTTTCTCAGGCGGGTGGACCAGCCATTCTTACCCAGGTGGTGGTCCTTCATTGGGTGGTTGGGCCTTTCCAGGTGAAGTGTTTTCTACGGATGATTGGCTTTTCTCAGCTGGGCAGATCTTCCATAGGTGGTGGGGTCCAGGCAGTGCTATCTACGGGGTGGACCCATCCACTGAAACCCTACCTCCTTCCCCATCTTCTGATCACTGCACACAAGGCTGTGTGTACTGTCCCTCTCAGTACACATTACTGTTATTGGGGATTCCCCTTCTAGGGGAGGCAGGAGCGTCAGGCCTTCCATAGACAGGTCGCTTCTCTCTTGTGTGTGTACCTCTTGAGGGCATACATTGGCGCTGCTCTGGGTGGGAAGTACCACTCTCCATCCTGTTTTCTGGCCACCTGCCTCTGCCCTTGCCACATGGTAGAGGCCTTTCCTTCCTTCTACTGCCTATACACTTGTTCTGTCTGAGTTCTGGCAAAAAGTAGGCAAAGAGCAGTCTCAGGAAGCTGTTCTGGGTCACCCACAGTTGTGAGGCTGGTACTGTTTGTCTGATAGAAATCTTTATTTCTCTCTTACTAGTATCATTGCATAGAGAGTTTTCAATTGCTGGGTTTCTTTTGATGCTTATTATGTGATGTCACATGATTAACTGATCTATGGTTTACCCTGGCTCCTCTGAGCTGAGTGCTACTCCCCCAGCTCCCCAACCTTCACTGAGATGTAGTTCACTAACTATAACACATTCATTTAAAGTCAGGAGCTCTTGACATGCGTGTGCCTCCTCACAGGTGTGTGCATCCATACAGGTGTGCGTATTCTCACTGGTGTCTGTATCCTCACAGATGTGTACATTCTCACAGGTGTGTGCATCCTCACAGGTGTGCGCATCCTCACAGGTGTGCGCATCCTCACAGGTGTCTGCATCCTCACAGGTGTGTGCATCTTTATTAGTCAACTTCAGAGCCTTTCATCTCCACAAAAAAATCCTGCCAACTTCTCGTTCCCTATGGCCTTGAGAATCCACAAGCACCTTTACCTTCTGAGCCCATTTTCTCATGTGTAAATCTGAGACATTTTCTAGAAATAGAATCACCCAGTATTTGGGTGCCTTCTTTTAATCTGATTATTTTCAAGGCTCATCCACATTGTAGCATTTGTCAGGACTTCATTCTCTTTTTGGTTGAATAATATCCCATTGTCTGGCTGGCTGGACCACTTGCTGTTTATATCATTCAGCTGATGGCCATTTGGGCTGTTTCTGTTTTTGTTTTCATATTTTTGCTTTCTGACTACTGTGAATAATTGTGGTCTAAATATTTAGATCCACGTTTTGTGTGGTCATGTTTCCATTTGTTAGCGTGCAGCCACTGGGTCAGATGGTCTGTGTGTAATAGTCTGAGAACCACCAGGATGCTTTGCAAGGCGGTGGCATCATGTGACATTCCCGCCAGCCTACAGGAGGGAGTTCTCCAGCTCCCCTTCCTGTCTAGCTTTTGGATCTAGCCAGCCGTCCTGTGTGTGTGAAGTGGTCTCTTATATTTTGACTTGCATGCCTTTTATGACTAGAGATGTTGAACAATTTTTAATTTACATGTGGGCTTTTCTCTTCTTAGGGAGTCTACTGAGATCCTTTGCCTCATACACTGTGTGTGTACACACACGTGTGCACCTGCGTTTGGAGGCCAGAGTATAATCTTAGGTGTTGTTTGACTGGCATGATTCATTCATTCTCATTCTCTCTCTCTCTCTCTCTCTCTCTCTCTCTCTCTCTCTCTCTCTCTATGGAATCCCCCCAGCCCTTTGCCTCACACTTTAAAATTGTTTATTATATTTATATATTTATTTGCATATGTGTGTAAATGCATTCATGTGCATGAACAGGCCTGGACTTTTATCTGCTGAGCCATCTCACTGATCTTGCCTCATATTCAAAGTTTTTAAAATTTACTTTATGAGTGTTTTGCCTCTGTGTGTGTGTGTGTGTGTGTGTGTGTGCGTGTGTGTGCGTGCGCGCGCGCACCACGTGCATTTTCAGTGCCCATGGAGGTCAGAAGAAGGCAGCAAATCTCCTGAACCCGGAATTATGAGTGGGTTTGAGCTGTCATGTAGGTACTAGGAACCAAACACGGGTCGTCAGCAAGAGCAATGAGTGCTTTTAACCACTGAGCTATCTCTCCAGCACCACCCCCTCACACCTTTTAAAATAATATTTGTGTCGTTGACCTGTAAAGGTTCTTTGCACATTGTAATGCCTTTTAAGAATTCTGTGTATGTATTTGTGTCTGTATATTCATAAGTAGAGGAGCTTGTAGAGTCTAGAAGAGGGCATTGGATCCCCAGGAGCTGGAGTTACCACCTGGCAGTATTCTCTCTCCAGCTCCTCTTTCCATATTCTCGATGCATACTCCTTGCGCATGACTGGCAGAGACTTCCTGCCCCATAGTTTGTCTTTTTGCTTTCTTGATGGTGGCCTTTGAAGCAGAAAGTACTTTTGATGTTGTTGGTTTTATCTAATCTTCCAATTGTTTCTTGTGCTCTTGTTGCGATCTAAAGCCTTCGCAAAATCCAAGATCATGAAGATTTATCTTCCTGTCTTCTCCTAAAGGGTTTGTAGTTCTAGCATTTAGTATGTATTTTGATACATGTTGAGTTAATTTTTGCATATAGAATGGAGTAAAATCTAACTTTCTTCCCCCTCCCCCCAATATCACTTGTTGGAAAGACTACCTTTTGCTATTAGACGGTCTTGCCATCTTTGTTGAAATCATTTGCTCGTAAGTGTCCTCATTTATGTCTGAACAAAATTCGAGGTACTGTCCATGTTTGTTCTTGTGCCAGGAGCACACTTGACTCCTGTAGTAAGTTGTGGAGTAAAGAGCTGTGGGTCCTGAACCTTTGCTCTATGTTTTCAAGATTGTGTTTGTTATTCTGGATCCCTCATGAGGTCCATGGACTTTTAGATCAGCTTGTGAGTTTTGACAGATTCTACAAGATGAAGTAGAAGGATTTGTTTTGCTTTCTTTTTGCCATGTAGGGGTGCAAGAGAGAGAAAGGAGAGAGAGAGAGAGAGAGAGAGAGAGAGAGAGAGAGAGAGAGAGAGATTGATTCATCTAGGTGATGGTGTCTCTCTGTGGAAAGGGTGGCCAGCATACAGGAACATAGTAGAGTTTTTCTGTCTCTCATCATTGTGGTACCTGCCTTCCATGTTCCATCACAGTTACCAGTGGACCTGTGTGCCTTGCTCTCAGTGGTGGGTGGCTGGAATCAGCACCACAAACTTGCCTACAGCTATCTTAGTAGTTTTCAGGGTGCTGTGGCAGGCCAACCTCCTGGAGCATGGGCGGCACATAGCCAGGTATCCTGAGGTGCCGGACCCACCCTTTCTCCACAGTGCTGAAGATGTGGTGTCCCGTGTACCAGGCAGCCAGCTCACTGTGAGCTACATGGAGGAGCATGGCTTCACCGAGCCCATCCTTGTCCCCAAGAAAGATGGACTGGGCCTATCTGTTCCTGCGCCGACATTCTATGTGAGTGACGTGGAGAACTATGTGGGTGAGTACTGTCCTTTGTGTATCTTATAGGAGCCTGGGGTAGGAAGGTGTTGGAATGAGGAACTGTGCTGTGTATAAGCACCCTGGCCTTCTCCTTGTCTGATGAGAGTAGGTAAGGCTTAAGGCTCCTGAGCCAGGATCTACCACTGAGCCTGGAGCCCCAGTGATCCTTCTGTGGCTGTCCCCGCTTCTCTTTCCCAGTGCAGCATCACAGGCCACACTCTCCACTATAAATGAGTGCTAAGAATCTGAGCTCAGATGATGTAAATACTTTGCTTTACCCAATGACCCATCTCCAAGACTTTCATGAAGATTTGTTTGTTTGTTTGAGACAGGGCTTCACTGTGTAGCTCTAGATGGTCTGGAACTCTTTATGTAGACCAAACTGGCCTTGAACTCACAGAGCTCTGCCTGTCTCTGCTACCACACCTGGCACGTGGAATACTTTAAATACACAAAAGAAAGAGACAAACAGCAAGCGTGTGCACCTGGCTGTTGGCCACACCCTCCCACCAGTTGTGGGTTGATTTTCTCGTCCCCTAACTTTTTTCCCTTAAAGTGTTTGAAGACCTACGTTTGACTATATCGTTTTGCACATGAACTCCAATGCTAATTGAATATGGTTTTAAATATACTTGCAATTCAGTCACTGCTCCACATTGATAATTCCATGATGGAGTCACAGGGGTATCTTCTAACACTGTGACATGATGTTATCATCTACAAATGTGTTGGGTCACATTCTTGGCTATCCTGGGATACATGTGACTGTGGGCTGCAGGTTGGATACGCTTATACTTTGACCTAATTCTCCCCAGTTTCCTCAGAGAATTCCTGTTTAGAGTTGCTGAGAAGGCTTGCCATGTAATAATGACCTGAGTTTCACATTCCTAGAACCTACGTGACAAGCTAATGTGGTAGTGTGCATCTATAATCCCAGCACCCCTCCTGTGAGATGGAAGCCTGGGACAGGACTTACCCAGAAGCTCACAGCCAGCTAGTCTAGAGTATGTAGCAACAAAGATCAAAGAGTAGGAGTGGAGACCAACTCCCGAGAGTTGTCTTTTGACCTCCACATGCACACCTGTATTCACATACATGATATGCACAATGCACCCATTTACATGTGCAAAGTTCTGGGTTTTATCTCCAGAAATACAAAAGACTCTTTACGTTGGGTCATTTGACTCAGAATTAAACAGGACCCATGAGTTTTCATGTCCCTTACATATTCTTTTGTGACAGACTCACACCCCTGCCATTTTGTCAATTTTGTGGGCCCTACAGAATTTCTCATCTTCAGGATGTCATTGGTTGTCAGAGCCCCTGCTGTGGCATCCAGCAGCTCTCTGTGTCCTGGGTGTTTTCCCATGAGCTCTGGCTTACAGGCCTTGCATTCTCACTCAAGGATTTGTGTCTCTCCCTTCCCAGTGGGTGCTCCTCCATCTTTGAGGACACCTACAGTGCCAAACACACACCTGTAATGATGCTGCCATGGTCAATGGGGCCTGGTGTCCAGGCTTCTTGTCCACAGATGTCCCAGAAGCTTCCACCTTGTGTTTGAGCAGCCACTGTTGACCTGTACAAAGGGCATATTTGCCTGTCCATTCTGTATTGTTTCTTCCTCTCTCTCTCATGACTTTTCTATCCTTGGTTGTTTGAAGAGCTTCGGCTTTTCCTCATCAGCTACAGAAAGGGCAAAATAAGTGTTCTCTCCTCTAGTTATCGATTAATCAGAACAGCAAGTTGGTGCCTATATTAGTTCTGTATTAGAATTCTACCACTGTAATGAAATATTTGAGACAAACATTTTACAAAGGGGGAAAGGTTATTTGAACTTACGGTTCTATAGCTACAAGTCCATAATCATGGGTCCCAAAGTTTTGCATCCCTAATAAGATTGTGTGTGATGGTGCAAACTGATCATATATTATACCCATGAGATGAGAAAGCAAAGGAAGAAGGAACAAGGGTCCTACAATTCTCTCCAGGGACTTCCCTGTAATTGGGCGTTTCTCTCCCATCTACCTGTTCCCAAATACCTAGCAGCTGCTTTCCAAATTACTACACAGAGGCTTATATTAATTGTAAATGCTTGGTCAATAGCTCAGGCTTGTTACTAGCTAGCTCTTACATTTTAGGTTAACCCTTGTTTCTTATTTATGCTCTGCCATGTATCTCCTGCTCCCTCTGCATCTGCTGGTGACTCCTCTGATTCTGACCTTCCCCTTCCCATCATAGTCTGGTCATCAGGCCTATACTTCCTGCTTGGCTACTGACCAGTCAGTGTTTTATTGAACCAATTTGAGTGATAAATCTTTACAGTGTCCAAGAGGATCATTCCACAGAATTTCCCTGTGATCTAGCATCCTCCCTACTTCCTAAATGTTTCTCTACCTCCAAATAGCAGCACAGGGTGGGACCACGCCTTTGTGTAGCCATACCAAACAAATGCCTTTGAAATGCAGGGCTCCTGGATTTTAATATTATTCTGGATGTTATCTTCAAAATGTCTGTTGTTATCTTCAACTTATGTTGACTATGCACCGGTATATTTATTTGCTGACATGGTCTTTCTAACTGAGAAGAGATTCACTACTTCACAGTGTTATGTTACTAGGTCTAAGAAAGGAGCATCGGTTACTTGGATCCACAGCAATTGTAGGTAGAGGAGATAAGGTCAGCCCTTATCTATTCTGTGGGGGCACTGCCCACAGGAGAGTGTACAAGGGCAACCGAGGACATGTAAGTGTCCACCCTCATCACATCCTCTAGGGAGGCCATAGTACTTTCCTGGCATGCTCATGTCTTCCCACTTCCTCCCCAGGGCCAGAGAGAAGCGTGGATGTGACAGACGTCACAAAGCAGAAAGACTGCAAAATGAAGTTGAAAGAATTTGTGGACTATTACTATAGCACCAACCGCAAGCGTGTCCTCAATGTGACCAACCTCGAATTCTCAGACACCAGGTGACAGGCTGCTCTGGGGTGGGCTTTGGTGGGCTGGCTCAGGGTCAGTGTCCCCAGTCTCCAGTTCTCAGGATGCTGTCAGGACTCTAAGGGCTGACTCTAGGTCTTGCATGGGGTTCTGGGGTTGTGAAACCTGGTTCAATGTTCTACCCTGGTGTGGGGACTGTGAGGCCTTGCTTGGGGTTCTGCCCTGGGTAGAGGCTGCAAGGCCTGACTTGGTGTCCTACTCTGAGTGGCCTACTGCTGTCCTGTGAGTTGCCCAGAAATCACCATGAAGGCTTGGTTCTCCTTTCTCTTAAAGCGCACTGCAACAACTCAGATGAAATAGAAGCAAAAAGGAAACCACCCCCCTCCCAGAGAAAGCCTCTGCGGCAGTATGAATGAGGCCCTTCCAGAGGCACATGCTCCTCACACACAGCGATGGTGTGCTGAGATGACACGCACACACAGAAGCACAATCTGTGACATACACTCATAACACTGCACACACCTGTTCACATCGTAATACACTCATGCATGCCTAGGGACACACTAAGGCACAGCACAAGGACATACTCTCATGTCACACTGACACACCTATTATCATGACATACTCATAGAACAAGATATAGGCACACTCAAGACAGACATACTTAGACATTCACACTCATGAACACTCTGAGACACAGCACTGACATGGTCAGGATATCTGCAACATATTCATTATATGAACACACAGCTCCCTCCTGACTGAAACTCTCAACACACTGTGACTCTCACTGGCACCACACTCAACACTTGCATCATATACACCTCGCCACATGTACCAAAACCTTTGTGTGCACACCTACATGGTGGCTGCTCTGTTTCTCCCCTAGGCCTACTACTTGCCTCGACTTATGAGGCCACTCACAGGTGTCCCAAGAGTCCTGGGTGTTATTATTAGCATGATCCCTGTGGGATGGGGTGTCTGTGGGTCAGTTATGTATAGTCTCTGCCCTTGCTTGAGGCTGGGGCAGCAGGACCAGGCTGGATTCTTGGTGGCATTTTCATGGAGGTGGGGAGCTCCCGTACACTAGCCAGGAGAGACATAGCAAGCCTAGAGGTCACACACATGAAGATCAGAGAGCACAGACAGGGAGAGGAGCCTGGGGGCTGATGGCCTTTATGGGTCCTAGGCTTCATCCGAATGAGGGTTTTTATTGATCTGCTACAGAAGGAGGCATGAGTTCCCTGGGGTCCCTGGGAGGGATTGTTCATGCACACTGAGTGTGGGGGTCAGCAGAGTTGGACACATACAGTGCCTGTCCCACAGAGAGGTAGTCCCCAACTGCAGAACTTGCATGGGTCATATTAAGAGTGTGGAAGGAGGTTAGGGACTAGGGGTTGTCAGGGGTGCTGGAGTCCTACCTAGGTATGGGAAAGGCTGTCTCATATGTAAGATGGACATAGAGGATCAGGTTATACGGAACTACTCCAGACAGCCTGGTTAGGGTGTACGTAGACTTCAGCAGAGGCAAAGTAGAGATTTGTGGGCTAGGTGTAGAGGCATGACAGACCCTGTGTGGCCTGAGGCAGCAAGAACATTCAAATCTGCTTCTCTGTCACTGCACATGGGGGCTGACATTTCAATAAACCCCAGGTGTATTAGATTATCTTCTATTGCTGTGAAAGACACCATGACCAAAAGTAAGTTGGGGAGGAAAGGGTTTATTTCATTTTATAGCTATGGTCCATCATGCAGGGACGTCAGAGAGGGAGCCTGGCGACAGGGACTGCAGCAGAGGCCATGGAAGAACGCTGTGGGGCTTGCCTATAGGCCAGTCTGATGAAGGCATTTTCTCAAATGAGGTTCCCTCTTGTCAGATGACTCTGGCTTGTGTAAAGTTGAAAGAAACTAACAAACACACTAGGTCACCTCTGCCTTTTCCTACCTTCTCTGAAAGTGACATAGCTGATTTGACAACAACTAAATGTGACAGGGAGTCTCTGGTCCGCCTATGTTTGCCCCAGAGAGAGGTGACTTTTCTTCAAATGGTACAGGAGGCACTGGGCCATGTGAGAAACATTTCTTCAGAGAATCTTGTGATACCAACTCCAGTGGGCCACTTTAAAGGCTCACCCCTCTTCCTGGGGTAGAGACAATATCCTCTGTGGCCTCCGCAGCCCCACACAGTGACTGGACTCCTTCCACCCTCTGGAGCTCTTGGTTTACTCCCCTATAAAGTGAGATGGCTGCCCAGGGCCTGCAGATTTACGAGGTAGCATGTGGAAGGAGCCTTGTACTGTTCCTACCTTAGAATGCATTAAAAATGGAAGCTCTGGGCCCCATTCCTTGACTGCTTCCTTTTATGGCCCCAGAATGTCTAGCTTTGTGGAGCCACCTGACATTGTGAAGAAACTGTCGTGGGTGGAAAACTACTGGCCTGATGACGCCTTGCTGGCCAAGCCCAAGGTGACCAAGTATTGCCTGATCTGTGTGAAGGACAGCTACACCGACTTCCACATAGACTCTGGGGGTGCCTCGGCCTGGTACCATGTCCTCAAGGTGAGCCACATCTCTCAAAACATAGCTCACCCTTTGCCTCCTATTCTCTGTCCTCAAGATTACAGCCCCTCCAAGCCCTGTCAGTGGCCAGGAAGTTACCCATTTCCAGTGTAGGGGGAATACTGGGATGGCCGGTTCTGGGGCAGGAAACCCACTAGATGTGTATGGGTAGAGGTACTAGTGACATATATGTATTTCCCTTTTCTAATGTCCTTAGGGCTCATTAACAATTATGGGAGGCCACTGGGTCACCTAATGCCCCAAGTAGAGTGCAGAGGTGCTGGGAAGACCTCTCAGCAACTACACTGACATCTGCAGGCAAGATGGTGGGTACCTGAGCCAGTAGGGAGGGTTGAGGGGCTTATCATGGAGGCAAAGGAGGACTTAAGAGAACAAGATGTATAGAACAACAGAAACCCTGAGCTTGGGCTCTGCCGGCAGAAACTATACATCTGCAGACTAGCTGTGCTGGACCCAGGGTGCTGGACTCACACCCTTTCTGGCTCTGTGAGACTCTAAGAAGTCATCATGGTGTCTATTCCCAGAGCATGAGGATGAGGCTCTTTCTGCTCTGGGTGCAGAGCCTGGCCGGGCTCGCACATGACCACCCCGGAAATGATGTCTATCATTAGTCCAGTCTGGAAGCCCTGAAGCTCTCGAGAGCAGAGCTGTTAAAGACTTGCTGCGTGGCAGTTGCGTTTTTTTTTTTTTTTTTAAGATTTATTTATTTATTATGTATACAGTATTCTCAGTATTCTGTCTACAGGCCAGAAGAGGGCACCAGATTTCATTACAGATGGTTGTGAGCCACCATGTGGTTGCTGGGAATTGAACTCAGGACCTTTGGAAGAGCAGGCAGTGTTCTTAACTGCTGAGCCATCTCTCCAGCCCCCAGCAGTTTGCGTTTTTTATTACCCCTGGGCACACATGGGATTTGTGGTGCCATGGAATAATGTGTGTACTGCTCCTGACCATATCAGGCTCACACACCTAGAACCTCCCTAACAGGCAGACTTCCAAAATTAAAACAGTATTGCAGGTGGGAGTGGCGAGCCTGTAAGGATGCTTTTCAGATCAGAACCCATCACCTGACCCCGGCAGGCTGAGAAGGGCACCCATTGTCCCTAGCACTGGTGGACCCTGCTGCCTGCCTCTGTGCCCAGCTTCTAGTAGGCTATATTCCCTGGGAAAAAGTCTCTAGCACCTATAGACTCTACCCCATTTGTAATGTTACCAGAACCCTGGGGGTCTCCATCTATCCCAGTGTTCCCCAACTCCCTATGACTTCTGCCCCACTCAGCATTCTCAGCACCCAGTGTACTCTGCCCCCACCCCAGCATCCTCAGCACCCGATGGGCTCTGCCCCCACCCAACATCCTTAACACCCAGCAGATTAGCTTCCACCTCAGCAGCCCAGCACCAGGTGGCCTCTGCCCCACATCCCTGGTCTTGCGGCTCTACCAGTGAGCTCTTTTTGCAGGGGGAGAAGATCTTCTATCTCATCCGGCCAGCTTCAGCCAACATCTCCCTGTATGAGCGCTGGCGGTCAGCCTCCAACCACAGTGAGATGTTCTTTGCCGACCAGGTGGACAAGTGCTATAAGTGCACTGTCAAGCAGGGACAGACCCTCTTCATCCCCTCAGGTGAGTATGCAGGACCCAGGCTGATGGCTGTCATACTCACTGCCTATTCTTCATGCTGGAGTGCCTTGCTGTCCCTGACTGGCCCAGCCCTTATGGAAGGACCAGCAGTGGGCCTTTCACAGCAGGAGGCCTGGGTGGTGGACCTGCCGTAGCCAGCACCAGGTTTCCTCAGGACTGTGTGGCAGCTGGTTTTGGCGTGGGAGACCTGGCTCAGTCAGTAGCTCTGGATGAGGAGGGTAGGTATTAGAAGTGTTTCTAAGGAACGCTTAAACTAATATAATAAAGTATGCCCTGAGCAGCTGAGGTTGCCACGTTCTCCTGGGAGGGTGAATCCCAGAGCTGAAGAGTCCACTCTGAAAGACTCCTTCCCTCTAAAGTAATTTGACCACATCTTGAGAGTGGGGCGCAGGCCCCACTGTCCCATGCAGGAGCTGGGACCTTTCCTTATGATTATGTATATGGCTTTTTGTTTAAAATCAGTATCCAAATGAGGCCCCAGAACCTGACTGAACTCAGCCTCTGCCTCTGGCTCTAGGATCTTCCTTCCCTGAAGCCATCCTCACACTTACTTTGGAAGGCCTTTTAGTTCTCTGGATTCTGGCCCAAGCCTCATCCCCCTGGAATAACTTAGAGACAAATCTCAGCCTCTAGGAAGAGTGACAATTCCAGCCCTGCCTCTTCTCACCCCTGTGTGGGCAGGTCTGAGATTGGGCTCCCTCTCCTGATGCTGGGCTGCCCGGGGGTGTCCTGACTATGTCTGGTTGGCTCCGAAGCCTCAGTTTCTCTATTTGTCTGGTACTGGGGTGTTACCTCAGACACACTCCACTCTCCGTCTTTCTCAGAGGTTCCTACCTGGCCCAAGCAGGGAGGAACAATGAGGCAAGGCCTGGGATGGTAGGAGCTGTAGTCCATGGTGAGTGGGGAAGGTGAAAGCAGTTATGGGAAGAAGGTAGAAGCTAGCCACAGCTCTGTATGTCTCCCTCAGGCTGGATATATGCCACACTCACGCCCGTGGACTGCCTGGCCTTCGCTGGACATTTCCTCCACAGCCTTAGTGTGGAGATGCAGATGAGGTAGGAACTCCTGCAGTGCTGTCTCCCCTTGGACCAGGCTGCCCAACGGGCACCATAGCCAGACTCCTGGCTGGACTCAGCTATGGGTTGCTATGCTGACATCTCTGTGTTGAGGGAAGGAGGAATGAGTTCCATGGTCTGGGCTAGGGCAAGCCTAGTGGTGGTTTGGGATCAGGAAGGCTGCTGTCATCTTTCTTGGACTATGGCCAACCTCTCTAGTAACCATAACCCACTGCTTCAACTCAGAGTGACCATCACTTTGGATCTCTTCAGGTCCAGGGGAGGCTGAGCTGGCTCCCTTTGGTGTGGCCTACTTGATGCTCCCTGCACTGATTCTTTCTTTTCTGTGGCTTCCAGGGCGTATGAGGTGGAAAGAAGGTTAAAACTAGGCAGCCTGACTCAGTTTCCCAACTTTGAAACTGCCTGCTGGTACATGGGGAAGCACCTATTGGAAGCATTCAAAGGTACCTGTCACTCCAGGTTGGGTGACTTGAGCCTGCAGTCCTGGTCTAAGGGACATCTTGGCCCTTTGTGAGCCCTGGTCATGCCTCCTTAGGACACAGGATAAGAGGGTCCCTGGGGTCTTGGTGTAAGCTCTGACCCACCTAGACAGGGCTGGGGATCCTGGGCAGAGAGGGGAAATAGACAAGGCCTGTCCAAGGCCCTGTTTGGTAAGCTTCATGTGGGATGGGAAGAGATGGAAGGTCAGTCATTTCCCTGCAGGGCAGGTGCCAGGTGGTCGGGTCCCCCAGATTCCAAGGAGAACCGTTGGCAGTTGGACTGGTGCCCTGGAGCAGTGGCCTCTGGAAGGCCTCTTGCTGGGGCAGGCTAAGCAGCCACCACACTAACCTGTCGTGTCCTTCCCAGGTTCTCACAAGTCTGGGAAACAGCTGCCCCCACATTTAGTCCAAGGAGCTAAAATTCTCAATGGTGCTTTTAGGTCATGGACGAAGAAGCAGGTAGGGAGCGCTCACTTGTGTTCTTGTCTGAGGGAACAGGGAGTGGGTGGGGAAGAGAGCAAGCCTGTGTCCTACAGAGCAAGTGTAGGCACTGTCTTCCCCAGGCTGGCCTAAGCTGGCCTGCTGACACTAACCATGATCCCCTGAGGGGTGTGTTGGACAGATGTAGGTCGTCTGGGCCAGCCTGGGGTTATTGGCCCCAGGGCTAGATTCCCTCAGGAGTTTTGGCTAGGACAAGTTTCTGATAACCTGGAGAGGGCAGGAAGGGCCCCAGGAAGGGCTGGTGCATTGACCACACATCTGGATCTGGACAGGAAGTGCTAGGGATGCACTCGTGGCTCCTGTTACTCAGCATCCACACAGTCTGTGGATGTAGCCTCCCAGCTAACTTGCTTTGTGACCTGGGGGTACCTTTATCTCCTCCTTATCCTCCCCTGTGCACTGGTTTCCTCCAGCCCCTGGGAACTGTTTCTCAGAGGTCACGGGGATGAAAGTGTTCCACTGACTTTCTCCTCTTGCCTGGATTGTTTCTACAGAAGGAGAAATTAGTCTGGCCTAGCCTAGGGTAACCTTGTGATATTGTCTCCTGCTAGGGGCTCTTGCTATTCAGAGTGCCTGTTCACCTGCTACTTGAGGGACAAGGGGCCACTTCTAGGTCACAGAGAAAAGTGGGAGGTCTCAGAGAGCCTTAGCAGAGGCCAGGTAGGGAACCATGTCCATGGCCTGTTTCTACCCATGTGTGGGCCTGGTGGAGAGGGCTGCCAGTGTTCTCCTGGGACCATTCAATGGCTGCCATCTTCTTGAGACCCAGAGCTGGGACAGTCCAGGGGTCCCTCCCACCTCACCTTAACTACATAGTCAGGAAGAGAAAGCTGGCCACATTCACTCCATAGTCAGCTAGCTGGTGGTGGCATCAGGCAAGACCCAGTCTTTTCCACTAACAGAAGCAGCTCACAGAGACAGGGCCCAGGATCTTGGGCACCAGGCCTTAAGGGCTCCATGGCAGCCTCTCACCCCATGGGAATGACTGAGGTACTGCGGTGGCCAGGTTGGCACTGACCCCACTGTTCCACAGGCTTTGGCAGAGCACGAGGACGAGCTCCCCGAGCACTTCCGGCCCTCGCAGCTCATCAAGGACCTGGCCAAAGAGATCAGGCTCAGCGAGGTAAGCCGTGCCGGGGTGACAGACCCCTGGGACGAGCCTGCCAGGGAACTTTCTCTGCGTTAGTGTTGTGCCCAGTGTGTGGAGAGTGCTTGGGGATAAAGGCAAAGGGAGAGAAGAGTGGGGAACCCTGAGTCCAGTCTGAGTCCCTGTTCTCCTGAGTCTGGAGGACCTGAGCCTGTGTCACACATGGGGCTCTAGGGTTCTGTGGACATGTCTTGTGTTATTGGATAGCGTGTGAGCATGCAGCATGCCCCTTGACAATGTGGAGCAAATATGGATGTCATATGGTGTGGGCTGTGTGCTCCTTTCTGACTATAAGGGTCCCCCGAGTCCTGTCATGGTCTAGAGGGAACACAAATGATCCTCTCCTTTTCCCACACCAGAACACCTCCAAAACTGTCCGACCTGAAGTAAATGCTGTCGCCTCCTCAGATGAGGTCTGTGATGGGGACCGGGAGAAGGAGGAACCGCCATCTCCTATTGAGGCTACCCCACCTCGATCCCTTCTGGAGAAAGTGTCCAAAAAAAAGACACCCAAGACTGTGAAGATGCCCAAGCCATCCAAAATCCCCAAGCCATCCAAGCCCCCCAAACCCCCCAAAACCCTGAAGCTCAAGGATGGCAGCAAGAAGAAAGGGAAGAAGTGCAAGGAGTCAGCCTCACCCACCATCCCCAACCTGGATCTGCTTGAGGCCCACACAAAGGAGGCACTGACCAAGATGGAGCCACCCAAGAAAGGAAAGGTGGGGCCCTTGAGCTTCTCCCCCTAATGTGCTGAGGTCACACCAGAGGGAACAGCAAGGACTGACATGTTTTTGCTTTCCTTTGTTACTGGGTGGGGAGGGGAGACCAGCTGTGGAGTATTGTCTCCAGAGAGTACAGGGGTCCAGGGTGTGCCTATTGATAAATCTGAACAAAATACTTCCCTGTCTGCCAGCCACTAGGCCTGCACATCAGGCCAAGACCCCAGACAGATCCGCAGAGCAGTGAGGCCCCTGGAGAGAGCTAGCACAGCATGTTTATGTGTGCGGGGTAGCACCCAGGAGGTCCACTGGATTGGTGCAGGGTGGTGGTGTTTAGGCAGAGGCCACCCTGCTTAGTTTTCTTAAGTACTAGAACCCACCTTTGGACTAAGGCCCTGAAGATATACAAGGCATCAGTTTGAGGAGGACACTGGGGGAAGGCAGAGGGTTAGGAGAAGGGGTTGTTATGAGGGCCTGAGCCCTGGTGGACAGAGAGAGATGGGCTCACTGAGGGTCATACTGAACCATGAGATTAAGGACTATTGGTTGTGAACTCCTTCCAGGATGAGTACACTTCTCTCCTACATCTTGGGGGCCATGCCCATGCCTTGTAATATTACATTGGTGCTGTTTTTCTGGGGCAAGGAGGGAGGGAGAGAAGGATGTATATATGTATGAGTAGGTTAGGTGGATGGGTGGGTTGGTCAGTTGAAGGACAACGGATGGATAGATGGACAGGCGGATAGGTGGGTAAATGGATAAACAGGTGGATGAAGAACAGATAGGTGGTGGATGGTTGAATGAGAAATGAAGGCTAAATGAACAGATAGATAAATGGGCAGATGAAGGAACGGATAGATGAATGAACAAGTGGATGAATGGATAGATGTGTGGACCAACAGGAGTGAGCCACTGGGCTTCTGTGCCATTGTAACCCCAGCCTATTTACCTTCTCTGTCCACCTTTGGGTCATGACTGTTCTGTTTGCAGACCCCAAAGAGTGTCCTGAGTGTTCCCAATAAGGACACAGTCCACACACAGAATGACGTGGAGAGGCTGGAAATCCGAGAGCAAACGAAGAGCAAATCAGAGGCCAAGTGGAAGTACAAGGTGAGCGTGGGGTGTAGACCTGTGGTTGCGTATGTTCTGTCCCCAGGAGGTGGGGCCTTAGGAAAGTCTGTGTGAATCTGGAGTGCACGTTACCTCCCATAAGCCACTCTCTGTGGAGAGTGTGGGAACAAACCCGAATGTGTCATCTTCTCCTGTCTTCCTCCGTCCTTTCACCTTCTTCATGGTCTGGGTTCCCATTCCCTGAGGCTGCGCAGCACTCCAGGGTGGGTCCTGCATGCTGATGACTAGACCAGCATTAGCATCTATGACCAGCTTTCCTGGGCATGTTCTAGTCCCCAGTTATACCCACTAACATGGATTGGAATACTAGCCCCTCATTCCAGTGGGCTCAGGGACAACCTTGGTCTTGCTTTCAGAACAGCAAACCTGACTCTTTACTGAAAATGGAGGAGGAGCAGAGGTTGGAGAAGTCACCCCTGACTGGGAACAAGGACAAGTTCTCCTTTTCTTTCTCCAACAGAAAACTTCTGGGGTATGTGAGAGCCTGGGCAGGGGTGAGGGTGGACCTATAGATGTCCCATATCACATACATGTTCCCATAATGTTCATGCAATCTACACTACACGTAACAAATACTGTGCATCATACTGTACTCACAGACATATCTGTCACATGCACACACCAGTAGATAGTCCAAATTGTACTTCATGTATGTATGACATCATACACACAAACATACATTTCATCATAACCTCTACCAACACTGTCCATACCAGACATACACCTCACATACCATACATATACAGACATTTATATACCCTCATTGCATGTGTGTGTGCGCGTGCGCGTGTGCGCGCGCGCGCGCGCGCACACACACACACACACACACACACACACACACAGTACATTTGGTTGACACCCTTCAGTGGCTCTTTCCAGAGTCACTGACTTGCTCACTGCCACTCTGTTGCATGGAACACCTTTGTTTCTGCTTCCAGAACAGTCTGCAGGGTACATGAGGAATACAGCTATAGTGAGGGCCAGTGAGGCAGAGTAGCTGGCGTGAACTAATGCTGAGGATCAAATAGGGATTAGGGTACAGGTCTCTGAGCCCAGTGGCCAGTAGGGCAGGACGATACAATCTCAGTAAATGCAAGAGTCCACATAAACTTATGGCTGTGATGGATGCCATGGGGAAGGGTGCAGATTTGGGTGTGGAGGGCCTCGGGGATGCTGAACTGAAAGGGGAGGTGCCAGCTTCAGACCTAGGTTAGTCTCAGCATGGCCACTGCGGCCTCGGTTTCAGTTGTGGGCAGGAAGATACCACACAGGCACCTGTGCCACATCCATAATCCCCACGTGGTGTGGGGTGACAGATGTGTCCTGTGAGATGGAGAACAGGGCTGGGGCCAAGTGGATGCACTTGTGGTTACTTGGTGGAGTGGAACCCACACGGGCCTGGCCTTGCTACCCTGATTGGATGAGTCTGCTTCTGCCATTTCATTAGAAGTGTCATTTATGGGTCTCAAAGAAGCTTTCCAGAGACATCAGTTCTATGACAGGGCCATGTGTTCAGAATATGCAGACAAAATAGATGAGCCTCTCGAGCCTTACGCACACGCATGTGCACGGGTGTGGTGGTCTGTGCTTTAACAAGACAGCAGGACCACAGCCTTTTCCGAGGATGCTGGAGGCTACTATGGCCTGGTGTGCTCTCTGTCAATGTGGCCAACATTCTGTTCAGCTTGTTGTCCTTCCTATTGAGAAAGTCTGTCCTGAAGGTCCAGAGAGGCCTAAGCCTGATCTACTCATGGGGAAAACAGCATCCCTGCCTTGCCATAGCAAGAAGAGAGACACACAATATTTTATAGCCCAGTGGAGGTGCCCTGTGGCTCAGCCCTGAGGTGTTATTGGTTTTTGTTTGTTTGTTTTGTAAAAATAAGTATGCATCAAAAGACATGAAAGTTGGATTTGATTTAAACTCTGGCAGGCTGGCAAGGAGGGTGGAGGCTGTGCTTGTCAGAACCAAAGTGGGTAGATCATTCCAGAACTTAGGTTGTTTAGGTTTTTCTCCACAGTGCTTGACTGGGCCTCATACCAGGTGACATGGAGGGAAGGAGGGAGCTATAGGATTGGGCCATGTCCCTTCCCATGAGCAGACTCCCCCAGTTGAAACTAAGGGTTGCATAGTCCCTGGCCAGCTGCTTGCCTTCCAGGTGGATGTTTTCTTCCAGGTCCCCGTAAGGTTCTGTTGTCTGCTAGCCTCAGGGCCCTGGGGTCACCCACTGACCTATCCCTTCTACTCTAGCTCCAAGGCCCTCAGGCCTCCGAGCAGCCCTGGTGTGTTCGGGACCTTGCAGAGCTTCAAAGAGGACAAGGCCAAGCCCGTGCGCGATGAGTATGAGTATGTTTCCGATGATGGGGAGCTGAAGATAGACGAGTTTCCCATCAGGAGGAAGAAGAACGCCCCCAAAAGGGACTTGTCCTGTGAGTGTGGTGGGCGTGGGCAGGAGGTTCCAGGTGGTCTTGGCCAACACCCCGGAGGCCTCCACTTGACTCCTGTCTGTTGTGCTTTCAGTCTTGTTGGACAAGAAGGAGGCGCTCCTCATGCCCACCCCGAAACCGAAGCTGGACTCTGCAGTATACAAGGTGAGCCACCCAGCTCTGCCCTCGGCCTCTGCAGCATGCTTCTGCTGGATGTGCAGGGACATCCACCCTCACCTGCCATGGACTGGGCTCCGTGTAGGAAGGACAAAGTCTTGCTCAGTCCTTGGCACGGGGATTAGTTGTTCCTCTGGGCCTGCTCCATGGGAGATAAATGCAGCAAAGCTTGTCCCCAGGTAGAGGAGTGACGGAGTGGTTCCCTGCCATCAGATTCTTACACTAAGATGACCTCCTTGACTGACTCTCTTGGGGAAAAGGGTCATTGCTGAGGTTCCATGTTTTCTGGGGAGCCCAGGAAGAACATGAACCACCTGCTGGGATAAGCTTATCTAGACCAGAGGTTTTAAGTCACAGCGTCCTGATGGAATTTGGGGCTTCCTCTTAGAAAAGAGGCAGAGGGTATAAAGACCACTTTAACCTTTGTGGTTTCAAGAGCCCTAGGAAAGACTTGGCACCCATATCTGTCTCATAAGAGCCTCGCCCATTGCATGAGCCTGAGTCTATCCTGTAGCATTCATTAGGCCAGACCTCCTTAAAGCTCATTTCCTCTTGAAGGACTCCCCCTCCCCCTTCCCCCAGTGTCCTACCCTGACCAGCTGCTCTCTCTATCTGGCTCCTCAGAGTGACGACTCCTCTGATGAGGGCTCTCTGCACATTGACACGGACACCAAGCCAGGCCGCAATGCCAAAGTCAAGAAGGAGAGTGGGAGCTCAGCCGCAGGCATCCTGGACCTGCTGCAGGCCAGCGAGGAGGTCGGGGCACTCGAGTACAACCCCAACAGGTGGGCTCTGACTGCATCTGCAGCGCTTAGAGCTCAGGATAGCCCGGGACTGGTCACACAGTGATGCAGACAGGGACCAGCCTCTGATTGCAGAGAGCTGGGCTTGGGGAGCAGCCAGGATAGGCCTCCTTTCATCCTTCGATTCACACATTGCTGGCTCGGGTTTTAAGCACTTCCATTGTTTATTTCTCATCGAAACTTTAGTGGCATTTCCAGGTGTGCACTGACAGCTGACTGAGGGGCACAGCCTACACTTCCTAACACATCGGGGACAGTAGTTCCCTCCCAACTCTCTAGTTTTGTGATATCTTAGGACTCCAGCTGTATAGGTGAGGAAACTGAGGTTCAGGGAACTTAGCCTTCTCGCGGCCCCACAACTTGGAGGTAGCAGAGGCAGGCCCAGGCTCTGGATTGTAGTTGGTATTTTTTTACTCTTTGGGTTAAGCAAATGTAACATAAAAGATTGTAACACACCTTTGCATCATTAAACAAATACTCCAGAGTGTAAACAAATGTAACACATCGTAAACTAATATTCCACAACACTGGATTGACCTGACTCAGGAGCCCAACTTGGGCTCAGGGCTGCTAAGGAGTTGTTGGGTACTGAGCTATGTTTACTTGTGAGTGCCAGTCCCTCATGATCCCTCATATTCAGGAAGGCAAGTCTCATAGGCCTCTCTTGGATGCAGATGACTGCCTTGGGCAACAGCTCACACCAACTCTCCCAAGGCTGCTCCAGCAGGTGGAGGCCTGGGTCAGGTCTGCTGGTAGATGATATGAAGATTCCGGTAAGGTGGATTAAGGACTTGATTGAAGCAAGCTTTTCCTAAATTAGTTGGCCATATTTTATTTCATAGATTGCTGTTTTGAGCGCAATATCGTGTTCACAGTCAGCCAGCCTCAGGCACTTTCCTGGTGGGAGTGAAGCATGATGGGAGGGGTGTGCATGGCTTTGGGCACAGGATCCTGGCTCAGCCTGACATGATGCAGTGAAAGTCTTGGTGGCCACATGGCGAAGCCTGGCTGTGGCCTCTTCCCCATTGGAAGTGAGCCCCTCCACATTCCAGACTGTGGACCTGTGCAGGACTCTACACAGTCTATGGTGGTGGCAATGCCTGGCTTTTGGGAGGAAGTATGTGTTAGCTAACACTTTGATGACTGATCTCGGGGTCTGAGAGACCCTCTCCCCCAACACCCTGGATTCCCCGTGACCTCAATGGAAAGGCATGGGAAGTTGGAACATGGGGTGAACCTGGCACCACCCAGGATGAGGGGATGAGGGCAGAAGGGACCTTGGTCTTAGCCATCAGGTACCTTGTTATGGGTGCTGTGGAGAGGGAACTCTGGGTGGCGTGGAGATGGAACACAGATGGGGCCATTTGAGCCCTTATCTGTGAGGCCAGGAGGGGGCTGTCTGCTAACGAGAAACCAGAGCTGCCATGGCCTTGTGCCCCAAGTCTGGGGAGAGCGCTCTGCAGACACTGCCTCCATCCTCACACACGTGCCTGCTGTGCCTGCCGGAGTCTCGGAGACCAGCCAGCCCCTCAGCCTGCCGCAGGCAGTTCCTCTCCCAAAGTCTCCCATTTGGAGCATAGGTCATTTTTTGATGGTCCATTTGCTCTGTTTTAAGTACTGACTGTTTGGAAAAAAAATAGCTGAAGAAAAGGGAGGAAAATATGTTAATTTCTTGAGGCTGGTTTGCTTGGTGTTTACCGCTGTGGGAGAAGAAGGGGATTTGGGTATGGTAATTGGAGGATTAAAGTATTATTTTCCATGCTGACTGGTTAAACTCTGCTCATTGATTCTCCAGCAACCTTGTAGATAGATGGGCCAGCTGGGTCTGGGGTCACCCAGATGGCATGGGTGGGCAGAGCTCATGCTCAAGTGGGCTCTCTTGGGGGTCCTGTCATCAGTGTTTAGGATCCTCATGGCCGATTTCCCTGTGATCTGCTTTGTACTAGAGCTTTGTACCTAGAGAGTATAAGTGAGCTATTTGTTCTTGACAGTGATCTGCCCCTGCTCTGAGAAGTCCATGAGACTGGCATAGCTCGACAGTGCCAGGGCAGCTGCTGGCCTGCAAAACATAGTCCAGGCATTGTGCATGGGGCAGAGCAGGCATTATGAGGGTGGCTTCAGCATTGCTTTCTGCAGAACTCAGGGCTGTGTGACTTGGCCTTCCATTATGACTTCAGCCCAGGAGGCAGCTTATACAGAGGGCGGTCGGGACAGTTGCTTCCCTCTCCTCAGGCTCAGGAAATGTCCCTTGGTCCATGGGGCATTGGCCTAGGAGATAGCTTTTGTCCAATCTTACCTATCCAGCCCCAGCGGGGCTGTTCCATCTCTTTGACACCCCCCCCCCAGGACCTTTGTCTCTAGAATCCTTGTGCAGCAGCTTTTCCAGGTCCCTGTTGGAGCTCTGCCTGGGTCCCTCAGCCTGTACACAAGGCGATGTGCCATCTTGAGCAGTAGAGGGAAGCATGGAGGGGACACCTGGTCTGCACAGTGCTGTGTGCTCTCACCGCCATTCATCACCATTCTGGGCCTGGGGTTGCCATGAAATTGTCTCACACACCCTCTTCTCAGAGCCTGGGCTGCCTTTTCCTGCAAAAGTCTTTCTTAAGGTGTCCAAATACTGGGATGTCATTCTCAGATATTCAGGATATAGCAAGGTATAAGCTGGAGACAAGAGGGCTTTGATGCAAGAGTCTCAGAAGAAAAGGGACCAAAGAGTGCAGGGTGGGGACAGTGGGAGCCTATGGGCCTCCAGTCCGGACCCTGCTGGAGCTGTACCCTGTGCTGCTAGAGCTTTTCTTCACCAGCTAGAGTAAGCCATTCTTTTCTAGGCTGGGCTTAGCTACAGGGCTGCTGAGCTAGAGTAAGTGTCTAAAGTCCCCAGAGAGAGCTCTCACTGGGCCAGTTTATCATGGAGCCATGTGCTCTCTCTGCCTGTGCATCACATGGACATTTGGATCCTCTGCTAGACCATGACTCGGAATCTCCTGGGGGGGGCCTAGGTGTGGGCATTCTTAAAGCTGTCCAGGAGGCTATAGCTTAGACAGGTGGGAAGTCTATACTGGAGGAGGTGAGCAGGCTGGGCCAGCACAGGGTGCTAAGGAGGCAGGAGCTAGATCCTGTTGGAGGGTCTGGTGGAGACTGAAGACTACCCAAAACCTAGCCCTAAGGGTCTCTGCAGTCCAGCAGCGGCCAGGCCTCAGGTCCAGGGATAGTGGTGAGCATTACTCCCTGAACCTAGTTTGGGATGCTCTTTCTGGAAGGCAAGGTACCAGTGCAGCCAAGCAGAGATGAGGGCATGGGACAGTAGATAAGGGCATTGCTAGAAGAGCACAAAAAGGGCATAGCAACAAGGACTGCAGAAGAGTGTGGATGGAACCCTGTGGGCAGTCTGCATGGAGGTGGAAGAGAGGAAGTCTGGGGGTCAAGAGAAAGCTTGCAGTATGGAGGGACCCAGAGAGGGGAGCCTGGCTGAGTCGAGGCATGGCTGTGCCTAACAAGAGACGCGTTGTTACAGATAGAGATATGGTATGCATATAGGTGTGCATGGCGGGAGTGCGGGGCTGAGTACAGGTGTAGATGAGAGTATACATGCAGGTGTTGATGGAGGTGTAGGTGCAGGTGTAGATGAGGGTGCAGGTGTAGATGAGGGTGCAGGTGTAGATGGATGTGTGCAGGTGTAGATGAGGGTGCAGGTGTAGATGGTTGTGTGCAGGTGTAGATGAGGGTGCAGGTGTAGATGGATGTGTGTGCAGGTGTAGATGAGGGTGCAGGTGTAGATGGTTGTGTGCAGGTGTAGATGAGGGTGCAGGTGTAGATGAGGGTGCAGGTGTAGATGAGGGTGCAGGTGTAGATGGATGTGTGTGCAGGTGTAGATGAGGGTGCAGGTGTAGATGATTGTGTGCAGGTGTAGATGGATGTGTGTGCAGGTGTAGATGAGGGTGCAGGTGTAGATGGTTGTGTGCAGGTGTAGATGAGGGTGCAGGTGTAGATGGATGTGTGTGTAGGTGTAGATGAGGGTGCAGGTGTAGATGATTGTGTGCAGGTGTAGATGGAGGTATAGGTGTGGGTGTAGATGGGTGTGTGCAGGTGTAGATGGATGTGTGTGCAGGTGTAGATGAGGGTGCAGGTGTAGATGTGTGTGCAGGTGTAGATGGTTGTGTGTGCAGGTGTAGATGAGGGTGCAGGTGTAGATGGTTGTGTGCAGGTGTAGATGTGTGTGCAGGTGTAGATGGGTGTGTGCAGGTGTAGATGGATGTGTGTGCAGGTGTAGATGAGGGTGCAGGTGTAGATGGTTGTGTGCAGGTGTAGATGAGGGTGCAGGTGTAGAGGGTTTTGTGCAGGTGTAGATGAGGGTGCAGGTGTAGATGGATGTGTGCAGGTGTAGAGGGTTTTGTGCAGGTGTAGATGAGGGTGCAGGTGTAGATGGTTGTGTGCAGGTGTAGATGAGGGTGCAGGTGTAGATGAAACTGCAGGTGTAGATGGTTGTGTGCAGGTGTAGATGTGTGTGCAGGTGTAGATGGGTGTGTGCAGGTGTAGATGAGGGTGCAGGTGTAGATGGGTGTGTGCAGGTGTAGATGAGGGTGCAGGTGTAGATGGTTGTGTGCAGGTGTAGATGAGGGTGCAGGTGTAGATGGGTGTGTGCAGGTGTAGATGGATGTGTGTGCAGGTATAGATGAGGGTGCAGGTGTAGATGGTTGTGTGTGCAGGTGTAGATGAGGGTGCAGGTGTAGAGGGTTGTGTGCAGGTGTAGATGAGGGTGCAGGTGTAGATGGGTGTTGCAGGTGTAGATGGATGTGTGTGCAGGTGTAGATGAGGGTGCAGGTGTAGATGGGTGTGTGCAGGTGTAGATGGAGGTGTAGGTGTAGGTTTAGAGGGATGTGTATGCAGGTGTAGATGAGGGTACAGGTGTAGATGAAAAGACATAGGCAGCTGAGCCTCTGGCCAACTCAAGTTGTAAGAACCATTGGGTGACGGTGTGAGATCTGATCCAATCCATCTGCACTCTATGCGTTTTCTTGTGACCCACGTCTATTCCTTTCCCAGAGTGTGGCTGAGAGTACAGAAGGGCCGGCCAGGCCTTCCCACTGCTAAGTCACCAATCCGTGTACACCGCTCTCTGTCATCTGTTGGTTGTCCAGGCCAGGTGTGTGTGCAGCCCTGGGCTTTGGGCTGCAGTTACAGCACCTTGAACTACAAATTGTGGATTGTGGGCTATGAGCTCTAGTCTATGATCCAAATGTCCTGGGCTGTGGGCCAAGGGCCATGGCTGAGTGCCTGTTGTCTCTCTGTGTCCCCAGCCAGCCCCCTGCCTCCCCCAGCACACAGGAAGCCATTCAGGGAATGCTGTCCATGGCCAACCTGCAGGCCTCTGACTCCTGCCTGCAGACCACATGGGGCACTGGCCAGGCCAAGGGTGGTTCACTGGCAGCCCATGGTGCCCGGAAGAATGGTGGTGGCAGCAAAGGCACAAGCAAGCGCCTGCTGAAGAGGACTGCCAAGAACAGTGTGGATCTGGAGGACTACGAGGAGCAGGACCACCTGGATGCCTGCTTCAAGGACTCAGACTATGGTGAGTGTGGCTGCAGGACGGGGCCTCTGCCTGTAGGGAGCAGCACTGGCCAGGAACAGATCAAGGAGGTTCATGGTACATATAGTCCAGACTGTAAAATTCATCTTGGACTGGAGTGTGGTGGTGCATGCCTTTAATACTAGCACTCTGGAGACACAGACAAGGAGGATCTCTGTGTTCTGGGCCACCCTGGTCTATAAAGTGAATTCCAAGGCTAACCAAGGCTACACAGTAAGACCCTGTCTCAAAACAAAACACGATCCTTTGGTGGCCTGGGTAACTAAAGCCATGGCCCATTTCAGAATGTCTTCCCATGAGGAAACTCTGTCCCCATTCACAGTTCACCCCTCCCCCAGCCCTGACCGCTTGTCGTGTTCTTCAGGTCTTTGAGGATTTGTTCAAGATACATTATCTAAATGAGTCATATAACATGTGACCTTTTGTGGGTCTGTCCATACTGTGGCATGTGCCAGAATTTCCTTCCTTTTTCAGGCATAGTAATATTCTTTCCTGTGTGTATGAATCGTACCGTAAGTCCTTGCATGCATTCATCCCTGGGCCCTTTGCCTCTTCTTTTGGCTGCTGGGAACATGTACAGGTTCCTCGGTTCCTTTGCCGTGTTTTTGAGAGGGCCCTGTTGGGTCATAGGTCACTGTGTATTTAGCTCTCTGAGGTCTCGGCTGACAAGTGTCCATTCAACTGAACATTTTGCAGTGACAGAGCTTTGGGGTCATTGTACCCACCCTGCCTGTAAGATGGAAAAACTTAGGCCCAAGGATGACCCTGCAGAAACCAGCAAGGCTCTGGCCTTCTGCCGTGGACAGTCACCAGGCTGCCTACCAGCATAATCTGCCTGACTTAGGCACCTGATTTCTTCTTCACCCCACCTCAGGGAACATTCCATCAGTGTTGCTGGTCCAGGCTCCTCATCTACAGGGCTAACATGGGTTTAGTCCAGTGTCATTCTGGTGGACCCACAGTGCAGGGGTCACTATTGGGGGGGGGGGGAGGTCCCTGAGCCAGGGATGCTCCAATGACCATGTACGCTACTAGGCAGACACCTTCTTCCAGTTTGCTAGGAGGGTCTCAGGGCTTCAGACAGTGGAATTAGCCCAGTTGCCTCCGTTTCTCACTCCCCACTGTAGCAGCCTCCAGAAGGACTGCGTGTCTCGGGCTCCTGAGGGAGCTGAGGAGAGTGATCCAAGTGACTGAGGCTTTCAGGCACCAGGCCAGCCTGGGGTGGGTGTGGCTGGCAGCCTGTACACACACACTCCTGCCAAGTGTAGGTGCCCTTGCTGTGCAGTTCCAATTGTACAGCAAGTCTGAGAACCTAAGGACAGATCTGGGGCCACCACTCAGGAAGGTCCCTGAGCCACTGCAGCACCCCCCCCCCCAGCCCTGGCTGTACCCAACCACTCAGGAAGGTCCCTGAGCCACTGCAGCATCCCCCCCCCCCCCCCCCAGCCCTGGCTGTACCCAACCACTCAGGGGCCTGCTTTCCCATTGCCTCCTTCAGTTTACCCGTCACTGGAGTCTGACGAAGATAATCCTGTCTTCAAGTCCCGGTCAAAGAAGAGGAAAGGTTCAGACGATGCCCCCTACAGCCCCACAGGTAGAGCTGGGCTGGGGCCTGATATGTGGACGTAGGTGTGGCTCTAGACATGCCCAGAGGAGATGGATCAGCTCCCCATAGGGCCCCAACTGGGGCTCTGCTTTGTGTATTGGGACCTCTGAGCATAGACCTTACTTTAGATCCTTCTCACTTGGTCCCCTCCTTTCCAGAGTGCTGGGTTAGAAGATCTAGGAGGGGCACCAGACACATGCTGGGGTGGTGGGTGGGATCAGGCATCTCCACCTTTCAAGGTTCCCTGCCTACCTAGCTTCCCCTGCCCGGTTTGCTGGGCCTTCCATACTGCCTCATAGATTTCCTCAGCATGGCCCAACCTGGGGAGAGCAGATGAGATCTGGCTTCCCATGCAGACAATTAGATATTTGTGGTCCCCCAGACTCAGAGATGGTCTGGGGTGAATGACCACCACTTCCAGCACCTGACTAACTGGTTTGCATTTTCCATGTCTTCCACAGCCAGAGTCGGCCCATCAGTGCCAAGACAGGACAGGCCTGTGCGTGAGGGGACCAGAGTGGCCTCTATAGAGACTGGACTAGCAGCTGCTGCAGCCAAGCTGTCCCAGCAGGTGAGGAGACTGACTTTCCCTACAAGAGTAAGTCTCCATTGTGTGAAGTTAGGCCTACCTCCAGACACCTCAACCACTGCCCGCTTGTGCAGACTGCCAGGGCTAGGGACTGGCAGGCAGGAGAGTGGCTCCAGATTCCAAGGAGGTACAGGGGAGCCAGGAAAACAGCCCCGTGCTCCTTACCCCAGACAGGCACTTCTCATTAACAGCATGATTACTCTCGGTGCCCAGGATGCCCTCACTGAGTACCTCTGGGGACTCTTCCCATCTCAAGGGTCCTGGCACTTAAGTGGTGCACACAGGCAGGAGCTGGGGCACCTCCACCTGCTCCTCTCATCTACTCTGATGGGTCATCTGTTGGCAGAACTCACAGTGGGTTCACATGGGCCAGTCTTTCTGCCGTAGGCTCGGTGGGAGAGCCCCCCTAGCCACTCTTCTGTGCTCCCTGCCTGGCGGAGCTCTGAGCCCCTTGAAGCCTGCATCTGGGTGGAAGCTGAGCTGACTGTGCCCCATCGTGATGTGTCTGGGGCAGATGATGGGTAGCACACCTCCACACTTTATTCTTAGGAGGAGCAGAAAAACAGGAAGAAGAAGAACAGCAAAAGGAAGCCGACTCCTAACACTGCCTCCCCCTCCATCTCCACCTCCGCCTCCGCCTCCACGGGTACCACCTCGGCCTCCACCACCCCAGCCTCCACCACTCCGGCCTCGACCACCCCAGCCTCCACCACCCCGGCCTCCACCAGCACAGCCAGCAGCCAGGCCTCACAGGAGGGCAGCTCACCTGAGCCCCTACCTGAATCACACAGCAGTAGCCTGGCTGATCACGAATACACAGCAGCCGGCACATTCGCAGGGGCCCAGGCTGGCCGTGCCTCCCAGCCCATGGCCCCTGGAGTCTTTCTCACACAGAGGCGGCCTTCTGCATCATCCCCTAACAACACTGCTGCCAAAGGTACCCCTTTTGCCCTGTCTGCCCCTGCCCTTAGGAAGCACACTGCAAGGGGGATTCTGCCCTCCAGGCGGCAGGTCCTGGGCATCTGAGACAGTTGTGTCCATGCATCTGCATGGCCCCCGCCCTTCACACGATTGTTTGCTGCTCAGTCATGTGACACAGATAGTCTGAAGTCAGGAGATAAGGCCTGAACAGGGCTTATTGATTGCAAACTTCAGGAGTCGACCTCAGCTCAGGGCTCTGACAGGCATGTGATCAGCGTTTGCCACAGGTGAAGCTGGGTGCGATATAAGCCAGGCTGGTGGGTTGAGCCCCTCTATGGCTTAGTGTCATACAGCCAGGCCTTGTGGCACCCTGTAGTCTCCCTCATCCTGCTTACTCACACTCCAGCCTGGGTCTAGTGGCCACAGTTTGGTGGCTCTTGAGATGGCCCTGTTGCCGAGGGTGGGGCCAGGGCGGCCTCACGTCCTAATCATGCCATCCTGAACCAAGTCTAGGGTGCTGTCTGTACCTCCTAGTGTTTGGCTCCATGAGGGACTTCTGAGCCCAGGGCTCAGCCTAGCTGACTGATTTTATAGAGGTGGGTGGGGCTTAGGGGGCCTGTGGGAGCCCATCCTGCTCTACCTGTCACTCTTCTTTCAAAAAAAAAAAAAATCTCTCCTCACCTCTGTAGGAAAACGTACAAAAAAGGGCATGGCCACCGCCAAGCAAAGGCTTGGAAAGATCTTGAAGATCCATCGGAATGGGAAACTACTCCTCTAAGGCTTGGAAAGCCAGGATCCTTCTGCTCTGCTCAGGACCCCCGGAGCCCCGCTACATCAGCCCCTCCCAGGAGGGTGGCTGTGCTGCCTGGCCCAGGGAGGGCCTTGCCTCCTCCCAGCCACCTCTCCCCAACACGAGCATCTGTCCCTTGAGCAGGTGGAGCGAGCGGAGCATGGCCGTCCCTTGTTGTGAACACGGACATCCTTTCTCAAGTTGCTTAGAGTGACCAGTTCCTGAAGGTGGCCCTGCCAACTTAAGGACCATTCCGGTTTCAGGACAGCCTCCAGGCACCCCACCAGAGACTGGTGACCTCTATGGTTCTGCTTGGGAGCATGAGGCCTTCAAGGAAGGTGCAGTGAGCCACGCTCACCAGCCCGAGTCCGAGCTGGCCCCAGGCTGGCAGCCTCCAAAGGCATAAAACAAGGCAAAGGACACAGAGAAAGAGAAGAGCTGTGGGGTAGCGAATGTTTCCTCCCTCCTCTTCCTGAGTGAGTCTTACAGCACTTGGCCAGTGAGGAGAGACCTCAGCTCTCTGGCTGGCAGGTAGCAGGCTAGATAGCGGGTATCGCACCCCAGATGCCTGCAGACATGTGGGGTTGTCAGGACCCACAGTTAGGTTGGTGTGTTAGTGGGTGGAGGAGCCACTGTGGGGTCACAGGGGAAGGGTGACAGCTCAGCCACGTCTTAGGGTCCAGGGGACCCAGGCTAAGCCACGTGGAGGGGCCTCACTCTGGAACAGCACTTCTAGGCCGAGGCACCCTGCCCTAAGTGGGCAGACAGGTGGGCAGGGCCACAGGGCTGGAGCCAGCATGGCAGCGCTTGTCTGAACCCCTGGGTGGCATCATGAGCATGGGCCATCCCAGGTGGCGTGTCCACCCATCGACACAGAGGGGCTGGGTTTGTTTCTCAGGCAATCCTGTATTTTCATTTTAGATGTATTTCCGGAAGCATATTTTTCATAGAATGTAGCGTGTAAATAGCTTTTTAAATGACTTCTTTTTTATAAGAGCAAAAGTATCTCTAGGAATTTCTTTCTATAGAGTCCTTCATTAACCTTTATACGAGTTTTTGCTCCCCCACCCCGGCTTTGATGGACGGCTGGGTTCTGACTCCACCCCCTTTTCTTTCTTTCTTTCCTTTTGTTACTCTTCTTGTTTTCCTCTTAGGAACTAAGGTATTGCCTGAAAAACAACGGCGCCTGCCCAGCCTTACACTCTGTCTCTCAGAGCGGATAGTACAGATCCCTTCCCACACGCCCTGCAGCCGCGTCTCCAGTCTTACACCAGCTCTTCGCTCTCCTTCGTGTGTGATGGGGGTCGGGGATGCAGTTCTTTTACTAGCACCTTGTGAAGTATTTGTGTTTCGTGATGCTGTAATTTATTAATGTTTGTAGCTTTTTATATTTGTACATTTCTTAAGAGGTTTGTTTCTACACCCGTTACCTGGATGTGTTGTCCATGAGGAGATGCAGCTTGGCGGAGGCCTTATCCACTCCCACTTGACCTGTTTGGAGGGACGCTGTCCCCAGGGCCCGGGGCTGGGAGAGGGGCATCTCGCGGGCCCCAGGCTTACTCAGAACTGGTGTTTTTAAAGTTTCCTTGACTCCGTCCTTGTGAACATTTCTATAATCTTAACCCGGGCATCAAGCTGTTCTCTCCCCTTCTCTTTTTAATTTTATTATTATTTTGGCGACATGTACATTTCTAACAAAGTTTATCGTGGCTATTAAAGTGTTCTATTTCCCAGTTCATATTACTCTTGTATCGAGTCCATGAGGTCTAAGTCAACTTAGACCAAAGTTTTAAAAAAGTAAAAATATTTCAGGTTTTGTACAGAACCATGTCTTTGTCATACTTGCTTCCTTCCCATACCCTTCTGTCACCCGTGGGACTTGTGGGGATGGAGCCAGCTCCCCTGCCTGTGCTGTGGGTGCAGCACTCCCCAGGGAGAGCCTCAGGCTGGACTCCAAAGCCACCATGCCACTCAAATGTCAAGCAGGAGTATCCATTCAGAAGAGCTCCTGGGGTCCCAAGGGTGGCAGCCTGAGGCCCTAGTCCTATAGCTCAGCCAGGGCCCAGTGCGAAGGCCTCCAATCCTCCCAGTATGTGAGGCGCCTCGACTCCCGTGGGCTCTGGCTAGGTGCATCCCTGGGGTGCATCTTTTGGCCCCCATTGATGTTATTTGCAGCCAGCCAACAGTAGCTGCCTTTCCCATTCTCTGCAATGTCATCACAGAGTGGCCATCGTGGAGGCCAGGTGACTGAGAGATGAGGCTCGTTCTGTTTGGGGAGGACACTGATGGCAGCAGGTGAACAAGAACAGGTGTGAGTCTCTCAGACCACACCTCAACTGTGTGAGAAAGAAGGTCCAGTGACAGGAAGTGACTCTGCCCTCTGAGCAAGACCCTGTGCCCTACCAACCCCATGTGCTCCTGGGTTTCTATTTTCTTCATAAGGAACTGGAGGCCAGTGTGTAGCCAAAGTCATCCAGATACAAGGAGATAGCGCGAGACTCTTATCAGTGCCCTAAGCCAGCCTGGAAACACTTGCCCAGGGGATGGATGTGGACTGGTGGCTGGGATTCCTTGTGCCTATTGACATGTAACATATCATGTGACCTTGGGTGGGCCCCTTTTCTTTAATCCTTGTGTTCTCTGGTGCCTGCTGGATGCTCAGAAGAGAGGCTCCAACCTGAGCTGTGGCTGCGTCAGTCCCGGGTGGGGTGGGAGGGGCCACACAACCTTTTTGTCCCTGGGTGGGGTAGGGTGCTACGCAACCCTTTCCATGGGGGTGGGTCTCAGTGTTGCCACTAGGTGGCACCTCGGGCTCGTGCTGAGCTACAAGCTTCAGGCACCTCTCATGCCCTCAACCCCAGTGAGCCGTGGGGTGGTCTGATGACCCTTCACCCCAGAGATTGCCCCCACCTCATCCCTGAAGATAGGAGTCAGCACTCAGCCCTGGTGTCTCCGTGCAGCCACACCCCATGGCCAACATTTGGGCCTCACACCACCCTCAAGTTGACAAGCTTGGAGCCCAGGATTCCCGCAGCAGGTGGCCGTGAGGGCTGTCAGGGAGCTGAGGATCCTGGGTCTGGGAAGAACTTCCCAATGCCATCCAGTGTTTCCCAGGGCCTGGCTGCAATCCATGCCCCCTTCCAGCCAGCTGGCTTTTGCTGTGTGCCAGGCAGGCTGTATGTCTGTGGCCAAAGAACACGGGAAGGACCCACGAGGCCCAGCTCCTTCACTCTGAATCACTGGCTTTTGTGAGTTGCCAGGAAGAGTCCCAGTGCAGCTCCGTTGGAGATGACACTTCCCTGTCAACCAGACCTCAGGCTGCTCAGACAGAACCATGGACCAAAATGAGGGACCATAGCTAGTTCTGAGCAGGCCCCAGGGAGCCCACATTGAGGATTTTGGAGTTGGCCCCAAGTAAGCAGAGGGAGCATAGGAGAGCCGCTTTCTCAGCCCTGCCCCTGGCGTGTTCTCATCTTCTCTATGCATGGCCGGGAGATCAGCAAGACGGTGACCCGGTTTACCCCTGTGTGCCCTGCTTATTTTGATACCTAGGTCCTTTGTCCTGAACCTGTTGGCAGAAATAGATCTAATTGGGAGCCCGTGGGGGTAATGCTCAGAATAAACACCAGGGGGCAGGGCAGGGCTGGGAACAGGCCAGTGACTGGCAGTTACTTCTCCCCTAGGGCATAAAACAAAGTTACCCGAGCTGGGGAAGGGGACAAGAAAAATGACATCGATTCGATTAGTAGCTGTCTTAAGCACAAGTGTCAAGACCATCTCTTATACACACGACACAACCACTCTGAAAAAAGGGGAAACTGAGGCACAGTGTCTCACAGCTGCTAGCACAGACGTTAAAAGTGAAGCCTAATCAGTTTCGCGACTCTTGGGCTTCTACTCTGCTGCAGATGGTGCCCAGGGGGGCAGCTCTCAAAGTTTCCCTGAGGCCTAGGCCCCTGCAAGGGTCTCGGCCACCACCCTCCACTACTCCCTCCCCTCTGGGTCCTTTTCTGTCCCCAGGCTGACCTGGGTCTGCATCCACCCTAGACTGCTGTGCCCTAAACAATGGTTCCACTTCACAGATGGGGACACTAAGGCAGGGCAGGACTGGGATAGATGGCCATTAAGGGTTCATGGCACTGGACACTGGTTCCATAGGAGAGTTGAGAGGCCCACTGTCAAGGGTTACTATAACCCTCTGAGAAGGTGGCACAGGAACTTGGAGTAAGTCACAGGGTATCGGGACTGAAGGCCATACCTTTCCAAAGCGGCCCGGTAGCTGGTGTGGTCATGTTTCCCATGTGTCTGCTGTGTACTAGACAGGGCCCCCATACTTTCTTGTGACTTACTTGGCTCTTAAGCCTAGGCCCATGGAAGGGGCAGCTGGGAACGTGCCAGGCTGTCTGGACTTGAAGGTCTTCCTGAGGAGGTGGCTTGAGCACACAGAGCACTGAGATCCCAGGGAGAGACTGCTGGTCTAAGGGGACAGACTACCCACAGGTCCTGGGGGAGGATCAAGTTGGTTGAAGAGGAGCTGGGAGGTAAGGATGACAGACAGAGGGAAGTGCCATCTTTCCCAGCCCTTGGCAAGCCCTCACCCACTCTGGCTATGGAGGCTCAGCTCTGTCATCTGCAGAGTGGGGAGAGTGACTCTCGCATCCCTCAGAGGAACTCTAGGCTAACTTCTCCCCTCCAAACTCCTGGAGGAAGTAATTCTGCCCAGAGGACCTGGCTTCCTGGGGAACTCTGGGCAGGGCCATTTCCCTCTCCTGGCTGATTCTTGCATTGCTTTCCTGATGGAAGGGCATTGCCAGTTGCAAGAGAAGGAAGCAATGTGCTCCTTCCTTCCTGTGGCTAGGCCTACCTCGCAAGCCTTGCTTGCTGGTCCTGAGACGGAAGGGCAGGTGGAGGCTGCCTGGCAATGTCAGGCAACCTTGAACCCCTGTGACCAGAGCCTCCTGGAATGTTCTCTTGACTCGATGCTTAACACTTAGTGTTCCCCGGTCTTGGCATCCTTATAATATAGACTTTGTCACATTTTGCAATTCACACTCTTTCTGTGCCCAGAACCGCCCTCCCCGCCCCCGCCACAGGCTCTATTGCGAGGTTGGACATGCTGGGCAGTGTTGTCCACTGTGGAGGGAGGGAAGGCCATGGGAGGAGAGTAGGCCAGTCTGTCTGCAGCCTAACAGATGGTAGCCTCTCTCCTGAGCCGCCCACCGCCCAGTCTGGGTCCAGTCGGCCTCCTCCTCATCCAACCCCCCGCCCCAACCCAGGATGCCACCTCGGCAGAAAAATGATGCAGTTCCATTAACATCTGACACGGATTTGCCGGCCCCAAACAGACGAGTGCGGTGTAAACACCCGGCGCTGGGCCCTAGCCCGGCCTCTACATGATCCCAGTAATTAATTGTCCTCCGTTGGCCGGGCCACACTAGGCCCCTTGATGCAGCCTGAGTAGTTTCCAAATCAGAATCCGGCCCTGCCCCTGTGCGTGGTGTTTACCAAACAGCGGATGTACTGGGGGTGGCAGGAAGGAGCAGAAAGAGGGGGTGAGTCCCACTTCTGGTACTGATGTCAGGGTGGGGTCCTTCTTTGCCTTCCCTAACCCAGTGACTGGGGACCTTAGTTTTCTCTTTGTAAAAATGGGGCAATTGTGCCATTCTCCCAACGTGACTGAATTTGAGCCAAGCGCAATAGGGTCTGAGTGTTAGTGCCCTCCACGGCCAAATTCTGGGGCTACCTAGCCTTGAGTGGGAGAAGACAGGCTGTGTCACACAGGAGACCAGAGGCACTTTCTTCCATGTTGGTTGATTTAATAAGCATACAGGCCACCTAGATACGGTTCCAACTGTCTTTATTTTATTTTTCTTTTTGTCACAGAGAGACAGTTCTTTCTGTGCAGTGTCCAGTAGTAATAGACCAATATTTTCTCTTTTATGCGTGTCTTTTCTTATGAGACAGAGTCTCTGATAGCCCAGGCTGGCTTCAAACTCTCTATGTAACTGAGGCTAGCCTTGATTTTCCTGTACCCATCTCCTGCGTGCTGGGTTTACAGGCATGTGCCACCACACTGCTTTAATGTGGTACCCGGGGTGCTGTGTATGATGGGCAAGCACCCTCCCCGCTGAGCCTCATGCACACCCGGGGACTCTTATGCAAACATTTAGAGTCCCCTGGGCAGTGGGATTGGTTCCAGGGTGCAGCTGGCCCTGGCTTGGGGAGCGTCAGAGTTTCCTTCCTCCTTTGTCAGTTGAGGAGAACAGCATGCCCCCTTTTTTTCTAGAGCCCCTCAGGATCTCTGACCACTTGGGAGGAGTTCCTACTGACTGTGACCTGGGAACAGTCATGTTTCCCCGGGACACCACCCGGATTACAGCGATAAACTGCGTCTTCTCTATGCCAGCTCCTGGAAAGGTCGTACGGAGCGGCCTGGGTCCTTACGCTGGTCAGCAGCCATCCATTTCACCCAAAAGTTGGGGAGACAAACTTTGCTTCCTTGCTCTAAGCTGCCCGGATCTACCTTCTGGACACAGTGCAGTTCACGGCTGAGTGTTGGCATGCCCCATCCACATTTGGGATCTATGTTGTGTGTCATACCAGTATCACAGGGGGCCTGGTAGCCCAATGGGCGAGCGGCTCCTGCCATGGAATTGTCATCATAACTGTCTAGGGGGTTAGGGTTGTCTGTGATAGCAACCTGCCAGGGCAGGTGGCTAGCTCCTGTTCAGAGGGAGCAGCTAGGGCTGGGGTGCATAGGCAGGTGACATTTCTGGGCTTTATTCTTTTGTATTTTCCCTCTGGGTTTGTTTGTTTATTTTTGTAGTAAACTCTGTATCATTTAGTTGTCTCCATGGCTCCGCGTGATGAAATCCTTTGCCCTTTCCTTGGATGGGCAGACTGTGAGATAATTCTGAAAGCTGTCCAGGACTTCAGGCCGTGTCCTCCTGATTCAGAGAGAAGGGGCCCTGTGCAGAGACCGCACCCCCAGCAAGGATCCTCTTCTGTCTGGGTCGCACTACCTCGTCATCCCTATGTTCAGCTTCAAAACACAGTCTCTTCTGGCCACCTTCAGCTCAACCTATTAACAGGGTCCTAATGTTTTGCTCCCCGACCTTCTCAACTCCCACAGCCAAGCAGGGAATGACAACCTTGGGGTGATCAAGCGTTATGGAATAGAATATTTGTTTAACTATGAAAAGATGGGTTGCATTTGTTTGTGTTACAGAATAATTGTTTAACTATATAAAGATGCATTGCTGTTTCACGTTGCGTGATTGATCTACTAAAAAAGCTGAACAGCCAACAGCTAGGCAGAGGAGAGACAGGTGGGGCTGATGGGCAGAGAGGAAAAGGAAGCCACAGCCAGCCAGCCATGGGGGAAGCAGGCAGGAAAGCAGAATGGATAGTGTAGAGATGAGGTAAACGAGCCTCAGGGCAGCACATGGATTAACAGAAATGGGTTAATTTAAGTTAAAAAGGAGCTGGCTAGAAACAAGCCTAAGATAAAGCCAAGCATCCATAATTAACAATAAGTCTTTGTGTCATTTGAGGGCTGGTGGTCCAGGAAAGCCTGCTACAGTCAAGCAAGCCTCCCCATGGCCCATTTGTCTCAGAAGACAGTCTGAATACTTGACCTCTATCTGATGGTTGGGAGCCATGCTGGGGACAATTAGTTTATGGAGGTCTGAGTGATCAGGCCCCTGGAGGAGAACGAGTGAAATAGTAGTGGTTTTCAGAAGAGGACTCTCTGAGTGGGTGTTACAAAGAGAGATGGTGGCCTGCTTTGGGAAGGAAAGCAATTGCAAGCAAGAGACTATGGTATACAGACAGGGGAGAAGTGGGAACGTGGAGGGACAATGGGCGGGTATGTAAGCCAGCATTAGTGACACTGGGAGCCTGAATAGGTTCTGGGGCAGGGAAGAGTAGGCTGTGCTGAGCCCAACCAGCCAGATTAAGACAGACAGCATCCGGGTGGCCCTGCTGGGGTCTGGGGTTATCACTGCTTCCTCCTGTGAGGGCCGGGTGATTCATGGGCATTGAGCACCGGACAGGTGGTCAGGGGTCTGGTCGGAAGGCAGGTCAAGTTGCTTGCACCTTTGTTAAGCAAACCAGGGCCTCCCAGAAGCCCAGAAGGGAGAGGCCAAAGTCTGGCGTGGCCAGAGCACCTATGTCTCACCAGTACTCTGTCGTTCCACACTCGGCCCAAGGTGTCACCCATTACCTCCTGAATAGTCTGCCTCACCCTGAACTTGGCTGGGCTCAGTGAGATGGAGTCGTCTTTTCCCAGGGTGGGATGTTCTGTCAGCTTCTGTCCCTAGTTCCTACCCCACTGGTCATACAGGGGTCAAAAGTGACATGAATCTGTTCACGGCCCTTCCCATCCATCCTAACAGCAATCATGTCTGGGGCCTGTGGGAGCGTAATGTCTCTTCTGGATAAGAAGAGCCCATGGAGCTCAGGTCCTGGGAGACTGAAACATGTGGCTCTCTGAGGAGTGCGTGCCTCTAGAAGTAGAAACTAGGATGGAGAGAAAGCTCCAAAGATCAGGGAGGAGGGAGGTGGCCACAGGTCCAAAGTTGTGTCCAAGGTCGGGCCATGGAGAGGACAGGATAGATTTGAGGAGTCCTCCTAGAAACCTCTGAGAACTTAGGAAAGATGCTGAGCTAGAGAAGTGGGTGCTTGGAAAGTGAACCCCACCTTTCTGCAAGGTCATCACTCCAGGCCCAAGGGTGGAGATGCTCAAACCAGTGCAGTTGGTACCAAAGATGTAGCTAACGGGACTGAATGTAGAAGTTGAAAATTTTTACTTAATTTTAATTACTTTGCTTTAAATTTAAACGGCAGAATAAGATTCAGTGAAATAGAAGATAGAAAAACAATAGGGGAAAAAAATCCGTGAAACCAAAAATTGATATTTTAAGATCAATAACATCAGTATACCACTCCCTAGAAAAGACAAAACAAACAAACAAAGACAACACAAACAAGACAAAACAAAAAACCCAGAGAGGATGCACATGACAAATGCCTCAGACTGAAGCTTGGCTGTAGGGGTTGTTGACTCAGCAGGTTTAATGAGGCTGGAAATAGCAACAGGATCGGAAGGACGGCTCAGTGGTTAAGAGCCCTTCTTGCGGAGGACCTCAGGTCAGTCCCCAGCTCCCATGTCAGGTGGCTCACAACCCCCTGTTACTCAAGCTCTGTGGGGGATCTGATGCTCTTTTCTGGCCTTCATGGCCACCTATTCACACACACACACACACACACACACACACACACACACACACACACGAGGCACACATGCATACACACACAAAAAAATGAACAAAGTACTTTAAAAATGAAAATAGCAACAAATGCAGGGCTTGGGATGGTTTAGCTGGTAAGAGCACTTGCTGTGCAAACGTGAGGACCTAAGTTCATCCCCAGCACCCACTACAAATCTGGGTGTAGCCACCCACACCTTCAACTCCAAGGCTGTGGGAAGTGGAGGCAGGAGGACCGCTGGAACTTGCTGACTTCTAGCTTAGCTCTAGGTTTAGAGAGAGGTTCTGTCTCAAGAGAATAGTGATAGAACAGGATACACGATGCCTTCCTCTCGTCTCCACGCACAATGGGTGGATGGGCCTGCACATGTGCCTGTATACTAACATATGCTCACAGACACGTGAATAAAGTAAAAAATTAAAGAACTAAAAATAGCAACAGTGAAACATTATGATAAACTGAATTTGACCACTTGTCAACTTAGATGACTTGGGAAACTCCTTAAAAAAATGAAAATGATGAAAAAAAATTTTAAAAAACCAAACCAAAAAACCAGAAAATTCAGTCATGTCTCTGCATATAAGAAATTTGCACTCATAGTTAAAAAAAGCTATCTAACAAAGAAGTCTAGCCTCAGATGGCATCATTGGTGAAGTGCGGTGAACATTTTATGAGGATATATTCTAAATCTTTTTCTGAAAATAGAGGTGGAGCAATGCTTCTCACTGTGTTCTACATGGCTGGGGTTATTCTGGTCTCAGAGGTAGAATTAGACTGAGGAGATGTCTTATCAGGGAGTTTGCTGCAAGCTTGACCACCTGAGTTTAATTCCAGGGACCCACAAGTAGAAAGAGTTAGTGCTATGGGAGAATGCACTGGTGCACTGTAAAGATTTGTTACTTGCCTTGGTTTAATAAAACATTGGTTAAATAAAAGCCAGGCAGGAAAGTATAGGTGGGGCAACCAGACTAGGAGAATTCTGGGAAGAGAAAAGGCAGAGAGAGATGCAGTCACCAGCCAGATACGGAGGAAGCAAGATGAGAATGCCTTACTGAAAAAAGGTTCCAAGCTAAACATAGACAAGAATTCTGGGTGAATTTAACTTGTAAAAGCTAGTTAATAATAAGCCTGAGCTAATAGGTCAAACAGTTTATAATTAATATAAGCCTCTATGTGTTTATTTGGGACTGAACTGCTGCGGAACTGGGCAGGACAGAAAGAAACTTCCATCTACAAGTTAGGTTGTCCTCTGAGCTCCACACATGTGTCAGGGCACATGTACCTCTCCCCTCAAAAAAATAAATTTAATTAAAACAATGAAAACCATTCTTTGTGTATACAGACTCTCATAAAATAATAGAAAATAAAATCCAACCATGTGTAAACGTCAGTATGTTATATTTCAAAAGAGCTAATCTCTAGAAGGCAACGCTGATATAACCATCAAATCAATTCATTTCTCCATATTGGAAGAACAAAGAAGAAAAACATATGATCGAAACTGCTTGATAAAGTATATAGCCATGCAGCTCAGTGGTTTCTCAAGCATAAAAATAGAAGGGGATGTGTTTGTCTTGATTGAGGCCATCTATGCATGCTGTTTCATGACAAGGAAATAAATCTTTTCCCCTAAGAACAGAATTGAGGTAAGGATTCCACTCTCAACATTTTTATTCAGTGTTGTATTTTGCCAGTGCAATAAGACAAGAAAAATAAATCAAAGGCATACAGAAGTCATGACATCCACAGATGGCGTCATCATGTTCAAAGACTTTTCTTCTTAATTCTACAAAAGATCTTCTGGAACAACTCTGAGCAAAAAATACAGAGCATAAATTGGCTGTGTGTGTGCACGTGTGTGTGCAAGTGCATGCTTGTGCTCTCGTGCAAGTGTTTGCTAAGATGGAAGATACGGCAAAGACCAGCATGTTGAGGTTGCAGGATGTAATATCAGTACCAATCGATTGACCATATTTCTCCATGGGAGCAGCAGGTGTCTGGACACTAAAATGATACATATATTTCCACAAATATTATTAGGAATACAAAACATGCTTATGAATCAATTCATCAAGAATATTTGCAAACCTATAAGGTAAAACTATCATAAGCAATGAGAGGAGATTGCAAAGAATTTAAGCATGCCAAGAGATAAAACACATGCACTGATCGGAAGAGCCAACGCTTTTAAGATGTCTATTTCCCCCAAACCAATCTCATACATTTGTTATGATTCATTGGTGTGGGAAATACAAAGGATCTAGAACATTCAAAAGAGTTTTTTTTTTTAAACAAAATAGAAGCACTGTGCAGTGGTTGATTTTCAAGACTGGATGTGATGTAAACTAAGTGAACAGAACCAAGCAGTAGCTGCCGACAGACAGACTGAAGAGGACATCTAGAAATCAATCTGCACGGATTTTTCCAAAGAGGACCCTGGGAATGTGATATGAAAAACGAGAGGCTTTTTACAAATAAGATATTTGACTGGGGGTGGGGAGGAGAATTAACTTTGATTCTTAAAAAAAAAAATCAAGACTCATCTAAGTGTCTGTTTTTCCGGTATGTCTGTATGTATGTGCACCATCTGTGTGTTTGTTGCCCAACAGAAGAGGGTTCTAGAACCCCTAGAACTGGAGTTAGAGATGGTTGTGAGCTTCCACATAGGTGCTGGGAACCAAACCTGGGTTCTCTGCAAGAGCAGCCAGTGCTCTTAACTGCTGAGCTATCTCTCCAGCCCCTAACTTTGATCTTAACTCATGCTTCCTTCAAGAATTAAGGCCAATGATACCAGAAAACGAAGTGAAATGTTAAAATAATGTATTTTCTCAAAGAGACAGTAGAAAATCTCCGTGTGTGGGTTAAATGTTAAGTTACATACATACACACCAAACAAAAACAAAACATAAATTAAAAACTGGCAAACTGTGCTTCATCAAAATGAATAGAAAACCCCTTTGCCAAATCCCAACAAGAAAGTCTCAAAGCAAATCCACAAAGGGCATAAACCTGAAGACTAGGGAGACCAGGGAAGTCTCTTACAGAACAACTGAAGAAATTGACATCAACAAGGAACACCAGAAGCAGCTTTGGAGAACTTAAGATAAAGATCTCAAAACCCCTCAGATTTCAATTGGCTGTTACTAGCAAGGAAGCATTAGTTCTCAAGGGAGGGCAGACTTCTCATAGTAAACCAGAGCATTCAGGTAGAAGTGGCCCAACCATGTCTCGTCTTTCAAGAAAAGCACGGACTGTGTGCAGGGAACCTCTATGTTATGACTGAAAAGAGGATGAAGATGCCCTTGGCAGACTGACTACGACAAGCCTCACTCTACTGGGAGGGTTCAACAAACCTAAGACTTTAAGTGCTAAGCAGCACAGCTTCAAAGCACGCAGAGAAAACTCTGATAAAGCAGGAAGAACAGACAGATTCACAAGTGTTTGGGACCTCGACACTAGACCCCTAGCAAGTGATGGAACACAGGCCGCCCGTCAAATAATCACAGAATACAGTTTTTCCCTTAAATAGCCATGTAACATTAAACAAGATTGACTATATTGTGGGCCATAAAACACATCTTAACAAATTAGAATAGAAACCACTCGGAAAGTGTTCTCTGACTAAATTGATTCAATTTAGAAATTATAAAGCAAAGTCAAAAGAAAATTTCCAAATGTATGGAAAATGACATTTCTGCAAAAAGAAACCAACTCACCATAAAAATTCAATAATAGCTGGGTATGGTGATTCACACCATTGATCCTGGTGCGTAGGAGGCAGAGGCAGAAGCAGATAGATCTCTGTGAGTTCGAGGCCAATCTGGTCTACACAGAGAGTTCCAGGACAGCCAGGACTACACACTGAGACTCTATCTTAAAAAAAAAAAAAAAGAAAAGAAAAAAAGAAAGAAAGAAAAAGAAAATTCAATAATAAATGGAAATAAATAAAAAATAAAAGCATATTAAAAGATTTGAGACTTAGTTAAACGCATGCTGAGGGAATTTAAATCATTGAACATTTATATTGACTCTTTTTTATAGCACTAGAGTTTAAACACAGAGCCTCTTACATTCCAGGCAGTCACTGGACCATGAATTACATCTTCAGCCAGAAAGTCCTACAGAAGAAATGGGAAAAGACTTGCAAATTAATTCTACAAGCTCATGATGAAGAGAATGTTTGTCCTTCCATCCCAATCTACTATCGCTGGAAAAATGTGGCAAACAATGAGTAATTAGCACAATTGTTTAAAAGCCAATCAATACAATTCATTTTTTGATCAGTTAATAGAGAAAAGTCCTATGAATTTATCAACTGGTGATAAAAGGTTTTTGAAGAAATCCAGCTCCCATTCATGGGAAAGAAAACACTCACAAATTAGGAGCAGAGAGAACACCATCAATTGGCTACAGGTTATATAGAGAGAGCCTACAGTTAATGGCGTGCTTGATGGTAAAAGACTAGACTCTTGCACACACACAAATTACAAAGGAAGAAATAAAAACTGTCCTTGTTTACAGATGAATACAGAGAATGTATAGAAAATCTAAGGAAACAAATAAAAACAAATCTCAAAGCAAACTTAGAGACTAAAAAAAGTCAACCCAGAAAAGTTGATGAGTGCTTGGTGATCGAAAAAGAACCAATGGCTCTGTTCACACCCAAAGAAAAGGAAGCAGGAACTCTAGAGTCCCAGTGTAAGATGGGTTGGGACTCCAAAAAGGCAGTAGTCACAGAAAGCTGAGAGAACAAATCAAAGACACTTTGAACAAACGGCGAGGCATCTCACGTCCATGGAGTGCAGAACCCTGGGGACAATGATAGCAACTTGATATATAGACATAGCAGAATTTCCATTAAAATCTCAAGGCAATCCATTTAAATTTAGACACAAAAGCATAGGCCATCGAGCATTGTTATGTGTGGGATTGTCTTACCTAAAGCCTCTCACTGATTTCTTAACTTTCAGGACCTCAGGGTGTGATCTTATTTAGAGACAGCTTTACAGAGAAAGGAAATTCAAATGAGGTTATTAGGACAGGTCCTGACACACACACGTGCACACACACAGAGTGCCAGGTGAGCACAGAAAAGGCCATCTGCACATGTCACGGGGAGAAGCCTGGAGCGATCCTTCCCTCTGCTGTGAGAAGGAGCCAACCCTTCTAGAAGGAAACACGATTTGAACGTTAAGCCTCTAGAGTTGTGGAAACATTTCTGTTTCTTAAGCCGCCTGTGTTGTGGTGCTGGGCTATGCCAGGGCCAGCAAACAAGACAGTCGGCCACAGCAGTGTAGGACAAGGGGAACAGAGTGGGAGGAGTTACCTATGATCAACTTCAGAATTTCTGCACAGCTCCAGGGGTCAAGACATGTGACTGGCGAGACAGAAGAGAAGGTCCAGAGCACAACCCTCATAAGCATACGGAACGGCTTCTGACAGAAATGCAAAAATATCTCCAGGGAGGAAGGGTAGCATTTCCGACCAGTGTTGGTACTCACGGGCGAAACAATGAGCCGAAATGATTCTCACACCTTAAAAAAAGATTTGCTTTTTAAATTCATGTATGTGTTTATGTGTGTCTGCATGTACACATGTGAAGTTGGTTGACTGAGAGGCCAGACCGGGGTGTTGGATCCCTTGCAGGTGGAGTTGCCACACGACATAGGTGCTGAGAACTGAATTCAGGACATCTGCAAGATCAGCAAGCGCTCTCAACTGCTGAGGCCTCTCTCAAGGAACCTAACTCTCACATCTTATTAAAAATTAAGTCTAGATTGGTAAGATGGGTCAGGGGGAAAAAGACATCCACTGCCATGCCTGACCACCTGGTTTCGGTCCCTGGAACCTATGTGGTAAGAGGAGAGACTAGACGCCTCTCTGCAAGTCTTCTCTGACCTCCACATGTGCAAGCACACGCATGCACTCAAATGAACTCAAAACAGGTCACAAGTGTAAATAAATGTAAAGTATAAAACCCAACGGCTTTTACACCTAGCAAGCCCAAGGCCTTGGGTTTGGTTCCCAATTCAAATGAAACACACACTCCTATGTGACTTTTAGGGAAAAAAAGAGAGAAAGACAGAAAGGGGCGGGGGGGAGAGAATAAACTGACGGTTTTTAGACTCGACAAAGGGTCTTTATACTCAACACCAAACCTATCCACAAAAGGAAAATGGGTGAAAACAAAATGCCTCCACTCCTCCAGAAAAGCCACTGTTCAAAGGCTGCAGGGCCAAGAGAAGGTACACAGGTGCAGAGCTCCCAAGGGCAAGCTCTGGAACACAGAAATGTCTTTCAAAATGAATTGTAAAACCAAGCCATCCCTTTGGGACCCTGGATCAGGGCAATAGGGGATTCTGTTGTTGTTGGAGATGGAAGCCAAGGCCTCTAAATTCCTTGGAGCTAGGCAAGTACCCTACCCTCTCAGCCCCAGGAGGCATTTTCTTAGAGCCGCTAAGTACATGGCAATGCTAAAGGAATGCATGGCCTGGCATCAGCAGCCATCAGGGAACACAGAGGAAAGCACCAAGTGTATCCCTCCACACCTATCACAGCAGCTGGTCTGAAAAGTGGAGCACACTCAAGGCTGTAAGAACCTGGGGAACTGTGCCTCTCAGGATCTTCCTGGAGGAATGGGAAATGGTGGGGTCACTCCAGGAAGCTCCCCCAGTTCTTTAAAGCAGAAGAGTGGAGTTGTCAGGAAACACACAGCTTACATTCTGGGGCATCGATGGGAGAAATGAACATTGTTGTCACTGGAATATTTATATCAGTTTTCTCTGCAATGAAGTCTGAAAACAGCCTAGATGACCCTCAAGGATGAACATTGACATCCACGGTGGTGCATCCACCTTCCTCCCCACCCCTGCCCAGCATGGATAGTCTGGACAATGGGGCTAAGTGATGGCTCAATGGGTAAGAGTGCTTGGTGTGCAAGCATGGAGTCTTGAGTTCGAATCCTCAGCACCCATGTAAATAGTCAAGCTTGACTATGCATGCCTGTAACCCCAGCGTTGGGAGATAGAGACAAGATCCTGAGGGCTCTCTGGCCAGCCAGCCTAGCTGAAAAGCCTTGAGCAGGATCTTGCATGCCCTAGGCAAGCACTCTGCCTCTGGGCTAGATACTCAATCTTTGTACTTTTTATATTTTGAGACAGGTCTAACTAAGTTGACCAAAGTGGTCTTTACCTTGCTCTGCAGCCCAATAGGTTTTGAATTTGTAATCCTCCTGCCTCAGCTTTCTAAATTGTTGGGATTGGGGGCCCGGACTACCAGGTCAGGCCAGGAGTTCCTACTGATTGATGTCTGAGAAATGTGACTCAGGTGGACTATTTTGAGCCATAAAAGCCAGTTTCAACAGGATATGTCTGGCATGATTCTTTTTCTAGAACATTCATTAAGTAACATAATTATAGAGATGGAGGCAGATTAGAGGTCGCTGGGGGTCAGGGGTTGATGATTATGCGAGGCTGTGAAGGGCCAGCCTTTATAAGACAGTATCGATGAAAGCGCTGAATCTAGGGACAGTCGCTTTAACCTATGCGAGATAAAATGGCAGAGCCCAGAGCATGCGCACATGCAAACACACGCTCACGTTTAGCATTTGCTGATGCCAGCATCCTCATTTTAATACTCTGCTCTTGTGCTATGATCCACTCTCACTGAGGGAAGGAAGTGTCTGTAGGATTTCTCCTGTACACTTTTCTGAAAATTGCTCTCAATCAGTATCCAAATAAGAAAATGTAAAAACCACATTGTAGAAGAAAAAATAATCTAACTAGGATGTATAGACCCCAAAATTGACAAAGAACTCTTATGGATTAATAGCAAGACAACACAGTCACATTGATGAAAGACGTGGTAAGAAAGTATGCAAATAAAAATTAGCATATGGAAAAGTACTTAAAATCATTCCTTAGGAATATGCAAATGAAAACTATGCTAAGGTTCCACCCATTAGGCATGCACTAGAGAGATCAACATGGAAATGACCCTTGGGCAGTCCAGGCTGGGGAGGATGCAGGCCCACTGTGTGAGATGCTCAGGCTGGGGAAGATGCAGGCCCACTGTGTGAGACAGGCTGGGGAGGATGCAGGCCCACTGTGTGAGATGCTCAGGCTGGGGGAAGATGCAGGCCCGAGAGAGACGCCATGCCCAGCTCCGCTCCCGGGATGAAGCTCCGACCCAGGATGGACTAGGCTAGAATCTCCCCGGTAAGCGCACCTTGGGGTGCCATACACAGATGATTAGAAATGGGTTAAATTAATATATGAGAATTAGCCTAGAAGAGAATGGGCCAAGCAGTGATTAAAAGAATACAGTGTCTGTGTAATTATTTTGGGGCATAAGCTAGCCGGGCAGGCGGCTGGGGTGCTGGGAACGCAGCCCCGCTGCCCTTACTACTTCATGCTCAGGTTGGGGAAGATGCAGGCCCACTGTGTGAGACAGGCTGGGGAGGATGCAGGCCCACTGTGTGAGATGCTCAGGCTGGGGGAAGATGCAGGCCCACTGTGTGAGAAGCTCAGGCTGGAGAGGACGCAGGCCCACTGTGTGAGACAGTTCAGGCTGGGGAGGATGCAGGCCCACTGTGTGAGACGTTGTGCTGGTTGCCTGTTAAGTTAAATACTTAACAGCATCATCCAAGATTTTTGGGGGCGGGCATTTTCCCCAGAGTAGTTGGGTTTGTGAATGGAGATGCCCAAGCATGCAGGGGTAGAAGAGTGGGTGAGAAAACTGGTCTCTCAGCAGCGAGTCTGCTCAGTCCTGAACAGATGAGCAGCTGATGGCTTCCCACGGGGTCACAGAAGTCAGGCATTTCAGCTGTGTGGGTTTGGAGCTATGAAGGGGTAAGAGGGCCTCAGAGCAACACCAGAGAGGCCAGCAGGGCAGCTCAGGCTTCAGGGAACATTCTAGGGAGATCAAAGAGTTCCCACCTTTGCAACTCTTCAGAGTGAATTTTGAGGCAACCAAATTCACACCTCAATGGCTTCTTTTGTTTTTTGTCAGTGATAGACATGGGATTCAAGACTTTGCCCATATCTTCTTTGTTTGTTTTTGTTGTTGTTTTTGCTTTTCGAGACAGGGTTTCTCTGGAGGTTTGGTGCCTGTCCTGGCACTAGCTCTGTGGACCAGGCTGGCCTAGAACTCACAGAGATCCGCCTGCCTCTGCCTCCTGAGTGCTGGGATTAAAGGTGTGCGCCACCACTGCCCGGTTGCCTGTGCCTTCTTAGGAAAGTGTTCTATCCCTGAATCATAGTTCTCTTAGCCCAAAAAAGTTGATTTTAACATCATCCCATGTGTCCTTGTCCCCTTTTCTGATCAGGTCTGAAGAAGCTCATCCTGAAAGTCACTTCCAACAGGGAAGGACCGTGGTCTGGGCCAGCCAAAATCTGACATGACACCATGCATGTTCCGACATGACAGCATGCCCCCTCTTGTTCCTGTAGGCGGACCCTACTCACTGGCTCACCCCCAGCACCTTTCTGGGGCTTGATCTCCAAGGCCCTCCCCTTCCATCTTGGATCCTTTTTTCTCCCTGGTGTCCGTGGCAAGATTGCCTCCTCCAGGAAGCCTTCCAGGATGCTCCAGGATGAGCCTGTTTCCCTGTGGGTTTCTCCCAGCCCATGGTGTCTTGGGAATGACCTATTGTTTGGTGTTGTTTGATATTTTTTTTTTCCTAGAAAGCCACGCTCTGCTCCCCACTCCGCTAGGATCTCCTTCGAGGCAAGGATCTTCACTTGGTTCCTCCGCCTGCGCTGGGCAGGAGGCCTGCATCCAATCTCCTAGGCCTACCTGTGTTTGGAAATTCAAGCCTTGACAGGTGGGGCGGGCCCTGCAGTTGGGGAGGGTTCTGAGCTGATTCGTTAAAAGGTTTTATGAAAGCATGCTAAATAGACCGTGCAATTGCGAGAATAAGTTCTTCTCTGGTGGAAATTACTCAGCCATTTGGTTCTTATTTTGGCGAACGCGGCTCGGCCCTTTTGAACACACTTGATATGCCTCGGCTGCCAGAGCAACAGGAAGATATGCTTTGAATACCCTGTAAACCCCGTGTAAACACCAGGCTTACGGGTAATTGCAACAGAACCCGGCTCCGCCCTACAGCCTCCGCGAGCCACCCCTCCCGACTACTGCCGTGGCCTGCAGTCCGCGGCTCCGCCCCCAAGCTTCAAGGTTTAACAAGAGCCAGCCCAGCTTGCACCCAGACAGAGGCTGGGCTTTAGAACGACTTCCTCCTGGCTAGAAGGAGCTGGTAGCTTCCTGGCCTTAGGCCTTTGCCTCCTACCAGCCACCCCGCTGGGTGCGATCTGCAGCTGTCTACGGCTCTGGGCTCCAATACCAAGTCCTTCCTTCCAAGACAGGGAGACTTGGCTTGAGCAGAGAGGCTTTTTGGTCTCTGGACCCCTTTGCCCTGTCCACTTCCTCCGTTCTACCCCACAGCCCTCAGTTCACAGGACGCCTGCTGGCTCTGACTTTTGGTGGACGTGGGGACTATCGGTGGGTCTGGCCTTCAGGGTTGTGCCTCACATCAAATCTGAAGGCGGGATTCTTGCTTCCTAGCTTCCAGACTCTTGTCAAGCTCAGCTGGACCATCCCTCAGGGCCGAGCTGGATGGAGATACAGATCTGAGACTGAGATGCGCTGGCCCAGCAGCGGTGTTCAGACTGGAGTTGGGTCCTCAGCCCCCACGTAAACGCTGAGTGGCTGTAGCCGCCCACCTGCGGCGCTAGCACTTAGGAGGAAGAGATGGGAGGGGCCTCCAGCAACCTGACTTGCTAGGCTAGCCAAATTCTGAAGCTCTGGGAGAGACCCTGCCTTAATATGTAAGGTGGAGGGTAATTGATTTAGGGCACCTGATGACAACCTCTGAACCCCACAAGCGCTCACACATGCATCCACATACATGAACATACGCATTCTCAGACTGTACCCCCACCCACACATACCGAGAGACAGAGAGATGAAGAGATGGGTGTCCCAGAATGCCCGCTCCCTCTTCAGATGAGGTTGAGGTTTTTTTTTTTTTTTTTTTTTGTTTAAGGGCTCCAGGCAGTCTTCAGCTCACTGGCCTTTCTGCCCTGTCATTAGAGGCTCCAGGGAGCCCCCACCTCAGGAGGATGAAGCACTGGGCACCATCTTGGGAACAGAGACCAACTCTTATAGGCGCAGGAATCCTCACCCCTCCCTCCCCAGCCTCATCATGAGAACTCAATCTCTGTTCTTTATCAATATCCCAGCCTCTGGCGTTTTGTTATAGCAACCTTAGGGAACCAAAGCCCAGATCTTGCTGACGGGAATGTTCTGGCACCCACAGCAGCACCTTAGATGGGTGCTCCTCCCATTCTGCACTCTGCTTCTTCAACTCTCTTGGTAACCATGGACACCTCAGAATCTCTCTCTCCCCATATCTCCATGGTGAGTGAGGATACCGTAGTTAGCTATTGCCTTGAAAGATGCAGGCAACTGGCTACCTTTGCATCATCTAGAGGCTTCCTTGCTCACACATCGAGCTGGGGGTGGGGTGACTCTGTGATACTTGGGCTTCCTGGTGGCATGGTGGCCTTTCTTTATTTAGGTAGGTGCTCTCAGGAGGCTCAGGGCTCTGTAGAACTTCCAGGGAGCCTAGGCAAGGTTAGTGGCATCTGTAGCTAGAAAGGCTGTCACAGAGCCAGCGCCCCCCACTTAGCTGGTCAAAGACTTCACAAGCCCAGACACATTCCAGGGGAGGGACGTGAACTCCACTTCCCTACTTTGTAATGGAAGACATGTCAAAATCTGCAGCTAGTTGCAGCCAAATGTCCCATCAACAAAGAGCAAGAATGACATGGCCTTTCCTAGGGTTGGACCTGGACTTCATCCTGGCCTGTGCCCCTGGACCCTGCTTGTGCACTAGACCCTATGAGTGGATGCTTCTATCGGTGAGGACCCTCTGAGGAAGCAGTCATGCAGTGCACGCAAGGGTTGGCCCTGGGGTCTGTCCCTGCTCCAGCAACCATGGCAGATGAAAGTCCCATGAAAAGCTTCATTCTGTCCACTGATGTCCATCGTGTGCCACTCCCAGTGGCCAAGCTGGACGAGGCTTCTGTGTCCCGGAGATCCCAGTGGTTTGAGAGACAAGAAACCAACTGGAACACGCCAGCTCTAGGCAGGCAGGATGGGATGGGAGCTGAAGGGAGGAAGGGTCCTTCGAAAGGACACCATCTGGAGAGGGGCTCAGACCTACGGAGGGACCCTCCAGGAAACTGAAATAGCGATAACCCACAGAAAGGTCCCGGGGGGCCAAAGGCCGCGGGGTGTCACCAAGCTGGAAGGATCTGTGGGTCAAAATAATGAAGTCAAGAGAGGTGTGAGTAGCCATGTCCCCTGGGGCCGAGAGTTCTGGGTAAATGAGGGACTCACTGAGGCCCCTTAAAACCCAGCCTGTGTGTGCCCTTTCTTCCTACCCCAGACCACATACTGAGGTCTGCCAGGAACGCTGGCCTCCACAGAGACTTCGTTCAGGCCGGTCAGTGCCAAGACCAGCCTCGGATCCCCCCTCACTATCCCACCTCTGCCTGGGTGCTGGTGGCTGTCAGGCAAAGCAGGCGGCTGATCAAACGCCCCCGCACCCCAGGGCCTGGCCTTGCCCATCAGGAAAACATCACGTGGCACTGGAATGAGGTGATTTCGAGCAGCCTATGTGAGGAAATGGGTATTTATGTAGCTGCGGGCATGGTTTTTATTTTCCCTAATTTTCAGATTACTTTCGATTAGGCCTCTTCGGAGTAGAAAAGGCTTGAAGTGAAATCGATCCTGCCTAAATCATTATGGCCAGCTCAGCCCCAGGCCGCCTCTGTAGACAATTACACCAGACCCTGGGGTTAGGGGGCAGACTCCAGGCAGGGGACACTTCCCGGGGCTCACCCAGACCTGAGCAGGCCCAGGGCCTTTGTGCCTTGTGGTACACAGCAGCCATTGATTCCTAGTCTCTGGCGAGAGGGGCAGGGAGGGAGCTGAACGAGGAGTAATTCTTAGCACCATCTGGACTCTATCTCTGTTCCTGCCCCTAAGTCAGGACAGGGAGGGGGCTGGGAGAGGGAGAAGGAGAAAATGCCCGGGCCAAATCTAAATGCTTTCATGAATTCTGCAGTAGAAATGTTTTGACGTGAATATTTTTGTCAGTCTCTAGTCTGCCAAAAGAAACTCAACTCCCCACCACAGCTCAAATGTATTCTGCAGTTGGCTCTTTGTAGCCACTGCAGGACAGGCAGTGGGCCCCAGCACCTGCAAGGCTAACTGGGGTGGCATGTGGGGGCTCAGGGGTCCCAGTGATACACAGGGAAGACCCCGTGGGGGCACTTTGTCTCCAAGAAGAGACCTCAGACATCTGAGGGGCTGGGTCCGAATACAGGGGCAGCTGGGAAGCTGGAGGGAAAATGGACAACGCGAGAAGGGCCCTCTGCAGCAACAGGGTTTGTTTCCGGGAGATAGGAGGAAAAGACAGCATTTTTTCTTTCTTATCCTCCTCCTGCTCCGCCTCTTCTTCCTCCTCCTCCTCATCCTCGCAGGGTCTTATGTAGCTAAAGCTGTTCTCGGACTCTGTGTAGATGAAGATGACTTTGAACTTCTGATCCTCCTGTCTCCACCTGCTGAGCACTGGGGTTACAACCATGCACTACTGTAGTAATAGGAGCGGCGGCGGGGCTGCGTCCCCTGCACCCCGGCAGCCTGGCTAGCTTATGCTCTGAAATAACAACACACAAACTGTATTCATTTAAACACTGCTTGGCCCTTTAGCTCTAGCCCTTACAGGCTAATTCTCACATCCCGATCAACCCATCTCTAATAATCTGTGAGCACAGGTCTTACTGGGAAAGGTTCAGTATGTCTAACCTGGCGGCTTGCTTCATCGCGTGCGTCTGCCCAGGAGCGGGGCATGGTGTCTCTCTCAGGCGTCTGCTCCCGAGAGGAAAGCTGTGGAGTCTGAGCTCACTTCCTCTTCCTCCCAGCGTTCGGTTCTGTTTACTCCTCCCACCTATCTTCTAACCAATAAAGTGGGCCAAGGCAGTTCCTTTATTAGCCAATGACCTTCCTCCATCACACTACCATGCCTGGTTTACTGGGTGCTGGAGATGGAACCCATAGCTTCGTGTAGATTAGGCATTCTGCGACCTGAGCTATGTTCCCAGCCTCTATATGCTTTCTTCTTAAAAATACAAATTTTTAGCTGGGCATGTGACACACGCCTTTAATCCCAGCACTTGGGAGGCAGAGGCAGGCGGATCTCTGTGAGTTCGAGGGCAGCCTGGTCTACAGAGCAAATTGCAGGACAGTCAAGGCTATACAGAGAAGCCCTGTCTTGAAAAGCAAAAACAGCAACAAAAATATAAATTACTATGTATTCGTTGAAAATTTCATACATGTATACAATGTAATTTGATCATTTCCACCCGAAACATTCCCCCATTTTGTTTGCTCCTTTCATAAGTGTTTCTTCTTCTTCCTCTTCCTTTCCTCATTCATTCATTCATTCATTCATTCATTCATCTATTTTAGCCTCCTGAGTACAATTTGTGCTGTCTAGACACTCATGGGCACGAGGTCACTCATTGGGACATGGGAACCTACCAGTGTACACACTTTTTTTTTAAATTTTGTTTATTTTTATTTTATGTGCATTGGTGTTTTGTGTGCATGTATGTCTGTGTGATGGTGCTGGGGTTCCCTGGAACTGAAATTACAGATAGTTGTGAGCCATGTGGGTGCTGGGAATTGAACCCAGGTCCTCTGGAAGAGCTGTCAATACTCTTAACCGCTGAGCCATCTCTCCAGCCCCCAAGTTCACACTCTTAAGGAAAAATGACTTTCCCTCCCTCAGCAGCCATCATCCAAGGGTGGGACCTTGGGGTCCCCCTCCCCCCTCCATGCTAGAATTTGTAACTGGTTGATCTTGTGCAAACCTTGAGGCAGTAACCAATGCTGCCGTGAGATCATGTGTGCAACGTGCCTGGGAGACATCATTGTACAATCCTCCCCATCTTCCAGCACTGACATTCTCGGTGCCCCTCTTCCGCCATGTTCCCTGAGCCCTGAGGAAGTGATTGCTACAATGTTTCCTCTGCAGCTAGCATTCCCATTGTTCTCAGCCCCTAACAGCCTTCAGTTAACCACCGCCCATTGCAGTCACAAGCTTCTATGACCAACTTGGCCGGGCAAACCTGGTAGCAGGTGAAGGGAAGTGTAGCCTGTTTTTATTGTTTTCCACTTCTCTAGTAAATATGAATAACTAAGAAGACTGTGGGCCTAATATTTTCTTATCTCCCTGAAGAGATTAAGCATAGAATTGACATGTGACCCAGCCGGTCTGCTGCTGAGGTTTAAGCTGAAGAATTGAGAGTGGGTACTCAGATGAGGACTTAATCGTCTCAGTGACAGACTAGGAGGGCAGAAGCGGTGGGTCCTCTCTGGATGCAGTGTTCGGACTGGGATGAGGAAGACTGGGACAATCAGAGGGACTGATTACAGTGGCAGAGCAGGCTTCCCAGGACATCAGGAAGGATCACAGCCTGGTGGTGTGGGCAAGCAACCTGGTCGTGGCCTGGTAGTAGCTGAGCCTACAGAGACTTAAGTCACCCAGCACTGGATGACCGCTTACTCACAGGCCACACTGTTCATAAAGATGGATGTTTCCTCTTGTGAGGGGCTAGGGGAAAACTAGCTTGGCACGGAACCCATCTGACACCCCGACACAGCTGACACTGTCCAGCTGCCTTTGTTTCCTACCCCTGTTTGTGTTTCAATTGTGACAAACTATGCACAACATAAATTAGTTGGTCTTTACATTTTTAATTATATAATTGAGCAGGATTAAGAATATCACAATGGCTTCCAGGCAGTGGTGGCACATGCCTTTAATCCCAGCACTCGGGAGGCAGAGGCAGGTGGATCTGTGTGAGTTTGAGGCCAGCCTGGTCTACAGGGCAAATTTCAGGATATCCAGAACTGTTACAGAGAGAAACCCTGTCTCCAAAACAAAAACAAACAAAAAGCCCTTGCCACATAAGCATGAGGACCTGAGTTCAAATCCCAAGACTCCATGTACAGCCACTTGCAGTAACATGCCTGTGTCATTCCAGAGCTCCTACTAGGAGACAGGAGGTGGAGACAGGAGACTCCCCAGGAGCTTAGGAGCCAGTTAGCCTGCTATACACAGCTAAGAACAACAAAGAGACCTTGTTGGGACATACAAGGGGAGGACAGACATCCAGTGCTGCCTTCTGATCCCTACGTGCACACTGCAGCATGGGTGCTTCACACGTGCACACATCACACACACACACACGTACACACAAAGAAAAAAAGACCATATTATAGTATTGTTTGCCATCCCCTCCATCCTTCTCCATAGCTTTCTCAGCATCCCCAGTTGACCTCTGACCCCATTTGCAGTTACTCCTGGACCCTGGCAACCACTGTGCAATTGTTGTCTCTTAATTTATCTCCTCCATGTAGGTCATGTCAGGAGAGTCATGCCGTGGGCATCTTTCAGTGCCTGGCTTGTTTCACTTAGCGCAGCATCTTCATCTATTTCACAGTGTGTCAGCATCCCCATCCTTTTCATGGCTGGAGACTATTCCATCCTATATCCAAGTCACCTTTTATTGCTCCATAGATCCCTCAGGGGACACTTGTGTTGCCTTGGCTCCAGACTGTTGGAATGGCATTGTTACGGATGTGGCTGTATTTTCTTCAAGTCCTGATGAAGTGGGATTGCTGAGTCACATGCTCACTCATCATTTGACTTCCTGAAGAACCACCAGGCTGTTGCCGGGCAACATGCCACTCTCCAGTCCCATCAGCCGAGCACAGAGGTGCCGGTTCCTCTACATCTGGCCAGCATTTGTTCTTTTCAGTTCTAACAGCAGCAGCTGTGCCAGGGGTTAGGAAGTGCCTTCTCCCTACATTCTGAGCATGTTTCCTCCGTAATTAACAATGTTGAAAACCTTTCCGTGAGTTCATTGACTGTTTCGATGTCGTCTTTGGCCAAACGACTGTTCAGACCTTTGCCCATTGTGAATTCTGTTGTGATTTCTGTTCCTTGTATGGTAGTAGATTAAACATTTTCTTGACATGTATTATTGTATGTATGTGTGTGCGCGCATTGTGTGTGAAAGTGCACACATGCATGGGTTCCACAGCACGCGTGCTGAAGTCAGAGGACAACTTGCAAAAGTCTTTTCTCTCCTTCCACCGGGTGAGTCCCAAAGGTCAATCCCGGAGGTCAATGTCACCAGCCCCTAGCAGTAGATCTTCCCGTGTGTCGTTGGTATGCGCCTCGGTGGTTTGATTTGCATGATGTCTTTTCATCACCTGTGCTTCCTTCCGGGTGTTTTTAGTGTTGGTTCTAAAGTTTAGGTTTTTGATTCATTTGGAGTTAATTTGTATAATGGTTCGAGATAAGGGCCCAGTGCTGGTCTTTCTTGTGAAGAGGATATCGAGTTTCCCCCAACATTTTTAGTTGAAGGATGCTTTTCCCAGTGAGTGGTCTTGGCAACAAAATAGAGAATCCCTCCCCGTGCATAGGAAGCCTGTCTCTCCTTCTGGGTTCCATCCCACTAGTCCGTGTGTCTGTCATCCTGCCAGACCACAGCTTCTGGTGCCCATAGCTTCGTGGTAAGCTCTGAAGTTTGCAAGCATGGGTCCTCCCAGTCTATCCTTTTTAGAGATTATTTTGTTTCTCTGGATTCTTCTGAGGTTCCACATGAGTTTAAGCGTGGGGTTTTCATTTCTATAAAAAATGCCGTCGAGACTTTGGAAGCATTTGAGGCTGTTGGTGATGCTGACAGCGGGCAGCCTTTCACGGGGTGCAGGGAACACCGGCAGGAGTAGGGAACCAGGCGGTGTCTGCTTACCGGCTCTGATTTCCTTCCCGCAGTGCTTTAGCGCATGCGCAGGTCACCTGCGCCCTTCACTACGGGAATCAGTACTTCAACACTTTTTCATGTTAATCAAGTAATTTTCATGATTTCGTTTTTGTTTTTAGTCTCTAGAAACACAACACATTCTAGCATGTTGTTTTTGTGCCCCGAACTTTTGATAATTCATTTCTTGGTTTTGATAGTTTTTTGTTTCACTTTTTCCCCCAGGTATAATTTTCTGGCATTTCTCTTTCTCTAGTGTCTATTATATACATACAAACACACACACATACATACATACATACAAACATACATACATACATACACACACACACATACATACATACACACATATACATATGTATATGTATATATACGCATGTCATATATATGACATTTCTATGCATATCACCTATACATTGTATACTATATGTTCTATAAGGTCATGCTGTTGAATAAAGATAATTTTACTTCTTTTGAATTTGAAAGTCTTTTATTTCTTTTTCCTGCTTAATTGTTCTGGTTTAAACTTTTAAATTTTCTATTTTTGAGACAGGGTCTTGATACATAGCCCTGGCTAGCCTGGTATATGCTGTGTAGCCCAGGCTGGCTTCAGACTCACAGTAATCTCCTTGCCTTAGGCTATTGAGTGCTGGGATTACACTATGGGCCACCATGTCTAGGTCAGGCTAGGAATTCTAATGTGAGGAACAGAAATGGTGAAAGTGGGCATTATTCCTTTCTAAAGATTTGTTTTGATTATTTTTAATTATGTGCTTTGTGTCTCTGTATAGTGTATTGTGCACACGAATGAAGGTGCTCATAGAGGTCAAAAGAAAGCACTGAATCCCGCAGAGCTAGGATTAAAGGCAGTCCTGAGTGACTGTGGTGGTTTGAAAGAAAAATGGCCCCCAAAGGGAATGACACTATTAGGAGGTGTGGTTTTGTTGGAGGAAGTGTGTCACTGTGGGGGCGGGCTTTGAGGTCTCTTTTACTTAAGCTTGCCTCAGTGTGACTGATAGTTGACTTCCTGCTGCCCGCAAGATGCAGTAGCTCTCTTGGCTCCACACCATGTCTGCCCGCATGCTGCCATGTTCACTGCCATGATGATGATGGACAGAACCTCTGAACTGTAAGCGAGCCATCCCAATGAAATGTTTTTCTGTTTGTCTGTTTGTTTATGAGAGTAGCCGTTGCCATGGTGTCTCTTCACAGCAAAAGAAACCCTAACTAAGACAAGCAGCCATGTGGGTGCTGAGAACAGGAACCTGGGTCCCCTGCAAGAGCAGCAAGTACTCTTGACCACTGAACCATCTCTCCAGCCCCGAGTTATAGCAATCTAATTCAAATGGACGCTGAAATGGTTTTGACAGTGTGCAATGCTATAGTCTGCACAGTTCTGTCCACTCCTGGAGGGAACTGACGTCACAAGCCACATCGTTTTACATTGTGCGCTCAGTGATGTAGGGGCACACTGTTTTATTCATTGGTCTTTCTGATCAAAGAGCAAATAAAAAACAGAATTTTAAAAATGACCTGGCATTTATGTTTTCCCTTGAATTTATCTTCATTGGAAGTTTCTTTCTTTTTATTCCTTCTATTATATGGATCCTGGAGATTGAACTCACGATGTCAGGCTTGGTGGTAAGTGCTTTTACCCACTGGTCCCATGATTACTTTTTCAAAACACTCTCACCTGAGCTTCTCTTTGTGTCTTGACCCATGGCCTCTCACCCCAGGCCCCTGTGGGTCTTGGGTCTGCAGTGTAGCTTTTACAAAGTGGTATCTACCACGTTCCTGCCTAAGTCAGGGGAGCAATGCCAGTGTCTGCCCAGTCCTACAGGTCTCTGCTTGACTGTGAGAACATATACACATAGCAGTTTGTCAACGAGATTGTCCCTGCTCTGTCCAAGGGCTCAGAGAACATATCCATACAACAGTTTGCTAACAAGATTGCCCCTGATTTATCTGAGGGTCCAGTCTTGGTCTGGGTCCACAGTCACCACTTCACAATCAAGGTCACCATTGATAATGGAGGGGACGAAAGGGAACAAAGTGCCATTTCCTTCTGGAGCATTTCCAGAGGTGCTGTAAGTCCTTGCCTGCCTCTCAGAGTTCTGATGAAGTGGATTGTGGTAGCTGTTGTTTGTTTATTTTGCTTCTGTCTTTCTGTCTGGAAACAGGAGCTCGGAACCCCCAGTCCATCATTCCTAAGCACCCTCTCCTGATTCTCTCCTGCCTAGAGCTACGGCACTGTGGCCATGTGGGTTGCAACTGGATACCAGTGTCAAGCAGGCCTTGAGTGGGTGTCCTCAATCACTAGAAGACTCTAGAAGGTGGGAGCCTTGTCACTGAAAGCATGTCCAGGCAATGCCTAAGCAGACTGGGGTTGGTCCCTAGAGGACCCAGAGTGAGGGTGAAAAACAATATAGTACTCAACTAGTAATGTCTGCCCAGGACGGAAAATGAGCAGGCTCTCTATTTGTCATTTAAGCCCTGTGGGTGGGAGGCTGAACTCAGATCCACTGAACCGGCCTGCAGTAATGCTGGATCTTGGACCGCGGCCCTAGATTCTGATTATCTTTTCCTGCGTAGCATACGACCTCCAATCTTTGTTGCTCAAAATAGCAGTAATGACATCCTCATAGGTTCTGGGAGTCAGAGACAGGCAAGACACTATGGTGACAACTTGTCTCTATTCTGAGCTATCTGGTGCCTCTGCTAGCAAGACTGGGGATTTGTGTGACTCAAGGCTGCATGCCATGCTCTCTGGGCAGGAGCATCCAGAGGACAGCCATGTTAGATGACCTGATGGAACAGACCTGTCATCTGGCTGGCTGCGAGACTGAGGCAGGGGAATTGAAAGTTTGAGGCTTGCCTAGGCTACAGCATGAGTTCAAGTCCAATCTAGGCAAACTAGTAAGATTTAATTTTGTCTCAAAATTATAAAATGAGACTGGGGAGACGACTCTGCTGATAGAGGTGCTGCCCCAGCCCGAGAACCTGAGTCTGACCTTGTGGGACCCACATGGTAGAAGGAGAGAAATGGCCTCCTAAACACAAGCCCTACAGCACACATGCACATAATATCAGTAATAAATGTTTAAAAATTTAGTTCCTCAATAAGTGGCTAAACATGCTGGCACGTGTATTGTGCCACAGAGTAAAAGGAAATGAACGATTACAGCCCTAACAACCTGGACGAATCTCTAGGACATTCCATTGAGCAAAAACACCAGTCCCTGAAGTTTGCATATTACGTTCTAGAGATGGTACAATTACAGAACTGGAAGACAAATCAGTAGTTAGCACAGCTTAAGGGACGGATGAGGGGAGGGAGATAAGGGGAGCTATAAGAGCTCAGCAGGAAGGCCGAGCTGACGGAGGGTCTCCATCTTCACCAGGTTGGTAGAGCCACGAACCTACACTCGACATTGCATAGCACTAAATAGACGCACAGGCTCACAGGCGCTGCGGAAATTAGAGCGTGTCTGGTTTACCACCCCAGTATCAATACACATATAACGTTGTACTGTGAATTTACACAATGTTACTTCGGGGGAAACAGAAGAAAGCAAAATGCCCACAGAATCTGTCTAGAGAAAATTTTTGTAACTGCTTGGATGAATTTGTAATGATCATGATAAAATATTCAGTTGAAAAATGATAAAGAACTGGAGAGATGACTCTGTGGTTAAGAGCAGTGGCTGCTCTTCCAGGGTTCAGGTCCCAGCACCCACATAGCGGCTCACAACCTTCTGTGACTGTAGTCTCAGGGATCTGATGCTCTCTTCTGGCCTCTATGGGCACTGCACACACTCTGTACATAGATAAACATTCAGGCAAAGACTCACACACAAAGCAAAAAATAAATAAAATCTCACAAAAACTTTAGGAAGAAAAATAACAAAATATCTGGAGAATTTTGACGAGAAGGCCAAAATCATAAATGACATTTTACCCAAATAGAAAAAATTATAAATATTCAAATATTTAGAAAAATTTAAAACTGCAGCAGTTGTTTATAAATGATAGCATATTGTATTTTATAACAAAATCTCTTCCTGATAGAGGACGATTGTCAACAGCAGTCTTTGCCCTAGAGGAGTTTCTATTAGGTGTCTATTTTAAATTAATTAGCTGATCAATTACTTTGAGGCGGGGTCTCACTATGGAGCCAGTTCTGGAACTTCCAGTGCAGCCCAGGCTGGTCTTGGAATTGTGATCCTCCTTCCTCAGCCTCCTGAGCTCTGGGGTGTCAGGTGTGTGCCCCCGCAGCTGGCTTAGGTCTGTGTTAAAACAGAGGCTGTAATCTGCCACCATGTGCCACACTGCAGCTCACTCTGTTAACACGTTTGTCTCCTCGCCATCTGCGTTGACGCCGGAATTTCTAGCGAGGCTTCTTCTGGCACCAGATCAACAGGCAGAGCCTGGTAATCATTTCATTGCAGACCCAATTCACAAGCGCGGGGACACGGTCCGTGTGCTGCCAGAGCTCCGCCCCCGTGTGAGCCTTGCCTGATACAGATGTTGGTGCCACAGAAGTGGAATCACATAGTTACATTCTCCTAATCGGTTGGAGGTTTCTGGAACTGGTTATCTAGTCTTAATTAAAGATTTAAAGGTTCAAAAATAGCCCTGTTTTCCATGGTAGGGAAGACAGTGCCAGGGCTCTGGATGTACTTTTCTTGCTCAGTGATAGAACATTTGCCTAGCACGCAAAAGGCCCTGGGTTCAAACCCCAGCGTTGCAAGCAACAATGAAAGAAACAGCTAGTCTGGGTGAAGACGTGGTGAAATGTTGAGATTATTCCTGTTGGACATTTATAATCAAACAGAGAGTGTCTGTGTAGCCAAATATTTGCTGCATTAGAACATTTGTGCTAAAATAAGAACAAAGATGGTACTGAGTGGTTTTTCCTAATTGATGGGGGACTGCAAGAAAACAGGGATTCAGGAATCCAGTTCTTACTCAAGTTCTGCGTCACTGGTACAAGAGTCTCTGCCTGCCCTAATGTCCTTGTCCCTGACAGCCACGGGACTGAGAGTTCTGCAAAGCAAGCCCAGAAGCCTGTTCTGGGGATGGCTGGGTCACTGCTCATGGTAGCCCATGCTGTGAGGAGGTTATATTCCCCACATCACGTTGTCTTTGTGTTAAAGGAAAAGCATCAAGAGAAAGGAATGGGAGCCTTCAAGTTACAGTCGATAGGGATTGAGGAGCCAACCTGAGTGAAGCTAGGGACACCACATTTGAAATTCCATTGTATTTTCTGGATGATTGAAACAGTTCTCCTTGCCTGCCTGGGAAGGTAGACCTCTGCCTGTCGTGTCTGAAAGGCTTCTCCATTTTTCTCCCTGCCTGGGAAAACATATCTTTAGCTGTGAGCCTAGAGGCCCCTCCCCAGCCCAGACAGCTGTTTCACAGGGTGCTGTCTGCTCTCCACATGACTTTCCTCCATCGTGTGTTTTTGGTTTGAGGTTTGTAACTAGCCTTGGAGCTGGGGGTGTAGCTCAGGGGTACAGCACTTGCCTAGCACATGTGAGGCCCTGGGTTTGATCTGTGGTGTCGGGAAAAGAGGAGAGAAGAAAAAGCTAGCCACTGGCTGAAACTGGATGTAAAACCCAGCACCACTCAAGGCAAGGCATGCATGATCCACAAGGAAATTTGCTTCAACCCCAAACCACCCATTTCCTGTGCTCCAGTTCAGACAGAAATTTGGGGGGATGCATGTGAGAATGAGCAGATAGGCAGGATGTAAAACAATGGTGGGGGGCACAATGTCAGGCAGGAGGAGGTTGTTGGTCTGTGTCCACTGGGCAGACATTCTGGGCTTACTGCTATAGTGGGAATGCGGGCGTGTTAGTTGACTGACAGACATACGAACCAATATCATAAATCATATAGGAGTGAGAACCTCAAGGTATTCAGCCTATGAATGCGCTGGAGTCCTCAAGAATCTGGACCTGGTAGAATCCCACATTTGTTTTCCATGATGATATGAAAAGCCACCTCCACCGCTAACGCAGTCAACTGAGTCTAATTATTTGGGAAGCCAGGAAAATACAATGGGATTCAGGTTGTCTCCTCAACCCCTATCAAGTGTAACTTGAAGGCTTCCATTCCTTTCTCTTGATGCTTTTCCTTTAACACAAAGACAACGTGATGTGGGGAATATAACCTCCTCACAGAGTAAGTGCAGGGGTGGTGGCTCAACCTCCAGCCATTCAAATCTATCTGCATTCAAGAAGAGATACATAATCAGAAGTGTGTAGATTAACCTAATCTCAGCCAAGCGGGGACTCCACATGCAGGAGCCATGCCAGATGCTGTTTTATTACTTGGATACATGAACTCATGCTCTGGGACCTGATGTGTAACACAGGTGCAACAAATACTTCTCCAATGTCCCTGTCCGCGGACTATTGGGGGAAGACTGTTGGTTCGTTCCCGGCTGGTTAGACCTGAAAGAATCACTCAGAAACTATATTATTTGCAATCTGTTTGGCCAATAGCTTAAGCATATTGTTAGCTAGCTCTTATCTTAAATTCCCATTTCTATTAATCTGTGTGACCATGTGGTCGTGGCTTATCGGCAAGGTACTGGTGTGTCTGCCTCCTATGGTGCGTAGGTCTCCAGTGGCTTCTTCCTGACTCCACCTACTTTCTCCCAGCATTCAGTTTAGTTTTTCTGGCTAGCTCTATTCTACCCTATCACACGTCAAAGCAGCTTCTATATTCATTAAGCAATAAAAACAACATATACAGAAGGACTTTCCACAATGGACACCACCAGAAGTGGCTTGCTTTTAACCAACGAGGCCAGCAGTACACCCTTACCCACTGCCCTTGCTCAGAGGCATTTCAACTCTCTAGCTCACAGGAATCTTCCTCAGCTTTCCCACACACAGGACATCATGTTGGTCTATGGAATGGACAGTATTGTGATGATGGCACCAAGTCTAGACTGACGGGTGAGACGTGGACATGCCACAGAATGGAAATGTGACATGTGTTAGAAGTCCAAGGATTTCCATCTTGGCAAAGTTTCTCCGGGTCTGCTAGATAGGACATGTTGTTGCTGTGACAAAAGGCCTGGCAAAGCAACTTCAGGAAGGAACAGCATGTCTTGGCTCACACTCTAAAGGTACAGTCATCGTTGTGGGGAACGCATGGTGACCAGAGCATGAGGCAGTGGCTCACATTACTACCCACATTTAGGTGGGTCTTTTTTTTTTTTTTTTTTTTTTTTTTTTTTTTTTTTTTTTTTGATTTTTCGAGACAGGGTTTCTCCGTAGCTTTTTTTTGGTTCCTGTCCTGGAACTAGCTCTTCTAGACCAGGCTGGCCTCAAACTCACAGAGATCCGCCTGCCACTGCCTTCCGAGTGCTGGGATTAAAGGCGTGCGCCACCACCGCCCGGTTAGTAGGTGGGTCTTTTTACCTTAATTATTATAATCTAAAAATCCCCTCACAGGTGTGACATATGCAGAGGTTTGTCCCCAGGTGATTCTACATCCTGTCTTGTTGGTGATCAGTGCTAACATCACACAGGTGAAGTATAAACTTGTTGGCGATCAGAGCTAACATCACATAAACGGTGAAGTATAAACTTGCATCTGACCACTCACAAAGTCAAGAAAGAGGCCTGAGGCTTGGTGGGCTTCTTCATACCTAGGAGACATAACTCTTACCTACTGACTGAGTGACCCAAAAGTGGCAGGCCTTCAGTGTGCTCTGGAATTGGATTCCATTGCAATAGGTCCAGGCTGTTGTGCAGGTGACTTGGAGACTTGGGCTGCCAGCTCTGGCAGATTCAATAGTGCTTGGGTGTTGGTGTGAAATATAGATGATATTTGGAGTTTTGTGGTGAATTTCTGGTTGCTGGGAGTTGGGAGTAAGCCTCTGACAGCAATAGATGACAGCTTTCCTTTGAGTCTGCCCTTGCTCTGCTGCTGGGTCTCAGTAAAGATGGGAGGACTGGCTGTGGGATCAGTCACCAAATTATCCGAAAATGGCCACCAAAGGGAGCTACTCCCAGTGTCACAGACCACTTCCTGTTGCCTACAAGATGTAGGACCCACAGCTCCGTCTTGAGCACCATGTCTGCCTGCACACCACCATGCCGCACCATGATGATAAGGGGCTGAACCTCTGAACTGTAAGCCACCACTCCAATTAAATGCTTTTTTTTTTTTAAGTAAGAGTTGCCGTGGTCATGGTCTCGTCACACTAAGAAACCACACAACCTGAGAAGCTGCCACATGTTAGCTGAATCTCACTCCATAAGCTTGGGGTCCCATCATAGTTCCACCGCAGCTTCCGACCTTGGTCTCCAAAAAATCAAAACTACTAAATTGTGAAGTCATCTACATCAGAGTTCCTAAGGACTGTCACCTCAAGTACTGGAGTCCTAAGAAAAATAACTCCCCAAAACTTCAACTCACAAGGGAGAAAAGAGTTATCTAAGAGGGCTGAATTCCAGCTTCCAGCAAAAGGGATGAAAAAGGCGCAGGAGGCGACAGCAGGGCAATTTCAGCTTCAACACACCGTTTATGTGTTGGCCTTCCTTTCCGCTGTGGACAGAGGTTCCCCAAGCTTGCAATGAGCTGAAGCTGCCTTTGCCTGAAGAAGCTGAGCGATGATACTGACAAAGGAGGCAGAGAACACTTGTGCAGGGTGTCGCTCTTGGGTCACCCATATCATCTCCGTCACCTCAGAGGCGCATGGGTGAGGACAAGCTTCTGGAGTACACTTCTGAGCCGAAGGCACAGAAGCAAGGCACACAAAATGGGACAGTTTAGCAGGGAATGCCTGTGTTGGTGAATGCTGAACCCCTAAAGAACCTTAGAAAAAGTGGAACCAGGAAGGTGTCGGTGTGAGTGCCTCAGTCAGACTCGCCATGACCTGAGAAAACGTGACCACCACAACACAGTCAGGAAGGCTAGCCAGCTCCTGGTTGCCTCCAGGCCATTGCCCAGAATCTTTCCTTGTAATGCATTTTTTTTTTTAACATACTGAAAACCTGAATGTGCCCAGGAGCTCCTGGGCCAAGGGCCTGGTCCCCAGCCCACAGTGCTACTGTGAGAAACTTCAGGAGTTGGGGCCAAGTTGAAGGAAATTAGGGTGTGATATATGGCTTTGTAGGTTTCATTTCCCTTAAAAGTTTTACCCTTTTAATTTTTTTAATTAATAATTAAAAATAATTTTAATTATTTTTCCCAGTTTTCTATTTGAGATTATTGTATCCAGAGATTATATCTTTGGGTATCATGGTTGACGCTGGAATTTGCCCATCCTGCATAAACATGTCCGTCTAAACTGCGGCCGTTCCCTTGTGAAATGCCTTATGCTGTTATAGTGTTGCACGAGGTGACCCCGGAACACTGCAGAAGACAGGCAGTCCTGGCCCTGCTCACAGGCTCACTGGGTCTACTGTGTCCCCCACAATTCTGGACCAGCTGGGGATGGGCCTGTATTTTTCTTCTCACGGAGCCAGGATCTCACTGTGTTGCCCAGGCTGGATTTAAACTTGCTGTTGTGTATTAACTCCGTGCAAGTCGCGCGGCCTGCACGTTTTCCTCACAGTTCTAGGTCAGGGCCCCAGAGTCAGTGTGTCAGCCAGACTGGTTCTTCTTAAAATTCAAAAGGGGACACGTGTCCTGAGCCTCTCCTGAGCACTGGCCCCGAGCCCCCCTCCTCCAGCCCTGGCCCTGAGCCTCCCCTCTTCAACACTGGTGGTGCGGGCAGTCCGCAGTGGGTTGAGTCAGCCCCCATCCCTGTGATGAAACACCTGAGGCAATCAGCTGAAAAGGAGGAGAATTTGATTTTGACTCCTGGCCTCCAGGGTTTCAGGCCACCGATATCTGGCTCCATTGCCTTGGGGCTTGGTTAGCACAGGGAAGCCAGTGTTTCTAGAGTGAGCTGAAGATGGGGGCCTCTCTTGTCCTCCTCGTAGTATAGGGGAGATGTCTGACAATGTGTGTGTGGGGGGGGGGATAGGCCCCTCCTTTCAATGCCCTTTGTCTCCTGTTTTGGTTTCCCTGGGTTTCTCAATCACAGTCAACAGCTGTGAACTGCCTTCCACCATGCTGGCAGGCCTTCGCGATGGAGGGAAAGCGCAACCGAGTTATAAATGAGTCCATTAAGGGAGGCGGATTCACTAAAAGGCTGCCTTTGCTCCACCTGGTCCAAAGCCTCCCTTGCATGATCGATGACTCCACAGCCTGCAGACGGTCCTGAGCCTCGGTGCATTCTTACTGCCTCAAAAGTTTCCAATTAAAGGCAAATGGCTCTTGGCAAAGTGCAAAGCATTTTTACTAACTAAAATAAATACCTGGGCAGGCTCCATGGTTTATGACTTCTTTACATAGCTGAGAATAAGCAGCTAAGGAGTGCGGGGCTGAGGGATGGTAGGAATGAGAGGCCCGTCAAGACTGTGAAAGGTAATCCCAATTAACAGCGCTGGGGTGGGGCTCCTGGGCTCCGGGGTGCCTGGGCTGGACAGTCCCACACATGTGGACTTCAGTTGTTGTTGTTGTTGTTGCTTGAGACAGGGTCTCATGAAGCCCAGGCTGATCTCAGACACTTTGCAGAGCTGAGACTAACTCCTGCCCCCATCTTCCAAGTGTTGGGATTACAGGTGGGTGCCAACACTCCAGTTCTGTGAGTTGTTGGGGATCAAATCCAAGGCTTTGTGCATACTAGGCAAGCTCTCCATCAACTGAGCTGGGGCCCCAGCTTTTCAGTCTTCCTAAGCATGGGTGGAGTGGGCGGTGACTAGCGGAGGTTGCATGGATACCACTCTCAGTCCTTCGGCCTCCACTGTGTCCCTCTATAGCTGTGCTCCTGGGCAATTTCTGCATCACCCTCAGGGCTCTGTGGTAGAGGAGACTGGGCAGGGAAGGTGGCTTAGAGCACAGAGAGCTCAGGGGTCAGATGTTGCCATAGCTACCATTCCCTCTATAGGTAGTCTTTTCCTGAGAAGGCTCTCTGCCCTCAGCGGGTGTCGAGCGGGTGTTTTCTCTGTTTTCCATCCACCCTTTGAATGCAGAGCTTCCTGGACACCTGCTGGACAGAACGCTTTCTGAAGGCACCAAGTTAAGTAAGAGTGACACCGACCTTGCAGCTTTTAGAGCCTTAGAAGTTTCACCTAAACTGCTGGAACAAAAGAGAATTGTCCCTTCCCTTCTTCTCCTAGCCCAAGGAATTGCCAGCCTTGCCTTCCTTCCTTCCCCTCCCCTCTCTTCCCTCCTTCTTTCTGTGCTGATGATGCTTGTGGCCCCTTTCAAGGGACCAGGGGCCCTACCCAGGACCAAGGATTTATCCAGGTCTAGCCGTTGACAGATAGGAAGCTGCCCTGCATAAGGGTCTGACCTAGAAGTTGGGAAGGGACAGTTTCTGGGCAGCTGGCATTTCCAGTGTCGGTGCTCCAAAGCCATTGTATATGGCTTGAGTTGAGGGTGGAAATCATTACCCCTACCTGCCAGGCTACCCCCCACCCTCGTGTCCCACATAGCTAGGCAGCCGCGAGTCAAGACCCCACACATTTGAGTTGTAGAGAGGACCCAGTTTCAAACTGGGACTTCTGGATTAGAGACAGGGCCACAGCTCAGAGTCCTTGACAGCACCAGGAGGGTGATAATGGACTAGAAAGGAATAGCTGGAGCAGCCTGGGCACTGGGTCCTGAAAGCAGCAGACCACAAGACCCCCCCATATCCACCCACTGCCTCACATGGGGTTCCAAACATGGCCAGCTGTGTTGTGGCCGCCTCCATCTGTCTGTGAACCATGCAAGTGCTCAAGGTTGAGCCTCCAGACATGCAGGACCTGGCACCAGAAGCCAAAGAGCCCTTATGTCTGAGCAGCTACCCACCACAGTCCTGTCTGGGTGCCTAACAGTCTCAGGAGGGATGCAGCGAGCACCGCTGTGCAGATGGCAGCTCAGGGTAGCACTTTCAGGTCCCTGGTCTAGGGAGGAGCCATGCTGGAAGTGAGACCAGCTCAGCCTGTGCTGGGACAGTTGCTGGGGCCTCCTCTGCCCTGGACTACATTCATGGAAGCTAGCCTTGGGGAATTCTTGTGGATGGGTAGCGGTGGTCTGTGGGTTTTCTGGGTGGCTGGTGTCCTAGCTCTGTGTGAGAACCCAGAGGCTGATGTCACCTCCCTCGGGAGGGTGGCACTGAAAGGAGGACAGCTGCTGTTCACCTTCCGTGGGGACCCCAGGTACTCACAGGAGTAGACTGAGCCTCATCCTTTCTTCCTGGCTGTGTTCCACTGCTTAGGTTGGGCCAGCCTTTCTGCCCCAATGGGATCCTGTTTGTCCTACATATTGTGTGATTTGGTTGGCATTTGCCAGTCAGCTCACAACTCCTGACTCCTCTTTCTCTCAGAATTGGGTATGAAGCTGGCTTTCGATAACTGGAGGCTCAGTTTCCTGGTGGCCCATGACCTCCCTTTAAGTTTACCATGTCCCTTAGAACCCAGCCTTTTCTGTTGATGGTATTTTAGGACTTATGGCCACAATTGGCACACACATTCATTCATCCATCCATCCATTCAATAAATAAATACCGGACATAGTAAAAGGACAGTTTATATCACATAAGGAAGAGGCACACAGGATATGGGGCCTACACAAATGGAACATAGAACATGGAATATGGGTGTGATTACCTCAAGCTCGTGGTGACTCTGGGTGCTTGTTTCTTTGTATGTTTCATACAACACACATGTTCCTGAGTCATGCTCAGATCACTCTGGCTCTGCCCTCCTCCCAGGCTCTCCTTCCCGTGGCAGTCCTTGGGCAGGAAGGATGATGTTGCTCATTGCTGGAGTCCTGTCCATCCTGGCTCTGTGGAAGACCCAGTGGCCCAGATCAGCCCTCAGAAAGGACAGTGTCCATAAGATAGTCTAATACGGTATTCCCAATGTGTCTTCATTCCATCGGTTTATCCTGAGAGGCCCTACTCCCTCACTCTCATTCCTAATAAACCAGGAAACCATTCCTTGAGACTCATGGGTAATAGCGAGGACATCTGACTCTGACCTCAGACCCTTCTCCTGGAGTTCTCTAGCCTGGGTCTCCTGGGAACTCCTCCTCTTTGCATGGTTATGGCTGCCTCCCTAGGGACGGAACCTGAAGTGAGGAGACACTGTCCACTGGGGTGCAGCCCGGAGCTGAGAGAAACCTGTGACTGGCTAGGAACACAGAGCTTTCTAGCAATGGGTGCCTTCATCGCCACCCTCCACCTGCCAAGGGCCATTTTATCATCCTGAAGTGTCATGAGATGTACTGAGTTCCTGTGACAAGTCGTGCTGAAGTCCCGATCCCTAGGACCTGGTGATGCTCTTCATTTGGAGACAGCCACCACAGATGCGATACATTGCAGCGAGGCCGTCTGTATCAGCATGTGTGACATCACTGTAAGGACACAGACAGGCACAGGAGACCATGGCCACATGGCCCCAGAGGCAGGGACTGAAGTGTTACAGCCACAAGCCAAGGAGAAGCAGGCAGGACCCTCCCTGTCACTTTCAGAAAGATCATGGTCCAATCAGCACCTTGCCCTCGGCTTTCCAGACTCCATAACTGTGGGAATCTGCTCAAACCACTAAGGTTCGGGTCATTTGGGCAGTCCCAGAAATTTATACCTCATTATCTCATCATGCAATGAAGCTAAAAAATGAACCTACCCCTCACCCAGAGGAACTTCAGGGGTTGTTCCCATGCACAGCCTAAGCCCTGGTGGTGCGAAGGGGGAACTTCTGGGGCTGTGCTAAAACATCTCTGGCCACTTACTCCTGGGTCCCTGGGCTGGCTTTACGTAGACAGAAGCCTTCCCATAGACACAAGACACCGAGCCTGTCCTCCCCCATTCCCTCTTTCCTCTCCCCCTCCCACGCTTGCTCTCCACCCTCACGCCTCGCTCTCACTCTCAAATATCCCTGACTCTTTAAAGCAATGAGAAAACACAGACCTTTCTGATTGCAAATGTTTTTAAATGCCTGCGTATTAATGACTGGTTGGGTATGCGTGCTGGCGAGTGGAGGGTTATCCTTCTTGTCTTAAATGAGAAAAAGTCATAGGAAAAATGGGCTTTGTGTTGTCAAACATTACTCTGAGCAGACGCCCTCTGAGCGCCCGGCTCTGGGGGCTTCCTGAAGCCAATTGCATTTTTCCTGGAGTGTGTTTAACGTCAGCACCCTGAGGAGCTTGGCTGAGAAGAGCCCCGAAGGCCAAATATTTACACAGCCAACCCTCGAGCCCCATGGAAATGACCTCAGGAACATTGTTTTTAATTCATGAGATGTGGAGAGGAACGGGAGGCAAGGCCTTTTCAACACTTGTTTCTGGACCATGGACGCTCGGAGATGGGTTTCTGGGTAGGGATACCACGACTCTTTTCTGGATCCACCTTCCTTCCTGCGTCCTTACTTAAGTTACAGTGTTCGAGTTTATTTCTCCCGTAAAACACAGTGGAAACAACGGCGCAGACAGGGTGTTCTGGGGAGGCAGCAGCTCTCCAGGTGAAGGTCTCAGCAGAGAGCCGTGCTGCTGGACCCAGGGCATCTGGGTGGAGAAGCTTCCAGAAAAACAGCAATCCAACCAGAAGGCATTACTACTAATCTTCCTTTCCCCTCCCTCCCTCCCTCCCTTCTTTTCTACTCTCCTTTTGCCGTGCACCTCACCCCCGTGTCTGCGCTCTGTGCGCTGGCACCCAGTTCCTGAGCTTCGGGCAAGGCGCTGGAGGTTAAAATACACAGACACACACAGACAGAGAGACAGCGACACGGGTCATCCTTGAATTCCTCAAGAATGCCCCCTTTATTGTGTTCAGGGGCAGATTATATAGAGATAGCCACGTCCCAGCCAAACCCACCAGAAACCACTTTCCTGCCATCAGGAACTCCTTGAAGGTCCCGTGCTCAGAGCAGCTGTAGGCACTCAGATCAGGGGATTACAAGAAAGTCAGGATCTGGGGTCTCACTGCTCCCAACATCCATTCCTTTCATTTTTTTTTTTTTGAGGCGAAGTCTCATATAGCCAATCAAGGAAGACCTTGAACGTCAGGTCCTCCCAAAATTACAGGTGCAAACCCCCACACATAGTTTGTGCAGTGTTGGGGTTAGAACCCAGGGTTCATGTGTGCTCCGCAAGCATCCTTCCGATGCTGCTGCTTCCCAGTTCCTGGTGCTGCTTCCCTCTCAAACTTGGGGACTGCCCAGCTAAAGAGTGCGTTTGCTCAGAACTGTCCTTTAACTGCCACCACGCCCCTACCCTCTCCACTGTCCTTCTCCAGCCTCAACCCTCCTCTGATAGCAACACGAACACTTGACGAACCTGGTCCCCAGAGCCTTGCCTGTTTTAGGTGAAACAAATCTTCCATACCTACTGGCCTTCAGGACACCCCTTTAGCCAATATGTCAGCTCCCTTGACACCCCCCCCCCCCCCCCCCGCCGCCCCAGGCTGCATCTCTCTGAGGGGCAAATTCTGCACTGGTCCCTTGAGTTCTCCAGTAGGCGTAGGGTCCAGTTGCCTGTAGTGAATGTTGATACACCTTTTCTTTATCTGCCTTTGCAATCCTGTACCACACCCCTCCTTCCCATTCTGACACTTCCTGGACTTGCCCTCAGGTAAGATACCTGCCCTACAGGCTTATATGCAGGCTGCCTTCAGGAGGGTCCCAAAGGGTTCTATGCCGCCTTGATCTACAACAGGTGCCTTTCTTCCCCGTTGTCATGACTCCCCCACGATGATGGACTATGACACCCACTTTGGAATGGTAAACAATAAACCTTTTTTTTCTCCTCCAAGTTTTTTTTTTTTTTTTTTTTTTTTTTTTTTTTTTTTTTTGGCCACGGGAGTTTATTACAGCAACAGAGAAGTGACTAATACAGAAATCGATGCCGAGACACAGGGCTGCCATTGGTAAACCTGACTACGTGGCCTGTCTGCCCTTTGACTATTTTGTGGAAAGCTTTGAAACTATGGGCCGGGAAAGTGTCGGTGTTGTGAGCGGAGCGCTATATGCTGCCACGAGGAGCTTGCCATCCCGTGCACACTCGGAAGTCGGAAACAGTGAAAAACACTGGCAAAAAGCTTCCAGCTCCCAAGGTTTCAGAGGGAAGCAAGGACACTCCCGGGACCTGGGCTAAAGACCGTGTGATAAATAGGATAAAACTCTGACGACGTTATGAGTGTGTCTTGAAAATGTGTGACGCTGGATTAAAATGTAGTGGATTAATTTCTTTGGTGGAAGAAATTTCAAGACGGCACACTGCTGAGTCGTGGCACAGTTATTACTGGTTAATCGCTCTTATACTATTTTACAATTTAAAAGGGCAATAAGTGGGCAATAAAACGTTCTTAATGCCCGGTGTGGAGAGGAAAAGAGCTCTAGACGGCTTCATGTTCCAGCCAAGACCCGAGCTGAAAGAGAGCCTGTCACTGTGACAGGCCACATCCAATCAGGTGACAGTAAAGGAAAATTCTTCCTGCCTGACACCTGGGACACCTGGGACGTCAACTCTTTTCCTGTCCTCGGACTTAAACTGAAAGCCAGGCTCTCCCCGTCAGTCTTAATGCAAGAACCACACCCCCAACTCTTTTGAGTTTCGTTCTTTTGATTCAACCTGGAACCAAACCATGGGCTTCACTGGGCCCTAAATATGTTGGCATACAATAAAGATCTGGGGGTTTACATCACTTCATAGACACATGAACTAACCCCCGCCCCATCTCTACCATTATGTATAAGAACCACACACACACACACACACACGGATTGCTATATACACATGTATGTAAAGTTAGAATGGATGTTGGTTTGGTTTCTCATTCTCACTGAAGCAGGTTGTAGGGCTGAGATGTGTCAGGCGTCTGCTGCTGTGAAGAAGTTCCTACCCTGCACAGCTCAGGGTGCCCTCTGGTTGGTGCTGCTCACTCGTTCACAGGCTCCAGTCTGTCATGGCAGGGCAGGCATGGTGGAGCAAATTAGCTCCCGTAGTGATGACAAGGGGAGGGGGAGAAAGGGAGAAAGAGAGAGAGAGAGATCATGTTAGAGGGCTTTCTGTGTTTTCTTTCTTTATTCCCTCTGTCCCCCTAACCCATAGGATAGTGCCAATCAGGGTAGGACACCCCTAACCCTTTCTGGAAATTTTCTCAAAGACACCCTTAGGTACTTTTCTATGTGCCTAGATAGATTTCTCAATCTAGTCAGATTGGCAGTCAATAGCAACCACTACAGCGTGGCTCTGGTGGAATGGGAGTTTTTAAAACAGAATTGATCCTGAGGTTTCTGGAAGGTTCTTTAATAGGATTCATCTAGAGACATAAACTACTGCACGCAATGAAGCCCTTGCTATAGTCAATTCTGACACCATGATTGGGGACATCTCAAGCTACTGAACAGTAAGGAGTTAAGTGCCTGCTGCCTGAAGCCCCTGGCTGTGGAATTTGGGGATGGCACAAACAAATGCTTGTGGATCTTGGTACAGTGAAGTGTTGTTGGAATTCATTCAGGCAATAGCTTTTTAGATACCAGCCCATTAGGGTGTGGTCAGATGTAGCACTGACCTCAGTCAGGGAAGTGCAGCGATCCTATAATAAATATCTAAAAGTCCAAGTTGTCTTTGAGACCAGATCATAGCAAGAGGATGGGAAATTTTGAGGTGCATGTGAGAAAAGTCTGGATTGCAAGAAAGAAACTTTGAAAGGAACGTTCCTTAAAGGTGCTTCTGTGGCCATCTCGGACAGTGGTACAGACAGTGCATTAGAACTGGAAGCAGCTCATCTTTGCTGAAAATGGCCAAGAGCTTGGCTAAATCATATCCTAGTGTGATGTGGGAGTGTCATATATCAATCTGTTGATTTCATTGGTTAAGCAATAAAGAAACTGCTTGGCCCTGATAGGTTAAAACATAGGTGGGAGGAGTAAACAGAACAGAATGCTGGGAGGAAGAGGAAGTGAGCTCAGAGACATCATGCTCCCCACTCCCGGGCGGACACACACGATGAAGCTCCGACCCAGGATGGACGTAGGCTAGAATCCCCCTGGTAAGCCACCTCATGGGCTACACAGATTACTAGAAATGGGCTAAATTAATATGTAAGAATTAGCCTAGAAGAGGCTAGATAGAAATGGGCCAAGCAGTGTTTAAAAGAATACAATTTGTGTGTTGTTATTTCAGGGCATAAACTAGCCAGGCGGCCGGGGTGCTGGGGACGCAGCCCCGCTGCTCCTATTACAACACTAGTGTCTGGCGGGAAACAATGAAATAAACCAATTAAATCTTTTCCTTTGTAAGAATTGCCGAAGTTGTGGTGTCTTGACTTCACAGCAATAAAACCCTAAGTGAGACAAAGACAAAGTAGATGCATCCTATCCTCCCTTAAGTTGCTTCTGCCAGGTGTTTTGTTGCAGCATGAGCAATCAAATAATACAGAATCCCAGAGTATAGGCAAGCGACCACCGCAAGGCAGACAGAATCCCAGAGTGTAGGCGAGTGACCACCACAAGGCAGATGTATGACATCCGCAGCTTACCTCAGCCCTCAGGGTATGAAGAGAAACAGGGAGGCTGCAGTCCCAGCAGGCTGATGAACAAAATCTTTGGCCACTCCAAGGCAGAGATGGACGAAGAAATGTCCATTGATGTGCAGATGAAGCACACGTGGGGGTCAGAGGGCAACTGGAAGGAGTCGGTCCTCTCCTTCCATTATTGTCATGGCAGGAAGCATGACGGCAGACGTGGTGCTGGAGAGGTAGCTGCAAGTCTGTCATCTGTCTCTAGGCCTGGCTTGACCCGTCTGTGAACTCAGACCCCGCCCCCAATGACACACCTCCTCCAACAAGGTCACACCTACTCTGACAAGGACACTTCTAATAGAGTCACACCCTATGGGCCTATGGGGCCATTTTTATTCAAACCACCACATTCCACTCTTTGACCCCCATAGACTTGTAGCCATATCTTAAGGCAAAATGTGTTTAATCTAATTTCCAAAGTGCCCGTAGTCTAACACAATATCAACACTGTTTAAAAGTCCCAAGTTCAAAGTTTCTTCTGAGATTCTTGCAATCTCTTAACTCTAATGACCTACAAAATAAAAATAAAAAAAAAAACAGATCACATACTTCCAACATATAATGGCACAGGATATACATTATCATTCTAAAATGTAGGGAAGGGAGCATAGTGAGGAAATACTGGACCAAAGCAAGACTGAAAACCAGCTGGGCAAACTCCAAACTCCGCATCTCCACATCTGATGTCAAAGCACTCTTCAGATCTCCAACTCTGTTCAGCTTTGCTGACTGCAACACATCTCTTTCTCTTGAGCGGGTTCCACTCCCTGGTAGCAGCTCTGCTCAGCAGGTATCCCATGGCTCTGGCATCTCCAAAATCTTGGGGTCTCCAAGGCAATCCAGGCTTCACCTTCACAGCTTCACACAATGGCCTCTCTACTAGGCCACCATTCAGGGAATCTCTTGACACATGCCTGGCCTCAGCAGCTTTCCTTAGTCACAGAAGGAGATTCCATAACACTTTTCTTCTATCTTTGATGCTAAAGTCAGAATCATGTGGCCAAAGCTGCTAACTTCCGCTGCTTGCTGGGGCTGGAACATGGCCCGCTCGTTATACTACATCTTAACCAACTTTCTGTTTTCCATGGTTTCCTTCACTGCCTAAGCTTGGCTGTCCTGGAACTCACTCTGTAGACCAGGCTGGCCTCAAACTCAGAGATCTGCCAGCCTCTGTCTCTGGAGTGCTGGGATTAAAGGTATATACCACACCTGGCTCTAAGCTTTTCCTTTTCACAGGCTGGAAGCTCAGCTTGTGGGATCTTGCCTGAGGTCACCACTCCCTTTATTCCGTTTAACACACCAGGTTTTTCTTTAGTCTGTTTATCTCCTTGAAAATGGGATTTAGCTTCACTCCCCTTCCTGGTACCCCTTTATTTCCTTGAACTCTACATTTTTCATTTTCCTCGCTCAGCTCCCTCCTTTTCATTGTAGATCTTCATAAGAGTGAACACTAATAGCCACATGACAGAATCAACACTACACTGTTTTGACATTTCCCCTGCCAATGGACTTAATCCAAAACTCTTCAATTTAGCCCCAGGAAGATTTTTTAGACAAGGGTAGCCACATTCTTCACCAAAATATGACAAGAATAGTCTCCAGTCCACAAACTAACATTCTTCTCGGAAATCTCTTGAGCCAGGCCCACACAGCTCAAATCACCCCCAGCACCACGTCTTCCATGCTATTAGGCTGGTCCATTAAGTCCCCTCATCCACATTCCTCCAAACAAAAGCATGACCAGGCCTGTCACAGCAACATCCCAGTCCCTGGCACCAGCTTCTGTCTTACTTGGTTTCTATTGCTGTGAAGAGACAACATGACCCCAGTAACTTTTAAAAAGGAAAACATTTAATTGGGCCTGGCTTACAGTTCAGAGGTTTAGTCCATTATCTTCATGGCAGGAAGCGTGGCTACACACAGGTTGTCACGGTGCTGGAGAAAGAGCTGAATGTTCTACATCCAGACTGTCAGGCGGTACGATGTGAACTGTCAGTCCTAGGCCTTGGGTATTCTGAGACCCCAAAGCCCATCCCCTAGAGACACATACTTCCTCCAACAAGGTCCTATCTCCTAATAGGGCCACTTGCTATGGGCCTATGGGGGCTATTTTTATTCAAACTACCACAGCCTTGCTCAAAGTCTGAGGGAATTGCAGTGTTGTTGCGGGGAAGGCATGGCAGCAGGTGTTTAGGCAGTAGCTAACCTTCAGTCTGCCGTCAGGAAACAGAGACGGTCGACTGCTGGCGCTCACTCCCTTCCTTCTGATCAGTTCAGGACCTCAGCCCATGAGATGGCATCATCACATTTAGGGTGCATCTTCCCACCTCAGTTACCCCAATCTAAAACACTCTCTCACAGGTGTGTCCAGAAGTTTGTCTCCTCGATCTTGTTGAGTTGACCATCAGTACTAACCATGCACACACAACCACAACCAATGTCCACCCACAGAAACATGTGTGGGCAAGCACACACACACACACACACACACACAGATGTATACATCTCACATGCACACACACACACGCACACATAAACAATAAAATAAAAAGAAGTGTCCTATAAAGACCATGCGTGCAAAATTGGTCCTCGATCAGCAGGCCAGCAGATAGGAGTGCAAGACCTGTGTCATGTGAGCAGGGCGCTTCTTGCAAAAGCCCCGAGATAGAACTAAGGGGGGAAGAAACGCTGTCGGTTACTGGTGCTGAAGGTTGGTGTGTAAATCCTGCTGTGTTCACACACACACATGGTACCTGCTTCTGTGAGTCCCTCTCTGCAGCTCACCTCCTCAGGAGATAAGGGGGTGACTCTGGGGATCCCACCTGCAGCTTTTGTGCTGAATAGAGTTTTATATTAACTCGATACAAGCTGAAATCACCCGAGAGGAGAGAACCTTGGTTGAGAAAATGCCTCCTTAAGATCAGGCTGTAGGCAAGCCGGTAAGGTATTTTCTTAGTGATTGATGGTGGAGGGCCTAGGTCATTGTGGGTGGGGCCATCCCTGGGCTGGTGGTCCTGGTTCTACAAGAAAGCAGGCTGAGCAAGCCATGGGGAGAAAACTAGTAAGCAGTACCTTCCATGCTACTTTGCTTTAGCTCCTGGCTCCAGGTTCCTTGTCCTGCTCGAGTTCCTGTCCTGACTTCCTTCCAAGAGCACAGCAGTGATGTGGAAGCATAAGCCAAGTTAACCCTTTCCCAACTTGCTTTCATCACAGCAATAGTGACCCTAACTAAGACCAGTTTCAGCATCACTTCCTGGGGAAACTCCTTCCTGATTGCTAGCCCTGGGCAGCCTGGAGCTTCCTGGGTCTTTGTAGAGCTGATGTCCAAGACCAGGCTGGGTATCTCTAAGGGCCATGCCTCAGTCTGTCCCAGAGAGTCCTCGTTTTAGAAGAGAGCCCATGTTAAAAGAGCCTGAGCCTATTGAGAGCTGCAGATACCTCTTGGGGGCCAAACCAGCCGAGTCATAATGGAGGCTTGTGGGGCTGAACCCTTGACCGGGCGGTGGCAGCCACTCCCAGTTAACAAACTCCAGGCGCCTGTGAAAAGGGAGTCTCGGCTGAGGAGTCGCTCTAGGAGACTGGCCTGTGGGGCATGTTCTTAACTGTTTATTGGTGCAGGAAGGCCCAGTCCACTGTGGGCAGTTTCTTCCCTAGGCAAGTGGACCTGGGCTGCATAACAGAAATAGATAAGCAAGCCAGATGTGGCAAGCCGGTAAGCTGCATCCCTCCATGGTCTCTGCTTCAGTTCCTTGGATTCCCCTTGAGGATGTAACCTGTAAGCTAAATAAACCCTTTCTGCTCCCAAGTGGGTTTGGGGGACAGTGTTTTATCAAAGTGACAGGAAATAAACCGGAGCAACAATTCTTGAGCCGGGAAGTTGCACGAGCTGTACCCTGACCTGCCTGTCCCTGGCTGTGTGACACTCCTGCACTGGTGTCAGCTTCCCCCTCTGCATGAGACACCCAAGGATGTCTTCGGAACCCCAGCCATCTTCTAGGTGTCGTGTGTCTGTCTAGGAGGTAGCGAGGAGCTGGCAAATGGACTTTCTCCCGCCATCCAAGCGGCAAATGTTGACACACTCAGAACAAGCGTCTAAGACCTGCACTGTGAGCTAACTTCTAGGAGAGTACAGGGAACGAGTCCAGATCAGGGTGAGGACAGGGCAGGTACCAGGCTGTAGGTTCTCAGAGGGGAGGGTTACATCAGACTCTCAAGGGAGTGAGGTACGGAGGGGTAGTCCCTGGCGTCAGAGCTGGTTTTGACACCCTGCCTGTGACCACCACTGGGTCTTTGACTGCATACATATGCATCTTGCCAGCATCATATGGTACTGACTAGGGCGGGACGTGGCGAGATTTACCCATCGGTCTCTCCCACACTGGTCATCCACTTTACACACAGTGATAAACTGACAGTGGGTAGTTGCATTAGGAGTGATGTGTCTGTGGGGATTCTAGGTCCCAGGCTGTACTGGGATGCCCTCAACAGCACATCTCGAGGAAGCAGCCACAGTATGGCCGCCGCATGGCCACAGCATAGCCATGTGGAATGTTGCCATGGGAGTTGAATTTCAACACTTCTCTGGGAATTTAGTGTATAGAAAATGCACACAGCAAGTGCCACATAAGTGTTTGCTGTCCTTGCAGCAATTGTCACCTGGCTGCACTTGGTCTGAGATGTGGGACAGGTTGGACCCCCATCTTAGTCAGGGTTTCTACTGCTGTGAAGAGACACCAATGCTACAGCTACACTTACAACAGAAAACATTTAATCTGGGGCAATTTATAGCTTCAAAGGTTTAATCTATGACCATCACAGTGGGACGTGGTGACATGCAGACAGACCTGGTGCTGGAGAAGGAGCTGAGAGTTTATACATCTCCATCTACAGGCAATAGGAAGTGGTCTGAGATACTGGGCATGGCTTGAGCATATATGAGACCTCAAAACCCACCCCCACAGTGACACACTTCCTCCAACAAGGCCACACCTACTACAACAAAGATATACCTCCTAACAGTGCCACTCTCTATGAGCCTATGGGGGCCAATCACACTCAAACTGTGACAACTCCCCTTCATTCATGCTCCCACCTATGCTGGCCCCCATTTTTCACCAGGCTGGGGACCAGGTCTTAGGGCCACCTGCCCACATGAGCAGAAGGCTGCCTTGACCCGCTTTGCACCTGAGGAAGGATCTTGCCTTCAGACTCTCCTGCGGGGGTGGGGGTGGGGGGGAATCCAGGCCAGCCAGTGGCTCTCCAGTTCACTGCCTGTATCTGGCCCTACGCTAAGCCTGTTGGGTAGACGCTTAGTCCATACTGGACTTCAAAGAGGCATTACTGCCCTGATCCCATCCGCAGTGACCAGCAGAGCCAGTGTGCTGGCTTAGCCCCTAAGGTATGACAACCTACCCCAGCCGAGTGACCTCAGGATGTCAGCCAAACCTGCTAGAGTGTCACCAGTGCATGGGCTGACTGGTGAGGTTTTGGAACTGTCCCCTCTCTCTCATGTGCTTCCCCCAAAGCCCCTCCCCCCCACCGGTGGCCCCTTCCGCCTGTGGCCAGCAACTGGTGGTTGTGTTTAAGTGAGTAATTTGGCCCCCGTTTAAGGAGAGGAAGTAATAATAGTGGCCGTAATTGTCCAAATTACTGCTGCCCCTTGGAGTTTGACATTTGCCTAATGACGGCAGACGGAAACCTGACCTGAGGCCCAGGGCGGGTGGGCAGTGATGACTCCTGGGAGTGTCCCCAAAACCAGCCAAGCCTCTGTTGGTCATGGCCCCGGAAGATGAGCCACTTGGCCCAGACGCTTGCAAACCAGAGCCCAGAGAGGGCGTCGCTGCCCATTGCATTAAGGGTGGCTGGAGATGAGCCCTCTTCTACTATTCGGTAAGCTTTCTATCTGAACGAGACAGAGAACTCTCCATTCAAAATCGAAGAATAGATCCCTAATGCTTCAGGTGTGGTTCTGCTGCCTGCTGACGGTGACTGGTACGTGACATCAGCGTGAGACTCCTGCAGTCCTGGCTGGAATCCAGGTGAGGTACCTGCTGTATTGACCCCCAGATGAAAGGTGCATGTCTGCCCTGGCACCTGTCTGAGTGAGAAGTCCTGAACTGGCATTCCGGTGAAATGTCCACCATACTGGCATGCAGGTGAGAAACACCTGCTATACCAGAGTCCAAGTGAGGCGTCTGCTGCATTGGTGTCTAGGTGAGAAGAACCTGCCGTACTGGAGTCTAGGAAAGATGTTCCTACTGTCCTGAAGTCCAGGTAAGACACTCGCTATGTTGACACCCAAAGGATTCACCTGCCGTGCTGTCGTGCAAGTAAGACACCTGCTGTACCAATATCGGGGTGGGATACTGGGCACACAACAGTGTGATCAGTAGCTGCCGTGTGGTATCCGTGGAGGATACCTGCCACTCTAGCACCAGGTGAGACATGCCTGCTCTACTTGGCACCCAGGAGGTCCACGTGTGGCTGTCAGTGCCTCTGCCGTGATGGCATACAGGTGAGTGAAGCCACCCTCCTGTCTACAGGCTCAAGGTTGGGTGCTTAGAAGCTCCAGCCCATGGGACTTCTTGTATCACAGCTTCTAAAAGCTAGAGAGGACATATTGGGCTATATATCATGTCTACCCACATACACCCTGGGACCCTATATGAGCCCACTGCCACTACTATCATCAAAGATGTCTCACCAAAGACTTCCCCAGAGGGCCTGAGATGATACTGTCTGGTCATGCTGGCTGTGAGCACGCCTTCTCCCATTCCAGCACAGGGAACAGAGAGGCTTTGTGTGTGTGTGTGTGTGTGTGTGTGTGTGTGTTCTACAGGCCCAAAAGGCCCCTTGGGTGATCCTAGAAGCACCTCCCATCTGCCTCCAAGCTCAGGCAGGGGATTTCTTGGGTCCAGTAGAAGGCCAAGAGCAGCAGGGTCTAAGGGGATCAGGGCCATAAAGGATGGTCTCATGCCTGCATATTTGGGGAGTGGGGGCTGAAGCCACAGGTGTCACATGAGTCCCTGGAGGCTCAGGTTCTCTTCTAGAGGGATTCCTAATACTGAATTTGATTGAGTGATTGAGGGATGGGCATCAGACTCAGGTTGTTAAGACACACCAGGAGCAATGCTGCTTCTTCCATGCCTCACAACTCAGCCAGTCTATCTTTCTCTCTTTTCTTCTTGTTGTTTTATGGATGATACGTGTAATTTGTGTGTGTGCACATGGAGATTGGAAGACAATCTCCTATGTTATTCTCAGGAACACTGTCGACTTTCTTTGTAACAGGGTCTTGCATTGGCTTAGAAGCCACCAGTTAGGTTAGAATGCCTGAGCCCAGGGATCCTCCTGTCTCCGATTCTTGAGCACTGGAATTACAAGTGCTCATCACCATGTCTGGCTTTTTATGAGATCCTGGAGCAAAAACTCAGGTCCTCCTGCTTGTTCAGCAGACACTTTGCAATGAAGCCCTCTCCCCAGCCCTCAGCCAGTCCCTTCCCATTTGTGCTTCTGATAACTCTGCGCCCTGCAGTGGTCCTGGCCTGGCCCTAGAGTGCAGAGATGCTGACCATGTGCTGGGACACTGAGATTCCTGTTCCAGATCCATCCGCTCTACTCATTCATCAGCAACTCTGAGTGCTTCTGGCTGTGGGGAAGCTGAGGGACTGTGCTGCTTCCTACAGGTGCTTCAGTAGCCGCAACTCTGCTTATCCCTCATGCTTTCACGGACCTCAGGCTCTGTGTGTTTTCTGACCCCCATTCATAGGTGAAGGGATGCAGGGCTGTGGAGCCCATGAGATCTGGTGGGACCTGAGACTTCACATGGGTGTGGCTTAAAGAGTCCTGCATGCCTATCGCGTGGTTGTGGAGGCCCTAGATATGCAGGTCGTAGACTTTGGTGAGCAGGAGTCCTTGCCCAATCCAGATGAGCGCCTCAGGTGACCATCGTGGCCAGACACCCATGCTTTATAGAAACACTCTACAGACCGGGAGAAAGGAACATGGGGGTAGGAGACAACACTAGTGGGGTCCTGAGCCTGTCCCAAGGGCCAGTCCTGGGGAAGAGGTCCCATTGACCTCACACCATATCACAGCCTCTTGCCTTCCATAGAGGGCAGGGATGGGCACCCTGAGGACAGGGGACCTTGTATCAAATAAGACTCCTCAGCCTTAGCCCACAGGTAAGAGCCCTGAGGGTCTGGCTCCGCCTGAAGTTGCGCATCTTGGAAACTGTACTAGTCTGCGGGATGCTACACTGGAGCAGAGTGTCCCCAGAACCGAATCTCAGAGCACACTAGCATGTCACTGTCATCAAAGACACCCACCCGTGCCTCCAGGCTTTGTAGGGAGGAGGCACAGGCTGGCTGGGGAGGGAAGGGACTCAAAGATGTGCCCAAGGCCGCCCCAAACCCCTTTGGCCTGGAATCTATTCAAACCTTTTAGCCACTGGTTAAAAGCTCATCCTTCCGGTCACAAGCCAGCTGGGGCCTCTGGAAGAGGAGAAAAACATCCTGCTGACCCTCAGCCACCTCTATTATACACAGAGGCCCCTCATCTCCGGCCTCTAGAGAGGACTCCCCAGACAGGCCGCTGCCTGCCCTTGACCTGTGTGGTGTAGCAGGCAGGCCTTCCCCACCCACCCAGGGTGAATTCCACCAGCCTGAATGCTGGGTGGGCGAGGCGTTCTTACAGGGTGTAGACGGGAGACCCCCAGAGTCAACTCTGGCTAGAAAGGCCAGCCTAAACAGCAAGCTCCAGGTTTACTTGAGAGACATTGTCTCAATGAATAAGGTGAAAAAATGATTAAGGATTATTCCTGACATTAACATCAGGCCTCCATGTGCAAAAGTACAAGCACATGTAAAAATGGGCATGCACATACATGCATACTACACACAAACACACACACACACACACACACACACACACACGAAACTAACTGGGGTCGAAAGCACTAACTTCCTCCATGAAGCAGGCATTCCATCGTATTTCAGGAATGAACTCTGGCTGAGATCCCACCCCAGTCCTCTTTCTCCTCCTTTCTCTGGTCAGTCACACTACAGGTGAGCAGCCTCTGGGGGCCACAGGCCTCTTCCGCATTAGGAGAAGGGGGAGCAGCAGTTCAAAGTTAGCCCAGCCCAAGCCCACTCTCTTTCCCTCACACTAGCACACAGCAACTGTCCTCACCCAACACTGGACGACACGTATCTGGGCCAGGCTGATCTCTGCCAGGTCCTGCTGTAAGTCATGAACACACGGACGAGCAAAGCCAAGCCCATGTTCCAAGCTTTCAGAGCCGACATTCTGACGAGGAATGTTGAGAGGAGCCATCTGAAGAAAACGTGTTTGTTTGTGAGAGAGAGGGGCTGTGAAGAAAAATCATGTCGTGGAGTAGGGTCTATAGTTCCGCCGTCAGGTGGTTCTGGAGGTGGTGGGATTGTATTAGATCTTGGGTTCAGATAGTGCAGGGGTGGGGGACAGCCATGATCCCCATCAGGGCACAGGGCCAACAGTTTTGGGGCCCTGCTCCTCATTATTCCACTCATGAGCACAAAGAAGCGGCTGTAGTTTCAGACAGTACATGGGCACAGAATGGCAATTCTTGGGAGGATGCGCCTCTTTCTGGTTTCCATGTGACGGAGTTTGCCTACCTCTTCCACTGTCCTTGACTGAAAAGTGAGAAAGAGGGAAGAACAGGGACTAGAAGTGAGGTGAAGGGGACAGGCCTCCAATAGGGACTTCTCAGGACATGCAGTTTGCACCTAGGGGCTCTTCCAGGCAATTCTCAAACACACTCGACTCTTCTCTCCCAAGGTACCTTTCAGGATTGAATTGTGGGGATCTCTTGGTCCGCTGGGTAGATGTGCTGAAGGTAAGAGGGAACTTACAGGTAGAGGGTGGTTGTTGGCAGGGTAGGAAGGATGCAGGACCCCTGGGGCCAGAACCAGGAGGATGCTGAGCAGGGGAGTCCTCCAGATGTTTCAATACTTATAATTGTGATAGGAGAAGAAATCAACTCTTGATTATGTGTTGTCTTGAGAACTGGTGGATCAGGTGGGGTCACGTGAGACCTGTTTGCTTATGAGGTGGAATGGGGTGGACCCAAGAGCTAGCCGGTTTTCCAGGGCAGAATCTAAACCTCTCTCCCCATTTTCCTTCCCTGGCTGCTTCCTGCCTTTGCGCTGTTGCTCGAGCCCCAACTTCTCAGCGCTGCCCCAGGGCCTTTGCACCCACTCTTCCCTAGAACACTTTCCACCAGACCCCAGTCTGCAAAGCTACTTCTCCTCCCTCCCCAAAACCCTCTTTTGTAGGCTCCCAACCCATCCCAGTCTTCTCCACCAGGGACCTCCCCTCTCAGCATGGACTTCCTCTGACCTCCACGAACTAGGACCGCTTGTGTTCTCTGCCTTCACACAGGGCCTGGCTTAGAGTAGATGCCCAAGAACTCATTCATTCCTTGCTTTTAATTCTTTATTCCATTCCATTATGTGTGTGCGCGTGCATGTGCGTGTGTGCGTATTCATATGCATGGTGTGTGTGGAGGTCAGGGATCACTTCTGTCACACACAAGGCCCAGGGATGGAACCTACGGTCATCAGGCTTGGAGGCAAGCCCCTCCACTCACTAAGCCATCTTGCCAGCCCCTATTTATTCTTCGTCTGTTCATTGAAAGACTGGTGCTTAGTTAGCAGTGGCAGGGGAGGTGGGGTCCTTAGCATCCTCCAGGAAGCTCCCTTTGCCAAGGAGACAGTCACAGACACAGTAAAGGCCAGCAAGCCTGGAGGAAGGAAGCATGGAGGCTTCCGTGACTGGATGCCGGTGTGGATGAGCAGGGCAGCTTGACACAGGCACAGGCAGGTAGAGTTTGAGTGCCTGTTCAGAATTCCGTCCCCAGCTCCGGTGGGAAGGAGGGTGTTCTGGTGGGTTGTAGTTTTTTATCCCCTCTCCCTGAGAGCAGAAACACCCCTGGTGGTCCCTGGCCGGGCTCCCTGTGCTGGGAGGGGTGTCCCTAGAATCAGGTGCACAGGGTGAGCCCTTGCCTCCCCAGCCTTCCCCTCTCTAAGCCCAGTGTTTACAGGAGCGGCCCACAAATCACCAGCCTGTGCTAATGGACCCTGCCCGTGGGCCTCTGACAGCCCAGGAGGCTTTTAAGAAAGGCCTTTGACTTCAGTGACCGGCAGTGATTGTGGGTGCGCTCTGTCCTCCACCCCCCTTGCCTCAGCACAGACACAAAGAAGGCTTGGAGGACAAGCACAGGGCTGGAAGATGCTTCCTGCTTTCTTGGACATTTTCAGGCAGGGTGAGACCCATCCACACCAGCTTCCCCGCCACCTCTGCAGTCTGGAGGGAACCATGAGGCCCAGGCCTGTGCCCTCTGCATGCCAGTCAAGCAGCACAGGTGTGCACCCCACCTGGGAATGCCTGGTGCCTGCGGGCCTCCTCTTCTATTCTACTCCTTCACAGGGCTTAGGGAGAGGAAGGTCGGGGCAGAGAGGCTCACCATGTACACAAGGCCTGTGTTGTGGCTTAGCCCAGCATGGCTTCAGACAAAGGCCATGGAAACCAGGACAGGTGATTTTCACTACAGAGTGGAAAGGGCTCCTGAGAGGACCAGGGTGGCAGATCCATGTGGACATGGTGTAAAAGAAGTTAGCACGTGACCCACACAAGCAAGGCCATACTCTCATTACTCCCCACCCCCCATTACCTTAGTAATCCCTTTGAGGGCTGAAGATGGGACCTTTGTCCCTCCAACCTGGTAAAATAATGCTGGTAAAAGGGGTTTATCACTTTCGACCTTTTGAGTAATTTCTTTTAAAAAATGGTTACTTCTTTTATCTTATATATGTATATATTATATGTATATATATGTATATGTATAATATATCTAGAGAAAAAATACATATGGTTACATGTAGCCAGGGGTAATCTCAAATTCCTTATGCAACCAATAATAACCTTAAATTTCTGATTCTCCTGCCTCTACCTCCCTACTGCTGGGATTACAGGCGTGCACCACCATGTCGATCTGTTTTTGTTTTTATTTCTTGTGACAGGGTGCAATAGAATTATTTGCCAACTTGATGAGATTTAGAAGCAACTGGGAGAGAACCCTCGGGGGAATTGATTATCTTGATTCTATTCATTGATGTGGGGAGATCCACGTTCATTCATACTCATTGTGGGTGGGGCCTTCCCTTGGGCAGGGTGTCCTGGACTGTGTAGCATGGAGAAAGTGGGCTGAGCATGCATGCATCCCTCAGTGCTTCCTGACTGTGGATACCATGTGACCAGCTGCTCCTGGCTCCTGTCATCCTGACTTCCTGCCGTGGTGAACCGTACTTTGAAAAGTGAGCTGAGATTAAACCCCTCCTCCCTTAAGTAGCTTTTTAAAACGTTCCTTCCTTTTTATTTTCTTTCTTTTTTTAAAGATTTTTTTATTTATTATGTATACAATATTCTGCCTTGATGTATGCCCGCACGCCAGAGGAGAGCACCGGATTTCAGTACAGATGGTTGTGAGCCACCATGTGGTTGCTGGGAATTGAACTCAGGACCTCTGGAAGAGCAGCCAGTGCTCTTAACCTCTGAGCCATCTCTCCAGCCCCCTCCTTTTTATTTTCTATGCGTGGGTGTTTTGCTTCCATGTATACCTGAGAACCATGTTCATGTGGTGTGGGCCAGAAGAGGGCATCAGATACCCAAGGACTGGAGTTACAGATGGCTGTGAGCCACCATGTGGGTGCCGGGAATCAAACTCTGGTCCTCTGGCAAAGCAGTCAGTGCTCTTAACTGCTGAGTCATTGTTCCAGCCCCTTGAAATTGTTTTTGTCAGTGTATTTGATCATAGAAACAGGAAAAGAAACTGAGATGTATGTCCACTTTGCAGCTTAGGCTAGCTTAGAATGCAGCAATCCTCCTGCCTCAGACTCATAAGTGCTGGGATTACAGATGTGAGCCACCATCCTAGCTTCCACATTGTCCTTATCCATTCACCTGAACATAGGCTGTTTTTATTCTTGTAAACAATGTCATTATGAACCTGCGGGTTTTTGGATAAAGGTGTGCTTTCTAGTCTCTTGAGCACAGACCTGGGGTAGCCTCCTTTGTTGGATGGTAAGTCCCTGGTTAACATTTGGAGGAATTGCCAAGATGTTTGCCACTGTGTCTGTACAGGCCAGACATTTCAATAATGGAATGTATTCCAATAATGAAATGTATTCCCATTCCCAACAAAGGAGGCAAGATAGTGGGTACTTGCAAAAGCCAGAATCCCTGGGTCCCTCTGGAACTGAGGGTACAGGTGATTGTGAGCTTCTTAAGTGGGGTTTGGGAACCGAACTCACGTCCTCTGTAAGAGCATCAAGAGCTCTTAACTGGTAGGCCCTCTCTCCACACAGCCCACTTCCCCTCCATCTCTCCATCTCCCCCTCTTTCCTCTTCATGCTCTAGAGAAATGTTCCTTCCACTCTTTGCTGGTTTTAAAACAGGGCTCTCATCATTACGGGCAGATTTTAAGAGTTCTTTGTCTGGTCTGGGCACGAGACCGTTATCAGATGCAGGGCTCACAAATATCTCCTCCCATTCTCTGGGTCATGTTTCTGCGTTCTTGACAGCGCCCTTTGGAGCACAACAGGTTTTCATTTGGATCGGACCCGTTCGTCCATGTTTTTCCTTTGTTTCTTCTGCATTTTGGTGGCGTATCTAAGAATCTCATCAGATACAAGACCGCAGAGACTTACCCCCGTGCTCCCTGAGAGCGTGTCGGCTTCATCCCCTGCCTTGCATCTTTGATCTACTTCAAGTTAAGCTTGCACGCAGTGGGTTTGTGTATTATTCTTGAGAATAAGTGCGTAGGTTGCAGCTGAATACCTTGAACAGCTGCGTTGTGAGAGAGAGCAGAGAGAGTTTTGGGGCCTGACTTCGGCTGCTCTGTGACTTTGTCTCACCACAAGGAACCCCTGTCTGCCCATCTTCAGGCTCCCTCTTCTGGACCTGATAGTTAGGGACCATGCTTCTCAGGTAGGGAAACTGCAGCTGGTAACCAGGAGACAGCAGAGGCACGGAGTGAACTATTTCCGTGCTCTTTCCTCCACTAGGCCTCTGCAAACAAGCTGGTCTGGTAGGGGTGCTCCAGCCGCACGTCACGTCTGTCCTGTCCTACTGACAGCATGGCTGGCTGTGCTGTTTGTTGTTTGTTGGAACTAGAGAGAGCCCCGAGTCTGGCGTCTGGGACTGTTGGTACAGGAAGCATAGCAGAGAGGCCGAGGCTCGAGGCGTTGGTTCAAGCTGTTTTTCTCCTGCTCTGGCTCTGTACCCTCCTCGTCCTCAGGGTCACAGTGCCTCATCTGTCAAGCCCGAGGCTGGGACAGGACCTGCAGCAGGCCTCAGGCTAAGATGCTAAGTGCCGCCCCAGTTAAGGTGGCCACACAATCTCCAAGCCTGTCAGAGACCCTGGTAGCCCAGTGAGTGATGGCCCCAGGGGATTGACCAGCTGCCTGGGTGTCCCATAAACACAGCCTTAAAGTGGCTGGTGACACCCATCCATCTTGCCATTGGGCTGTGTCCTGGTGGCTTTCAAGATGGCTCTCGCTGACACAGCCTTGCCCCCTTCTGGGTGGTGCAACAGGACAGTAATGGGACTGTGGATAGATAGAGCCCCGTGGCGGGTACCTAAGGTGACTAGGATAGTTGTGTGGAGGCAGATTCATGAAGCCAAGTACCCATCCTGAGTTTCACTGATTAGGCCTCTACCCGTGAAGCTGAAGCCACAGTCCCTTGGGGTCTATCTCCTGACCATAAGCAGGACACCAGCCCCAATCTGGCACACGTCCCCACCGGGAGACACACACACAGCAGAGGAGTAGGAACACAGAGAGATGAGAGAGGAGTGGCAGCTGGGGACAGTCAGGACTCTCAGAGTCAAGATCTGGGATGCCTATGGTTCCTTATTTCTCCAGGAACCCTCCCCCACCACTAAACACAGCACACAGGCCTCCCTCACTTTCTGCATCCCCTGGGTCTGATGCCTCCTCCTCCCGTCCCCTTGTTCCGCCTCCTCCTCTTCAACTCTCTTCCTTATCTATGGAAAGAAAAGATAGAAGGAGGGAATGAGAGAGAAGAGAGAGAGAGAGATGGAGTGAGGGAGGGAGGAAAGGAGGGAAGGAGGAGGAAACGCGTCCTTTGGCTAGTTCGAGTATATCACCCCATCATATTCTTTGTGGGACACACTAGAGGTTTCTGAGTGATGAATCCACTTTTCCTCTCTTCCTTGGCTTCATCTCTGAATGGACACTGGCTTATTTCTGTCCTTCACTGTGAGCCTGGGGTGCCATTTACCTTTGCAAAGTCTAAGGAGGCTCCATGAGCTCTGCTGGGATCACGAGGCTGCCATCACAGACAGTTGACAAGAAGTCAGCTCTGTGCACTGCTTGGTCTCAGATCTGGCTGGAGGCAAACTATCACTGGGCAGTAGTGGCGTGTCCTCAGTCCTGCCCTTGCTCACCTTGGTGCCACCCACTGTCACTCTGTAACCATGGCAGCACTCCCCTGGTAGCTACGGGTGGATGCAGCCTGGTCCCCTCACACCTCACAGAAACCAGAACCTCATCTGAGGAGTAGGAGACAGAGCCCTGAAGGATCAGCCACACTTTGGAAAGAAGTGGAGGGCAGTACATCTGCCTAAGAGCTTCAGCCTGGTGCACTGTGAACAGTCTTCTGTCAGTGAGAATAGAGCATCTGAACACCCTCCCTTTGCCGCCCATCACATGCATGTCTTTTTTTAAATATTTACTTACTTATTATGTATACAATATTCTGTCTGTGTGTATGCCTGCAGGCCAGATGAGGGCACCAGAACCCATTACAGATGGCTGTGAGCCACCATGTGGTTGCTGGGAATTGAACTCAGGACCTCTGGAAGAACAGGCAATGCTCTTAACCTCTGAGCCATCTCTCCAACCTCCCCACATGCATGTCTTTACAGAGCTTCCTTGTCTGGTAGGGCAGGGGGACCTGAGGCCTGGCCAATCCGGCTCCTGGGGGTCTGAGGAAGGAGGATCCAAAGCCGGCCTGGGCTACAGAGCACGTTTGGTCCAAACAGGGACGATTTGTCTCGGAATAAAAGGCTGTGGCTGTACCTCAGGGGACAGTTGCCGAGTATGTACAGGGCCCTGGAATCCCTCCCAGGCGTGCGAACACAAGTGGAAGACAAAAGCGGACTTTGTGTGGCTGTACCGCTTCCACTATATACCCTTGAGGCATGGGCTCTCATTTAACCTGGAGGCAGGCCAGTAGCTAGCAAGACCCAGCGATCCTTCTTGCCTTGGTGGGGTTACAGGATGAGTGGCTGTGTGAGCACCAAGACTTTCAACCTGGGTCCTCAAGCTTGCACAGCTAGCACTCCTACCCACTGAGCCATCTGCCCAGCCTCCCAAACCTTTCTTACCTCATTCTAGAACTGGCAGGGCTAAGACAGGGAAGTCCATTCACCCCACTTCCTTTGCCCCAGTCCCAAGGGCAAACCCACACAGCCCCCCTTCTAGCCTGTCCCCAACCTGGACTGAAGCAGGAAGCTATGGGTCTCACTCTCCTGGCTCCTGCCACTGTTGGTGACCTTCTTCTTTGATCCTCCTCCTCCTCCTCTTTTGAGCCTCAGCTTCCTCATCCGTAACTGGGGCTCAGAGTTTTCCAGGGTAGCTGGGTAGGGCTGCCTACCTCCCCCAGGCCTTGGTGACATGCCCCCAAGGAACCCGCTGCCGCCCCCACACTTCACTGTGTGACCAGGAGACATGAGGGAGGGGAGGCCAGATCGCTTTTCAAACAAAACGGTATCAGATGTGTGATTTGATGTATATATATATATATATATATATATATATATGTATGTATTCCTGGCAACAGCTTGAACTCTGTTCAAGTCCAGGTGGGGGAGGAGGTGGAAGGGAGGCCATTCCAGTGGCTTAAAACACCCCAGATAAGTGTGCAGTGATTAAGTGCCACCATTAGCTCTAATGGGCAATAATTGGCAATGAGAAACAATTTTCTAGGGCACCACAGCCTGGTGCCCCACACCCTGGCCCCAGCGGGGACAGCTGAGGGCTGATTAACTCCTGGGCAGGAGGAAATGTCGGAGGCACAAAAGTTTCCAGATTCGGCCATAATTGGAAGAAGTGATTTCACTTTCCACAGCAGGCTGATGAGGGGCCACCCACCTGCTGGCGAGGGTGGAGCTCGGGACTGCTTCCTGCCTACCCTGGAATGAAGTGGCACCCCACTGCAGAGCAGGGAGCCACGTGGTAGGGGTGGGGAGTGGAGATGGGGCCCCCACTCCTTCCAGGCCCTTCTCCCCTGAGTTCCTCTCTAAGATGCAGGAGAAGGTAGCCTGCTGGCTGGCAGATGCAACCTAGCTCCAGGGCACTCCCTCCTAGCAGGAGTGGCTGGTCCTCCACATGGCTGTGCTCATGGCTCCACTACCTTCCCCTCTGCCCCTAGAAGAGGCCCTGTTGCTTCCACATGGGTGAAGCTGACGGCCACACCTCAACCCCGTCTCTCTACCCACTGTTTCCTTCTCCACACCTCCTGATTATAATACCTACCTTCCTCTCTACTAGATTTGCTTCCCCCAATCCCAAGCATAAATCACCGCTTCCCACCGGCCTTCACGGCCACCTGCTGCCCAGCCTCTCTGCCAGGCGTCTTCTTCTTGCCTACATTCTGGTCATCTCCCTCCCAGGCCTGTGTCCTTCCTGCATCACCAAGCAGAGAGCGTCTCTCCCACCTGGGTTGGGGACACTTGACAGTTGGCATTCCATGACCACTATTTTGTGGTTGTCACTGTCTTTGGGCACCCACCTAGAAGCTAGGTGGTCTGGTATCCTCCTGACCTGGTGAGAGATAGCGCTTTAAAATGTGTGCCAGGGGCTGGAGACATGGCTCATCAGTTAAGAGCACCTACTCCTCTTGCAGAGGACCTAAGTTCCGTTCCCAGCACCCAAGCTTACAACTGCCTGCAACTGCAGATCCAGTGGATCTGATGCCTACTTCTGTCCTCTGTCAGTACCTGCACACATGTGTACGCACGCGCGTGCACACACACACACACACACACACACTTGCAAGCAGTTTAAAATACAGTGATGTTAGCCCAAAAGCCAAGATACAATTATTAAAAATGAATGAATGAATGAATGAATGAATGAATGAAAAGCCAGGTACCATGGCATAAGCTTGCAATCCCAGCCTGGGGAGATGAAGTCTGGAGAATATCTTGTGCTCATTGAGACTGACTGGCCAGTGAGCTGCAGGAAAGGTGAGACCTTGTCTTGAAGAATAAAGTGGAAGTCAAAACAGAGAGATGACACCCAAAGTCAACTTCTGGCTTCCGTATGCAGGTACATGCCCTGACACACACAACAGTTGCACACGTGTACACAGACAGATGTGTACTGAATTCCCGCCTCCAAACCCCAGGTCCCCTCTCAAGTGTGACTGACCAGTTTGGCCGGACTTGACAGTTCACACTGCTGCCTTGACACTGGTGTTCTCACAGGGACCCAGGCAAGAGCCAACAGACCCTGGATGGGTGGATGGATGGATGGATGGATGTGTGGATGGATGGATGGATGGATGGATGGGTGGATGGGTGGGTGGATGGATGGATGGGTGGGTGGATGGATGGATGGATGGATGGGTGTGTGGATGGATGGATGTGTGTGTGGATGGATGGATGGATGGATGGATGGATGGGTGTGTGGATGGATGGATGGATGGATGGATGGGTGTGTGGATGGATGGATGGATGGATGGATGGATGGATGGATGGGTGGGTGGATGTGTGTGTGGATGGATGGATGGATGGGCGTGTGGATGGATGGATGGATGGGTGGGTGGGTGGATGGATGGATGGGTGGATGGGTGTGTGGATGGATGGATGGATGGATGGATGGATGGATGGATGGGCGTGTGGATGGATGGATGGGTGGGTGGATGTGTGTGTGGATGGATGGATGGATGGGCGTGTGGATGGATGGATGGATGGATGAGCGTGTGGATGGATGGATGGATGGGTGGATGGATGGATGGATGGGTGGATGGGTGTGTGGATGGATGGGTAAATGAGGGGGAAAGGTGCTGAGGTCCTGTTGGGACCCAGGAAGGGGTGACTACAAGGCAAAAGGCCCTTGCCTTCCATTGACTTGGGACCGCAGCCCCCACCAGGCACAGGCCTGATCTATCACGGGGATGTCTCCTGCAACACTGGAGGGGGGGGTCTTTTCCTATGAGAGCTTTGGTCCTAGAGAAAGGCCCACGATGATGAGTTGAAGCCTTTGGGTCAGCCCCATTGTCCTGCTGCCCTGCAGAGGTCAGGGCCTCAGCTCTGGTGTAGATGGTCCCAGGTGCCTTCACCGCTGCCTAGTTGTGTGGGTACAGGCAAGCTGATGAGCTTTTCTGGACCACAGTGCACTTGGTCAGGAGACTCTTGGTGCGAGTAAACTCAGAAGACTATGTATGAAGACGAGATGAAGGTTGGCTGTGGGGCGGCTACCATGATCCCTTTGTAGGGTAAGACTTCCGCACCTGTAGGTACTGCCCACAATGTCCCGTCATGTACAATTCAATGGTGCAGATAGTGACATTATCAATTTCTAAGCTCACGGTATGAGGTATGGTATTTTGGGGGTTGGGGGAAGGAACTTCCATGCCAGGGCTCCATGAGCGCCATGGACCTCACAGCACCAAGGCTGAGCTCGCTGAGGCTTCTGTCTGTGCTCTCACCTATTCAATTACACACTGCCACAGAAATGACTGTCATCCCTAGCACCGCGCCGCCTTCCTTCTCATAGGTAAGACAATAAGCGTGGATTGTCCACAGAGGCCACGGAGCCAAGCTGTCTCCATCACCCACTGGCAGCAAACGGAGAGTGCTTCGCGTCGCCGCCAGGCGGCGCTATAGAAACTCCGCCCCCGCAGGTGAGGCCAGTGACCTGGCCGCCAGCACCTGCGGGGGAGGGGTGCGGCGCTGCAGGGACTCGGGCCCCTCCGGGGCCCGCTGGGGCTTTCAGCAGCTCGTCCGGGAACATTTGCATGTAATTTGGGAGCGGGTCACATGTGGGAGTCATCAGGCGGAGGAAAGGCTCAATCAGGACCTAATCACTGTCTGTTTGGAGGGGTCTGGGCCCAAGTGAAAAATGAAAACGGGCCTATTTTGTTTGAGTGACAGCCATCAGCAGCCACCTTTGACCTCCCCACTCGGGGTCTGCCCGAGCTTAAAAGCCAATCATCAGGGCAGGGACCAGAGGGGGTACAACCCCTCCCTCACCCACCACCCCATCTGAGCTTTTAGTATTCATTCATTCTTTCTTTCAACACTCTAGCCTAGAACAGACGCGTGGGGGTGTCTTGAGCTGTCACTTGCCAGCTAGGCCACCTGGCAGGCGATTGTCAACGTTCCCGCCTGCAGAATGGACGCAAGAAATTTGCCCGCAGCAGCTGGTGTTGCTGAGTTGGAGGCTGAAGGCTCCGGCGGATTGTGGAGGGCGGGGCTAGAGCTAATTGCCAAAGGACAGGGGTGGAGGGAGGTGTGTCTTCCCTCGGGACTGGCACTCAGAAGACACAGCCGCTACCCGGACTTGCTTAGGGGCTCCGCTCTGCTTCCAAGGAAATAACTCCCTCCCTCCTGACACCCCCAGTTCAGGAAGAGGGGCCTGTGCCAGGTGATGAAAAGGGAGACCGAGCTGGGCGGCTGAGATGACAGAAGGACCCTGGTGGCCCCTCACGGTGAGGCAACCTGGTTCACCCCAGCGTCTAGACACCTCCTCCTTAGAAGATCTCTCGGTCTCTATCTAAGGAGGCATGGAACCCGGAGCCTCCGCGACCCTCAGCAAGGCGGCCCAGGCGGGCGCGAGCTCCGGGAGCCAGCCACCACGGGACTCACGTGCCCCCCGGAGCTCCCGGCCGGTCTCCTGCTCCCCAGGAGGCGCAGCTGAGCAGCTCGGCCCGCGGACCGGGGCGGGGCGGTGCATTAGCGCCCGGCCCCGGCGTGTTTATCGGGATGTGGAGCGGGGCCTCCAGGAAACCGTCTGGCAGGCCGGCCCTCGGCAAATGGATTGCCAATTAATCAGCATGTATTTATGAGAGCGTTTAAACCATTATTAATGTAGTGTAAATACGGAACCGCTGGCGGCCCCGGCAGGGCGCGCAGGGGCCATCTGCTAGGCGGCCGCATTCCAGAGCCGCCCCCGCCCGGGCATGATCCCCGCCTCCCGGTTCCCACCTCCCAGCCCGCGCGGTGCTACACTTCTCGAAGGGCCCCGCAGAATCCCAAAGAAGATGAGCGTCAGGGTACAACGTGCACCCACAGGGGAGGGCGGGTGATGGTCCTGGCCTGCCCTGCCTCGGTGTGTTTCTGCCTTGGGGAGACCGAACAGGTGTCACGCTGGAACCTGTCCTGCGGTCACGTATTGGCTCTGTCCTTGGCCACCTGAGTTCATGTTCCCTGCTGGGTTCAGCCCTGAAACCGAAGGCTTTGAGTTCAGCGCTGGGGATTCAGAACTTATTCTCATCAGGCGTGAAGACAAGCTTTCTCTTTTCAAACGCGCTGGCCCGCCCCCAGCACACCTAGGACCTAGCTTAGTCGCCTTCCTCTGACTGGAGGGTGCCTGCTGCCGGGAGGCCTCCAGCTCCCACCCCATTCGGACAAGTCCTTTCTTAGGGCCACTTCAGACTACTTTTCTTTATTGTCTGCACCCATTTTACAAATGAGAGACCATGCTCTAGCAATGGTGACCCAGGACCCGCCCCGCCCCTGCTGCCTCCTTCACTATCCTCCTGACACTTCCTGCAACCGTAGGACCACATCACTGTGTGATTCAGGACCTGCCCTCAGATGGATCCAGATCGAGATTTGGGCTTCAAAGAAGAAAGGTGGGACTCATCCACCTGCACACAGAGAAAAGAGAGGACACTTGATATTTAAGACAGCGGGAGAGATGGCTCAGAAGTTGAGTTTCTAACTGCTCTTTCAGAAGACTAGAGTTCAGTTCCCAGGGGACATGTCTGGCAACCTCACAACCACCTGGAACTTCAAGTCCAAGGGAGATTTTGCCCTCTTCTGGCCTCTTGGGGTGTTGTCGCGAATGTATCATACACTCACACACATACACAAGACAGCAGCAATGGCTGAAGAGATAGCTGTCGCCAGCCAGGTATCACCTCCCCAGGTCACTGCCCCAACCATGCCACTAAGAGTATATCCTTTGTGCTTTTGTTTCTTTACTTTGTCAGCCACAAGGGTGAGGACATTCTCACCATTGATGTCCCTGGACAGGGCCTTTCCCTGTTTGTTGACTGACTAGCAGACTGTTGAAGAAATGTAGAGGAAATGCCTGCTGGGTGCTGTTTTCCCAGGCAGCCTATTTTCTCCCTTGGCTGACCCCAGTTCATCTCCATCCTGCCTACTCCACTAGCCTTCCACCCCTGGTCCAAGGTCAGGGAGGGGACTGGGAATCCAACAGTGGACATCACAAGCATGTCCCTACCTGTCACAGTAGAAACATCAGACCCTAAGGGCAGAGACCAGCCCATGATCCCACCAGTGCTGGGCTGCCAGAGACGCTAGGCCAGGCCCTGCTCGCTGGCATTCGGGGAGAGGAGAGAACAAAGACGTGGCATGTGCCCCTATTTCCTGGCCCGCCCCCGCCCCCCATTAGCCCAGCAAGGCTTGTTTATATTACGGCAGGAATTATTCCAGCCCTAATCAGAGGCCCTACGAGCTTTCAGCATTCTTTACCCAAGGACACTCTCCAATCCTATAATTTCCATCTCCCTAGACGCCCCTGATTGAAAGCAAACATTTTTATATTTGGAAAGGAAAAGGGCTGTGTGCTATTCATAGCGCAGTCAGGCTGTCCAGAGCTGGGCCCTGGTGGGGGGGCAGCAGACCAGCACGCAGCTTCGGGGGTAGATGTTGGAGGACACAAGGGCCATGTGGATGAAGAGTGTCCCCCCACTGTGAAGACCCTCAGGGACAGAGGACCCTTGCTCATGAATGACCACAGGGCTCATTGTATAAGGGGCAGTTGTGAGGCAGTAAGAAGAGTGTGGGTTACAATAGGATCCCTTTCCTCCCCATCACCCCTCCCTTGCCCAGGTGAGGCTGCTGAAGCAGTGGGGTGCCACCGAATGCTACGCTAGTGGACCCTGGGAAAGCTGCCCTGGCAGCCAGCTCAGCATTGTCCCGGGACCCTGCATGTCACCTTGGACCCCTATTGTCCCAGACTCTGTTCCAAGCCCTCCTGGTTTTCTCACTCATCACACTCTACACTTAGTCTGGATTCCTCGGGAGCCCAGGCCTCCTCCTCTTTCCCTTCTGCCCTCTCTCCTCCTGGCTTCTTCCCTTTATCTGTGTGTGCGACCTCTCTCAACTTAGTTACAGAAGCCCAGACAGGACTGGGTGTCCTTCCACGGTGGGCTGCGAGAGGCCATCTTCCTTGGCACTGTGTACATCCAACGGTTCCGCAGGTGGGTCCCCCTCAACATGTTAGAAGATGCTCTATCAATCTATGCTAGTCAGCTTTCCCGCGCTGTGACATAACCCCTGATGGGCAGGGGTCGGTCAAGAGCTGCTGGGAAACATTGGTGTGGGGCCTTCGCGCGCGGAACATTATGGCTGAAGTATATGGAGGAGTGTCTCCGGCAGTTTCTACTGCCTTCCCCAAGGGGCAGCAGCACTACCGAGGATGGGGCCTCCAGTAACACCTGAGGATGAGGCCTTCCATACGCGTGGCCTGTGGAGAAGGACACGGGATTCAACCCATGGAGATTGTGGGATAGTGCTCACTATTTCCATTATATGGATGGAGAGACCAAGGCTTGGGGAGCCCAGACAAAGGCACCACAGGGCCAACCATGTCTTCAGGCTGCAGAGCTCCCAGTCTCAACTCGTAAAGCTAAGTCTGAGTCAGACATCATAGCCAGACTGGTAAGTGCGGAGGAAGTACTCCGTGTGTGTGTTGTATGTATACATGTTCTATAGGTGTGCGCACATGAGTGTGCACATGAAAACATGTGTATATGGAGGCCAAAGGTCAATCAATGTCAGTGACTCCCTCAGCTGTCCTCTACCTTATTTTTTTGAGACAGGGTCTCTCTCTCGCTAACCCGACTCAGCTAGGCTGGCCGGCCAGTGAGCTCCAGAGATTTTCCTGTCCCTGGCCCTATATTTATGTTCAGCATATTATATTGAATTAGGAAATTTGGTATTTGTATTTCTAGAATAACGGACCACATCAGGATGTAATTTTCCCTTCAGATACAATTTTAAAAGATCTATTTGACTATTTATGTGTGTGTGTGTGCTCATGCACGCAAGTGCCCAAGGAGGCCCAAATGGTGTTAGATGCCTTGTGAAGGTGCGGGGAATAGAACTTACGTCCTTGGAAGAGTAAAAAGCATTCTTAACTTCTGAGCACCTTTCCAGCCCCAAATATAAATGTTCTTTTTACCAAAATCCCACACGCACAGAATTCTGTTTGCCTTACTGAAGTATAACTTACATACAGTAAAGACAGGGTGTAAAGTGTGAAAACTGCTGAGTTTTAAGCCAGCTGTGTTGGCCTTGGGGAGATGGCTCAGAGGGTAAACATAGAAGCACCCAGGTGAAAAGAGCTGGATGCAGCATCATTAGTCTGTAACCCAGTGCTGGGGTGGGGGGGAGGCAGATCCCTGGGCTTACTGGCTGGTCTATGTAAACAGCAAGCTGTAGGTGCAGCGAGAGACCCCGTCTCAAAAAATAAAGTGGAGAGAAGTAAAGAAAGACACTTAATGTTGACTTTCCTCCTCTGCATGATCGCATGAGAGTGACTGCATCAGGACACACCTGAGCGCGTACACACACACACATGCGCGCACATACACACATGCACGCGCACACACACATGCACACACATACGCACACACGCACACACACATACATGCACACACACACATACACACACATACGCACACATGCACACACACGCACACACACATGCACGCACATACATACACACATGCACACGCGCACACACACGCACACACACACGGAATTGCTGGATCCCTGATCATTTGTTGCAGGGTGTCCACATGACATTGTTATCTACAAAAGTGCTCGGACATCCTTGGGACGCAGGTTGAGCACGCTTGGATTTCAGCTCTGGGAGGAACTGTCAGGAAAATTTCTCCAGGGCCGGTGAGGACTCCAGCTTCCAACACCCTCAGCTCTGCTCGTTAGAGCCACCTAGTGAGCCTGGGTGCTCTCTCCAGCTCGTAGTTTTCTTATGACTAACGCTACTTATTGCGCGTGTTTTCATGTCTTATTGACCATTTGCTTGTTCTCCTTGGAGAAGTGTCTGTTCACGGCATTTCCCTGTTATTTAACTGAGTCATTCTTTTTGTTGATGAGATGTGGGGATTTGTAGAAAAGTCTGGCTACCAAATCCTTATCAGATACGATTCGCAAATACCTTTTCCATTCTAGTCTTTTCAGTCTTTCTCTTTGCTTGCTTGAGACAAGGTCTCAGATAGCCCAGGTTGGCATCAAACTCATTACATATTCAAAGCTGGCGTGAACTCTTAAGCCTCCTTCCTCTGCCTCCCAAGTGCTAAGATTATAGGCACCTGGCACCACATCTAACCCTCACCTCTGGAAGAGCAACAAGGGCTCTGAACTGCTGAGCTGTCTCTCCATCCCAGATCAAATTTTAAGAATGTAAAATGTTTAAGTGTGTGGTGTGAGGTAGGGTGATCCTCATCCTTTTGCAGTGTGTGGTGTGAGGTAGGGGTGATCCTCATCCTTTTGCAGTGTGTGGTGTGAGGTAGGGTGATCCTCATCCTTTTGCAGTGTGTGGTGTGAGGTAGGGTGATCCTCATCCTTTTGCAGTGTGTGGTGTGAGGTAAGGTGATCCTCATCCTTTTGCAGTGTGTGGTGTGAGGTAGGGTGATCCTCATCCTTTTGCAGTGTGTGGTGTGAGGTAGGTAGGGCTGATCCTCATCCTTTTGCAGTGTGTGGTGTGAGGTAGGGGTGATCCTCATCCTTTTGCACACCCACACCTAGTTAGCCCATCACCACCTGTGAGGAAAACCATGCATTTCCTCTAGTGGATTAGTGCACTAATCTCATCATAAAGCAGTTGACTGCAAATCTGCCCAGCCAGCCTAGCCTAAGTGGTGAGCCACAGGTTCACTGAGACCAACGTCAACCTGTATCCTACACACACACATACACACACACACACACACACACAAACCTTCCAATTTACTAATCCTGACTCTAGTCACTGGCTCCTGTCCCTGGAGTCACTGGAGCTCCCACACGGTGTCATTTCCTCAGTTCCCACCAATGCCTTTTGTTCTGATATCATCAAATATATTACACTGCCGGGCCCAGTAAAATATCCACACATACATGTTGTTTCATGTATTTTCCTTTTAAACATATTAAGAGAAAAAAGGAAATTCTTCTCGTTTATTATGGTTTTTAAAATGTACTTGGATAACTACCTTAAATTTTGAAAAGAGTTAATTTTTGTGTATTGGTGTTCCGCCCACGTGCGCCTCTGAACCCTATTCTTGGAGTGCCCAGGGAGGCCAGAAGAGCTCATGGGATCCCCTGGAACTGGAGTTACAGACAGTGTATCTCCTAATGGGCATCACTCTGAGTACACACAGTCATGCTGGGGTGTCCCTTGTTCCTCCAGAGCTCTCTTGACTGCCCCTTTATGATCTCTCTAATAAGTCACCCTATCCACTGATACTCTCCGTTCTGCAGGCTCCATTCATTATCAACTGATTTGTTGTTGTTTTTGACAATGCTCTGGAACCAAATTTTCTGAGCCGTCTTATCCCATCAAATTGGGAAAGGGATAAATTTTGGGAGCTGGTTTTTGGGCTTTGTTCTAGGCCCAAGCGATCCTCTATATCATCCCTTTCCCTGGTTCCTTCTGGTGAGCTGGACATGGACGATGTGTTGGCTTCTTCTTTTCAATTAAAAGGAAACTACTTTTCAAAGCTCCTGTAGGCTCAACCGGCTCCACGGCCTCTCAAAAGATGTTCGTTGTTCCATGTCGCGTGTGCCTGCCTGTCCCTCCTCTCACTGTATGTGTATATCTGCATGGGTGCCGGGGTGGGGGTGATGCAGGTGAGGCCTGCCTCTGACATCAGTGTCTTCCTCGAATGCCCTCTCCCTCATATATTGATCCTGGAACGCACAGTTTCAGCTGGTCGAGCTGGCCATCTTACCCAGGGATACCCTAGTTTTACTTTCAGCTGTCTAGGTTTGCAGGTGGAGTGCCATGCCCACTCAGGTTTTACACTGGCTCTGCAGATACAAATGCCAGTGCTCGCTCTTGCAAAGCCAGTGCCTTATGCAGCAAGCCATCTCCCTACTCCCGGGACTCTCTTCTTGTTCTTCCCCTTGGGCAAAGGCCCCAGGCTGTGCATGGAGTATGGCCTCCGGTCTTCATGTCTTGCCTTTCGGGGTACAGAGAGTCTTCCTCAGAGTGATTATGGAGTTAGTATTCCTGGTACAATGCTCTGGGGCTGAACCTCTGTCCTGTGGTGCTGGCAGAACAAAGGAGCTCCTGAACTCCCCCCTACACTAACCAGAATATGCTCAACCTGCTGGTAACCTGTTCTCATCAGTGAGGCCCAGTACCCCTCCCTGACCCAGGGGGGAAAGAAGAGAGGGAGTCATCGTTTGGTCCATCCTCACTGGTCATTTTATATTGCTGTCCCAGGCTAGGTAACTTTTGAAAAGTCGGTATTTATTTAGCTCAATGGATCTAGAAATTCAAGGGCATCTTCTCAGTCCTGGGCCTGGGACCCCATGGCATTGTGAAGTGGTAAGAGTTTGTGAGCAAGGGGGGCAGAGGTCACAAGGCCAGACAGGATGTGAGAGACAGGAGGAAGGAGCTAGGCACTTATCAAACTGCATTTCGACTTCCCACAAGAGTAAGAATGTCTTGTTAAGAAAGCACTAATCCCTCTTAAAGACCTAATCACTCCCCACTAAGCCCCATCTCTTAAAGCTTCTACCAGCTCAAGGGGGGGGGGCACCCTGCATGAATCCGCTGGTTCTTGTCATTCTCGCTAAGTTGTATTATGTTTCCTTGAATAGGTCTCTCCTTTAATGTACACCCTGAGGACAACTTCCAGAGGCTTCTCATTGTTGGGATTTTAATAGCTGCTGCCAGCTTGGCTTTTTTTCCCCCGGGGGAGTAGGTTTGCAAAGATCCTCATGTTGACATACCTCTGTACATCTTATCACAGGGCTGAATTGTCTTCTGCTGTATTTGTACCAACTGGCTACATTCCCTCCAGTTCTAGCTTCCCCTACTCCCACAAGTGTTTCAGATGCTTTCCTTTTAGCCGGGCCAGTCAGCGTGGATTAGCACCGCTTTTAATTTGTGTGCCCCGATGACGTACTGACGTTCAGTATCTCGACGTGTGCCTCTTCTCATCCATATATATTCTTGTTCGAAGGACTGGTTCGAAGTTTTGCCCATTTTAATTTTTAAATTACACATATTTTATTCATCCATTTGGGGGGCACACATGCCACAGTGTGCGTGTGGAGGGCAGAGGACAACCTGCAGGAACTGGTTTTCATCTTCCACCCTGATTTCTCAGAGACGTAACTCATCAGACTTGGGAACAAGCATCTCCACCTGCTGAGGCGCCTTGCCTGCCCATGCCCATTCTTAAATTGGGTTTCCCGCTCCTCTGAGTTTTGGGAGATGTCCTGCAATCATTTTTCTCCTATCTGTAGTTACTATTTTTAATTTTATTAATAAATGCAGGCTGCAAAGTAGAGGTTTCTAATCTTATTGCCTTTAAACTTCATCCGTTTGTTACAGGGTGGCTCGTACTTACAGTACTGGAGCTGATTAAACAAGGCCCGGATCAAAATCGCAAGCTTTTCCCTTTTGTCTTCCAGAAGCTTCATAGTCTTGGTGTCTACATGGGGTGGGGTGGCAGCTACATCACTAGGATGCCCCCTGAGCAACTTAGAGGCACCTTCCCCATGGGCAACACACGAAAACCTGCACCCCTGAGGGGTCCCTTGGGTGACGAGGAAGCGGCTACGTGACTGAAGAAAGTTAGGGAGGATTTCCCGAAGGTGGTGAGGTGTGGGAGCCCCCGAGACTTACAAGCCTCTCCTCTCTCTCCATGAGAGTGTCATAGTCCTGGTCATGTGCCTAGTCAGACATCACCATTGCTTGGCTCCAGGTGGCAAGGGTCATTTCCAACTCAGAGGAAAACATGCACAATGCCCCGTCTTTTTTGTTTGTTTGTTTGTTTTTTAATTGTTTTATTGAGCTATACATTTTCATCCACTCTCCTCCCCAGGGCTCCATCTTATTCGTCAGCTTTTACTTTCTTTTTGCTTCATCTTCCCTGATATCCCCAAGCCTTGGAGGGGCGATGCAGACACATGATCCTTTTATTCCATTTACCATCCACTGCGATGTGACGCCATGGTAACGGTGTGGACCATGACAGAAACTTATTTGTAGCGGTTCAGTCAGTTCTGAGTCCCTGTAGCGACCGCCACTCACTGCTTCTTTACTTTCTTCTTAGAGTCTAATTCAGCTGCGGCGGACAGCAACAGTGTTCTTTAGGCATAAACACGCACACGCGTGTTTAAAAGGCAGCTTGACAGGCACGTGTTTAACAAAACAATAACTGTAACTTGCTGGGACACGTGACATCCCAGTCACCTGTGTTGTCCTGGCTTATAGTACCATTCTAGTTTGCTTGCTACTGGTGTGATAGACACCATGGCCAAAAGCAACTTGGGGAGGAGGTTATTTCAATTTACAGATTACACTCCACCGAAGAGAGAAGCCAGGGCAGGAATTTGAAACAAACCTCAGAGGACACTGCTTGCCTGCTTGATCTCAGGCTCACAGTAAGGTACTTTTCCTATTCAGTCCAGGCCCACCAGCCTAGGGGTGGTACCGCCCACAGTGATATGGGACACCTTACATCAGTTAGCAATCAAGCAAATGCCCTACAGATGCCCTCACAGGTCAATCTGATGGAGACAGTTCTACTGAGATTCTTCCTTCACAGGTTTGATGTTTTTACTAAGATCAGCCATCACAAGTACCAAACATGGGTTCTCCTTGATGGGTCAGTCCTTAGATCCAAACAGAAAGTGATCAGTTGCAACCGGAACAGTTGAGCCATTACTGCAGTAGCAGGCATGTAACTCTGGGATATAACTGGTGTTGAATGCAGAATCTGGAGTTGAGAAGGGCCGTTGGAGACAGTTCTCTCCTAAAAGCCTGGAAAGTGTCTTAGGATGCTTCAAACATGAGCTAGCAGGAAGAGACCTGCCGGCTTGACCCTAGCCTGACTCCTTCACGTCCTGCAACCCTAGGAAGTGATGTCCTCAGCAATAGAAACTTAGTCTCCAACTGTGCCATGAAACCAACATGGGCTTCAATAGCTTGTGTTGTATGTGGAGGTGGGCATAGGTCAGGAGCTTCCTTGGCCAGCAACCTTCCCATCATCCTTCCCAAGTGAGTGCAAACTGATCTTAGGATGCGGCATCTCAGAGGATTTTTTTTTTTTCAGAGGATGTTTTTAAAAAAGGAGTTAGCAAGGTCCAGTATAGCCCATAAATAGTAGGATGCGGCATCTCAGAGGATTTTTTTTTCAGAGGATGTTTTTAAAAAAGGAGTTAGCAAGGTCCAGTATAGCCCATAAATAGTTCATCACTTGTATCAGTTATCCTGTCAAAAAAAAAATCAATGTTGAAGATAGTAGCATAATATGGCAAAACTCATTTCATTTGGTAACTAATCCTGCAAGCCAAATAAGACAATGGGCACAGGAGCTTCCCCCATTCCCCAGGGCAGAAGCCTTCTCTGCAATGCTGAAGCTCAGAACCCAGTGGCAGAGAAACCTAGGGTTCTGGGAATAATGGGGAGCAACAGGAAGTACAGGTGCTGTCAATCAGGCAGAAGCGGTGGGAAGGCACACATTCATCGGGGGGGGTGTGAGTGAGTGCATCTGTGCATATATCATATTCCTGTTCATGTGGATGTGCACGTGTGGGCATGCAGGTAGCTGTGCGTGCATGCCATGTGTAGACTAGAGGTCTCTTCCTCAGTTGCTCTCCACATTATTTCTTTGAATATTTTTCTTTCTTTCTTTCTTTTTTTTTTTTTTTTTTTTTGTTTTTCGAGACAGGGTTTCTCTGTAGCTTTGGTGCCTATCCCGGAATTAGCTCTTGTAGACCAGGCTGGTCTCGAACTCCCAAAGATCCGCCTGCCTCTGCCTCCTGAGTGCTGGGATTAAAGGCGTGCGCCACCACTGCCCAGCCGAATATTTTTCTTAATTCTTTGAGCATTTCATGCACTTTATTTTTATAATATTTATTCCCCATTCTCCAACAGCTCTTAGATCTACCCCACTCCATACCTACCCAACTTTTTAGTCTCTCTCTCTCTCTCTCTCTCTCTCTCTCTTTCTCTCTCTCTCTCTCTCTCTTCTATGACTCCATTGAGTTTTATGGGCACTGAATTAAGCCAACTCCTGAAGACTTATCACTATACACATACATCAATATACCCCTGAGCCCTCACTGGAGAAGCTTCTTCCGGCAGTACATAGTGATTAACAGGACTCACAGCCGGTCAATGTGTAGGGGGTAAATGACTGTGGAGTGCTTGGTCCTAAAAGGGACATCTATTTCACGATCCCTGGAGCCCAATTTGTGCTGCTCAGATACTCTTGGGTGTGGGATATCCCTTAGAGTGTGGCTGATCTACCAGAGGTCATACTAGTAAAGAGAACGAACTCTCCCAGCCGCTATCAACGGCCAGTCCTTCTCAGCTATGGGTGACAATACGTGTCCACCTCCCCTCTCCATGCTAAGCTTTTGTCTGGCTTGAACTTACGTGGATTTTGCACGCTATTACACTTACTGTGAGTTCATAAGTGCAGCTGTCCTGTTGTGTCCAGAAAATACTTCTTCATCATCGTCATCTACCTCCTCTGGCTCTTATAATTCTCCTGTCCTCTCTTCCGTGATGATTCCTGACCCTCGGGAGGAGGGGCCGTGATATAGATGTCCCACTCATGCCTGAGCACTTCACAGTCTCTGCACGCTGACCAGCTGTGGGTCTCTGTGTTACTCACCATCTACAGCAGACAGCAGCTTCTCTGCTGGGCGTTCAGTGGTACACTAACCTATGTGCATAGTGGTAGGTCACCAGGAGTCAGTTTAAGACCATGTCTACTTAGCAGAGTAGTAGGAGTAAATTGTCCCCTAAGGACTGTAACCTGTCTAATCGCAGGTTCTTGGTCTGATAATAGTGCTAGGTAAGGCGCTCACCTTGTGGAACAGGCCTCAAATCCAGTCAGAAACTGGTTGGTTACTCCCATGACATTTCTGCCACTATTGCAACAAAGGGCAGATTTTGCCAGGCCAGTCATTATTGTAACTTGCAGGCTTCATGGCAGGGTATGACTGGTGACTATTTTTCTTTTTTGGTAGTGTGTGAGACGCTATGAAAGCTAGGCAATAGGGATGAAGCTTCCAGGGTCAGTACCCACGTGGTTTCTCCATGTCCTATAACTCAGGTATTATTGTCCTATCTTCAGTAATAGGGTCATACCATCAAGTTCTGGAGGGTAACCACGGTCTGTGATGTTAGGGTATTTCTGGGATCCACTGACCAACAACTACAAAGTCAATAAGCCATTCCTAGCACTGAGCTTTTTATTGCTAGCCTGTTGTGTCTATTGTAGGCATTGCCACCCTGCTATAGGGTCACTAACTTGAAACATTTTGTAGACGTATATGGGGATCTAAGCATTTCAGGAAGAGTCTACACTAGTAGGCTCTTATATGACTTTTTCAAAGCATCTTTGGTGTTAGCCACCCCTTCTCCCTCTCCTTCTTCTACCTTCCCCTCCCATCCACCTTATATTTTGTTGCAATATTTTTTTGAAACAAGATCTTACCCCAGAACTCTCCCTGGTCTGGAACTCAATAGGTAGACCAGGCTGGTCTTGGAATTGCAAATACCCACTTACCTCTGCTTCTCCCTCGTAAGTTTAAGAACATTCACCATCATGCCCAGTCCTTACTTTTTGAAGCAAGGTTTCTCTCTGAACCTGCGGCCCTGTTCTTAAAGGATCCAGCCCTCTGGTACCCTCAACCTATATATTCAACACCTAACTTCCCTGAACTGTCTCCATTACACTCCTTAGATCCATCCTCTTTGCTGCTTATAAGGCTGTGCTTTGGGGCCCTCTTCTTCCAGACAGGAGCACTGGCAAGATCTGCCCCCTGTATGACGTATTTCCCAGCCCCTGAGCGAATGTCTTGAATGCCTGTATTCTACCTTACCTTCTTAGCTCTTTTCTCCAGGACCCTCCTGCACATGCCCCCATCTCCACAGTTGGCTCTGACTCCTCAGGTCTGTCACCCCATGAGTTAGGGGCTCGGCCACATCACTCAACACTAAAGTGATGGTCTTGAGCACCGCCCAGCCACGGCAGCCCACACCATTCACAAGTGAGCCCTTAAAACCAAGCAAGTCTTTATAAACTTGGGCTTAATGCTAAGTCCATAAGAAAATCTCTGTAATTTCCTGCTGGGCAATGGTGATGCTGTCTGGTTTCTACAGGCCATAATTTTGAGGGGAGAGAAATGTTTCCCACCATGCAAATGATAGGAAGTCAGTAGTTACGGTTATGGCCAGATGTTGACGCTGAGAACCTGTGTGCAAGGCCCAGAGTCCCACCTACCTCAGCTAAATGGTATCTTTATAAAATCCGTGAGCTTGGCCTCAACGAAGGGTGGCAAGAATAAATAAATAAATAAATGAACTTTCAAAGTTTCTAATTGGCAAACTGACCTTTGGAAAATATTTTCCCACCCAAGCTGAAGGAAAAATGTGTACTTGATGCAAAAAGGAGCACACGATGAAGGCTATCTGGGAGTGCTAGGCTGGGGAGGAAGCAAGATTGCTTGCTGGGCTCTCAGGGTGGCCTTGGGTTACAGGACTGGCTGAAGAGGCACAGACCCTGAGCTGGTAATGCTGGGCAGGGCTGGAGACAGGAGGATCTGCAGGGCTTGCTGGAAAGTCAGCCGAAACAGCAAGTGTCAGGTTCAATGAGAGACCGACCCTGTCTTGAAGTGTCTTAAGATGGAGGGCTGGCAAGATGGCTCAGCAGGTAAAGGGACTTGCCACCAAGCCTGATGACTTGAATTTAGTCCCAGGGCCCTACATGGCCGGCCAAAGGAGAGAACTGACTCCCATAAATCATTGTCTGACTTCCACATGCATGTATTCTCTGTCTCTCTCTCTGTGTCTCTCTCTCTGTCTCTCTCTGTCTCTGTCTCACTCACTCACTCACTCACTCACTCACTCACTCCCTCCCCTATAAAAAAGAGTGTGTAGGAGAGTAAGGCACTGGGGCTGATACGGGGATATTCCTCTGCAGTCTGTCAGGCTCCCGGCTCCCCCGGGGAGTCTCTCCACCCTTTGCTGGACCTTCAGTTTAGTATTCCCACAATCCAGCATTGCAAGCACCTCTGAGACTCTTACCTGACTGGCTGTTAAGGTGCCTAGAGCGGGAGGCAAGGTTCCCGGCTCTTCTGCTCCCTTGCAGGTCTCTGCCTCAGATTCTGAACTCTGGGAACCTGCATGGTTGGTTGAGCTAGTGATGAAGCCCGCTGGGGGTGGGAGTGGAGGGCGGGGTCACCCACCTCATGGTGAAAGTACTGTCATCACCTTGCATTCAGATGGGGAAATGGAGGCACCTTGGGTCAGGTCAGATGCGCAAGAGGCTCCCTCCAGGCATGGGAAGCCAAGAGGAGGGGCCCTTTGGTGGTTTCTCACCTCTGTTCTTCTTGGAAAAAGAGCAGTTACTAATTACCGGTCACTAATTACCCCTCAGGCAATTTCCATAATTGTCTCAAGGAAAAAAAAATGCGATGAGCTAAGTCGTGAGCGAAAACAGCCTCTGGAACAGCGAAGCCAAAGGAGCCCTGGAAATGGAGCATGTGGCCACCCTCGGGAGCCCTGGAATGTCTGCATCCAACCTACCCCCTCCCCTATCCCACAGAAAGGGAAACTGAGGCCCGCCAGGCCGGGTGTCAGACCTCACACACACAGAGGGCCCGTGTGCAACACAGAAGGCCGTGCTCCCCGGGAAGACCTTGGTACCCTCGGAATCCATCAGGCCTTTCGCTCTGGAGAACCCTCCCGAGGCAGCGCACGCTTCCTTGAAGCTAATTGCCTTAGTTTGAGGTAATATTCGTCACAGAAACACCAGCAGTAACCTTTGGTCTTGGCAAATTCTCCCCTCAATCACATAACGTAAACAGCGATAAACGAGGGCTTTTTAAGGCTTTCTTCATAATACGTTACACATGCATTTGTTACCGAATCTGGGCGCTCCAAGCCCTGAAACCTGAGCTCAGCGGGGCGGTGAGCCTGCTGGGCCCCCTTGCTGGGGTCAGGGTCCCCCCAACCCGGACCATGCCGCCCCTCCCCCTCCCGGCCTGCTCTCTTTCCCTCTTTCCTCCCCACCCCTTCTTGCCCTGGCTCCCTTTGTCTTCTCTCTCTCTCTCTCTCTCTCTCCCTCCCTCCCTCCCTCCCTCCCTCTCTCTCTCTCTCTCTCTCTCTCTCTCTCTCTCTCTCTCTCTCTCTCTCTCTCCTTTCACCCTCTGGATCTGTTTGTTTTTCTTCTCCTTTGTTACTTTGTCTCAGTTTCTGTCTCTTTACTGTCTCTGTCTCTGTGTCTCTCTCTCTCCCTCTCCTATATCTCCTGTCTCACCTTCCAGTTCTTCTCAGACACAGACCAAGCAAAGTCCTTGACCCAATCCTGCTTCCTTCCTTCTGCCTCAGGCCTGGTATCTGAGGTCCTCAGACACAGTCTCTCTCAGCCTGGAGGTGATTACAGCTCTGGGGAAAGAGGAAAGGCAGGTACAGGCTTGTGGAGTGGGAGAAGTCACCGTGGGCTGCATGGTGGTGATGCCATGGGAGCAGAGTTGGAGGGAGCAATAGGACCTGACCACATCAGAATGAGAGGCAGGAGTGTGGAACCCAGGGTGGGCAGAGACCCCAGGAGAGAGCAGGTTCCAGAGGTGGGGAAAGGTTGATGGTGTGTGTGTGGGCAGACTCTGCCTCAGTCACAGAGGCTCCCAAGGGTCTGGGGCTGGTGCTGGAGCAAGGCCTGGTAGAGACCTTTGCTTTGGGGGCAGCCCTGTTAGTAGCTGGAGATGGGAGGGGTGGACAAGTAGCTAGGCCAAGAGATCAAGCATTTCCCCAGGGACCGGAGAGCAGGTGCTTGTCCTGCCCATGAGGCTGCCTGTGAGTCTTAGGGGAATAATTTCTAAATCCAGGCCAGGTTTCCCATGTCTTGTGGGTGTGCCCATGAGCTTAAACCTGGCTCAAGAAGAAGGTTGGTGGATACTAGGTGCCCTGGCGGATAGCGGTCTCACTTCCCGAAGATTTCTAGCAATTGGGGAAACTGAGGCAGCAAGGCTCAGGCAGTAGGAACATGGAGGGCCAGGAACATGTCTGCCCTGGAGCCACTGGCCTGGCTGTGGTGGCAGAGGGCCTGCAGTCATGTGGATGGCTCCTGGGTCCTGTCAGGTTGCCCTCCTTTGCCTGGCTCCAGAGAGATTCAGGAAGGTGACAAGGTTGAGCCTCTTTGGTGTACAAGTGACCTTCAGGTCCATCACGGAGTGAATGGACCAAGGGAAGATGGGCTGGCAAAGGGAGCACTGCTGCAGAAGATGGGGACAATGGGGGCGGGGGCTCGGGGAGAGCCACACAGGGAACAGAAGGGAAAGCTCCCAGAAGGCCCAGCTTCCAGGGGAGGGAAAAGCTTGCTCTTTGGGAACCAGCAGGCCCAGCTGGCAATGTCCACCCCTATCCCAGGCCACAGACAGATCCATTCCTTCCCATTCCTGGCCTCGTCCCAGCTGTCTTTCTGTCCATCTGTTCTGTCCAACAGCCTAGCAAGCCCTTAGCCTCAGCAGAAGCTGCCTACTCTCCAGGACCCCCTTACCCAGAGGGCTACCCAAGGAGCAGGCACAGGGCTGCAGGCCGAGTTTCACTGTAGCTCTTCCTGAGACACTGCCTGGCTGTTGTCTTTGCAGAGCTGCCCAGCTTCACCTTTCTGGGGATGGGGGGGGTCCTCACATTCCATGACCTCATTCTTCCTAGTCACCCCCATTCTTCCCCTGCACCAGAATGAACTCCCAAAAGGGCATGGCCTGCTCTGCTTTATCTTCAGGATGCTGTGGGTGGGATGAGAACCCCTGACTCCCAGGCGGCCCGTTCATTCCGTAGACCCTGCCTGGGCCTTCACCCATAGAGGGGTGGGGTGATGGACCCTTAGGAGGTGGAGGCTGTGAGCAGGTTAGGTGCTGCAAGGAAGCCAGCCTCTGGGGAAAGGCTAGCCACACTCAGGGAGGAATACCCACAGGCTGGGGGCTGGGTCAAGTCTACAGACCTCTGAATCTCTCCCCATCTCATTGGAATCTGGGATTCAGAGAGCTGGTACCTCCTGGAGACCATCCTGAGCACTGGCCACACCTGTGAGCCACCTCCCGCTGAGCCCGTGTGGCCCAGTGCTGTTCTAATATGGAGAAAATTGAAAATTGAAGCAATTTCTTATAAAAGGCCATTTCCCTCAGCAGTCACTATAGCGGGACCAAGGCAAAGCTGAAAGTGATTTCCTGAGGGCCAGTTCCAGAAAGAGGAGCCCCTTGTCACAGCCGCTCCAATTCCTGGAGTTCTGCCTCCCCCCCCCCCCCCCCGCAGCCCCATACCCTACAAGGATGGCCTGTAGCTGCTCCCCTCCATCTCCACCAGACTCTGGTCTCCAAACTCCTCCTTCCAATCCTGCATCTCCCCTTACATGTTGAGGTGAGGGGGGTTAAGGCATATCTTCCAAACTCTCAAGCAAGTCTGAGATGGTTGTTTACACCTGCAACAAATCCATCCCTTGCCAATCCCTGACAGCTCACATGTGCCCTGAAAATCTCAGTCTCCAGAGACCATCTTCCAGACACTGACCCCTCCGAGAAGGGGACAGTTTTCTCCCAAAGATCCTTGGTTTCTTTCTGTAAGATGGCCATTAACTCACCCTAGGCAGTCCACCCACTCTGGACAAAAAGCATCCAGACAGCATGACACTCCCACCTGTGCCATCCCTGCCCAGGATGCCAAGGTCAGGAGGAAGACACAGCCCAAGGTGACCAGGTGCAGGCCTCACACCCGTGTCAGCAACTAAACAAGGCTGGAAGTGTTAATCTTAGGAGATAGGAGAACAAAAATCTCATAGATCTCTCTCTCTCTCTCTCTCTCTCTCTCTCTCTCTCTCTCTCACACACACACACACACACACACACATACACATCAACCACTCAGATACACATGGACACACCAAGAAAATTACATGCACACACATCTCACACCATACATATCATATAAACACACACTCAGAACACCAAACACCACACACTGCAGTTTTTCACATGCATCTTACACATTCACACACACATGCTGTGTATGTACCACATAAAACACTCATACACAAACACCCCAAAACATATGTACATATATGTACTTCACAGAACATGCACATATACCATATAAACAGCACCTCCAACATGCATACATTATTGGGCTCTCACGCTGTCTCAGGCCTGCAGGTCCCCAGCACTGACACAGCCCTGGGTTCACTCTCTGGGGGATGAGACTGGGATGGGAGGAACTTGCCCCTCTGCTATGCTAGCTTTGGAAGCCAGCTCTCTTATCCTCTCCTTTCCTAGCGATGAACTCAAATTTACAGGCCGAGGCAGAGCTGAGCAGGCAGCAGGCCGCAGGGATGGGGTACAGCTGCATCCCAAGCCTCACTGATGGGTCTCTCTTGCTGAGGCCTCTAGCCTCACCTGGCCTCTGCTGTGAAGGGTTTCCCACGTGCCTCAGCACGCTGCTGCTGCAGATTTTAGACTTTTAGAGATGGAGTCTAAATATGTATCCCAATATGGCCTCAAACTTGGAATCCCCCTGCCTCAGCTTCTCATGTGCTGGGATTACAGGCGTATGTCACCATCCCTGGCTTCCTTAACTGTTTTATTTAATAGTCCTCCTAGAATCTGCTTCTCCAGGAAGCTGCCCTCAGACCCTGTCCCCAGATGTGCTGGAATGATCTCCATCTTTCCAGCCAGGTGTTCTGAGATGAAACCCTGTCCAGTGAATCACATGTAACCAGCACCCACCCTAAGCCACCGAATTCAGTCATGTCTCCGTGGCCTTTATTGAGTAAACACATAGAGGCCCTTGACCATCATGTTCTAAAATATAGCAGCCCACCAGCTCTGCCTTTCTGTGCCATCTGTCACCGCATTTCCAGAGTGAGCTTTAGGGGTACTTGGCAGACCAGGGCAGGAGCTGTGCATGCAAAGGATGGAGAGCACCCCAGAATTCATACAGCAGGCTTCATCAGTCCTTGGCTGTGATGATCAACCAGGAACATGCCAATCCTCTCTTGCATGAACACACAGTGTACCCCCCAATAGGAAGCATCATGGCCACTGGGAAGCTTCACATATGGCAGTGGTTTCTCAGCTTTCTGTTCCTTTTCCTCTTGAGTCACTTGAGATCTGTGTCTGTCCTTATAGCTGTGTCCTGAGTGAGGTTCTAAAGGGAGTCAGGACCCTTCCGGCTAGAAGGCTTAAGTGTTGGCTTCGGGAGAATGGTGGAAACTAGCAGCTGATTGCAGAGATGAGACTCTGGGGATTTCCTGAGAGAGTAACAAAGTTAGCATGTCCTGGACAGGGGGGCTGGAGAGAGGGGCAGAGTGTGACAGACGCTGGGCTGGGAACAGACAGAATGAGCTGTCAAGAACGGCACCTATAGGAGCTAGGGAGATAGCTCAAGCAGGAAAGTGCTTGTCTCACAGGCTCAAGGGCTGGAGTCCAGCTCCAGAACTCACTCACGTGTTGAAAAGCTGTGATGGCGCAGGCCGACAATCCCAGTGCAGGAAAGGATCCCTGCGGCTCCCTGGAGAGCCAGCCTAGCCTACTTGGCAAGGCAAAGATGGGAGGATGCCTGGGGTTTGCTAGACAGCCAGCCTAGACTACTTGGAAAGTTCCAGGGCCTTGTCTCAAAGGGGATGGACAGCATTCCTGACGATGGCACACAAGGATGTCCACTGGCCTCCCCATGCACACGTGTGCACATATACGGGAATTTGCACATGTATTAAAAGGAAAGAAACAACAACAACAGCAGAAGCCTTGTGGTGGTTTTGGGGCCTTCCCACTTTGTGCTGGCCTATGTCTTGGAGAGAAACACAAAGAAATGAAGATTAAAACATGGAACCAAGGGACTAGGGCAGTGACTCAGTCAGCAAAGTGCCTGCCGTGCAAGCTCGAGGACCCAGCGTGATCTCTAGCCGTCACGTAAAACCAAGCATGGTGATACATACCTGTGGCCCTAGTGTTGGAGAAACAGAGACAGGCAGCTCTGCACGGCTCACTAGCCGGTCTAGCTAATGGAAGAACTCAGGTTTCAGCGAAAGATCCTATCTTCAAAGAGCAAGGCTGTGGATGTAGTTCAGTGGCAGAGCTCTTGCCTGACATACACAAGGCTCTGGATTTAAGCCCCAGCACTGAAAGCAAAACAAAAAAACCTCAAGCCAGGCAGGTGGCAACATGCCTGCAGTCCTGCACTCCGGTGGGAGGGCCAGGAGCTGGAGGTCAGCCTGGGCTATCTCAAAAACAAACAAATAAAACCTGACCAACAAAAAATAACTAGCTCAAACTGGATCAATGGCCTGCGTATAACAGCTAAAACTCTAACACTCTCAGAATAAAACACAAATGTAGGTATTTATGACCTTAGATTTGGCAATGGATTGAAATGATACCAAAGTGTGATCAATGTAACAATAAAGAGCTAGCTTGAACTTCAGATTGAAAACTTTATGCAACAAAGAAAGTGAGAAGCATGTCATGGTGGCAGACATTGTAACACAGGTGCTTCGAAGGCTCTTGCCCCTAACCTGGGGGAGCACAGCAGCCCCCAATCTGAGGAGCATAGCAGCTCCCAACACGGGGAGCACAGCTCTGGGTTTATCTGGAGAGTATTCACAGAGAGGATGAACCTTAGATGTGGGAAGTACCATCCTGTGGTTCTGGGGTCTGGATGGGATAAGAAGAGAAGAAGGAAAGAAGCTGAGCTTCAATGTTCAGCATCTCCTGCTCCCACCTCCCACTCTGCTTCCTGGTCCCACCTCCCCAGTACCCCCACTCCCCCCACTCTGCTTCCTGGTCCCATCTCCCCAAACCCCCATCCCCCCACTCTGCTTCCTGGTCCCACCTTCCAATACCCCCATTCCCCCCCACTCTGCTTCCTGGCCCCACCTCCCCAATACCCCCATACCCCCACTTTGCTTCCTGGTCCACTACAATCTAAACAGCTTCCCTCTGTCCCACACCATGGCTGCCCAACCACACAGGACCAAATGATTACTGACTTAATTCTCTGAAACTGTGATCCAAAGCAAATCATTCTCCCCAGAAGTTACCTGTGTTGGGTCCTAGGCCCCCAATGGCAGAAGGTAACAAGTACACGAACACGCAGAAGCAGGAAAATCGCGAATATGATTCCTGGACTACATAATGAGACCCTGTTTCCGGTTAGATAGAAAGAGATGGAGAAGGTGGGGAGGCAGGAGAGACTGCCTGCAGAATGGGACAAAATCATTGCAAATCACATATCTGATCAGGACTTAATATGCAAAATATTGAAGAACTGCAATAATTCAACAACAAAAATCCAATCCCAAAATAGACAAAGGATTTAAACAGGCATTTCTACACAAAAGAGCATGACGCCTAGTTACCCTCGTGTTAGGGGACTGCCCACCGAACCCAAGGCGAGAGACACGGCATACCCATTCAGATGACCACAGTGAAAAACAAATGAAACAGAAAATAGCAAGCTCTACAAGAATATGGAGAAGTTAGGGCCTCCATGCATTACTATGGGGACATACGGTGCTGTACCCACTGTGGGAAAGGCCTAGACACTCTTCAAAAGCTAGACAGCAGAACTAACTGTATCCAGGAAAATCCCAAAGAACTAAGGGCTCAGAGTGATCCTTATTTATATGTTAATATTCACTGTAATCGTATTTAAATCATCAAAAGGTGAGAGCCTCCCAGGTGTCAATGCACAGACAAGAGCATAAACACAGCGTGATACACGTAGACAGTGGGAGGAAGGGATGGCTGTGGCGCGTGCAGGTACATGGGTGAACCTGGAAAATGGCACATCACGAGAGATGGACCAGACACCAGAGGGAAGACCTAGAAGCTGTCAGTGTGTAGATATAAAAGCTTGGTGAGCTGTCTCTGCGTGCTGGGTGGGCCTGGGGGAGGACAGAGTTTTGGCTGGAGTGTGTGAACTTTCTGGAACTAGACAGTGATGATGGCCACATGACACTGCAGATATGACAAAGGACCCCAAGAACAGCTAAAAACAGCAAATTTAGTTTTTGGATATATTTGTCACAATTTGAGAATTAATAGGATAAGGAATGTGTCATTGAAATACACACTAGAAATCAGTTAGCTACATTATATGAACTCAACGTCAGTGTCAGTTACTGGCCCATTGCTGTGACAAAATACCTGGCCAAGCAACTTGAGGAAGGAAGGGTTCTTTTGGTCCACATTCGAGAGTACAGTCCATCATGGCGGAGTAAACACGGAGACAGGAGCATCTTCAGCCAGGAAGCAGAGAGAGAGAAACGCGAGTGTTCAGCTCTTATTTATTCTGGGCTTCAGCCAATGTAATGGTGCCACCCACACCGTGGGTAGGTCTCCTCGCTTCAGCTAGCATAAGGTAGAAAATCAGTCTACCACAGACATGCCAGGATCTGGACTCCTAGGTGAGGCTGGATCCTGTCATATTGACAACCAATACCGAGCGCCTCAAAATGCTGGCCGCAAAGCCCAATGACCTGAGTTTGATCCCTGAGGCCCACACGATAGAGAGAAATGAATCCTGCTAGTTGTTATCTGATCTCCATATGCATGCGCGCACACACAGACTACAACTGAGAGAGAGAGAGAGAGAGAGAGAGAGAGAGAGAGAGAGAGAAACTAAAAGCCTGTTTCTACTCTGCTCTTGGTCATAAGAGATGCACAGTAAAAAGCAAACTGTCTCAATCCTGTTCGACCAGCCCTGGATCTGCTCAGGCAATGACCTTGATTTCTAGCCAGAAGATGCTGAGAAATACATGTTTCCTGTTTAAGCCACCCAACTTACACTAACTCATTAGAGTTGCCTGGATCAAGTCAGAGGCCTAAGAAGTTCTTATTCAATGTAGGCCAGGACCGACCTGAGGGATCCAACCTTTACTTTATTTGTAGATAAGATTTTAGTGATACACAATCATTCCCCTTTCTATAGCACCTATGGATATTTTCACACTACAAAAGGAATCAGGCAGAATTGTGACTCGGTGGTACAGTACTTGTCAACCAATGGTTTCTATCTCCAATACCAAAAGAACAAAAATAAAACAAACAAAAAACCAAAATCACAATTCAGGAATCACAACAAAGTGACCTGCACAATCCCAATGTGCATTGTCTGACCCTTCCCACGAGATGCTTGCTGACCTCCAAATCAGCCCCAGAAGGGGACCGAAGGCCCAGCCCTGCTTCAGGAGGCAGCTCAAGTGAACAAGGAGGTCGGCCGCACAGGCTATATAGACTCGGATCATCCCAGAGCCACTAAGACAGGGGTGAAATGTGGTTAAGACCTTCCAGGCCCCATCTCTCTGGCAGTGTGGTTCTGGGTGGGCCAGACCCCCACTAGCCCAGCACCACACTTGCAAAATGACCGTAATTGCTGCCCCCGGGGGTCTTCAAGTATCCAGAGAGGAGAGCCATGGTACACTCTAGTCAGGCAAGGCTCAGAGCTCTGAACAGTCTCGCTGGAGAGGATGGGTCCCTGCCCACCTTCCTCCCCGCTCTGCTGCTAGGACAAATTCCTACAGCCTTGCATCTGAGGACAGATCTGCTTCCCTATCTGTGTTCTGCTAATAAAGAAAAAACACACTTGGCGAGGTTAGACAAACAACGGGGCAGTGATTGACAGCTCAGCGCAGGCTGAGCACTCAGGCCAACACGGAGCTCCTGAGAAAATACTGCGCACTCGCGGCTCTCTGCAGCGCGGAGGGCTGTTTGCTTTCTATTAGCCCCACATTGTGTCCTTTAGTCACACCACTGCCTCGTCCCCCAGGACTACGGCTTGGAATCTGCTCTAGCTGGTCTGCTGCTGGCTTTCTCAGTTGTTTCCGTGAGCTCTCCTGGCCAGTCCCTGAGTAACCCAAGGTCCCACCTGTCCAGGGATGCTGAAAGTGTTTCTCACGAGGATCCCTCATTGGGACTCTGAGCCCCATTGCCTCTCATCCCCATCTTCATACCTGAGTCTTTCTGAACTGAGTTGAGCTGGGCCTGGCTTTGGCTAGTGTCTGCCTGCAGCCGCTGGGGGACCTGATACCAGAGACCTATCTGGCTCTAGTAGACAATGAAACTGTTAAGTGCTACAATGTTTCTCCATAGACTGGTAGCAATATTTACTTTGCTTGAAAATCCCACCTGTCCTGGAGTTGGAGGTCACCCCCAAGGCTGCTTTGCAGGTGTTTCCAGCTGCCAAATGGGCATACAGTTCTCCTGAGGCCATGGGAAAGGCCCAGGCTCAGCACACCCCACAGGGACAAGTAGGGCATCTCCTGTCTTTTATGCCTCTTGCACAGAGCATCCTTTGCTCCATTAAGCCTGTTTCCAATGAGAGGGACTGTCTCTCTAATAGTGAACTGGGTCTTTTTTGGAGGGTCGGGTTTCAAGACAGGGTCTCTCTGTGTATCTTTGGCTGTCCTGGAACTCACTCTGTAGACCAGTCTGGCCTTGAACTCACAGAGATCTGCCTGCCTCTGCCTCCTGAGTGCTGGGATTAAAGGCATGTACCACCACTGCCTGGCTCTGGACTGGGTCTTTTTACTTCACTCTGACACCCATTAGGGGACAGTGGCTAGGACTACAACGGTCATTCTCTGGACACTCTTTGCAGGTGATTGCTAGCAAACAGCCAGAGATCGAGGAAGAACTCGAAGACTGAGAAATTTCGGAAATGCACAGCCCCAGGTAGTCAGATTTACCCCCATTAGGTGATGAACCACACTGGAAACCATCTCCAAGTGCAAGGTAGAAACTGAGGCTCAGTGTACGAGGCCAGATGCCCCAAGCTTCTGGAGATGGATTTAGGTTCCCACCCGGGCCAGCTGAGCCAGCCTTGCTCTGCTCTTTGACCTTCCACACCACTAGAATAACGAGTAATTTAAGGATATGCTATCTACCGTGTCCATTCCTGGACCCTCTGCGGGAAGCCTGTCATCAGTTTATGTGTTAGAACAAGCCTCAGCTGGCTCAGGCCTCAGTTTCCCTTTCTGTGGAGATCTGCCACCAGTCCTGTGAGGCCCTGAGAAGGTGCCAGAGGCTGGTACTAACAGCAGTGGGCAGGCTGTGCCCATCTGACCAGAGAGACTCTAGGCCCAGGGTCATTGCAGCCTGTCTCCCACAAAGGCTCCCTCTACCCCCTTCACATGAAGGGAAATTACCCATTAATGAGAGAGAGTTACAATGCAGTGTCTGGCCCTCAGCCCAAGGTCCTTGGGCAAGTTGGGAGGGAGTCGTGGCTCTGGATGGGGAATTGGAAACAAATGCAGGAGATGTGGGGTTTTTTATTATTATTTTTGTGGACTCTCCTCCCTCCTCGCTCTATTCCCCACCACTGTCCCAAATTTGGACTTTTACGGAAACGGATTTCATGCCCGGGCTTCCCGTGAACTCTCTTAATTCAATTGTGGGGCCATTATCGGCACCGGGTGTAATGAGCTGTTTCCGCAGCCTCAGGGAGGCCAAGCGGTGGGTGCATCTCCCTTCTGCAGGTTGGGGCCACAGGAGTGGGAGAGTTAGAACCGGCTGGACTCATGTGCACTGCCTGCTAGATTAGGGCCGGGAGAACCCAGTGCCCAGGGAGACAAGCTCAGTGCCATGCCTTGGGGTTCAGGCTCCAGGCCCAGTGAGGACAGAAAGTAAAGGAACTATAGGCAGGCAACTTGGGCTGGTATTCACATTCTAAGAGGCCATATGGGGGAACTTAACACATGAGGTTCTGGATGGAAACACACTACCTTTCCAGACGCCAAGGATCTAGCCAGCAACCCCTGTGGAGCTCCCTGCCAGAGCTCCTCCAGGAAGCCTGCCTGGTGCCCACTCAGAGGGGCCCTCAAAGCATCTGTGACCCAGTGGCTCTGGCCCTACCCTCCGGGAACTCTGGCTAAGCATTGGCACAAAACGGAGTCCTGGAGGAAGAAAGGCAAGAGGAAGAAACTCTCCCATCCCTGAGTCACAGCAGAGTCTGCAGGGAGGACTGTTGGAGCCCACCTACACCTTCCTATCCTAAGTTTAGGACCACACCCTTCTCAGAAGGCCAGTATCCTCATGGTGAGAGCAGGAATACCAGGTTGTGATGGCTTTCCTTCTGTGAAACAGAGCTCAAAGCACTGCAGGGCTGAGGCAGCGCGGGGAGGCTAGGGTGGAGCCTTGCAGAATCACTCCTCCGCCTCAGTGCCCAAACTCTGGCCTTTGTCCTAGCACTCGGGAAGCAGAGGCAGGCAGATCTCTGTGAGTTTGAGGCCAGCCTGGTCTACAAGAGCTAGTTCCAGGACAGGCTCCAAAGCTACAGAGGAACTGTGTCAGAGAGAGAGAGAGAGAGAGAGAGAGAGAGAGAGAGAGAGAGAAAGAAGAGAAGAAGAGGAAGGAGGAAGAGGGGAAGAAAGTAAGAGCTAGAGGAAGAAGAGGAAAGAAAGGAGGGAGAAAGAAGAAAGAGAGAGGGAAGGAGAAAATAGAGTAGAGTGGGAGGGAGGATAGAAAGAGAGAGAAAAGGGTAGAGGAGGAAATAGGTCGGGGTGGAGTAAGAGAGGGAGGGAGGGGAAGACACACACACACACACACACAGAGCACTTCCTGGTGCCACTATAGTTGGGGACTTTTAGAGGTCTCCTTAAAGTCCTGATCTCTAATAAGGTTACGTGCTCAAGCTCGAACCCTGGATCTTAGAACATCAGCCTAAGAACCTGGGGCTGCAGTCCAGCTCATCTCAGTGATGGAGCAAGATGGACAGACAAACCTTGGGTAGAAAGCACAGACCAGAGGCAGAAATGTGAAAATTATCTCATAAAGCGCGTGGCCACAGCTGCCCACTCAGGGACTGGCTTCCTATGCGATCAGACCCTCACACAAGGCTGGATCCTCTGCTGTCTTGCAGATCGACCTCTGACAAGGGCCGCTGTCCTAACCCCACCAAAGAAAGGCAGACCCACCAAGGCTACTCAGAGGGCTGGGGAACAGAACCAGGAGCCAAAGCAAGGGACAGACAAAGGAGTCTTGAACAGAAGTTTGGAGAGGGACCACCCATGACTTTGACACCTCAAACACACCCTGAAAATTGGGGTGGGGGGGCAGAGGCAGACAGTCTGGACAGTGCCCCAGCATGGGGTGCTCTGTGCAGGGGGAGCTGCTAGCTCTTGTTTTTAGAGTCCCTTGCTGGTCTACCATAGATGGCCTTCTAAATGATGAGGACACTGCTCAGGGTCATGCCTACGTTTCTATTGTCTAGGATCCCGAGATGAGGGGCCTATGTCTGAAGGCCCTGGTTCTCTAGGGTGGGGACCCACGTCGGTGCTGGTACTGCAGTGCTGCAGCAGGACTGTTTTGGGAGAAGACTGATGTTGCAGAGCACCAGTGGCTAGGCTCTCCCCTTCCCCGGGGGCGGGCATCACAAACCAGCCTCCCCTAGCAAATTCTAGGGCAGTTCCAGCCCCACTCCCAAGGGAAGGCAGCCAAGGCAGGCAGAACTTCAAATACTTTGGGGTTATTTTATTTTATTTTACATAAGTGGAAGCAAAAATTGGTTTCTCGTGTGGTCTGGAGCTTTCCAGGCAATGAGAGCACTTCCAGCTCTCTCGTCGTAAAGTGGGGGAAGGGACAAGATGGAGGTAGGGAGTGAGCCTGTAGACCCTTTTCTCATATGAGGACATAAGGCAATGTGCCGTTAGCCTCTAGGAAGCCCTTCCGGGCCACTGACTAACTGTGCAACCTAGCAGGCCACCCACCCACCCCCTTTAGCTCATGTTCCCTGGAGTATCTAACGGTGTAAAGGGGGATGGAGAGAGGGCTCAGCAGTAAAGAGCACAGGCTCTTTCCTAGAGGATCAGGCTTGAACTCCCAGCATCCATGTAGTGGCTCACAACCCATCTGTATCTCCAGTTCCAGGAGACTCAAAGCTATCTCTCAGCCTTGTGGGCAGTAGGCATGCACAAGGTGCAGGCAGGCAGGCAAAACATGCCTGCAGACGTACATGCAAGCGAAACTCTCATAAACATGAAGAGTCAAACTAAATAGAACTCTTTTTAAAATGATCTAAAGGCTCCTTTGTCTACAGGAAGTTGCCTGGGGGTTATGAGTATCTCCACAGCCCAGAAAGTCACACACGTCACCTGAGAGACCTTCTGCTGGGATCAGAATCCCTCTTCCCTGGTCCTTGAGGCAGTCCCTTCCTTTGATAAAGCACAGTCTACTCTGGGCAGAGGACATGCAGAAATCTAAGTACACCCTTTGTTGTCTGAGATGCATCCCATCAAGCCTCTATCACAGCCTCACCTCTTACCAACCCCTTCCAGCCCTATCACCGTGCCTCAGTTTACCACAGAAACTCTCCAGAGACACTGTAGAACACGCTATCTAGGTAAGGTCCCCATTTTTTTTCTGACTGCTCCCTCTGGCCCCTATTTCTCCCTTTCTCCAACACCCGCCACTCTAGCTGCCTGAGAGAAGGACCCAATCTTTCCAGGCCCAAACACAAATATTCTAGAGTATTTAAGTGTACTGCAGCTGCTCACTGCTCTCAGGACAGGGCCCCTGGGGTCCTGCCTCTGCCCACCCCTACAAAATCATCTGCCTCTGCTGCCCTGACTCCCAGCACACCCCTAAGTTCCTAGAGAACGGGTGCTCTTCTCTCTCCACCTTTTTGCCTATCTTAACTTGGAGCATCCTTATCGAACATCCTGACCTCCAACCTATAGACTCTGAGCCCCCAAATGGCCCAAATTCCATATCTCAGGCTTCTCTGTACAGGTATGGCTGCCGATATGTGCATCAGCCAGCTCCTGCCATGTAACAAGTTACCCCACCACTCAGTGACTGACAGCCCCAATTCTTTGCTTCTGCTCAGTTGTCTACTGAGGTTCTTTGGGTTTCCTCTGATCTTGCTGACCCATCCAGGCATCACGGTTGGCAGGCATGGCTGGGTTCTTTACTCAGAGTCTCACGGAGTTAACGGAATTGCCAACCAGGCTCAGCTGCTATCTGGAGACACTGGGGTGGGAAGGATGGGGTGCACATATTCACCCCCAAGCTCCTCCTTTGTTGCTGGCAGAATTCAGGTCCTTGAGACTGTAGGAAGGAGACCTCGCTTTCTCGGAGCTTTTAGCTCCTATGTTTTGGCTTTAGGGGCAGCAAAGGGGAAACTGCCTCACAGAACCCTTTGCCTGCTTCCAGTTCCTAACTTCCCTCTGGTGTCAAATCAGACGGGAGGGGCTCTCCTGCTCCCAGGCCCACCGAAGTAATCTGGTGGTTAGCTGAGGCCACCTAATTTGTGACATTACATCTGCAAAAGCATTTATGTGACAATTGGTTGAGTTAGATGAGACATGCAGAAGGTATATGTCTACCAGGAGCTAGGACCTAGGAGACAATAGAATCCGGCCACTTACCTAGCTGTGCCAACCAGTCATAAAGTGGCCATCTGCAAAGTGCACACTCAAGAACTGTGTAATATATTACAAAAAGAATCTCATAATGTTTTAAGTAAGGTTATAGTGCTGTACCCACGGCTGGTCTGGGTTGCATGGGGTCCCAACCTCACAGGCTGACTTGGGTGTTGGATAGAGCTACAAACCAAAATACTGGAACTAGGGCAGGATGGCAGAGTATCCTTGTTGCTACTGAATGTTGTCCAGCTCCAGTGCACACGTGTGGTGATGTTTGTAGAGACAGCCTCTCACTCCAGGGCTGGTTTTCTAGGCCCCAGAGTGTGAGGTAGCTTCTCCCTCCATCACAGGCTAAAGGTCACCGCCAGCCCAGCGAAACTCCCTGCCTCGTGGGGGCTGGAGGGCTGACATCAGAGGGCACCAGCTGATGACACACCACAAAGCCCCGTCCACAACTTGGAAGCCCTGCTTACCTTACCTTATGCTGGCTCCTGGAGGCCCCTCCAGGGCCTGGGTCCCTTCACAGCCCTGCATTCTTAGAGGGCTTTGACTCCAGTGTTCCAGCCTCAAGAAGGTGCAAGGGGCCAGAAGGCCTGAATCCTAGAAAAGCAACAGATCCCAACACCTGGAGTAGGAGGAAAAGTGAACTCTGCCTACCTCCTGGTATCTCCTGGTACCTCCCGGAAGAGGATCCCCAGGTCATCGTCCCTGGAGACATCCGTCTCTAGTCCCACTGGTGGCTCCGGTTTGCTTATCTACATGGTGGACAGCCGTACCACCTGTCCAGGGATCTTCCAGAAGCCACAAGGGGCAGCAGAATTGGGCGAAAGGCATCTATTACCCCAGAGGGTCTGGGGACCAGATCTCCACCTGGCAGCTTCCAGCAGGGGAGCTTTGGCGGTGGAAGCAGAACAGGGTGTAAGAGTCTTAGAGTACTCACGGACCAAGGGTATCCAAGAGCACAGCCAGGCTAGACCACTCCGTGAGGACCAATACCCAGCTTTCATTGCATCTCAGCCCCACCCTTCCCTCTCGAGCTCAGGCAGTCTCATCAAGGATCCACCCCAGTACTGGCAGGCCTGTCATCCAGGCCTAATCCCTCCCATTCTCCACCTGCCACCAAGGCTTGTGCTTTTATCCCCATCCCGAGGTGTTGTCAGGGGTAAAGAATGTCATAGGCAGGGTAGACAAGACACCCTGCACTGGGACCTGTGTGCCTCTCCCCTTCTCACCCCTACCCATACGATAGGGGCTCTCCTGGAAATGGCCAGAACCTTGCTTAAGGGACACTCTGCCTGGTTGATGGCAGAAATGGTCCCAATGATACATTCAGGTGCTCACAAATATGATGTCTGTGTTGAGTGAATTGAGAATGGAACCTGGTGGCCAAGGAGCTCCCCAGACTACTGGGCTTTCTAGGGCTCCAGATATGGAGTCAGGAAAGACAGGGATCACTCATGACTCGGAACAGAAGCCAGGTCCTTCCTTCGACAGCCTCTGAACTCGTCTCCCCATCTTAAAAGCAGATCACAATCCCTCCAGCCTGCATCCTGCAGGAAGTCTCGGGCTCATTTCTAACCACTGTGACAAAGGACCCTTGACCACAGGGTCCCAGTAGCCGTGAGCTTGACTTGGGCCTGATGTTATTCAAAAGTGACACTGTCCCTTGGGAGAGTCCTGTGAGTTTTCTCAAGATGCCGTTTCTGTCATCCTCGTAGTCCTCACCTCAGTGACCTCCCAGGATGCTCTCCTCTGTCCCTACTCTGTGACGAGGTCTCAGGCATGGCCACATCTACCCATAGTACTGCTAAAGGTGTCCTTTGGCATCAGAGGATAAAGGATCCCTTCTGGCCACACCATGGGACCTGCACATCTGAGCCCTAACTTGGGGACTTGGGAGGTGATAATCTTCTGTGGCAGAAGTGTCAGTTCCCTCACCACCATGATCTCTGGTCCCTGTAGTCACCGAGAGTGAAGTTTTTCTCCTGCGGAACCTCTCAGGTCACGGCATTCTCCAGCCATACTGTGCCTCTGGTACTTACATCTTAAGGCAGATGGAAAGGGAGGGCCTTTCCCTACTGTGGCTGCTTCCTGACTTCTCTGCTCTGCTTCCCTGACTGTCTCTTGCCCTCACCATTGGATCCCACTGCCCTACCCCAGCCTGAGCAGCCGGAGGAGAAATACTGTGGAGTGTCTGAGATTCCCACTCATGCCTCTACTCTTCCATTGAGCTTGAGAAGAACCAATGGAGTCACCCCCCACCCCGGCACCAAACATCATTCCTTACCTCACCTCTGCTCAGAAAAACACAGCTTCAGGCACATGACTGCCTTTGTCACTGAATATCAGGTACTGATCCAGACTGGGCTTTCCTACAGCTCCCCAAGGGGAAGTCATGGCTCGGAGAGGGGAAGTGCTTATCCCCAGTCAAGGTGTTGTCCCCAAGAAAACACACAGGAACGCTCAGAAAGAATGTTAATTGCAACTGTGTTTTTGTAGCAAAGCCCCGGGCCCACCTAAATGTGCCTGCATCCATCAGTAGAGGGGTAAACCGAACAGAAGAGGAAGCACACAGCATCTCTGGGCTAGAGGACCCTGCGTGTTTGGGCAGGTAAGGGCCTGAGAATCTCAGTGTGGGACAAAGACAGCCAAGGCTCAGTGAGGCCCAGAACAAGAGCCCAGTGAAGCCTTCAACACCTGGGTAAATCCTGTACCAAACAAACGATCCAAAGAAGGCGTATTTGAGATAACTGGGACTTCGTGGATGCCTCTGGGCAATTAGATGTATTTGAGATAATTGGGGAAGCGTGGCTGTCGCTGGGCATTAGGTAACCTCAGGTATTTGGTGTGCCAAGCTGTGCTGATGGAGTAGAGCTATCAAAGGCAAGGAGCCTGAATTTGGGGTGGATATATGCTAAAACACTCGCTAAGGGCATGACACCAGTGTGCTTCCCTCCTCTTAAAAGCATAGGTCGTATGATACGGCTGACTTGGAGTTGTTTTTAACACGTTTGCTGGACATGGGAGCTCTGTTCAGGAAATAGCACTCTCTGTTCCCACCCAAGATGATCTCTTCCTTTAGAGACGATAGGTTGGTTCTGCCAACGGGTTGGGTTTTCCTCCCCCGAGCAGAGATAGGTAGTTTCTCAGCCCTTCTTCTTCAGACATCCAACCAGAGGTCTGAGCCTGCTGCAGCTGATTCCTTCCCAGGTCTCTGTCTCCCCAGCCTAAGTCAATGTGCAGCAGACAGCAGCACACCCAACATTCATGTCCCATGGCCAAGGTCAGTCTGCTCACAACCTGCTTTTCACTCTTCAGCTGACCAGCCTCTAGCTCATCCATCCACTACAGGCTGTCTGTGTGCAGGCTGCCCATGGTACTCCAGTCGTGCTACTGCAGGGGATGGGGTGAGAGGTAATGTGCTCAGTGCTTAGTACAGCATCTAACTGGGATAAGCCTTCAATCAGCCTTCCCAGCAGTGTGACCACTCCCAGCATCAGCACCATCATCTCTGCCATGGGAGCCCGGGGCTGACCCGCCACTTTATTTACACACGCAATGCTCAGCCTCTCCTCTGTCCTTCATCCTGTTCACCTCTGCCTGGATATCAACTAAAGTCCTTCTTGCTGCTTTCACAGCTCACAGAACAGTACAGAGGTGCTTAGAAGGAGTCCGGTGAATAGCACCAGCTGAATAGATAGAATAGCCTCAGCCCGGGGTAGCCCCTCCTCACACAGTGGAACTCCAAGGCATCCTGAGGACTCAACCCTTTCAGGCAGGGTAGCAGGACTCCCTCTGTGCACGCACCACCTTTCCTAAAAACCCAAGGTAGCTTCCATCTCCAAGAGGTCTCTCTGAAAGCCATGCATGGGGTGGAGAAAACCCTGCTGGGCAGTTGCTGCGGGCTAGTCGTGGGCAAGGTGCCCTCCCTGCCTGTAGGTAAATGGTACCAAGTCCACAACGACAACAACAGCCAAAGAGGCATTTCATGTGCCACCTCAGTGGGTCAGGCATGTTACCTAAGTCAGGACCATGCAACAGGGGCCTGCCTGTAGTACTCTAGCTTTCTGTATGTGCAAAGCAGGGCCCAGCATCTACAGCGGGGCTGGCTTCAGCTGCAGAGAGCCAACTGGAGTCTAGACTCCAGAGAAGGAGCTGGCCAAGGTCGCCGAGCTAGGATGGCAGAGCCAGAATGGAAGCTGGGAGCTGCTGAGCTGGTCCTGCCTCCTGTGCCACCTTCTACGGTAGCCACTCTCCTGGGACCGAGAGTCCAGTGCTCCCTGCTTTGATTGGAAGAGTCAAGGGAAGCCACGGCACACCCCGGCGCCACAGCTGCCGCCTGCCGGAGGCCCTGGGCAGCCACAGGATCTGCAGTCGTGCAAATGATTAATGTCAGCTCCGCGGAGGGCGAGGGTCCACAGGAAATTGGAGTGGATGAATTTGAGAGAGAAACCCCTTGTTTAAACAGAACTACTTTAGAAAATAAATACTGCTGAGCTTGATGGTAAATACAGATATTTGTGAGGAACGGAGGTGGAAATATGAATTTAATAAAATTGGCGGCACGTGGCCCTACTCCAGGGGGCCTCTAAGTGGCTGTCCCAATAGCTCGCAGCAGGGCTGGGCATCCCAGTGGCTGGCACCAGCTTCCATTCACTGTTCTGTGACCTTGGTAGCTTGTGTCTATGAGCCTCTAAGAGGTCAGAAAACTCATGCTGGCAAGTGAGGAGATGGCAGCACATCCCACCTTGTCTGAAAGTTCTCTGCACCCCACAGTCACCAAACTGACAAGTGACAAGATCACACTAGGGATCAAGACTTGGTTCATGCTGTCTCTCCTGCCAGAATGTCCCATGACTCCTGCCTGCCTTGTCCTCCAGCCAGCTACAACCAAGGGTCCCTCTCCTGCAGGAAATTCCCCTGGCAGACCTGTGTCCCTGCTGTCCTTGGCCACACTACCTGCTGTCATGGGCTGTAACTCTCAGAACTATCCTGGAACCAGAAGATCTCAACCCCACTGGTCTGAAAAAGAGAATGGGGCCCAGGATCTACAGGAAGGTTTCCCAGGTCACAAAGAAAACAAATGTCAGGGTGAGAGCTGTCCAGGATTGGAGATATGACCATTTCAAAAGGACCAGGGCCAAAATGTGGCCACCACCCTGCTTCCAAAGAGTAGCAATGTGGAGTGTCATGGTAACGCTCCATGGAGACAGACTCTTACGTGTGTCTTTCTTTCCTTGGGCACTTTCTCCATTCCTCTATGCCCCAGTGCCAGGATGTGAGAGAGGTTGGCACCTCTGGTCTGGCCACACATTTCCCATCTATGAGGGATGGGTGGGCTCAGCCCAGCTGCCTACACCTCCTAATCTTCAAGGTGGGGACCGTTTATGCCTTCTCGCAATGTTCAGGATGGCTGACAGCACCTCATAGAGACATAGTCCAGTATCTCCCACACAGGCACTAGGGACCCCAAAGAGGGAGTCATGGGGAAGCCCCCAGCAGATAGTCCAGACCGTGGGTTGCTGTGCTCCCAAGTACGATGGATGCTTTCTTCTCCCTGCAGGGCCAGAGCAGCAGCTGGCACTGCCCTCACTTTTAGGTGGGGAATCGAGGTTTCTGAGGACACAGTCCAACCAATACCCAGTACCCCTTTCTTTCATGGGAGACTGACAGCAGATCCTAGGCGTTAGAGAGCTGACATGGTAGATGGGCAGATGCCAGAGGGCGCATCCCTCCAGACCCCAGCCAAAGACACCTGGTGTTGGTAGGCGCCCACTCTGGGAGACAGGTCTCAGGAGTAGGTCCCCTGCTATGTCAACACATGTTGGATGGGAGGTGATTTACACGGGCCTCCTAATCCCCTGCTGGGCATCCTGACTCACGAAGCCTGGCACCCCTGCCCCCCCACAGGTGGACGGACACTCACCGTGACGGCTGCTGCACCGCTGTTATTTTTTCATAAGCCTGCCTTGAAATTTGTCAAACCGCACATTGTTCCAGCCCACACCCGTCAGAAGAACCAGCCGCCAGATGGGCCACCTCCTCCCCCAACTCGCTCCAGGCAGAGAAGTTACACATAGGCTTTGTGTCAGACCTTGAGGAGGGGGGAATAAAAAAGAGAAGACGGGGCAGAAATCCTTTAAAAAGAAAAAAAAGTGGGGGGAGTGGGAGTCTGAATAGGCAGGTCTATGGCTGTGCACAAATCCCAGCCTGCTGGTGCCCGGGTTTCACACGAAAACTCAGCCAGCAGTAAATAGAACTTCCCGCCTGTCAAACCGTTCATTACCGAGGTGTACATAATTTATGTACTTAAGAGCTGCCTCAGCCAAGCTATCACACGGCGAGCATGCTTCATAGGTGTTAGTGTTTATACGGACAGTAAATAAATGTCAAACACACACAAAATCCACTCTCCGGCGGGCGATGACGTGGCCCCATCCATCATTCCAGCTAGAGGCTCCAGCCCAGATTGCCAAGGCCCCTAAGCTGCCTGGCCTGGCAGCTGGACTGGTGGGGGCGGAAAAGGCTTTACGTCGGAGGGGAGAAGCCTTGGAAGGGAAGAAGGCTCCCACCTGTGCAAAGGTAGAGAGGCATCCCGAGCTGTGACAGCAGCCTGACCCGTGCCCAGTCCCATAACAGAGTCTGTCTGACTGACAGACTGAGCCTGGTTGAGAGAACACCAGGCCTCCCCTGGCCGTGGAGATTGGAAGGACCTTGCGCATCCAAGTCCAGCCAAGCCAGCTGAGCCGGAGCCTGGAGCCACCTCAGAGGCCGGAGCTAATAATAGCAGCATCTGCCAGTGAGCCAGGCCAGACTAGAGAGTTTCCATCCGTTAGCTCACTGCTCCTCACCAGGCCCACCAGGTAGGCCCTGGTTTTTTGTTTTAAGCTTCCAACTAGTTTAATAGAATTTTCAAATTCAAAATTCTTTTCCAAGCCGGGTGGTGGTGGCACACGCCTTTAATCCCAGCACTCGGGAGGCAGAGGCAGGCGGATCTCTGTGAGTTCGAGACCAGCCTGGTCTACAAGAGCTAGTTCCAGGACAGGCTCCAAAACCACAGAGAAACCCTGTCTCAAAAAACCAAAAAAAAAAAAAAATTCTTTTCCATGCTTTACCATCTGAAACGCACAGGGTTAAGCACGGGCCTACCAGGATGAGGCTTTCCTACCAGAGTGGGGCTTTCTACAGTTCAAGGGAATTACTTTGGGCTAATGTACACATAATAGCACTCTTCTTGTTCTGGCGAGATGAGCCACCCCATAGCCTGCCTGGTCTCCTCTGGGAGCCACATCTACCTGGCCTTAGCCACCCAAGGCTGTAGGTGCTGTCCTTACATCCTCAGGGGAAGTCACGAGCATTCTGCCAAGCAGGTGCCCTCATTCTCCAAGCCAGCAGCCATCTAGGTGTTCAGGTGGGCAGCTGGAGGGCTGCTGTAGGTTATGTCCTGTGCCCCATACATACTACACACGCGGAACCTCAGTGTGAGACTTTATTTGGCAACGGGACTGGTGACCAGGTCATTAGTTAAGATGAGGTGGTGGTGGAATTGATTGGAACCTAATCCAATATGGTTGTATCTTTAAATTCAGACACAGATCATGTTCAGAGCAAAGAGGTCCGCAGAGGGAGGGAGGACGGCTGGTAGAGAAATTCTACAACGAGAAAGAGGCAGCCAGAAGCTGGAGAGGCCCAAGCAGGTTCACCGGAGAAAGCCTGCCAACACTTTGATCTTGGATTTGCCACCTCCCAAAGCAGGAGACACAGAACATGTGCATCTCAGCCGTCCTGGCTGCCGGGCTTTGTCCCCACAGCCCCAGGACAGTGCTAGACTCTGAGGGTCCACAGCAGCCCATCTCCAGATACCCATCAGCGAATAGACTAAGGGAAAACTGGGATTGGACGGTCCTGGGCCTGCATGTGGGTCTTACCTCCCAGGGATGAGTGCCCGTGTGTCACATGGCCTCTCTGGGCTCTCTGTTCATCCACAGAATGGGACACGAGCACTATGCTATGATGAACACAACCCAAGGCTCCTAGGGGCTTCTGGAGATGTCAATGAAGGCCACTCTCCAGACAGAGGTCAAGAGTACTGCCATAATGAAATCCATCTCCAGGAATGGCTCACTGTCATGGTGAGCCCCTTCTTGGAGGTACCTTGTCGCTCACAGCTAGGTCACCCAAAGGCTTCTGGGATGGAGAGACAACAGGGAGAAGCTACCCAACTGTCATGGGCTCGGCCCAACATCTTTGCTCTCCAGGTTAAAAAGTTGCCTTGGTGTGTGAATGAGCTCAGGGTAACCATTGAGTCAGAAGCCCAGAGAAGGGTTGGGGCCCTGACTCTAGCACCTGCTACAGCCTGGGTTGCTCTCCCCGCCCAGCCCATCACCAGCTCAACCCAGTGCAGGGTTTCCATGGCCAGACAGGCCTCTTGGAAGTCTGTACTTAGTCCACTGGGCCACTGGCTGTAGTATTGGCTTAGCTGGGGCTGCAGAGATGCTGTACAACCATTGGTCCCAACAACACAATAACACCCAAGCTCTCACGTGACAATACCACAAAAGCGGGGATTTAGCTAGAATGCCCATGGCTCAGCTGTGTGCTGAGGCTGGTCTGGAGGAGACTGAACAGAGCAGGGCAGTTTGAGTGTCTCACAGGGGCATCAGAAGTACCAGAGAGAAGCCGCAGTACAAATGCACACCTGTAAGGCGGGCTGCAGCTAACAACAGGTTCACACCCCACAAGTGACTGTTAGCATTTATTGCCAAATTGCCAGGATCTAGAATCACCTAGAAGACAAGTCTGCCACACACTGGTTCTTCCCCACATCAGGCACAGCCCATCACTGTCCTACCCGCCACAGATAAGCCCACATCACCCCCGCTGTGGGCCACACCCACTTCTGATCACACCCACCTTACACCCCTTCTCGTACCCATTCCAGGCTCCCTTCCCATCGCAGGCCCCTCTCTACCTCTCTCTCTGCAAGTGTGGCTTTTGTGATTTCCTTTGACCTCAGAGAAGGCTTTGGTTATTTCCTCTGCAAAACGTGGTGATGGCATGTGCTTGCTGAGTAGCCAGGTGTCACTGCGGATACCTGAAGGCCCAGAAAGCAGAGATACAGAGGTACACACGTGGAGAGCATCCTCAGCCACATCCTTAAAACAGAACTGTGGGGACCAGCACTTTACAGTTAGACCAGTATTCTGCAGTTGATGGGAATTCCTGCCCATTCTCTCATCGGTCCTCTCGCCATGCTTCTGGAAGTTTCCCTCTGTGGAGATTAGCCACACATTTCATCAGTCACTTACTCCATGTCTCTATCCATCTGGGTCCATCTGAATCTAGTGACCCAGCCTCATCCTGACATGAGTTCTGAAGCATGACTCACTTGGCACCATTGATGGGCTTCTGGACATGGATGGACTTGCATCTTCCCCAGCTGAGCTCAGGTCAGAGCCCCACTGGATCAGCGAGAAGAGGTCTTGTTCCTCCCTCTGGCTACTGAAGTGACTCAAGGCTCCCTGGTACCCACAGCAGCTTTGCTGTGCCAGGGAAAAGACCGCCTGGGAAGGAAATTGGATGAGAAGGATGCTCTTGAGCTGAGTCTACTGAAAACATCTGTAGGGAAGCTACCCAAGAGGGATGCTCTTGAGCTGAGTCTACTGAAAACATCTGGAGGCACTGGCCATCAGGACAACCTGAGGTGTGCTACTGGTATCTGGTAAATTAAGACAAGGGAGTCTGCTCAGCACCCAAATGGCACATGGCATCCCCTACCCAAAAGTAATTTCCACCATGACATCAACCCCTGGAGGCTGAGACCCATGTCCAGACTGAGGACTAAAATCCAGAGGTGCTGCGGGATTGCTGAGCAAAGTAGCAGGCAGGGCTTTCAGGGCCTGCAGCCACCTCCCCTCATTACGCCCTCTTTCCCTAATCCTGCTGTCAGAAGACAGCCGGGGAAACACAAATCCATGCAAAGCGGAGAAGTAGCCTTGAAGAATCGCCTTTCAAGCGATGAGGCCCATCCAGCCTAGGTCTCCACCCTAGAGCCCAACCCTAATGCCCTCATCAGGACGCTACCTTTTTCAAATTATTATAATGTAGCAATGCACTGATCCTTTGTTTCTTTTATCGTCTCACTTTTTAAGATTTATTTATTTATGTATATTAGTGTTCTATCTACATATATGCCTGCATGCCAGAATAGGGTATCAGATCCCATTATAGATGGTTGTAAGCCACCTTGTGGTTGCTGGGGATTGAACTTAGTACCTCTGGAAGAGCAGCCATCTCTCCAGCCCCTTATGCTTAATTTTTTAAAAAATGTTTGTTATTATAGATTTATTTTTATTAAAACTTTATTTTAAAGAGCTTTTAAATAAAAAACACATACTAAAATTTTTATTTGTGTGTGTGTGTGTGTGTGAACATGCATGTCTGTGCCCTTAGAGGCCAGAAGAAGGCATTGGATAGCCTGGAGCTGGAGTAACAAGTGGTTGTGAGATGGCTAAGTGGATGCTAGGAATTGAACTCAGGTCTTCTGGAAGAGCAATAAATACTTTCAATTGCTGAATCATCACTTGTCTTCTTTTTTTAGTAGTATCTTTTATTTATTCTTTGACAAATTCATGTATATAAAAATGGATCTTGCTCATATGGCCCCCTAACTCCTCCCTTCCACTCCCCCCAGGAACCTCAAACTCTTCCCTTCCACTCCTTACATCTCCCTCCCTGCTTCCTGTTCTGTCTTTTTGTTAATAACTCCCTGAGCCCAGTGAGTGGCTCCTGGCGGAATGTTGACTGATCTTTCGGCTCCATCTTGCACTGTATGGCTACAGTGGCCATGCCCTGACGCCAGCATTTCACATCCTTTCCCATCCTCACGCTCTTACATCCTCTCAGCCTCTCTTCCATGATGTTTTCTGAGCCTGGGGCTGGAGGGTGATGTAGATGTCTGATTTGTGGCTGAGCACTGAAGAGTCATTTATACCATTTGACCAGCTGTAGCTCAGAGGTGGAAGGCATCTGTGTTCGCATGCTTCTTTGCCAGATTAGATTCTGGAAGGACCGACGAGGCCTTGGGCTTTGTGCAAATCATAAGCATCAGTTTCAGATATGTGTACTCAAACTGGCATGGTTGATGGACATGTGCCTACCACATTCCTAAATTCACACTAAGGCTCGGTAGACTACTGTCCCCAGGCCAAATTCAGTCTGTGGTCTGGTTTGACTCAACCTGTAGCCAAGCGTGGTTTTATTGTTTGTGAAAAGCTAAGGAAGGAGGAAGAGAAGGAGGAGGAAGGCAGATGAGGCCCAAGGAAGAAGAATAAAAGTGGGAGGGGCACTGTGGCCCACGTGGCTGACTGGACCTAGAATATAACCCTTTACAGTGAAATTTGCAAACCTTTCATCTGGACAGTACAAACGATGTAATGGCCTTGATTTGGGATGTTCATAGACTGCCGTGGCCTCCACAGCCCACTGCAAACCACAAACATGAGGCTGCAGAGAGTGGGCTTAGAAAGGGAGGGCCTAGTGTCTTAGTGGCTGGTGAGTCTCTCCCACAGCCATGGGAGCAGGGTCCCGGCAGCCTGGTTCCCATCATGTCTAGTACTTGCTACATTGTACCTTTTATCATGTCCCGTTTCATGGCAGCTAAGCACACTAGACTGGCCCAAGTCCTTGCTATGAGGTAGCCAGCTGGGAGCAAATCACTGACTCACCAAGGCTTCCATCAACGAGGGGGTTTCCTGGGGAAAGTGCTTCCCACACTGCCTCACTGGAGGGATGTCTATCGGCAAGCTGAACGCCAGTCTATTCTGCTCTCTCTTCCTCTGAAGGAGGCTATGAGGGGCAGATCAGCTTGTCTTGGAGGCAGAGAGGGGGCTGTCCTGGAGCCAGGAGGTATTGGTAATAAGAACCAGCAAGAAACCTGTCAGGGCCCAGGGAAGGGTCTTGATGTATGTTTTGGCTCACAGACCCACCAACAACCACCTTGTGAGGATGTTACCCAGTGACTTGTCCTTTGGGGCTTGGGTGTAGAGGCTTGCATCTGTCACAGACATGGTAGTGTTTCATCTGGAACCTAAGTTCAAGTCATAGCCTCTGTCTGGTGAACAGCTGAGGGTGGATGCCTGCTCGTGTGCCCTCCCAGGACTTTCCCTTCCAGGAGCAGTGGGTATTGTGGAGCTGCTGTGGCTGTTGCGGTCATAAGCACAGAACGCTAGTCATAGCCTGGCCTAGACATCCCTAAATGTGTGGGGTGGCCTGGGAGAGTCCCCAGTGGTGAGGTCACATCCTTCCCAGGCCTGGGGCTATAGAAAGAAGTGCACCAGCAGATACATTAGTTAGATACACACGCTAGTTCCCTTCCCTGCATCCCTCTGCGGCTCCTCTGCCATCTCTTCCATTTAAACCACTTCCAGTTGGTGTCTGTCACTAGCAACCAACAGATTCTGACTAACGTCTAATACTCTCTTATCCACAGAAGCAACCGTATCTTCCCCAAGACTGCCCTGAGGTCAACTCTGCCATGTCTGATCACTGTGACAGTTTTGCCGTATTTGTGTTCAAGATCTGGGGAAGCAGGCATCAATGACAGCCTACAAAGACACTGGTCAATAGAGACTAACCTAGACTAGGAAGACACTGGTCAGTAGGGGCTAACCTAAACTAGAAAGACACTGGTCAGTAGGAGTTAACCTAGACTAGGAAGACACTGGTCAGTAAGGGCTAACCTAGACTAGAAAGACACTGGTCAGTAGGGGCTAACCTAAACTAGAAAGACACTGGTCAGTAGGGGTTAACCTAGACTAGGAAGACACTGGTCAGTAAGGGCTAACCTAGACTAGAAAGACACTGGTCAGTAGGGGCTAACCTAAACTAGAAAGACACTGGTCAGTAGGGGTTAACCTAGACTAGGAAGACACTGGTCAGTAAGGGTTAACATAGACTAGGAAGACACTGGTCAGTAGGGGCTAACCTAGACTAGGAAGACACTGGTCAGTAGGGGCTAACCTAGACTAGGCAGAGAGGCACTGGAGCAGAGGGAAGAAGGAGGGAAGAAGAAAAGATGGTGTACACACAACTGGGGGATGCCATTCTGCAGTCAGTTGGTGGCACAGTTCTGCCCAGGCCATGCCGGGGACCTAGAGAGGGAGCAGAGAGAAGAATGGGGCAGCCTCCACCAACAGATGACTCCAGAGTTGGGGGAGGGTCTAAACGGGACCCCCAGTCATCCTGCATCCTTGCTGCTTGTCACACACATCCCATAGAACTTTCTTAGCCAGGTGACAGGCTCACCAAGGGTTAAGCCTGCAACCAGGCACAGCAATGCAGGCTCTGCTCCTCCCCACCATTGCTTGTGACCTGCAGCCTGTTCCTCAAGGGAGGCCAATTTTCATTTTTTTTTTTTTTAGCATAAGGACCAGCGATGTGGCAGGAGGGTAAAGGCACTTGCTGCCAAGCCTCATGACACGAGGTGGATGCTCAGAGCCCACACAGTGGAAGGAGAGAACCAACTCTTGTGACACCGGAAGCAGCGCCCCGGGAAGCAGCTTGCACACCGCCCAGCTCACCCCTCTTCACTGATTTTCTCGTCCAGCTCCATCTTGGTCAGATATTCAATACTTCCTTTAGGAGAACACATACATTTGTTTGACTTGCAATATTGAATTTGGAGGCCGTTCAGCAATTTCAAATTTCAGGAGTGGGGCAGTGGGGAGACACCGTAAATTAAAAAATTCTTTCCTCTTCGGTTTCTACCCAAGATTGTATATTTTTTGATGGCAAAATTAGGGATTAACTATAAACATGTGTTTGTTCGATACTGACGAGGTTGTGAGAACAATGGCCGAAGCCATGGGGAGGGGGGAAGGGCTGCAGGCTACAAATCTTCTGTAGAAAAAAAAATGTTCTGTCTCCTACAGACTTCCACAAGGGTGGAGAGAGAGGAAAGCTAGGCTCAGGAGGGATGGGGTATGGGAAGGTAAGATCCGGGGGAGAGCAAATAGGAGGACCCCTCCCACCAGCAGCACAGACCTCAGAGTACTGCAAGTCCCCACTCCACCCAGGCACCGTTCTGCCCTTTTCCCAGCCCTCTAGCCCTGTTTTCTCCTCTGATACTTTGTCTCTTCCACAGCTCCCCATAGGGCTGTGCTGGGGATCTCTCATGTGCCAGCACTGTGCTGGGCTCAGGAGACAGCCATGGCAGGATAGGAGGTGGCTGCTGCCATGGCTGTCCTTCTCGGAGTGAAGACATAACCAGTGAGTCAGTTCATGAAGAGCAGGCTCGTGACTGTGATTGCAGATGGCTGTCACAGCAGAGGCAGAAAGAGAGCATTGCACCTGTGACTGTCCCATGTGATGGGGGCTGCGCTCAGGGAAAGGTCTGGAGAGAAGAATCTGAGCAAAGTTTGAAGGGTAAAAGGGATTGACTTAGTGAGGGAAGCTGAGAGAATCTTCCAGGCAGGAACTGTGCAAAGGCCAGTGTGTAACCAGATATGAAGAGTGTGGTTCAGGCTTAGAGCCCCAGGAAGACTTTGAAGGGTTTTAAATCCACCCAGGGAAGACAAAAATTCTACCAGCAGAAATCAATGGTGAAAAAGAAGAGCATTGGATGCTCCTGTAGGAGGGGGAAGGTGATGAAGCCGAGGGGAGGCAGGTTAATCAACGTTTCTCATCAGATTAGAGGGGAACCTGACAGGAACATGGCAGGGAGCTGAGGAAGGAGTCTGGGTGGAAGGCAGGTGACCTTGGGTTGTCTGAGAACACCTAAGGGTATCAGGAAAGAACCTGAGTCTCAGTGTGTGAAATCAAGGGCAGCGTGGGTAGGCAGGAGTCAGGGAGGGTGGACCTCAGTGGGAGGAACAGAGCAAAGCAGACCCTGGGAGCACTGGACTAAAGGACCAGGACTGGAAAAGAAGCCCGGAGGTTTTGGTTAGATGGCCTAGTCTGTAAAGTGCTTGCCACGTAAAGTGGACCATATCTCAGAGCCCTAACACTCGTTAAAAACAGTGTGGGTACAATGGCATGCACCTGTAACCATAGCTTTGTTTGGGGGAAGAGACAGATGGCTTAGCCACCCTGTATCAAAAGATAAGATAAGGTGGAAAGTGATAGTGGAAGATGCCTGGCATCTATTTCTAGTCTTCATATTCACACACACACACACACACACACACACACACACACACACACACTGTACACAGAGTGGAAAAAATAAAGACGAATCCTAAAAAGAAAAAGGGGATTGGCATGTGGAGGAGACTACCACAGCCATCTGAGTGAGCTATCCAGTGTGTTAGCTGACTCCTTTGAAGCCAGGCATGGTGGTAGCAGATACCTATAATCTTCAGAAAAATGAGACAGGAGGATTATGGCAAATTGGCATCTAGGTTGGGCTATGTAATGAGTTCTAGGCCAGCCTGAGCCACAGAATAAGACCCTGTGTGAAAACATAAATAAACAAACAAATCAAACAATCCTTGGGGTAATTTCACAATTTCCTTACCGGCCTCACCTTACAGCGGGAAACCAGGGCACTGCGGGGGTGAAAGCACCCTCCCCAAGGCCCCCAAGAAGCTCCAGTGGCAGGCCTTAGGAGCGAGATTCAAACTGGGCTAGCAGAAGTCAAGCCCATACTGGGCACTGTCCCATCCTGTTGTTTAACTAGAAGCGTTGGAAAGCCAGCTTGGCCTTTGTCACACTAAACAGGCATTCAGCACCCTAGGGGATAGTCAGCAAAGTGACTCAGGCTGGTGGCTTAGAATGTACACATCTCCTGCCTTATGATTCTGGAGCTTGGAGTCATCACGGCACTCAGAGCTGGCTCTCCCAAGGCCCCTGTCTGCCTTGAAGATAGACCCGAGTCCTTAGCTAACTTCTCTGTGTCTCTGTCCTAATCTTCTGTTCTTAGGAGGATACCAGCAGGTTAAACTAGGGCCACTCTTATGGTCCCTTTAAAAGTCCTGTCCCCCCACCAGATGGGGCTGCAAGGGTGCTGCAGGTTGGATTTTGAAGATGCCACTGACTTGCTCACATGTCAAGAGCAGAAAGTGTCAATAGAGAGGGCGAGACAGAAGAGAGTCTGGACAGAGGCTGAGGTAAAACCAAGGTGGAACCCACAGGACTTTACTGGGCACATACAGCATCTCAGAGCCTCTTCATAGAGCCCCTCAAACAGACAGCACAGGGGACCCCAGGGCCGAGGTCCAGCAAGAACTCTCCCGTTGTGCCTAACTCCAAGTCATTGCCCTGAAGCACAGCTCCTGATTCTTTTCACACACAGATGTGCTGATCTGCTTTAGGCTCTGTTCACACACACACACACACACACACACACACACACACACACACACTCCTTCTTGTGCAGAATGAGGTCCCTCCTTGCTGTGACGAATACTTGAAGAGAACAACTCTAGGAAGGAAGGACTTGGTTTGCAGCACCATGACACAGTCCACCACCGTGACAGGAGCTAAAGTCACTGGTCACACTGTATCTGTGAGTTAAGAAACAGAGAGCAGGATCTGGAGAGATGGCTCTGCAGTTAAGAGATGGCTGTTCTTTCAGAGGTCCTGAGTTCAATTCCCAGCAACCACATGGTGGCTCACAACCATCTGTAATGTGATCTGGTGCCCTCTTTTGGCTACAGTATACCTGCAGGCAGAATACTGAATACATAAATAAATAAATAAATAAATAAATAAATAAATAAATAAATAGAAGAAGAGGAAGAGGAAGAAGAAGAGGAAGAGGAAGAGGAAGCAGCAGCAGCGAGCACTGACTGGGCATGCTCAGCTCACTTTCTTGCTTTTTATAGAGATTGAGCTCCCAACCCTAGGGTGGCGCTACCAGCATGCAGGGTGGGTTTTCTCATCTCCGCTAACCTAATCTAGACAATCTTTCATAAGTGTGCTGAGATGAACCTAATCTATACGATCTGTCACAGGCAGGCCAGAATCTCATCTCCTTCGTGATCCAAGATCCTATAAAATTGATATTCAATATTAGTCATCATGGGCCCTGACCCCCTGAACCTTATTTGGAAACAGATTTGTTGCTGATGTGATAATATGAGGACACAATGTTGTAGTCTGGACCCAAAAGCACATGATTGAGTCCTTAAAGAAAGGAGAAATTCAGTCACGGAAACGTGCACGTGGGGGATGTTGTCACAGACAGAGACAGGTAGGAAGGCTCAGAGATGGAGGTCTTGTATAAGACTAGGTCCCTTTCCTAGTACTGAAGACAAGGAGAGGGGAGGGAAGGCGGGAGAAAGGCTGAGGCTTATTTGGTAGAGTGCTTGCCTAGCATACATGAAGCCCTGGGTTTGATCTCATGCATTGGATGAAGCAGTTTTATAGTACATACCTGTAATCCTAGTACTCAATGGAAATAAGAGGACCAGGAATTCAAGGTTATTCTAAGGCCTAAGTTTGAGGCCAGCCTAGGCTATATGGGAACTTGTCTTTTGTTTTGTCTTGGTTTGACTTGGCTTGGTCTGTTTTTTTGTTTGTTTATTTTTATTTTCTGAGACAGGGTTTCTTTGTGGCTTTGGAGCTTGCCCTGGAACTAACTCTTCTAGACCAGGCTGACCTTGAACTCACAGAGATCCACCTGTCTCTTCCTTTCTGAAATTAAAGGCATGTGCCTCGAATTCACAGAGATCTGCCTGCCTCTGCTGGAATTAAAGGTGTGTGCCACCACTTCCGGGCTGGGAACTTGTCTTTAAAAAAAATGGTGGAGGGGGCTGGAGAGATGGCTCAGAGGTTAAGAGCATTGTCTGCTCTTCCAAAGGTCCTGAGTTCAATTCCCAGCAACCACATGGTGGCTCACAACCATCTGTAATGGGGTCTGGTGCCCTCTTCTTGCCTGAAGGCATAAACACAGACAGAATATTGTATACATAATAAATAAATAAATAAATAAATGAAATGAAAGGGAAAAAATGGTGGAACTGGAGAGATGGTTCAGAGGTTTAAAGCACTGATTGTTCTTTCAGAGGATTGAGTTCAATTCCCAGCACCCAGACGTCAGCTCACACTGTGTGTAACTCCAGGATCTAGCATCTTCACACAGTCATACATACAGGCAAAACACCAATAAGATAAAAATAAATAAATTTTAAAGAAACAAATGGAGATAGAGAGAAAAAATGGAGGCAGACACCAGGACATCAGGACAACGCTTCTATAAGCCAAAGAACACCAAAGCTTGCCAACAAATCCCCAGAAACTTGGGAGCAGGCAGGGGACAAGCTCTCCTTCTCAGCAGGAGAAGGAGGCCACCCTGCCCACACCTGGCTCTCAGATTTCTGACCTGCAGAACTGGAAGATAATCAATTCCTGCAGTTCGGGCGCTGGGTCTGTGGGGCTCCATCTCTGCAGCTCCAGGAAGCTAAGTCCCTGGAGAAGAAAGAGTTCAAGAGGCGGACAGGAAGGCAGAAGCTCAGGCAGGGATGGCTTCCGGCAGAAAGGGGACCTTCCTGTAAGACAGGCTCTATAGACAGTGTGGAGAGATACACATAGTTTTCCTCTAAGAGGGGAATCTGAGTTGTTCATCACCAAAAGAGATGAGAGCAGGTAGCCGTGGGCAGTGATGATAGATCAAGTAGCTGGAGCTGTGTTGGGAGCTCCTCCCCCTGCAAAACTTAGTGGCTTGAACCACAGCTGCAGCCTCTGGCTTGGAGTCGTGGCAGGACCAGTGGGTGGACTGTGGCTGGCTCATCCTCTGTAACTCTGCTCCCCAACGCCTCCCAGACTCCAGGAGATTCGAGCAACCCTGTCCCCGGCGACAGAGGCTGAGAGCTTCAGCTCAGAACTAGAAGGGAACGCAAAGAAAGGAGACTTCTCACGATCGGTCACATGATGAGGCTTGAAGTCATCACTACAAAGGGGAAAAACTGGTCAGAATTCCAAACAGCACCTGCCCTTGCCCAGCTCAGAGACCCTGTCCTGTAGGTGTCCTGGAGGGAGGGCAGACTCGGGTTTTTTTTTTTTTTTTTTTAACTCAGATTCTCTGGCTTCAAGGAAACATGGGTGCAGGAAACCCTAGTATGGCCCTGATGAATTGCCCCATATTTGTGACGAGGCCACAGCAGCCCCTCAGCTTGCTTTCAGACCAGTGTCCCATGCACCTTCCTAGTGCCTGTGTCCTTGTCAGTGAAATGGAACTCAGGAATTCTGAATCAGAAAAGCAAGGAAATGGCAGAGTTTGTAGGGATGGGGAAAGCCAACTTGGAGACCTTTTGTAACTATTTCTCCTCTTGGAGCCCTTGGTCATATCCTGTCCCGTATATGCATGACATGGTCAGATACCATGAGACATACATGGCATGGTATCCAGGCCTCCAGACCTCCAAAGGCCTCGAAGCCTGAGCCAGCAGCATTCAGGTTTGGTACAAGGTGCTCAGGACTGAATTGCTGCAGTCATGGAGGAGCTAACCAGGGCCCACCAGCTGTGGTGACAGGAAATGGTGCTTGCACGTGAAAGTCTCTTGTGGGACTCTTGTCCACATGAGTGCCTTGAAGCCAGATCGAGATGAGGGCAATGGCTCAGTCAGTAGTGTTTGCTATACATGCAGACCCGAATTCAGATCCCAGCACCTATATACATAGTCATATGTGGCAACACACACCTGTATGTTGGCATCATGCAGGTGAAGACAGACAGCAGCAGCACACACCTGTATGTTAGCACCGTGCAGGTGGAGACAGTGGCAGCACACACCTGTATGTTGGCACCGTGCAGGTGGAGACAGTGGCAGCACACACCTGTATGTTAGCACCGTGCAGGTGGATACAGTGGCAGCACACACCTGTATGTTGGCACCGTGCAGGTGAAGACAGACAGGCAGCACACACCATGTTGGCACTGTGCAGGTGAAGACAGACAGGCTGCACACGCCTGTATGTTGGCACCATGCAGGGGAAGACAGGAGGCTTCTGTTGAAGCCTAGCCAACAAAGGAGAAGATGGAGGGAGCCTCCCTCAGAGACTGGCACAAAGACTGCCCTGAGGAAGGGCTCTTTACTTGGTTTCCACTTGGCCACAGTGCTAGGACCCAGGAGCAGAGTGTCAGGGTTCCAAACATAGTTATCTCTCTGCCCTTCCCCTCTGGCCTCCAAAGCAGGCCTGACTGGTGACATGTCAGCCCTTCCCAGAGTAAGCCACAGAAAGTGTTGGGAGGGGGATGCCCAGCTGCTCAGCCTTACTCGCCGAGAGCCATTGAATTCAGGCTTGTCCTTGCCTGCTGCTGTTTCCTGGTGATGCTACCATAATGAGCCATGCAGCAAGGATGGCCCTGCCCAAGACAGAGAGTGGGGTGGTGGAGGCTGACAATTCTGCTCCCAGGTCTAGCATCCGAGGACATCCTGCCTGATGCAGAGCCTCAGTGCATTAAGGGATAGAATAGAGGGTCAAGACAGCCTTGTTGCCATTGGGAAATCAGGCACAGGCTGTGGTAGGCACATCCAAGCAGCTCCTAGGAACCGCAGGCAACATGGCTCCCAGCCACACAAATAGGCCTTGAAAACCTACAGCGCAGTGGGAAAGGAATGCCTCATAGCAAGATGGCACGGTGACATCATGATTCAACCACCTAAATAAAAAGCTCGCTTCAGTCATTCATTTCATTAGGTGCTATGGTCGGCCAGAGGGCCTGTGTGCGCCAGGCACAGTCCCAGACTTCCAAAGAATAACACACGCTTTATGTGCGTGTGAAGGCTCAGTCATTCAGCTCATCAGAGCAGAGCGAGGGGCGAGGGGAAAAAGAGACAGCTATGATGTGGCTAGTGCTTACTCCAGGTCACTGGCAAACATAGATGCCCCATGTGAAGGACAGACAACAAAGTCCCCAGGGCAGCCTTTGACTGGGATAGGAGGCCTTTCATAGGAGAATTATGTGGTTTCCTAGCAAAGCTACTCACAGCTCAGTGAGTGAAAGTCAGATCTGAGCCTTCCGCCCTGTAGGCGGCGACCTTGAGCAGTCCAGGACCTGCAGAAATGTGCATGGCCACACTGCATTGCTCAATCCAATGGTAGCACACCCAGGTAGCGGAGAGTGAGACTCACCCCATGGTCTCCTCCCAGGGCTGCAAGAACACTTACTTGGTACCTACAGTGTCTGGGTCTGCTGTGAGTAGCAGTGTAGAGGGAGACAGACACTGTCAGTGATGACAACGACATCAGTGTGGAGACACAAGGGAGAACACAGAGGCCTTGCGGGAGAAGATACCTTCTAGGCAGAATCTTAAAAGAGAAGCAGAAGTCCACTTGACCAATAGGCAGGGAGCAAAGTGTCAACGATAAGGTGAGCCAGGGGCACGCACTGGCCAAGAGGACTACTGTGGAGCCATATCGGATGTAGCGTCTGCTAAAAGAGACACCAGAGCCTATGTCAGCCTTAGCAGAAAGTCACACTCTATGCTGCCAGCCTGCCATGCCTGGGCTCCTCTTAGCAGGGCTCTTTATTGGGCATCAGATCAACTAGCCTGGCCAGGTGACGAGGAAGGACCAGGGGTCTCCACAGAGCTGAGCCAAGCTCACTCCCAGCTCCAGGCACACGTGCAGGGAGGGCACATGTTGGGTATGTGTATTGGAACTGTGGTGTTGGCAGAGGGTCTTCATGGAGTATGGAAATGATTCCTTAATCCAATAAAGAATAAGGAGTCAGCCCAACAGAGAGATGGAGCACAGTCTTGAGACCTTTCAGGAAACTGAAACTCCACATGGCAGTAAATGCACGGACGGTGCTAACACAGGGACAGTAAACCCAGGGAGGGAGGTGGGCACAGCTTGTGCCTGTGATCTCAGCACATACAAGGGGAGGCGGGAGGATGGGGAATCAGTCCTCGGCTACATGGGGAGTCCAGCCCGGGCTATAGAATTCCTAAAGTGGGGCTGGAGAGATGGCTCAGTGGTTAAGAGTACAGGCTGCTCTTCCAGAGGTCTTGAGTTCAATTCCCAACAACCACATGCTGGCTCACAACCATCTGTAATGAGATCTGGCGCTCTCTTCTGGCTTGCAGACATACATGGAGGTAGAATGTTGTATGCATAAAAAACAAATAAATCTTAAAAAAAAAAAAAGAATTCCTAAAGTGATCCTGGAAGGAGGTGAAGGGGAGTAGCTGCCGTTGGAGAACTGCCAAGAGGAATCTAGAAGAGCTGACCTAGGGTAGGAGCCGACAATCTCACCCCAAGGGACATACTGAAATGCATGGGATAGGCTCACCAAGGCATGTGGCCCCATTTGTCAACACACCCACCCACACATTCTATATTTGTCATAGTCTCTGTGTACACCCAGCCTAGTCCTTGGAGCCGAGAGCATAAAAGCGACACAAGAGGCCCAGGTGCCTGGAGAGAAACACAGGAAGCAGGCTCCTTGCCCATGGGGTGTGAGCTGTGAAGCTCCCCAGGCAGAGTTAGAGAGCCTGGACTGGGGAGCCACACCTGAGAGTCTGGGAAGGACATCCACCCAGAAGACAGCATCTGAGTGTCTAAGTGGCAGTAAGATGACCCTGGAGTTGGCTGGGACAGGTCTGGAGAAACAGTCTAGGTAGAGGGGACATCTGCAAAGGTCCCTGGGTGGGTGGCAGAGGGCTATCCAGGTGGCCAGTGTGGCTGAGGGTTGTAGTAGAAGAGGAGGAAGAAGGGGCCAAGGAGATGTCGCTAAAAGTATTCTCTGAGGACCTGAGAGTGGTCCCCAGGACTCGCATAAAAACGAGGTGGTCTCCAGGTGTACGGGTGCACATTTGTAATCCCAGGCCTGGACAGTTGGTGGCAGGTGTATCCCTGAGTCTTGCTGTCCAGCTAGAGAGATCCGGGTGTTGTTTTTGTTGGTTTTCTTTCTTTAAAGATAAAAGGTGGGGCAGGAGAGATGGATCAGTGGCATTTGCAGAGGACCCAGATTCGGTTGTCAACCCCATCAGGTGGCTCATGACCAAGTTCGTGGCTTCTAACGCTATCTGTGATCTTGAAAGGCACCTGTACACAATCAGTACACATAAACCCACATAGGCACACACACAAATAAACACACACACACGCACACACACACACACGAACAGATCAATACAGGCACACACATACACATAAAAAGAAAAAGGAGGAAAAGCTAGGTAATAGACAGAAGCAAGATGAATGTCAGGATTCATTCTCACGCCCACCTCCCTGCAGAGGTAGGAGTGCCCTTAGCACACCCCTGATATTTTGCAGCTTATTAAATCTGCCGCATGAGGTCAGGACTTGGGCTGCCTGAAGTCTGATATGACCACTCAGGATCTGAGAGCACTCCTTCCTGATCAACGCCTTCTCTGAGATCTTGGAAGTGACTCTCACCAATTTGGAGCATATAACAGTGCGAAGGGAGCTCGGAACTCAAGCGCCTAGGCTACAGGGTCCACAGTGTCCCAGAGGAGCGTGTCAGGGCCACCTGGCAAAGGTACACCATATAGTTCACATGTGAGCCAACCACTCTCTGACGCCATGAACACCCCAACCTTGGCAGAGACCCTCCTAGTCATGGTCCCCACAGCCTAAATAATACACCTTTAACAGAAAGAAACACTCAGCCCCATTTATACAGAGTGTAAAATAGATGAAAATAATTTTAAATGTGTGAGTCACTCATTGAAACTTTTTTTAAAATCACAAACAGCACTTTGTGGTGAGGATAGCCATGAACAAGGACTTGTCCTGCAGGGCACCCTAGCGGGATTAGGGCCTGAGCGTGTGTAGGATGCCTACTGCACACACCTGTACTTGTCCAGGAGTGGGGCACTCACGTCAGCCTTGTGTCCGGAGCACTAATGACAGGGAGAGTATTCCCTGCTGTGCTCACCATCGTGGATGCCTCGGGAGTGGGAGCGGGAGCGGGAGGTGGCTATCCGCATTGGGTGCATTGGGTACAGGAGGGCTGCAGATGCCTCCTGGGTCGCAGCCTTGCCATTTACCGAGTGATGCTACAGGCTGGAGGTGCCTGTGTGGTGAAGCAGTCCTGCGGCCTTCCTGAATTGCATGCCTCTTGCGAAGGGGAGCTCACTCTCTGACAGGCATCCCTGGTGACTGATGTTGGGGGACAGTCCCTCTTTATCCTTGCCAGCTGCCCCTAGAATGGCACCAGGAACCGTTTCCTATAGTGTCCTGTGAAGCAGAGGACCCAGCTTGTTCCTGTCTCTAAGACCCAATGTATCCTCTCCTATGACCCTGGGGTCCTCCTGACTGGAAATTGCTTGCTGAGCATCGCTTCACGCTGTGACAGGAAGCTATGGGCCTTCTGCTTTCCTGGAGACCTTCCCACCCCACACAGCTCAGGCCAGCCCTCAGCATGCTCCCCGTTCACAGCTCTGGCTCCACCCTCGCCATCTTCCTCCTAGACTGCGGCAGCCCTCCCCAGCTTCTGCACACAGAAAAGGGGGCTCCCAGACCTCCATCACACCATTTTGAAGAAGAAAGCAAAGCCAAGGCCTGGCTGTGTCTCCTGGCTCCTAGCTAGACAGAACAGACCGGGACTCTTATGTCTGCTGCTCTTTCCATCCCACCTCTTCATTTTCATCTCCTCAGCCTCTTGGTGGTGCCTGTGAAGTTTCTCACACACCCACAGGCTGCTTCATCCCCTCCCCGCTCCCAGCTCTCATTGCATTTTCTCTGCACTGTTTGCTCTTTGTCTGTCCCCACCTGCAGGTACTCAACGCTGTTCATGGAGCCACTAACAAGTGAAGCCCGGGGTTGGGGTTGGGGTTTGACTCAGTTGCTAGAATGCCTGTCTAGCATGCAAGAAGCCCTGGTTTGATCCCCAGCGCGGCAAAAAGTCAAGCGTAGTGGTGAATGCCTAGAATATTCTCAGTTCTCAGAAGGCAGAGGCAGGAGGACCACAAGCTCAAAGTCATCCTCCGCTGCATAAAGAATTTGAGGCCAAGGGCTGAAGAGATGACTCAGTGGTTACGAACACTGTTTCCCCCCCCCCCCCCCCCAGAGGACCCGGGTTCAATCCATAGCATGGCACATGTCTGTAGCTCCAGTTCCATGGGATCTGAAACCCTCATGGAGACAAAACAGCAATGCATACGCAATAGAAATAAATAAATTTAACAGCAACAAAAAGAAAAGAGTTTGTGGCCAGCCTGGGATACATGAGACTGTGTCCCAAGCAGGAAAGGAGGAGGAATGAGGTGGGGAGGAGGAGGGGCATGAAGAGTGGAAGGGTAAAGAGGACATCAGTCCACACGGAATGAAGGAAGCGGGTGCGGGAATGAGTACTCAGAGGTAACAAGAGAACTCCAGAGCTTATGCAATAAGCACAATAACTGTTCCAAAAGTATGCAAAATATGCATAATATAAAATTATCTGTGCATGGGGCTGGAGAAATGGCTTAGCAGTTAAGAGCACGGAGTGAGCTTCCGGATGACCCAACGTTCAACTTCCAGCGCCCACATGGCAGCTCACGACCCTTCGTAACTCCAGTTCCAGAGGATCTGAGGCCCCCTTTTGGCCGCCACAGGCACTGCATGCACATGGTACACAGGCAGACAGGCAAAGACACCCACCCACATAAAATAATATAAATGATCTTCATTTTTTTTAAAAAATTACTCTGTGTAGTTCAGTGTTTTTGTTTGTTTGTTTGTTTAGCTTTTTGAGACAAGGTTTCTCTATGTAGCCCTGGCTGTCCTGGAACTCACTCTGTAGACCAGGCTGGTCTCAAACTCACAAAGATCCACCTGCCTCTGCCTCCCGAGTGCTGGGACTAAAGGCGTGCACCACCACCACCTGACTAGTTCAGTGATTTTAATGGCATTCACATTGTATAGTCATCACCACCTCCTGAGCTCACCATCCTCAGGGCCAAACTCTGCGCCCACTGAACACAGCCCCTGGAGGAAGTAGACTCACCGTGCGGGCATCAGCATCAAATGTTTGTCAGTTCTATGCTGATGGAACAGAGGTCAAGACACGCTCAGAAGCCACTGTGAGCTGTTTCACAATGCTTGGTGCCTGCTGGGGCCTGAGGTGGGGTCCTGTCGACATGAACCTCCACTTACACCCACACCAAGGGAGGCTGAAAAGTTTACAGAGCTTTGGGTTTTGTACGGGATGAGTGGCTCATTGGCCAAAGGGCTCCTATGTCCTACCCACTGCTCCAGCCAGCCTTATCGTCTGCCCACAGTCTCAGGATGTTCCTGCCCAGCCCACAGGTATTCTGAAGGACCACAAACAAGAAGGGGCAGAGAAACCAGTCATCCTAAGCCCTCCATTGTCCCTCCTGTCTATCTCAGGGGTCTTCTGCGCACAGATACTATGGGGACTGCCCTATGCTTGGCTTAGTTTGCAGTGTATGTTGGCCTCTAAGCCTGTATCATTTTTTGAGCATAATCCATAGCTTCCTTATTTTCAAGGTGGAATAACATTCTGTCATATGCACACAGCACATTCTGTTATCTGTTTATCCAGTAACGGGTACCTTGTGGATAGAGTAGACATGAACATGGCTGCCCGAGCTGGCTTTAACTGTCAGCTTGGCACAGCCTAGAGACACCTGAGAAGAAAGCCTCATTTGAGGAATTGCTCAGGTCAGGTAAGCCTTTGGGCCCATCTGTGGGGGTGTTGTCTTTATTGTTAATTGATGTAAGAGGAGCCTGACCACTGTGGGCAGTACCATTCCTTACCCAGCTGGTCCTGGGATAAATAAAGAAACCAGCTAAGCTTGAGCGAATGAGTGAGCCAGCTAGCAGTGTTCGTTCGTGGTTTCTGCTTCAGATACCTGCCCTGACTTCCCTGTAAAGTAAACCCTTCCCCTGCTAAACTGCTTTTAGCCAGTGCTTCATCACAGTAGCAGAGAGAAAGCCAGAGCAGCGGGTCTATCGGCTATCTTGTTTGTTTTGCTTTTACTTTTTTAGTACAGGTTTTCTCTGTGTGGCCCTGGCTGTCCTGGAACTCACTCTGTAGACTAGGCTGGTCCTGAACTCATAGATTCTCTTGCCTCTGGCTCATGGGTGCTGGGATTAAAGGCGTGTGCCACCACCTGTTCTAGTTATTACATTTTTGCTGCTGTGACCAAAATACTTGACAAAAAAGAAAAAAAAGAAAAATCAACTTACATGGGAAGGGTTTGTTTTGATTCTGTTTGAGAGCATGGTCCAGATAGAGGAGAAGTCATGATGTCAGGGACATGAGATCTCAGAGTCAGGAAGCAGAGACGGGTGAATGCTGCCCTCAGCCTGCTTCCTCCATACCCCATTTGGCTCAGAACCCCAGTCTATGGAACGACGATGTCATCACTTTGGTGGGTCTTCTCCTCTCATCAGTTAATCCAATCTAAAAGCTCCACTCACAGAAGCTGGTCTCCTGGGTGAGTCTAGATCCCACCAGATTCACAGTCAATACTCAACATCACAATGGACACACAAATAAGACATAATTGCATTGTGGTTGCAAGTGTGAAAGAGGGAACGAGGAGGTGACTGTGCACATGAATAAATGGAGCCTTCCTCAGGTGCACACTTCTCTCGTGAGTCCCATAGTGTCACTCATCTTTCCTTTCCCTCCCTCTCCTCCTCTAGGCTGTCATACCCACCATGGGGAGAAACAAGGAAGTTCTGCATGGACCGGACCTCCCACAGTCCAGACAAGCTACAAACAGGTTCTTGTCACAAAGGGACATGTTCAAAAGAGTTTCCACTAGTTTATTTTCAAACAAAGCCCAGGATCCCCTTGGGGGAAGATGCAGAGAAACATCCTGTTGATTACACTGTATGAAGACATGCCACTGTGACTGGTTTAACAGAAAGTTAAATGGCCAACAGCTAGGCAGAAGATACAGGTGGGACTTGCCGACAGACAGAGCTCTGGGAAGAAGAAGGTGGAGTAGCCAGCCAGAGACAGGCAGCAGGATGGGCAGCATGGAGGTGAGGTAAGGAACCATGTGCCAAAGCATAGATTTGAAAATATGGCTTAATAGAAGTTCTAAGAACTAGTTAAGAACAAGCCTAAGCTAAGGCCGAGCTTTTATAATTATTAATAAGTCTCTGTGTCATTATTTGTGAACTGGTGGTCCTGATGAGAAAGTATGTGTACATATGGTGTCCAACGTGAGGATTCAAATATCCACACAGAGGGCCCGAGGAAGCTAAGGAAAGTTCTGCACAGCAAGAAGCCAGGTATCTGCAGTCTCTCTGGGAGGTGGCTGGGGCTCAGTGGCGAAAAGGGGTACAGCTACCAGTTGCTGCCTGAGGGCTGGAGCCAGCTGCCAGCACCGTGCACTAAGCTACATTCGGCGGTGGCTGACATGGCAGCTTAAGATTTGTCTCGTGCAGATAATGCAGAAGAAGCTTAGGAAAGCCAGGTCCAGACACAGAAAACCTCTAAAAAGGTACAGTGTATTTAAAAGGCACTTAAATGCTGAGGAAAAAATGAGAATAGAGAGTTATAAGATAGATAGATAGATAGATAGATAGATAGATAGATAGATAGATTTAAAATAATAAAATAAAGAAAGGCTTTAAGGAAAAAATCTAATGTAAAAAAGCCATGTAGGGATAGGAAATACTCAGGGATAATGGAACAGAAGGGTGGATTGTTGAATCTACTTTTGAACAATCACTAGTCTCAAATATTTTACATTGGTATGGATTTTTTATATTGATACAAATTTAAGGTTATTTTTGTTATACTATTTCTATGTTTCTACTCTTGTTTAAAGTATTGTACCTATGCACTTTATTTAACAGTGTAATGTAAAGTTCTAGTCCTTGAGAGCTATTTAGGATAATAAATAAATACAGGTTAAGAGGCTGGAGAGAAGAGCTCTGGCTGCTCTTCCAGAGGTCCTGAGTTCAAGTCCCAGCAACCACATGGCGGTTCGCAACCATCTGTAATGAGATCTGGTGCCCTCTTTTGGTGTGCAGGCAGAACACTGATAATATAATAAATATTTTTTAAAAAAATATAGATTAGTAGTTAGTCATCTATAACATCAAACTTGTATTCATGTTAGGCATATTTTCAAGACAACACTTCAGAGACCTACAGAATATGGCATTTACAATGTTTTAAATACCTAAGGCTTTTTATGACAATGAGACATGTCTCCTGGCAGTACCAATTTAACCCCGGGAAGCCAGCTATCTCTGTCATATAGTTTTGGCAGTTGCTTGACCTGCACTTTCTGTTTGCTCAGGTAATATTATATCCTCCTCGGGTCTCTGAATGAGTTGAAGACTAGATAGTTTATAGTTACAGTTTTCCTTGTTACCAAATTAAAAAAAGAGACTTACAAAAGAGGTATAAAGTATATAAGGTTGAGTAATAAAAAAAATCTTATGTTGTTTATCTAAGACAATGTTTTTAGATCTAAAAAGATAGTTTAGTGTTACAAACTTGTACTACAAGTTATGATAAAAATGACTTAAGTATAAAACTTTGACTCATCAAGATAAGATAAATAATAGAGTAATTTCTCCCATTTTGCAAAATACAAATGGACTGAATATTGTAGACGTAATTCTTACCTGCTATTGTGGATAGTTTTACTGTGTTAGAGTTAAAACCCTTTCCTTTTTATTTAGACAAAAGGAGGAAATGTTGCAAGATATTTGATTACACTGTGTAAAGATAGGTTATTGTGATTGGTTTAATAAAAAATTAAATGGCCAAGAGCTAGGCAAAGGTACAGGAGGGACTTCTGACCAGAGAAAGCTCTGGTAAAAAAGAAGGCAGAGTGGGCAGCCAGACTCAGAGGAAGCAGCATGAGCACTGGGAGAAATGAGGTATTGAGCCACGTGGCAGAATGTAGATCAACCTTAGCTATAGGCCAAACTTTTACAATCAATACGTCTCCACATTGTTATTTGGGAGCTGGCAGTACAAAGAAAGACTCACTATAGCATCCAGCAGCTGCTCCTACAAAGTACAGGTCAGAGATCAGATAGCATAGTGTCCTCAAAGAATTTGCCTTTCTTCCTCCACCTTGTTTGCCATTTTTGTTCTTTTCTCCCCATGATTGACAGCGCAGAGCGGAAGCACAGCCAGGGGTTGCTGTAGCAGTAAGAGATTCTCAGAACTGTCCTGGGAGGGGTCCTCAGAAAGTGCTTACTCGCGGATGCTCTTAAGTCTCATTGTTTAATTAACTCTGCTACTTAAATAAGACCCCATTAAGCCTGAATAATTCTGAGACGTGAAGGGGCTGCTCTTGAGGAGTTTGCTATGATATACATAGTTGGTAAAAGAGACATGCACACCTGCACAGTGCTACAAGTCACCCCTGCGAGCAACAGGAGTTCTACCTTACAGAGGGACTCTGGACCCCAGTGTGGTCACCATTCCTTAGCATCATTCCCTGGGTTTGAAGGAACCTGGTGTTTAAACACCAATTCCCACTAGCCCCTGGTTAATACACTTACTGGGATAAGGGATGTGAATTTCTGGACACTTCCAGGCTCTGATGGCAGTAGAAGCTCCTTAGTCAAAGAGAAGACCACATGGTGACATCCATTCACTGCCCATCTATCCATCACTTGTCCATCATACATCCATCTACCTCTCTATCCATCCATCCTCCCACCTACCCATCCTTCCACCCACCATCTGCCCATCCGTATACCTATCCATTCACTCATGCATGTACCTGTACAGCCAGCCATACACGCATGCACACACCCGCTCACCTACTTATCCATCTGTGTACCGACCTATCCACCCACCTGCCCGTCTTCCACCCATCTCTCCATTCATCATTACAGGGCATAGAAGGCAGAGAAGGAACTGCTAAAGAATAATTATAGTTGTAGCCTGGCCTGACCTACAAGGTCCTGAGCAGAGACGTCAGCAGAGATCCCCCAAAAGAGTCTGCTAAAGATTTGCCAGTCACCTCATTCCTTTGCCACTCAGTGTGTATCCACAATGCTGAGTAGGAAGGAACATGCCAAGAACTAATACTGTGTCAGGAACCGAGAGACACAACTCTAACCACAAACACAGGACATCTGAGGGTGTCAGCACTGGGTCTGAGTCACAGGGACTTGGGAGGCTTAGGTTAGGGGTGCTGCAAAAGCAGGTCTTGACTACCCTAAGGAAGGAGGGGATTGGATGAGCATGCAAGTGAGGGAGCTTTCCATTATGTCCTGTTCTTTCACTGTCTCCCAGGCAAAGGTGTGTGCTCACAAGTGAATTTGGGAGCCCCTGGACTTTACAGTCTTCCTTTGCAGTTTCCTAAAAGACTTCCTTTCTTTCTCCTTCCTTCATTTTCCTCTTCCCTTTAGCCCTTTCTGCAGTCACCATTTGCTCTCTTTTTGTGCCCCCCACCCTGCCATTGTCTCACTTTTTCTACCCGTGTGGGTCGATTTTGCCTTTTCTCTTTGCCCCAGCTCAGTTTTTCTCCTCTCTTCTTCCCTCCTCTTACCTCCCCTTTCTTCCCCTCTCTTTTCCTTTGCCTCCATCTCTGTGTTCTGCCCCCCTCTCACCAGGCCTGTAAGGACCAGTTCCTGCCTCCACCTGCCTCTTCCCTCCAGCAGCGCCCCTGTAGCCCGCCTAATGTGTTTCGCATGGTGCGTCAGTCAAACGCCCTTCTAATGTCCTGAAAACACGCAGAAAATTGCAACCTTATGAAAAAGAAAGAACGCGCATATGAGCGAGCGCGTGCGCGCGCCCTCTCTCTCTCTCTCTCTCTCTCTCTCTCTCACTCTCTCTCTCTCACACACACACACACACATATACAGAGGGAGAGGGAGGGAGAGGGAGAGGGAGAGCCTGTAGCAGAGCAGTAGCAGTAATGAGGGCTCAGAGAGCAGCCTTCTGTGCAGTTCCTGGGTCCACCGCCTGGCCTTTCTCTCTCTTCCTCACTTCTGCTTATTATTTCTTTCACACCTTTAGGCCAAGCTCAAAAAATGACCTTTGCACTTGCTCGATCCTGATCTTTCCCTAGGGCAAGCACAGACACTTCCTTCTTGTGGTTGAGGGCTCAGTCTCAGAGTCTCCTGGACCCCCTGGACTAAAGACTCCACCCACTCTTTGTCTATCACCTGCTTCATTTTCTCTCTTTTCTTACTTTCTTTTGTTGTTGTTTTGTTTTGTATTCCTGGCTGTCCTAGAACTCCTTATGTAGATGGGTCTGACCTAGGCCTCACAGAGATCTGTCAGCCTCTGCCTCCCAAGAGCATCAAATTTTTAGCTTACTTCTGTCTCTCCGTGCAGTCAACTCTGGTTTTAACTGTGACTTCATTACCCTCTATCTAGCCTGTTCCCACCGGTAATGGAAGCAGAGGGGTGTGGGCACTGTGCCTAGCGCAATGTTTACTCATGGCAGGTCTTAGTACTTATTGAACAAATGCCAAGATTTGTTATGGGTGGGTCAAGGTACTGGGGACCCTAAGGTGTCTGAGGCAACCCCAAACTAGACTTCCAGGCTGCTAGGAAGGGGCTGTGGTGACTCTGAGCCAAGTCAGATCCAAATTCCACTCTTGGTGTCTCTGTGTTCCTGGGCAAGTTGCCTAACATCTCTGAACTTTCTGTTCATCTGCCAAATGAAGCACCTCTCTTGTTTGTCTGCCTGTGGACATGGGAGCACTTCAGGATGGAAGCAGGCTCTGCCCCCAGCCCTGGGAACTACCTGCTTCATTTCAGCAGATGCTTGGGGGCTGTTGGTTTGCTTTTGTTTTGTTTTCAGACAGGGTTTCTCTGTGTAGCAGCCCTGGGTATCCTGGAACTCACTCTGTAGATCAGGCTGACCTTAAACTCACCAAGCTCTGTCTGCCTCTGGGATTAAAGGTGTGCACCACCACTTCCTGGGTGAATGTTTATTTAAAAAGAAGAGAATGGAGCAGCTCAGTCAGGACACCACCTTTCCCTTAAACATGAGGACCCGATTATAATCCCAAGCACTCTTGAACAAAAACCTGGTGGTGCACGGCTTGTAATCCCAGTGCTGGGTAGATGGGACAAAAGGGTCCCCGAGACTCATGGGCCAGAAGGTCTAGTTTAATTAGTAAACCCCAGACTTTAGTGAGAGACCCTGTCTCAAAACCCAAGAATAGTTCCTGAATAATGACACCCGAGGTTGACCTTTGGCCTTCACACACATGAACAGATACATGCGTGCACACTTGCTTGTATGTACACACATACATGCATACATACACAAATCTTTTGAAAGAAGGAAAGGAGGGAGGGCTGATCATGTAGGAGCCTGGTTAGTATTAGAGGACTCAAGGTGCCGCCCTGTCAGTCACACAATCGCTTCCTGAAGTACTAAGGGGCAAAACACTCTCAACCTTGCCAATGAAGCTGCAGCCACCTTTCCCCACCACCTGGGAATTTTGTTTTCTGCTTACCCAAAGACCTCTTGCAGCATTATTAGGACATGGATTTTTTTTATTATAAAACATTTGGAAAGTAACAGAGGAGCCTGGGAATGTCACTCAGTGGGAGAACAAGTGTCCAGCATCCAGCACTTGATTCGTAGCACCACAAAAAGAAGAGGGAAAGGCTAAAAACTTAAAAGAGGTGGAGAGAGAGACTAATCAGCTAAAATGTTCCCTTGGGTCTCTTCTGGTGCCCTTGGCCTTTTCCCCTACTAGTTCAGCTTCTTCTTCTTGGCTAAGGCAATCTTAGCTCCCTCAAATCTGCTCCACACGGTCCTGGTCCTGGATGGTACCTCTTAGTCAAGAGACACCACAACCAATTCTGACTTCCCAAGAGAAGGCCCACCTGTTGCAAGAATACAAAGGTTGTTGTGGGGGCACTGGGAGCATGTGGATCCCCTTTCAGAAGAAGGAAGTACCCAAGAGGGAAGCCTTGTCCTCAAGAGCCTCTTACTAGGTCAAGTGCCAGCACTGGCCCATCTACCCCCAGGGAGTTAGGAGTGTCCGATGCCCAGAGGCCAGCACGCTAGGCAAGCAGTCGGTGGTGGTGCCCTACAGTGAGTGCCCTCCCTCACTTGATTCCTGGAGATCAGGCAGATCTGAGATTCCAACTAGCTGGCTTCCCAGGAACTCCTGGCCTGGACAAGTTTTAGGAGCAGGTTTGTCTCTTAAGATTCTTCACCATGTTGTCGCTGGGTCAGGATTTCCCATCATGTAGAAACAAAATAAGTGCGCGAAACGAAACCAGGCCGCGGGACTCTGATAAAAGAGTAAGCTAAGAGTCTGATTTCTTCTGGGAATTTCGCTGGAATTGCTAGGATATAACAAACTGAGACCAGCCTTTCGGCCACCGGCAACTGGAACGGTCCTGGTCCTTGGTTTCCCAAGTGGTGCCCTCCAGTTTCAGGTGACCTTAAACTGGGTCGTAATTAAACAGACCTCGGCCTTGCCGTTCTTTCTTCCGCTTTGTAAGTACCCACCGACGACCCTTCAAGAGATCAAGAGCACAGATTGGAAGACAGCGACCTTTATTATTTGTTTTGGAAAAGTGGGGAGCTGGCGTGGAATGGACTAGCGACAGAGACCATGCTGGCGGTTACCGGGGCTGTGCGTGAGGCCAGACGCAGGGCAGAGGCTCCAAGGCCCAGGTGGGAATCCAGGTCCTCAGTGAGCAGCCCCAAAGACAGCTCTCCTAGCAGGGAGCCCGGCTCAGAGCTTAGGGCCCAGAGAAACACACCCCACTCACTGCGGACCTCTACCACTACCTTGCCTGGGAGTTCGCTCACTGCCGAGCCACGGAACTGGTGTGGACAGCGCAGACCGAAAGAGCCGCTAGTGCAGCGGCCCCGGGTTCCCAGCCTCCGCCAAGCGGTCTGCCCTTCCTTTCCCCATGTCCCTCAGGTCCTCCCCGCCCTAGGTCTGGGCTAAACAAGGACATCAGAGTCCGCTCCCTCCTGCAGCCTCCGACTGGAGTCTCCGCAAAACACCACCCGGGCCACGGCCGCCCGCGACGTCTCCGAGGTTTGTTTCCCAGGACCTTGGGGGCCGAAAAGAGACTTGTGTGGCAAGGTTCCAGGAGAAATGAGAGGGGACCTTCCCTTCCCCCAAATCGCCCGCCCGGAGGGAGGGGCGTGGTCGATGGAGGCAGGGAGGGGGCCTCAGCGCTGAGGGCCCAGGCGAGTGGCACACAAGTCCGTGTCTTAAGGTTCGGGTAGTTAAATGGAGCCCTTTACCGCGAACCCCGACTTCTTAGAACATTTGGGACTTCGCTCCTCTGGAGCCACCTGCCTGGAAATTCCCTCGAGTCCCAGGTACTCCCCCCCCCCCCTCCCCTAAGCAAGAAAACTCGGGATCTGCTCGCGAAAGGAAAGACTTTCCGTTCTCTTTTTCCTGGCTGGGTGGCTCTGTTTGTGTTCGCATTACCTGATCCTGATCTATGCCCGGAGCTCCGCCGCGCAGACAGCGACAAAACCACCTCCTTCTGCACCGGGATAAAGAACTGCCCTTAGAGACCCTGCTTACCTCCAGTGTCCCACTGCTAACTGGAGAACTGGAGTTGCCTCTCCATCTGTGCTTGGAGGACGTCGTACTTTGAAATTTGCTGGCCCTTGAGCCTTGTGTCTGGTAACATTGCTTTGCCGGCGCTCTGACTCAGCTGGGGTGTCAGTAAGGGACTGCCCTGAGAAAGCCTTAGTTACAATTAGCAAGTAATTTGCATAAGATTAGGCTCTTCAAATTTAGCATACCGAGTTGACCCTACCGGAACCATAACCTGTTGAGTTAGATCCCCCTGTAACCCTCTGCAGGCACCCCAATGGGTTCCACCTTTTCGCAATTTGACAGAATTGATGGAGAAAAAGCTGGAACCTTGTCCCCCAGGCCTTTTGGCCACCGAATTCAGATCTTTCCTTTGAACTGTAAGGATTAGTCTAAATGACTATGAGGGCCTGCTACAAGGGTATTTAGTAATAGCACTGCTAGGCTGAGTTGACCTGGGGGCTAACTCCAAAGCCAAAAGGAATTAGAGGGACACAGTCTCTCTCTCTCTCTCTCTCTCGCGCTCTCTCTCTCTCTCTCTCTCGCTCACACACACACACACACACACACACACACACACACACACACACACACGATGTGTTCTTCCAGGCTGCCAGGGTTGCAGTTTTCCTCCTTTCTTCTTTCACAGCTGCTGGTGAGGCTGAATTAGGACCCCGAGCCAGAGAAGACAATCTCCCAAAGACCGAGCAGGACACGGGTGCCGAAGAAAATCGTTCACAAAGTCCTCATAAAATGTGGGCTCTAGTTTTTCCATACCCTGAGGCTGGAAATTCCAGGGAGAAGTTCAAACTGGGTACTAGGAAGGGACCACCTAGTCGGAAAGGAAAAGTCTGGAGCTGGAGAAGCAGCCCAGCAGCTAAGATCGTGAATACTATTCTTGCAGAAGATCCTGGTTCTGGATCCCTTGGCTTCACAACTGCCTCTAACTCCAGTTCTAAGAGAATCTGACACCTCTGATCTGACTGTCCTTGACCTGCAACTGTGCTCAGGTACACATACAACATCCCCAACTACACACAGAGAGACACACAAATACGTGAAAATACAAAATTTTAAAAATAGAGGACGGTCACCAACACAGGAGTCTGTCATATTCTTAAACTTGCCATGCATGGTATGAACGTTTTCAATCCCTGCATTTGGGAGACAAAGCAGGTGAGTCTCCATGAGTTCAAGGCCAGTTTAGGCCACGTAGCAAGTTTCAGGATTGTGAGGGTACAGTGTGAGATCCTGCTTTAAAACAACCACCACCAAAGCTAAAAATGAGTCCAAACCACAAAACCTATGGCATTTTTTGAACCCCAGGAGGACCTGGCTTTGAAGGCTAGTGTGCCGGAACTGTAAGTTGTGTCACCTTTCTGAGATTTAGCTAACAAAATGACCATCTCTTCATTCCCATACAGTGGTCACCATGTCCCCCAACCACAGAAACAGAAGGTTATATGATCACTCCCTCCCCAAGGACAAACAACTGAGACATTTTTGGTTGGTGATGGCACCAGTAGACATTTCCTGCCAAGCTATGCCCCTCAATAGGGCTTCCTAAGACACGCGGGGCTTCCTATTCGCCTCAAAAGAGCTGGCTGGGAACATCGCGAGGACCACAGAGGTCAAGCCCCAGGAGACCTAATCAACAATTTAAATGGCTCAGAGCTCCGGGACACTTGTGGACTGGTGGCCAAATGCTGATGGCGACCCCCCCCCCCATACACACACAGCTGGAAAGGAAGTGTCCACCCTGGCCCCTCACACCTAGTGTTCATTTCCGAAGTAACCTAGTTACTGCAGTACTTGGGCCAGTCAGGGAGAGCATCGCTAGTTTCCATTGAGGGGAGGATGCTGTAATTTCCATTGCCCACCTTACCTCGCCTCCCCTCCATCCCTCACGGACTCGGAAGCCCCACCATCAAGTCCCCCGCTGTGTCATAAAATATTTTATTGGAAAAAAAAGTCACCGTCTTCGCGAGAGGTGGGTAGAACCTCCAGCGACATCGGGACCGGGCATCAGCTGATTTGCCGGGTCTTTCCGGAGCCGACACTGCAGGACAGGGCCGTAGAGGCCTGCACCCGGAGGCTCGGTCCCCAAGGCGCGGAAGCGGGTGTGGGCCTGCCGGTGTCCGGCCCGGAAGGCCGGCTGGAGGCCGAGGGGGGGGGGTTAGGGGGGTAGTGTGGGCAAGGAGCGGGGCGTGAATGCGCATGGAGCGCAGGGCACCGCAGAACTCCGAGAAAGACCAGAAGCTTCGGCCGCACTGAACACGATTCTCCCAGACTGGGAGCAAGAGACAGGAGTTCGCTGAGACCTGGGTCTGGCTTTCAGGTTTCTGTCCCTTCTTGTTTGGCCCCTAATTGTCCGCATTCAAAGTAGTAATGAATCGTTTAAAAAGCAAACGGCATGGATGCGGAAGGGCCAGCTCCGGGTTCCCTCCGACGGTGCCGCACATCCCGGGCTGAGCTCAGTCCTCACAATTCCGGTCGCTGGGCTCGCTCGGCAATTCCGCTGGCTTCTCGGCCTCCTTGGCACGCTCCTGCTCCGTGAGCTGCTCGCTCGTGGGGATGGAGTTCTTCTTGGGCCGCCCCTTGGGTTTGGTAGGAGACTCCAGGCCGCCACCCTGCAGCACCTGTTCCGAGAATGAACAGTAAGTACTAGGGTGAGGTGTGAATCAGACCAAGGACCACCCCATGCCAAGTGCCCAGGTGGGACCAAAGGACTCAACCAAGGTATCACCAGAGACTGACTCCAAGCCCTAAAGAGACAGCGATTGGTAAAGATGTCTCTTTAAAGAGTTAGAGGCTGCCAGGAGATGCATGGGCTGGGAAGGAACATCGGCTCCATAGTGAACCCAAACAGAAAGAGCAGAGCGCACTGGGTGGACTGGGCAGTCTTAGTGTGTGGTTGGGGGGGGGGGGGGGGGAGAGGCAGTTCTTGGAGGATCCCGGGGACGATGCCCAAGAAACCCTGGCACACAGGAAGCCACCAACCACACTCACTATTTTCTTCCACTTCATCCTCCGATTTTGATACCATGTCTTCACCTGCAATTGGCTCAGGCCCAGGGATTCAGCTAGATCTATTCTGGAAAGAGCAATGCACACCCTTAGCAAGCCAGGCCGCCGCCGGCCTCCTGTCCGCTGAGCCCAGCCTCAACCGGCACTACCTGTCAGGGGTGGAGAGGTACTTCTGCTTCTCGAAGCGTTTCTCCAGGCCCATCAGCTGCAGCTCCGTGAACACTGTGCGGCTCCGGCGTCCTTTCTTGGCCTTCGTGCCGGGTTCCCCAGAGCCAGTTCCTTCCAGCTTCCCGCGGAGTTGCAGTTCCAGCGGCAGGTGCGACGCGCCTGCGGTGCCGGGCATCCCAGGCCCCGCGGCCAGCAACGCCGAGCCCAGCCCGGAACAGCCGAGCGGCGCCAGTGGGAACTTGAACACAGCGGCCTGCTCAGCCTTCAGCACTGCTGCAGGGGAAGAAAAGAAAGGAACAGGGTGAACTGGAGTCCTCTGCATTTTGTAAAGGCGCCTGGTTGCCTGAGCCCACCACTCCCTGAGGAGAGTAGGGACTTCCAACTCTCCAAGGGAGAGCCTCCTTGACGTAGGTATCCTGGGAAGTCTAGAAAGGACAATCCCTCCCACCCCGAGCTCCGTACTGGTGTTTCCGTGTTGTCCCCCATCCCTCGCAGCTGCCTCTGAGATTTCAAGGTTCTTAAGAGCAAGTTCGCTGCTTGGAGGACACAGAACTGTCTTTTGTGAAAAAGAGAAACCAAGAAGAAACGGGCGAATTTGGAAGGGGGGCTTGTGCGTTCCGAAAAGAGCGCGGTGGAAATGTGAGCGTTTGTTTTTCCCGGCTCTGCGCTGCGATTTACGACGCCGGCTGAAGCCGGGACATCAACTAAGGAAGGGTCGCCAAAGCATCCTTTGAACCCGAAAACTGTCTTTCTTGTTTTCTCTGCTCAGGCTTTTCCCTGAGAGGGTGCCTCCATGTTCTCTAGTTCTAAACTAGCTGTTTGCCCGCTTCAAACGAATTACCAACAATAGAAACGTTGATCGTGAAAGGCAGTAAAGAGGCTGTGAACCCGATGAACCTCAAACAGGCAAACTGGATCAACTGCCACCAGGACAGAACCGGGGCTGATACTGATCCCGAAGGCCGCTGGCCGAGCTGGAGTCTATGCAGGAGGCTTTCTTTCCCGATAGGCTTCTCATAAAGAAGTGGGTCAAAGCAAGGGACCCATCGGGGTGAGGCAAGCATTCCCAGTAAGGAGTGGGAAGACAATCTTAGGAGAAAGCCGGTAGAGGGGAAACAGGGCGACTCCACCGAAAGACAAGGATGGAGGTCAACCAAAGAGAGTTTGTACAAGCCCTATTGCCAGGATGGAAAAGGCCTGCAGAACAGGGCAGGCTGCCCCACAATCCCCCAAGAGACAAGACCAAGCCAGAAAAGGTCTGAGCAGTGATTCAAGACGCTGACCTGGAAGTGGACCGGCCAGCCGGGCCATGGCTCACAAACAGGCCTCAGACCAGGCCTAAGGAGATCATGTCTGCAAGAGAGGCCTCGGTTTGTCGCTAACTGGAGAGCAGAGGGCTCTGGGGGGCTCCTTGGTGGCATGGACAACGATTAGCACCCAGCATTGGGGAACAGGACCTTCTTTTTCAGAGGTCCCAGCTTTTCCAGTCTGGGCAGCTACTGCCATGCCCAAACAGCTCTCTGCCGAGAAACGAGAAACTCAGGCTTCCCTGGACTGAAGTCATTTTGATCCAGAGCGATCGATCGGTTGACTGTCTGAAGGGGATGCGGGCTCTAGTCCCTGGACCTGGTTTATCACCCGATTGGAAAAGCCGAAGCCGCCCTGAAGCAGAGGACAAACTCTTCTGACCTGGTCTGCGGACATAGGCCTGGTTTCTGCGCAGCCCATTGCCTGCACCCTCTACTTCTCAGTTGGAGCTTGTGAAGAGACGTTCCTGGGGCCTGCATCCCAGGTCGCTCCAGGAAGAGAGTGGAGAAGGAGGATAAATTCTGGGCTGCCCCGTGACTTGACTCCCACCCTCCCGTCAATCCCAGTCCGCTGCACGTACCCAAGTGGCTGTGAAAGGGCCGCGCGGCCAGGAGCGCCTGCACGCCAAACTTTAGCAGCTCGCCCGCGGCAGCTGCTGCAGCCGCAGGCGCTGCGCCTTTGGGCCCGGGCGGCTCGGTGAGGATCTCTTCGATCATGAAGCTGCGGTAGCGGTGCGACCGATGATCAGCACAGCCCTCGGGCGGACCGAAGCGCACGGCGCCCGGTTCCCCGGGCCGCTGCATCGCGGCTCCCGCGGATGCGCCCGCGGCTCGGTAGCGACGGTGGCTAGGCTCGGGCGCGGGGCCCGCGCGGGGCTCTAGGCCGGCCCGCAGCTCCCGGCGGCGCGCGGGCGCCGGCTCATGCCCCCTCCCCCGCCGGCTGGCCGGGCGGAGGCGCAGGGCGCGGGCGGGGCGCACGGGGCTCGGCCAGTCGGACCCGGGACTGCGCCCCCGCCCCGCGCCGCCGCGCCTCTAGCCCGGCCAGCCCCCGCGTCACCGCCTCGCCCCGCCCGCCCTGCCCCGCCCCGCCCCGCGCCGCCGCCCCCCACCCCCTAGGCAGAGCCGGAGGGAGGGACCCAGGAGGGGGGAAAGGAGGTTGGAGGAGGGATTGGAGGGAAAGAGCTCCGGGATAGGGGCTGGCAGGCCGGCACCAAGGGAGCAAGAGCAGAGCGCACGCCCAAGAGGACAGCCCTGTGGACAGGACCCTGCGGAGATGGGCAAATCAGGGATCACGAGTGAGAGGTGAGAAGGAGTCAAGAGACAGACAGCGAGGAACGCGCAGGGTACCACTCAGTGATGTGAAGGTGTCCAAGACGCCTCCTCTACGTGAGTGCGCTGAGTTGTAGAGAGGAGCGAGAGCCCGAGAAGCGGGAGGGCAAAGGGAGGGAACAGCAAGGCCAGGGACTGGGTGGGATGGGGAGGGACTGGAGAGATCAGGGGGAGGAGGGGCAAAAGCCTTGCAGCTCAACGGGAAAGTCGTAGCCCTAAGCAGCCTCCCAGGACTGGGGGATGCTATAGGGGTGAGGAGCAGCAGGACACAGAGCTGTAATTCGCAAGGTGGCGACCACACCTCTGCACCATCACCCTTCCCTGTCCACAAACCTCAGTTTATCCTTCTGATATCAACTCTGGATGCTACCCTGAGAGAAAAAAAAGATTTCCCGACTAGAATTTGCTTAAATTTCGAATCTAAGCGTACCTGGACACATTTTCCTTGGCAACCACCAGACTGAGTTATGGTCACTCAGTTAGAACAAAGACAGGATAACGCTTCACCTGTTCTTAGCTTGAGTAATAAAAAAAGGAAAACCTGTTGCTGGATGGATTTGGGGGGCAGGGATTCATGGGGATGCTCTGAGAGTCTCGGGGCCACTATTCACAGGACTTAGAATGAGGCTTTTAGATCTTTCTCTTTTTCCTTAGCACACCAATCCCCAAGCTAAACTCTGTTGAGTTTATACCCTTGGATCTTGGCGTTGCTACTCTCTGAATTGTCTCCTGCCTGGAGGAGAAACCAACACTTGGCCCCAGGGAGTTTGTGGAGGCTGAAGGTGCAGTAGCCGTGGCTGCGTGGCTGTGGTGGCAGGGCAGGGTGTGGGGGTCTACCGGGTCTGCTCAGGGGTGACGAGAAAGGTAGGGTGTCCCCCAGGAAGTTGGAAGAGGAGTTGCTGCACTTCCTGCCCAGCTCTAGCGACTTGGGTTCTGTCACCCTTGTGTCCAGCCTTGCCACTCAGTGCCTCCTGGGGCAAACTGCACGTTTAGGCCACTCCCACTTCCAGTGCACAGGCTCTCAGCAGAGCCTAAGTCACCCCCTCTGGGACACTGAGTTCACCACGCCCACATCCCAACTCCTTCCCAAGTTGAAATCATTTCTTCCACCTGTTGACCTGAGGCTTCTGAGGCCCTGGACTATAGCATCTGAGACACTGAGAGATGGGAAGGAACATCTTTCCAGATGTTCTGGTGAGACCTAGGCCCTGAAAGCCCTTTGTCACAGCTCAGCCAATTGTTTAGTGACTTTCTGAGCCACCTTCAGGACTGAAGGAAGGTAGCTTTGGTGGCTTCCAGTTGCTTCGGACTCCCAGAGTGAATGATCAGCTAGCCAAAATAACTATTTTAGAAACGGCGATGTGGGACCCACTAAGACTTACTGTACCCCTAAGCAGGCCTCTCAGAGACGGGCCTGCTTCTGTTGCCCCAATAGTCATCTTACTTCCCACTGGACAGAGAGGAAAGTCAGTGTCTATTCCGGACACAGGAATTCCAGATGGCGACCCTCTCTGGATGGGGAGTCCAACTACTTCCTATCTCAAGACTACTGAGTCCAAGTACTGGTCCAGGCACTCCAGTGAGTAAAATGGCTGGTCCCCTGTCGTGCCCCAATCAAGGCCCTTCGGCCTCTACTGCCTCCACTCTGCCCATCCCTGGATGGATCAACATCGGGCCCCTCCACTTCCTCTTGCGCTTTGAAGTATAGCCTGGAGTGGTTTCTATAGGGGTTAGTCGCAGTCAGCGTCACCCTCTCTTACTTGACTGAACTCACCCGTGTCTGAACCCAATGCACCCTCCTCCAATTTTAGCCAAGTTTCACAAAGTCGAGACTGGTCCTGGAACCCGGGGTCTGAGACACCAAGACCACTCATATGGTAGATTCCCCAGTCACCAAATCTATTTTTATTGCCATTAGCCAATTGTCGAGCTGAGCAGAGGGGCCTCATTTTCAGCATGAAGGCCTTAATTCTAGATGTGGAGAGTCAAGAGACATATGTAGACTCACCCCCTCTCCATTCCACAGGTGTGCCCTCCCCCGCCCCTGCGTCCGTCCCCCCCCCCTGGACCCTGGCCAGGGCTGTTTCAAGCCGCCCGGGCCGAATGCCTGCAATGATTCGTGCCTGCTGGGAATGAGGCCGCAAGGGCTAAAAGCTTTGCCTGGCACCAAAGACTGAAAGCCAGCCTATGCCCTGATATGCCCTTTCAGCTCGAGCCCTTGGCTCAACCTTTTCGAACTACATTCTTCTCAAAGTCCTAGGGACCCTAAAACAAACCTGAGAATAAACCCCTTTTAGGCGAAAAAATGCAAAGAAAGAGCGTCAGGGACCCTTTGTTTAGAAATCCTGCATTGACAGACTGGAAAGGGGTTCACAAAGGATGGGGTTCCCCCTTCTTCATGAAAGACACGAAAGGAAGGCAAATCCCCACTAGAGGCGCAGCCGCTGAGACTCAAGCCTGAGACCCGCCAGGGCCTCCCGCCTGCCGTCGCCTAGGCGAAAATTCCGGAAACTGGCCGCTCTGGGAGAGACAGACACAGTGGAAAAGGTGACCTCAGCGCCCCAGGCCAGCTTCCCTACCAGGTGGCCTGGTAATAGGCACTCCAGGCGGCAGGGAGTCCTCCACGCAACCTCCTCGCCAAGAGAGTACCCTTGAGTGGAACCTATCCCCTTTCCCACTAGCGAGCCCGGAACACCCCGGAGCTTCAGCTGGCCTTTAGCGAGTAGAAGACAGACAGGGGCCACCGGATGAAACGCCGACCCCCAGAGCGTGGGTGTGAGGGTCCGATCTGCACCATCTCCAGCTGCGGTTTCTTTCCCAAGCGCCCCCAGGAGGGACGGGATTCTGGAGACAGCTTTTTGAGAAGTAGTCCCTGTGCGCCAAGGCAGATAGAGCAGCCCTAGGCCAGGTCCGCGACCAGCATCATCAGGAAGCTTCTAAGTGGGGCTCCCCTCCAACCCTCCCTGGACCTTGAAGGTTTCTTTTTGTTTCCTTTTCCACTTGCAATCGATATGTATCTTACTCAGCAAGATGAATTTGGGACCGTGAGTGTCTGGAAGGAAGATTTCTTAAAATGGTTACCTCTCCTCTGGGTACTGACAACCACCTGGCGGAATTCTGATTCCCTTCCCCAGTGCACAGCAAGCTCTGAGCACCCCCCCCCCCCCAAGTTCGCTGGGCTCCCGTGGCGTTCTGGGTAAGTTTTCTCTCCAGGAGCACCCCCTCCCAGAGCCCCCAAATGGGATTTGTTCCTCCAGCGTTTTCTTGCTCTAAGTCTGCCTCTTGACTTCAGGCAGGTTTGCCGCGGTGGCAGTGGCGGTGGCCTTCGGTAGGGAGGTGGCTTCAGCCTCAGATAGGCAGCGCTGGACAGAAGTCGCCTGAACCTAGAGGGCAACGCGAGGTCTGGGCAGGCTATCGTGGGTGCCCTGTGTTTTGCTAGAGAGGTTTGCCTTCAATACACAAAACCGTCGGGAATATAAAATTACGCGGTTCCCACACTCACAGATTACATCAAAATTGCTTTTTTGTTGGAAAGCCCGGCTCAGTCACTGTTTTTCGTTGTGGCTAGTTCGATATCCGTGTGGACTTTCGTTTTGAATTTTTTCGATTCGACCTTTGAAATTGGTTCCTTTTTTTTTGTACGGTTTGTTGTTTAAGAATGTGTGATTTCCTCTGGAAATTTAAGTTAGGATACGTCCAGAGGACTCTCCGAGGAAATGGTTCTCGGCGATCAAGGTCCCTGGCCATCCTTCTCTGGTCCTGTCTCGTTTCACACCCAGGACTGCCCTTGGCGGCTTCCGGTGCAACCTCGGATCCTAGAGTAGAGGTAAGAACCAGGTCACTGCCAAGACTGAGACACAGCGGTCGCTGACCCTGCGACTCCTTGGCTTGTGTGGCGTGGGCCGCAGCTGCTGGGAGAGGAGCAGTTCAAATCGACTCCACTAGGCAGCGAAGGCAGAACCTGGGAGACCATGCCCCGGTCAGAAGAGGTCTGAACCCCACGGAGTGCCGGCTGGGGAGTGCAGAATTCCTGTCCCTTCTGGATAGAGAGGAAGCTTCGTGACGACTGTCCCGAGGCACCTCCCAAGCCCTCTGTGGGCAGGTGTCCGGTCATTGCGCTCGCACCCGGGGTTCTGCCAAAATCCCAGAGGCTCTAGTCGCCGTGGTTAGACTCAAAAGCCGCAGGGTAGCCTTCCACGAAAGACGTTTACTGCGGAACAGGCCCCAGAGAGGTGGCGGCTCAAGGACAGAGGAGGCAAGGCTTGCTGGAAAAGGGCTCTGCTTTTAACTCTCTTCCTTTCTCTTTTCTTTCCCCTCTATCCATTTTCTCCGTCTTATTTCCCCAACTCTAGTACTCAATGCCTTGCGCCTTTCTATTTCTTTAGCTCTGGATCGCCAAGTCATGGTTTCCCATTCTCTCCAACTGCGAGACTAGGGGCGGTCACAAAGGCCTGTGCCACCGGGTGCAGAAGTCTTCAAGGTTTCTAATGTAGGAATAAACACACTGGGTACCCGCAAGGTTCTCTAGCTTGTTTATGGGACAGGGTCTCCTTACAGCCTGGGCACCGTGAGGAATCAGCCCTAGGGTGAGAGGTGGGAGTCCAGGCCCTAGCCCACGTGCCCGTTAGCTGCTTTGCCCTCGCTGGAAGAGTCCGTGGCTTGCGCGTCCTTCCTGACAGCACTCTAGATACAAGTTTTGCCAGGAGACGGGATTGCAGGTGAGAGGAGCCGGCTGGGGAGTAGTTTGCAGCTCTCGCCTCCTAGGAACACTTTGGGAGGACTTCCTTGTAACTCTTTTGCCTCAGGCGGGGATTTGGACCCTCCCAGGGGTGTGGAGAAGGTAAAGCCGCCCCACTCCTCAGGTTTAAGCCTCCTACCCGGAATCCAGTCTGCCCTTCTGGCCGTTCTTCTGAACTGACGGGAAATGAGAAGAGAGCAGCGGGTTGCGGAACCTCCACAGGCCCTCCGCTTTTCTATATCCTCTATGTCCGAGTCTCACGTAGCTCTGGCGGGCCCCAAATTCACTAGGTGCTAGGGATGGTCTTTTAAAGCCGGGCTTAGCTGACCACTGTCACAAATGCCCACGGGGAGGGGAGGGACCTCACTGGGCACCTAGGACCCCTCATTTCATTCCATGGTTTCCCTAAATGAAAAAAAAAAAAAGCAAACAATACAAGCAAGTGAACAACAGACAAACAAAACAGAAAGAGGCAGGCATTTATTTAATTTTGGTTTTTGAGAAAGTCTCCTACAGCCCAGGCAGTCTGGCCTTGAACTTGAACTTGCTGTGCTGCTGAGATTGGCTCTCGGCTGGAATTACAGGTGCTCCTCACAGGCCCCGTGGGGGGTGGTTCTCCCTTGAATACTTTCCTGCCAGCTCTTAACAGCCTCCAGCAGGGACCAAAAGCCTTTGACTGTAAGGAGCCAGACAAGTAAAAACCAAAACCAAACAAAAAACCTTATGCTTTTCAGGTCCCAGGACCCGTTGCAGAGCCTGGCTCTGCCCAGTGGCTCCAGCTCTGCTTCAGCCCAACTTCATTTGTGTGCCCTGAAATTTGACTTTGACACAATTTTCACATATGAAATATTATTCTCACCTTGATTTTTTTTTCAACCACTGAAAAATGTAAGATCTATTTTAGGCTTATCTGCCTTATGAAATCACCTTTCACCAATTCCTGGGCTAGAATAAATTCTTCTGATTGCAAAACACATACACTTGTGTTCATAGGGTTCCCTTAGCTTTACAAAACGGTTTAGCTGTTGTGCCCACTCCCAGGGAGGCACCTGTTCGTCCAACAGTACCCCTACAGAGTCCCAGGAGCTATCCCTTCTGCCCGCCTCTGGATTTCCAGCATTCAAAATGTTCTTACTGGGAATTCCGTGCCCAAACACTGAACTAGATGAGGTTCAATTAGAGTCTTCTTATGCAGACCAGGGCGGCTTTGAACTCACAGAGATCCGTCTGCCTCTGCCTCTCAATATCTCCTATTTTTAAAATGATTATTATTTAATGTGCACTGGTGTTTTGCTTGTATATACTCTGTGTGAGGGTGTCAGATCCCTTGAAACTGGAGTCACAGACAGTTGTGAGCTACCATGTGGGTGTTGGGAATTGATCCAGGGTCTTCTGCAAGAGCAGTTAGTGTTCCTAACCACTGAGCCATCTTTCTAGCGCACCCCCCCCCCCCAATATCTCCTTTCACCTTTTCCTTTCCTTCCCGCTCTGTTTGTGTCTTATGCAGTCCAGGCAGGGCTACAATATGTAGCTAAGGTTAGCCTTAAACTCTTGATCCTCCTCCCTTGCTTCCTAAGTGCTGCCAAATCCAGTTCCACAGTCCCCTTCTCAATCAGTTCTAACACAAATCCTTGGAGTTATTTATCCTGCCTTCCAACTCCTTGCACACTCCTTGTGACAGGGTGCCCCTCCCCTTCAGCGGCAGCCCTGACAGTCTCCTGAGAGAGCCCAGTGACCTGGAGCACCAATCCTGGGGAAGGCCACCACTGGGGAGAGTGCTCCCATCCACGCCACATCCTTTCCCATCTCCCTCAGTTCCATCTAAATCCCCTCCAGCTGCTGAAACGCGGATGGACAGGGGGCTGTGGCTCGGACTGGCTGGGAGTTTCCCAAGCCCTGAGCCTTTGCAGCTGCCAAGTGACAAATTTTTGCAGGGACTAGGCAAAGGGAAAGAAAATGACAGAAAGGGGGCTTTTTTATAAATGGGAAGCCAGCTAAGAGTTTTTCCAGGAAATCGTGCCCAAAAAACGGTCTCATGGCTCCACCCCCTCATCTTCCAGGGTTCTTGCGCCCTCTACCGGCCACATTCTGTATGAACTAGACTCACTGGGGACGTCTTTCCTTAGGAAAAGGAAAACCAGAAAGTTTGAGCATGTGGAACCTAAAAAAGCCCGGTTTCTGGAAACAATGGAGTAGTGGCTTCCAGGAGCCAAGGGTGGGTAAATGGTGTGTGTGTGTGTGTGTGTATGTGTGTGTGTGTGTGTGTGTGTGTGTGTGTGAGAGAGAGAGAGAGAGAGAGAGAGAGAGAGAGAGAGAGAGAGGAGATCCAATATTTAGCCCAGGCTGGCCTCCAACTTGTGATCCCCAATCTTTCCCAAACAGGGATGCTACAAGGAGACCTGAGGGATGGTGACCCATTTGCTGGGTACCACAGTGCCACCTGCTGACTTCTCCTTTGTCCCCCCACAGCTACTGAGGCTCAGTGCTGAAGCACCTGCTACTCATGTGTCTCTACTTCTGTGTTCCGCACGCTCTATGCTTGGTTCTCAGATCTGAACTCAGCACCATGGGCCTTACATGCTGAGTTGAGATGGGCTGGAGTAGCCGTCCTGCCCTGATTTCCACCACTTGGATAGAGAGGCGGTGCGAGTGTCCAGGAGGCAGCTCAAACAGCAGGCTAGGCATCACCATTCAGAGGGTAAGATACTGTGACTTAGGATACCCAGAGTACTGGACCTCTTCCATGAGCAAGCCCCTGCTTTTGACCCCTCCCTGTCCCACCACATCTCTGTCTAGGAGAAGAAGATTCTTATAGCTTGTGGGGAAGTAGAAAACTGTGTCCAACAGTCCTACTATTATTTCCTTCTGTTCCCATCCCAAGTGGGGTTGAAAACAACATTAGTTTAAGCTCTTTAATGCCTGTGTGCTCCTTTCTTAGACGATACACGACCTCTGAGAGAGAAGGAGGAAACACAGTCTATCTTTGTGCTTCCCATTCAGAACCAGAACCCACTTTACTCTGGAAATTCACTGATTTGGTATCCTATTTCTGTTGCAGGTCTGTAAAGCAGGGAAGTCGGTGTGGCAGTCTAACTCAGAAGTCGCCCCCTAGTGTCCACTCTCTGCATAACCCATCAAATTGAAAGCAAAGACGTGTCTCACCATGGCTGTAGGAGCCACGGTCCACACTAAGCTACCTTTATGATAAAAGTAAATATGATCGAACCCTTAGATAATTGATAATGAATTTATTGAAAAGGGAAATGATCTTGGAGTGACCTAATTGGATGATACCTTTAAAAAGCCTTAGGGGCCTTGCGGAGGTCAGAGATGTTCTGGGGGCCTTGGAGAAATGAAGGGGCTTAACGGCCAGAATCCTGGAGCAAGGAATCGGCGTCTGCTGCCCACCCAAGTCACCTCAGAAGCAGATACTTCCTTGGCAGAGCGGAGGCCATAGCAGGACAGACACTTTGATCACAGCCTTGTGAGACCCTGGCAGACAACTCAGCAGATCCTGTCTGCCAGGATGCCCAGCTGGGTCCTTGTCACCGCCAACCAGGAACAAACCTCAGAATAAGCCACATCAGTGAGCCTACCTCCTGAGGGTCCAAGACCTCCCTCTGTCCCTGTAATACCTGCCACTACCTGGGAAAGCCCCTTCGCCAGGCTGACAGGTGTAAGGAGGGACTGTGTGGTATTAACAGGGTCCCTGTGCCCTGACCCTCCCAGTGTCTTTTGGTCCATCAGCTACCATCTTACCATGACAAAGAGTGACTCAGAACCAGATACGGTGTTCCAATATTCTGGAGACTGAGGCAGGAGGATTGCCTGGCCTTCAAAGTCAGCCTGGGAAAAAAAGGAAAATCTAGCCAAATTAATAAAAAAAAAAACAACATAAAAACAATGACCCAGAGGGCATCATTGTGAGAGGCAGAAGTGTCCCTAACCTAGGCAGGTCCTGAGCTGGAGCGGCAGTGACACCCGATCAAGCAGCAGAGCCCACCAGCAAGGGTTGTAGACCAAATCAGATTTCTTTGCTTCCTCTGTTCCTGTGGGGTTTTAACTGGCCTGGGCTCTGGGAGGTAGGAATAGAAGGCATAGAATTTGGTCCTGAAACAGCTGCTTGGCCCCTGGCCTGGCATCTGCTGTGTGGGTCCTGCCCCTGATAAGCTCTACCTTTGGGCTACAGGCTCTTCCCTCTTTTTCCATGACAGGCTTCAGTGAAATCCTCAGCCTCTTACTGGGTGCTTGGAGGCTCTCCGAGGCTCCCAAGACTGTATTCAAAGCCCCATGAAGACCAATGAGAGGCCTGTGAGGTAAAGGCACGGCCCAGGAGTAACTGGATTCAGCTTTACTGTGTGGCCAGCCTCTACTTTTTTCCAAGGGGACAAACTGTGGGAATTGGTTCGCTCTCTCCACCATGTGGCAGTGACCTTCCCACAGAACCATCTCAATGCTCCTCCACCTTAGTTTTTGGGGCAGGGTGTCTCACTGAACCTGGAAGTTGCCATTCTAGACAGATTGACTGGCTGCTGGTCTTGTCCCTCCACTTCCGGGGTTATAGATGTGTTCCATGGCACCTGGCTCTTATGTGGGTGCTGAGGATGTGAACTCAGGACCTCCCATTACTGACTGGAGTAGAATCTAACATTAACCCAGTGAACACCATTTAACCTTCAGTTTGTCATCGCCTCCCATTGCCCAGACAAAGGATGGAGAAGATTTGAGGGAAAGGAATTGGGTCCCCAAGTCACTGCATGGTGACCTCCCCACTCAGACCAGCAGCACACACACCAGACAAGCATGTAACTGAAACAGAAAAAAAAAAACATGAGTTTAACTGCAGGAGCCAGATTTATTTGTCAAAGCTGCCAGTACTACGCTACCCACTGGTAATGAACCAGCCTTTCAAAGTTGCCAGTTGAGTGACTTGGGGTGTGAGTTTAGACACCAGAGGGAATGTGAGCTTGGGGTATGACTTTAGACACATGTAAGTGTGAGGATAGGCTGACAGAAGTAGTACTTCTGGGAGGGAGGAGGGAGGAGGGAAGAGGGAAGAAGGACAGGAAAGCTGGAGTGAGGGGAAGAGTCAGAGACAGGTCTGAAACACAGTAGAGACCCAGCACAGCGGTATGACTTTAGGGGAGAGGTAGATGCCTCGCCACACGCCTGGATCAGTTCCAAGTGCTGCAGAGGACGGGACACAATGCTTACTGAGCTGAGGACAGGGAAATTCGGGCATTGAGAAGACAGGAAACTTTAGGACAAAGAAACTCATATTGCACAGAAAGAGGTCTAGAAATTGCCAAAGGTCTCGTGGCTTCTTTGTCAGAGCAATTCCTCCAGGGGAGGTAGGATGGAGGGCGTTAAAGTCCGGTGACCTGATGATAACATGTGGCAATAGGCAGAAAGCCACACACTAGGGTCATGCTTAGAAGCAGCTCAAAATTTCCTAGGGTATGAGTTGCTCTGGAGTCCCTTTAAAACTAAAATTATGAGCCAGGTGGTGGTGGTGCACACCTTTAATTCTAGCGCTTGAGAAGCAGAGGCAGGTGGATCTCTGAGTTCGTGGTCTACAGAGTGAGTTCTATGATGGCCAAGATTATACAGAGATACCCTGTCTTGAAAAACAAACAAAATAAGCAGAACAAAACAACAAAATTATGACTCTTACATCAAACATTGAAAGAATCAAATTGTTCTGTAGATAAACTACCTATAGCCAGCCCACTAGAATAGTCTCTGAATAATATAACAATGTTTAGAACCGAATTCCATGGAGTTTAAAGAGCCAATATCCAGTTGCAAATTACCAGGTATGCAGAGAAACAAGAAAATATGATCTGTAATTGGGCCCAACAACAAGACAACAAAAGTATCAGTTATTGAAAACAGATTGAAAAAGTAGCAGAGGAAATAAAATTAGCAGACAGAGACACTAAAGCAACTAATGAAAATCGTGTAAAGTAGAAAATATTGTACAGACTCAAGCAGAACTTGTTGGGGTGAAAACTTATTTCATAAAAATAGCTATCCCCCCAAAATGCTGCAAAGAAGAAAAACAGGAACAAACCCCACATTTTAAAAGTAGTTCAGTAGACTTGGCCCTGTAGAAATGGTCCAGTGGTCAAGAGCACTACTTCTTTCAAAGGACTAGGACTGGGTCTCTTGCATCCATTTGCTGGCTCAAAACCATCAAATCCAGTTCCAGAGGTTCCAACACCCTCTTCTGGCCTTAATGGGTATTGCATACACTTAGTGCATGGATTTGCAGGCAGGCAAAACATCTATACACATAAAAATAAAAGATTATTAAAAAAAAAGGAGACTCAAATCTAACTACACAGAGAATTACATTACATGAAGGTGGTTTAAACACTTGCATTGAAAGGTAAAAATAGAAATTTGCATAGATAGTTAGGCAAAACTTAACTATGTGCTTTCTATGACAAACTCTGTTGAATAAAAATTATATTTGTGGGGCTGGAGAGATGGCTCAGAGGTTAAGAGCACTGCCTGCTCTTCCAAAGGTCCTGAGTTCAATTCCCAGCAACCACATGGTGGCTCACAACCATCTGTAATGAGATCTGGTGCCCTCTTCTGGCCTGCAGGCATACACACAGACAGAATATTGTATACATAATAAATAAATAAAATATTTTTTTAAATTATATTTGTGGAGCAAGGTGTAGGCCTTGTATGAGAGGTCCTAGGTTCAATCCCAGCAAATCGAAATGCACACATCAAAGCACATACATAAATGAAATTAGGGATACCCACAGCAGTGCTTAGAAAGAAGCTTAGTGCATTGAATGACTTTCTAGGAAAAGATAAAAACATCTGAAACCAATGCTCCATGCTTTTATGAGCAGATTAGGAAAAAAAAGAGAGAGGGAGAAAGAGAAAATGAAGTCTAAACAAAGTAAAGGAAGGAAACGAGAAAGAACAGAGCAAAGGGCTGGGGATGGGGTCAGCGGGAGAGTCCTTGCAGAGACCCAGGCTTGAGCCTGAGCCCTGGAGGAGGGGAATGAAGAGAGCAAAGCAACAAAACCTCAGAAGAGTGGACTCTAGTGCTGTAGCTATCCATTTGTGGACAGTGAAACAAGTCAGGCTTCAATTCTCCCTCAGTCAACTGTAAGGAGCAGTACCATACGTCCAAAGGCCCGCAACGGGGGAGAGAAGACAGCTGAGTGGCGGCTGGTATGGCAAAAGCCTAACTCACTTGCTTAAGCTACTTTGCCTTCCAGGATCGCCAGGCTGGCTTCCTGCACACTACTAGAGTTGTGATGGCTGGTTTAATTGCCAGCTTGTCATCAATGGGGGATTGGTCTAGTTGCCGTAAGTGAAGACCCAGCCAGAAAGTGGGCAGCGTCATTCCTTGGTTTGGGGCTTTGGACTGTATAAAAGTGGAGAAAGGTAGCTGAAATCTAAACGTGAATGTTTTTATTTCTTTTTGCTCTTGGCTGTGGATTTGGGGTTCTTGCCTTGACTTCCTGCGATGATACATAATGACCTGGAACTGAGAGCTAAAATTCAACCCTTTCTCCTCAAGACTGCTTTCCGTCATAAAGCTTGCATCTTTCCACAGCAATAGAAATGAAACTATGACATTATTTGATGAGAGATCGCTGCTACACCCACCCAATATTATGAGTAAGTTGGTAGACAGTGCTGTTTGGTGATAGGAAGCTTTGGTCACATGGCCACCTCACGTTTTATATTTAAGGCGTGCAGCCTCTATGGAGATCCAGCAGCAAGTCAAAAGAGTTTCCAAAAACTACGTGTTCCATAAGCCCATGATGGAGGAGGGTCTATGTGTTACTTTCATTGGTTAGTAAAGAAACTGCCTTGGCCCTGATAGGACAGAAAATTAGGTAGGCGGAGTAGACAGAACAGAATGCTGGGAGAAAGAAGCACATTCAAGCAGTCGCCATAGCTCTCCTCTCCTAGATGGAAGCAGGCTAGAATCCTTCCCGGTAAGCCATGACCTCGTGGTGTTACACAGAATAATAGATATGAGTTAATCAAGATATGAGAGTTAGCCAAGAAGAGGCTAGATATAATGGGCCAAGCAGTGTTTAAAAGAATACAATTTCTGTCTTGTTATTTCAGGGCATAAGCTAGCCAGGCAGCCGGGAGTCAGGTGGGATGAAAAGCAGGCCTGCCCGCAGCTCCTACTACAAGCCCAGGACAGTGACTGTCCTGTGAGTGTCCTGCTGAGTGTCCGAGGCTCACAATGGTTCCACTTGGTACCAACACATCAACCCCCACCATTTATGCTGCATCACAGGCCCAGGGACAGGTGTGAGCTCTGTTTTCGCTCTCCACGAGACCTCTTGCTGCCAGCTCAGTCAGGGTTTCTATTCTGAACGGCCCACACCCCCAGAGCCTGGAACACCAAGAAATAGTTCTGCTCTGACTGCCCTTATCCAGGTCTTTCATCTGGCTATTTCAAAGTGTCCTTTCCACATTAATTAAGTGATGAATTAATCAACAAAGTCGTTGCCTAATTGACTTTCATTTCTGGAAGCTCTTTCATAAATGTCAGGAAAAAATGACATTTTCAACATTTAAAAATACATTCTGCAGCCCCAAGTGCTGAACTACAGAAGGTGGCTTCCTGCTAGGCTAGATCAGAGTGAAGGGGTAGGGATGTGAGAGACAGAGGGATGGTTTCTGGATTTGTGGCAGAATGCCACTGTTTGGAGTGGGCACTGTCTGCTCTCTGATTTGGTTCCAATAGGTACAAAGGTACCAAGGTTCTCCTCTTTGACATCCAGCCGACTGATCATGGAGGTCAGTTTCCCTGATCCTTATCTATGAGTGGATGTACATCTAGCATTTTGGAAGAAACTAAATAATTATGAAGTAAAAACACATTATAAACTGCAAAGTGCAATATGATCCTTTCAGGATGGACATTTAACTCAGGCTAGGGAACAACTTCCTGGAAGAACCGGTAACTCTGGGACATCGTAAAGGATGTACGAAGGAAAGGGGCGTCTAGACAAAAGAGGAGCCTGGCAAGGGCAAAAGAGGCCATGGTTTGTCTGGCAAAGTGACCAAAGTTTGCAGGACTAGGTTTAGGGACTGAGGGAAGTGGGGCTGGGAAGAGCTCATGAGCAAGACCATGAAGCCCCTGGATACCGTTCTAAGGGATTTAGATTTGTTATGGAAAATAAGAAAAACCTTTGAAGGGTGTGTGGCATGATCAGCTTCATATTTAGAAAGTTTGCTTGTGTGTTAGATTAGACTAGATGCAATCAAGACCAGGCAGAGGGCTTGCGCAGGCTGGTATAGTGACCTCAGCAGGGGCAGAGACAGGGCAGTTGGAACAAAACTGGGGAAGACCATGTTAATTCAAATGGCTCTGATGTGCAAGTCAGGTGGTCAGAAAGCAGAGAGGAAGACGACCCACAGGGTTTTAATGACGTTAAGGGATCACCAGCAGTGGCTAAATGTACTCAGTTAGAAGAGGCAGTCTGGGGTTAAGGGACTGAGCTCCAGAATGTTAAAACAGTTTACACTCTGCCTTGGGAGATACCTGTGGGATAGGTAGAAGCATCTAACAGGCTTGAATATAGAGTTCTGGAGTGCTCGAGACCTCAGGTGGATAAATATAAAAGTATTACATTATTGAGATCATTGATTTATCACTAGTGTGAAAGATACTCTATGTCCAAGGGCCAGGGAGATGGCTTAATCAGTGAACTGCTTGTCACACAAACATGCGGCCTGAGTTCAGATCCCCAGAACACATAAGAAGTATCTGTCATCCCAGCAACACTGGGATTTCCAGGTTTTGAATAGCTTCTGTTCTTTTTTTTAAAAAAAATATTTATTTATTATGTATACAATATTCTGTCTGTGTGTATATGTGCAGGCCAGAAGAGGGCACCAGACCTCATTACAGATGGTTGTGAGCCACCATGTGGTTGCTGGGAATTGAACTCAGGACCTTTGGAAGAGCAGGCAATGCTCTTAACCATTGAGCCATCTCTCCAGCCCCCTAGCTTCTGTTCTTTACTGTTTTCCCATGCCTGAGTAGGGATCAAGAGAGTTAACGTGGTCCAGCGGCCTTCATGACTTGGTGATGGAGACCTTAGCCTGCCTCTCTGCGTGGCTTTCTTCCTCGTGTCCACTCTTGTCTTCCATTTGGGGCTCCTTCCTGTGCCCAAAAGTACCCAGCTTTGTCTTTCTAATTGCTTCTTTATTATGACCACAAAATGTTGATATACAAATTAACATCAAGGACAGAAAAGAGGTTGGCCCTTTCCCTTCTCTTGGGTCTTTCTTAGTCTATGTCTCTATGATATAAAGGTTGAACACGATTAGGGTTAGACTCCTTAGTCTAGCTTGGATTTGCATTGGATTCTCAAAGATATGAATGGGGGACCAGAGACTTTAATAAAGCTAGTTTTTTCTAATTAAAAGACAAAGCAAGGAATATTCTTTAAGTACCTACTTACCAGGCTCTTTCTTATTTATTTATTTATTTATTTATTTATTTATTTATTTATTTTTGGTTTTTCAAGACAGGGCTTCTCTGTGTAGCTTTGGAGCCTGTCCTGGAGCTCGCTTTGTAGACCAGGCTGGCCTCGAATTCATTGAGAGCCACCTGACTCTGCCTCCCAATACTGGGATTAAAGGCATGTGCCACCACTGCCCAGTTACCAGGCTCGTTTTTAGAAGAGGAAATATGCCAGAAGCAATTACACCTTTATAAAAGAGAAACTAAGGAGATTTACAAGGTTAACAGAAAACAATGTATTTCCTTTTAAACAAAACCATATCAGCTTATTAACCAAGATAATATAGTTATGAAAAAGAAAGTATAAATTTTGACATATGTTGTTCAAAATATGGGTCCCTAAGGATGCAGGGGATCAATGGTATTGACTGAATACTTGGCACTCCTGAGATAGCCTCTGAGGCCTGTTGGTGTAACATGTGCACTGGCAGACACAAGCCACAAGATGGTGCTGTTCTCAGAAAAGAATGCAGTTGATTTAAGAAGGAAATCATACAGCTCTGTGTTGTTCAGATAGAATATCTTTCTTTGAGGAACTCGGCCCTGGATTTCTCAAGTTCTTAAGAACATCCTACATTAATGTCGTTATTCCTTTGGGATCTTTCTCGCTCTTTCTTCCATCCATCCCTGTTCTATCCCACGATTACTTTATCACCTGGAATACCATTTCCCCCGAGAATCTCACCTCCCTGGATTAGGTTTATTCTCACAGTGTCCACTGCCAAAACACCTAGTCCTCAGCTATTATGTATACATATATATGATATATACATACATAACATGTATATAGAGATACAGAGCCTCACTATTATGGCTCTGGCTGTCCTGGAACTCACTATGTAGACCAGGCTGACCTCAAATTCACAGAGATTCACCTGCCTCTGCCTCCCAAGTGCTGGGGTCACGTGCATGTGCTACCACACCCAACCACTATGCTGTACTTAAGAAACTTTTTTCATTAAAATATTTATATTTTATCTTATGCATATGGCTGTTTAACCTACATGTGTGTTTGTGCACACCACTCTGCATGTCCCGTGCTCTCGGAGGTCACAAGAGGGTGTCAGATCCCCTGAAATTGGAGTTTCAGACAATTGTGAGCCACCAAGTGGGTGCTGGGAATCAAACCCAGGTCCCCTGGAAGAGTAGCCAGTGCTTTTAATCACTGAGCCATCTGTCCAGCCCCTACTTACAGGATTTCTGGCTTCTCAACTCATAAAGAGCCACATTGATAGTTTTTGTAGTTCAAATCTACCAACCAGCCCGAGTGTGATAACCTCTGATGATGTTTGCTCCCTCCTCTGGGCTTCAGAAGTCACTTTGCAATCCCTGTTTATAAGGACGCAGACCCTGCGCCCACGCTAGCAGAGGCCTCAGTACGCCTAGGAGCCTCCTTCCCCACCTCACTGTCCCTTCCCTGGGAGAGCTGTTGATGTCCCTCAGGGAGTTAGGAATCAGAAATTCTTCATTCTCAACCTCCATAGCAGGGCGTCCTGAAAGATTTGGAACTACAGAACGAGAGCCTGTGAGGCCGTCTGCTGACACTATTCGGTTATATACCATTCATTTGCATATTAATTTCAGGTGCATATTTTCTTTCAATCTCTGTAGAAGTAAGGCACTGAAGATAATAATTCTTTGAGATGTTCATATGATGCATGGTGATTATATTCACCTCACTTGCCCTATCCCTCCTCTCTGATCCGCTCCCACTTTCCTCTCTCCACCCAACTTCATGCTCTTCTTTTTTTTTTTTTTAACACTTTAGCAAATCCAATCTGTGATGTCCATATACACTTGGATATGGAGACACCCACTGGAGCATGGCCAACCAATCAGAGGTCAAGCCATAAGACAGACTGCCCCTCCCCAGAAGCTGTCAGCTGTCGTAAGTCTTCAGTAAGATGTAGGGGCTCATGAACCCCGTCCTTCTCCATGCTGGCAGGTTCGCAGGCTTGAACTTGTGCAGGTGAGCACAGTTGTGAGTTCTGTCACGTCCTGAAGACACTCCAGCTCTGGTCCTCCCCAGCCTCTGGCTCTTACAATCTTTCTGCCTCCTCTTCTGCTATGGTCCCGCGACTAAAACATGACGCCATTAAGAATCTTAGAACTGGGGAGATAGCTGAGCTGGTACAGTGCTTGCCTGCCAGCCTGAGGAACCTCAGTTCCATCCCTAGGGCTCTCATTAAAAGCAAGCAAACAAAAACAACCTGGTGGCGCACGCTGGTGAAACCAGCACTAGAGAAGTGGGGACAGGTGCGGCCTTGGGGCTCACTGGCCAGCCAGCCTGGTCTAATTGGCCGGCGAGAGATCTTGTCTTAAAACAACAGCAACAACATGGCAGATGGTGTCTGGGGAACAGTCGCTGAGGTTATCCTCTACCCTCCCCATGTGTGGGCACACACACGCGTGTACACACACACACACACACACACACACACACACATATACACACACAGACACATCTCAGTATCGACTGAGCTAGAAAGGACCTTGTGAAAACTAGAACCAGAGAAAGCGAAAGACTTGCTCCAGTACTAAGATTTAACAAGAAAAGCAAGGAGTATTATTGGTTTTCTTAGACTGTGTAAATTATTTCCAATTTAGAGGCTTAGAACAGTGATCACTCGTTAGCGCATGGTTCTTCCATCAAGGTCTGACTTAGGCAAATCAAAATGTCAGGGAGGCCGTTTCCACCTGGAGGCTTCCAAGCTCATGCTGACTGCAGGATTCGCTTCCTTCCACTTGGAGGTTGAAGGTCCTGTTTTCTTGCTGGGTTTTAGGCAAGTATTGCTCTCAACTCCTCAGGGCCAGGGCAAAAACAGCAACAGACTCTCTTTTGTTCTTTGAACCCCTGATCCAGCCAGAGATCTCCCTACCTTTGAAAGTTTCAGATGGTTATGTCAGGCTTGCCCTGATAATTTCTTCCTCCTTCCCTCCCTTCATTCCTTTCCTTCTTTCTTTTACAAAATATATCTTTACTTATTTTTTTATATTTATTTATTTATTATGTATACAATATTCTGTTTGTGTGTATGTCTGCAGGCCAGAAGAGGGCACCAGACCTCATTCCAGATGGTTGTGAGCCACCATGTGGTTGCTGAGAATTGAACTCAGGACCTTTGGAAGAGCAGGCGATGCTCTTAACCACTGAGCCATCTCTCCAGCCTATCTTTACTTATTTTTATTGTGTGAATGTTTTGCCTGTTTTGTCTACTTGCTGCTTGTGAGTCTGGTCCCTGTAGAGGTCAGTAAAGGGCACCAGATCCCCTGAACAGGACCTTACAAGTGAGTGTGAGCCACTATACGGGTGCTGGGGATCAAGCGTGGGTTCTCTGCAAGAGCAGTCAGGTCTCTTAACCACTGAGCCATCTCTCCAGTCCTCTAGTCTCTCTTCTCTTCTCTTCTCTTCTCTTCTCTTCTCTTCTCTTCTCTCTCTCTCTCTCTCTCTCTCTCTCTCTCTCTCTCTCTCGGTTTTCCGAGACAGGGTTTCCAGGGTTTCTCTGCAGCTTTGGAGCCAGTCCTAGAACCACCTCTTGTAGACCAGGCTGGTCTCGAACTCACAGAGATCCGCCTGCCTCTGCCTCCCGAGTGCTGGGATTAAAGGTGTGCACCACCACTGCCCGGCTTAGTTTCTCTTTCTTAACATTAATTGTGCCCTGTCACATTTACTGCCGTATAAATGATAATGAATTCAGTCAGATTCATAGTCCCGAGGATTATGTAGGATGTAAACGTGGAAGTGGTGGGTGGGACATCTCAGGAGACGGAACCCTGCCTACCACCCAAGGTCTCTGTGGATGTAGCATCAGCTTTATCAGAGAGCAGCTGGACGACTCATTAATCCCCGAGCTGATGTCTCATTTGTAGGATAAGAATAAATATCTCACGGGGTTTTGTAAGTGTCAATGAGATGGGTAGGAACAGGATAAAATGCAGAAACAGCCACACGGCTGAGGAAAAGAACAGCACTCCGTCTGCTGCCTTTTTTCTCAGGGGTCGGAACTGACGGCAGTCAAGGAGGTTAATGCGCTCCCTCTGGCTCATGCCAGCTCACACGATCTGTGGGTCTGGGTCTCGTCCACTTCAGAAGATAAACATCCACTTGAAAGGCCCTGAGTGTACTAATGATGACACAGTAACTAAAGATCTGCTAGGTGATCTGTGGACGTTTAAGAGGCCATAATGGAATATTGAGAATCGACTTGAACACCGTATTCATTCAGTTCAGGGTTTTAATCCTTCATTTCCCCCCTTATTAACCATGTCACTTTGGGTCCTTCTGTAGCTCCAAGCTTCTGCTCACGTGTAAAATGGACATGATGAGCATGGTGCTGCGTACAGTTCCAGCTGCTCCAGAAGCTGAGGCTGGGGGGTCAAGTAAGCCCATGAGCTACATATTAGCCTAGGCAACACTGATGGGATGGGAAACAGAGAAGGGAGGGAGGAAGGGTGAGGATGAAAGGTTAACTAGAGAGAGCACGGCAATTAAGAGATCTTGCTCTTCTTGTAGAAGAGCAGACTGGAGTTTGGTTGCCAGGGCCCATGCCAGGCCGCCCCCAACTCCAGCTCAGGATCTGCGGCCCTCTTCCAGTGTACATATGAGTATATACACCCTGGCAGGCACACAGATGCAAGTAAGCCTTTTTGAGACAGGGTTCTCTTGTAGCCCCAGCTGTCCTAGAACTCACTCCGTAGACCAGGCTGGCCTCGAACTCAGAGTTCTACTTGCCTCTGCATCCTGTGTGCTGGGATTAAAACCATGTGCCTCTACTGCCTGGCAAGAAAAACGTTTTTGGGGGCTGGAGAGATGGCTCAGAGGTTAAGAGCATTGCCTGCTCTTCCAAAGGTTCTGAGTTCAATTCCCAGCAACCACATGGTGGCTCACAACCATCTGTAATGAGGTCTGGTGCCCTCTTCTGGCCTGCAGTCATACACACAGACAGAATATTGTATACATAATAAATAAAAAAAAAAGAAGTTGGCTGATCTTTTAAAAAAAGAAAAACGTTTTATTGCTTTGATATTAAGCATTTATTTTATTTTGGTTTCTGTTCAATGACATAAAACTACATTGAGATGGCATTTACAGAAGCTCAGTAACAATTACATACTGAAAAATACTATATACTGAAGGGCATTTTTCCACTGAAATATAAAATCTCAGTAGATAGTATCCCAAGGTAAGCTTTAAAAGTAAAATTGCTGGGTGGTGGTGCACGCCTTTAATCCCAGCACTTGGGAGGCAGAGGCAGGCTGATCTCTGAGTTCGAGGCTAGCCTGGTCTACAGAGTGAGTTCCAGGACAGCCAGTAGTCCTTACTGCTTATAGAACCATGAGGGTCCTTGTGGGTCCTGTAAGTTTCAAGAACCTCTAAAGAATTTTCAGAGGGCTGGAGAGATGGCTCAGTGGTTAAGAGCATTGCCTGCTCTTCCAAAGGTCCTGAGTTCAATTCCCAGCAACCACATGGTGGCTCACAACCATCTGTAAAGAGGTCTGGTGCCCTCTTCTGGCCCGCAGGCATACACACAGATAGACTATTGTATACATAACAAATCAATAAATAAATATTTAAAAAAAAGAATTTTCAGATATTTACTTTCTGGGTCTTTATAAACCTCCATCTAGGATGTTTCGATTTGTAAGAAAATTGCTGCTACACACAGCACATTTAAACACTTCTCATCTCCTATCCCACTATTTTCTCTTATCCTTAGCAAATAATGTGATTGTCCGACCTGGTCATTTACCCATCTGTTGGCCGGGAGCACAGGGCATCATACTGCCACATAAGCCTGCACACAAAGATCCTCCCAAAAGCAAGGGAGAGAGAGAATGGATGCTAGTGGCCACAGAGTACAAACTCCGCAGGAGGACAATGTACAAACGCTGTGACAGCATACTGCCTGCCCCCTCGGTTTGCTCTCCTGTGCTTTTCCTTACATCCATGAGTCAGATATGCTATCCTTGTTAATACCTCAGTGGTATTGGACTACCATCTTCTTCCTAACTAGATCCTTTCAAGTCTGCATGGAGATTTAGCTGTTATTGTTCCCTAGCAAGTCTTCGACAAGTCTCTCTTCTTCCTCTCTCAAATAGATCCCTTCTCGTCTACACAACCCATATACAAATAATCTCTACATGTTCATATTATCTGTATACTTGTTGGTCTTCTCAAAGGCTAATTGTTGATTTTCTAATGTATCATAAGTATGTAACAGGCATTGTTTATTAAAGCATAAAACTAGTCCTGCTTCTTTTTTATTGTTTTTATTGAGCTATACTTATTTTCCCACTCCACTTACTTCCTTCCCTCTCCCCTTTTACCCTCCCTGTCTCCCACACCCCTGTTTCTTCTTTAAAAACCCTAAACATAGGCAATATTTGTGACCTTGGATAGTAATAAGAAACACCAAGTCAATTTCAATTCTCACTTTCCATTTGACCAAAAATGTTTGTTTTTCCAAATACTGCATTGATAATTTAATGTGAAAAATCTTTTTTGTATTGTATGTTTATATAAGACCTGTTTCCTAGGCTACAAAGTGATACATTTTTTCCCTTATGCTGTTTGTTGATATTTTGTTTTGTTTTTCAAGACAGGGCTTCTCTGTGTAGTCTGGCTGTCCTAGAACTCACTCTGTAGACCAGGCTGGCCTTGAACTGATGGGGATCTGCCTGTCTCTGCCTCCCAAGTGCTGGGACTAAAGGTGTGTGGCACTATCGCCTGCCGTTGTTGATTCTTGTTAACTTTAGACAGAGTGAACTTTGTTAACTGTGTATACAGAATTATATTCCTTACGTTTATGTGTTTGCAATACTGTACAACTAATTCAAAGCAGACCAGTCATTTCGGACGCCTAAATCCCTCTACATTCTAGTTTATTACCATTCACATCCATCAGCGTCATGTGCTCCACAAACCCAGTGATGGCATGAAATAGGAAAATGTATGTATGTACCCAGCACAGGGCACCACGGAGCAAACACTTGCCAACAAACCGGTCTGCGCTGGAAAGACTTTTTTCTACTGAGCTGTACGAGTTAATAGAACTTCTTGCAGAGTTTGACACCAAAGATGGAGCAGAAGCTGCCAGATGCCTATTCAGATTCATCCCTCCCTCTTTGGGTATGGGATTTCCTTGAGCACAGTAAAGGGCCCAGCGAAGATATTTCTCAATTACACGAGGCCGTGATACTGAGTCTGAGTATATGAGATCTCTAATATGGTTAGGTTATTGGGTGGGCTTTTAGCAAAGTCCTTCTTTATTAAAATTAAAGGCATCGTGTTTTATTTCCCTCACCTTCCCCCCACCCCAACCTCCATCCACTCCTTTGGATCCTTGGGTAGAGCCAATTCTCCTCTCTCTCTCATTCAACTTCCCCTATTAGTACAGTACTAGAGCAGATATTTAAACTGTCATTATGCAAGACAATACTTCCACTATATTTATTTTGCACATTAAACACATCAGATGCATAATACAGGCTCTTCGCTGGGAGCTGCGACGGAGCACGTGGCTCTGTCTGCGAAGCCCCAGGGCTGTTCTCGTTCCTCCTTCCTCACCTGCGACTTTGCATGGCGCTATGGGGAGTCGCTGCCCCTATTTTGCAGGCTGGCAGCTGCTCCCTCTTAAGACCCTCCGCGCACAGGCCTAGGCGGACCGCGAGACCACACGGCCCCAGACGGGCCTCCCAGCCGCGCGGGCCGGTTCGAAACCCCTCGGAGCCATCCCGCGCGTCACGGGCCGCCTCGAGCCGCCATTGGCTGGCGAGTGTCACGTGCACAGAGTGGCTCCGGCTATTGGCTGGCGGGCCGGGCGCGCGCAAGGCAGCGCCGGCGACGCGGCGTCATCGGATGCCGGGCCGCTGAGTGGCCCGTGCGCGCGCCGGAGGGAGACGTTGTGTGGCGCGCCCGGCGGGGAGTCTGTCCCGCTGCTGGCGGCGCGGCGGGGAGGCCGGGCCCGGCCTTAGACGTGCGAGACCGACCGGCCGGCTCCTGGGCTCCGAAGCCGGAGAGCGAGCGCGCCAAGAGGTTCGGAACCTGCAGCCAGTTAGGCGCCCGCCGAGCGGCCCCCAGATGGTTGTCCTAAGGCGGCGGGTGATGGAGGGAGGCGTGTAGTAGGCGCATCCCTAGGGGAGGGGCGGGGTCCAGGGCGCCCCTCCGTCCAGCTCAGAGGGGCGACGCTCCGAGGTCTCGTGAGCAGCGGGATGCCTGGGTGTTTTAGTTGAAAATCCCTTGATTAGCAAATATCCGTAACTAATTTTTTCATTAAAAAAAATACACCAAGCAAGACAGTCACAAGCTGGTATCAGATGACCACTTTGTGATCCTTAATTCAGACCTAATTCTGCTAGTAAATGAGTCACTTGACTTTGTCCAAGTCACTTTTCTCTCTGACGTGCATTCTCAACATTGATAATGATGCCCCTGTTCGTGTGTGTGGTGTGTGTGTGTGTGTGTGTGTGTGTGTGTGTGTGAAATCTTATATAACCCAGGGTTTGTGGGCTTTCAGAGGACCACAGCATAGATACACAGCACCTGTGGTATTAAATTTTAATAGAAAAGAAAATATAATAAAGAAAGGCCCCGGGGGTAGGCTGGGGGGATTGAGAAACAGTACTTTAGGGACATAGCTGATCAAATATTCCGCAAGTGCTGTCTATGCTAATGATCGCGAACTATCATTTATTGACTTAGAGCTGAAAGAACCTGAGAAGCCATTGTCGTGGGCATTTTAGAATTTTGTGTCCATGTAGACATCCACGTATACCCACTCCTCACCCCCACCCTGCACTCAGCGCAATCTTTAACAACAAAGTCATTCTAGTTTTTTATTTTCGTTTTTCTCTTAGAGAATGGAAGGCTTGGGTGACTTGCCACAATCCGAGCTAGTAACTAAAAGAAATGGGATTTAAACACGAATGTATGTCCCCAAACCGCTCATCCAGAATCATGTGGTTTCTAGATCCCCTGTGAGGCTGTAGCCAAGTACCTGTGACCTTTTAAAAAGCATGGATACCCAGGCATTGCTGAAAACCTAAGACCAGCATGGAATTTGCCTGAAATCTCATAGACGATTCCTGCTTGGTAACCCATAGTCCATTTTAGCAATAACTAATTACTCACCCGATCCCAATGCTTTCACAGGGTTGTGTTCTGGAGACTCAAATTTCCCATCTCAAGCACTGCTTCTGTTTTCTCTTCAAGAGGATGGGTTTCTTCAGAAGAAAATCCTTCATTGGTGAAATCCAAGGGTTATGGTAGAGCACTGTTGAATAGCTCTCCTTTTGAAGAAAATCCTGACAATTTGAATTTGCTTTCTCACTTTTTACATGATCTCCCTTGAGTGCTACTCAATATATTTTTAAAAACAAACAGCAAAAAACAAACAAAAAACCGGCTCAAGGTGCTTATTGTAAAGTCACTGTGAATCACAGACCCTACGAAGAAGAGTTTGAAAACCACAGTTTACCCATAAGACCACGAGTCTAACAAGACGACGTCATGGTCTTTATATTGCTTTATCTTTGTTAGTGATGTCTCTCATACCACATAAGTTATTCAGGTCCAAAAAATTTAGAAAATTCTCAGAGATGAACTTGAATATCACAATTCCAAATGTGGAAAGCAAATTGAAAATTATTCTGAGGATAAACTTCAAATCACTGTTCTCTTAAAATCACATTTCAACCCTTTTTCCAAACCCAAACCTGGCCCCATGTCCAAAGTTCTCTGCCCCTCCCCCTCAGTTCTAAAGGAAGCAGTATGGAGGGAGGCTATTGTGAAGAGTGCTAGAGAGAGTTTGGGAGTGCAGATTACTCTTTGAAAGACTGATTTCAAACCCTTTGTGCAAGTACTCAGAGCACTGTGACCCAGGTGAATGGTATCTCAGAAAATGGTAGTTATGTTAGGTAAGGACTTTCTGAGTGGTACATCTACACAGCCAGGTTCTGGCTGCTACAAAACACCGTCTCTGGTTTGGATTTTTCTGAAAATGGGTAAGCATGAGTCTCTAGACCAGCCTTCCCGTCTGAATGCTATAATGTTTATATAGCAAGGGGAGCTGACCACAGATGAAGAGAAAACCCACAATCACAGGGAGGAAATGATGTCATCTTTTAATGTCTGAGTTATTTCTGTTAATTATAGTTCAAGTAACATTGTTCTGCGCACACCTGTTCCACCTTGTGATTAGGACATTATCCCCATCAACCAACTTGCCTCACATATATATAAATTCAGAACATTCTTTCATCAAGAAATTTTGAGTACTTACTGCATACTAGATATGATAATGGTGTAAGTGTACCTACTACAGAATTCCATAGTAAATTCCTGTGTATTTAAGAAGGACTCTGATGTTGTCTGCTTGTGGAAACAATTTGCATTTCAATTCATAGCTTTGCAAAGCCAGCCCTTGGTAGTTTTATTTATTTATTTATATTTATTTTTAATACCTGGTTCTAGAGATTTTAGGGATTAATTGCCTGTTTTTTTTTAAAAAAAATTGTGTTGTGGCTCTGTATTTTATTTTGTTTCCAATACTGCTTCCTAAGAAGTATGAAGTATAATATAATCATATTTTGTAAATAAGATGTTTTTCTTCAAAGATAAAATATAGTTAAACTTAGAAAACATCAGTAATCAGAAAAGAGCATAAAAATCTATAACCCATTCTTAATCTTTTGGTATGTATTTGTCCACTCTTTTTTGTTTTGTTTTGTTTTTTTGTTTTTGTTTTTTGAGACAGGTTTCTCTGTGTAGCTCTGGCTGTTCTGGAACTCCTTCTGTAGACCAGGCTGGCCTGGAACTCATAGAAATCCCCCTACCTTTGCCTCCCAAGTGCATCCTGAGTACTACTACCACCTGAGCCACTCTTTCATCTGTGTTATATGTAGACTTGAGAACATACTCTGTATTATATGTATTATATTAAACTGTGTTATTGTTATTGTGGTGTGTATGTAGAAGTGTGGGTCCACACGTCATGGTGCACGTGTGAGATTAGAAAACAGCGTCTAGGAGTTGTTTCTCTCCTTCCCTGCTGGGATCCAGGGGTGGAACTTAGATTAGCGGGCTTCAGGGACAACCACTCTTATACCACTGCGCCATCTTGCCAGCCTGTGTATTATGTTTTGTGACATATTTTTAGTCTGATGATACATGGTAAATAAGTATGTTCTTTGCTCACATGACTCCAGTGTTTTGTTGCTAGAACTGGGACTAGAAGAATCCTGTTAATAAGTTACTGCACAGGACAAATTCAGAAGCCTAAACTGCTGACCCAGGACCAAAAGCCTCTGCTGTTTTTCTTTCACTAATTTTTGTTCCATTTCCACTTTTCTAGTTCCAGGACAGCGCGAGTCTGTTGGCAGTATCCCTGAAGGAAGACTTAGAAGTGTAGTCAGCACCGGAGTGTTCTAGACATTCTTGAAATGGAAGCATCCTGTTTATTTAAAAGGTGCTCCTATAGCTAAAGCTAGGAAGAGGTGGGCTTTATAAGTAGAAAAAGAAAAGCAAGGAGTGGAACCCAGATTGGTCGTTAGAGGTAGTTGCAGATTTAAGGTGGGATTTTCTGTGTATGTCATTTCAGACAAACCAAATGCCTTCTGATTGGCTGCTGTTAACCTCCTGTTTGGAAGACTGGTTCTTTACAAGTTTTTTTTTTTTTTTTTTTTTTTTTTTTTTTTTTTTTTGTAACCTAACCATTTGGGCTGGGCCTGGCCTAGTGGGCCTAGTACAAGAGCACACTCTAAAACATTGATTTCTTGCAGTTTTTAATCTACCACTCTCATTATGCGAATTGGATGTGTATACGTAGAATATATTATTATTTTCTTCAACCACACTTCCACGCTAAGAACCAAATCCAGGGCCTGGGGTTGTTAGACAAGTACTCTGTCAGTGAGCCATACTCCCAGCCACTAAATATTTTAACCTATCTAATGGATGGTCTTTGAATATCTACAGATATCCAGGCCATCATGAGCTTCTGAAGAAAGGGGACTAAACTAACTTTAATAAATTATTTCAATCATCTTAACAAAATAATAAAACTAAACAAATGATATCGTATAAAATGTAGAAACATAAGGAAAGGAGCTTTTTCCCCCCTCGTGTGTGTGTGTGTGTGTGTGTGTGTGTGTGTGTGATTTCCTGAGTGGTTTATTAAGCATAGGTGTTGAGCATGGGGTAGTGTCAGACTGCCCCATTTCCATAGTAACCAACAGGCTTGGTACAAGCTATAAGTTGTTCCTTCATCTGTGTGAATTAGTAATCTACATTTAAAAGGAGAACTGGCTTTTTCAAACATTAAGTATTTTTGTATCAGAGTCGTGACTTAAAAAACACAAAAGTTAAATTCACAGGTTAAAAACAGCAGTCCTGACGGCTGCCCTGAGATGTCAGGTCTGAACCTCATCTAAATTATTTAAGCAGGCAGCACCCTTCTGGAGAGTAAAGGTGGGGGAGCCTGCCTGCTTCTATATAGGTATCCTCCATAGTGTCTTTGGCATTTGAGGGTTCAGTCCCAGACTGGGTACCATGACTTAGGAGGTGACACAGGGCAGGGCCAAGCCCCACAGCCAGTGCAAATGAAGAAAAATGGCCCTACCTGCCATTTCCAAGCTTTGGCAGCTCTCAGGTGTTTCCATCCCCAGCTGTGGCCAGATTGCAGGTCTTGGGCCCGAGTTTATGGTTACTGCAGACCGGCTGCTGCTCAGCTCCAAGCCCTTGTTCTCAGTCCTCAGTGACCTCAGTCTGGGGGTAGCACGGAAGGAGGGTTAGCTCAGACCTCAGGATCAGTTGTTGCCCCTCAGCACACAGAAAAAGCCAGAGAGGTACAGACAGCATGGATGTGGTCTCACTGGACAAAAGGCAGGCAGGGCACAAGTGAGGACTGTGTCTGGCTGCTAAAGCATGGACTGCTGCATGACAAGGCCCTTTCCTGTGCACATTTATGTTTACCTTCTATTGTACATTGATTTTTCATATTTTAGCATAATAGTATGCCTTAGTAATATAGTATTCTGCACTATAATATAATATAATACATATACTAAATACCAGCACATACCTTTCCCAACTCGTCTTACATGAGGTTTCCTACATGCTGATTTCCTAATTAGATAATTTATCATTACTGTTGTCATTTCCTGAATGCTTCTCCTTTTTCTGGTTCTTTGAGTCAGTGGCCTATTTGAATGCTACCTTCTCTATGTCCTATTGAACACTATTAGTGGCTGCTGTGTCTTTCTGTCCAGTAGCTGAGTAAGTTTCAGTCATGAGGGTCTAGCTTGTAAAAGTCCTATCACGCCACCATCTTAGTCCTGACTGTGCTAGGCAAGGACTGTACAGAGGCGCCGACTGTAGCTCAGTATTTGCTTTCCTGTGTGCAGAAGCTTTTTAAAAACAGACGCCAAGGGCCTCAGGGGAGGGTCTTGCTTCTGTGCTTTCCGTGCTCGTTCCTGATGCACATGGGAAAAGTATTCTCATTTAGAGCCTTCTCTCTTATCTGATGCAAATGATTATGGGATTCAAACTATGGAAAGCAGAATGCTACTTACAATTTGTGGAATTTCAAAGGGTAATGCCCATAATGATTTAAATTGGTATAAACATATGAAGGATAATTCTACTTTTAGCCCATACCTCCCATTTCTGTATTCTTAGTGATTATTATTAAATCGTGTAGACCTTCTTGACAGATAAACTCCTCAAGTTAATGAACACAAAAATAAAATTGAACTATTTTTCTCTATATTAAAATTTAGACTTCTAAACGTTTACTTTTAGAAAATTAACTTTTCTAGGTGATATCAAATTGCAGGATAAAATAATCTTCAATTGTGTGAATTAAGATGAAAGATTGAGGAGATGGCTTTATTGTTGTAAGATTTTTTTATTCTTTTGACTTTTTTGGGGGGGTACCACCCAGCTCCCAAATAAATCACTCCTTCGGAGTCTTATTCTTTCTTAAAGTCTCCCAGCCTTAGCTTGGCTTGTTTCTAGCCAGTTTTTCTTAACTTAAATTAGCCCGTCTACCTTTTGCTTCTGTGTTTTTCCTTTTCTTACTTCTGTGTATCTTACTTTCACTCTTACTCCGTGGCTGGCTGGCCTCTAATGTTCTCCTCTCCTTGTTCCCTTCTCCTCTTTCTTTAGATTTCTCCTTCTGTTTATCCTCTCTAGCTGCCAGCCCTACCATCCTTGCTCCTGCTTTGCTTTTGGTCATTCAGCGCTTTATTAGACCATCAGGTGTTTTAAGGCAAAGAATCACAGCTTTACAGAGTCAAACAAATGCAGCATAAACAAAAATCTCACATCTTAAAATTGTATTCCCCAACACTTTATAGGTAAAGGACTTTAGTAATCTTGGTGCTCCTACAGCAGGAGGGGAGGTGGAGACAAGCAAATCATGGTAGCTCACAGATCGGCTAATCTGGCATAATTTAGCAGTAAACAAAAGACTGTCTCAAACAAGGTAGAAGGCAAGGAACTTTACTTGAGTTCGTCTTCTGACTTCCACTCATGATTTTTGTGGTGAAAATCATGTGATATAAGATTTTGTGATATAAGATTTATCAAGTATTTATAAGATTGAATTGGTTTATGTGTGCCTGTATCGTGGTCTTTTCTCTCTGAACATGTACTAGTTTGTGTATGCCCCTTTTGATCTGTGGTTGTGTATGTGCTGTTCTCATACTTTGGAAGAATATGCCTGCACAATGACATAATTTTATGTTATCTAAAGTTGAAACAGTGCAGAGTGGCCTGCCTGCATTCCCGTGTGTGAGGGGTTGCGGCTGCTGTCCAGGGATGGCGGTGTTGCACTGTATTCTGTCCCCGGCCTGTGCAGCCCAGCCATCAAGAGTGCTCTCATTGGGCCTCCGTTCCTTTGACATTCTTGCCTGCTAGAGTTTTGAGCCCTTCTCTTCTTTGTAGCACTACAAGATGATCTGGGATCATCCTCTGCTCTAGCCCTAAAACGAGTCATCTCAACAAGGGTCCCTTTGTTGGAGAATGGTATTAGGAACCAGGTTTGCTCTGATGTGCTCATCACAGTTTCAGTGCTTTCAGGTAACTGTCTGCAGAGTTATAAAATACATGTATACGTACTAACTTGTATAAATGTAGATGCCTGTATAGTACTGATCGCCTCTTATTTGTGGTCTTGCTTTCCATGCCTTCAGTTATCTAGTTAACCATAGTTTGAAAATATGAAGTGGAAAATTCCAGAAATAAAATATTTGTAAGCTTTAAATTGCATGCCATTCTGAGTGATAAGCAGTCTTGCACCCTTCCACTCTCTCCTGCCCTGGACATGAGTCATCCCTTTGTCCAGTGTACCCATGCTGTGAATGCTACCCACTCATTAGTCACTATTCATAGGCTGTCACAATGCTTGTGTTCACTTATATAGCAATACTTGCCTACTTTGTGTAGCAGTCTAATGACTGTACCACAGTTCCTGTGTCCTTCACCTCACTTCATTCAATCATGTAGGCATTGTATCATCTCACATAGTAGATTGAATATAAGAAGACATTTTGAGACAGCCACTTAACTAACTTAATATACTTAGCAGCATATCGTTAAATTATATTTTATTAGCTATTGCTAATCTTTTATTCTGCCTATTTTTTTTACAGTAGTCTATAGTAAATGTGTATGTATTAAAAAGAGCAGTGGGTATCTGTAGTTGTTACTGTGCATGGTTTCAGGCATTCACGAGGAGCCTTGAGACACGTCCTTACAGTAAGGTGGGACTGTTCTATTAAGCTTACCAGGAATTCCCCACAGTGGGCCAGACTAATGCCGACATAGTCCACTTCTTCCTGTTTACTTGGAACTTCCTAGTCCATAGTCTCTGTTGCTGCTACATCTCTTCACCGATATTTCCTATCTCGGTGTACATGAACCATATTATGACTGCTAACTTGACCTCCATAAGGAGCACAACCTCATGTGTGTGGCCAGTTCTTTTCCTCTCACAGTTTCCGTTCGTTTCCAGAGGATTTGTGACTTTCTCACCGTCTCCTTGCTGAGGCTCTGTCCTACTTTAGCACTGCAGGAAATTCTTTGTTGTAGCATGAGGTCTGTGCTGCAACCCATCCCCTTCTTGGTTGAATTCTTAAAAATCTTGGATTTTAAAAACCATTAGTAGATATTCTTTGTGTTTTGACAATCCATAGTTCTTGATAAGTAGATGACACAGATTTATAAGAGACAAAATAGTTTCCTGGTCCTGAAAATAATCCTGTGTTGTAATTCAGCTTCTGTCCTGAAAACTCTGGCAGAAACTGTCTACTTTTCTGTCCACGTAGTTTTTGTCTTTTCCAGAAAGTCTATAAATGTATTCATAGCCTCCTCAGACTAGAGTTTCCACTAGCACAATCCCAGAACACATGTAGAGATGAGAGACAGCTCTCTTGTAGGATCTACCCATATTGCTCAAATGAGCAGCTCTTTCATTTTGGTCACAGAACAGCATTCCTAGTACGATGTGACATCACGGCTGCCCTGGCTTTGCGTTGTCATAGGCAATGACATAAGCAGTGACATCGCGGCTGTCCTGGCTTTGCGTCATCATAGGCAGTGACATAAGCAGTGACATCGTGGCTGCCCTGGCTTTGCGTCGTCGTAGGCAGTGACATAAGCAGTGACATCGTGGCTGCCCTGGCTTTGCGTCGTCGTAGGCAGTGCTGCTGTGACGGCTCCAGGGCAGGTGCTGATGGAGTTTTCACATCAGCTGGGAACAGGGTTTCTGGACCATGCACAGCTCTGTTAGGCACTGCTGAACGCTCTTCATTTTATTTCACCATCAGTAAAGGAGTGTTCCAATTACTCTCAATATTTGCCAGCGTTTGATGGAGTTATTGCTGGGCTGATTTGTACACTTTAACTTTTAAATTGTCATTATACTGTGTGCACATGTGCACACCATGGCATGTATGCAGAGGCAGAGGACAACTAGAAGTCCGTCTCCTTCCACACGTCAGTTCTGATTGGATGTGTTGTCAGGCTTATGCAGCATGTGCTTCTGTCTGCCAAGCCATGTCGACAGCCCAGGACCTTTTGTTTGTTTGTTTGTTTTTCATTTTTACCATGCTAATGTTTAGTGGTATATCATGACTTATTTTTCTCCTCCCCTATATGGAGTATACTACAAAATACTTGTCTAAATGTTCCTGATGTAAAAAATCATTATACTGCAACTTGATTTTACCTTTTAACTTGTTACAACCAAATTTCCAGGTCATTATGTATCAGTCTGATTAAAAATGTAACTTACTTGTATTCTGTGAGTATTGCATGCAATACTTTTAAAAAAAGTTTTTAAATTATTTTTTAAAACACAATCTTTTCTCATTTTACAGACCAATCCCAGTTCCCACTCCCTCCATCTTCTCCATACTCCTCCTCCCACCCCCCACATCCACTCCTCAGAGAGGGTAAGGCTTCCTATGGAGAATCAACAAAGTCTAGCATACTTTGAGGCAGGACCAGTGCCCTCCCCCCTATATCTAGGCTAAGCAAGGTATCCCTCCAAAGAGAATAGACTTCAAAAAGCCAGTTTCAAGCAGTAGGGATAAATCCTGGTCCCACTGCCAGTGGCTGCACAGTCTACCCCAGCCATGTAACTGTCACCCACATTCAGAGGGCCTAGTTTGATCCAGTGCTGGTTATCCTGCTGTTCCTACTAGCTCAGGTAAGCTGTTTCACTGGGTATCCCCATCATGATCTTGACTCCTTTGCTCATATTATTGCTCCTCCCTTTCTTCGACTGATCTTTGGGCTTTTCTGTGGGTCTCTGCATCTGCTTCCATCAGTTGCTGGAGAAAGGTTCTATGATGGTAAGGTAGTCATCAGTCTGACTACAGGGCAAGGCCAGTTTGGGCACTCTCTCCACTATTGCTTAGGGTCTTAGCTGGGGTCATCTTTGTGGATTCCTGGGAATTTCCCTAGTGCCAGATTTCTTGCTAGCCCCATTGTGGCTCCCTCAATCAAGATATCTCTTTCCTTGCTCTCCCTCTCTGTCCTTCCCCCATCTTGACCATCCCATTCCCTCATGTTCTCTTTTCTCCTCTCTTTCTCCGTTCCTCCTCCCATCTGCTCTCTCTTCTCCCCCCACCCCTACATTCCTAATTTTCTCAGGATATCTTGTCTATTTCCCCTTCCCAGGGGGATCTAGGTATGTTTCTCTTTAGGGTTCTCCTTGTTACCTAGCTTTTCTGGGGTTGTGGACTATAGGCTGGTTATCCTTTGCTTTACATCTAATATCCACTTAGAGTGAGTACATACCGTGTTTGTCTTTCTGGGTCTGGGTTATCTCACTCAAAATGTTTTTTTTTCTCCTAGTTCCATCCATTTGCATCCAAATTTCAAGATGTTATTGTTTTGTTTTGTTTTTTTACAGCTGAGTTGTACTCCATTATGTAAATGTATCACAATTTCTTTATCCATTCTTCGGTTGAAGGGCATCTGTTTCCATGTTCTGGCCACTATAAATAATGCTGCTATGAACATAATTGAGCAAATGTCCATGTGGTGTGATTGAGCATCTTTTGGGTATATGCCCAAGAGTGGTATTGCTGGGTCCTGAGGTAGGTTGATTCCCAGTTTTCTGAGAAACCACCATACTGATGTCTAAAGTAGCTGTTCAAGTTTGCACTCCCACAGCAATGGAGGTGTGTCCCTCTTACTCCACATCCTCTCAAGCATAAGCTGTCATTGGTGTTTTTGATCTTAGTCAATCTGACTGGTGTAAGACGGTTTCTAAGAGTCATTTTGACTTTTGTTTTCCTGATGGCTAAGGATGTTAAGCAGTTCCTTTAGTGTCTTTCAACCATTTGAGAGTCTTCTGTTGAGAATTCTCTGTTTAGATCTGTACCCCATTTTTAATTGGATTATTGCTGAGTTCTTTATATATTTTGTAGATCAGTCCTCTGTCTGATGTGGGGTTGGTGAAGATTTTCCCCATTCAGTAGGCTGCCATTTTGTCTTATTGACTGTGTCCTTTGCCTTACAGAAGCTTATGGGACTCCTGAGCGTGCGAAAGAGTGGGTCTCTGATTCTTGTGCCTGCTCTTGGCTCTCTTTTCTTCCTGTTGGGTTGCCTTGTCCAGTCTCAATGTGAAGTTTTTGTTTCATGTTACTATATTTTATTTTGTTATGTTTGGTTGTTATCCCCTAGAAGCCGATTTCTTTCAGATCAGATCTACCAGCAAAAATTTCTTGCAGGCTTTGTTTCAGCCTGAAAGTGTGTAGATTGCTTCTTTACATCGGAAAGAATGTTTGGCTGGGTATAAAATTTTTAGTTGACTATTCATTTCTTTCAACACTGAAAAGTGGTCTTTCCATTTCATTTTGACTTAATCTTTTATTTATTCATTTTTATTTTATGATTTTTTTGAGGTAGGGTTTCTCTGGGTAGCCCTGGCTGTCCTGGAACTTACTCTGTAGACCAGGCTGGTCTTGAACTCAGAGGTTCACCTGCCTCTGCCTCCCAAGTGCTAGGATTAAAGGTGTGCATCATCACTGCCCAGCTTTGACTTCATCTTTTAAAAAATTATTATTCAGAGTCTGTACATATGAGTGAAGTGGTGAGCAGGACAGGCACTTGTCCCATATTGTGCATGTGGAGATGAGAGGACAACTTTATGGAGTCAGTTCTCTGTTTCAGCATTTATATCGTTCCTGGGACCAAACTCAGTCACCAGGCCTGTGCAGCAAGCATCTTTCTTTACTCATGGAGCTATTTCACTGCCCTAACTTTCATCTTTTTTCTTTTCTTCCTTCCTTCCTCCCTTTTCTTTTCTTTCTTCTCTCTCTCTCCCTCTTTCCTCCCTCCCTCCCTCCCTCCTTCCATCCATCTCTCCCTTCTCTCTCCCCCTCCATCCATCTATCTATCTATCTATCTATCTATCTCTATCTCTCTTTCTTTCTCTTAGAAAAGGTCACACTATGCAGCCCTACCTGACTTGGAAGTTAATACGTAGACCAGGCTGGCCTTGAACTCATAACTATCTGCCTGCCTTGCCCTTCTAAGTGCTGGGATTGAAGGTATGTGCCACTGCAGCTGGCTTGAGTACCATTTTTTTTTTTTTATGAATCATAAGTCAGTAACTTCTTCATGGTTGCATTCTGGACTGAACTCCTTTGCTTGACATGTGTTGTCCCTTCATGTTCATATGCTTTTTGTCCTCCAGCTACCTTGCGAAGATAGTTGGCCTACTCCTGCTTCTTGTTCTGTGTGCTTACTTTTAAGAAAAGGTTTATATTTATCTTCGTGTGTGTGCACGTGTGTACCTGCCTGCCAGCCTGTCTTGTGTCTTTTAGTTTGTCACATGTGTGCAGGTGCCTGTGGAAGCCAGAAGAGGGCATTGGATTCTCGGAAACTGTAACTACAGGCAGTTGTGAGCTACTGATGGAGCAGGGAACTGAACTTGGGTTAGTGGGAAGAGCAGAAGGCTCTGTGGCCCCCAGAATGTGCTTATTCTCTTGAAAATTTCTGCAAGCCTTTGCCTTGTTCTGGAAGAAGGAAAGGCTGGTAAATGAGCTCAGCTTAAACCAGATGTCCTGTGTGTCCTGCTGTGGAAGGTCTAACTCATTCTGGGAATCCTTAGGAGCACATTCCTGACATATTTTAAGTCACTTGAAATGCATTTCACATATTTCCTCGTCAGGAATTAAATGGGTAAAAAGTCTTTGTATCCTTTCTAGTCTAGAAATGAGCAGTCATAAGGAAAGCAAATAACAAACCATGTTGAGCTTTTCATGATGAACAGTAGGTGATTGAAAAAAGCTTAAAAGTCACAACGTGTGTGAAGATATGCATATATAGATATATAATTAAGTGTTATAGTATCATATATCAATATATGTTAAAAGGGATATCTGAATAATGAACATGATAGCAATTCACATAATGATGTTCAAAGAGACATGGTATCTGGTACTTGACCAAAAAGTAGCCCATGTTTTGAGCAGTCTGGTTTTATTGACATCGGCCTGATAGCAATTTCCTAATTTCAGGCAATTTGGTTTAAGATAGAAACTCAGTAAGAACATTAATACCCAAATCTCACCCAGGAAAATTAGCCAGCTTCCTGATTTAGTTGAAGATATGGGGCTTCTCAGTATAGTTCATGATATTATGGGAATTGGCTTAGAAACTGTAAAATATGTTTAATGTTGACAGCTGAAGAAAGCCAGGCAGCAGTCCTCCGTGACAAACTCTTTAAATGTAAATCTGCTGTTAGGTGTGTGTAGACTTCTTGCCTGCTATAGTGGTTCTGAATATGTGAGCACCACGGAAGCCAGTTAGAGGCTCTCAGTTCCTGACCTTCTGAGTCTGAAATGAGGGTGGAGGCAAGCATTGAGTTTTTATAACATTTAACCAGTTTCTTTTTACTTATGAGACTAGAAACTGTGTAAGACAAATGCTGAACCATAGTCCCCAGCCCACCAGGTCATTCTGATGGGTGCTGAGCTGGGAGTTGTCTGTCTTGATGATCTTAGAAGTGTTTGTGCCTTAATTTGAGATTGGCTCCGACCTGGAGGATAACTTGCCAGGTGCAGATACTAGCAGGAAAAAGGGAGTGTGGAACAGCTTCAGCTATGGCTACCAGTTTACCTCATTTGTCTTGTCCTGAAGTATTGTCTGCAGAGTATGACTTGAGCAGCATAGTCTTTAAAGGGTGAAATAGGGTTCCTGGAGTGTTATTTTTCTGTGCTGTGTGACTTGCCGCCTGGGAGCCTTGCAGTCTTCCCTAAGGTGTAGTTAAAGTGTGAGATCACAGAAGCCAGTGAAGTTAGTAGTAAACTGCTAGACAGATTGTCTTTTTAAGATGGCCTTCAGCCCCCTCTCTGAGGACTGTAGATAGGGCTGTTTTCATAGTGCCTGAGCCTACCCAGACCTAGGTAAACCTTTACTCAGCCCTACAAGATAAGGAGAAATGAGTAAAATATGTAATTGGCATTTAGGGGGGTATCCTAGCAAGGAGGAAATATGGGCTGAAGCTGAGAGGAAAGCAGATCCAGTCCCTTGAGGAATTAGAACACAAATTTGTCAGATGAAAGATTTACAAGAAATTAGAAACTTGAATATGTTCAGGAAAGCATCATAAAACATCTTGTATTTGTATTGTTCTGCTACACAATTATATGCTTTCAGGGTCACTGAGACAAGTAAGGCATGGTTACAGTTCCTGCTTTATAGATGGAAAATGGATATTCAAGTAGTGGTTGATGTTCACTGTGCACTCACCTAATCCTGAGTCCTTGTTATGTGCTAGGTTCCAGCGTAGGTTCTAGAAATTCGGATGTTGGCAAAGCAGATCCTCCTCAGAAAATGTATTTCTATGAGTTTACATTATAGAAGAGGAAAAACAGACAATAAACAGGATAAATTATTAGTATTAAAGAGTATTTTTACCATGATCCTATTGAGAAATATTGTAATTTGGGATGATTTAAATTTTAAGGTGGGCTGTGTGAAGGGTTTTTGGAAACAGAGTGACATGCTAGGCATGATAGCATATGCTTGTGATACTAGTACTTGGGAGATGAAGCTAGAAGGTCAGGAGTTCAAGGTCACTGTCAGCTCTATGGGAGTTACAATTAGGAGTTGCCTTGGGTCTTGGAAGAGACTTTAGACTTAGATATTAAGCAGTGATGAAACTATGAAATATTATGGGGACTTTTGATGTTGGACTAAATATATTTTAAGTTATGATATGGCCAGCAACCTAGGGGGTGGAGCAGGGAGTGGACTATGATGGTTTGAATGAGAATGTCCTGCACAGACTCAGATGTTTGAATCTTAGGTCCCCAGCTGTTCCGTCTACTCCACCTATCTAAATCCTGCCCTATCAAAAAGCCAAGGCAGTTTCTTTATTAACTAATGAAAGTAACAAATAGACAGATGAACCTCCTCCACCACTTCCATTTGAGCACCATAATATTTATGTGGCCTGGATAAATTCATTTACATTCTTGAGCATCTGTGATTATTGTCTAGAATCTTACCATACTGACTGACAGTGTAGCCTATAAGAGTGAACACAGACCTCACACATCAGAACGACAAGAGTGTAAATTACTAATTGTGCTCCTCCAGAACTCAGACACCTTGGAAGTGGGAACAAGAAGGGATCTGTCCTTCCTCAGGTACCCAGGGCCATCCTGATGCATTCCCAAGTGGAGTGCTTGAGCTGGAAGCATGAAGGAAAGGTTAGAGCACTTGCTCAATGCAAAGTCTCTCGAAGAAATATGCAGAACACCGTTGCCTCCACAGCACAGAAGAGAGAGCTGAGGTTCTTGAGTGTCTCCCAGCCTGATCTCTGTGAAGTGAACTGATTATGAAGTAGAACATTACTTCCTGACTGTTGTGACCGTGTGAGTAATAGTTCGGCACTGTACTCAAGTTTTAAGTAGTAGGTACTAATTAGTGAAATGTGTGACTAATTCCAACAGTTGAGTCATCTGGGGGACGGGTTAGGGATGAAAGAACTGTGGTACAGAGTGAGCAAAACCCTTGTCATTGAGTCAGGAAGTTACATAAGAGTGAAATGTCAGGATTAAAATCGAAACTCTCCTTGTCCTGCAGCTAGGCACACGAGTAGGTGAGTTGTGAATGGAGCTGGCGTGTTCTTAAGACTTCTTGGAAGCTCAGCTTCACTATTAGCATGACAATTAGACAGGTAATGCTGAGAGTCACTGACAAACTATTTTAAGGAAGGAGCAAAATGACGATAGCCTTGGAAGGGAATGGAAAAAATCACAGTATTGATTTGCAAAGTGAAATACCAAGCATCTCCTTTGTGTCAGGCATTGCTTTAGACACGTTTAAACATGCACGCATACACAGTCTTTCTCTTCCTTACAACCTCTGAAAGTACACATATAATCATTCTGCCACAGAAATCAAAGCTCAGACCAGTTCATATAGATGGCAATTGAATAACTAAGATTTAAACACAGAACTCTGACTCGACAATATATTTAAATCTTGATATTTTTGATCAGCAATTATGCATAACTATACTGTGTTTCTATGCAAAGAAGCATACAGTAGATAATATTTCAGAGATCTCAGATTTGAGTTTCAGAGATGAGTGGAGAGACTTCTGCTCCTAACACATAAATAAGGCAGAGGGGTTTTCTTAACTAAAATATTAGACAACCTTTTAAAAAATTATTGGAAAGCAGGCAGCCCATGGCTTTGGTCTCTTAGAGATGTAAACACGGTGACTTTAAGGTTGCACCAGCTGCCTCTCTGGGGACAGTTCCAGACTTGGGCTTAGAGAGGGACCAGGCCTTCCCAGAGATACATAGAGGGCTGAACTCAGTGGAGCCAAAGTAGCTAGGATTTGCATAGTTAAGGTCTCCCAGAGAGGGGAGGGACACCCCACCTGAGAAGGTCTTCAGCTTTGCTGAACTGCAGTTTGGTGAGTACTGATCTGTATAAACCATCTGAGACCAGGAAAATACAAGTCGGGGAACTTGCCCCAAGTAGTTCTGCTCTGTCAGCTAGAATGGGAAGGCCTCTGGACACCTAGGGGCAAAACTATAGAAAAGGTTAGCCTTAGCAGTACATCTAAACTAGCCCAAAGTCAAGGCCAAGAAGGGGCAGCCCCAACAAACATTTCAAAGAAAAGTTCCTTTTTAGGAATAATAAATTCTTTAATAAGAAAAAGTCAAGAGCAGCTGGAAAACTAACCAGGATTTCTTTGAGGAAGGTGGATGAGAAGGGACTCAAAAAGGGAAAGCAAGGAGGAAGATTACAGGTGTTTGGGCGGCGAGGAAAGCTTAAATTTCTAAAGCAGTGAAACTCAGGCACCAGATTCCCAGGTAAGGGCAGATTGACAACCACAGTTGAGAAAGGATTCTGCGTGGTGTACTGTAGGCTTAGCAGATACAAGCAGAACTGACTTTCTGTTGTCAGACATTGAAGGCTGTATACTCTGTTTCTCACATTGACTTATTATTACATAGCTCAGACCTGTGAGAATTGACAATATAACTCCCATAATTAGACAGGCTTTCTATTCTTGTACACTATTTATTTTGTTCTGATGGAGGCTTTTTGCAGTGAGGGGGATTGAACCCAGCCTCCAGCGTGCTAGGCTAGTGCACTGACACCAAACTGTATCCCCAGCCTTGATCCCCTGTATCAAAAGAGCTGTGCGCTGCCAGAGCTCAGCTGGTAGTGCTGCACAACAGGCAAGCATGTTGGTTGGTTGGTTGGTTGGGGATTTTTGCTCATTTTGAGATAGTGCCTCACTTCATAGTCTCAGATTTGAGATCCTCCTCTCTGGCCTCCCTTTTGTGGTTGGGTCTTTTCGACACCACACATGTAACTACGGTGACAGCCAGAGACATGTAATAGCACCTGAATATATGGAGAATGGAGATTGTGCGTAAGAAGTCACTATGATGGAAAATATTGCATTCTAAAAAACAAGAACACCCCCTTCTTCCTGCTAGAATATTTTCTCTTCCCAAGGAATCAAAATGTACCCAAGTGTGTGACTGTGAGTAAAAAAATTGGGCACAGAAATCAGATATGGGCAGTTTTGCATTTTCATTTTTGTGTAAATTTTCAGTATAAATTCAGGAACATGAAACATTAAGTCTAATTGTGACAAAGAAAAGCTTTCAGCAGTTTAACATAACAATTGTAAACAGAAATGTAAGAATTTCTGTACAATACCAGTATCTAGGTTTGTTTTAGTTGTTTTGGTATCTGTGTGATGTGTGTGCTCTGAGCGTGCAGACATGTGCATGTCAGGGCACATGGGGAGGGCAGAGGACAACCTTGGCTAGAAAAAGTTATTACACTAGCCTTTTTTTTTTTTTTTTTGAGTCAGGGTCTACATACCCCTGGCTGTCCTGGAACTTACAGAATTCCAGAACTCAGACTGGCTTCAAACTCACAGAGATCTGCCTGCCTCTGCCTCCCCAGTACTGGAATTAAATGTGTGCACCACCACCCAACTTTAGTTTACCCTTCTTTGTACTATGTTTTCAAATAGTGCATCTGGGGATGCCGGTCTGTAGTGGAGTACTGAGTTCAGTCACACAGAGAAGGAAGAAAAGAAGAAAGGGCCACATAGTTAATGGCTGCCACATCGGGCAGCAGGTGTCTGACATGATTAGTTTAGCAATAATCTTTTTTTAAAAAAATTTGATTAGTTCAGCAATAATCTTTTTTTTTTTTTCTTTTTCTAGCAGACAACTATGGCTGCAGGAGTCTTGCCGCAGAATGAGAAGCCATATTCCACTTTGGTGAATAACAGTGGGCATGCCGCTCTAAACATGGATGGTAATAATCTCTTTAGTGTACTTTGTGTCTCTGTGGAAATTAATGCTTAATAAAAGTAATTATGTGAAAGTATCTGAAAGAAAAAGCTCTATTCTTCACTTGAAGCCCAGGTCCAGGTGTTTTCCGTGACCTTTTCTTTCTGTTTGGCCTGGTAGAGTTCCTTTACAAACCTTGGACAATGCTCTTGGCCTTTTGAAGTAGAGATGTTAGAAGCAGTGCGTGTCTGCCGATTGTTATCTTAAACCGAGGTTGCACGTTTGTTCCTACCCTCAATGCCTACTGCGAGCCAGCTGTTTGTTTCTTCTCCCTCAGTGCACGCAAGAGCCACTTGCAAGGCATTCAGCAGTGCTCAGGCCCGCTCTGCTCAGGCCCGCTCTGCCAGGGCTTTTGTGTGCATTTCCCTGTGCTGCCCAGGCGAGAAAGCCAAAACCTACATTCCTATTGCTGTACCTGCCTCTCGTCCGTCTGCAGGTCTGAGGCAGGAAATGGATGACGTGATTCCACTCTGGCCTTGTCAGTTGTGCTAGGCAGCTTTCCACCACTGTGGCAAAATACCCAGAAAAAATCAGTTTGGGGGTCAGTGGGATGATGGCTCCCTAGGTAAAGGCACTTGCCACCAGGCCTGAGTACCTCAATTTGACCCCAGAACCAACTCCTGCAAATTTGAGCTCCATACTTCTGTACCCATGGAACATAAATAAGTATTATATTAATAAAATTATAATTAATTCAAAAGAGAAAATGGTTATTTGGCTCATGGTTACAAAGGTTTCAGTCCATGGCCAGCTGGCCTATTCCATTTGAGCCTGTATGAGGTCAAACATCATGACAGAAATATATGGCAGAGGAAACTGCTTACTGGGTTGGGAGCAAAGACAGGAGAGGTCAGAGTCCCAGTATTTCTGTTACAGGCATGCTCACAGTGACTGACCTCACTAGCACCCGCCTCTTAAAGGTTCTACTGGCCTTCGGTAGCATCACAGACTGATGACCAAGTTTTGAGCATAGGAGCCTATGAGGGGCATTTAAGATTTCAGCCACAATGTGGGCCTTGATGCCATTACAAGTGGTAGCCAGAAGAAATGTTGAGCATTTTCTTGGCAATATCTTGCAGGATATTCTAACCGTAAAAGTTCATTTTTATGCTATTGAATAGTGGACTTTGCAGGATTTCTTCTCACAGTGTGGCTGAGATGATAGGAAAGTAAAGGAGGAAGCTCTGGCTGCAGCTGTTGCCTTCAGTGCTTGCTGGGAACAGTCAGCTCTCAGTTATCTGTCCATCCTAGGAGGGCCCTCTCTCACATCGAGAGAAACAGTGTTTCCCATGGCTGAAGCCCAAAGCCTTGTAGGTCCTCCATCTGTCCGCTGTGTCTGGCTTTAGAGGAGCTAACCCTGGTAACTGCCGTTTGTGGACACTGTCTGTGCCAGTCCTCTTCCCTGCCAATTTCCTTGGCCCTGAAGTGACAACAGCAAACGCAGTGACAGTGTATGCCATGTCCCCTCCGCATCACCTCAGGCAACAAATGCAACAGTCACACAAGCCTCCTTCCTTCCTTCCTTCCTTCCTCACAGTTACCTTCTAGTGGATTTCTTTTCTGAAGGGGTTCTGTTAGCTTTGATAGGGTAAACTCATTACACGGAGAAAATTAGGGCTCCACCTACTGAACCCAGTCATCCAGGTTTCAGGGACACCTGAACCCTCTGCACTTTCCCGAATGCCCCAGGGAGGGAGACCATTTTGATCAGTAAAGAAGCTGATTTTTTTTTAGCTATTCAAATGTTTTAATTGAATAATTTATTAATATTTTTCTCATAAAAGTACAGCTAATTTTTAATTAGGAAGAAATCCAGAAAAATGTACTTAATATCTAACTTTTAAAAATTACATCTCATTAAAGGTAGTCAGTTATACTTTATTATATTTTAGGGTGGAGAATAGTGTTTTGAATGTTGACTAATGAATCATTAGAAAATTTAATGTCGGGGCTGGAGAGATGGCTCAGTGGTTAAGAGCATTGCCTGCTCTTCCAAAGGACCCCAGTTCGATTCCCAGCAACCACATGGTGGCTCACAACCATCTGTAAAGAGGTCTGGCGCCCTCTTCTGGCCTTCAGGCATACACACAGACAGGAAATTGTATACATAATAAATAAATAAATATTTAGGAAAAAAAAAGAAAATTTAATGTCAAGGTACATGAATAAAATACTTAATTTTTGACAGGCAGTGGTGATTCACGCCTTTAATCCCAGTACTCAGGAGACAGAGGCAGGCAGATTTCTGTGAGTTCAAGGCTAGCCTGGTCTACAGAGTGAGTTCCAGGACAAGCTTCAAAAAACTACAGAGAAACCCTGTCTTGAAAAACCAAAAACTAAATAATTAATAAATAAAATAAAAAAACAAACAAACTTAACATTTAGAGGGGAAAAAACTAGCTTTCTGATGAGACAAACCTAGATTTAAGTCTTGGTTGTACCACTTATAAACAACAATTCTGAACAGTGCCACTCTCATTAGGGAGAACTCCTAAATCAGAGAAGTACAAAGAGTAAGATAGAGGAGTTCACATCCCCATGTCACCCCTCACATGCACAGTTACAGTTCCCAGCAGAGGAAGTGGGTGACAGTTGTGTCACCCACTTCCTCTGCACTCACAATGGGTGTGTATCCCTTTAGTAAATACCACACTGCCATAAGGAAAATTCTAGCTCATGATATCATCAGCTTTCTAAATCGTGTTCAGAATTCTCACTATCTCATACCTATGTCCCATAAATGTATTTATGTATCATTTGTATCAGGATCCAAAAGGTGTCACTATGTTATCACTTTGTTAGGCATATTAAATCTGTTTTAATCTTGAATTTCACTTATGTATTTTTATTAATAGTCTATTGGTTAAGGAAATTGGGGTTTTGACTTTATAGAGTTTGCTACAATTTTGCCTATTATGTCTATTAGATATTTCTTATTCTTATGAATACTACAGAGACAAATCAGAATGAGGTTGTTGGGTTTTTTTTTTTTTTGTGGTTTTTTGAGACAGGGTTTCTCTGTGGTTTTGGAGCCTGTCCTGGAACTAGCTCTTGTAGATCAGGCTGGTCTCGAACTCACAGAGATCCGCCTGCCTCTGCCTCCCGAGTGCTGGGATTAAAGGCATGCGCCACCACCGCCCGGCTCAGAATGAGTTTTTAATTGACTAGAATATTACATGAATAGTGCAATAGTCCTCCTTTAGATTTCCATATTCTTCCTTCTTGTGATGCTTTGAAAAACAAAAGAACGATGTGAGTCTTAGAAGTTGGATGAAAAGCATATACGAAGAGGCTGGGGGGATGGCTCTGTTGGTAGAATACTGCCGTGCAAGCACTGAGGACCTGAATTCAATCTCCAGTTCCCAAGTTTAAAAGAAAAAAAGCCAGATGTAGTGATTCAGAGTTGTAGTTCCAGCACCAGAGAGGAAGAGGCAGGGACATCCTAGCTCTCGTTGACTGGCTGCCTAAGCCTAGCTTAGCTTAAATGGTGAGTTTCAGGCCAGGGAGGTAGAAGACAGGCCTAAGAATGACACTTGAGGTGGTCCTCCAGTCTATATCGCATGAACAAACAGACAGATACACACACTCACGTAAGATATATGCATACACACAGTCTTTTTTTTTTTTTTTTTTTTTTTTTTTTTTGGTTTTTCGAGACAGGGTTTCTCTGTGGCTTTGGTGCCTGTCCTGGAACTCGCTCTGTAGACCAGGCTGGTCTCGAACTCACAGAGATCCGCCTGCCTCTGCCTCCCGAGTGCTGGGATTAAAGGCGTGCGCCACCACCGCCCGGCTACACACAGTCTTTTGTTCACCTATAGATTCCATTCAAGTTTTGTCAGCGGTTCCTATAATATCCTTTAATACCTATAATAGCAAAAGGTCTTTTTTTTTTTCTTCCTTTTTTTTCCCCCCTTGAGACAAGGTCTTGCCATGTAGTCCTGGCTTGTCTCAAACTCTCTGTTTCTCAAACTGCCCTTAAAACTCATGTTGACACTCCTGCCTCAATCTCTCAAGTGCTTGATTACAGGCATTCTCCATAATATTCTGGCCTTGTAATGATTTTAAGTCTCTTTCAAAGACCTTAGGCCTTTTCTAATGACCTTATTTGTTTACTATCGGCTAAATTATTTTGTATCATGCATCCAGGTCTGGAATGTCTGCTCTCTATCAATGGTACCTCTGAAGTTATAGTTTTGTTATGTAACTAATATAACCAGTTTTGTTATATAACTAATATAATCAGGTCACCCAAGATGTCATTTTGTTCTATCACTGGGAATTTTAAGTTTGATCATATCAGTAAACTGGTATCTGCCAAGATTTACCCAGTATAAATTATTGTCACTCCATTCATAGTTAATATTTCATAGAAAGACGCTTTGAAGCCATGTAATGTCCTGTTCCTATCACCTTTGACTCAGTAGTGTTACAGCACCTACTGGTGTTTCTCCCTGAATCATTACTGTGATAGATGACTGTGAAGGGTATTCTACGTAAGGAACAATCTTTGCTTCTTTGTGTGCTCAGTTATTTCAGTGTGGATTCGTATTTTGTTCAATGGAATCTGATCCTGTTTGTCTTGGTGTTTCAGCTTTTCTATATTCTCTGCCATTCCTGAGACACTAGCTCGTTTTCCTCCGTTTCTGCTCTATCTTTGAAAGCTGATATTTCTCCAAGAAGTCCTACTTCATTTTAGTGGGTAATGGCCCTTTTTAAAAACCCAAATCTGGGGTGGGAGAGATAGCTCATCAGTTAAAAGCACTTGATACTCTTCCAGAGGACATGAATTGAGTTCCCAGAAGCCACATCAATAGGTTTTTAATGACCTGTAACTCCAGCTCAAAGGGGTCTGATGCCCTCTTATGGCCTCTTAGGCACTTGCATTTACATGTGCACACACACACACACACATAATTTAAAACAAAATAAATCTGCCCCCCCCCCCAAATCTGGGTATGTCCACTGCAGTTGCCCCATGTTGAGGTTCCCAAACCACTTCAGGCAAAGTTAAGGAACACATACACTCAAAATCACAGTACACATACCAATTTTATATCATATTTAATGTGCTCTGTGTATATATGTGTGTATATATATATGTAATATATATGTTTATATATAAACTTGGCATTGTTGCCTTCATATCCAATCTAATATATGCTATCATTCTAGTTTTTTCCCATTTTTGTAATTCACTTCTCCAAGAATGAGAAACCTGCTCTTATCCTCACTGTGCTTGCTTATTCCTTCTTTTCTAAGTCTCCCAGCCCTGCCCACACCACCGTCTCAGCTGATTTTCCTACACAGGGCTATAACCCCTCAGGTCATAATTTTCCCTACTGTGGGTCTGAACTCTGCTGGATAACTCTTGTTTAGGTCTACCTAGTAGATTTTCTCTTTGATGATATATTTTAAATTGAGATGTTAAGAATTGTATATCCACACACAACAGAACTAGTTTCCTTTAATAGTGGCATCATGGCACTATTGGTCAGGGTTCTGGCCTTGCTACCAGGTGCTGAGCAGTTCATCTACAAGGTGACGTCTCCATGTACTTCCCAAGACTTCTGGCGACAGCTTATTTTCCTGTTTCTATAACTCTTCTCCATCTGGGAGAAGTTATCAAAATGAAGGCTACAGTCTGTGATCCTTTTTTTCATCTAGCACAGCTCCCTTGATTTTCATCCAGGCCATGTGTATTATAGTAGTATATTCCTTTTTATTTCTGAAACATGCCATAGTGTGTTTATTCATTGACTTCCAAAAAGGTTGTTTCAGTTTTGGGCTATTATAAACAAAGTTGCTCTGAATATACATGTGTAAGCTTTGTATGAAGATGAGTCTCTATTACTGTGAGATAAATGCTTGAAGAACTTCCCTCTTAGGCCATCTGATAGTTCTATTTTAATTTTATATGTAATTAGTAAACTTTTTCCAAAATGGCTATATTATTTTACTTTTTAAAACTGTATGTACATGCATATGTATATGAATATGATGTGTGTGATGTATGCACATGTGTGTGCTGGTGCACACAGAGGCCACAGGAGGAAGCCAGGGGTCCTGCACTATCATTCTGCCTTATTCCCCCGAGGTCTAATATCTTACTGAAAATGGAGCTAGGCTGATGAGGAGCAAGCCCCAGAAAGCTTCCTCTCTCTGCCACTCACCCCCATCACACTGCTGGGTTATAGGCTTTTAGGTTCTGTGGCTTTTAACTAAGTTCCTCATGTTTGTACCACAAGTACCCCAGACCCCATTTTACTTTCTTCTAAATAAATTATTATGGTTTATAATATTTTTGTTCTTTGGGGATTTCATTTATGCATACAATGTATTTTGGTCATGCTCTCCATTTCTCCCTCTGATTCCTCTCAATCAAAAGTGCTTAATATATTTGACAATTATTTGTTTTGTATGTATATGTATGTGCATGTATGTGCATCATGCCAGTGCACATGTGTGGAGATCAGAGGACAACATGCTTAAGTCAGTTCTTTCTTCCTGTTCTGTGGTCCCAGGATGGTACTCAGTTTGTCAGGCATGGCAATGACTGTCTTTACGCACTGAGTTATCTTGGGGGCCCCATTTTACTTTTTTTTTTTTTTTAGCAATGTATAAGAGTCCAAGTTCTGTTTCTTCATCAGTTTTAGGTATTGTCATTATTTAGCTGTTCTAGCCAGTGGAGAATGACATTTCTTTGTGGTATTTTGTTTTCACCGTGCTGGGGAACAAATGTAGGCTCTTGTGCATGCTATGTGAGCACTTCTCACTGGACTATAGCTCCAGTTCCTCTTGATTTGTATTTCTCTATTGCAAATTGCATTTAGCTTTGGGCCAGTAAAGAACCGAGGGAAACTAATCCATCTTGGCTAATGACTGTAACTATCATTTCTGTGCTTCTCTGTCACATGTACATTCTCCTTTGCTTAAGTCTGTGATGTCTTTTATCCCCTTCCTAACTCAGTTGTTAGCTTAAAAGAAAACAGCTTAAGGGAAGAATGGTTCATTTTAGTTGATGGTTTCAGAGAATTTTGTTCATGGTGGCTTGGTCCCAGGTACTTGGACAGAACATTGCATGGGGCAAATGTGTGGCAGAGGAGAGCTGTTCTTCTCTTACTGCACCAGAAGGCAGAGGAAGGAAGAGCAGACTAAGAGCCCAGCATTACAGAGGCACAGCTGAAGGACCTGCTTCCTCCGGCTAGGCCAGCCTTCCAGCATTTTCACAACCTCCCAAGATATGGCCACCAGCTGCAGACCAAGTGTTGAAAACATGGCGCCTCCCCTTGGCCCTTATACTGCGCTTGTCATGTGCTCATTTCCTGTAACCACAGCTCTAGTTCCTCATGCCCTGGTTTGTGTGTGTGTCGTCTCTCTTTTCTGTCTCATTGATCTGTCTGTCTCACCTCTAAGCAGAGCCGTCCTGCTATGATCACTATAGAGGACTCTTTCCACTTAATTTTTTTTTTAAATATTGTTGTAGCTATGACCTGTGACTCCCAGTAAATTTTAAATAAGCTTGTATATGTCAACAACAACAACAAAAAAACTGGCAGGAGTTTGTTAAGAATTAAATTATATAAATGAGATCAAGGAGATTGCCATCTTCACTATACTGATTCAGTACATAAACATAATGTCTCTACATTGAGTTAATATTATTTTTATCAGAATTTTAAATCTTTCAACACATAGAATCCTACATTTTTAAAGAAGTTTATACTTGAGTGATTTTATCTGGAGCGTTTGTATATAACGTTATGTCACAGTGTCAGAAGGTTGGACACATGGACAGGTACCAGGTTAAAGTGATAGCTCATCCATTTGTGTGTGTCAGCTTCTCCAGAAGTTTATCAGTTACATCAATTAATTTTTCCATAAAGCCAGTAGAAAGCTGCCACCGTTTTTCTGTTTTAAAGTTTGTTTGTTTTTAATTTCTGCCCTTGTTCTTACCCTTCCAATGCTTGCTCTGTGTTTTTGTTTCTCATACCTTTCTTGTGACTGTGGTTGGATTGATTGAGATCGCTCCTCTTTAAAGTGGAATAAATTTCCTTTATTACTGTCCCATGTAATTCAGTATGTTCCATTTTCATTTTGATTCAATTCTGTGTTATGTAATTTCCTTTGAGACGTTCTCTTTAATCCATAAATTAATTTATAGCTTTGATATTTAATTTCTAAGTCTTTAGAATTTTTTCCTGTTGTCTTTCTGTTAGTGATTTCTAGTTCAATTCCTTTTTTGTTGAGAGAACATTCAAAGCTTCCAGTTCTTTTAAAAATTAATGCCAAGGCATGTTATAATTATAGTTCTTATTGAATAATTTCAATGTTGCATATCTGTTGATCATTTCCTCTCATTCAAGTTGTGATTTTCTTAATTCTTGGTGTGACAAATGATTTGTTACGGATTTTTGGACCCTGCTTTTTGTTTTTTCTTACTTTTCAGCAGTCTCCGTATGGACAGTCAGCTACAGCTTCCTATGAGAGGTATCTGCTCGGCCTCCCATGGCATGTGGGTGGGGTGGAAGTGCAGCTTTCCTCTGCTCTGTTGACACCTTCATGGTAGAAGTGGGCAGTGCCTTGCATGGTCAGGTTGCCTTTGAATCGTGTAAGATTAGCTCCTTGAGAAATGAAGTCATGGTCTGGCCCCACTGCCATCTAGGGTAGATGGGAGGTGACTCATGCTTTGTTGAGTTGTGGTTGAACCTCATTTCCCTGCTGTGCCTTGTGAGTCACTTTCTCACCTTCCACCCTTCTTTTCTAATTGATGCCAAGTAGAAATGGGGGCTCAGCTCCCCCCTGGGCCCCACTAACACCAGGTGATAGGAAAGGGAGTGTAGACCAGTTTATATCACACCTTTCTTCTCATTGACGGAAGGTTAAGGTGGAGGAGGCTCAGGTTCCATGGGCTCCACTCACACTGTAGACAACAGTGTGAACTAGTCCAGCCCTGCTTCATGCTTCATTGTTCAGTCTTGTTTCTACCAGGAGAATGTATAGGTTTGTCTCCCTACTACGCCTCACCAAGACCAAAGTTTGGGCAAAGTAGAGTACTTACCAATCATAATTTGCACTGCTTTCTTTAGTCTCCTTGATGCTGGGTGAAGATAGAGGCTCGGCTGAGGAACTGGTGATAAGGAGGGGATGGCAAGCCTGTTATTGACTAGCTGTGCATCAGGCTCCCATCAGGACTTGCTGCAGCGAAATGAGTGTAGACCGCAAGGCACTGCTTGCCAGAAGAATTGCCGCATTGTCTGCTTGTGCTTGATAAGGATGGGAAAACATCTCTAACCAACCTATCACTTTAACCCCAGCAGGCAACTCAAAGTGCCGTATCCTTCTTTCAAACAAGATGCAGCACACTAGCTCTCTGATGAATCCTCTGTGCTACTCTGGTAGATTTGCTTTCCTTTGTCCTTCTGATACACCTGATGGGGTTGAGTCCTTTTCTGCAGGATCAGGATGTTGGGGGGATAGGCAGCTTTCTGTTTGTTCCCTCTGAAACTGGAGTAAAAGAAACTATAGCAGTCATTACCCCCTCCACCGCTTTCTCTTTCTCCTTAGCAACCCTAAGAACTACCAGTCAACTTTCTGTTTCCACACATCTCCTCTTTCTGAACATTTTGTTTTAAACAGAATCATACAATGTGTGGTCTAGTGATTTACTAATATCACTTGACTTGATAGTTTTCAGAGTTCATTTGTTTTGCGTGTGTCAGTACGTATGCTCTCCAGTTGCATAGATAATAACTGTATTTTAAATGTACCAGATGATAAATGTTTGGGTTGCTGCATGCTTTGGCTGTTCTGAGTACTGATTGTACAGAGCTATGTGTAGACTGTCCTCACTTACTTGGATTTCTAACTAGGAGGAAAGCCTGGTTTATAAGGTCACTTCCTTTACTCACAGAAGGACCTGCTGGACTGTTTTCCAGAGAGGTTGTTCAATCTTAAATTCCCATGGCAGTGAGAGAGGGCTCCTGTATGTCTGTTATCATAAACACTTGGAGCTTATCTGACTGTCCAATTAAGCCATCCTGGAAGGTGTGAAGAGATATTTCGTTGTTGTTTTTATAAACATTCTCCTAATGACTGGTAGTGTTAAACATCTTTCCATCTATTTATTGATCATTTCTGTATCTGTTTGTGATGTCACTTGCTATTAAGAATAATTATTGTAGAATTGACATATCAAGACTTCACCATTGTAAAGAAGGCATTGGAGGTTATTGGAAGCACAAGGTTGGGCAGTGTGCACCACTGTGTTAACCCAGAGCATTCGGTCAGACCACAAAGGAATCTCGTAGTGACCAAAAGCCGATTTCCAGTCTGCTGTCTCCCTGGTCCCTGGAATCACTTACTTTTCTACCCCTATAGATTTGCCAGTGGATTTTTTTATTTTAGCATAACTAAATGCAATGTCTTCAACCTCATTTAAGCAAAGTAGTACTTGATCCTTTTATTGCTGGGTAATATTCTATTACATGGATAGAACAGTTTATTAATCCTTTTGAGTTGAAGGACACTTGGGTTGTTTCTGCTTTGGCTTCTATGAATAAATGTTGTTATGAATATTTGTGTACATATTTTTCTGTGGGTATATTTTTTATTGTTCTTGAGCACAAACCTTGGAGTGTAATTAAGAGTTCATATGGTAGCTGTATGTTTAACATTTTGAAGAATTATAGCCACTAAATAAATGTTTTTGATTTGCATTTTCCTACTGGCTAATGATATTGAATGTCTTCTCTTCCTGGGAGAAATGCCTATTCAGATTCTTGGTCCATTTTGAAACTGGGTTGGTCTTTGTGTTGTTGAGTTGTATCTGTTGTAAGAGTTCTCTGGACTCCAGTTTATTAAATTCTCCTTCTGTTCTTGCTCTTTCTCATTTTTTTCCTTGTAAGTCTTCACTCACTTCAAGTTCTTCCGTGCTTGTTACATAAATCACATTTCTCTGTTTTATGACCAACAATAAATACAATTACATGCATGTTGTTTTATATAGTCCTTTTAAACTAACCAAAAAAAAAAGGGGGGGGGAAGCAAACATTTATACTATGTGATGTGCTATGTCTTTTATGTCTTACTAACCTTTAATTTACCAGTGTCCCTTCTTATTACTGGCTTGGGTAACATGGTTTCAACACAAAGAACTTCGTCTGGACCCTCCTAAATGGGCCTGCCACACAACAACTTCTGTTTCTCTTGATCTGAGACTGTCTATATTTCTACTTCATTTTGAAAGACGATTTTTTTTTTGAGACAGTGTTTCTCTGTGTAACAGCCCTAGCTGCCCTGGAACTCACATTTGTAGACCAGGCTAGCCTCGAACTCACACCTACCTCTGCCTCCCAAGTGCTGGGATTAAAGGCGTGCATCACCACCGCCCAGGTGAAAGATGATATTATAAGATTTTTAACTTAAGTGTTTTATTTTCAGCAATTTGAATATGTGTCCCTCTAATTGAGGCCTCCATTGTTTCTAGTAAGAAATTAGGTATTAGTTTTATCGGGGATTTTCTTGTAGGCGAGGAGTAAAATGTTTATGTTGAGAAGTCTTACAGACCCTGTCTGGATGTGGAGCCGTGGCTTTACCATGGGGCCTGCTGAGCTCCTTCAGTGTGCTGTGTGTTTATTCACGCTGTCATGGCACCTGGGATGTGTGAAGCCATCATTTCTCCATTCTTTTTTGTTCTCTTCTCCTAGTTTTCTTAGTTTCTTGGTAAAATCTTTGTATACATGTTGCTGACTGCATTTTATGAAGACTTTCTTCATTTTTCCTATTTCTTTATTTTCTCTGTTCTTCCATGTATATAATTTCTGTCTTCAATTTCTCTAATTTCTGGGTTTATGTCTGCTGTTGAATTTCACAGTATATATTTTGTCATTTCTCTACTTCTGCTCTTCTGAATTTTGATTGGCTTGTTTTACTGCTTCCCCATGTGTGACTTTGATGCCTTTCCTGAGATAGGCCGACACTACGGATGAAGTAGAGCGGGGCAGTCTGGCCTTGGTCCTCTCAGCATGCTTGCTGGGGAGAGAAAAGACTGACTGAGCTTGTGAGTAGAGGACAGAATTGTCAGATGCCAGCGCAATCTAACCTGACCTGCAGATTCAGCACAATCCCTGTTAAAATCCCCTAGGCATAGAAATGAAAAGTCTACCCACATTTTAAGAGGAATCTCAAAGACCTCCAAAATAATATTGAAAAATAGTCATTTCCTAATTTTAAATCTTTTATACAAGGCTACATTAATCAAAATAAAGACAACTATATAGTGTAATAGAATGAAGAGCCCAGAAAGAATCCCTGCATGTGTGATTATCTATCTATCTATTTATTTATTTATATATTTTGGTTTTTCGAGACAGGGTTTCTCTGTGGTTTTGGAGCCTGTCCTGGAACTAGCTAGCTCTTGTAGACCAGGCTGGTCTCGAACTCACAGAGATCCGCCTGCCTCTGCTTCCCAAGTGCTGGGATTAAAGGCGTGCGCCACCACCGCCCGGCTGTGTGTGATTATCTTTATGTCTGTGTATTCATACATGGAGGTCAGAGGCCAACTGACATACCATCAGACTTGGTACCTTTACCAACTGAGCATCACCCACTCTGTTTTACTTGGTGTGGTGCGGATTAAACCCAGGACCTCAAGTATGTTAGGCAAATACTCTGCCACTCCCCAGTCCTTAAATGATTTTCAAAAAGTGTACTGAGACTGTTTAGCAGGGCAATGGCATCTTTTCAGCAAAGGGTAACAGAAACACAGGCTCATTCACTGCAAAGGAATGATGTTGGCCGTCCTTATGCCACATACAAGCATTAACCCAAAAGCCATGTTTTTACGTAACAGAATCAGAAAGCTATTTCAGTTTTTGTTCTTGAGATGGGTATTCTGTGTAGCCCTGGCTGTCCTGGAACTTACTCTGTAGAAAAGGCTGGCCTTGAACTCAGAGATTCATCTGCCTCTGCCTCCCAAATGCTGAGGTTAAAGGTGTACACCACCACTGCCCAGCTATATGGAAATATTTTAGTATGAGTAATTTTTTGAAAAACCATATTTTCCACAGACACTCAACAGATGAAGAGGTTTTTACATAACAAGCCCTGCTCCTTGAGGGTCCCTCTCCTTCATTGTGTACAGTCACAAGAACCAGTCCGCCTGTTGCATCTCACTCACCCCTAACAGCTATCCTGTTTTTCCTCCTCTGACAATACATGGTCTAAATAAGCACCCAGAAAAGATGTTCCATTTCCTTTTTCATTTTCTGCAAAATTACAGGAAACTGCCCTCAGTATCTGTCTTACTCCTCTCTCTACTTCCAAACATGCATTAGAAAAAGAAAACCTGAGGCCAGGTGTGGTAACGCACACTTTTAATCCCAGTACTCAGGAGGCAAAGACAGGTGGATCGCTATGAGTTTGAGGCCAGCCTGGTCAACAAAACAAGTTCCAAGACAGCCAGAGCTCCACAAAGAAAACCCTGTCTCCAAAAAGAAAAAGAAGATCTGCTTCAAGAAAATTCAGGGAAACAATACTAGATATATATAATGTACAGGACCACTCGTGCCTCTGGGCTCCTCCCACACCCTCTGCATGAGAGTGTGGAGAAATTGCTGTGCTGGGGCCTCAGCTAAGGGGCCGCTGCCTGTTTGCAGCTAGGCAGAACCGAGCTTAAGAGTAATAAGCAGTAAAATGAGCTATTTTATACAGAATGCAAAAGTACACATTCTCTTGATAAGCACAATGAGAGCAACAAGCTGAGTAAGTGCTACCAAGTGAGTACGGCCTTTTCTTCTTCAGCTGTTCCCGTAGGTGGTTCAAATCCCAAGCATTCAGTGCCAGGCCTGGTTCTCCGAGGACTGGTCATCTCCTTATGTTCAGGGTTTTAGACAAACCCCTAAGATGTTCAGGGGAAATGGTGGTTACCTGCTCACGTTCTTAGGTCCACAGGAGCACATCCAGGAGCGTGGCTGTGGTGCTGACTTCCCAGCTCTGTTCTCCTTTCTGAGACAGGCCCACTTCCTACAAAGCAGCCACTGTTGAGCTGTTAGTTCAGGATGTTTGCTGATGCTGGGTCGGATCTGTTTCTCAATAAGCGTTAATTCTAATTCATCCTCAACAACAGAACAAACAAAAAACATTCCTTGAACTTCCAGAACTTCTCATATTCCTGCTGCATGTGATGGTTTCTAGACCTCTCGCTATAATTTGTCTGAGGCCCTTCTCTTCCTGTCACAGACAGATGCTGACGATAGTAGCTATCTCTCTCGCTTGTTCAAGTCTCAGGTCTGCTCTGCCGTCTGTCGCTGGTGTCCACTGAAATTGTGACTGAGGTCACTGATGACCCATTTGAAGTAGGCTCTACAGTTCTCTTCTTTGCCGAGCAGTACATAACACACACCCTGAGTTTTAATTGTTTGGCATCTTTCAGAGATTTGTTTTCATTTTGAAGCAGTCTGAAACTTGGGAGGTGGGGGAGTTGTAGCATAAAGATGTTTTTCTTGAATTACTTGGGTGTGAACTGCAGACATGACTCTCCATTACCCTCACAAAGACATTCTCCCCACTCCGTACATCAGCAAATTAGACGGAGCTATCGCAGCCTCCCCTCCGCTCTCCAGCTTCACTCGAGCTTCGCAGATTACCCCAGAAGGGTTGCTGGCAGTCCAGGGCCAAGCTCTGGGTCCTGTCTCTTTCACATGTTTCATGATAGGACACACTCCAAATTTCCTTGACTTTGATGACCTCATTATTTCTGAAGAAGACAGCAAGTTATGCTGCTAAATTCTCTCAATCTGAGTTTGTCTATTTCATCAGGATTACAGTCAACAAACCGTAGTGCTTATTGCTAGAAAAATTGAACTTGCAAACCAATGTCTGCTTGTCATATGTGTTCATTACTATCCTGTTACTTTCCACAAGGACTGCTTGGGCTGTCAGAGTTGAAGAATGGATATGTGGATAACCATAGCGACTATGTATCAACGCTTGTACTTACTTATGTTTGTATGTATGTGTGTGTACATACACACCTACACACACACAAAATCCTAGTTCTATTCATTCCAATCCAGCCTCAATCCCTGAATCCTGAGTGGAGTTGCTGAACAGGTTCCCTCTTTCTGTCAGTTTATAGATGATTTTTAAACATGTAAAGACTCAACTAAATAAAACTTTGCACTTTGAATATTAATTTTACTCATGAATCATATCTTCCCCAAAAGTTTACTAAAGCAAAATATCAAAATAAACGTCTTGGTCTTCAAAAGTTTAGTATCTTATTTTTAAAATAAGCTGTTGATAATGCCCTAATTGTCCAACACCTAAGGGATTCGAGAATTTTTTTTATGGTGTATTAGCTAAATGAGCTTTCATAGTCATTGTGCTTCATTACATGCAAATTTAAGATGAAACCAAAATGGAAGATGTACCTGTCTTGATTGGAAAGAGCAGGAAAAATGTATGTGCACTGGGGCTGTAAATACTTAAAAGGCTGGGAGTGATGGTCTGCTTAATTCCAGTAGTCTGGAGCCAGACAGAGGAATCCTTGTGCATTCCAGTCCAGCCTGGTCTCCATAATGAGTTCTATGTCAGGAAGGATTACACACAGTCTCTAAGTAAGAAAACAAATAAACCTAGAAAACCCATAAATACATGAACATATTGGAGAAGGAAACCAAGCTAGCATGTTGGATGGAGACTAAAGGTTGTATGCCAGTTGTAAAGCCCTCTATGATATAAATAAAACTTACATTCTTACTTAATTTTTTTGTGTTTTTGGCTATTTTGCCTGCATGTATGACTTTGCACTACATGCATGCCTGGTGCTCATGGATACCAGAAGAGGTCATCAGATCTCCTGGATTGTGAGTTACTATGTAGGTACTGAAAATTGAACCTGGGTCCTCTGGAAGAGCAGCCAGTCCTTTTTACTGCTGAGCCATGCCTCCATCCCTAAAGTTTATTTTCCAAAGGGGATTGGCTGTAAATTGAGCACTTGGCCAAGGTGTAGTTTTTGAGGATTCCTTCAAATGAGCAGAGAGGCAAAGGGTCGGGTGCCTGTCTCTTGTGGGGAGGTGAGTGCAGTTCCAGTTTGTCTGTCGGGTGGATGCAGGATGTATCCTTGGAGGCAGGTGGGGGAAGGGGGCTACATTTGCCTACCCAGTCCGTTTTTGCACCAGGCCACCCTCCCTTAGGCCCTGACACAGGCTTACTGCACTAACATGTCCAGTCAGCTCAGCCGTGTGCTTTCTCTGTGTTTGAGGTTAGCCCAGTTCTCAGGATTTTACAGCAGAAATCACTTTAACCATCCCTTTCTTAGTCCCACATCAGATGACTTTGCAGTTTTAGTACAGTCAGGAGCAGAGCCACTTTTGAGGTGTCCCCCCCCCCCTCCCCCATCCGTAGACATCCTTCAGTGCAACCTCCGTTTTCCGGACGCACTCACTGACTGGCACCTCCTCCCTGTTGCCTTAAATATCTGCGCCTGCCTCAGAGCTTGCGGGTTTCTCTTACCACCTGTGCATGGGTTCTGTGTGAGCCAGCGGAAAGATGTGCTGGCCACTTGAGCTGGACTCCCAGCACCACATTGGTGCCACAGCAGTCCACCCTTTGGCATGTCCCCATCCACAGCTGCTGTCTTCATGAGGCCACAGTGAGCTTCCCGTGCTGGTCTCTTTCAGACTCTCCATGTGCTGCCAACCCGAAGTCTTCTCAGGCTCTGTCACCAGAGTAGCAAACACACAGCTCAAAGGGCCTCCTGCTTTTAGGTCCCTCCTTGCTCTCCTGCAAACCCTTGTGGATCTGCCCTGCAGCATTCTAAGGGTCCAGTGAGCTTTGTCTAGAATATTTCTCAGGCCATTCTTCCAGGCAGAGTAACTGCTTTCTGAATTGGTGTGTGTGTAGGGGGACCTTTTCCGTTTCTGTATGATACTACAGATAAAGTAGCAATTGAAGCGTCGAACTAGACTTCTCTGTCCCTGTCTTATTTCACAAAAGTACATGATGCCAGGGATATGACGGTGGAAACTTAACAGCATAGATTAGAGCCTGATCTATAGCAGTACTTATGTTTCCGTCCGCACACCCCTGAAATACCATTTGTGCAGAGAGCGCAGGAGAGAAAGTGCGGGCACAGCCTGACATTAGTGAGGGAGGAGGCGGACAATAAGTGCTTTGCAGTTGTTGAGTTTCTGTTTTCTTTATAGCCTTTATTCTCAAACTGCCACCTCCCCCTCATCCAGTTCCTTTAAAAATGTGATACTTTAGAGAATTTTATTCAAATGCCTCCGCTGAGACTTAGAAGCTGTTTTCCTCCCATAGCAACGGAAGGCAGAGGATTGATTGCAGTTGTGAACTTTGGGAAGGCATGGCTGCTCATAGTTAACCTTGCTTACAGCTAAGTTGTTCCCAACAGCGTATAACCAAGATTGGGGCTTCATTTCTGAAAGTCAAAATACAAAGCTGTCTTCTTAGCTATAGAATGTCTTTATTTGTTCCATTCAAGTGCTTCTTTGGTTCTGTCAAGAAAATATAAGAAGGTACTTGGTTCTGACAAATTGAAAAATCTAATGTTGTAGGATCTAGCATATACTGCTGAATTACAATAAACTTTTTTTTCCTGTCCTGTTCCAAAGAAAAGTAGAATTTTCTGTTAAAATACCTGGAGACCAGCTATGAAAGGCATAACAAAAATTAAGCTTTTAATTTTTGTGTGTAGAAGGCAATGTCATAAAAGCATTTTAAAACTCATAACGATATTTTGGAAGTAATTCTTTGAGGAGTCAGATCTTAAGTGTATTTGAGAAACAAAATAATCTAGACGTAAGAACAATCTACTTTAAATGCATAGTATTCTTCCCTGTATTTGAACAATTTGTCCAAAACACAATTGGTTCGTGTAGGATTTTTGCCTGTTCACATGTAAGTGGGAATCAGTAGTTTCTTTGTTGGTCGCTATGGAAACCAATCAGCCTATCCTGAAAAGCTCTTAGATCATACAGAGCGATGCCTGTGTCTCAGTGTAGCTCCTCACTGAGCAAGCCAGAGCTGGCTTCTGCCTGCCTCCAGCTCTTGCGTCCCCGGAGCCAGTGAGTGCCATGCAGGTGCAGGACCCATCCCGGAGGCCCTCGGCTGTGCACTTCCTCAGTGCCTTCCTGCAGGGCCGCCGGCACTCCACTTCTGACCCGGTCCTGAGACTACAGCAAGCCCGGCGTGGCTCTGGCTCTGCCACCAAGCTGCTGTCCTCATCTTCTGTCCAAGTGATGGTGGCTGTGTCTTCTGTCAGCCGTACGGAGGGGAAACCAACTTTTCCCGAGAGAAAAAGTAAAACTCTTTCTTATAATTTTCTACCCTTTGTATCTAAGTGTAAGGAGTGGGAATAGGCTCCTGTTGTGTCTGTACTTTTAGAGTGTTGACAGGTGATTCTGGGTATGCTTTTGACTCTGCTCAGGCTAAGACCAAATGGATGTATAAGAGGAGATAAAATGATGGCATGATGTGTGGTGGTTTTGTTGTTGTTACAAGTATAGTTTTAAACAAAATTCACCCTCTTGAAAAAGATGAGCTTTTGCTTTTTCTTCTCTTTACCAGTATAGTATATAGAAATTATTGCATGCGAAAGCTTTTTAATACTACATGAAGGGATTTAAACTGGTTCCCATCTACAATCCTGAGGCAAAATGCAACTGTTTCCCATGTTACTATTCTACTGGGAGGATAGAAGTTTGAACCTTACTTTCCTTGTATATTCTAGAAAATTCCGAACGCCCAACACCAAAGTACACAAAGGTGGGAGAACGTTTACGGCATGTCATCCCTGGACACATGGCATGTTCCATGGCATGTGGTGGGAGAGCATGTAAGTATGAGAACCCTGCACGCTGGAGTGAGCAGGAGCAAGCCATAAAGGGAGTGTACTCCTCCTGGTAAGTATGGCTCTGGGTCTTGCACATCTCTGTAGGATGAAGGAAGCAGGAATGCATGTGAGGATGCATGCTACAGGCAGGCAATAGGAAGGATTCAGGGGACCCTGCAACCATCCTTGGGTTTACCAGTAGGTTGCCTGTGGGATACTGACCTACTCAACCTTAGTTTCTCATCTGCAAAATGGAAATAATTAAATTCAAAGCCTTAATATTAAATGAAATGATACTAAAAAATTTCCTTTTTATTTATTGATTTTTATTGAGCTCTACATGCTTCTCTCCCTGCCTCTCCCTTCTCCCCTTCAACCCTCCCTCCCCCGAGGTCCCCATGCTCCCAATTTACTCAGGAGATCTTGTCTTTTTCTTAAATTAATAGATAATTAGATAGTTCTTAAATTTCAGAAATTGGTGAAAACAATAAAAATGTTCAGCTATACATTTGAGAAAATCACATGTGTAGTCTTCGGGTTTGTGCAGTTCAGCATTCACATCTGAATGTGAATTTATCTCTTATTATGAAATATACTCTAGTGTTCCTTGAAGAAGAGGCACAGGCTGCCAGTTCAGCAGGCAGCCCATGAGATGCTGGCGTGGTTTCTTGTGTTTAAGCACAGTTAATTCTACACTTAAATCATCCTGCCTTTCTTGGTAGCAATGAGCTAGTCAGGTATGCACTGTGGTCTCAAAAATATGGATAATGAGATCATATCTGAGCTGGGCATAGTGGTGACTGCCTTTATTCCCAGTACACAGGGAGCAGAGGTAAACAGATCTCTGTGGGTTCAAGGCTAGCTTGGTTTACATAGTAAGTTCCAGGACAGCCAGGGCTATACAGAGAGACATTGTCTCAAAAAACTCAAAAAACAAAATCATATTTGGAACACTCTTAGAATTTACTGTTTAAAAAGAGTTTTGCTCATGAATTATTTTATACACAAGAACCCATTTTTTTTATTTATTTATTTTTTATTGAAAAAAAAATTCCCGCCTCCTCCCAGCCTCCCATTTCCCTCCCCCTCCTCTCTCTCCTCTCCCCCTCCCCCACTCCTCTCTCCCTCCCTCTCTAGTCCGAAGAGCAGTCAGGGTTTCCTGCCCTGTGGAAATACCAAGGTCCTCCCCCCTCCATACAGGTCTAGGAAGGCAAGCATCCAAACTGGCTAGGCTCCCTCAAAGCCAGAACATGAAGTAGGATCAAAACCCAGTGCCATTGTCCTTGGCTTCTCATCAGCCCTCATTGTCTGCCATGTTCAGAGAGTCCGGTTTTATCCCATGCTTTTTCAGTCACAGTCCAGCTGGCCTTGGTGAGCTCCCAATAGATCAACCCCACTGTCTCAGTGGGTGGGTGCACCCCTCGTGGTCCTGACTTCCTTGCTCATGTTCTCCCTCCTTCTGCTCCTCATTGGGACCTTGGGAGCTCAGTCCGGTGCTCCAGTGTGGGTCTCTGTCTCTATCTCCATCCATCGCCAGATGAAGGTTCTATGGTGATATGCAAGATATTCGTCAGTATGGCTATAGGATAGGGCCATTTCAGGTTCCCCATCCTCAGCTGCCCAAGGAACTAACTGGGGACATCGCCCTGGGGACCTGGGAGCCCCTCTAGGTTCAAGTCTCTTGCCAACCCTAAGATGGCTCCCTTAATTAAGATATATGCTTCCCTGCTCCCATATCCACCCTTCCTTTATCCCAATCATCCCATTTCCCCAAGTTCCCCCATCCTCCCCTTCTCACTTTTCTCTCCCCATCTCCCCTTACCCCCATCCCACCCCACCCCCAAGATCCCAATTTTTTGCCTGGCAATCTTGTCTACTTCCCATATCCAGGAGGATAGCTATATGTTTTTCTTTGGGTTCACCTTATTTAGCTTCTACAAGAACCCACTTTTAAGATCAGATGTTGTAGACTGCTTATTTGACTTTCTGTCTCTACTTTTTTATGTTGAATTTCTGGTACACCTGTGGTAACACAGCCTGAGGCACTGTTGTAAGTGTTCTATATGAGTCATGTGCAGCCTGATGACAGTAATGGCCATGAGGACACCCTCCTGAGTCAGAGTCGGGCAAGCAAATGTCCGGCGGAGCACAGCTCACACGAACGCTTTGCTCACGTGTCAGCTCTCCACGTGAGCCTGTCCTGTCCCTGCCCTCTCACACCAGGTTCCATCTTAGTCTTTGGGAGTTCATGTGAGGCTCTACACATTGCTCCAGGAGGGAGAGTTGTCTTTCAGATACTGACCTGACACTCTGCTTCTCCTCTGAGATTCATGAGTCACAACTTGCAATGGACTACTTTACACATCTTTCGCCTTCTACTTGATGACAAATTTGAATAAAACAGTAAAGCTGGAGGTCTAATAAGAGCAACAGGCTTTTTATGGCCCTTTTTATGGCCAGCTGTTCATTGACTCAGTCTGCTTTGTTCATAGATACATTCATAAGCATTTAATTGTAGGACAAGGCACTTTGCTACTAGATGCTTTCAAATTATCACTAATATTCATAAAACCTTATGAGTTGTTAATGCCATTTTATCGATAGCCCAGAGAGATGAATTAATTTGCTTCACAGATAGAAAGCAGAAAAGCAAAAGAACATTTGAAGTCAGGCCCAACTGACTCTGAACCGCCACCTTCCTTCTTTGCTAAATTACAGCATCTCAGTATTTATTTATAGCCACAGGCCAGGACTTGTGCTCTATTTGTACATCTACATCATCCTGAATTCTCACCCCAACCCTGTGTGTGTCTGGCCTTATTACCCCGTTTCACACCTCAGGTAACAGCCTCCTAGTTGTCCTCCATTTAGCTGACTGACCACTGTATCGCAAGGTGAAGTGCCCTTCCTGTCCACTAGAATCTCTCTAGAGTCCTTGGAGACCTTTTGTCAGAATCCATAGATGACTTAGGTCTTGAAACCCACCCCTCCAGGGGGTTTAAGGAGCTGCAAGGTTTCTCAGAGTTCTAATTGTGATGCAGAATTGAAGACAGATTTGTGTAAGAATATAGAAGTTGTTGTGATAGGGAAAAAGTTGCTGATCCTGTCAGGTAGAATGATCTGAGTTTTGCGCATCTCAGCAGTCCATACTATCTTCAGGGTCACCGACAGTATCCTGGCCATGGCTCGCCCGTCCTCTGAGCTGCTGGAGAAGTATCACATCATCGAGCAGTTCCTCGGGTAAGTACCGCAGCCTTCACAGCTGTAGTGAATACGCTAGGCATGCTTTTCTTCCATTGGTTATGGCATCAAGGGAAAAGGACTTCGCTTAAAAAACAGGCCATGAAGAGCTGATTTTAAGAAAAGTTTGAGAACAATTAATAATGTCTTACTAATGCTGAAATCATTTCTCATGACTCCAGGTCCTTATAACTGATTTCTCGTTTTCTTTGAAGTCACGGCATAAAAACAATCATCAACCTTCAGCGCCCTGGTGAGCATGCCAGCTGTGGGAACTCGCTGGAACAAGAGAGTGGTTTCACGTACCTTCCTGAAGCCTTCATGGAGGCCGGCAGTAAGTCCCTTTCCACCCTTGTCAAGGACAATACTTAGAGACTTTTGTCTCCCGGGCTCTTAGGTTAAAGAGGTAATGATTATCAATAGAATCTGCACAGTGGTGGGCTTCTGATTTCACTCTAAATGATGCTACTGTTCTTTGATGTTGCAGTTGTGAGTAGTACAGGGTTTCTTTTTCCTCTAGGAGGGGGTGGGAGGAAATGCTGCAGTAAAAGGCTTCTGTTTAGTTAGAGCCTGTACCTGTCAGACATGATGGCCTCATTATCTCTTTACAGTAGTTGTGTGACTCCACTTAGGCTTAGAGAGTTATCTGCTTGTCTGAGATCACATAGCTTAGAAAGTCCAGTGAGGATTAGAAGTTGAATAATTTTTGGCCCCATAAGAATATGTCCTTGTGGCCAGCCCAGAGCTCCTCACAGGAGCTTTGGAGGAAAGTCCACTCAGCGGGGTTGTTGAAAGCAGGCTGATCCAGATGAGCATGTGGGCTGGGAACGTGTACTTATGAGGCTTATGTCTAGCCAGCTCTAGATAGAGATAGAGATAAAGAGGTAGAGATAGAGATATATAACCATTTATTAACCTTTTAGAGAATTTATATTCTTAAACAAGAATACATGTTATTTACCTCCACCTTAATTTTTAATTCTATTCTATTTTTTTCCATCTGCACTAAAGCAGAAAATATATTAGATAATAAAGAATGTACTTTTAAGAAAAGTTAAACTTACTGGAAATATAAAAATCCTGTTATATGGGCATGGTGGCTCACACCTTTAATCCCAGCACTCAGGAAGCGCAGAGGCAGATGCATTCAAGACTATCCCAGTTTGCATATCAAGCTCCAGGAGAGCCAGGGCTACACTGCGAGTCCCTGCCTCAAGAAATAAAAACAAATAAAAAAGCCTATTATTGTAAGCCTGCTTCTTTTTGTTGTTGTTGTTTGTTTTATTTTAATGTTCTCATTTATTAGGGTTTCCTTTCTTTCCTTGAATTTGGTTTTTTAAATTAATTAATTTTTTACATACCAATCCCATTTCCCCCTCCTCCTGCTGCCTCCCTCCCACCACCCCACCTTCAATCCACTCCTCAGAGAGGTTAAGGCCTCCCCTGGGAAGTCAACTAAGTACAGTTCCCTCTTTGAGACAGGACCAAGATCCTCCCCCATGCCTAGGCTGAGCAAGGTATCTCTCCATAGAGAATGGGCTCTGCAAAGGCAGTTCATGCATTGGAGTTAGATCCTGGTCCCACTGCCAGTGGCCCTATAGACTGCCCAAGCCACACCACTGTCACCCGTATTCAGGGGGCCTATTTGGTCCTATACAAGCTCTCCAGTTGTCAGTCAGGAGTCAGTGATCTTCCGTAAGTTCGGGTCAGCTGATTCTGTGGGTTTCCCCATCATGGTCTTGACCCCTTTATTTATATTATCGCTCTTTGTCTGGAGCTCGGCCCAGTGGTTAGTTGTGGATCTCTGTATCTGCTTCCATCTGTTTCTGAAAGACATTCTATCTTCTTTGGGGTTGTGGACTGTGGACTGGTTATCCTTTGCTTTATGTCTGGTATCCACCTATGAGTGAATACACACTATATTTGTCTTTCTGGGTCTGGTTAACCTCATTTGGAATGGTTTTTTTCTAGTTCTGCTCATTTGCATGCAAATTTCAAGATGCCATTGTTTTTTGCTGCTGAATAGTACTCCATTGTGTAAATGGACCACATTTTCTGTGTCCATTCTTAGGTTGAGGGGCATCTAGGTTGTTTTCAGGTTCTGGCTTTTATAAATAATGTAAGCCTACTTCTTGAGTGAAATCTCGGCACCTTGTAACTCATTTTCTTCAACTGTCCTTGCAAGTATTTTTAATATATATTAATTTTGTTTTTCTTTTTCTCTTCCATTGTCTAGTTTATTTCTACAACTTCGGATGGAAGGATTATGGCGTAGCATCCCTCACTGCCATCTTAGACATGGTAAAAGTGATGACATTTGCCTTACAGGAAGGAAAAGTAGCTGTCCACTGCCACGCAGGGCTTGGGCGAACAGGTGAATTCTAGAGAATCAAATTACTGGTGTGTGGGCATATTTAGATATGTAGGAATGAGATTTCCTAATTCTAAAGATAAATAGTTTTTAGAATTATAACAAAGATTTTGAATTAAATTAAAGAAATAAAAGATATTTGAAGCGTCTTAAGCCTATATAATAACCATGAATTGAAACCAAGTGGTAGTGACGCACGCCTTTAATCCCAGCACTCAGGGAGGCAGAGGCAGGCGGAGGATCTCTGTGAGTTCGAGGCCAGGCTGGTCTACAGAGCTAGTTCCAGGACAGGCAGGGCTACACAGAGAAAGCCTGTCTCAAAAACCCTAATAGTAGTAGTAGTAGTAGTAATAATAATCATAATATTGAATCGATAAGAGTATTCTCAATAATTTAGAGTTGAAAACTCATGTTTTCATGTTTCTAAAACTGCTTCATTGATCTGCTTATTGAAATGGAGCACCTCACGTTAGTAGTGTTTTTAAATACTGTTTTCTCTCCTTTTTTAAAAAAATATTTATTTATTTATTATGTATACAGTGTTCTGTCTGTCTGTATGTTTGCTGGCCCAAAGAGGGTACCAGATCTCATTACAGATGGTTGTAAGCCACCATGTGGTTGCTGGGAATTGAACTCAGGACCTCAGGAAGAGTAGTCAGTGCTCTTAACCTCTGAGCCATCTCTCCAACCCCCTTTTCTCTCCTTTTTTGTTTTGTTTTTTGAGACAAGATTTTTTTTGTGTGTGTGTAACCTTGTCTGACCCGGCTAGTCTTGAACTCACAGATATCCACCTGCCTCTGCTTCTCGAGTACTGGGATTAAAGGCGTGCACCACCACCACCAGGCAGAAAGACTTTTTTCTTAAAGACTTTTATGTCTGTGCATGTTTACCTGCATGTGTGTCTGTGTACCACATGCAGGCTGGTGCCCATGGAGGTCAAAGGAGGGTGTCTGATTCCCCTGGGACTGGAGCCACAGACCCTTGTGAATACCATGTAGCTGTTAGGAACCAAACCGGCATCTTCCAAGAGCAATAGGTACTCTTAACCACCCAGCCATCTCTCCAGCCCCCAAAATAATTTTCTTAGCTAAAGAGCAACTAGAATAGCAAGTCCTATTCACCTGCCATGCTCCGAGTATTTTGTATTTGCTCTCCTGTGAAGTTGTTAGCAACAGTTGGGGTTGAATGAACTTCAGCTTAGGAAAAATTAAGTCATCTGCTACATTTAGTGAGTGGCAGGCTCAGTGTTCCACTCATGCCTGTCTGGCTCCATCTTTCGTGTCTTCTCTACTTTGGGATTCATAAGAATTGTGTACTTGAAGAAGACTATTTGTATGTAAAGTTCTATGTGAAAGTCAGTGGCTTTATACAAACACTCAACAAACTTTATTAACTGCTGGTCTGATAGTAAAAATAAAAGGTATGGGGTCAATAGTTTGATTGTCATGTGATTTAGTTAGACAAAACCATCCCAGTGTATATGGGATTCCCTACCTACCTAGGAGCACCCAGATTAGAATTGAACTCATGTAAATATTAGCAACTCTTAGGATAAAGCCAAAATATCTTTGTTCCTGGACATTGCATGGTATAGCTCTGCAGATATTCATCTTTATACCAAAGATCTGCTGTTTTCCCCATGAGAGACCTATATTGTATTCACTGCAAACTAGAGGACATGTAGTTCTCAGAGGTTCTGATTTTCATGTGTAACTAGATGTTCACAAATCTAGGACTTGTGTGGGTGTCTTTGATTTGCCTTTATTTGTTAGCTATTGTATTACAATTAATTGATTATGAATTCTTACCAATAAGTAACTAATGAAAATTAGTCATTATACTATTGCAGCTGACATCCTTCATAGTATTTGCTTACGTAACAGAGTTATAGCCTGGTGCGGAGAAAAACACATATTAGTGTAGACATGGTTTGGAAGAATTGTCGGGCAGAGAAGTGAATCTGTGAACGTAGATAATCCCAAAGCAAAACCTTCCCAATCTGGGGGAAGGCTCAACAAGACTATCTTGTCAGTGGATGCCAGAGATATCAGAGCAGGAAGTTCAAGGGTGGAGTGGGTGGTGGATTGGATGTAAACGTCAAGAACTGTTGACCCTGAATGCAGAAGCACAGTTTGGCTTCCTTCCATGCCAGAATTAGCCAGGAGGAGACTGTGCCAGACCCTTAGCTTTCTTCTGAAGCCCTTCTCACTTGAGCACCCTGTCACCTGCCAGCTGTGTGCTAGCTCCTCTCTGGGGTGCAAAGCTGACTCAGTCACAGGAAGGAACTGCCACAGAGATGAGGAGAAGTCTTTGCAGTAACAAATGCTGGAGGGGTTGGGATTTATAAAGCTCAGGTGGCAGAGTGCTTGCCTAGAATACAGGAGGTCCTGGGTCTGATACCCAGTACTTCATAACACCAGCCTGGTGGTGTACACTTGTAATACTAGCATTTGGATGGTGGAAGCCAGAGAGTCATTCTTGCCTATATACAGAGTTCCAGGCCAGCCTACATGAGTCCCTGTATTAAAAAAAAAAGCAATAAAAAACTGGCAGATGTCATTACTATCTTTCAAATACGCTTTCTTAACATATCATTTATAAATCATCAAAGTTTTAAATCATCAAAGACTGATACATAAACGAGCCTTTTCTCATACTAATTTTCTTTACTGTGTAGGTGTTCTAATAGCATGTTACTTAGTTTTTGCAACAAGAATGACTGCTGACCAAGCAATTATATTTGTGCGAGCAAAACGCCCCAATTCCATACAAACCAGAGGGCAGCTGCTTTGTGTACGGGAATTCACTCAGTTTCTGGCTCCACTCCGAAATATTTTCTCTTGCTGTGATCCTAAAGCACATGCCGTTACCCTAGCCCAGTACCTGATTCGCCAGCGTCATCTGCTTCATGGTTACGAGGCCCGACTTCTAAAACATGTGCCAAAGATCATCCACCTGGTCTGCAAGCTCCTGCTCGACCTGGCTGAGAACAGGCCAGTCATCATGAAGAGCATGATAGAAGGACCTGGACTCTCTGCTGAAATTGAAAAGACTGTGTCGGAGATGGTTACGATGCAACTGGATCAAGAGTTACTGAGGCAGAGCAGTGACGCACCTGACCCGTTTCACCCCCCTGCAGTGGCGGCCGAGTTCGAGGACCAGGATGTGAGCCTTTCTAATGAGCATGACCTTGACCCCCTCTGGAAGAGGAGGAATGCTGAGAGTCTTCAGCCCCTAACACATCTGAAAAGGCAGCTCAGCTACAGTGACTCAGACTTAAAAAGGGCCAAAGCTATCCTGGAGCAAGGGGAGACACCTTGGACAGTACCTGCCCAGGACTTGCTAGACCACAGCCTCCAGCATCAGAAGCATATCAGCCATTGTTACATGTCACCGACTCCAGAGCTAGGTTTAAATAAGGAAGCATTGGTTCACAGTACATTTTCTTTCTGGACTCATTCAAAGTGTGGAGGCTTAGAAGGACTCAAGGATGAGGGATCACCACTTTTCTGTAGGAAGGACATTCCAAAGGAAGTACAGCGGAGCAGAACCTTCTCTGTGGGTGTTTCCTGTTCACACAATCCTGGAGAACCAGTGCCACCCAACTTTGCAAGTATCCCTAGGGGTCCAGAGCAAGTCACTCACTGTCGGGGTGAAGCTCCTGGTGGTTGGGTTCCAGGCTCTGTTCAGGGGGAAGGGAGGACTCCCTGCAGCCCTCTAAACTGTGGCTCCTCCAGTCCTAAGGCACAGTTCCCACATGGACAGAAAATCCAAGACAGCACATACCTGTCGGAAGCAATGCCACATGCTGGTTTGCAGTCTGAACTGAGCGCTGAAGCAAGGAGAATATTGGCAGCCAAAGCCCTTGCAAATTTAAATGAGTTTGTGGAAAAGGAGGAAGTGAAAAGGAAAGTGGAAATGTGGCAGGTATTTGTATTTCATTTAAATATATATGTACTTATATATTTATATGGAGTGTATGCATATATGTGTGTGTGTGTAAATATATATATATATGTGTGTATATATATATATACACACACATACACACACACACACACACACACACACGTAGAAATGGTTTTGTCAGACCAAAAGTATGTGACACATTTTTCCAAACATCTAGTGTGATGCTTGCTCCATACATGATGTTAATGTTGGTAGCTTTCTCCTAGGGACAGTCAAGTCCACAGAAGATGATGTTAGGACCTGGTCTGCAGTGTTTTTCTGACTGAGGGCCTGGAACAGGGAACCACATTTGGGAACCACTAGTCGAGTGATAAAAATAAAGTTACTTCCCAAAGCTTCTTGGTACAAGTGGTGAGTCAGGCCTGCCTTCCTGGCCTGCTCTCTCACAGATTTGCTGGCCTCATCCCAACGATGTCACTTGAGGCTTAGAGATAGTAAATGAGAATGAGCCCAGTGATCTGTTATATCTGAGAGGAGGACTCGAAAACCCATTTCTCGGCTCTAATTTAGAATGTGAAGTTTTAGATTTTAACTCCTTTTGTGTGTGTGTGTGTGTGCGTTTTACTCTTCGTAGGAAAGCAGTCTTCGGTTGTACTTCCTTTCCTGGGATGAGCACCTTGTCTAGAAGAAAAGATGGGTCCTTAGAAACTCAGCTAGCAGAAACAGGAAACCAGCCCCAACATGGAACTGACCTGGGCTTTTTGATTCAGAGAAATCCTGAATTGGCAGCTATACTCTTCTGTGGATTACTTGAAAGATTTCATTTTATATTATAATTGTGTGTATTAGGAGGTTGTGTACAGTGGCATGGAGGTGCCCTCAGAGCAGAAGAGACTGTCTGATATCCCTAGAGCTGATGATGTGAGTGCTGGGAACTGAACTCAGGTCCTCTGGAAGCACACACTCTTAGCTGTGAGCCATCTCTTCAGGTCGTGCTATTAAAGTAATTGCTACTCTTCCATGTGCCATGATGGATAGAACCAAGGACCTGAAACTTCTATAAGCTAGGATATCTTCAGAGGTAGGAACTTATGTTTGGAGCTCTTAACAACTTACAGTGTGCAACAGAAGAGAGAACTGAATTAGTGTATTTACCTAATTAAAAACTCAAATATTGTTTTCCTTCTAAATAAATTTTCTTTATTCTCCACTATAAACCGAAAAAAAAAAAAACCTGTCATTTAGACAGCAGATATTTCTCATGCAGTATTCTATGCTGAGAGCTAACAAGTAAGAGGACCCTAGTGCTAAGAATGTCACGGTGCCACTCCCAGGTCAGCCCTGCACGTCCCTCAGCCAATTACCCACACGAGCTGAGAAAATGCAGGTTTGGGTCAGGTGCTGTCAGCTATACTTTTAATCAAGCACTCAAGCCAAGAGAGATCAAATCTTACAAATTCAAGGCCAGCCTGGTCTACATAGGGAGTTTCAGAACAGCCAGGGCTACAGAGAGAGCTTGCCTCAGACAACAACAAAAATGGGCAGGTTTCATTTGAGGTAGGCTATTTCAACGTGTAACATGTATAAAGAGCATTTTCTGGAACCAAAAACCTTTTACTTCTTAGCTTTATTTTAGGACTGTGAGCAAGACTGTACTCTGGGAAAAGCAGTGCAGTGCTGTGTGTGCCTATACTAAGCTGTTTTGTGAGCATGTCTTGTGCTTTTCACAGAGCCCCTAGATGCAGGTGGTCTGTTTAGGAACTCAGAGTCACAGGTGAGGGTTAAGAACTCCAGAGGTCAAGTGGCTACTCAAGGCTGTGGTTCATGCGGTAGTACGTATAGGCAAGCTCTCCGGAGTCACAGCTCTGCCTCACTGGGAAGCTTCCTGGTGCAATGCTCATTTCACTAAGACAGCTTTTGTTCTGCCCAGTTATCTCCTCATATAGCCCTGAGATGAAATAAAAGCTCTCCTTTTCTGTACACAATATGTGAGATAGGCAGGAATATAGACAATTCCAAGTATGAGCTTATTTATATGATAAAGAGAAGCTAGCACTGGAGGGTTCCTAGGCCATGGCCCACGCAGTAAGGCAAGTTAGTGGAATGCCTCCCTGCCAGTTGCTAGCTTTGAGCTCTGCACAAGTTACTGTATCCATCTTACTGGAAATAAGTCTTGTATTCTAAGTCTTCTGTTACCATTTCTACCACTTTGTGGTACAGGCTACAAGATTTACTGAGTAACCAAATGGATATTAACAACTACTGTGTTTTTGACTATTGAAAAGTTTTATTTGATTTACCAAAACATAAATCTGATCCCTGTCAGAAATTTCTTAACTCTTCTTTGTAAGGTGAAGTCTTAAATTCTCATGTGAGGCTGGCAGTTTGAGTCATTAGAGATGACTCCTCCAAGTCCCTAGACTCACATGATAAATGGAGCAGAGCAGCTGCACAGCGCTGCTTCTGACCTCCGTGCACACACATGCGCAGGCACATACATGAATACACTGACCTGTCTGCAGATCTTTGGGTGTGTTCACAAGGCTTCCCACTTGTTTTTACCCTCCCAGATCTCAGGCTGCCAGGCTTATTACTTCATCTGTAGGATTCTCTGTAGGATTCTAAAAGGCACTTTCAGAAAAACACTCCACATTTGCCAACTTTCATGCAATTTTCTGTGTGTGTGTGTGTGTGTGTGTGTGTGTGTGTGTGTGTTTAAAGGCTTAGCTGAGGCCCCAGGCTAACTTATAATTGCTCCCCTAGTTTTAATCTACGATTTCACTTCATTTGCAGCCTGAATTTCTGTTTTGTTTATCAGATGCCTGAGAAAGAAGACTGCCTCTTGAACTGCATCTCTGGCCTCTGAATCGGAGTCAGGGCTGCACGCTTCAGTGGCTCTTCTCTCAGTAGTTAGCCTGCTCTGTTTGTGACAGGGATGCGATTAGCCAGGCACCCCTACCTAGAGGTGCAGGCCCTGAAGAAGGTCCACATTGTACACCAGAGCCCAGCCTTCACTCTTAAGTCACTTGTGGATCCTCCAGTAAGGCTCCATACACCTCTCTTTCCCCTGGCCATCTCTCTCTCCCTCTTCCTTTGCAGAAAGAATTGAATTCCCGGGAGGGAGCCTGGGAAAGAATATGTGGTGAGAGAGACCCTTTCATCTTGTGCAGTTTGATGTGGTCTTGGGTGGAGCAACTGAAAGAGCCTGTAATCACCAAAGAGGATGTGGACATGTTGGTTGACAGACAAGCAGATGCTGGTGATGCCCTGTTTTTACTAGAGAAGGTAAAGTAGCTATCGGGCCAGCTAATAAGTTAATTAAGGCCCTCACACATGTGCAAAAAAAAGAATGAAAATATTATTTTGTCTATTTTAGTGGTTTTTTTCCTTTTTTTCCCCTTAATTTTGTATAAACGGTCTGGCTTCTGTGTTTATGTGAATGCAATGCTTGCAGAGGACACAAGAGGGCATCCCATCCCCCTTGAACTGAAGTCACAGACCCTTGCAGAGGACACAAGAGGGCATCCCATCCCCCTTGAACTGAAGTCACAGACCCTTGCAGAGGACACAAGAGGGCATCCCATCCCCCTTGAACTGAAGTTACAGACCCTTGCAGAGGACACAAGAGGGCATCCCATCCCCTTTGAACTGAAGTTACAGACCCTTGCAGAGGACACAAGAGGGTATCCCATCCCCCTTGAACTGAAGTTACAGACCCTTGCAGAGGACACAAGAGGGCATCCCATCCCCCTTGAACTGAAGTCACAGACCCTTGCAGAGGACACAAGAGGGCATCCCATCCCCCTTGAACTGAAGTTACAGACCCTTGTGAACCACCTGCTGTGGGTTCTGGGAACTGAACTCAGGTCCTCTGCAAGAGGAGCACATGTTCCTAACCACTGAGCCATCGCTCCAGTTCCCCATTTTTTTAGTAGTTTTTCTAAAATAAGAGAAATTGGGGCTGGAGATGTAGCTCAGTGGTAGAGAAATAGCCTAGTGTGTACAAGCCCTGTGTTTGATCTACAACATTGTAGACACAGAGACATTGATACACAACATAGACGTTTAGAAAATACAGAAATGGCAGCGAGTACTTGTAATCCCAGCATTCAGGAGTCACATCTCTCCGAGTCTGATGACAGCCTGCTCTACATAGTGAGTTCTAGGCCATCCAGGGCTACATAGTGGGACTCTGTCCCAACAAATAAACCAAAACAACCTGTATGATTTTTTCATGAATGGGTGACCATCTCAGTAACTATAATGAGCTTGTTTGGCTCTTATGTGGGTTACATTATAACTAAATACCTCTTCAAAGTGTCTGTTTCTGCTTACTGTGAGTATGTGTCTATAAAAACTAAAATGGAGATTGAAATATATACTCCTTGCCATTTTTAAAGATGTATGTGTGCATATGTCTATATAGCTTGTATGTATGCATATGTCTATATAGCTTATATATGTATAAAATAGAAAAGAGTATCAGGAGGCTATACACTGGTTCTGATGTTTGCCATCAGGGATGTAGGAAGAGAGGGAAACTGCTTTTTATTGTAGCTCCTACCATACAATTTAGCATTTTTAACCACATAAAAATAGAAGTGTTTTAGTTCAAAATAGGCTTTGCTTTTGTTTTGGGGAACAATGCTGACTGTTAGCCCACCATGCTACAGCGTAAGCATCTAATTGCCTCCAAGTCTTCAGAAAATATGTGACTGTGTCTGCTCACACAAGCTACTGTCACGGTATGTCCACAAACACACATGAAAGTATATCCCCTCACATGAATATCAAGGTATAAAACAGAGAGACAGACGCTGTGTGGTGTAACTGCTTACTTGCTTACATGTGTGGGCACACATTTGTGTATGTGAAGGCCTAAGATTGATGTCAGCTGTCTTCCTCCATCTCTCTACCTTCCTGGTAGCCAGCATGTTCTCGGAATCCCATCTCTGCCTCCCTGACTGTTTACACCAGGCCTGTCATGCCCACCAGGCTTTCTACATGGGTTCTAGTCGGCAGGCTTTCCCAGCAAGCACTTTACCTGAGCCATCTTCCCAGCCCTGTGTACACCTTTTAAGATAAGATTTTTTTCCCAGTGTCTAGAATTCTTAGGATATTTTCTCTGTCGTTAAATTTCAGCGATCAAATAGGAAGTGATAGGAAAGAGATTAGCCTTGTTTGGCAGCTGTGGACAACCCTGTCAGGAAGTAGTGGCTACTTTCACCCTGTTCATCTTGACAGTGCTTAGAACGAAGGCCCCTTTTATAGACAAGGCAAGGGAGACCAGCTTGCCCCAAGTTTACGGCAGGTGTTCTTGCAGGGTTCCAACTTGGATCCTACTGGGCGAGGCTCACACACTGAGGCGCATCAAGTCCCGTCTGCTTTACTACACCCATCCCAACTCCTGAGTACAATTATTTTGCACCAAGGATTTTTACTTTTATAAACATCTTTGTAACAATAATCTGTCTTCACAGGCTTTTCTGTATTTCAGATTATTCCCTTAGAATAGATTTCTAGAGGAGATGTTGGTGGTTGGCCTCAGTGAGTCCAATCTACATACATACATACATACATACATACATGGTGATGGGGTTTTTTCCTTTGCTAGGGTAGAAGATCCCTAGCATTCTAGTCAGCAGACCCTTCCTACAGCATCTACCCTACAGCTGCCTCCTTACATCTCTGTTGCCACTGGGGGGCTCCGTCTGCCCACCTCCCCAGACAGTGTCTGCAGGGAGCTGGGCGCACCCACGGTACTGACTGCCTGGTGCCCAAGTGAGCTGTGCACTCAACTGCAGCATCAGCTGACCAAGCTGAAGTGATTATAGCCAGAAACAGTAGGAAAGAAAGGTCTATTCTGAGCACTGCAGGAGAAGCATGTGGTTTAAAACCATACCAAACTTGAGATAAATCAACTAGCTCTGACCCATTTCATGAAGTTTCCGTGCCATATTAATATATACAGTAAACACCTGGCTGAGTGCTTGATGAACAACCTTTAAAACTGAGTGCTAAGTCATAGAGCTGCATAGCCAGAAGCTCCCTCTATAATTATTTGAGCTGATTTCTTGAGATATTTTCAAATTAATTTTTTTATTTTTCATATCTGGAAAAAATGAAACAGGGTCAGTACCAGACCATCCTCTGTGTGTTGCATTGTATAGTGAGCCTGCAGACACTTCCTGTGGAGGTGGAGGAAGCGTGCCTTTCACATGCCGTCAAAGCTTTCACCAAGGTGAGTCCCTGTGTCCCCACGCTGGTCACACCAGCTTTGTAAGCCAGGACTTCTCAGGTAAGACTCCGAGCTCTTGCGCATGTGTTTTATAAGAAGTCAGGGAGTTTCCTAACAGTGGTGTCATGACAAAGCTGAACTGCCAGGTAGTTGAAGGGCAGTGTCGGAACAAAGAGCTTTTATAGAGCCAAAGAGAGAAACAGCTGAGTATTCAGCAAGTATTTTAAATCTTGTTCCTCATAGGAGTCAGGGGTATTTGTTTGTCAGTTCCCCCTTGCGTTTAAACAAGAATCGTCTAAGCAGAATAGTCAGGTCAGTACCCACAAAAACATTAATGCATGGTTCCAGGAGTTTAATTCTGACCCGTGAGCCTTGGGAATGCCGCACCCGAACACTGAAAATCAAGTAGCGCAGTGTCCTGGATCCCGCTTTGTGTAAAGACGAGCAATTTGTGGTGGTGAGATGCTGTGCCCAAGATGTTGGCTCCTTTTCAGTAGGACCCACCTTACTCTGGGGACAGTGCAGGGACTGCTCTAGTTCCTTGTCTGTCAGCATCACTCCTCGGCAGAGCATGACAGGCATGGCAGAGGCCCCAGGTGTGCACACAATGCGTTTCCAGGAGAGAGGGGACCCTCAATCTCACTGAGGTTTTTTGTGTACACAACACTTGCAGGTGCCAGATTTCATTTAAACTCACAGAGATCTTAAGGCAGTAGGTTTTGGGTTTTATATTTTCACATAAGGAAATTGAAGCCCATGTACCAGTGGCTCTCAGTCTGACCCCTTTGGGGGTCCCATAGCAGATATTTACACTACGACTCATAACAGTGGCCAAATTACAGTTATGAAGTAGCAATGAAGTAATGTCATGGTGGCAGTCACCACAGCATGAGGAGCTGAAATAAAGGGTCTCAGCATTAGGAAGGTTGAGAACCACCACCACATGAAAGGTGGAGATACACAGGGACAGGTGGAAAGCCAGACAGTGAGGTCTTCAGACTGCAGTCCAGAGTGGCCCAGGGCTTCTGAACACCATACAGAGCAGCTGGTGTGCTTCCTTTGGATAAGAGACTTCTGTTGCAACATGAATGACTCTGAGCTCCCGCTCACTGCTCACTTCCGTGCTGGCCAGCTGTGTGGATTGTAATCTCAGCACTGGAGTGCAGGTTTGAGTTCTCACTCTCAAATTTGATTGATGAGATCGATAGCTCTAACATAGCCCTTCGGGGAAAGAAACCCATCCTGTGTGGTTTTAACTGCATGCATTTCTCTCTAAGTCAATTGCTGCATTTGCTGAGTCCTTCCTTCCTTCCTTCCTTCCTTTGCAAACAGAAACTGGTTAAATTGTTGCCACAGTGTCTTAAATAGAAATGTTCTTTGTCACTAGGTTAATTTTGACTCTGAAAATGGACCAATAGTTTACAACACCCTGAAGAAGATATTTAAGCACACATTGGAAGAGAAAAGAAAAATGGCAAAAGACAGCCCTAGGCCTGGCCTCGCCTGAAGCTTCCTTCTCTGGACAAGTATCCGTCCTAAGGGTCCATCCCACCTAAGGGTGGCGCTTCTGCTCCCATGTGGACGTGGCATGCTGGCACTGCCCTTCCTTGCCACACTTCGTTGTCAACGCTGTGTCTCTTGTGCTGAGAATAGTGGTTCCTTTTTAGAGTAGTTATTTATTTTAAAATATCCTTGAGCTGTGTCTTGAAAATTTGCCATAAAGTTGGTGCCACTTTATTTATTTACTGAATTAATATAGTTGTACTGACATTTTATGTATATTTGTGTCCTTACTCTTTTTGACATTTTGAAGGAAAAAAAATAACTCTTCCTTCCAAAACAGATATTTTCTTAACAGAACTCTTCCTGGAGTTTCTACCAAATAGATCATTTTAGCAGTAAAACCTTACTATATATCCCCCCCCCCACAAGGCATATATGTGTCCCCTTCATCAGAACTATGACCTAAGAAAGTCACCAAGTGTCTTAAAATGTTTTATATTTGTTACTAAGAAGGCTATTAATACATTTTAAAGAACTTTAAAAACTTTGAAGTTTTTTTGTTTTCTTTTCTCTTTTTACAGATGTGGCAAAGCCTTTCAAAGTCTGTTATTTTTCAACGATCCAACGATTCAGTTTTCTTTAATAGACTGACTGGAGAGGTTGGGACTTGGTACTTGTGGAAAGTAGCCCTGCTCTTTGTCAGGCGTCCAGACACCCTCTCCCTTGGTTGTCCGAGGAGGGAGCCGCTCTCAACCCAGAAGCCTTATTTCACTTCCCCAGCCTGCTGCTCAGCCAGTTCACTTCTTTTCAGAGAAGTGGGATCAGAAGCGACCACTGGGGGCAGTTGCTAAGGAGCAGAACTGGCCTTTGTCCTCCCAGGGACTGTGCAGAAGGGACTGCAGCTCTGGAAGAAGGCTCCTCGCCAACCCTGCTCTCTTGTGGCACTGTGACCATTTTGACAGGGAGCTCAGACCTGGAGTGGTGGCATTGCTGCCTGCCCCCCCCCAGCCCACTGTCTGCCCCAGGAGTGGTGGCATTGCTGCCTGTCCACCCCCCCAGCCCACTGTCTGCCCCAGGAGTGGTGGCATTGCTGCCTGTCCCCCCCCCAGCCCACTGTCTGCCCCAGGAGTGGTGGCATTGCTGCCTGCCCCCCCCCAGCCCACTGTCTGCCCCAGGAGTGGTGGCATTGCTGCCTGCCCCCCCCCAGCCCTGCCCTTTTATAAACCCATTTCCCTCGGCCTCTGATACTACCTGCAGTTTTGCTGTGAGGATTATAATTTTTAAATTGAATTTGACCCCAGGTTGAATTCACCTTAACTGGCTTCAAATGAGAACAGATGACTGTTTAAACTTGTTCCTTTAATCTATTAATCAGCAATTGAAGCCTAACTTATTTAAATTAATATACAGGAACTGCAAAACCCATGCCATAAAGAGAATCAGACCAATTCAAGCTAAAGAAGTAACTCTTGGCATCTCAGAATTTTAGGAAAGACACAAGACTGAATTAGAACAACTGAAATTTCCCTAATTTGTGCCTTGCTGAATTACACTCTAGTATATCAGAAACTGTTTTAATCATTATTCTTACAACTCTGATGGCAAAGGCTAAGTGCAGGCCTCTTCACCCTGAAGTGTCTTCAGGGGAAATAAAATATGATAGTTGTTAATAAACTGGCTCACCCCGTGTAGAGATACCTTTTCAAGTGCCTAGCTAGCAGCAGGAAATACCTTCATTCTGTCTCCTTGGTACATTCTCAAATCTGGAGTTCAAAGAGTGTTTGTCCTCATCTATGTCAGCCTCGAATGGGCAAGCGACACCATGGAACTTCACCACCCTCCCTTCTCAAAGCCAGCTGCGCCTGTGCATCTGGAGCGCTTGTTGTAAGTTCTAGAACAGTCATGTGATCACGCCACTGCATGTCAGAGAATCGAAATACACCAGCCTGAGAAGACACAATCAGGCTCTGTACGGGTGTTGTGTTTATTTGAATAAAGATGAGAAGAACAACTGCTACCCTGTCTTGTGCTTCTTCACTGTAGCGGCCCTGGCCGTTGTGCACACTCCAGCGATGCTGTAAGCCTTTGCTGGGAGCTGATTTAGTAGCTGAGTTAGCTAGCCATGCTCACCTTCTGTTGGAGAGACCAGGTTGGAGAGTGGCTTCTATAGGGAATGGTTTAAATCAAAATCCAGGTGGACAAGATTCTAGCCTTCCTCTTCTTTCTTTTTTTTAAAATTGTTTTTATTGAGCTATATATATTTTTCCCTCTCTCATCTCCTCCCCTCCTACTCTCCCCCATGGTTCCCATGCTCCCAATTTACTCAGGAGATCTTGTCTTTTTCTACTTCCCATGTACATTAGATCCATGTATGTCTCTCTTAGGGTTCTCTTTGTTGTCTAGGTTCTCTGGGACTGTGAATTGTAGGATTTTTTTTCCTTTATGTCTAAAAGCCACTTATGAGTGCATACATGTGATATTTGTCTTTCTGAATCTGGGTTAACTCATTCAATATGATGTTTTCTAGATCCATCTACTTGCCCAAAAATTTCAAGATGTCATTGTCTTTTATTGCTGTGTAGTACTCCATTGTGTAAATGTACCACATTTTCCTTATCCATTCTTCAGTCAAGGGGCATTTAGCTTGTTTCCAGGTTTTGGCTATGACAAACAATGCTGCTGTGAACATAGTTGAGCACATGTCCTAGTGGTATGATTGAGCATCTTTTGGGTATATACCCAAAAATGGTATTACTGGGTCTCGAGATAAGTTATTTCCTAATTTTCTGAGAAATTGCCATACTGAAATCCAAAGGGGCTGTACCAGTTTGCACTCCCACCAGCAATGCAGAAATATTCTGTTTATCCCACATCCTCTCCAGCATAAGTTGGCATCAATGTTTTTGATCTTGGCCATTCTTACAGGTTTAAGATGGAATCTCAGAGTTGTTTTGATTTGCATTTTTCTGATGGTTAAAGATGTTGAGCATTTCTTTAAATGTCTTTCAGTCATTTTAGATTACTCTGTTGAGAGTTCTCTGTTTAGGTCTGTACCCCATTTTTTATTGGATTATTTGTTTTTTTGATAACCAATTTCTTGAGTTCTTTGTATATTTTGGAGATCAGACCTCTGTCTGATGTGGGGTTGGTGAAGCTCTTGTCCCATTCTATAGGCTGTCATTTTGTCTTGTTGACCATGTCCTTTGCTTAGCAGAAGATTCTCAGTTTTACAAGGTTCCACTTATTAATTGTTGCTCTCAGTGTTTTGTGCTACTGGGGTTATATTTAGGAAGTGGTCTCCTGTGCCAATGCTTTCAAGTGTACATCCCACTTTCTCTTCTATGAGATTCACTGTGGTCGGTTTTATGTTGAGGTCTTTGATCCATTTAGACTTGAGTTTTGTGCATGGTGGTAGATATGGATCTATTTTCATTCTTTTACATATTAATAGGCAGTTATGCCAGCACTATTTGTTGAATATATTTTCTTTTTCCCATTTGATATTTTTTGCTTCTTTGTCGAAAATCAGGTGTTTATAGGTGTGTGAATTGTTATCTGGGTCTTTGTTTCAGTTCCATTGGTCCTTCTGCCTGTTTTTATGCCAATACCAGGCTGTTTTCAGTACTGTAGCTCTGTAATAGAGTTTGAAGTCAGGGATTGTGATGCCTTCAGAAGTTCCTTTATTGTACAGGATTGTTTTGGCTATCCTGGGCTTTTTGTTTTTCCATATGAAGTTGAATATTGTTCTTTCGAGGTCTGTGAAAATTTTTACTGAGATTTTGATGGGCATTGCATTGAATCTGTAGATTGCTTTGATAAGATTGCCATCTTTACTATGTTAATTCTACCTACCCAAGAGCATGGGAGATCTTTCCACTTTCTGGTATCTTCTTCAATTTCTTTCTTCAAAGATTTAAAGTTCTTCTCATATAGGTCTTCCACTTGTTTGGTTAGAGTTACTGCAAGATATTTTATGCCATTCATGGCTATTGTGAAGGGTGATGTTTCTCTGATTTCTTTCTCAGCCCATTTATCATCTGTGTAAAGGAAGGATACTGATATTTTCAAGTTAATCTTGTATCCTGATACATTACTGAAGGTGTTTATGAGTTGTAGAAGTTTCTTGGTAGAATTTTTTTAGGATCACTTATGTAAACTATCATATCATCAACAAATAATGAGAGTCTGACTTCTTCTTTTCTGATTTGTATTCCCTTGTTCTCCTTCTGTTGTCTTATTGCTTTAGCCAGAACCTCAGGTACTATATTGAATAGATATGGAGAGAGTGGACAACCTTGTCTTGTTCCTGATTTCAGCGGAATCGCTGTGAGTTTCTCTCCTTTTAGTTTGATGTTGGCTGTTGGCTTGCTGTATATTGCCTTTATTATGTTTAGGTATGCTCCTTGTATGCCTGCTCTCTCCAAGACCTTTATCATGAAGGGATATTATATTTTGTCAAAGGCTTTATCATCATCTAATGAGATGATCTTGTGGGTTTTTTCAGTTTGTTTATATGGTGAACAAAATATATCAATGACAAATTTTCATATGTCGAACCATCCCTGGGATGAAGTTGAATTGGTCATGGTGGATGATTTTTCTGATGAGTTCTTGGATTCGATTTGCCAGTATTTTATTGAGTATTTCTGCATCAGTGTTCATGAGGGAGATTGGTCTGTAATTCTCTTTCTTAGTAATCTCTTTTTGTGGTTTGAGTATAAGGGTAATTGTAGCCTCATAAAAAGAATTTGGCAATGTTCCTTCTGTTTCTATTGTGTGGAACAATTTGAGGAGTATTGGTATTAGTTCTTCTTTGAAAATCTTGTAGAATTCTGAGCTGAAACTATCTGGCCCTAGGCCTTTTTTTGGCTGGGAGACTTTTGATGACTGTTTGACTGTTTCTATTTCTTCAACAGTTATAGGTCTATTTAATTTACTTATCTGGTCTTGATTTAATTTTGGTAAGTGGTATTTATCCAGAAACTTGTCCATTTCCTTTAAGTTTTCCAATTTTGTGGAATACAGAATTTCAAAATATGACCTTATGATTCTCTGGATTTCCTCCGTGTCTGTTGTTATGTCCCCCTTTTCATTTCTGATTTTGTTAATTTGGATAGTCTCTCTCTGCCTTTTGGTTAGTTTGGATAAAAGTTTGACTATTTTGTTGATTTTCTCGAAGAACCAACTCTTTGTCTCATTGATTCTTTGTATTGTTTTCTTTGTTTCTATTTTGTTGATTTCAGCTCTCAATTTGATTATTCCCTGCTATCTACTCAGTCCTCCTGGGTAAGTTTGCTTCTTTTTGTTCTCTAGTTTTCAAATGTTCTGTTAACTCACTAGTGTAGGTTTTTTTCCAGCTTCTTTATGTAGTCATGTAGTCCTATGAACTTTCTCTTAACACTGCTTTCATTGTGTCCCGTAAATTTGGGTATGTTGTGTTAGCCCTCCATTTCCTAATAAAGAAAGGGTTTTTTTTTTTCCAGCAAATGGATGATATTTTCACACATTGGAGAAGTTTTAGGGTTGCATTGGAAGCAGTTTTATGAAGTTTTATCATTTTAAAGAACAAAGAAATTAATAAATGAAGGTAAGTTTAAAGCACACTTGTGGGTACATCAGAGTCAAATTCAGCAAGATGGGGGAGGTTTTCTTTTATTTATCATGTGTGCAGTGTTGTGCCTGCATGTGTGCCTACAGGCCAGAAAAGGGCACCAGATCCTATTATAGATGGTTGTGAGCCACCACATGGTGACTGGGAATTGAATTTAGGACCTCTGGAAGACCTGTCAGTGCTCTTAACCTCTGAACCATCTTTTCTATAGGCCTAAGATACTATCTGATGATATTCTTAGCTTCTGGGCTGGTGCATGCTCATAGTCTGCTAAGTTAATAGTTTTCAAAAAGGCTTTTACCTATTAGTCATAAGACTTAAGTTTCAACAGGGATAAGGAATGGCTGTTCTTGAGAGCCAGAACTTAGCCCAAGATAAAGAAATTAACCCCTGGACCGTGACATTCCAATCTCCACAGTATCACAGTACTGTAGTTCTGTTTGTCAGTCTTGCAGATACAGCTTCTTTCCAGGAATTCTCCTTCACACCTCCCAAGTGCCAAGATGACAGGAGTGTAACATTGTGCCTGCTGTATGCGCTGTCTCTCTGTCTCTGTGTGTGTGTGTGTGCAATTATGCACTTGAGAACATACAGAGACAAGAAAAGGCTTCAGGTCCCCTGGTGTTGAGAACATGGGTGCTGAAATCAAACTCGGGTCCTCTGCAAGAGCAGCACACATTCTCGACTGCTGAAACATCTCTTCAGCCCTCCACCCTTTGATTTCTTGTGAATTTTTCTCATTTTCTTCTTAAGTCGGGGACTGGGGAAATGCTCACCGATTAAAGCACTTGTCATAGAAGCATGAGGACCAGAGTTCAAGTCCCCTAATCCCATATAAATTCAGGACGGGCATGCTCGCCCACTTGTGTTTTCAGTATTCAGAAGGTAGAGACACCCATCCAACCAAGCTAGCTAGCCAAACTTGCTGTATCTGCTAGCTCTGGGCTTCCTTGAGAGATGCTTCCTCTATCAGAGAAATAATAAAAATTTAAAAAAAGAAAGGAAAAAAAAACCAACACCCAGGCCTTTGATTTCAGATTCACGTGGAGGGGCCATTTCTGTAGAAAAGAAATGGTCAAATTGGTCACTCAATGTGGTTCAACCTAATATTAAATGTTCCTATGGCTGGCAGGGGGTATTCCCTGGGTTTTTGGTAAGGTCTAGATTAGATGACTATTATTCTAGACAGCAGCCTACTTTTTCACACTAGTTTCTTTTACAACGGCTAGAGGCCAGTATGAAACCGTGGTCCTCTGAGCAGGAAGTGTGCTGCTGCTCTGCGCCCACTCTGTGCTGATGCTACATGGGAAGGACTTTGTCGTGAGTCCCTTTATCTAAGGGCCAAGGTGCTATGCTCCAAATGGGCCCCAGATTCATGTGTTGGGGCCTAAATCCCCACGCAGCAGTGCTGGGAATAGAGCCTCTGCGGGGAGGGGTGACTGGGTCGTGAGGTTCTGTTCTTACCACCACCATCCCATCTAACAGTCTGCTTTATTTTCCCCTCCATCACGTGAGCATACAGTGTGCTCCACCCACCACCCACCACCAGGTTGAAAGAGCCCGGCACAATCTTAGGAGCCGAAGACAACCTACGTCCCACAAGGGGCGGGGAAGCCTCGCTTGACCTCCCAGCCTGGACGAGGTAATTGTTCACTAATTACCAAGAAGCTGACACCACAGGAGTAGGGTGTTGCCGTGACAAGTGAAAGAAGGAGCTTGGGAACTGGGTCAAGGAGAGCCTACAACTGTTTCAAAGTTGTGTCTCTGTGTCTGGTGCTGTCGCTGCAAGTCATTCTTAGCGACGTGGTGAGCTCGCTATACCAGACACGGACGATGTTTGTATCTTTTCACAATGAGCGAATTTATTGAATTAAGTTGCAAGTGACACCGGTTTTGTCGGCTGCAATTTGCAGAGCAGTCCCAGCTCCCACGAGAGCTGGATGTTGTAAGCATGGATTCTTCTATTCAAAGCTTAATTACTAATATTAATTCTCAGATCCCACGTTACATGATCATACAGTACCAGCCTGGCCTACAAGAGCTAGTTCCAGGACAGATTATAAAGGTACAAAGAAACCTTGGTGGGGTGTGGGGAGGGGGGGGAGTACGGGACAAGAAGATCATACTGTAGATAGATAGACAGACAGATATGCTATTAAAGAATTAAAGAAGCCGGGGCTGGAGAGATGGCTCAGAGGTTAAGAGCATTGCCTGCTCTTCCAAAGGTCCTGAGTTCAATTCCCAGCAACCACATGGTGGCTCATAACCACCTGTAATGAGGTCTGGTGCCCTCTTCTGGCCTGCAGGCATACACACAGACAGACTATTGTATACATAATAAATAAATAAATAAATAAATATTTTTACAAAAAGAATTAAAGAAGCCATAGGTGTACAGGAGTATCTTACTGGAAATTAGGGGAAAGGCCATCCTTGCTACAAAATGGCAAAAAGTTTCATGTCTGTTCTAGAAGTTTCTAGGAGTCATAATTTAGGGCCAGAGAAATCTCCCAGCCCCAAAGTGTCCTGGATGCTGCCTGGCTTCTCTTTTAGTAAAGCAAGAGAAGAAATTATTCAAAATAGAATTTATGAGAGGAAGGCAGGGCACAGAGCTTCAAGCCAGGACCCTTAGTAAGAAGTTCAGTACAGCCAGAAGGAAGCCTAGTACTGTTCATCCACACCAAGGAGGATGTTCTGGGGGGGTTCAGGGATCTTCCATGCTGCTGTATTACCCCTGGCCCCAAGTACTGGGGCCCAAGGAGGATGATTTTGGAAGGAACTGGATGCCTGCAGTCCTCCAGGCTACTGCACATGCTCACCTCCAGGCTTGTATTCGCCTGCTTCTCAACCTCACTGGTTATGGCTTCCTCCCCAGTGGAGGCCCTGTTTGTGGGGGTTGTGGGGTAAAGGTGTAGCTTGGTGGAAGGGAGTTAGTTCATTGGGGCCGTAGCTCTGGAAGTGATAATAGGGTCTCTCGATGGCCTCTACTCCCCCAGTCTCTACATCCTGTTGACAAAGTGCACAGATTCCCCTCCACCACTCCCACCCAAGACTGCTGCAACAGACCCAACTAATGGGGCCCAGCCCCCACAGAAGGAAACCTTTGAACCGTCCACCTTTGGATCCATAAGTCTTTCTTCCTTTACAATGATTCTGTGAGATATTTTTTCCCAGCAATGGAATGCTGACAGCAGCATGACTTGAAAATTTTCCAAGGATCTTATTTAAGAAAAGACAGCTGGATTCTCACAGCTAGCTGCCTTTTCCTGCAATCTGTCACAGCGTCACATGTCCCGCTGCATCTGGAAAGTTCCACAGTACGTTCGTGAGAATGAAACGTGCACAGGATATCTTAGCATTCTGAAGACAGTTTTAACCTTACAGATACTTTGAAGGAGTCTCAAGTCCTAGCTATGGGTTTGGGAGATAGCTCGGTTTAGTGCTCAATCTGCAAACACAAGGACCTGGGTTCATTTTTCTGAACCTATGTCAAAAGGCTGGGCATGGTGGTGTGTGCTTTTAATCCTAGTGCTGGGGAGGCAGGGATGGGCGGATCCCTGGAGCTCAATGGCCAGCTGCCTTAGCTGAATCAGTGACTTCCAAGCCAGGAGGAGACTGTCAGACAGAAGGTGGGCAATGACTAAATAACAGCACCAGATCTTGACCTCTGACCTTCACATATATGCACGCCCAGGCATGTGCATGCCTACACACACACACACACATGCACACACACACACGTGTGTGTGCACACACACACACAGACACACACACACATACACACATTATGCATAAGGTAAATTAACTTAAAAAATTCTTATCTGGTGAAATAAGACTTAAACTATACATCTTTATATATCTTAAATCATTCTACTTATATAAGAAAAACCAACCCATTTGACTAACAGTGAGGAACAGTCTAGAAAAATTATCAGATTTTAAAGGGAAAGGGAAATTTTTTGGACAAGCAGACAAAATGGCTAATATTTACAAGGAAAACGAATTCTCTTAGCCATCAATTTGCTAAAAGTATCCTGGTGCTGGGAGCAAGCATCTTATTAGGTTTTTGCGTGTATGCGGAGGCCCTCTGTAAACCCAGAACTTCAGGAGGTGGAGACAGGAGGTCCCCAGAGCAAACTGGCTAGAGTGGTTAGCTGAAACAGAAAGTTCTGGGTTCAGGAAGAGCCCCTGCCTCAATATGGAAGGTAGAGTAATCCAGTATAACCGCAAGCCCTAACATACATGCACACACCCATGCACAAATTCCACACACACACATATCAGAAGACATTAGAATTCCTGAAGGTGCTGCATCTGAGTCATGGGCACTGTATTGGAGACAGTGTGTAGATTTCCATTCAATGGGGGACTACAGCACCAAGGACCTGTTGCCTTCAGCCAACAAATCACAAGAGAAAACGAGAGTGGAATCTATGGGTTGAGAAGAATGTGTGGACCTGGCATTGATCCTGATGTGAATGAGCTGTCATAGGATGCCGATGGCAATGCCCACAGGAGCTCTGGTGATGCAAGGAAGCATTGCAGTTTTTGTTTTTAAAATGTATATATATTAAATTACCTTTATTAAGGGAGCGGGACCTGGGCATGTGCAGGAGTCTTCCTGTCTGCCACGTGGAATGTGAGGATCAGGCTCAGGTCATCAGACTTGGTCTCAGGCACTTTTACCTGTAAGCCGTCTCGCTAACCCAAAATTCACATGCATTTTTAATTTTTATTTTTCCATGTATGTCTGTGTACCTGAGTACATGTATATCCACTGCATACATACAGGGCCCGTGGAGGCCAGAGAATGTGTCAGATTCCCTGGAGCTGGAGTTACACATAGTTACGAGACATCTGATGTAGGTGCTGGGCACCAAACCCAGGCCTCTGAATGAGCAGGAAATGCTCTCAACTACTGAGCCATCTCTCCAGTCCCCAAATCCATATATTTTAGAAATACCAACTGAGTTTTTTTTTCCTTTTTGTTCATTTGGTTTTTGAGACAGGGTCTTATTATTCAGTCTTGGCTGTCCTGGAGCTTGCTGTGTAGACCAGGCTGGTCTTGAACTGTCATAAATCCCCCTGCCTCTGCCTCCTAAGTGCTGGGGTTAAAGGTGTCCACCACCACGCCCCGATTATTCCACAAATGCCTATTTCCTCTCCGGCTCATGACATTGGCATTGCTTCCAGTGTTCCCAGATGTCATGAGCACTTGGTAGGCTCTTGCTTTGTTTTATTCTTGGATAGATATCTAGGAATAGCTGGGCTCCATATTTAACAGTTTTAACGTCTTATACAACTGCGTCCCAGAGTGATTGGGCCACTGTGTTCCCCACCGGCAATATCAGAGTTCAAGCTTCTTTATATTTTCAATTATACCTTCTTGATGATGAATCCTTCTTGACTTTTAAAAACAGTTTTAAAGTTGCCATACCCCACCCCCATGTGAGTGTGCCCAAGTACATACATGTCGAGGCTAGAAGTTGATACCGGTATCTTTCTCTCCCTTTATTTTTTAGTTAGAGTGGGTCTCTCCCTGAACCTGAAGCTCACCCATGTGGCTAGACTGGCCTCCGAGCCCCCAGAATCTACTGCCTCTGCCTCCAGGCCCTGGAGTCACTGTGATATGATGCCAGGCCTGTACTGGTGTTTTACATGGGGGTGCCAAAAGAGCTGAACTTGAGTTCTTACACTTTACGGCAAGGGTTTGTCCTGACTAAGCTGTCACCTCCCGTTATTTTTACAAGTTAAAAAGAAATCGACCTTCTACCTGAACTCCGCTGCCTGCTGACTCTGGGCCTCCAGCGGACCTCTGCCAGTTGCTGCATTTTGGCACTAAAAGGCTTGGCTCATTTCATTTTTCACTCTGAAATGTCTTTAAATAAATAGAAATTTATTTCTTAGGTTTTTCTTTTCCTTGAGAATTTCTGAAGGACTGAATTTGGAAAAACACAACCTGTGTTGTAACAGCCATCTTCCAACCTCCCCAGTCCTGTCTCCAAATATTGCTCAGTAAGAGAAAACCGTCATTTTCTACTCTGACTAATTCGTGGTTCTTCTGGCTTTCCACCACACAGTCAGCACACAACCTCTCTTGCCAGATGTTCGGCTTCCTGCTTTCTATATTTAAAACACACAGAGGAGATATAGCCGTGATAGCCACATACTTTTTTATTTTCTTCTTTGGGTCAATGATCTAAAATGTTGACATCATTTCAATTTGAAGGCCCAAGAATGCCGATTCCCCAACCTCGCTTAGGAAGGGGTACAGGCGAACTAGCTTTTGCAGGGCCGGGAGGAAGGTCAGGCCAAGGCCCTGAGGCCTCCTCTGCAGGAATTTCTAACACAAGGCCTCCTGGCTGTGAGCCAGAAACTGAGTCATGGAGCAAAGCTGCCTGAAAAATAAACCTTTGGGCTAATGAGAAACGCTGCTTCAGAAGGGCCTTTGTCGGAGCTGCAGGGAGAGGTCTGAAGCGGTGCCCGCCTCGTTCAAGCCTCACTGGAACTAAACCTGGAGGGGGGGTCTTCCCACCCCAGCCCCCTCCAGTGAGGGACACAGAAATGCTTTCTGCCCTTGAGCAGCCCACAGCGAAGAGGGTGACAACAGAGAGCAGCCGGGAGCAGCCCGAAGCTGGATGGGTGTCCACCGTGGGACGCGCCAAGCCAGGTCCTGTGAAGAGAGGCAAAGCCACAGGAGGGGCCTGCTGTGCTCACCGGGCAGGAGGATCCACTTTCTGGACACGGGGACACTAAATGTGAGCTCTTTGTTCCTGTAGTCTGAGAAGTTCAAATGATTCCCTGCAGAGGAAGAGGAGATTCAGATAAACTAAGCCGGGGGTCATTCTGGTAATGAGTTCTAAGAGTCGGGCTCTTCAGGTTGTTTGTATTGAGATGGAATTTTACTAGGTACCCCTGGCTGGCCTCACACTCACAGGTTTTCCTGGCTCTGCCTCCTGAATGCTGACATAAAATGCGGGTACCACTAAAACCGAGGCTTTTTTTAAAAAAAAATCCAGTGTTGGAATTCTTTAATCTCAGTGTCCCCAGGCCCTGCACCATGCTCCTCGAGGCTGGTGAAATATCTTAGTCTTCCGAACCCCCAAGACCCAGCCAAGACTCAAGACTGTGTGTGGCCCTAGATACAGGTTCAGTTCCGTGCCTCAGTCCTCCTTTTGCTCACCTGGGCTCAGGCAGAGACCTCCAGCACAGCAGAAACATACATATCTTTCCCTTAAAAGTCTAGAGTCCTTTTTGGAGACCAGTCTCTCTAAAGGACAGGTGTCTGTGCTCTGACCAACAGAGGTGAAAGCAAAACCTTGACCTCAGTATGCCCTCATTCCACAATAGACAGGGTCTGACCCCGCAATCCCGTTAAACACAGTCCAGGCTCAAAGGTTTGTTGTCAGGTAAGGCGGGACTATAAAAGGAGACTGCTTGTGCATTTCCCGGCCACCCAGACCCGAAAAATCACACAGGAACTGTATTGATTACAACACTATTTGGACAATAGTTTAGGCCTATTCCTAGCTAACTCGTATATCTTAAATTAACCCATTTCTATTAATCTGTGTATCACCATGAGGCTGTGGCCTACCAATAAGGTTCAGGCATCTTTCTCCTTTGGCAACTACATGGCACATGCCTGACCCCACCTTCTTTTTCCCTGCATTCAGTTTATTCCCGCCCCCCACACCAGCTCTATTCTGCCCTGCCATTGGCCAAAGCAACTTCTTTATTAACCAATGGTAATAAAACATATTCACAGCCTACAGAGGAGAATTCCACAGCACAGGACCAAGGCTTCTCAGGTTGGCCTTGCATTCACTTTATAGCCAAGGATGACCTTGAACTTCCACTCTTCGTGGCTCCACCTGGTAAGTATGGGAATTACATAGAGGAATTACGTCTCTGCCTGGATTATGTGAGACGTCCTATCTGCTAGGCAAGCATTCCATCAGCCTAGCTACATCTCCAGCCTCTTCCACTTCAAGCCTGAAAGGCTTTCCAGAAGAGCCTGGAAAACACCAAGGCAGACTCCAGCCAGAGCCCCATTCTTCCTCATCAGTCAGAGCCACCATCCTGGTCCCTTACACTAGCAGAAGACTTGACAAATCTTTTGAAGAGAAAGAAAATGAGTGCCAGGTCCATGTGGTGGTCCTGTGATGCGTGGGGCAGGGCTGGTGAAACATTGGATGCAGTGCTCGGCATCCAATAGAGTTCAGCAAACTGCCACAGTCCTCCATGACAGCTCTCCAGTTCCCTGGGGGGCATATGCTATTACACGGTGCAGTCCAGCTGGGCATGGTGGGTCATTCCCGAAATTCTAGCACTCAGGAGGCTGAGGAAGGAAGATTGTGAGTTCAGGGCTATCCTTGACCACATAGAGGAAACCTGTCACAAGAAAAGCACAATCTGTCCTTCCCTTTGGAGCACACAAGCAACAGGTGATAGGTTGAGCAGGAGAGGAGCATTCGCCTCTGTGCCCGTGCCTAGTGAAGGGTGTCCCGCAGGAGAAGTAGGTGTAAGACAGGCCAGGGCAGCTCCAAGGATGCTCTCTTGGAATACAGGGTGTAGAAAGTGGGATGTGAATTTAGAAACAGCACCAATCTAACAAAGTTTAATGGATAGAATAATTACAAAGACAATACAAAGTTGGGTTTGTATTCTAGTTGCTTCTTTTGTTTGTTTTTTTATTTTGCAACATTTTATTTTATTTTAAAAATTCATTGAATATATTCAATTTACATGGCCCCGTGTTACATAAAGATACCTTTGCATAAGCATTTTTTGTGTGTGGACACACTCCCCCTAATTCATTTTTGATTGCGTCTTATGAAAGCATGTATCTGAAGTGGTGGTCACAACTGTGGTCCCAGGACTTGGGATGCTGAGACAGGAGAGATATCAAGACCCTATCTCAAAACCAAACCAAAGAAAATGACAGGGGCTGGAGAGAAGGCTAGCTCAGTAATAAAGTTTTCTGGGCAGCAGGTCTAGCCTGAGCTCCAGGATGAGCACCTGTCTCAAAACATAAAGAGAAAAGAGAGAGAAGACACCCAACATCAATCTCAGCCTCCAGGAGCAAATACATGCACATGTGCATGCATAGTGAACACATACATACACACATCACACACAAAATAAAACGTATCAATTTGTGTTATGTTAAATTTTTGATTTAAACTGGCCTTATATTATGGACAGTTTAAACAGCCGTGATGTAAGCTAAACTACATCCAGGTCCATCCCCGAGTATCAGTATGAGCCGAAAAACTCCCGCAAGGGCCTGCAAGGCAGCTCCCCTCAGGCCCTGGGCTGCTTCCCAGCCCTGATGGGGACAAAGAATGCAGAAGCCAGCTTTCATTTTGTTGCCCTGTAGTCCAGAACCAGAATGATCACAAGGCCCTAGGGAGGCTGGGAACACAGAGCGGTGGGGATGGGCAATAAGCTCAAGCAGACGTGAACGTAGGCAGCTGCCAGGACCCATGTTTCTGTGAACGCGATCATTCTCACTGTCTTTGTGGGCTCGGGTCTTTGGCCCTGACTGCTCACCTTTGCAAGGCTCTCTTCTGGACTCGCGGCTCTCAATGGGGCCTGCGGTGGCTCACACGTGCCTCTGCCCCACGCTAATGACTGCTCTTCGAGAAGATGCACCTTCCCTTCACATTTGCAAGTCCAAACATAACTCATTCTTCAAGCTCAGCTCAAACGCCAGTCTGTGAAGCAGCTAAGAGCGAACAAAAGAACCGCCAATGCTTAAACTAGAAAGGCAGCTCAAACGCCAGTCTGTGAAGCAGCTAAGAGCGAACAAAAGAACCGCCAATGCTTAAACTAGAAAGGCGTGGTTCTTCACTCGCAGGAAGTTCCTTACTCCAGCAAGGAATCAGCTCCCTGACTCATTGTCGCGGTTTGGATTACGATCTTGGTAGAGCTTGGGGCTTGACCACTTATTTTCTTCTCCTTCTCCTTCTTTTCCTTCTTCTTCATGATTTATTCTTTTTATTTTATGGGCATTGTTTTGCCTACATTTAGACCTGTGTGAGAGTGTCAAGTCACTTCAAGCTGAATTACAGACAGGTGTGAGCCGCCACGTGGGCACTGGGGGTTGAACCAGGTCCTCTGGAAGAGCAGTCAGCGCTCTTAACTGCTGAGCCATCTCTCCAGCCTGGGGCTTGACTTCTTGATCATAAGACAACTACTACAGTTCAAAGATATTCCTGAATGTAAGGCATGTGGAGGATGCTAGGAATTGTAAACTAACAAGCCAGGGACCAAAGCTCTAGAGGATTAGAAACCAAAAGGGATCCAACGAGGCCGTGTTTTACAGACCCCTGGTGAAGACACAGAAGGAGAGCAGCTGGAGCTTCCTGGCCCAAGCCGGTCAGGTCCAGTCAGCTGATGGTGGCTGGAACCTGGAGCCAAGGTGCCTGCCCCGTCTCCACGTGTCTCCCTTTCCAAGCTTACCACAGACGTGGAGATGACTGTGCTCAGAAGATGCTAATAAGGGACCACAAGCTGTCATAAGGAGCCAGCTAGGAAGGACCAGAGAGAGATGGCTCAGTAGGTAAAGCGCTTGCATAAGGACTTAAGAGCCTAGGCTCAGCCCCTGGAGCTTATGTTAAGAAAAGAAATGGAGGGGCTGGAGAGATGGCTCAGCGGTTAAGAGCATTGCCTGCTCTTCCAAAGGTCCTGAGTTCAATTCCCAGCAACCACATGGTGGCTCACAACCATCTGTAATGAGGTCTGGTACCCTCTTCTGGCCTGCAGACGTACACACAGACAGAATATTGTATACATAATAAATAAATATTAAAAAAAAGAAATGAAAAAAAACAAAACAAAACAAAACAAAAACCTGTTGTTATGTTGTAACTGCAGCACTGAGAGGAGAGTCAGTCACTGGCCGCCCAGTCTAGCCTACCTGGGGAGTCTTAAGCCAAGGAAGGGCGGATGAAACCTGAGGAATGACAGCCAAGATTGTCGTCTGGCCTCCAGATACAAAGAATGCAAAAGAAGAAAAAGCCCCCATCAAGTAAGTATTTCAGACTTTGCAGCTCAGATGATTTCTTTCAAATAGCCTTGTTGTTGTTTTTATTCTGTTCTGTTTTGTTTTGCCATCTGATTTCTCAATTTTTTAAGAAGACAAGCCCCCTCCTCAGCTAAGAGTGGTGGGCTAGACGGAGCTGCTGCTGCCTAGCATGCTCTGGTTCTCCTTGGAGTGTCCGAAGCCCTTCCTGGGCCTTCTCCTTGGAGTGTCCGAAGCCCTTCCTGGGCCTCTATCCTGAGAAAGCTCTGCTGGCCATCGTTCTACAAAGATATATCTCCTGAGTGGAGTCCCCTGACTGTTCTCAGAGCTGGAAGAGCAGGCATATTTGTGTGTGACTAAAGGCCACTTGGACACTGGGCATGGAACTGACTGATCCCATGCAGGCTGATATTCATGCCCTGCTTCTCCTGACCTCCTGCAGTTACTGCAGACAGAGAAGACAACCCTGAACAGTGCTGGAGATGCCTGCTGTGTGCTGTGTAGGAAAGTGAGAATTTCCACCATCTGACCCCCAGCAGCACATAGTAGCAGATTCTTTTCTGGTCATTGATCCTCAAACTTTGTCCCATAGAAGAACTGGGAATTCTGGGTCGAAGGAAGTCCTTCGGGCCTTCATGGTTGGTAGGGGAGGCTTCTCCTGCAGGCTGAGAAGGCACTGAGGGACCCAATGTGAATGATAGTTCATTTGAACTGGGGTAGGGCTGCTGCCTAGGTGCCTTGCCATGGTGGTCGGACACCATAGAAAATGGCCAATGAAAGCCGTGGCTTTGTCTCTAAGAGGAGAACGCACAGTGTGCATTTGATGGGAGGCAGGTAGGAGAGCATGAGAGGAGGCAATGGCAGTGCAGGACCTGCAGAGTGAGGTGGGCGGGGCGGGGGGGGGTTCAGGCATTCCCCAAAGAGAGCAATGGATTCCAAGGGCCAAAAATGAGATGTGAGAAAAGAGGCCTTGAAGGGCTGTCCAAGAAATAGAGGAGGTTTTAGGTAGATGGCATTATGGGAGCTGTCTGTGTTAGCTCTTCATCACTGGAGAGAGTACACATCACAAAAAGCCTGAGAAAACCAGCTTGCTAGAAGGGAAGACTTACTGGCTGTGTATGCAGTGCCTGCAGAGGCCAGAAGAAGGCATCGGATATCATACAACTGAAGTTATGAGTGGTTGTGAGCCCCTGTGTGGATGCTGGGAACTGAACCTGAGACCTCTGGAAGAGCAGCCAGTGTTCTTAACTGCTGAGTCATCTCCCCATCCCCTGCAATATGTATTTTAAGGAGTAATTTTTGGATACATTTGCCAAGAGAGCAAAAGTTTCTAAGTCATATATATATTTATATATATGCAAATACATACATACATATATATATATATATATGCAGACTCACACACTAAAAAACTAGATGGTCATTTTGGAAAAAGCTTTTGGTTTTGTGGATGGTGATATCAATAGAAAGGCCAGGAAAGAGACCCTGGGACTGTTGTCTGGGTCAAGAGGAGTATCTGTGAGTAGGCAGTGTACACTGGATTTTCTGGAAGCAGAAGTTGAAAATTTGGGTTGCAAGAAACCTAAGTTGCCCAGCATTGTCCACGAGAGGACCCATATGGGGCTGAGGGTAAGTGGCTTGGGAGAGACACAGCTGTGGAAGCCTACAGGATCTGATAGCTGGAAGCTGATGAGGCCCTGGGACAGTCGGCCCAACTTTAAAAGAAAATCTAGGCTGGCAATATCTGTGTCAACCTCTGCATTTCTTCCTTTCATACTAGACAATGCCCATTGAAATGGGGCTACCTCTTCTGTTAGCCAGGTTGGGGTAACAGGGACTGAGTTTACTCTGCCTCTTGAAACAATAGCAAAAACAAAACTTAACAAGCAATACTTTTAAAGGCACTGTATCTATGTTCACCAGTGACAATTCCTGGACAGAAAAACAAACAAGGACAGAGGGAGTTTGTGCAAGTTGTGACAGACTCCCTGAGTTCCAGAGATAGAGCTGAGAGTCTGGGAAGACTGAAGCACTGAAGCACACAGGAGGAGTCCAGAAAGAAGGCAGGGCCAGCGTGCTGCGTCTGTCACAGGTCTGTGAGGAAAGGGAGCTCAGAGAGATAGAGCAAGCTTGCAGCGATGCCCGTCCCCACTGCAGTTAATGGAAAGCTCTGAACCCCGTACATCCTGGGACGCACTCGAGGGGTCTTATTTTAGTAGTGGAAATAACCAGCCCTATGCTGACCACTGCTCTGTCCCTCACAAATCACTTCTGGGTCACTCAACTACATCCCAGGACAAAATGTAGGAATGCAAAAATACCCAGCATCCAAAGGAGTCAAATTTACTGTGTCTGGCATCTAATCAAAGATAATCAGGCAGGCTATGAAGTAGCAAAACATGAGGACAATAACCATAGGCTCACAGCCAAGTCGGAAGAGACAGATGGTAGAATTCGCAGGCAAAGACATTAAGAATTGTAGCTAGGGGTTGGGGAGCTAGTTCCTCAGACAAAGGCACTTGCTGTCACGCTTGGCCACTTGAGTGGTCAGAAACCATATGATGAAGGGAATGGACATGATAACTTTTCCTCTGACCTCCACATGTGTCATGGCATATAGGTGCCCCCCCCACAACAAATAAATAAAACATAATACACTCAAACATTATTATAATTGCACTGCATACATTTTCAAACAGTAGCTGGAGACACGAGAGATAAATATCTAGGTGGAGGGCTGGAGAGACGCTTGTAACGTGGTCACAGAGCTCACTGTGCAAGCCTGAGGACCGCAAGTTCAGATCCTCAGCACCCACATAAAGCCAGGTACCGTGGCATGTGCCTGTAACTCCAATGCTGGGGTGGGGCCGAGACAAGCAGATCCTGGGGCTCAGTGGTCAGCCAGTCCTGCTGGAATAGAATGTTCTACATTTAGTAAGAGATCCTCTCTCAAATAATAAGGTGACGGGTAACTGGGAAAGATACCAAATATGTTCTGGCTTTGCACATACACACATAGGCAAGTACGCCTGCACACACACACACACACACACACACACACACACACAACACACACACAGACATTATACTTACACATGATGCCCCTCTTCACAAAAATTTAGGTTGAGAATTTTTGTTTTATTTTTTTTTATGAAAACTACAATGTCTTGAAAAATACACAGAATGGGGCTAACAGCAGGTCAGATACTGTAAGAGAAAAGAAGGACAAACTTGAAAATATAACAATAGAAATTACACAGGATGAAACAAAGAAAAGCAGGGGTTTTTGTTTTTGCTGGACTAGATTGTCAGTGAGCTGTAGAGTGACTGCAAATGTCCCAAATACATGGATGCACAATCTGGTATCTCTTCTTGTCAAGTGACTTTTTGCCTCTTAACAATTATCAGTGTATAAGGAGTCGCTGAAGAAAAAGATAGAACTGACAGAAAATTATTTCAAGAAAAACATGGCCAAAAGTTCTCCAAATGTAAAACCTGACAAAACATTAAATATGCTGATGTGTTTCCTCGTGACGGTGGTGTGTGTGATATGCACATGTGTGTACGTGCCAGCCAGAGGCTGGCATTGGTTGCCTGCCTCTACCACATCTCACCTTATTTTCTGAGACGGTCCCACACTAAACTCGGAATTTACCAGTTCAGCAAGACTGAGTACCCACTGAGCTGCAGGGACCCTCCTGTCTCCATCATCCTAGTGCTGGGAGTATAGGTGCATACCACCAAATACAACCTTTTTTGTTGTTGTTTTGGTTTTTTAAGACAGGGTTTCTTTGTGTAGCCCTGACTGTCCTGGAACTCGCTTTGTAGACCAGGCTGGCCTCAAACTCACAGAGATCTACCTGCATCTGCTTCTCAAGCACTTGGATTAAATTCGTGTGCCACCACACCAGGCTCTAATTTGGACTTTTAAAAAAGATGTATATGAGTACTCGGATTTGAACTCACATACTCATGCTTCTGTGGCAAGCAAGCTCTTTACCAACTGAGCCATCCTCTCAATGCCCCCACATTTGCTTTAATGAAACATTTGGTGATAGAACTCAGTACTTCCTCAAGTCCTAATGGTGATGCTCATTTTCTTCTCTGGGACAATTTGATCCATAACGCCCACTGTGTGCTGAAAGTTAGTGCGTTTTCACATGATGTGTGTGTGTGTCTGCCTCTGTCTCTCATGATGAAGGAAGGCTTTTCTCTCACAGAGGAACAAACATAAGGAAGTATCATATTTCTCCTTAGAAACAATGTAAACGAGAAGACAACGGAATAAAACTCATAAAAACATGAAGTGAAGAGGATCTCTACCTAAAATTCTGTGTTGCCATGAAGAGAACATTGAAAAAGGGAAGTGAAATAAAGACATTCCCAGATACACAAAGTGGAAAGAATCCATTGCTAGCGGAACAAGAATGTCAAAAGTCATCCTTCGGCTGGAGGCGATCTGGATCTGCACAAAAGGTGAGGAGCACCAGCCTGGAAGGAAGGAGCAGAAGGATACAACTGTTTTTGTACGATTTAAATATTCAACAGACTGCTTAAAAATGACAGCACGTGGTGGAGTTTAGAAACTGTGTGTATCCAAATGTACGATAATAGACAAGGACCTGGACGGGTGACACGTCAGTACACTAAGTCACACGGGTGACACGTCAGTACACTAAGTCACACGGGTGACATGTCAGTACACTAAGTCACACGAGTGACATGTCAGTACACTAAGTCACACGGGTGACATGTCAGTACACTACACTAAGTCACACGGGTGACATGTCAGTACACTACACTAAGTCACACGGGTGACACGTCAGTACACTAAGTCACACGGGTGACACGTCAGTACACTAAGTCACACGGGTGACACGTCAGTACACTAAGTCACACGGGTGACACGTCAGTACACTAAGTCACACGGGTGACATGTCAGTACACTAAGTCACACGAGTGACATGTCAGTACACTAAGTCACACGGGTGACATGTCAGTACACTACACTAAGTCACACGGGTGACACGTCAGTACACTAAGTCACACGGGTGACACGTCAGTACACTAAGTCACACGGGTGACACGTCAGTACACTAAGTCACACGGGTGACACGTCAGTACACTAAGTCACACGGGTGACATGTCAGTACACTACTCTAAGTCACACGGGTGACACGTCAGTACACTACTCTAAGTCACACGGGTGACACGTCAGTACACTAAGTCACACGGGTGACACGTCAGTACACTAAGTCACACGGGTGACACGTCAGTACACTACTCTAAGTCACACGGGTGACATGTCAGTACACTAAGTCACACGGGTGACATGTCAGTACACTACTCTAAGTCACACGGGTGACAGGTCAGTACACTAAGTCACACGGGTGACACGTCAGTACACTACTCTAAGTCACACGGGTGACACGTCAGTACACTAAGTCACACGGGTGACATGTCAGTACACTACTCTAAGTCACACGGGTGACACGTCAGTACACTAAGTCACACGGGTGACATGTCAGTATACTAAGTCACACGGGTGACATGTCAGTACACTAAGTCACACGGGTGACACGTCAGTACACTAAGTCACACGGGTGACACGTCAGTACACTACTCTAAGTCACACGGGTGACATGTCAGTACACTAAGTCACACGGGTGACACGTCAGTACACTACTCTAAGTCACACGGGTGACACGTCAGTACACTAAGTCACACGGGTGACATGTCAGTACACTACTCTAAGTCACACGGGTGACACGTCAGTACACTAAGTCACACGGGTGACATGTCAGTACACTAAGTCACACGGGTGACACGTCAGTACACTAAGTCACACGGGTGACACGTCAGTACACTACTCTAAGTCACACGGGTGACACGTCAGTACACTAAGTCACACGGGTGACATGTCAGTACACTACTCTAAGTCACACGGGTGACACGTCAGTACACTAAGTCACACGGGTGACATGTCAGTACACTACTCTAAGTCACACGGGTGACATGTCAGTACACTAAGTCACACGGGTGACACGTCAGTACACTACTCTAAGTCACACGGGTGACATGTCAGTACACTACTCTAAGTCATAGGTTGTGTGTGGAAAGGTGTGGTGTCACCTGGTAGACTGGGGTGGATCAATGACATATATATATCTGGGTACAAGAAGCTAGACGATGGGGCTGGGGAGATGTCTCAGCGGTTAAGAGCACTGTCTGCTCTTCCAAAGGTCCTGAGTTCAATTCCCAGCAACCACATGGTGGCTTACAACCATCTGTAATGAGATCTGGTGCCCTCTTCAGGCATGCACACAGACAAAATATTGTATACATAATAAATAGATAAATAAAAAAAAGAAGCTAGACGAAAAAGAGTATGATTTCCATTAATATAAATTCCTGAAACTGTGAAGTAGCATCTAATCAGAGAAAGCACATGAGTGAATGCTGGGGGAGGGAAGGTTGGGAATGGGTAAAGGGGTGCTGGAGAGTTAGCTCAGCAATTAAGAGCTCTTGCTCTTGCGGAGGACCTGGCGTGGTAGTGTGAATGTAATTGGTCCCCATAAGCTCATAGGGAGAGGCACTATCAGGAGGTGTGGATTTGCTGGAGCGGGTATGGCCTTTTCAGAGGAAGTGTGTCACTGTGGGGTGGCTTTGAGGTCTCTTTCGCTTAAGTTTAGCCCAGTGTCACAAACCATTTCCTATCACCTCTAAGATGTCAGACTCTCAGCTAGATGTCTTCTCCAGCACCATGTCTACCTGCACGCTGCTGTGTCTCACCATGCTGATAACTGACTGAATCTCTGAACTGTAAGGGAGACATCCCAATTAAATGCTTTACTTTCTAAGAGTTGCTGCGGGCATGGAGTCTCTTCACAGCAACAGAAACCCTAACTATGACACCTGGCTTTGTTCCCAGCACCCACAATGTGGCTCATGACTCCAGCTCCAGGAGATCTTACTCCTGTCTGCTGTCCTCCATGGGCCTCAGACATGCATGTGGTACACATATGTACTTGTAGGCAAACACTCATACAATTTTTTAAAGGGCATGGAGACATTTTTGGGAATGATAGGCATGTCTGTTAATAAGTTTGATTGTGGTTTCAAAACATTAGATGAGATTTGTTTGGGTTTGGTTTTTTGGTTTTTTAAGATAGGGTTTCTCTGTGTAACAGCCCTGACTGTCTTGGAACTCACTCTGTAGATCAGGCTGGTCTCAAACTCACAGAGATCTGCCTGCCTCTGCCTCCCAAGTGCGTGCGCCTCCACTGCCTGGCACAAGTCATTTTTAAAATGACATGAGCTTTTACACATCAATTTTACTCCAAAGGGCAGCTTTAAAGACAGTTTAAAGGACGTGAAGAGTCAAGCTTACTGAACTTGAATAAGCACATATATATTATCAGTAAATGAAGTATAGCCAGCCTGCCCGCCCTCCCTCCCTCCCTCCCTCCCTCCCTTCCTCCCTCCCTCCTTCCCTCCCTCCCTCCCTCCTTCCTTCATAGTTCTAGCAGGTCATATATTCTATGGAAGGCAATGCAGTGTACCCATGAGCAAGACAAGAGTTCCTGCTCAAGACAATTTAGGCCCTCACTGTGTTCACCCTGAGTCCTGACATCAATGTAGATGCTGCCAAACCCGCCTTTTTGCCCCATTGCTAGGGCTCTCCCTCATCTCTGGCCTGACCGCAGTGGTAGCTCCAATGGGGCCCACTCTGCTTCACTACAGAGCCGGAGCTGCCAGTTAGCAAGTTAGACCTGATCTGCCCCTTGCTCCCCACGCTGTGACAGAGTTTACACAGAACACCACAATATTCTTATTATACTGTTTTGAACTATGATTCAAATTCACATCAAATGAGATCGCCATGTGTTTGCGAGATAATAGGGTGCATATACATTAACCTTCCTTTTTCTGTGCTTTGCTACTGATGGTTTCAACTGCAATCTGAAAATAGTGAAGGAAAAAATCCACTAACAGCTCCTAAGTTTTAAAGTGGGCATCATGCTGACACATTCCATACCACCCTGGACGTGATTATCCCTTTGCCCGTGTGTACACTCTGTGTCCACGACCTACCTGTTAGTCCCTTTGAGGCATCTCAGCCATCACGGCAGACTGTTGTGGTACTGCAGTACTTCTGTCCGAGAAACCCTGATTTTACTCAGCGATGGCCCCACAAGAAGCTGCAAAGGACTTTCTTTAATTATCATTGCAAGCTAATTAGCCATTATTCCAAGAACAGGGAAGATGAGTACAGTCAGGCATTTAGAGAGAGACCACCCTTTCATAACGTGTGCTGTAATTGTCTTACTTTATTGTTGTTATTCTTATTTTGCTTAATTTGCCATTGGTGAGTACACCTTACCAATAGTACACCTAGGGTTGGATACAATATCCGGTTTTAGGCTCTCCTGTGGGTGGCAGGACATATCTCCTTGCTGATAAACCGAAGAGCACGTTGTTACAGAGGGTAAAGGGAGGAACTTGTTAAAGTGCTTACCGCACACATGGCCCGGTGCCTGGGTCTGCATATCCAGCATCTCACTTACTATTCTTCGGATCCAAGAATCTTTCTCCACAAGGCAAGAAACTGAAATGCAGGGCTCGCCGCTGCTACAAGACAAGATCCCTGTGATTCTTCATGGCTTGCCATGACTGTACTTCCCCTGCCTTTGCTGTCTATATCAGGGAAGGCCTGACCTTTGAACTTCAGGGATGAACTGTAGACCACGGGTCCAGTGAATCAGGCAGGATGATGTTGACTATAGACAACCCAGAGAGGAAGATCTTGGTTTTGCTGTTATTTTTAGTTTGTTTTTAGACTATTACCTGGGGAGTATCCTAGGTCTCATCTTCTTCAAAATATTTGGGTAATTTCTTCTGTTTTTCTTTCAATAAGGATCTGCATTTGGCTACAGCAGAAGTAGATGATGGGGTGTGTGTGTCGGGGAAGGGTTTCTGACTTAATGTCTCCGGGTTGCAAGTGGAAGGAGGTTGGCTTGGGAGATCCGGACGCTCCCCACCCTGAGGCCTCAACACATTGTAATCGTCCCATAGGTTAGAAAGACCGCTGATCCACACAGGCAACTGGTCCACGGTTCTATGGGTGAACAGGAAGGGCAGGGGTCCAAACTTATCCCAGAGGTACTACCAGCTTTGAGACGCATTCCTGGAAGCTCCATCCCAGGATGTCTGCATCGGCATCTACTGCACCCAACTGTAAAGGAAACAGGAAATGAATGTAATATTTTTAGCTGCCCCAAAGAATCAGGGTTCCCTGGGTAGGACCGTTGACAAATAGATCCCGGGCAGATGGCCAGCAGTGCCTGCAAGCCTTGGGCCTCCTAGCCTAGAAGCAAGCATGTGGCCTCCTGCTATCTCCCGGGATATCTTTCCTAAGGAGAAACTCTCGTTCCCTTCACCAGAAACAGGCTCGTCTGGAACTTTCTACCAGTCGACCACCGCCACACGTGCTGGACTGGAGACACAGGCAGAATGGTTGCTTACGGCATCCATGGCAGGAGGACTGCCTCGCGAGAGGGGGAGCTGGAGCTCTCCGCCTTGGAGGGGCTCCAGCTGGCCTCCTCCAGGCTTCGCGCCAGCCCTACAGCACATGAAGCGGCTGTGCTGAAACACTGGAACACAGAGCAGTTACTGCACCAGGACATGGCTGACTTGAGGAGGCTCCTGGTGAGCATTCGCGTCAAGGCCAAAGTGTCCATAGGAACAGACATCACTGACTAGGTCCAGTCTGAGTGTGTGCTGGACCCGGGGCCTGGTTCCGGGAGCCCTAGGCAGCAGGCTGGGGAGGGCAAGGGCAGGGCGTGGGTGGACCTTGCAGCGCTGAAGGAAGTTCTGTGTCCCACAGTGCCGGCTCCCTGCCAAAGTCCGAGGAAGCTGCCTGGTTTACCCGACCCACCTTCAGCCTCCTCTACTTCCTCTGCTAAGGTGCCCTCTGAGCAGGAAAGTGGGTTTGGGGTCATGGAATCCATGGTGTAAAGTCCTGTTTGGGGCCCCAGAATGTCAACAACTTTGATTATTTTGGCTGCAGTTAGAAAGTAGCTACATTTCAACTCCTGGGGGGCGGGGGGGGGGGGGGGGGAAGCGCGTTCTCTCCACGTTGTGAGTTCTCTCTCCACACGGGTCACCCAGCTGGTAACTGTTATCCAAGGCTTCCTCTTTTGTAGGGGAAACCTACTTAATTATGAAGAAGCTCCCTACTGCTTCTTCCTCCTCCTCCTCCTCCTCTTCTCTCCCTCTCCCTCTCCCTCTCCCCCCCTCTCTCTCTCTCTCTCTCTCTCTTCCAAGACAGGCTTTCTTTTCTTTGTGTAGCCCTGACTGACCTGGAACTAGGTCTGTAGTCCAGGATGGACCTGAACCCACACACAGAGCTCCATCTGCCTCTGCTGAGATTAAAGGCACATGCCACCACACCCGGCGTAGCTTTCTGCTTGTTAAGGAGACTTCAGCACCCTGAAAATGCTGGACCTGCTCGCATGGTCTGGTGGTGGTATAGATGAGTTCTTGGGCAACTCCACGGGATAGCAGGGGTGGGTGGGGGGGCGTTCTTTCCACATTGTGAGTTCTCTCTCCATATGGGTCACCCAGCTTACTATACAAATTTTAACTCGGAGTGACAGATACAAAAATTACAATAGCCATGACTCACCTAGAAAGGAAGCCTTTGGCTAGCTCTAGTGGCTTGCTCATTTTCCCATCACAATAGTAACTTCAACATCATTAGGTACAGTTTTATGAAAGACTTAGTTTATTTCTGGAACTAACTAGAAGAACTGAGACTTATCTTCTAGAAGTTACGTTTATCTCCTATTTCTTTTTTTTTGTAAGACAATACTTTTCTTTTCTTTTTTGGTTTTTTTTTTTTTTCCTTTTTGATTTTTTGAGACAGGGTTTCTCTGTGGTTTTGGAGCCTGTCCTGGAACTAGCTCTTTTTCTTTAATATTTATTTATTTATTATATATACAATATTCTGTCTGTATGCCTAAAGGCCACAACAGGGCACCAGACCTCATTACAGATGGTTGTGAGCCACCATGTGGTTGCTGGGAATTGAACTCAGGACCTTTGGAAGAGCAGGCAATGCTCTTAACCACTGAGCCATCTCTCCAGGCCCAGTCTCCTATTTCTATCTTTTAGGAGCAAACTCTGAGGTCAGTGAATTTAAATAACAGACCCAAGATAGCACAGTCATTTAAATGGTAAACTATATGCAAATCCACATCCACCAGGCCTGGGCTTGAGTTTTAGGCTATCCCAGAATCTATCCCCTTAAAGAACACTGTCACGGTTCTTGAGAGGAGTTCATTCTTTAATAGTCTGTCGATTTTCATTAAACACCTACCATGAAATTCAGTATTTGTGGAAGGCTTTGTGAGTGCCGGTTATGTACATGCATTGAATCACGTATCCCAGGATGGCCTTTAACTTGAACAAGGACGGCTTGAATCCTGCCTCCACTTCTCAAGTGCTGGGATTAGAGATGTGCACCATCTAGTTCAGTTTATGGGGTACAGATTTTACGTATTGATCCACTTTCCTGCCTGCCAGGCAAGTACTCCACCAACTGAATTTTGGGAGCCCTATAACGCAAGAGTAAATATGAGGATACCTGAGGTCTAAGGAAATCAGCAATATATCTAAAGCCACAGTTAGTAGACGGTGGAAATGTGGATTCTTAACCTTCTTATGGCCATCCTCCTCCTAACTCTCTTTACATTGGGCATGGCTCACAGAAACTCCAGGTAGTTCCTAGAGAGAGGGAAATGTGTCCGACACTTATTGGGGAAACGGTGCTGTTGTCAATCCCAAAGACTGGAGGAGAAAGACTACTGACCCAAATCATCATAGCCAAATTAATTAAAGCAAGCTTTTTTATTCATGCACACCGACTGTCTCTCCCTAAAAGCAGGGTTCAAGAGGACAGCATTGCATGTGAGGAAGACAAGGTTTTTATAGTTCAGGGGTAGGAGGATTTCCAGATGGGGGATTTGGTGGGCAAAAGAGGCAGGGTTACAGGAGCAGAACATAGCAAGGTGGTCATAACAAAGTAGTCACGACAGCCTTTTGAAACAAATAATAACAGGATAACATTCTCCTGTTTGCCAAGCCATGCTGTAACAGGGCCTCGGCGAGCTGCCTAAGAAAATCCAGTGTGTTAGTAGGCATTCACAGGGAAGCAGAACCACAATGCCCCCAACTGCTGATGGTTTAACTCACAACACTGCTTTATTGGGTCCAAACTTTATCCCAAGCCAGACAGCATCAGCATGTAAAGTGCATGTTCATTCTTGGCTCAAATGATTAGGAAGTCTAAGCAGTCCTACAATTTTCTTGAAAAAACAATTTTTTAAAAAAAAGTTTATTTAGTGTGTGTGGAGGTGAGAGGACAACTTAGCAGGAATTGGTTCTCTTCTACCACGCAGATTCTGGGAACTGAACTTAGTTATCAGCCTTGGAGCAAGTGCCTTTGTCTGCTGAGCCATCTAGCTGGGCCAGTCCCAGTTTTCCATGTGCAAGTTGGAAATGCTGGAAAGCTGCTGCTAGGCTAATCTGAGGGCCTGGGAGTCAGAAAGCAGAGAATTCAACCACCCCGTGTCCCTGGACTGCTTGGTTTATTCAAGCCCTGGATGGGTTAGACGAATTAGACATGGCCAGCTCACATTGAGGAAGCCCATTTATTTGTTTTTCCTCAGTTTACCAATTTAAATGCTAATCTCATCTAGAAATGTCCTCACAAAAATACCCAGAATATTATTTAAGAAGATATCTTGGTGCATGGTGTCTCCAACTGACACATTTAAATGAGCAATTATACCCAGGAATAAGGAAGGACAGAGTCTAACCTATGAAGAGGCAAGCTGATCATCCTGAAGTCAGGTAATGAATGTAGGATCAAAGGGGAAGAGAAGACACAAAGACAAAGGGAATTTTAACACCGGAAGGGCTGAGGAAAGTGGCCAGAGAAATGTCTAGAAGCATGCATGCTTTATTTTGATAGTTTTGGTTACATATGCTGATTTGTTTGTCTAGTTTGAGAAAGTTGGAGGGAAGGAGAGTGGGAACAGAGATGTCAAAGAATCAGGGACACAGGTCTGGCTACTCCAAAACCTCAGCAGCAGGAGTTTGGTCATCTTTGGTTTCAATATACACCTAATTCTTTCTGGGCCCAGTGGGTCGCTTCTCCACGGGCTATTCCTATTTATTTTATAGGTCCCGATTCCCATAGTCTGGAATGCCCCTCAGGAAATCGAGGGAAAGCCCTTCCTCCTAGGAGAGAAACCAGAAACTTCACGCATTTTCAGTCACGTGGCTACATTTATGCAGTTTGAGTCTGTAATCACCTTTAAAGTAGGTTTCTGTTAACTACAGAGAGAGAGAGAGAGAGAGAGAGAGAGAGAGCGAGCGAGCGCCATATGTCTATGAAGGAAAGCCTACCGTGAGGAATCCAGTTTTGTCTAAAGATAAGTTTTTGCCATAGTTTTCTATATATTGTTTATAATGCTCTTTCTCACAGAACACCCCGAGGGTTGAAAGAAACTCTTCCAAATCCTACCCATCCCACAAGCTCAAGTTCATTCCCTTCTTCTTGTAGACCCAAACCCTCCATCTTAACTCCTTAGCCATTTACTTTGGAAGAACAGGACAGCTGACAGTCTTGAGTTCATAATATAAGCACAACACTCAAGTCTACAGTGCGATGTCCCCTGGCTGTATTGTAGAGAAGCGCTACATTTTCTTTTCTTTTAAAACTGCACAAAGCTCCTAGAATCAACTAGTAAAAAACAGCTAAAGCACAGGTCTCGCGATTTTAAAGTCCTAGTCGGGAAAGTTTTAATAGGAAAGGAGAAACACTTTTGCATTGATTTAAAAACAGGGTAACTAAGGGCTGTTTAAAAAGTTTTCGTACAAGAAAAATCAATACATGGGATGGAAAAAATAAAAGCGATAAAAGTTACACTCATAGGTAACATAACTCTTTATGTGACAGATGGGTGAGCCGAGGCTCAGAGCAGCTTTAGCACCCGGCCTCCGGGCCGCTGAGAAGGAAGATTCTGGGGAACCCAACACGTGAAAACCGCCCTGGGCGCTCCAGCTCCTCCCGCCCGGCTGCGGGGCGAGCGACCAGCGGCCATGTGATGTGGCTTGTCCCTCACCTCGGAGGGCGGGACCGAGAGGATGGTCCTCGCCATTCTCCCGGTTCTCCAGTAGGGAAAGAGGAGCCGTCACGGTGGGCGGGCTAGACCCACCTTCTCCGCGGCGGCCGCCCCGTGTGGGGCGGGCTCAGCCGCCACCCTCCAGTGGGGCGCGGGTGAGTCCCGACCGGCTGAGGCGAAAGGACGAGGCACACGTCCGTCAAGAGGCTCTGCCAATGGGCACGCGCGTTGCCCGCGGCGCCCGCCCCCGCATCGGATTCCCGGCGCGCGCGTAGCCTTCCCTCCGGCCGCCGAGGCGGCGCCCGCCCGCGCTTCCATCCGGGTTCTCGCGCGCTGCTGTCCGGGCGCGGCGGTGGAGGGCCGCGGTGGGGAAAGGCCGGACCGTTCCCGCGGCGGCGGCAGGAGGCCTTCTCCGCGAGCCTGAGGTGGGTACCGCGGGCGAGAGGGCGAGCGCGGGGCCGTCGCCATTTTCCCGTCCTCCGACTCGCGGCCGCAGCGGGCGGGCAGACGGCAGGAGGGAAGACTTGGGGGCTAGCACGCCGCACCCGGGGACCCGTGGGCTGCCCCGGCCGCCTCGGGCAGGCGGCTGTCCCCTGCGCTGGCGGCGCGCCGAGGCTGCGGAGCGCGGGGTGCCGGCGGGGGAGGGGTGCCGCGTGGCCGCTGGCCTGCCCCAGCCCCCTCCGCTTCCCGCCCAGCTCCTCGGCGACCGGGCGGGGGAGGGGGTCATTCTTCACATTCCTCACCTCGCCCCTCCCCCCCTCTTCAATCAAACTTGCGGCGGGCGGAAGTCCCGCCCTCCCGAGCGCGCCGGTTGGCTGGGGCCGGCCTCCTGCTGTGGCGTGACTGGCTGCGGGCGGCGCCGTGCCCTGTGACGTCACTTCCGCCGTCGGGTTTGTGGGCTGGGGAGACCTTGGCTTTGGTGGTGGCGGTGGGGGGGGGGGGTTGGGATGAAGGAAGGTAGGAAGTGCGGGGGGAGGGACGGGGCTGGAAGGATCTGGCGGGGAGGGACGGAGAGCCAGCGCTGGCTGCTTGCCCTTGCCCCTACTCCGTTCGCGCGGTCGCTCGCTCGGCCAACTGCGGCCTGCGGGGCCGGAGCAGCTGCTGGGGCTGGAGGTCCGCCGCGGCGGCCCGTCCTTGGCACGGGGGAGGGGAGCCGAGAGTGGGAGGAAACTGGATCCCCGGGGATGGGGTAGGAGATTTGCAGCTCGGTGGCACCGGAAACGAGTCTGGCCTTTTGGCCGGGAGGCTGCAAACTCTCGGACCGGGTGCCTCTCGGAAGGCTGCGCGATAAACTTGCCGGCGCTCTTTCGTGGAGGCGGCATGGTAACCTTTATGTCCTTGGCCAGCAGCGCCCTTCGGGGATCCAGCTTGTTAGGGTAGGGTCCGTGTCAGAGCTGGGCTGTGTATTGTGGCTCCTGAAGTTTCTGTGTCTCCTACCAAAGGGTGAGAGGGGGAAGAAAAACTTTAGAAACTGAGTTGAAATGGAAGACGATAATGAGAGATTTCTTTAACTTTAGTGAAAAACGTCGCCGCCTTGGCACCCTGTTCTTGAAGTTAAAGAATATTTAGCCTTCTCATTTTTGATTGCCTGACAATCTTGTGATGAAAATTGAGTGTCAGGTTAAAACAGTTTTATAAGAAGAAGCAGTTTAATCCAAATTTTTCTGCCTTCTGGCTTTTCTTTATATTCTGGTATCAGCCAAAGCAGTGACAGTTTGGAAAATTTGAATATTGTGAGTGTAACAATTAAAAATACAACTTGGAAATGTAAGAACTCTTTGTTAGAGGATAGAAGTCTTGCAAATTCGGTCAAGAATGAAAAATACTTTTTTAAAGTTAAATAAATGGGGTGTGTTATTGTAGAAATTGATAGCTTTTGTAGTCTTGTAACAGGCTGTGCCCTCCCTCAGTATAAATTGAAGTGTAAAATTTGAGACTCAGTAATTTTGCAAGTTGGAAAAGTAGAGGAAAGCAAAACTTGCAGTTTTAAAGAACATGCCGAGCGGAGGCGGCACAGGCACACTCCGTTAATCCCAGCACTCGGGAGGCAGAGGACAGCCAGGACTACACACAGAAAAAGTGTAATTCACAGAGTGCACACGGTGTTAATCAAATGGTCTTGGCTGGAGTTGTTACTCTATGGTAGAAAGCTTGTCTAGCATACCTGAATTAGTGGGCTGGGTTTCCAGTGCTAATAATAAATGCTCTTAATAGTTAAATGTATAGTTGGTCATTGTGAATTGATTCCTTGAGGGTCCTGGGAGTGTCCCTAATAACCCTCCTTCACTATCAAGGAAATTAAGTGGTGTAAACCCATCGCTCAGTGATAAAGACCTGACAGTGACCAAGTTTGGATCCCCAGGGACTCACCCACGTGGTGGAAGGAGAGAACTGACTCAAACAAGTTATCCTTTGATCTCTACATTTGTACAGACACAACACAAAGTATTACCCCCACTCCAGGCTTCTCTGTGTAGCCCTGGCTGTCATGGAACTAGTTGTGTAGACCTGGGTGGCCTCTAGCTCAACAGAGATTGGCCTGCCTCTGCTTCCTGAGTGCAGGGATTGAAGGGGTGTGGCACCATACCACCCGGCTAAATTCTTTTTTTAAGAGAACACAAAGCTGGAAATGTAGCTCATTTGTTGGAGTGTTTGTAAGGTATGTCTGAAGCCTTGGGTTCCATCCCTGGAACTCTTTAGCGGGGTGGTACCTGCCTTTAATCCCAGCATTGGAAGTTATAGCTACATAGAGGGTTCCAGGTCAGCCTGGGCTGTATAAGGCCCTGTTTCAAAATAAAGGGAGATGGGAAGACCATACCAGTTTTCCAAATTCTGTATTTAGCGTGTGGTAATCAGAATTGCCTTTTTTTTTTAAGGAAAGTGTAAAATATGAAATAATATGCTAATTCAGCAGTGTAATTTGTATATTTGCAAAGGACCATTTTGTGAGTAACAAAAAAGTCAATGTTTTCCTGAAGGGCACAGTTTCCCTATAGAGTTGATCTCCAAGCAATATTAGTGACAGCGCTCTATGGTCATATTCAGTAAAATTTGTACTTCTCACTTAAGTGTGCATGAGTTGGAAAGTGTGTTTACCACTCAAGGCTAGCATGTATTTCAATCATGTAATGACTTTCGATACCTTTAGAAACTTATTTACACTACGAAGAATCTTTTTCAGAATACTAAATGTCAAATTTTTTCGATTTTGGCCTCATGTTACTTCAGGACTAAAGTAATAAGGGACCTCCAGTTCTGTAATGTGATTTTTGCTTCTGTGGGTGTTCTATGCATTATGTAATCACTTAGAAGTGGACTTCATTAACTAGATAAAGTTTATTTGGTACTTAGTGAAATCTAGAGTATTTTACATTTATAGCAGGAGTGTATTTTTAGGTACACTGTACCATTTTGAGCTGCTCAGGTTTCAGGTGTTTAGTATTGATAGTTGTTTTTTAATAATACAAATATGAGTTGTTTAGCTGCTTTTCAGAAATTAGATTTTGCTGGCTGGATACAGCTGTGAAGATGCATGTTTTCTGTCTGCAGATACAAGATAGAAAAGTATCTGTTTGTTACTTTTGCTAGGAATATTTTGAAACATTTTAGATAATTTGCCTTAAATTGGTAATATGGTGGATATGGTTTGGGAACATTTTAATTAGTTAACCTTTTCTATTTCACCTGGATATTTCATTAAAGTGATAGTACATTGAAGTCGGGTGAAGGAAGGACTGACATTACCTTGTTTCTTTTTTATCTTTGTTCTTGAGACAGCTCTATGCATCCCTAGCTAGCCTGGAACTCTTGCCTCTGCTTCCCAAATGCTTGTATTAAAGGTGAATGCCACCATGCCCAGACCCGTATCTTGTTTTGTTTTTTTTGTTTGTTTGTTTTTTGCTTGTGTGAATGGCTAATGCCTAGAAAGGAACTTGGACTGAATGAATTGCCTGTTAAGAGTAATTTTAGCAAGTTGTGTAGTTTATACTGAATAATTGAATTTTGGTTAGAGGTTATGGTGGCCGTCCAGGGGTTTTTGAATGTAGGGAGGGGAGGTAGAAGATCTAGAGTTGAGAATCTGTATAGAATGATAAATAAACTGAACAAGTCAGTCACCCAGGTTAAAGTCACTTAACTGTACATGTGTGCGCTTTAGAGCAGAGTGTATTTAGGTATATGGAAATAGCATAGAACTTGCTTATAGTAGAGGATTTGACTTAATTAATATTCCACATTATAGTGAAAATTTAAAAAGGAGCATTGAGAGTATTGAGGACTGACTTGGCATTGATTACCTTTTAAACAGTTTTCAGAATTTAGTTAGCTGTGCTGATTTAATAAAAAAAAAAAAGTGTCGCCGGGCGGTGGTGGCACACGCCTTTAATCCCAGCACTCGGGAGGCAGAGGAGGCGGATCTCTGTGAGTTCGAGACCAGCCTGGTCTACAAGAGCTAGTTCCAGGACAGGCTCCAAAACCACAGAGAAACCCTGACTCGAAAAACCAAAAAAAAAAAAAAAGTGTCTTAAGTGTCCGTCATACGTCTAAGAAAGGAAATGGTCCTTTGGGGAACTGTGACCTAGTAAATACTTTGCTATTTAAAACTTAACTTGAACTTCAGGGTTAGTGGAGTGTATTTCATAGGGTGATAGAGATCTTGGAATTGGGTTAACTTTGACTAAAGAAACTGGAATCTAGAAAATGTAACCTTGTTGAGTGCTCAGATTACTTATTGCTAGAAATACTGAAAGTGCTTTATCAAAAGAAAACAAAAATACCATTGGAGAGTTTGTTAAGTAATGTTATAATATTGAGTAAGCACCAGCAGTTCATTCATATTCAGTTGAATAGTTGAGAGAGAGGGAAGCTGTAAGTGGCTAGTGTTCTGACTTTGTGTACAAATAGGGGAGACTGGAGGAAACACTTCATTCTATTTGTAAGAAAGTTTACAAAGTAAACTTTATAGGAAAATAGCATTTTGAGCTGCTCTGTAGACACAAAAATACTAAGAATGTAATTATTGCATACAAAGTTACCTTTCTGACTCATAGTATCCAAGTGTTACATAGCTGAGAATTGTCTTTATTTCTAAATGGAGTAAGATGGGTTTTCTAATTTGTTTCACTTTGTTTTAATTGAACATTGCTTCCCTTCAGCTTTTATTTTAGATTTTAGTTTCCAATGTTTGCCCTGATCAATTTCTAAATAGCAAACCGGCAACAGTTACTACCAAATCAATTGTAAAGCTAACTATATGCAGGAGTTAAGGGTTTGTATTGCTTTGTGTATAGACAGGGCAGAACTGTTTAGACACTGAGTGGTGGCTCACGCTCCTGTAGTCTCAGCACTGGATTTCTAGAGCAGCAGGGTTGTTGATGAATTTTGGGCCTAGGTTGGGCTATAAAGTAAGACCTTGTCTCACACATAACAAAAAGGATACAAAAGTATTTCTTCCTGTTGGGTTGGGAGACATAGAAGTAACTATAATGAATAGTGATTCTGTGTCCCTTGTTTTCAATTTAAAATTACCTTATAAAAATTTGGAAATTTTTTAAAAGTAACTTTTAGATTATGTGTTTTGAGTGTTTAACTCACATGTATTTCTGTGTGTCAGAGGTCAGAAGAGAACATTGAATCCCCTGGAACTGGAGTTATGAATGCTTGTGAGCCTTTGTGGATGCTGTGAATTGAACCTTAACTGCTAAATCATCTCTCCATTTTGGGAATTGTGTTAATGGCTCTTATCCTGAATTACTAGATTGATTGTTGGTTTGAAAAAGCAGTATAAAGTAAGCATGCTGCACTCATCAAAATTGGGAAATATTGCATTTTAGGGCTGTGAGTGTATTTTTCAGTGTTAAAGCATTAACTTGGCGTGTATGAAGTCCTGGGTTGCTTTTTCAATATCACTGAAGCACAAGTGCACTGAGGCCAAAGTGCGTGCACGCACACACAGGGAGAGAGAACATTTGTGATGTTTCGAGAATTTACATTTTTCTGTGCAGTGTTGGGAAGGATTGAAATTTTAGGTCTTGAATTTGCTAGACAAGCATTCTGCTACTGAACTCCCATCTCCAGCCCTAAACATGCTTTAAATGAGGTCCTGGGGTGGAGGCTGGTGCTGAACTTGGAACAGAGAACAGTCTTGGATCTGGGGAATGATTCTGTTTTTTATAGAGTTTGGCCTTTTTTTTTTTTGATGTGTGTGTGTATGTATTTATTTGTATGCATATGTTCAGAACAGATACCCTCTTTTGGCCTCCAAGTCCTTGCAGCTGGAGTTAGAGGTGGTTGTGAGCCACACAACACAATAAAGGTGCTGAATCCTCTGAAAGAGTAACAAATAATCTTCACTAAGCTAGCTTAGTCCTGGGTTTGACTTTTCTAGAGACAGTGATTATAAATGCATCTTGGCATTGAAAATTGAAATGAGCTCTGGTGGAGTGTGTTAGTGATCCTGTGCTGTTTCTTCCAATTTAGGGCAAGCTGTTAAATGTGGTACCAACTTATATTTAGAAATAATGAAAATTTGGTATGTGGTAAATATTTCCTTCTCTTCATAGATTGTTTTGTTCATTGTGATCATATATTACAGCTAGGAAAATTGATGGGCTAGAAAGCCTGGCTGAATTAAGTGTACAAGGTTTCAGTTTCAAGTGAATGAATGATTAGAATTTGAGATGAATCCCTTCCACTTCAAATAACTAATGCTGATCTGAACATTGGTGTATAGAATTTTTGTGTTTGCTTTTCTTGAATGTATGCTTAAGAAAGTTGCTGGGTCTTGATGGTAAACTGTTTTTACTCATTAAACAGTTCTGACCAATTGGCATTGTTTTTTGATACCAGAGTCAATAATACTCTTAATTCTGATCACCAGTTAGTACAACTGCCGTAAGACTGCCTATCTCACTTTTTAGTGTGTTTGGGTGCTGCCTGAATTTAAATTCAGTGGATGTAAATTCACAGACTTGGCTACAACTCATTTCTTAGGCTTAGTAATTTGCTAGAATGCTTCATAAAACTTAATCAAAAAATAATTTTTTTAAACTTTTTTTTTTCCTTCAGTTTTTCAAGACAGGGTTTCTCTGTAGTCCAGGCTGGCTTTGAACTCACAGATATCCACCTGCCTCTGCCTCCTGAGTGCTGAGATTGGCGTGTGCCAACACCACCCAGCCAGAAAAGATAATTTTTTTTTTACCGATTTATTTACTATGTATACAGTGTTCTGTCTGCATGTATTTCTACAGGCCAAAGAGGGCACCAAATCTCATTGCGGATGGTTGTGAGCCACCATGTGGTTGCTGAGAATTGAACTCAGGACCTCTGGAGGAGCAGTCGGTACTCTTAACCACTGAGCCATCTCTCCAGCCCTAGATAAGATAATCTTATAAACAAACCATCACTGGTTTGTTTTTAAAGATACTTAATGTGGTGCTCAGAATGTTTCTGACAGGAGCTTGTCCTGGTGATCAGAAGCTTTTTTTTCTTTTTTTTTTTGGTTTTTCAAGACAGGGTTTCTCTGGCTTTGAAGCCTGTCCTGGAACTAGCTCTTGTAGACCAGGCTGGTCTTGAACTCACGAGAGATCCGCCTGCCTCTGCCTCCCGAGTGCTGGGATTAAAGGCGTGCGCCACCACTGCCCGGCCTCAGAAGTCATTTTTGCATGGTCTTTTGGTATTAAATTTCAGTCATCATCTGGGAAATTGGGAGGAATTTAGGTGTAGTATTCCAGGATCTCTAACTTTATTGATTTATTAAACTTAAATGCAGCTTTGTCTTCATTATTCTCAATAGAAGTCTTTGTGTGCAATCTCTCTAGCTCTTGTTAATAACTTTTAAAGAAAACTCACATGTTTATTGTGTGTGAGAGAGAGACTGAGAGATACTGAGACTGGCTGACTTAGGGAAATCAGTTCTTCAACCGTGTGGATCCTGAAGATTGAATTTAGTTCTTCAGGCTTGTGGATAGGCACCCTTACTCACTGAACATCTCTAATCCTCATTTCCTCTTCACTAGTAGCTTTAATGGATGTGAGGTGGTGTGCCGTGTTTTGGATAGGTGTTTTCCTAATGACTAATGAATGATATTGATCTTTTCATGCACTTATTGGATATTTGTTTATGAGCCATGTCTTTGCAATACTTACATTGTCCTTTTATTAAGTTACTTAATACTGTTACTTCTGTAGGTTGTGGTAGATGGGGGTCCAGGGTAACCTCTGCTTCTAAATAAGTAACTGTCCCAGCAGTGGCTAAACAATTCTTACTCCATTGAATAGTCTACCTGGCTTTTTGAGATGGGATTTAATTTTGTAGCCTGGTTTGGCCTCAGATTTGTGGCAGTCCTGCCCCCATCCTCCTTGGTACTCTCGCTGTAGAACCTGTTAATCCTAGTATATGGCTTTGTTTCTGAACTCTAAACTTGTTTGACATTGAATTACATGTTTTTGCTTATATTTGTAGTAAAATGGGTGTCTTCACTACGAGGTCCATTACAAAATTTTGTGTAGTGGCATTTCAGTTGTATTTTAATATATAAAGCTTGCCTGAAGATCAGAGTAAAACAACCCCACTGGTTAACCTTACAGACTAGGCAGTGGTGGTGCACACTTTTAATTCCAGTAGCCATACTAGTTGCCATAGAAACTGAGTGGTGTGTGCCTTTAATCCCAGAACTAGAGAGGATTATAAAACAGGAGGAGACAGCCCTCCTTCTCATTCTGAAATTCCTGGAGGCAAGATCGCCAATTTGAACTGAGGTCGAGGTAAAAGCCAGTGGCTGGCTGCTTTGTTTTTTCAGATCTTCAGAGTGAACCCCAATTTCTGTCTCTGAGTTTTTATTAATCTTCAGTGTTCGATTTAGTGCCTACTGAAATTTTTATAGTAGCCACTTAAATATTGATGCCTGCAATTGAAGACTACTAATTAATATGATGTAGACTAATAGGGGTGTTGGGATTTTTATTGTAAACTGGTGCTGGTCATGTTGCTTGGATTTTATAAATTCCATCCATATGAAACCTGTCTAGCTAAAGGAAGGGTCCTAAGAGAAACACTTTTAGCTATTTCTGTTTTTCTGAGACCATTAAGTATTTGCTAAGTGGAATAAGCAGGTTCTTTTAAAACAGATGTCATTCCTTTATACATTGGTGCATCTAGTAATAGATTATATATGGCATGTAAGGCTTTTAGATTTTGAAGTCATGAATATTGTGAGATCGGGTTCTTTCATAATGTCTTAGCCAGGAGTAAATAGATTTGATTTTTTTCTAGCAATTACAGAAAAAAGACTAAAAGTTGCTAAGACAGATAAGACTGGTTCTTTATCTGAGATAAAAACTGGGAAGGGTTTTTAAAATTATTACTTAGAGTGTTTTAGATTATTTGCATGTATCTAATGAGATCTTGGGAATGGGACCCAAGTCTGAACACAATTCATTTATGCCTCATAAACATCTTTATCTACTGCTTGAAGATAATTTGTCAGCTATAAACTTTCATTTGATGACCTCATCTTTTAGAGGTCATCTAAACTTTAGGCTTCTAGATTAGAGGCATTCAAGATCTTGTAACATACTGGATTAGGGGTTTATAGATGCCCAAGTGTATTGTATAAAGTCATAGTAAAACTGCAACATAGGTCATATGTGTAACTGTTCAATTAAATTTATATTTCTTTTTCTTTATTATGCAGAGAACCAGGAATATGAAAAAGAGCGGCTTCCTGTGGTGCTCAGCTGTGATTCCTGAACATCATTCACCCTAAATGTTCTCATCACTGTGGGATGAGGTAGTAGGTTGTATAGTTTTAGGGTCACACCCACCACTGGGAGATAACTATACAATCTACTGTCTTTCCTAAGGTGATGGAAAAGTCTGCATTCGTGGGGGCTCAGAAGACTTAAGAGGCATTTGTTTATGATGTACATGTCTTTTAGTGATTAAAAAAAATGAACAAGTAGGCAATGGGAATGGGGCAAGTTTTTATGTAGTGTGTTTTCTGTGTCAGTAAGGATTTAATTTTTATTGATGTTGATAATTTAATGTTTTATCTTTCTTGAGATTGGTGTTTATTCCAGAAGAAAAAAATTGCTCTGTCAGAGTGAGGTAGTAGATTGTATAGTTGTGGGGTAGTGATTTTACCCTGTTCAGGAGATAACTATACAATCTATTGCCTTCCCTGAGGAGTAGACTTGCTGCATTGTTTTTACCTAGAGTGTGTTAAAAACTTAGGTGAATTTTGACTTTTTTTGTTTTACAGTTAATTTCCTCAAAGTGCAATGAATGTTGGTAACATTTTTAGTGTGCGTGTTTCAGGAAATGTTGACAAATGTCTGAGTGGGAAAAGTTAAATAAATGAAAAGATTCTCTGCTCTACATTTCTGCTCAGGTAGAGATGTCTCGGGTAAATGAACATAACAGTTGGAAAGGGTACTTCTGGGCTAAATTGAAATCAGGTTGCTTTTCTTATTTCCATGCTTAGAATGCTGTAGGTATTGATATTACTTGATTGGTGTGTTGGTTTGGACAGACTTTACTGGCCAGCAAAAGGACAAAGGGGCTCTGACTTTTGTCCTGGCTCTGCTATGACCTTAGTTGCCCACAAAACAAGCCAATCACCCAAAACTCAGGTGGCAAAAACTGTAATTAATACTTTTAAAGAACATGACAAGAGTATTAGAAAAGGTTACTTGAATATTAGCACCATTAATGGGCTCCTGTTTCAACTTTTTCTAGTGATTAGAGTAGATCTTTGGGGCATTTTAAACGCAATGCCAAAGTCTCCAGGTTTTAAAGTGTTTGCTGTTCAAAAACAATTTGGAGTGAGGGGGAAAAGTCCAGATGTGGAAGGCATGAGCTATTATAACGTCTAATTATAATTGCAGTGCTCTGTCATAGTCACTATGAACTGTACATGAAACAAAACTGTCCTTTTGATTTGACCTGAACCATTACATTGGGCTCTTCTGATTTAGTGCTTAATGCACTTTCTTGCAGACCAATCTGTGATGGGAGTATTTTCCCACTGAGGTTCCCTCTTCCTAGATACCTTGTATCAAGCTGACAGAAAACTAGAACAAAGGGGAATTCAGGGTATGCATATGGTGGTGTCTGATTATAATAGATGAAGGATTTGTGAGGGTTTATATTGTTACAGGAGAAACTTTTTAATATCTGGCATAGACAAACACTTTGGAAAGTTGGTCTTTGTTCTAAATTTGACATATAAAACATTGAGGAGCATAGGGGACTTAATTTAATAATACCAAAGAAAAGCAGAAATGTATAAGAAATTCTTTGCTCTTTAGTTGACAATATGTATAACCTGTTGTTATAATGTGTTGCAAGTAGCTGAGGAATTTGATTTTCTGCTCCTTATCCTTTCAGCATGGATATCTATCTACCAGTTCATAGTTTTGAAGCATCCTTTACTGAGCCCTGGAGACATCACTTTATATTTTGGTTATGAATTGCATGAGGACTAACATCCTTATTAATCCAAGTAGATGGAATTTGGAGAACTCGTCTACTTGTAAAACCACTGGTATATTTTGTAGAAAAGAAACTATGGAGAATGTTGGTTTTTGCCAGTGGCAAAAGTCATGATCAAAATTTGCTTCTGTTAAATAATTCAGGCATCAAAAATTGAAATAATTCCTGGGGTTAGTGAGATGCTAACTGTAAGTGAGAAGCATGTGGCCTGAATGGGACAAGCTTTATGTTCATTTGTTTCAATTGATAGATCACAGGAAAGATTTATATAGATTGTCTGGTAATTTTGAGACTTGATATTTGCGTTTTGATAATTCTTTTAACTAAAAGTGACTCTAGTATGCATTGGCCTGAGTATTAGACTATTTTTTATCCTCATATAATTGGATTAATTTTAATTTTGTAATTTAGTTTGTTTTTGTTTTTTAATCAATGCCTTTTTGGATTTTTGCCAAGATCAGGTGGCCAAGAACTTTTAAGAACATCAGTGAAAGAATTCTAAGTGGTTGGATTTGAAACAACTTAAAGGCCTGATTTAACATGTTTGAAGCATCTGCCACGTAGAAGACCAGCAAGAATAAAATGGGTTCCTAGGAAGAGGTAGTAGGTTGCATAGTTTTAGGGCAGGGATTTTGCCCACAAGGAGGTAACTATACGACCTGCTGCCTTTCTTAGGGCCTTATTATACCACCGTACTGTTTCCTTCCTACCTTGGTTTGGTGTAAGCAAGAGTTCCTGCAGGTCTTCTCATAAGTGGAAACACTGCAGGTATCCTGGTGTTCGCATTGATGATCAGTAAACAGCAGCACGGCTCCAGTGTCTGTTACGGTCTTCTAACGGGAACTTGAGATTTCCAAAGTAAACCTTAGTTGTTGATGTATCTTACTTACATTTTGGTCACTGGGAAGTTTTGGAAAGCAGAGTTTTATAATTATAGTCCTCCTTTGTTTAATCTTCTTTGACATGGAGAGGGACAGCTTTTCTCATTATATTTGAAAGAAAGCTTTTAACAGACCTTTTTGGATATTTGGCTTTAATACTGTGAATATGTAAAATTTATGTGTTTCCTGTATAGTGGGGGAAGTATCGAATTGATTGGCTCATTCATTATACAGCACGTAACTTGACAGTATGAATGAAGGTAGTTGTTAGGATAATTGACTAACAGTGTCAATAAAAATGATATACTTTAAAACTTGTGCTTTTCTATTTTGTGCTGTGTCCACCTCACCCAATAATACTGTGTATGCTGGCCTTCAACCTGAGCTCCTTCTCTCCTGCTTCTCAAATGTTACTGACTTTTCATTAGTAGCTACTACCCTTATTCACAGATGTATTGCTAAAGCTAATTTGTTTGTACTTTGTAAACTTTGTATTAAATGTGATTACATTTGCTTACACCTTTGGGTCTTTGAGTTTGCACAAGCAAATACTACCATGCAAATACAGTTCCCTCTTCATTTCCCCAGGCTGGTTCAATATTTACCAAATGAGGAAAGGTGCCAAATCTGAGATCCCAGGGTAACTTTACTAATAGTAATGTGTTCTGTGGGTCAGGAGTTTGAGCAGTGTCTTAGTTTGCTTTCTGTTTCTGTAATAGAGACCATGACTGTCTTTGAGAAGGAAAGTGGGTTTATTTCAGTTTAGAAATCTCACGTTACGCCAGGCGGTAGTGGTGCACACCTCTAATCCCAGCACTCAGGGAGCAGAGACAGGAGGATCTCTGAGTTCAAGGCCAGCCTCCTCTACAAGAACTAGTTCTAGGGCAGGCTCCAAAAGCTACAGAGAAACCCTTTCTCGAAAATCAAAAAAAAAAAAAAAAACCCAAAAAAATCTCCTGTTACTCCACCACTGGGTAAAATCAGCAGGACCTGAAACAGAAGCCATGGAAGACTGCTGCTTTGCTTGCTTGCACACTTTGTGTTGCTAGCCTGCTCTCTTAACCCAGGACCGCCTGCTTAGGGGTGGTACCACCTAAAATGGTCTAGACTAGGCTCTCAATTTAGTGCTTAATGCCTCAGACTTCCTTGCAGACCAATCTGTGGTGGGAGTATTTTCCCACTGAGATTCCTCCTGTGCGACAGTGGTTTTGTATTTTAATGAAACGCTGATTGGCTAGTAGCCAGGCAGGAAGTAGAGGCGGGGCAATGAGAACAGGAGAATTCTGGGAAGAGGAAAGATTATAGTCATAACCCAGACACAGGAAGCAAGATGAGAATGCCTCACTGAGAAAAGGTACCAAGCCACATGACTAACTTGAGGGCTAATTTGAATGGGTCTTTGGTTGAAATCCGAAATTTCTTGGGTGAAAAATACATCCGCAGGGTTCGGATGAGGACAGGCGTTGCTTGTTCTGTCTCTGAAGCCCAGAAGGATGAATTAGTCCTTGAAGGAAATGATATTGAACTTGTTTCAAACTCGGCGGCTCTGATACAGCAGGCCACAACAGTTAAGAACAAGGATATTGGCCGGGCGATGGTGGCACACGCCTTTAATCCCAGCACTCGGGAGGCAGAGGCAGGCGGATCTCTGTGAGTTCGAGACCAGCCTGGTCTACAGAGCGAGTTCCAGGACAGGCTCCAAAGCTACAGAGAAACCCTGTCTCGAAAAACCAAAAAAAAAAAAAAAACAAGGATATCAGGAAGTTTTTGGATGGTATCTAGGTGTCTGAAAAGGGAACAGTGCAGCAGGCTGATGAGTAGACCTAAATTATCAGTTCCAGAAACAAGATCCTGAATTTTAATGATTTGGGGTATCTTTTGGGACAATAAAAGACTTGTATTGAAAAAAAAAAGAATAAGAATCTTAAGCTAATAGGCCAACTGATTTATAACTTATGTAGGCCTCTGTGTTTCTTTGGGACTGAAAGGCTGTGGGACCTGGCAGGACAGAAACTACTACAACAGGTTCCCTCTTCCTAGATAACTTCTATCACGTTGACAGAAACTAAAAGGGGAATTCAGCGTATGCATATAGTGGTGTCTGTCAGGTTTAGCTTTACCAATAGCCACCTTGATAGCCAAGATTATTTTTTTGTAGGTGGTATCTGTGTTTCTTTTACTTTATAATTTATGTTATGCGCCTATCATTTCAGTATAAGTTATAATTTTAAAAGTTTTGTAAGCTTCATGTTATCCATAAGGAAAAAACAAACCAACAACAAACACCAAGCAAGGAATCTGAAATATCCTGCTTAATAAATTGGCCTCAGCACAAGGAAGGCTATGTAAAGAAGGGGACGGGAGAAGGAAACTACAAGTAGAAAAACAGCAACAGTAGGTCTGTCTCTGATAATAAATGTAGATTGATGAAGTTCTCCAGATAAGACAGAGTAAGTTTCAAAAATATACTGTGTAAGAAACCGCCAGGTGGTGATAGCAGCTGATACTTATAGTCCCAGCATTTGAGGCCAGCCTAGTCTATAGAGCAAGTGCCAGGACAGGCTCCTAAGCTATGGAAAAACCCTGTCTCAAAAACCACAAAGAAAAAAAAAAACTTGCACCTTCAAGCATAGAAACTGAAATGGGAGGGGTGGAAAAGTATTTCATATGAATGGAATCTGAAGAATAGACCTGCTTGATTCAGAATGGAAAAGTCACCAGTAAGAGAAAGCTGTAAGTGCTAAAAGGAATAATTCGGTAAGAGGAAAAAACCTTGAATGTGTCTCAGAATATAAAAGAATTCAGCATCAGAGCATCTAGATATATAAATATTAATAAACTAAAATAATAGGGGAGCTTTTAATAATCCAGCATTCTAAACCAAACAACACATTTATAAAATGTTCCAACAGCTGCTGAATACATGTTCTCTGCAGAAAATGGAACATTCTCCAGAGTAGATAACATGGTAATTCACAAAACATTGCCAGCAAATTTTCTTTTTTTAAAAAAATATTTATTATGTATACAATATTCTGTCTGTATGCCTGAAGGCCAGAAGAGGGCACCAGACCTCTTTACAGATGGTTGTGAGCCACCATGTGGTTGCTGGGAATTGAACTCAGGACCTTTGGAAGAGCAGGCAATGCTCTTAACCACTGAGCCATCTCTCCAGCCCCCAAATTTTCTTAAAATGTTCCAACAGCTGCTGAGTACATGTTCTCAGCAGAAAATGGAACATTCTCCAGAGTAGATAACATGGTAGTTCACAAAACAGATTGCCAGCAAATTTTCTTTAAAAGTTGAAAATGAGCTGGGTGTTCGTGGCACCACACCTTTAATCCCAAGAGGCAGGCAGGCGGATCTCTGAGTTCGAGGCCATCCTGGTCTACAAGTGCTAGTTCAGGACAGGCACCAAAGCTATGCTGGGAAACCCTGTCTCGGAAGAAAAAAAATTGAAAATCATGTCTTTGTCAACCATGATGAAATAAAACTAGAAAAATGTTACAAACTATACAAGCACATGTATGGAAACTAAAGAATTTATACTACAGTAGATTAAGGAAAATATAAAGAAAATTTAAAATTTTCATGAAACAAATGCTAAAACAGTATACACTAAGGAGAGTTTATTGTAACCAGTATCTATGTCATGAAAGCAGAAAAATCTCAACTTATTATACCAAAAAGAGCAAAAACTCCAAAAGCAATTTGGAGTTACAATCTCCAAATTGGTAAAAGGAAAGAAAGATTAGAGTGGAAATAAATGAAGGCCGAGCTTTAACAAAAAATTTAACAAGCTGGGGGTGGGGAAGGGGACACAACAGTACTCAGGAAATGGACATGTTATAATTCATATTTCAGAAATAATTGTGAATAGCTATACATAATTGATAACTTAGAAGAAAAATTCAGCATTTCTGAGATTAATTGATGTAGAAAGCCTAAACAGACCAAAGATCAATGAAACTGAATCAGTAATAAGCCCCCCCCAAAAGAAAAAAAAACTTTCACTGCTTAAATTTTCTAAGCATTTGAAGGAGGACTAATGTGAGTTCATTTTTTCAAAAGTACATTAAGAGGGGAAAAAAGGCAGTCTTTCAAACTCATTCTCCAGGGCCAATATTACCAATATAGTAAAACTATACAAAGACACTCAATGAACAGTGTGCATATGAAAATGAATGCAGAACTCAGTAAAAGTAGAAAACCAAATCCAAAAGCAAAACGATTTTCTACTATCATCAAGTGGAATTCATTCCAGGGTTTCAAAGATGGTTTAACATAACGCAAATCAGTAAGTATGACATAGCACATTAGAGACAAAAAGCATGGTTATTTGGTACATGTAGAAATGGCATTTCAGGCGGGTGGTGGTGGTGCACGCCTTTAATCCCAGCACTCAGGAGGCAGAGGCAGGCAGATCTCTGAATTTGAGGCCAGCCTCCTCTACAAGAGCTAGTTCCAGGACAGGCTCCAAAGCTAGAGAAACCCTGTATCGAAAAAACAAGAAATGACATTTGATAAAACTTGACACATTGAATGAGCTAATATAGGAGTAATATAACTATATATAGTGTTGGATACAAGTGTATGGCTAATGCACCAAATGGGACAAGGAGCTCACTTTCCCTTTGAAGATCAAGAACAGGACAGGAGACTATTTCCACCTTTATTAAAAATGCTGTACATCCTAGCCAGAACGATGAAGCAAGAGAAAGAAAAAGAAGACATCTGAATTGAAAAGGAGGAAGTAAAATTTTTACTGTGGAAGATGACATGAATGTTACAGGTAGAAACTCCCAAAGATACTGTTAAAGGATAGAAAATCAGTATATAGAAAAATTGGTAGCATTGTTAGATGCTAATAGTGAATTATCTGGAAAAGAAACCAAGAAAGCCACCTACTTGTAACACCTAAAATAAAATCTAAAAATTAATTTACTATAAGATGCATGGACACCTTATAGTAAAACAAAAATTTTGATGATAAAAGAACGAGTAGACTGTCTTACACACTTATCTACTGCTGGTACAAAGCACCATGACCAAGCACGGTAACTTATCCAAGAAAGGGTGAGTTCGTCGACATCATGGTGGGGAACATGGCAGCAGGCAGTTTTGGTGCTGGTGTAGTATCTGAGAGCTAACATTTTGAGATGACCAACAGACAGTTAACTGGGAATGGCATGAACATTTGAAACCTCTAAGCCTATCCTCAGTGACACACCTCCCAAAAGATCACACCTAGCCAGGTGGTGGTGGCACGTGCCTTGCGCCTTTAATCCCAGCACTTGGAGGCAGAGGCAGGCAGATCTCTGTGTGTATGAGGCCAGCCTCCTCTACAAGAGCTAGTCCAGGACAGGCTCCAAAGCTACAGAGAAACCCTGTCTTGGAAAAAAAAAAAACCCACCTCCTAAGCCTTCCTGTCTTAGTCAATGTTCTATTGCTGTGAAGAGACACCATGACGATAGCAACTCTTATAAAGGAAAGTAATTGTGACTTGCTTCCGGTTTCAGAGATTTAGTCCATTATCATCATGGCAGGAAGCATGGCAGCACTTAGGCAGACATGGTATTGGAGGAGCTGAGAATTTGACATCCATATCCACAAATGGCAGGAAGAAGAGAGACACTGGGCCTGGCTTGAGCATTTGAAACCCCAAAGGCTGTTTGCAATGACACACTTCCTCCAGCGAAGCCACACCTCTCAGTCCCTCTCAAGTAGTGCCACTCCCTAATGATCAAGCATTCAAATATATGAGCCAATGGGGACCATTTCTATTCCAACCATCACACTTCCCAAACAGTTCCACAAACTGGTGACTAAGCATTTAAATATCTGAGCTTATGGGGAGGTATTTTCATTCAAACTACTATGGATTGGAAGAATTAATACATTAAAAAGATGTCTATATTATCCAAATCCTAATATGTAGTCCTAGCATTAGAAGAGGGTGCCACCGTGCCCAGTCTCTGTAATTGCCAAGCTCCCAAAGATTGGCCTGTCTCTGTCTTCCCAGTGCTGGGATTAAAGGTGTGTGCCAGTTCATCCGGCTCTGTTTTGTCATTGTAATTGCACTAATTGAAGAAACAGACAAAGTCCTGTGTAGTATAGTAGCTGGCATGGTTAGTTCCTGATCGACGTGGCCTCCTGCATCCAGCAGAAAGAAGGAACAGCCAGGATGGCCAGAGATTTCCTACTTGCTTTCAGGGCTGTGGTGTTACCTTTTCCTTGGGCTGGCTCTGCTGTGGTGATCAGTAGTTCTGTGATAGGCACAAGCCTGCCATTTTGGATAGAGACTCCTTGTCGATACCACTGTGAGGGCTTACAGGGGGTCTGGTGAAACAGCTTCCACTAGAAATATAATAATATGAGCCACATGTGTAAGCTTAAACTTTCTGGCAATTGCATTTTACTTCTGTAAAAAGTACAAAAAAAGCAGGTGAAAATAATTTTAATTGTATATGTAAAATTAATTTCCACATGTATTCAATACTAAGCATTATTTAGATATATTAAGCTCCTTTTTCATTTTGAAAACACATAGTTTTATGTGTAAAACAACCCCATTTAGAAATAGCCCCATTTCAAGTGCTCAGTGGCCCTATATATGGCTAATGGCTTCCTTGTTGAATAGATGGAGTCTTGGATTTGACTTCCTGAGAACAGAGCCATGCTGCCATCTGGTGGCAATTTAGCCAAAAAGCTTTCCGGCGTCACTGTCACATGGTCCTTGGCCTGCTGGGAAACTTCCTTCGCTTGTGTTCTTTGAAACTAGACTTGAGAAGAGATGTGCCCATTCTTAGAAGCAAGAATGACTGCAGGGTTGCCGGACTTGCAGGTGAGAAGGCTGTGGGAATGAGGAGATGCAGAGGGAGGACAAAAGACCGTTTGGAGCCATCCCCTCAGGGAACCCCATCTCCAGGGAAGTCCTGACCATGACCAACACCTACAATAGTTTTTGTTTTTACTGATGAACACCTTTGTTTAACAAGAGTCTCTTTCCCAGCCTCAGCCCCTAACTGCTTAGCTTACTGTGAGTGAGGAATCTAAAGCAGAGCTGTGATAAGTCGGTGAATGTTATCTTTACGTGTGGAAGTCTAGTGAGAGAGAGAGAGAAAGAGAGAGAGAGAGAGAGAGAGAGAGAGAGAGAGAAGATGTGTCACTGTGGTTCATGTAATAAGAAGCAAAATGGTCAATAGCTAGGCAGGAGGTAGAGGTGGAACTTTTAGACAAAGAGAACTCTGGGAAGAAGAAAGGCAGAGTTGCCAGCCATGGGCTAACCATGGTAGGCATAATGGAATGAAAGACCCTACAGACCCCCTCCTCAAAACCCGCAGCTAGCATGCTCCCGGGGGAACGTCCTGTTTGCTTAAGAACATCCCATGTGCTTGAGAGAGCAGGATGTCTATGAGATAGGAAGACTGCAAGGCAGGATATCAATAAGATAGGACATCAACAAAGCAGGTTGACTGCAAAACAGGATATCTATAAGATAGGAACAGGATGACTGTTGCCAGACATCCATGCTGAGAGAGGAAACCATTCATGCCCCCTGCCTCATTCCAATAACCACGCTTTTGCTTCTGTAAACTTGCTTTTTGCTCTTCCCTATTTTTAGGCAGTTGGCAGGCACGCAAGTCTTCTGAGAGATCTTGCCGCCCGCAGGTACCTGTGTCTACTCAATAAACCTCTTGCGATTTGCATCCATGCGGTCTCGGCCTGTTCCTTGGCGTTGGGGAGGTCTCCTTCCAAAAAAAGGTCCTCGTCGAGGGTCTTTCATTTGGTGCGTTGACCGGGAAATTGAGACCCCCCCCCCACTCAGGGACCACCGACTCACCATCGGGAGGTAAGCTGGCCAGCTCCGAGTCAGTTGTCTTCTGTGTTCTTTGTTCAGTTGTCTTCTGTGTTCTCTGTTGAGTGGTCTTCTGCGTTCTTTGTCGAATTCTGTACACTCAGGTCTGAGTGCACTGTATCTGGCGGAGGGAAGGGGCTGACGAGCCCGGGACTTCTCCCCCGCAGTCCTGGAAGACGTTCCACGGACATAAGGACCCCGGGCCCTCGGAGGTCAGCCCGCAGGGGTTTCTGGAGCCTACCTGAGCCCTAGGAGTCAGTCCGCAAGGATTTCTGGAGCCCGATTCTTTGGAGCTCAGCCCATATCCAAAGGATACATGGTTCTAGTTGGAGGAGAGGGATCCAGATCCTCAGAGCCTCCGTCTAGGTTTTTGCTTTCGGTTTTATGCCGGAGCTGCGCTGCGCGTTTGTTCAGTCTCTGTCTTTGTGTGTCCTTTTTTTTTTTTTTTATATTTGGTTCTCTTCTCTTCGAGAAGATGGGACAAACCCTAACCACCCCATTGGGCCTTACTTTAGACCACTGGCCTGACGTCCACACCTGAGCCGACAACCTGTCAGTCAATGTTCGAAAGAAGAAATGGGTGATCTTTTGTTCGTCCAAGTGGTCTACTGTTGGGGCAGAATGGCCAAAAGACGGCACTTTCAATCTCAATATTATTTCCCAGGTTAAGGCAAAAATGTTCAGCCCAGGACCACATGACACCCGGATCAATGCGCCTACCCCTATGGGTCCAGCCCTTTGTCATCTCTAACAAATCCCAACCTCCTCTTACCCCTGCAGCCCCTAAGGCTCCCCCTCCTCCGGAGAGCCAACCGCTTGTGCCTCTTCCTCCTGCACCTTCCCCTGCCCCACCCTCTTCTTACCTATACCCCACCATTCTTAAGGAGAAGATTCCCAAAGAAAAACCTCTGAAACCTACCCCTGAGCCCCCTCCCATCCTTCCTCCGAACCTTGACTCTCTCCTCACTGACCTTCTATCAGAAGAACCTCCTCCTTATGCAGATCCAGAGGATCCAGAGAGAAACTTCAGCGGCGGGTGGACAGCCTGCACAAGTCTCCCCAGCCCCTTCACCCATGGCTGGAAGACTCCGGGGAAGGCGCGAGCCACCCCCTGGTTCCACTTCTCATGCCCTACCCTTGAGAGAGGGCCCAAACGGCCAACAGCAATACTGGCCATTCTCTGCCTCAGATCTATACTATTGGAAACACCATAACCCCCCATTCTCCAAAGATCCAATAACGCTGACTAACCTGATTGAGTCTATTTTAGTCACCCACCAGCCCACTTGGGATGATTGCCAGCAACTCTTGCAAGCCCTGCTGACCTCAGAGGAAAAGCAAAGAGTCTTTTTGGAGGCTCAGAAAAACGTCCCAGGCGACAACGGTAGCCCAACCCTTTTGCCTAACGAAATTGATGAGGCCTTCCCTCTGACACGACCTGACTGGGATTTTACCACGGCTGCAGGTAGGGGACAGCTATGCCTCTATTGCCAGTTGCTAATCGTGGGTCTCCGAGGGGCAGCACGCCGCCCCACCAATTTGGCCCAGGTTAAGCAAGTAATACAGGGAAATGAAGAGACACCCTCAGCCTTTTTAGAAAGGCTCAAGGATGCTTATAGGATGTATACCCCCTATGACCCTGAAGATCCAGGGCAAGCTACAAGTGTATCCATGTCTTTCATTTGGCAGTCTAGTCTGGATATTAGAAGCAAATTGCAGAGGCTTGAGAGTCTCCAGGGATATACTATACAAGACTTACTAAAAGAGGCAGAGAAGATTTTCAATAAGAGAGAGACTCCAGAAGAAAAAGAGGAAAGATTATGGCAGAGAATGAAAGATCGGGAGGATGAAAGAGACAAGAGGAGAAACAAGGAATTAGCTAGGGTGTTGGCCACTGTGGTTCAGGGACAGAATAGAGAAGGAGACAGGAAGGGAGAACGACTTAGGGCCAAGGTGGACAGAGACCAATGCACCTATTGTAAAGAACGAGGACACTGGATTAAGGATTGCCCCAGGAGGAACAAAGGACCTAGGGAGCCCAGGCCCCAAACCTCCCTCCTCACCTTAGAGGATTAGGGAACTCAGGGCCAGGAGCCCCCCCCCCCCCCCGAGCCCAGGATAACTCTTGATGTCGGGGGGCAACCAGTCACCTTCCTAGTAGACACAGGGGCCCAGCATTCAGTCCTGACCCAGACTTCAGGGCCACTCAGCGAACAATCTGCTTGGGTCCAAGGAGCCACTGGTGGCAAGAGATATTGATGGACAACTAATCGGAAGGTTCAGCTGGCTACTGGTAAGGTGACGCATTCCTTTCTGCATGTTCCGGACTGTCCCTATCCCTTGTTGGGTAGGGACCTCCTCACCAAGCTAAGGGCCCAAATTCATTTTGAGGACACAGGAGCTAAGATAACGGGCCCAGATAGAGGTCCCCTCCAAATTTTGACCCTCCAGCTGGAGGATGAATATAGACTTTACGAGCCCCCGGGGCAACAGACAATTGACATGGCCCCTTGGCTCAATGACTTTCCATTGGCATGGGCAGAGACCAGGGGAATGGGGATGGCTTTACAACAACCTCCACTTATCATTCAATTGAAGACAACAGCTACTTCTGTTTCAATCAAGCAGTACCCCATGTCCCATGAAGCATATCAAGGCATAAGGCCCCACATAAAAAGACTGCTGGATCAGGGCATTCTCACTCCCTGCCGGTCACCATGGAATACCCCCCTTTTACCAGCAAAGAAACTGGGGACTGGGGACTGAGGTCAACAAAAGGGTGGAGGACATACACCCCACGGTCCCCAACCTCTACAACTTATTGAGCACTCTGCCACCATCCCACGTTTGGTACACCGTATTAGACTTAAAGGATGCCTTCTTCTGCTTGCAGCTGCATCCAGAGAGCCAGTCCCTTTTTGCCTTTGAATGGAAGGACCCAGATCGTGGACTTTCGGGTCAATTGACCTGGACACGGCTCCCCCAGGGGTTCAAGAACAGCCTGACCCTCTTTGATGAGGCCTTACACCGGGACCTGGCAGACTTTCGGGTTCAGTACCCTGCCCTGACATTGCTCCAATACGTAGATGACCTCCTTCTGGCGGCCGCTTCAAAGAAAGAATGTCAGGAGGGTACAAAGGCCCTCCTACAGACATTGGGACAAGCAGGATATCGGGCATCAGGAAGGCTCAGATATGCCAGAAGCAAGTCATTTACCTAGGTTATCAATTAAAAGATGGACAGAGATGGCTGAACGAGGCGCGCTAACAGACTATCACTAACATTCCTGCCCCCCAGAACCCCCGCCAGCTGAGAGAGTTCCTGGGAACAGTGGGATACTGCCGCCTCTGGATCCCAGGATTTGCAGAGATGGCTGCACCCTTGTATCCATTAACTAAACAAGGAACAATGTTTGATTGGGGAGAGGAACAACAGAGGGCTTTCGAAAACATTAAGAAAGCCTTATTAGCCTCCCCTGCTTTAGGCCTCCCTGACATTACCAAGTCTTTCGATTTGTTCGTGGATGAAAAACAGGGTTATGCTAAAGGGGTCCTAACTCAAAAACTAGGCCCTTGGAGGCGTCCTGTAGCTTACCTCTCAAAGAAACTCGACCCAGTAGCTTCAGGGTGGCCGCCCTGTCTGTGAATGGTAGCAGCTATTGCAGTCTTCACCAAGGACGTGGGTAAACTGACTTTGGGCCAGCCATTGACTATCCTGGCGCCCCATGCGGTGGAGGCCCTGGTCAAACAGCCTCCAGACCGCTGGCTCTCTAATGCCCGCATGACCCATTACCAAGCCATGCTCCTGGATACGGACCGGGTGCACTTCCGACCTGTGGTCACTCTTAATCCCGCGACCTTTCTCCCCAATTAAATGTCCTCTTTATAAGAGTTGCCATAGTCATAGTGTCTCTTCACAGCAATAAAAACCCTAACAAAGATAGGGTGTAACAAAATGCGGCCTTATTTTTGGGACATATGAGTTTTTGTGGCACTGATGTGTTTGTAGTCTTAGAACTGTTAAGTAAAACATACTAGACAGCCGTTTGGCTGGACTGAATGCACACGTTCAGTTTCAGTAGCCAAACCAAAATGTGCCTGCTCATGCCAAAGTTCCAGTTCACTAGTCCAATACCATGTCGTTTGTTTGACCTTTGGAAAAATCAAGAGAGACTTTATTGTGTGAATCTTTCTGGAATAAGCATTCCAACAGCAGTAAGTGGAAGAGGGGGGATATCACAGTGCATGGAACCCAGGATGCTCTTGAATGGCACTGGTCCTGGGTCCAGTTCAGATTTTCATTTTAAACTCCAACCCCACAAGATGGGGCAACGAAGCAACTGAGACTTTACAGACACCACATAGCAGGCAGCTTTCTGTTTTTGAAGCCGTATGTTAAAGTTGACAGGAGTACGCTTCTGTGCTACGTTGTTAAGGACAACAACCCCTTGTGTTTCAGCTATTTCTCCATGTCATCCTGATCCAGGTAGCGAAGTGAGGTCATGTTTGGAAATGAACGGTGCAAGCAGCGCTTTGGGGGGAATCCACTAATTGGTCTTTTCTACCTTCTCCCGCTCTCACATGGTGGCACCGTGCCATCAGGCTGTTTCTGTCAGGCTCGAGGAGGTCCCACTAAGTCTCAGCAGCAGTTACTGATGTCAGTCAACCACTGACTGCGTCACGCTGTCTCCTTGTTTCTGCTACAGCTGCCTCACAGACAGCGGACAGTTCTGTTAGCCCATCTTAACACGTCTCTATTTTTAGATGAAATGCCACCTGATTTATGAATTGCAAATAAAGGCAAATTGGATTATTTGACTGCACTTAGTTTGAAAATTTGTCTTTTGAAAGGCTATATGGTTTAGCTGAACAAATTTGTGTTACATGTGTTGCTGCTGCTGCTGTTGGTTTTGTTTGGGAACCTAGAGACTATGGTGCATAATTTTAGTCTGATGCAGTTTGTCTGTTTTATAAATCAGATTATATTTTACAAATGGTGGTTTCCTTCTCCTTTCACCTTTTATCTTTTATGCCACTCTTGAAAATTTGGTAGAGAAAATGCAATTTATTGTGATAAATTAATGTATCATAGCAAGAGTCCTAAGAGGCTGAGGCAGGAAGATCAGAGATTCAAGGCCAGCCTGTGTTACATAGTATAAACCTGTCTCAAAAACCAAATGAACAGTAATAAATGGGTTAGCACGAGGCAGGAAGGGCCATAAAGGGCTACAACAGGGACTGGGCATGTTTGCTGCAGTGCTGACTTTTCATCCGGGCTTAACAAAGATCTGAAAGCAGGACGAAAGCTTGGAATCTCTGCCTTCATTTCCCATCTCTCTCTTTAGTCACAAAGTTTGGATCAGATTCCTGCTCAGCTGTGCATGCAGACGTACTAATTATTTCAGGAACATTCAACTAAGGCTGAGTATCCTCCTTCTTCAAGGGATAGAAGACCAAGATAAAAGTAAGGTTCTTTTCCCAGATTGCCAGCTGCTAGCCCTCGTGACACCGTGCTCCCAGCCCTTGGAGTGGTGCAGAGGGAAGCCTTCACTCAGTGCCCTACCCTTGGAGGAACAGTGGAAGCTTGCAGGCAGATCACCTCCTGACAGACATGTGTCACAGTGGGCATGTGCAGGTCAGAGGACATCTCTGGGGAGTTAGTTCTATTTTTACCTGGATCTGGGAGATTGAACTTAGGCCACCACCACCTGGTGAGAACCAGGGCTTTTTAACTGTACAAAAGCATAAATTCTAATTTGCCAAAAGGCAAAGGATGCTCCAAGGATGATGGCCAGCTTGAAAATGGTACCTCTCAGCTGGGTGGTGGTGGCACACGTCTTTAATATGAGCACTTGGGAGGCAGAGGCAGGCGGATCTCTGTGAGCTCGAGGCCAGCCTGGTTTACAGAGACAGTGCCTGGACAGGCTCCAAAGCTACAAAGAGAAAAACCCTGTCTTGAAAAACCAAAAAATTTAAATAAATAAATAAATAAATGAAAATAAAATGATATCTCTTGCCAAATCAAGGACAATTTGAATATCAAATAGATAATAATGAGTGAGATGGTTCATGTCCATAATCCCAGCACTTGGGACATGGAGTCAGGAGGATTAGCATGGGTTCAAAGCCAGCGAGATATAGAGAGCTTCAGGATGACCTGGCTAGAGAATGAGACCCTAGCTCAGAAATCAAGTAAATTTGGGCTCCTTCTCCGTGATGGAAAAGTAGAGAGGTCTCTGAGGTGTTTGCTACCATGGTTGGTATCAGAACGAGCTGGTAAAACTATACTGTTGAAGACACCAAATGCCTTGGTCACAGGACATAGAAAAATCAGGCAGGAACTGGGATGGAAGCTTGCTCCTTCCTGGTCAGTTCACCATGTGCCAGAGGGTGCTGTGCGGGCTTCTGAGGGAGAACTGTCATCCAAACCCTTGTTCCGCTGGGGGCCCTGCACAATAACATTACTGATCAGCCAGACATGAAGTGCCCATTGAAGTGATAGTGGCAAGTCAGTAACTGGGGAACTAAATGTCTTCTGGTTGAATCTGAGGCCCACTCCACAGGAGGAAGTGGAAATCTAGTACTGTACAGCTTGCCAAAAGCCCTTGTCTAAAGAGGTCATTGAAATAGCTCCCTGCATTCTACCAGACCACTGTGGATTAAAGCTAGGTATCATCAACAACAGAAATAACATGAAGCTTATATACTCATGGAAACTGAACAACTCTCTTGTCCCGGGTTTTGTGTGTGCTCTCTGGTTGTCTGCCTCCCCTGCCACGCTCTCAGCTACCCGAGAGTGCTGCATTTAATAAAACACGGGCATGTTAATTCGGTTTAATCTGTTTTGATCGGATTTCTGTGCGCCGGTGGAGAGGATTTTTCTTAATAGTCAGCACATGGTTCAAGAATGGAGTCATGTGAGAATTCTGAATGCTTGTGAGAAATCGTGAAAACAAAAACAAACAAACAAACAAAAACGAGAGTCTTGTGACCTCAGTTTCTTCAAAACATGGAATTGCTCTTGGACGGTGCTTTTGTGCTTCTCCCAGTGTAGCAGACAGGAGTGAGTTTACCTCACTCAGTGTTGCTTACTGCTATATTCAATTAAATGTTTATATGTTTCTACGGGATACATGTTGGGCCACATGTGGCTTGTCCTTGTGATTCTATATGGCTTGAACTCATCGTTAAGTTTTTCTGGCCCAGTAAGCCTTTCTGCCGAGGCAATAATCCAAATCAGACAAAATCAAACCAAACTAGAAGAAGCCCAGATTTAATGAATGCCAGTGCCCCTGGGAAAACATGGAGAGGGGAACCGAGAAACAGGAGACCATGTGTTCATTCTCTGTGTTTAAATAGCCTGTGGGAGTGGTCTTGACCCTCCCTGGGGAGAAGTCATTGTTTGGCTGGCTTTCCTGGAGGTGGAGTTTGGACTGAGGCAACTCCCAGGGGAGAGGTCTTGAAATGGAGAGGGGCTGAGGTGAGGCTTCCAACTAAACATTCCAGACTCCTTGTATATATGGATGCCAGGGGGTGGGGTGAAGCCCCCAACCAAACATTCCACACTCCTTGTATATATATGGATGCCAGGGGGTTGGGGTGAAGCCCTCAACCAAACATTCCAGACTCTTTGGATAAAGGGGTTCCAGGGAGCTGAGGTGACGCATCCAACCAAACACTCACGAGAACTTTTCTCAGGTGATCTTTCCTAACTCTCAGTATGAATTCTGATGCTCTGAATAAAGCTGGCTATTGCATGAGACTGTAGTCTGCCTCATCTATGGGCTCCATTCTCCCAGGTCCCACTGCCTTTAGAGCATCATGTATTTACTATTCTTCTGTCCCAGTAGGCACACTCTTGTGAGAAATAGCTTTTCAAACTGAAGGGCATTATAGCAATTTCAAGATGGAGATTTCTTATGTGTCTCAAGAGGCTGATAACTAGATTGCCTTGGACAACAGTTTCTGGGAGTGTCCTGGATCCGTGGGCAGACACCTGGGCTCCCCTACTTCTGAGCTCCATTCTGGGCTCACTCCCCTCATCTCTCTTCCTCCTTTTATAAGTGTGTGTGGTGTGTGCACATACGTGCTTGTGCGTGTGTGTGCACGTCAGAGGCTGATATTAGGTGTCTTCTGTCCATCTCCACCATATAAACTACAATGTAGCACATACCTTTAATCCCAGATCTTGGGAGGCAGGGGTAGATGGATCTCTGTGAGTTCGAGACCAGCCTGGTCTACATAGTGAGTTTGAGGACCCTGTCCATATATCCCCTGTCTCAAAAGACAAAATAAAACAACAACAAAAACTAAAGCAGGGTGTTCAGCATGCAAATCCACATCTTCATGGCTGAGAGCTATACACATTATCCACTGCGTCCACCTCCTCAGCCACGCCTGCCAAGATGTTATTTATTTTTATTTAATATATACCAGTGTTTTTGCCTAAATTTACATGTACCATGTGCATACAGTGTCTGTAGAGGCCAGAGGAGGACATCTGGTCCCTTGGAACTGGAATTATAGACAACTGCCATGTAGTTGCTGAAAATTGAATCTGGGTTCTCTGCAAGAGTAGCAAGGGCTCTTAAGTGTTATGCTATTTCTCCAACTCCTCCCTCTATTTCTTAGTATTATTTTTATTGATTTTATTTTTTCCTATCATAGGAATATATTCTTTTTTTTAGGAATATATTCTTATTTTACTTGTGTGACATCTTTTTTTTTTAAATATTTATTTATTGTGTGTACAATGTTCTGTCTGTGTGTATGCCTGCAGGCCAGAAGAGGGCACCAGACCTCATTACAGATGGTTGTGAGCCACCATGTGGTTGCTGGGAATTGAACTCAGGACCTTTGGAAGAGCAGGCAATGCTCTTAACAACTGAACCATCTCTCCAGCCCCTTGTGTGACATCTTTTAATTGAAAATTTGACATTCCAAGTTTTGCCTTATTGAGTGTGGCATAGTTATGTATTTTGAGCATTCTTGAGCATCTAAAAATAAAATGAAGCAGGCAGTGGTGGTGCGTGGGATTAATCCCAGCACTCGGGTGGCAGAGGCAGGCGGATCTCTGTGAGTTCGAGGCCAGCCTGGTCTCAAGAATGAGTTCCAGGACAGACTCCGTAGCTACTGGAAACTCTGTCTCGAAAAACCAAAATAAATAAATAAATAAAACAAAAATATAAAAAAAATAAAATGAAGTTACTTGTAAACAATTTGGTCTTTTCTAGGTGTACTTTTGAGCTTCTTAACTGAAACAAGAAAGGCTTTGAGGTCAACATTTGTCTCACTACTGAGGTGAAGCCCTTTCCAGATATTTAAAGTTCTGAAGGTTTCACTGTTTCACAGGAATAGGTATTATTCCTCACTCCTGCAGTCCTTCAAACATCTTCCAGTGGTTCTCTCCGACAGTGCAACTTTGTGTGGGGTGCCGTTGGTGTTTAGTGGGTGCGTGAGGAAGAGAAGCCGTTGCACATCTCTGGGTCTGTTTCTTTGTACTGTCGTGTACTGTCGTCGCTTGAACTCCAGCCGCCTTGGTTCCCCGGGACTCTAACTTCGTCTCATTGACCTGCAGGCCCTGCTTGGCTTTGCCTGTCTGTTCTTGGACCAGGGAGTTTTCTCCACCAGGGAAGTCTGCTGTTCACTTGGTAATCCAGATCACTGATTTTCCTTGTTTCCATGCGCAATGCCTTCACACTTATTGTTTAATAAACTTCATCGTTTTTAAAGACTGATTAATGTGGAAGACTGAATCCGGTCCCTGTCACTTCTGCTCTGTGTTAGTTCACTGTAAGAAGTAAAGAGGAAATAATTTGAAGATACCACTCATGTCAAATTTCTAGAAATACAATTCAAAATCCAAGTTCAAATTAAATTCCTAGTCTTTTTTGTAAAGATTTTATTGTCTTTCTGTTATAACCAATAACTGATTTTTGTATTAGTGAAATAATTTAAAACAGTACAGCTTTAAATGTCTTCAAACTTAGTTTGACTTTGTTTTGTAATCATTTTAAAAATTCAGAATTATTTTCAAGAAACAACCTCGCCAGCATTTTTGACATTTAAAAAAGTGAATCATACACAGTGCAGTTTAAAACACAAGATGTCATTTAAAACGGACATGTTAAAAAAAAAAAAAACAAACCAGTGAGGTGGCAGGATGAAGGCGTCTGGATAACACATCTTTCTAAAAGAATTGGTTAATGCTTCCTTAAGTACCTGAAGGTTCCTTCGGTTTGGCTTTTCTGATTTTTCAGTTTCTCCAAGCGCCTACCCTGCTGTCCTGCAACAAGGGAGAGTTCTGCAGCCTGAAGCTCCAGGTGCAGCCTCGCCGTCAGTTTGAGGCGTCCTGCTGCACGCAGCATTCTGGGTATTGTAGTTCCTCCATCTCTAGAGCTGCGTGGGTCGTGTAGTGCGCGCGCGTCATCCCGGCCGGTGTACTTCCGCATCCTGCGGTCGTCACCTGTGCCTGTGGACTGTCCTCCAGCGGTTCTGGCGAGCGAGCAGGACGACCCTGGCTTCTGCAAATCTTTCCAGGAGGAGAATAGCCTATAGAGCTGGCGTGGGACACCCACAAGGTTCAGCCTTCAGCGTCTGTTTGCGTCCTCGATGCGTGGAGTCTTCGGGAGTGGAATCAGCTGCGCTGCCCATCTCGGAGGAGGGTCTCGGTGAAGACCCTCGGGTGGGGAGGGGGCCACGTGGGAATGGGATTTGGGGTTCAGTACTTTGTCCAAGACAAGCTGCAGGTTAGTCTGGCCCACGATCTGCTTCCCAGGCTGCACTGTAGGTGTGTCCCCTGTGTTTGGGCACTGTCTGGGAGACTGGATCTGGGGCATACAGACATCGTCCCTCCACTCCCACCCGCCAGTGAGACTGAGAAGTGAGGGGTAGGAGCCATTCTCCACAGGAACAAACATACGAACTGGTGAGGACGGGACTCTTGGGGACTCTTAGTCTTGAGGAGCTGCGCTAACCAACATCTGGAAATACAGCTCGCTCACTGGGACCCAGGTTAGTGCCCGAGGAATGCCTTTGGGGAAAACATAAAAAATTGCCTGATTGAAGGGAACGATAAAGACCAGGAGACGGGGCCAGTACTGAAGCATGGAGCCGTGGTGTGTGCCAAGGCTTGTGTGTTTGTGTGTGGGGGAGGGTGGGGGTTGACCCCTGTACATGCGGGCTTCAAACTTTGTGCGGCTCCCACCAGTTTGGGACCTTCCAAGAGCCTGGAGTGCAGCAAAGGGATAGGACTTTCCTCATGACCCTGGACTTCTTGGCCGACTCCTCGATCCTGGAGATGTGCCCAGGTCTTTTTTTTTTTTTCCTTTTCTTTTTAGATCTTTGAGCTATCCATACAATTCATTTTGATCATATTCAACAGCCAAAATTCTTCCCAGACCCATCTGCTCTCTCTACTCACCCATCTTTGTGTCCTTTTTTCTTTCTTTCTGTTTTAAAACCCATTAAGACTAATTTGTGCAGCCCAAATACTCCCATATATTCCACTGGATTGTGTGTTGGCTATATATATACTCTTAGAGAAAACCGTCTCTTCCTCTCCCAGCAGCCAAACATTGCCAGTAGTTCCATACTAGGGGTGGGTGCCGACCTCCCATCTCCATGCCGAGATCTGCTCTAACTTGGGCTTGCACAGGGTTTATGCATGGTGTGGTACCTGCTGTGAGTTCTTAATGTATAGCTGCCCTGTTGTGGCCAGAAGACATTGTTTCCGTGGAGTCACCCACCATCTCTGGCTCTTACGCTCTTTCTGCTACCTCTTCCTCAATGATTCCTGAGCCTAGGCTGGGGGTTTGTGGTATGTGTGTGTTCTTGTTAGGGCTGAACAGTCTGCAGTTTCTTATCCTTGGCCAGTTGTGGGCCTTTCTGTTAATCATTATCTATTGCAAATAGAAGTGTCTCAAATGAGGGTGGAGAGAAGGTATTAATTTATGGGTAAACTGATAAGTCATCAGGAATTGGTTTAATACTATGTCCATTTAGCAAAATAATGGTATTAGGTGAGCCTCTAGGAATTATTGCATGTCTGGTAGGCTCTTGTCCTGATAACCGGTATAGGTTTCAGCTTGTGGAGCCACACTTAAGTCCAAGTAGAAAGTGGTTGGTTGCTCCCATGATGGTTTTGCCACTACTGCACCAGTGGACCTATCTGCGTATCTTGGCAGGCCAGTCATTATTGTAGTTTGCAGGGCTCATAGCTAGGTGCGATTGATGATAGTAGCCTGCGTAGCACCTTTTAGCGGTTGAAAATTAGCCAACAGATGATGGAGGAAGGTCATTGGTTAAGTAATAAAGAAACTGCTTGGCCTCATAGGTTAAAACATAGGTGGGAGGAGTAAACAGAACAGAATGCTGGGAGGAAGAGGAAGTGAGCTCAGACTTGACAGCTCTGCTCTCTGGAGCAGAGACGCCATGCTCTCCTTGCCTGGCCAGCGCATGCGATGAAGCTCTGACCCAGGATGGACTTAGGCTAGAATCTCCGTGGTAAGCCACCTTGTGGGCTACACAGATTATAAGAAATGGGCTAGTCCAGGTGCGAGAGTTAGCCTAGAAGAGGCTAGATAGAAATGGGCCAAGCAGTGTTTAAAAGAATACAGTTTGTGTGTTGTTATTTTGGGGCATAAGCTAGCAGGCGGCTGGGGTGCTGGGGACGCAGCCCTGCCGCTCATATTACAACAAACAGAAGTGAAGTTTCCAGGCCAGCACCAGCTTGATTTCTTCCTGTTTTATGACTCAAATATGTGGTGTCTTACCATCAAGTTTTGGGGGTTAACCAAGAGTAGTGGCAATTCCTGTAATGTTGGGGGGGTTCCTTTGGGGCCTCGCTGGCTAACAACTCCAAAAGAGGTAACCCATTCCTAGCAATGGGCTTTTTATTTATTAGTCTCTGGTATCTACTGATATTGATATAGAAATGATATAGATATTCATTTCTAACACACACTCTATATTTCTGTCAAAAATATTTAGTGTTATGTATCCCTCTCTCCCAGGATTTATTATTTTTCACTTTACAGTATGAAAACATTGCAGTCATTTCCAGAAGTATAACAGCTCTAAAGTTTCATGGATTCATAACCTTGTAAATGAGCGGATTATCCTGCACCCAGATCTCCCCTCAAAGTGTGGATTTCTTCGGAACTGGCTCCTTTCTGGAGCTTATGCCCGAGCCTGTTTGTGAGTCCAGTTGCTCCTGCACCCCTCTGGGCAAGTACCAGTTCTGGTTTGTCTCTTCTGAATCACTGAACAAGGCTGTTGTAGAACACTACTCCCTGAGTATAACCGTCACCATCTTTATCAGTTTGGGCTACTTGGAACAGTCATTTGGCTCAGTTTATGGGGAGGGATTTCTAAGTTTGCTTGCCCGTCTCCAGTGCAATGCTGTCCTGATGACTGCTTTGTAAGTTGTGAATGCTGGCAGCATTTGGTCTCGTTCTTCTGAAGCATATTAACTCTTTTGTGTCTTTCGTCTTTTCCTGTGAATTTTAGACTTTAAACATATCTACAAATTAATTTCCCAGGGTTTTGATGGGGATGTCTTTGTATCTGTGGCCCAGGTTGGGGAGAATTGACGCCTTAAAAATGCTGAGTTTTCCCACTTTAATTTATTCTTCATTCATTTTGATCTTTCATTTCTTTCAACAAAGTTTTGTAGTTTTCCTCATAGCCATCTCAAAATTAAAAATTATGCTTAATATTACTATGTTTGGATGTTATTGTAAATGTTGTTCTGTTTTAATCACAAATTCCAGTGGTTCATTGCTAGTGTATAGGAAAGTAATATTTATTTTATTACTAACTTTGTGTCTATTAGTTAAAATAACTTGCGTTAGGAGTTTTTATTGATTTTGTGGGTTATTTCGCCACAAACACTCATGCCATCTTTAGATGAGGTCAGAGTTTGTTTTTCACTGACTGCTTAAAATAATTCTCTTATTAGGTTCACATGTTACACTTGATTGACATGTCTTTTTGTTTGTTTGTTTTTTTTTTTTGAGATGGTTTCTCTGTAACTTTGAAGCCTATGCTGTAACTAGCTCTTGTAGACCAGGCTGGCTTTGGACTCACAGAGATCCGCTTGCCTCTGCCTCCCCAAAGGCGTGTGCCACCACCACCCGGCCTTGTCATGTCTTTTAAGTACTTTCTTTATTTCATAAAAGCTTCCCTCCCTGATATTTTAATACTTTTATTTGTTGAGGACATCATATTTATCAGTAATTATAAATATCAATTCATTATTCAGAACGTTTGTGAAGGCGTAAGTTATAAACAATGCCACACCAGTTTGGAATTATGATTAATAGGGTGGTATTTATTTAAAGGGGAAAAAACTTACAGATCACCATCAGCCCTCTGCGCAACCAGGAAGGGAGTCTAGTCGCCGGCGGAGCAGGAAGTGAAGAGAGAGGAGAGGGAAGTGGCCGCTTTTTTAAAGGGAGAGAGACCACGCCCCAATGGGCTGGTATCTCAGGGGCTATAGGCTGGAGGAGTGGGAGGACCTCCCGTAACACCTCCCCCTTTTGTTTAAATAAGAGAGTTCTAAACCTACTATGAAATTATATACAATAAGTACAAATATCCTATTCTAACTAGCTTAGGTCTTGTATAATAAATAACTTGGCCAAGTCATGAGAGAAAGTAACTACATTTATATAGTCTTCAACCCCATCGAAGATCTGAGAAGGGAAATAATGTTACCTGGGTAATTAGGAAATTCAGTAAAACAACTTCCAAAACATGCAACAAATCACAGAGACAACTAGCTACCTAGGCAATCACACAAAGTCACATTAGCAGCGTTGAAGCAACCAACTTTGGCTAAGGCCTAACATAACTGACATACCATTTTCAAAGGCAAGCAACTTTTCAAAACTTTCTTACCCTGTCTTGGCAGGATATGACAGCCCTGTTTTATCCATTGATGCACGCTCTGTATCTTTGTCAGTGGGACATTTCTTTGCCCCAAGGCCAGTTCTGCCAAAAAGAAAGGCTCCAGGTGGAGTGTCTTTGGTGCTCAACATTCTCTCGGGAATAGAGTGGTGTTGCCAGGAGCAATTGTGTCTCACTACCACAAAACTCTGAGTTAGATTAAAGGCCATTTTCTACAGCTCTTTGAAGAAGTTGAAGATTATCTATCTATACTGAGTATAATCTCTATATATCTAAAGAACCTGATTAGTCTAATTATAAATGACAAACTTAGATGACTATTAGTCTATATAATTCTCAATATCTATCTAACTTAAAGACTAAGACAATAAACGACTGTGAAACAAATGAGGACAATGACCTCCAAATATAAACAATGTACAAATATACATTGCAGTAGGTAAATATATATCAATACACAAACATTATATAAGTATCTTAATCAGAGGTAGAAATGTACACTGCAATATGGTAAATATATACAATATATATATCAATACAATATATGTCAATACATAAAAATGTTTTAAACAGAGGTAAAAACATGCATGCATACAATAGTCAATATAATTTAACTTTGTATCAATATACAAGAATCTATACCAATATATTTGTCTAAAAACAGTAACTCACAATTACAAATCTATTATCCCATCATCCCTCTTTTTTTTTTTTTTCAAAATGATCCCTGAGCTTATAAAATTCCTCCCCCAACCCTCAATCGTATACTAATTATAATCAACCCCTAAATGATGTCCCTAAGCCCAAGGGCAAACTTTACTGGGAGAGGGGACGTCGTCCTCTAGAATTACTTCCAGCTGTCATGGGGGCGACGTTCTTTCTGGGGGATCCTGTGAAAGTAAAATGATGGTTAAATTTCAAGATCAGTGTCTTTTAAAATTGCCAATAGTCTCTGAGTATTTTGTGCAGGTCTGGCCAAAATGTTGTATAAGATGTGCACCATTTCAGCTAACCAAGTTGGAACTTATTTTTATTTATTTATTTATTTATTTATTTATTTATTTATTTATTTTTTGTCTTGTGCAGCTGGTACCCAAAGCAGGTCTTGTAGTAGCGCTATCAGTATCATGACGTCATATCAACCAGGTGGAGTTGTTGTTATGGGGCCCCATCTTCTTCCTGGAAACTTCAAATGTCACTTCAGGAAAAACTCATTGTTCATTATGAAAAACTTAAACATTAATCATATAGACATATATAGACACACATATATATATATATTCAATGAAAGACATGATAGATATATTCAATGAAAAGTATGATAGATATGAAGAAAAGCAAAGATGTTTTCTAAACTCATATTTCTTTCTGTCCCACATCATGGCTCTTGACATGAGACAGAAACTCCAGAAACTCTGGGTTTTTCTCTTACTAACAGGCTTGGAATTGGAGAGGGACTGAGCCAGAGTCCAACTTCAAAACCAGCTTTATAAATTTAGAAATATGGTTTAATATTACTTACACAACCCATTCAGTTTTCTTGATATTTCCTATTGGGCAGTTATTTTTCCATCTGTCAGTATCCAAACATCCAGGGTCCCTTGAATTTCTTAAAGATGAGTGTTTTCCTGTGGAGATAAGAACAGAACCCTGCCCCCATTCTATATGTTTTTCTTACCACCTGTATGAATATCATCATTGTGGATGAGTTGTCATTTCTCCTTTCCAAGAGGTTTCTCCTCTTCAAATTGAAACTTTATTAATTTTGATGGTATCCACAATTTTTCTTCTCCTGTGGGAACAAGAGCAAAACCCCTTCCCCAACGTAGCACATCTCCTGGCTTCCACTGAGAGGTCAGCACATCTTTGAAATAAATCGGTTGATTTAGTTCAGCAGACTTTTCCATTATCCAATGTCTTTCTGCTGCTGTCGTTCCTTTCTCATTAGCGTTAAGAAAATTCAAGGTTAATAAAGCATTATGTAATCTATTTCTGGGGGTATTTTCGGTCCCTTTCTGTTTGTTCAGCATATCCTTTATAGTACAATTTGATCTTTCTAGAACTGCCTGACCTGTAGGATTATTTGGTATACCTGTAATGTGTTTTATATTATAATAATCAAAAAAGCATTTCATTTTCTTAGATACCTATGCTGGACCATTATCTGTCTTTATTTGCGCAGGGATACCCATGATGGCCATAATTTCCAATAAATGTGTGATTACTGAATCAGCCTTTTCTGAGCTCAGGGCAGCAGCCCATTGAAAACCTGAATACGTGTCTATGGTGTGGTGTACATATTTTAATTTACCAAATTCCATAAAGTGGAACACATCCATCTGCCAGATTTCATTTCTCTTAGTACCCTTTGGGTTACTCCCTGCAGGCAACGGTGTTTGATTATAGAAAGAACAAGTAGACATCTCTTTATAATGTCCTTAGCTTGTTGCCAAGTAATGGAAAATTCTTTCTTTAGTCCTTTACTATTGACATGATGCTTCTTATGAAATTCTGAGGCCTGCAACACACTTCCAATCAATAATTGATCAATCTCAGCGTTGCCTTGGGCTAGAGGACCAGGCAGACCTGTATGGGACCGGATGTGTGTTATGTACATAGGACAAAGCCTGTTCCTGTTTATGTCTTGTACCTGGATAAACAATGAAGTCAACTCAGTGTCATCTGGTATAAATTCAGCGGTTTCAATATGCAAGATAACTCTTTCTGCATATTGTGACTCTGTAACTATATTAAGAGGTTCTTTAAAATCCCTTAGCACCATAAGAATGGCATATAATTCTGCCTTCTGGACAGAATTATAAGGGCTTTGTTCCACCTTACTCAATTCATCTGACTTGTAACCTGCTTTCCCTGATTTATTTGCATCAGTATAGAACGTACGGCCTCCAGTTATTGGAGCATCACGTACAATTCTAGGAAGAATCCAAGAAGTTCTTTTTATAAGGTTAAGTCTTCCACTTTTGGGATAGTTGCTATTAATTTCTCCCAAAAAATTAGCACAAGCTCTTTGCCACGGTTCATTGTCTTCCCATAACATTTTTATTTCTTCAGTAGTAAAAGGCACTATAATTTCTGCTGGGTCTATACCTGCTAGTTGACAAAGTCTCAGCTTACCTTTTATAATTAATTCAGAGACTTTTTCCACATAAGTTTTTAATTTTTTACTTGGTTTATTAGGTATAAATATCCACTCTAAAATAATATCTTCCCTCTGCATTAGAATCCCTGTAGGAGAAATTCTGGAAGGCAATATGACTAGGATGCAGCTAAGATTTGGGTTCACCCTATCCACATGTGCCTCCTGTAATTTTTCCTCAATCATTGTCAGTTCCTTTTCTGCTTCAGCTGTCAGTTTTCTTGGACTATTCAAATCTTTATCACCATCTAAGTTTTTGTTTAAATGAACTATTAGATCAGGTGTTATCCCAACAGCTGGTCGTAGACTGGAAATGTCTCCTAACAATCTTTGGAAGTCATTAAGAGTCTTTAAGCGGTCTCTCCTAATTTGTGCCTTTTGCATTTTAATTTTCTCTAACCCTATCCTGTAACCTAGGTAATTAATAGAATTTCCTCTTTGAATCTTTTCAGGGGCAATTTGTAATCCCCACCTAGGCAAGACTTTCTTTACTTCTTCAAACATCCTTTCTAAAGTATCTTTATTTGAATCAGATAACAAGATGTCATCCATGTAGTGATAAATTATGGACTTGGGGAATTGTTTACGAATTATTTCCAATGGCTTACTTACAAAATATTGGCACAATGTAGGACTATTGAGCATACCCTGTGGGAGGACAGTCCATTGATATCTTCTATTAGGCTGAGAATTATTGTAAGTAGGCACTGTGAAGGCAAATTTTTCTCTATCCTTTTCTTGTAACGTTATAGTGAAAAAAACAATCTTTCAAATCAATAACTATAAGAGGCCATCCTTTTGGTAACAGAGAAGGCAAAGGAATTCCAGATTGTAGTGGGCCCATAGGTTGAATTACTTTGTTGACAGCTCTTAGATCTGTCACCATTCTCCATTTACCATATTTCTTTTTTACAACAAACACAGGAGAATTCCAAGGGCTGGTTGATTCTTCAATATGGTGAGCATCTAGTTGCTCCTGCACCAGCTGTTCCAATGCCTGTAGTTTATCTTCAGCTAGAGGCCACTGTTTGATCCATATTGGCTTCTCAGTTAGCCATTTTAAAGGTTTGGTATTTGCTGTATGTTCTTGTACAGCCTGAATGGCTGGTGACCTTTTTCCATAATACCTCATCATATCCTTCCCAGAATTATGAGTTCCTGGAACAACAGGAATGTTAATCTGGGTATTCCATTGCTGTAGCAGGTCACGGCCCCATAAATTTATGGCAATATTGGCTATATATGGCCTTAGTCTTCCTATTTGCCCTTCGAGCCCTATGCATTCAACCCATTTTGTGCTTTGTTTTACACGAGATAGGGTTCCAATTCCCAGGAACTGAACATCTACCTCTTGAAGAGGCCAATTCGGATGCCAAGATTCTGGGGTAATGATACTTACATCCGCACCTGTGTCTAATAAGCCTTCAATAAAAGTGCCATTTATACAGACTCTTAGCTTTGGTCTTTGATCATTAATAGAAGTCTGCCAAAATATACGTTTACTCTGTCCTACTGGGTTTTTTGACTCATCCTCCACACGTAATTCATCATTTAGACCAGTATTACTTTTTACAGCAGAAATTGGAGCTTTTAATTTTCTTGGTGAGGCACGTTCTCCACTGTGACTGGGAATGACTGGGCCACTGTTGGCTTGGGGGCCTGCAAGAGGCCCCCCAAGGAGTTTCCTGATGATATTGGATTGCCCCGTCTGTCTGTTGTTGACCTACATTCGTTGGACCAATGTCGGCCTTTACCACATCTCCTACATATACCTGAAGGCCGAGGTCTCCTATTTTTGTCCTTCCCAGAAGAGATATTATTCCTATAAATTCTTTGCCTGCAATCCCTTTGCAAATGTCCTAATTTACCACAATTAAAACACCTGGCAGTTTGATGTCTCCTCATTGCTTTGGAAATCACTTCTCCTACCCAAGATTCATCATTATAGCTAAACGTCTCAACATTCATCGTATGCTGAATCCATTCATCCATAGGTGCTGATCTAGACTTTAAAGGCCCAATTATCTTTTTGCATTCTATGTTTGCATTCTCAAAAGCTAGAGATTCAAGAAGTATTCATCTAGCTTCTGGGTCTGTTACCCCTATGTTCAGAGCCTTAATTAATCTTTGCAAAAAGTCAATAAAGGGTTCTCTCTGACCCTGCCTAATTCTGGTATATGATTCAACCCTTTTTGCTGGATCTTGTATCCTATTCCAAGCATTTAAAGCTGCTTGGTGACATAGACACAGTACTTCATCGTCATAAAGAGCTTGGACCTGTGGATCAGCATATTCTCCTGCACCAAGAATTTGATCTTGGGAAACCTCGACACCTTTTGCTCTTCCTTGCTGTTCCATATGTTTGGATTCTTCTCTGAAATAAATTCCAAACATCAAGGAAGGTCCATTATTTAAAACTGCAGACACTAACTGATGGAAATCATGGGGGGTAGCTCTAGCATTAGAAGCCCAAGTCCTTATCATTTCCTTTACATATGCAGAGTGCAAGCCAAAATTAACAATAGCTTGCTTAATTTCTTTTAGGTCATTCATTGCTATTGGCGTCCATCTAGCTTCTCTGACTCCCTTTGAGCCTTTAGAAGTTGACGCTTTGTCAGAATTAAGTATAGGGTATGCCGCTAAAACCTTTGGTAAGCCAGTTCTAATAGCTGGTGTTGGCATTGTATCCTGTCCTTGTGCCTTATTACTCTGTTCACCAGCTCCAATCATGTCTTCAATCATTTCAAGTCTTTTTATTATTGTCTTTATTATTGTCTCTTTTGAATCCTGAATCTCCTGACCTGCATGAGTTTCTAGTAAAGATTGTATGGTTCTTAGGAGTGCCATGATCTTCCTAAATGATAGAATATGCAAAAGAATACTGAAACCTAGTAAATTAAGTTATCCCCATAGTCATATAAACCTTGCATGATATAACCCATTGTATTGGTAACCAGAACAGTAAAATTCGCGTTGGAAGCGAAAACTGCCATATTACCTATTATCCAGCAGGTGGTGCTGTTGCCAAGTCATGACGAAAACAGGGTCCTGTTTCAGAGTCTGCCTAGTATTTGTTAAAAAGTGGAAAATGTAAGTTGCTCAACAAAGTAAATGTAATTAAATCAATTCCAGAGACGGAACCAGAAACCCAGAATCCAGGGGTAGAGAAGAGCAACCTGGAAGCCGCTTATGCCTCCACGTGACAGAGTCACCCTGAGGGGTTGCAGCTTTCAGCAACCGCGTGCTCTGGTTCGCACCACTTAAGAGCTGTGCTTGCAAGGGAGATTTAATAACAACTCAGAAAAGAGCAAACCATGCGGCAGAGACTACGCGGGCCTGTGGGGTTTAAATCCACGTGAGGAGGCCAAGGCCGCCGCTGCAAGGCACAGGCGGTGGCGCTGAGGAAGGGAGGGCTCCCACCAAGCCGAACTCGCGGCCGGCAGCCGAGCGGGGAAAGGAGAGGTTCTAAAACGAAACGTTGGGTGCCAACTGAAGGCGTAAGTTATAAACAATGCCACACCAGTTTGGAATTATGATTAATAGGGTGGTGTTTATTTAAAGGGGAAAAAACTTACAGATCACCATCAGCCCTCTGCGCAACCAGGAAGGGAGTCTAGTCGCCGGCGGAGCAGGAAGTGAAGAGAGAGGAGAGGGAAGTGGCCGCTTTTTTAAAGGGAGAGAGACCACGCCCCAATGGGCTGGTATCTCAGGGGCGATAGGCTGGAGGAGTGGGAGGACCTCCCGTAACACGTTTGGTTCTTACTGTTCTTTTCCTCTTAATCCCAAATGTCCTGATCTCACTTAATGATATTTATAGTTTTCTAATGTTTCTCATGCTCCATTTATATTTAACTCTCACTTGTTGTCTCTTTTTCTCATTCATGCGTGTAAGCCAGGATCCAGCCCAGGTCACAGAGCTCATGTGTGGAACGATTTTCTCCTATCTTTAATTGGGGAAAGAGCACCTTCTATTTCTTCCTTACACAGTCTGCTTATGAAGTCGACTTTCAATGTAGCAGGCAAAGGCTGATGACGAACTCTATACATTTCAAATCTTGGGATCCTCATCTTTGATTTGTGAGTGGGTGTATCCAGGGTCACGCGAGAAAAGATCAGGTTGTGCTCTGCTCCTGCTCTTCCCCAGACCTACGTTTTCTAATTCTGCCTTGGACTTCCTGGATGCTGTTCTTTAGCCTCCGGGCAGTGGCAGGAATGGAAGATGGATGGAATGCTTCTGTTTTCAGTGCGCTGGGGAACTTCATTTCCCAGAGGGAGTGCTCGTAGGTAGACACTCTGAGTTTACCCAGGAGCATGGAGGCCCCATTATTCAGCCAGAGATGGGGTTTGACCTCATGACTGACTCAGACTTGTGGATTCTCTTCACTGGTTAAGAATGGGCTGCAGAGATGTCTCTGTCAGCCTGGCGACCTCACTTCTACAATGTCCCTGTCTTCTACTGAACTGGGATATGAAGGGCCGTCTTCCTAAGTGCTTCTCTTTTCTTCTTCCTCAGATTGGACTCTGCGAGCAGGCTCTTGTCCAGAGAGTGTGTTCTAAGAGTGGGCGATGGCCCCAGGGCTCCTGACAACCAGAGACAAGGTAAGCTCCGCCGTTTCTCATGTCCCTCTTCTCTTTTCCTCTCTGCAGTCTTCCTTGTGGGTGTTTAGCAGTGCCTGCTCGCACCTGGGAGCTCTAACCTATCTTACCTGGAGCTTTCTATAAAATATCTCCTGGGAGCTCTAACCTATCTTACCTGGAGCTTTCTATAAATATCTCCTGGGAGCTCCAACCTATCTTACCTGGAGCTTTCTATAAAATATCTCCTGGGAGCTCTAACCTATCTTACCTGGAGCTTTCTATAAAATATCTCCTGGGAGCTCTAACCTATCTTACCTGGAGCTTTCTATAAATATCTCCTGGGAGCTCCAACCTATCTTACCTGGAGCTTTCTATAAAATATCTCCTGGGAGCTCTAACCTATCTTACCTGGAGCTTTCTATAAAATATCTCCTGGGAGCTCTAACCTATCTTACCTGGAGCTTTCTATAAAATATCTCCTGGGAGCTCTAACCTATCTTACCTGGAGCTTTCTATAAAATATCGTTGCTTCATTCATGCCCAAAGCATTCACTAAGTAGCTAACGGCGATTGTCACATGGCTAATGTAAAAATACAGGATATGTAGGCTTATGTACCCAGTGATCCCCAAGGCCTGAAAGCTGTATATGAAGGCTGCGCGCACACACACAGAAGTCAACCTTGGCTGTCATTCTTCAGGAGCCGTCTGTTTCGTCCTCTCACTGGAATCTGGGGCTCACTGAATCGGTGGGACCGGCTGGCTGTGTGCTCCAGGGACCCCATCTCCACTGCCCAGCGCTGAGCTTCCAGCACCTGGCTTTTTGCATGGATGCTGGGAGTCAAGCTCAGGAGCCTGTGGTTTCAAGGCCAGCCCTTTGCCACAGCTGCCCTCCCAGACTCCTGATTGGCTTTTGAAGGGGTTTGCAAACTGGAGAGTTAGCGGAGACATTCTTTTAGGAGGCTTCTCAGGAAGCCTCTCCCTTCTCAAACCTTGGGACTGCAGGCTGTTCACTGTGTTGGAAGTTTATAGTCGCAGTAGCCTTTGAATGCGTTGGTTTCTCCGTGTACAGGTGAAGATTCTATACCTGCTGTCTATGTGGATAATGAAGTAATAGGGGCGGCAGGGCTGCGTTCTCAGCACCCCCGGCCGCCTGCCCGGCTAGCTTATGCCCAAAATAATTACACAGACACTGTATTCTTTTAATCACTGCTTGGCCCTTTAGCCCTAGCCCTTACTGGCTAATCCTGTTATCCCGATCAACCCATCTCTAATAATCTGTGAGAACCGGTCTTACCGGGAAGATTCTAGCCTAGTCCATCCTGGGTCGGAGCTTCATAGCGTGCGTCTGCCCAGGAGCCAGGAGCATGGCGTCTCCCTGAGGCGTCTGCTCAGGAGAGCAGAGCTGTGGAGTCTGACCTCAGGATAACTCATGAATAACTTTGGTTTTGTGGCCACCATGCTTTGTGTTTGAGCTTTTTTATATACACGCTCTTTAACTTACGATGGGACGATGTCCTGAGGAGCCCGTTATAACGTGAACGTACTGAGAGTAGAAAGTGGCTTTAATACACCTGCTCTACCAAGCCTAAGAGCTTAGCCTCACAGGGCACCATGGGGTACCAGTTACTTTACCTTGTGGTCACGTGGCTCATGAGGAGCTGCACTCCATTACTGTTGGCTAACACTGTACAAATGAAATACCATATATATGTGCTCAGGAAGAAATCAGAATCCAGAGAATAGTTTCTACTGCATGTAGCTTTTATACCACTGTAAAATTAAGAATATAGGTTGGACTGTTTTCGGTAGAGGAACCACCCATACTTAAAAATTGGGAGATTATGCTTAAAAGCCTGAATTGGCCTGGGGTGAAGGGTCAGCTGATAAAATTCTTGTCTTATAAGTGTGAGGACCTGCGTTTGATTCCCCAGAACCCATAAAGAAAAAAAAAAGAGTCAGGGGATGCTGGAGAAGTGGCTCAGAAAGGAAGAGCCTGAGCTGCCGGGCGGTGGTGGTGCAGGCCTTTAATCCCAGCACTCGGGAGGCAGAGGCAGGCGGATCTGTGAGTTCGAGGCCAGCCTGGTCTACAAGAGCTAGTTCCAGGACAGGCACCAAAGCGTCAGAGAAACCCTGTCTTGAAAAACCAAAAAACAAAACAAAAAACCAAAAAACATATCTAATCCACTCTACTCAGGAAGCTGAGGTAGGAGAGTGGGAAGTTGAGTTAGCAAGGACAGCGTAGCAAGAACCACTTCAAATACAAGAAAATGAAGAAGTTGAAGGATTCAGGCTTCTTGATTTAATGCTTTGCTATATAGCTGTAATAATTAACACTGTGGTTTTTTTGAAGGTCTTGTGTATGCCTAGATCAATAGAGCAAAATAGGAAACCCTGCATTTCTAGGTTTCCGTGTACGGAACTGGATTCATATATGGAAAGAGTTGTCTCCAATATGCAAGAACAAGGCCTGTGCACTTCATGTTGTTGCACCAGGTCACCGTAATGTTACCGCCTTGGTTCTGGATAGTGACTTAAGCTGCTTTTAGCCGGGTGGTTCTTTTATGAGCAGGAATGTGTTTTTGTTATAGGCATTAATGGCCTTCCATGATGTGGCTGTGGCTTTCAACCAGACGGAGTGGGAACTGTTGAGTCCTGCACAGAGGATCCTCTACAGGGACGTGATGCTGGAGAATTATAGTCACCTGGTCTCCCTGGGTAAGGCCGTCATTATTTAGCTCTCAGAGTTTACCTGTGGGCATCTTAAACGTCTGTGTAGCGGCCAATGTGTTCTCTTCTTCAGACTGTCCATATTTTGTAGTGAAGGTGTGTGTGTGTATGTGTGAGTGTGTGTGTCTGCAATGAGTGACAATGTATTTCTAGGCCTCTTTCTAGGCTACCCCTTCAAATATGGGAGTAGCTTTGTTTATTCAAGCCTCGGGCATGACCTGCTTTTGACCCAGGGTCCTCTGCCCTTGCTCATTCTTTCTCATTTTTTCCATCTGGGTGATATTCTTTCCCCATCTCTGCACTTCCCTTCTGGGTGTATGACATTTTCTGCACTGGCCTGGAGTTCTGTTGTAGCTCTTAAGTCACTAGCCTAAAGGGGTCCTTGGTTTTGTTTCTTGTGACTAGGAATTGCATTTTCCAAACCCAAACTCATCACACAGCTGGAACAAGGGGCGGAACCCTGGAGAGATGGCAGTGAATGCCTTCTGGACCTTTGTCTGGGTAAGTGAAAGACGGGGCAGGCGATGAGGATGAGGGTACTGGGCACCAGGGCAGTGAAAGACGGGGCAGGTGATGAGGATACGGGGCACTGAGGAGCTCAGCAGGCCAGGAAGGCATGCTAGGGGGAGCTCTCCTCCCAGGGCTCTAGGTAAGGCTATATAGCCAACCCTCCCTCCCTCCCTCCCTCCCTCCCTCCCTCCCTCCCTCCCTCCTTCCCTCTCTGTCCTGCTCGCCAGGACAGGGCTCCCCTGGAGGTGTACCTCACCTGGCACCTGACTTCTCTGCTTGGCACCAGCAGCACATTTAGGGTTTCTTCTTGTGCTCTTGCCAGCCTCACTCTTGATCTTCAAGACAGTGCCTGCCCTTCCAGACTAACGAGGCTGCTCCTGCTGAATGCTCTTCAGTTTCTGTTCTTGCCTTGGCAGCTGCTGTATATCACACCCATCCTGTAGATTACCATAACTTTGTTTTCTTTGTGATGGCTTAAGATTACAGTAAAATGTGAAGAAATGTAGCAGTCTGGCTGCCCTGTGGTCTAGGAGCTCATTGTCCACCAGGGGGCAGGCTCATTCCTTCTCAGACTGGCCTAGTCCATTGTCCACCAGGGGGCAGGCTTGTTCCTTCTCAGACTGATCTAGTCCATTGTCCACCAGGGGGCAGGCTCGTTCCTTCTTAGACTGGCCTACTTCTCTGTCTCCTTCTGGGTTCCTACCCCTGGGTCCTTCATAATACCACATTACTTTGCATGTTTTGTAAATTTCTTCACTCATAGTCTGCACCCCCAATTCCTGACAATCAAATACTGTCACTCTATACTTTTATAACACTTGTGGAAGTGTGCAGGAATCATAGCTAGGACTAAAGTAGCTGGTTCACACACATTTGTAACTTGGAATTGATTAGATAAGCAGATTGTGTCTGAAGCTGGTAAGAGCATGTACTTCAGTGGCAGTGTGAGTATCCTTCTGACACATCCTTACCAACATTTGGTATTGTCTGACTTCACTTCCTCATCTTTCTGGACCCTCTTGGGGTTTTAGGTGGCTAATATGAGCATCTTCTCATGCGATCTGTGCCCTCTTCTGGGAAAGACTTGACTACTTTAGACATTTGCCCACTTTCCAGTTAAATTTTTTTCTCTTTTGTTATTGATTACAATTGTAGAATTTCTCTAAAACATTTAGGTATTTAATCCAACCCAATGAATAGTAGTATAATTTAATATGAATATTAGAATGTACAGGCAAATTTTTGCCCGCCTTATCTTTTTTCATGAATTTATTTTCACTTTACTGGCATTTAAAAATGATTCTGAGTCAGGGTCTCACTGTGTAGCCCTGGCTGGCCCAGAACTCCTCATGTAGACCAAGCTAACTCCGTGCTCACAGAGATCCGCCTGTTTCTGTCTCCTGAGTCCTGAGATTGAAGGTGAGCACTACCATGCTCTTGTGTTTACTTTTTTCCTTCTAAATAAACCATATGGGGGATGTTATGCTTTATATCAAACTCTGACTTTGTAAAAATGAACTTTATCATCTGAAGTATATTAACATATACTATAAAATACTATTAAGATATGAATATTAAGAAATAGGGCATGTTTTAAGGTAAACTATTAGAAGTGAAAATCAATGCGCTGTGTTAGAACTGACACAGGGAGCACACCCCTCCTTCCCAGACTTCCTGTACACCTTACCACAACTTCTGCTTTCCAGCCTCCTTGTCCTCCTTTTCCTTTCTTTCAAAAGAGCAAACTGTTTTCTTACTTCTTTGAACATTTCATGCACACATACCATGGATTTTGATCATATTCTCCCCATTCCTCTCTCCTTCCAGATCTCTCCAAGTCAGGACATTTCCCAACTTCATGCCCTCTTTTCCTTCCCTTTTAAATATAGCTCAGCAAGTCCTGTTTGTGTTGCCCGTGTATGCCCGGGCACGAGACCACCCACTAGAGTGTGGTAGACCCACCAGGACTATAGCCTTAAAGGAAGCTGACTCTCCCTCCCCCAGAAGCCAGCAACTGCCAGTACCATCTCCTCCTTTCTAATCTGTTCCCGATTATAGATTTGTTTGAATTTTCTAGAACTTAGGTTAATTAATTCATACATGATATAACTGTTTTCTACACTTAGCATAATTACTTCCAACCTTATACATATGGTGTATGTCAATAACTTATTTTTATTGGTGAGTAGAATTACTTTATATTGCTATATCATAACTTACTTAACTACTTACTTGTATTTTAGTGTTTAGCATAAATAGGGTGCATATTTCTTAAAATGACATTAAATAGTACCTAGAATCTAAACCATTTGGTATAGAATAAAAAATATCACCCATCATAGGAAGAGCCAGGAAATTACAACTTGAAGATGACAATGAGCTGATGAAGTGGGGGTCATCAGATTAGATTTCAGGGCCTGTAGATGCAGCACTGTGAACTTAGCACTGGACTGAGGAAGGAGGATGGCAGGTTCAAGGTCAACCTGGACAACTGTGAGACTTTAAAAAGAAAATATAAAAAGAGAGCTGGGGGCATAGTTCATGAATAGAGCACTCGCCTAGTATGCACAAGGTCTTAGGTTTGATCCCTAATGGTGTAGGAGGTCCTTCTGTTTGTGCGTTGCTTTCATTGGTTAATGAATAAAGAAACTGCCTTGGCCTAGTTGATAGGGCAGAACTTAGGTAGGCGGGGAAGACAGAACTGAATGCTGGGAGGAAGAGAGGCGGAAGAAGAGAGAGGAACCATGGAGCCACCAGAGACAGATGTGCTGAATCTTTTCTGGTAAGCCACTGCCACGTGGTGATATACAGATTAATAGAAATGGGTTAAATCAAGATGTGAGCCAATAAGAGGCTAGAGCTAATGGGCCAAGCAGTGATTTAATTAATACAATTTCTGTGTGGTTATTTGGGGCTAAGGTAGCTGGGCGGCCGGGACAAACAAGCAGGCCCTCCTCCAACACCCCAGTACTGAATAAAAAGCATCCCAAGGATTTTCAACCTGTTACACATGCTCTTGAAATAAAAGCATAAAATATCAGTAAAGAATTAGTTTATATAAAAAATAAATTTGCATTTGTGTTACTGAAATATACAAAAGAAAATGTGAACTCATTGGATGGGCCTCACTATAGAGTTGGAGTGACGAATGGAATCTGTGAACTTGTTTTATGTGTTGAGACAGGGTCTCACTCTGTAGCCCTGTCTAGCTTTGCTCTCATAGGGATCCACTTGCCTCTGCCTTCTGAATGGTGGGATTAAATATGTTGACCATGACATCCAAGTGGAATCAGTGAACTTGATTCCAGAACAAAAAATATCATAAATCTGAACAAAGAAAGAAAATAAACTGAAAAAAGAATGATTTCAGAGACTTCTGGTATAAAAACCAAGAAAACAGTATTTATGTCATCAGAATCCAAAAAGGATAATGAAAAATATTTGAGAAAATCATGGTTGAAAACTTCTTAAACTTTGTAAAAAGATATAAACACGTAGATACAAGAAGCCATAGAAACATTAAATAAACATATATACATAAACACTAATTCACATGATAATTACAATTCTGGAAACTTAAAAAAAAAAGGGTAAAAATGTGGAAGACAGCCAGTGAGGAAAAAAATGTCTTTCCTACAGAGGGTTTTTCATGTAAACTAATTAGGCCAATGAGGACATGGCAAGAATCTTCTTCAAGTGCTGAAAGGATTATAAATTCTATACCTAGCAAAACTATCCTTGAGGAGTGAAGGAAATTGGTACATTGATACTAATGGAAATAAAGAACCTGGGACACATACCATGTCGATCTATAGGTAAGGAAATTCTTCAAAGAGAAGAAAATGGTAAAAGAAGATCCTTCTCTCATCCATAAGACCAAAAACCAACCAAACAAACCCCAAAATAACAGCAGCAAAAAACAATTAAAAATAAGAGAATTCCTAGAGCAGGGGGTTAGAAAAAAGAAAAAAAATAAAGAGAAAAAAGGGCACCACAGCTTTACATATAGAATTTTAGAAGCTTTACTTACAAAATTTTTGCAGTCATATTGATGATTAACTCATAAGTTTTTACCTTAAAAAAAAAGGTAGCCGGGCGGTGGTGGCGCACGCCTTTAATCCCAGCACTCGGGAGGCAGAGGCAGGCGGATCTCTGGGAGTTCGAGGCCAGCCTGGTCTACAAGAGCTAGTTCCAGGACAGGAACCAAAAGCTACGGAGAAACCCTGTCTCGAAAAATCAAAAAAAAAAAAAAAAAAAAAAGTATGACAAACAAGAGTGTGGGAGCTAAGGAGGTGTAAATCAAGGTGATCTTTCTGTTCTTCAAGTGGTGAATGTTGACAGGAATGCTGTGATCTTTCCCCCATGTGGACTTTTCTTTGTGCTTTATGTGTTAGGGTTAGGATATTTCTATTCTACCCCAAGGTAGAATGGCAAGTGATAGACAAGTAAATCATAAACCAGGAAGACAAATACCATTAATGCTTAAGGCTCATAAATAATCCTCTTGGGCTTGTTCTGCTCTCAGGCTCACAGGGGCAATGGCCAGGCCTCCCACCAACTTGAGGCAGGGGTTCCATTCCTAGAATTCTGCTAAGCCCTATCCCATGCCATCCGCCGGGAGTAAAGTGCCCTCCCAGAACCACTGCTGTGCCCTTGAAACCAAGAGTGGAGGTCCGACTACCCACTTAGCTGTGGGCTTCACATCCGTGATAGAAGTGGCAGTGATTTGATGTGGGGTCGCTCTCCCCTTTTTGAAGCCCAGTGCATGTTTAGATCAGAATAGCTCTGCTAAAAATTAAATACTAAATAACCAGGTTAATAAATGAGCTGAACAGACAGTTCTCAAAAAGAAGAAATGCAAGTGAGCACTGAATGTGTGAAGCAGTGTCCAACACCAGGGAGCTGGAAAATAAAGCTGCTTTGAGATTCTGTCTCACTCCCATCAGAATGGTTACCGTCAGTAAAAACACCCCCTCCCCAGCAAATTCAAGTGAGGAGGTGGGCAAAAAGAATTCTACACACTGCCAGTGAGAACATAAACACAGGAGCTTCTGTGGAAATCAGCATGCCATGCCTCAAGAAGCTAAAAATAGAACCATTGTATGACTCGGCTCTGTTACTCTCAGGTGTATACCGAGAGAGTCTGCAGGCAAGTGAACACAGCTGGGAATCACGTTCAACAGAAGACGCCAGAGTTCACAGACAAATAGTGCGTGCCTTCTCCTCATAGATGGAACCTAAAGTTCTCTCTCTCTCTCTCTCTCTCTCTCTCTCTCTCTCTCCATCACAAAACTTTACAGGGTATCAGTCATAAAGGTGGGGAGGACACTTGAACGAAGTAGAAACTAGAGAAGGTAATGGAACATACGTAATAAGAAAGAAGTTGGAAGAAAGAAACAGCTAGAGGGGCAGAGGGAAGTTCATGGGGAGGAAAGGAGAGGGTGTGATGACATATGTAGGAAGATGCCATGACGAAAAACCCTAACCTAAGAAGTCTGTAATACTACAGAAGTTCTTCTACCCAGAGCCGTAGGTTCCAGGAAGCACGACAGCCTTCCTTCACTTTATCCTGCTCCCTGCTCTCTTGGCTCCAAGTGCTGTGTTTCTGGCACTGTAATCCCACGTCTGTTCAGACTTCTGCAATTATGCATAGTTATATGGTGCATAAAAGGCTGTTTAGCGACGCTCTTAGTGTTCTCTTTAGGACAGGCTTTCTCACCTGCCCAGTATGCATAACCAGAATTTTCCTTTTTTTCTTAACAATTCTACTAATTTCTTCCTGCATTTTCCATTAAGTGGTAAGGACAATCCAAGCTGCAACTTCAATACTTGGATCAGAAATCTCTGCTCACCATTTTACTGCACCTAAGCGCTATTCTTCCCCAAACACTGGAGTACAGTTAGAAACTTGTTTTCCGTATTTCCTCCCAGTGACTCCCTTTAGTGGCAGTCTAGGCCTTTTTAGCGCATACATGACAACTTTCCTAGCCAGTCACCCAGTTCTGAAGCAACTGTTATGTTTTACAGTCTGGAAGGCCAGGAGGAACAGTGTTAGTGATTGTCAAGAAGAGCCTGTTCGACTAGCAGGAACACCCAGAGAGCTAGCTCACTGAATGGTTTTCTTAGGAGAAATAACAGTGGGATGTACGTGTACTTAGGTGCTAGGGAGGGAGCCTCATGATACCCTTCTCCTTTGGCCATTTATTCTCTAATACTTTTTTTTTTTTTTTTTTTTTACATCCTGGCCACAGTTTCTCCTTCCCCTCCTCGCAGTTCCTCCCCCTCACTCCCTCTTTGTTTCTGTTTAGGAAAGGGCCGGTCTCCCATGAGCATCAACAAAACATGACTTATCAGGTTGCAGTAAGACTAAGCACCTCCTCATGTAATAAGGCTGGACAATATGAGGAGTAGGGTCCTGAAAGTCTGCAAAAGAGTCGGAGACAGTTCCCACTGTTAGGAGTCCCACAAGAGGACCAAGCTACACAACTGTAACATCTATGCGTAGTGCCCAGATCAGTCCCATGCAGGCTCCCTGGTTGTCGGTTGGGTCTCTCCGAACCCCTATGAGCCCCGGTTACTTGATTCTGTGGGTTTTCTTGTGGTGTCCTTGACCTCTCTGGATGTCAAACTGTTATTTTAGATCAGATCAAACGAATCACTGATGCATATCAGGGCTCCGGAAACATCTCTGGTCAAAGGTTCTGCAGTATGTATTGTAGCCTCTGTGGATGTGCTCCTTGTAATGACTGCTCTTTGGTACTGGACTGTGCAAGGAGATGTAAGTGGTGCATTAATGATTGGCGGTGATCCAACAGCAGTCTAGAAGACAGTCGGCAGACCTACTGTCGATGGCTCATGAAACATGTCACACTTTGTGTTGCTCAGAAAGAATCAGGCAGGTCTAGAAAGGCTGGTCGTGATGAGTCCTCAATCAGAACGCATAGGATTTTATAATCAGCTCCAATAGACAAGACCCAATCGTGGTGGCACAGGTGTGCTGACTTGTTATCTTCTAAGCAAGCACTGTTATTAGAGGGAAGCATTTCTTTTTTATGACTTGAAGAAAATCCAAGAAAGTCTTGGATTAATTAGGTCACCGGGAGCCATATTTCTTTCTTTCTTTCTTTCTTTTTTTTTTTTTTTTTTTTTTTTTTTTTTTGGTTTTTCGAGACAGGGTTTCTCTGTGGTTTTGGAGCCTGTCCTGGAACTAGCTCTTGTAGACCAGGCTGGTCTCGAACTCACAGAGATCCGCCTGCCCAGGTCTAGGCCATGGCGCCCCACTTCACTGCCGAAACACACCGTGTTTGCTGAAAAGAAAACCCAGTTTGTTCCCTGTTCGCTTATGGGGTGAGGGAGCACTCAGTTTAGTATCACACAGGGGTCCCTAAGCTTATTTCAGTCTGCCTCTCTCATCTGGGGAAACCTTTAGGTAGATGACTTCAAATTTGTCACTTTATTTCAGAAGAAAGAAGAAACAGCTCATTGAGTAAAAACAAGTATTTGTGCATGTTCGTGCCTCTATTAGCGGCTCTAATTGCAGTAGTTTATAGAGCTGACAACGCCCATGAAGCTTTTCAGGGTTTTAGTTTCCTGACGTTCAGAGCTGTGTGAAGGCTGTTTGTGAAGGGAGTGTGTGGGCGTCTGAGGAATTACAGTTGGGGAAATGTTACTACCCACTGGCATCTCGGAATCTGACCAATGCTTTCTCTCTAGCAGAACCCAGGACAGAATTAGAGCCCGGTCTCTCCTGCCCGATATCCTTTGCTAGTCCCGACGTCCTCAGAGTGTGTGTGCTGAGTGAACACCCCCCTCAGACTTTCCCAAGCCCGCCAGCAGGCAGCAACCTCCAGCCGGAAGCTCCTGGCTGTTGTATCAGTGAACGAGATGAAGAGGGGGCCAGCAGCGATGCTCTGCTGCAGAGGGCGAGTCCAACCGGGATCCTGCAGACGCTGTTTAGCCCGTGTCAAGGTCAGGCAGTGTACTGGGTGGAAGAAGGCAGCAGGAAACCAACAGACCTTGACGCGGCCCCAGGAGGCATCCCTGAGAAGGCAGGCACAGTATTGAAGGGGTCCGACGGGTCAGAATCTGGAGCAATTCTTCAGGGAGATTTTCCTCCAGGGCTTCCTGATGCCACCAGCCTTTTCAGCCCTCGGAAGCATCATGACTATCCTGACTGCGGAACAGGCTTTTGCCAGAGGTCAGACCTCATGAAGCCCCAGGGGATGCAGGGAGGCGAGAAGCCTTACTCGTGCGCTGAGTGTGGGCACCAGTTTACTCTGAAGGCTTCTCTCACCGTCCATCAGAGGAAACACTCGGGAGAGAAGCCGTATGTGTGTGGGGAGTGTGGGCGAGGTTTCATGTATTTGTCCTCTCTCAACAACCACAAGAAGATCATTCACTCTGGAGAGAGACCCCTTGTATGTCAGGAGTGTGGGCGAGGCTTCCGCCAGAAGGTGGACCTCCTCCTTCATCAGAGGACTCACCTGGACAAAAAGCCCTTCGTGTGCCCGGAGTGCGGGAGAGGCTTTTGCCGAAAGGCCTCGCTGCTGCAACACAGGTGGAGCTCCCACTCTGACGACAACCCCTTCATCTGCTCCGTGTGTGGCCGTGGCTTCCGACTGCTCTCCAGGCTGCTCACGCATCAGATCACACACTCTGGGGAGAAGCCCTATGTTTGTGCTGAGTGCGGGCAACGCTTTGGCCAAAAGGGCACGCTCATCCGACACCAGAAGACACACACCGGGGAGAAACCTCACGTGTGTCGCCAGTGTGGCTGGAGTTTCACCCAGAAGGTCAACCTCATCAGGCACCAGAGGATCCACACCGAGGAAAAGCCTTACCTGTGCCCCGAGTGTGGGCGAGCCTTTGAATTCAAGTCCCTGCTCACCCGACACCAGAAGACACACATGGGGGAGAAGCCGTATGTGTGCTCCCACTGCGGCAGGGGTTTCAGCCAGAAGTTCAACCTCATCGGGCACCAGAGAATTCACACGGGGGAGCTCCCTTTTCTGTGCCCTGAGTGTGGGCGTGGTTTTGTAAAGGAGGCCACGCTGATCAGACACCAGAGGACCCACGCAGGGTGGCAGAAGCCTTACCAGTGTCCCGAGTGTGGGCGAGCCTTTGAATTCAAATCACTGCTCACCAGACACCAGAAGATACACACAGGGGAGAAGCCGTATGTGTGCCCCCAGTGCGGCAGGGGTTTCAGTCAGAAGTTCAACCTCATCGGGCACCAGAGGACACACACAGGGGAGAAGCCATATGTGTGTGCGCAGTGTGGCCGGAGCTTCAGGCAGAAGTTCAACCTCATCAGGCACCAGAGGATCCATACGGGAGAGAAACCTTACCTGTGCGCCGAGTGTGGGCATGAGTTTCGAAAGAAGGTCTCTCTCATCAGACACCAGAGGACCCACGGAGAGGAGAAGCCCTACCGGTGCTCCGAGTGTGAACGGGCATTTGAGTTTAAGTCGCTCCTCATCAGGCACCAGAAGACGCACACGGGAGAGAAGCCCTATGTGTGTGCCCAGTGTGGCAAGGCTTTTAGCCAGAAGTTCAACCTCATTGGGCACCAGAGGAGCCATACTGGGGAGAAGCCTTACCTGTGCCCCCAGTGCGGGCGCGCGTTTGCCTTTAAGTATCTTCTCACCCGACACCAGAGGAGACATTCTAAGTAGGAGCTTTACGTGAACAGCGTGTGTGTTTGGGGGGACTGGATGGAATGCCAGACCTCTCTGACTGGAGGACTCAGTCCAGTCCATAGAGAAGCCATTTTGGTGTGGCTTTGGCTTTAACTCTGCCCTCATTGTAGACCCACTCTGGGAAGAAGCCCTACAAGTGCAGGGATTGCGGTGGGGTGGGGGTGCGGCAGGTGCAGGCTTCAGCCAGACGTTTCACCCCCGCAGACATAAGGGGGACCATGTGGCTGGCTATCAATTCCTAGCTTGAGAGGTGTTTGCCTGTCCTGTTCCTTCCTTACCCCAAGAGCATGAAGCTGGCAGAAATCACTAATGAAGGTTCCATTTTTTTTTTCCTGAAATGGAACGAGGGAAAAAAAGCCCTTGCTTGTTCGTGAAATCACTGGTTTATGATTTACTTTCCTCAGTAAGTTAATTTTCTGGGCTCCCTAACAAAATACCCCAGACGGTGTGATTTAGGCAAAAGAGAGAGGTATGTTGCCATGTATGTGGAGCCTGGGAGCCCTCTCAGACTGGCTCAGGTGTGGCTCCAGCCTCACCTCTCTTTAGCCGATGGATGAACAGCTTCCGGTTGTGTTGTGCTCCCACGGTCTGCCTCCTTTGAATATGCTTTCCTGGTGCCTGTTCCTCCCAGACAGAGCCACACCAGAGGACCTTGTTCAACTTCGGTTGCTTCTTTAAATGTCCTACATCAAGGTACATCCCATTAGAGGTCAGGCATCAATCAGTATTCACACTGGGGGAGTGTGACTCAGCCGACAGCTAGCTCTCCCTGCAGCACCAGAGTTGATGTTTGCACATACAAAATACAAACCATATTCACAGCATCCCCAGGCCTCAAAGCCTTAGCTCACTGAAAATCTTTAATATAAATAGCTCAGTCAAGTCTGGGTGAGGCTTTAAGTCCAGTCCACCTGCAAACCATATTTCTGTCTGCAGTTCTATGAAATCCAACATAGAATGTGCTTCCAAATTCCAATGGCCAGACAGATACAGGTTAGATATTCTTTATTTTATTGTTTTTATTGAGCTATACATTTTTCTTATTCCAAAGGGGAAATGTTGGAAAGACCTGAGGAGTGATGGTCCCAGTGTCAGGTACAAGCCTAGCAGGGCAAAGTCTATGGGACCTTGAGTCTCAAGAATAACATTTGACTCAGTGTTCTGTCCCCTGGCGCACAGGGACAACAATTAATATTGTTTCCCTAGGCCTGAGCCATGGAGTGTGAGCCGTGGACCCTGAGGAGACGTATTTGACCTCACTCCAGACCTGTTCTTTCTGACCTCTGGTCAGAGTAGCAGCCCTGATTTATGAATTCTACTTGAAACCACATTTCCCCCATTTTCCTCTGCTTTTCTTTTCTTTTTTTTCCCTTCCTCTTCCTTTTTCTGTGTATGCATTTATGTACCAGGCTGGCCTTGAACTCACAGAGATCCACCTGCCTCTACCTCCCCAGTGCTGGGATTAAGGGCCATCACACCAAGCTTTTCCCTTTTCTTCAAGATGAGCACATGCTCACAGCTTGGAGCTCCACTATTGTTTTCTTTAGAATCTCAGAAGCCCTAACGTCTGTCTTCATTTTGCCCCAACCTCTTTCCTTGTCCACAAAGGCTAGAAAGTGCTGGGTGAGGTGGCTAATTGTCTGTGGTTCACATTAAACACTAATCTCCTTAGAAAATGGTTTCCAGCCATCTACTCTTTCCTCCAAAACACACTTCATGGCTTAAAAAAAACCCTATATGTATAAGGGGAAATTTTTCCAAAATTTAAAGTTCTAAATATGTTTTGCTCAACAATATCCTCAGTTTGTCTGTGTCTTCATGCTTTGTTGGAGGCAGCAAGGGCAAATAAGTTGATAGTTTGATCATCTGTGTAGAAATCTCATGTGAGCTTTTTGTACTTGCATTATTCAAAATACCTCCATATGGGGCCAAGAAAATGGCTCACTAGGTAAAGGCATGTGCTACAGACACCCGAGGACCCAGGTGTGATCCCTGGAATCCTCATAGAAGGAGAGAACCAACTCCACAAAATGACCTCTGACCTCCACTCGTTCTGTGGCAATGTGCACCCTCACTAATAGTGATAATAAACACTCCGTTCTACAGAACACTAGGATTTAATTAAGCCAAGTTCCTTGCCACTGTATAGCAAGGATACTAGTTTTTAATTCTCAAATTTAATTAATTTAATTAGCTGTGCCTGATTCCTGAGACCTCATCAGGATTACCTCACACCTGCACCTCAAATGGGCCTAGCCACCACATGTTTCATAGTTCCAAGACGCTAACACATTTTTTTGGTTTGATAGGACAACACCCCACTCTTGGTTCTAAAGTCTGTATTAGCTAAGGTTACCATAGTACTTCCTTGTTCCTTCTCTTCCCTTTCCCCCTTCTTCCCCCAAAGCTTCCTACCCTTATTCTTTTGAAACAACTCTCACGTAGCCCAGGAAGGCCTTGAACTCACTACTTGGCCAAGACTGGCCTTGAACCTGATCCTTTTACCTATACTCCCCAAGGCTGGGTTAAAGTACGTGCTGCTATGCTCAGCCTTCCCTGTCTTATAAGGATGCTTCATATTGGATTAGGGTGACACCTTATACATTTTGGGACCTCTTTAAATGTCCTTTCTGCAAACACAGCTGCATCACCAGAACTTTAATACACAGATTGGGCTTGCAGCAGGACCCAGTTCAACATAATAGTTACCCCTCTACTTCTATAAAAGCTAACTAGCCATCAACTCCTGCCATAAGAGGTGTTCTTTTTAAAAATTTTTTTTATTCATTTTACATGCCAACCACAGTTCCCCTTTTCATCCTTCCTCCCGCCCCCCCCCCCCCCAATCCCACCTCCTATCCACTTCTCTGAAATGCTAAGGCCTCCCATGGGTAGTCAACAAAGCAGGTCATATCACATTAAGGCAGGACCAAGCTCCTCCCCCTGCGTCAAGGCTGAACAAGGCATCCCACCATAGGGAATGGCCAGAGCCAGCTCATGCACCAGGGATAGATCCTGGCCCCACTGCTAGGGGTCCCTCAAACACACCAAGCTACACAACTCTCATCCGCATGTCGAGGACCTAGTCTGGTCCCGTGCAGGCTCCCCAGCTGTCAGGCTAGAGATCATGAGTTCCCTTGAGCTTGGGTCAGCTGTCTCTGGGATTCCCCTCATGATCTTGACCCCCAATTGCTCATATAATCCCTCCTCCTCTGACTGGATTCCTAATGCTTGGATGTGGTTTCTGCATCTGCTTCATCAGTTACCAGATGAAGGTGCTATGATGACAGGGTATTCAGGACCTGATTACAGGGGAAGGCTAGTTCAGGCACGCTCTTCACTATTCCTAGAAGTCCTTGTGAATTCCTGGGAATTTCCCTAGCACCAGGTTTTTCCTTAACCCTGTAATGGCTCCCTCTATCAGGATACCTCTTTCATTGCTCTCCCACTTGGTCCTTCCCCCAACTCCTATGCGGTTCCCTCATGTTTTCATCCCCCAACCCGTCCTCTTACTCCCACCCCACCGCCCCCAGTTCACCCATGAGATCTCATCTATTTCCCCTTCCCAAGGTGATCCATGCGTCCCATGAGAGGTGTTTTTGACCGCTCGTTTTTCTTCACAGTGGTGAAGACGACAGAAACCACGAGCAAATGCTCAGCTTTCCTAATGGGGAGGGAGGAGAGTTGCATTTCCTCGCCGCCCATGAGGTAGCTGACTGCTTTTTACACCGCAGTCCTCTGTGCTTTATAACCTTTTCTTTAAATAAACTGGTTCTCTCCAACGCCGCGCAGCAGGTGTGGGCGGTGTTGTGATCTACCGCGGAGGATTCTGGGGCATTGACTCTCTTGGGAGCAACGGAGATTTTCGCTGCACAATTATTCTGGATTCTGTCTGTCAGTGAGTAGTATTGTCCCAAACCTCACTATTGAGAAGGTTCTCCAGTGTTCGCCATTAGAGGGCTTCTCACCACACGCGCAGCTCCCCATACACAGACTGAAGGGTATGTGTTTATTCTGTCTCTGCATCTCAAAGGCACGTCTTGTAGGGCTGTGCCCACGTGTCCGTGATCTAGCACAGGGTGTCAGTCACACCCGTCAGTCACAAACTTCCTTAGTCCTCCAGCCTGGAGTTCCAGAGCTGAGGCTGCCCACCTTCTTCAGCCCATTTTCTCTAAACTTCAGAGCCTGAATACCTGTAATCCTGACTACTCTAGGATTGGCCCCAGCCGGGCCCCTTTGATCTTATTTATTTACCATAGGGTCAGTCTCCCCGGGCCTCGGATCCTTTACTGGCTCCGGTGAGGTTACCCCAGAAACAAAAAGGATTTCAGTTTGGGGGAATCACCGTCCTGGGAGGATGGGCGAAGGACTGGTCAGTGGGTATTATTGGTCCCACCATGCACCTGGAGATGTCCACACTTCAGTGATATCCTGGTCAGCCTGAGCAGGGATGGCTAGGAATACCTGGTGACCAGGTCACCCTGACACAGTTACCCCAAAGCCCCTTTGCCTCAGTTTCTCCAGTGACCTGATCTGAAAGTGATGTGTGTGTACATGTGTGTGTTTGATATGGAGTCATCTCACGTCAAAAGTTACAAAAATTTCATTTGAGAAATGGACACTAGCATATGTGGCAACCATTTACCTCAGTAGTTTTCTTTAAAATATTCATAAATTCATATAATGTATTTTGATCAAACCTACCCCCATTCCTTTCCCTGTAGCTCCTCCTCTATTCAGCAAGCTTTTCTTTCCCAACTTTATGTGCTTTCTGTCTTTCTAAAAGAAAGTTTAATAACCACCATTCTAGTTAGTTTTGTATTGCTATGATAAAACATCAGGACCAAAGGGAACTACAGGAAGAGTTTATTTTGAGTTATGGCTCCAGAGGGTTATGAGCATTGACACCACTCTTGTTTACTATAGCGTGTGAAATTAGAGTTGGAGCAAGAGAGAGAAATACAGTGGGTGCAAACAGGAAAGGGAAAAGTCAAATTATTCTTGTTTGTAGATGCTATGATTCTATTCCTCTACCAGAAGTGTCTGAGGTCTGATAAACACTTTCAACAAAGCAGCAGGATACAAAGTCAATACAGAAGAAATCAGTAGCTTCTTATACACAGACAACAAACTCATTGGAAGACAAGTCAGGAAAACAATCGTATTTGCAATAACTTCATCAAAGGAAATGCCAAAGAGTAAAGCAGAATAATAACGATTTTTTACAATGGAAACTATAAAGCACCGAATAAAGAAATTGGGAAACTATAAGAAAGCAAAAACCAAAAACAAAATCAAAAACAGAAAAAGAGAACCCTCCCATATTCTTAGTTTAGCAGAAAGATATTATTGAAATGGTCGTATTGCCAAAATAATAGCAGATTCGAAGCAGTTCTCACCAAAATCCAAAGGACATTCTTCACAGAAATAGAAAAATCCTAAAATTTATATAGAAACACAAGAGACTGAATATCCAAAGCAAGGCTGAGCACAAAGATCAATGCTGTCAGTATCCTAACACCTGACTTGGGACTGTACTACAAAGTCATCTGAACAGAAACGGCACGCACTGACTGGGTCCAAAGGCATGAAGACCAATGGGGGAGAATGGGAGATTCAGGTATAAGCCTCAGCATCTTCAGCTGTCTGGTTACTGACAAAAGGGCACAAAGGATACACTGGGAAACAAGACAACCTTTTAAACAAGCTATGCTGGAGAAACTGGAACCCTCTTGAGGTTTCTCCTCCTGTGGAAACATCAACTCAGAGTGATCAAAGACTTTGATGTAAGATTCGAAATGGAAATTTACTGGGGAAAATACTTAACAAACAAAACAAAACATACTCCTCTACAGCTATTAGTGATTACTATCATCCTGGACTCGTATTCAGTATTCCTCCCCAAATTACAAAGACAAACAAGTGGAAAGAACTGAAGCCAAAATTATATAGCGAGCAACTAACTGCTCCATCACCAAAGTGTGTAAAATGACAAGGGTGCTATTTTAGAACATGGTTCTTTAAAAGTGTGTAAAATGACAAGGGTGCTATTTTAGAACATGGTTCTTTAAAAGTGCCCCCTAAAGCGCTAAGCCGATTAACAGGACTCTAACGAATGATTCTGGGGTTTTAAAGGAAAACGCAAATAAATTGGACAATGGTACCAATATGCAACGCTTTTCTCTCCCGGCGTCTGACTTATAAAGGACAAATCACACTATTTGGAAATACACCCTGATTTTAATTTCAAATGTGGCATAATTTAATAAAAGCTGGCTTAACTAATTAAAAATACTTCTAATTTGTCAAGTTCTCTGACAATCCATATTTAGATAAATGGACAAAGGTATCATAGCCCGCTTTCTCAGAGCCCTTGCTGGACTTATGTAGACAAAAATTTCATATGGCCGTCTCGGACTTTCAGCTCCTGCTTTTGGGGATACATTCTCAGGCCTTTAATAGGGGAACTTCAGAATGTAACTGCTGCTGCATCGTAACGGCAGTGAAAGAACACAGAGTCCTCAGTAGAACACATTTTTTCTACTAGTCCTTCAGGGACCATGTGATGGCTAAAGAAACTCCATTTTATGCTAGACATGCATGTTGATACCCTCTGGGCATTTGTCTCAGGCTCCAGTCCCTGGAAGAAAAGTTCCCAATAACCCTTAGTCGGTGGCACCTCTCCACCAAATGCACAGCCCTGACTGTCTACTTGTTATGATACGACTAACTGCCTTTTGATTTCTGTAACCTGTTTACACAGGCATTCAATGACTATTTTGAGGTTGCCTTGACTACCTAATCTTGGCAGAGCAGAGCAGCTCTTGACTTGCTTGTGCAAATACACAAGGTCTTCTTGTGGTTTTGCCTTAAAAAATTCTTCCCTCATCCCACTATGCTTGGAAATCTCTAATTGGCTTAGAGATTGTTGTCTACCAGCGTCTTTAATAAACTTAACTAATTATAATCAGGATCGAGTCTACAGTCTTTTCCTAGGAGTCACAAACTCCATAACGAAGACTTTCAGATTATTTGATTCTAATAATTTCATCGTGTGGTACAATTGATTATTCTTATCTCTACAACTGAATTATGTGGAATCTCTCGTTCAATTGATCATGATTTTGGAATTTCAACTGTGGATGAAAATGTTTTAATTTTTTATTACCCCCTTCACAATATGCAAGGTGTGTAGACAAAATATTTTTTTCACCTAGTAAAATTTAAAGAAAAATACTGCAATAATTCATGACCTAAAATGGGCCAAAACAAAAACTAGCTCCCCATTGAGAAGAAAAATTTCAGACCTATGGAAAGGACAATACTACTCATATAGAAAAAAGATGTATTTACTTAGAAGCATTCAGAATGTCACCAAACAGCTGCACTTTTTCCAATTACAGAGTGGTATTCAGTTAACAGAACAATACTCATTTTCCTATAAGCTACAACAAAACAATTCAAGATGAAAACCAAAAAAAACCCAAAAATATTTCTGAGGCATTTTGACAGAAAATTGCCCTCATAGGGAGTGGTACTTTTAGGAGGTGTGGCCTTGTTGGAGGAAGTGTGTCACTGTGAAGGTGAGCTTTGATGTCTTATATATGCTCAAGCCACACCCAGTGAGACAGAACACTTCCTGTTGCCTGTGTATCATGATGTAAAACTCTCAGCCCCTTCTCTAGCCCCATGTCTCACCATGATGATAGTGGACTAAACTTCTAAATTGAAAGCCACTCCATTGAATGTTTTCCTTCATAAGAGCTGCTGTGGTCATAGTGTCTCTTTATGACAATAGAAACCCTAACTAAGATGACTGTTCCCATATAAACTATTTGTATTGTGCACCAATAAGAACCTGTTTTAAATTTCCATGCTAGTTTCTAACCCTAGACTGTGTCAGGCAGAGTTAATGGTTATTAAAAAATACTACCAGACAGGAATATCTACAGACACATTTAGTAGTATATTAACTATACTACCAACAAGTGTAGTTGATATAGTTAATAGCAGTATATTAACTATACGTATGATAGCTAAATTAGGAATTAGCTTAAGTGTTCATCAACAAATGCATGGATAAAAAATATGGTATACTACTAAATACATGCTGGAGTTTTATTTGGTCATAAGGAAGAATAAAATAATGTTTGCAAGAAAACTGAGGGGCTGGAGATCATCATAGTAAGCGAAACAATCTAGTTGTACTATAAGGTTTTGCATGTGTTCTTTCATACATGGAAAGGAAAATTAAAAGCAGACTATGAAGTCAACATATATAAGGAGCAGGGCTTGATGAGTGATACAGGGAGTGAATATGATCAAAATACATTATTTACACAGGTCAAAGTGTAGTCCATTGTATTGTACCATTAGTGATTGATGTGGGATTTCCCTCTGTATGCTGTGGTTACCATTGATTAATAAAGAAACTGCTTTGGACTTATAGCAAAGCAGAACTTATCTAGGTGGGGAAAACTAAATTGAATGCTGGGAGGAAGAAGGCAGAGTCAGGAAGAAGCCATGTAGCCCTGCCAGAGACAGATACTGGGAACTTTACCCAGTAAGCCACAGCCATGTGGCAATACATAGATTAATAGAAATGGGTTAAATTAAGATGTGAGAGTTAGCCAGTAAGAAGCTAGAGCTAATGGGCCAAGCAGGGTTTTAAATAATATAGTTTCTGTGTGGTTATTTCAGTTCTGGGTTGTCAGGACGAACAAGCAGCCTATTACAATAAGTGTTTGCAAGTAAAAGCATAAAATAAAAAGTGCTAGAAGAAAATACGTTTGAAATAATTTTCAACCTAGTATTGCAAAAGACTGGTTACAGCTTAAAATTCAGAGCTAATAAATAATTAACAAATGTTATGTATAAATACAGAAAACTTTCTATGATGAAAGAATACCATCAACATTATTAAAAGAAAAATGACTACAAAAAGCATATGAGCATATAAATAAAAATATTTCACTGTTCAATGATTAATCACCACTATAAAATATTTAAAATGAAAAAAAATCACAGTATTCTGGTTGTAGATGGTGGGGAAACAAACATTTTTCTTTCTTGTTGGTGGAGATGATAACGGCATAAGCCAAAGAGAGAAGCTGGGGCTATTTGATAAGGTTTCATCTGCATAAACTTGCAATATGCTGTTGGTGCAGCAAGCATGGCTCCCAGCGTTCTTCTTAGGGTCACTTGCAGTGTATGGATACCCATATCATATAGGCTTATCACAGCATTATTCTGTGCAAATATTTGGAGCTGCTTAAACCCTGAATCATGGGACATCGAATAAATGACTATACATACACAATGAAGTAAAATGTAGTTATGAAAAAAATGAGAAAGATAAGATACCAATGGACTGGCATGGGAGCTGGTTAGGGAATGTTGGGGGCATAGGACAGAGTATAAAAACAAAAGTTTGTTATCTTTTGTGGAAGGAAGAAGGGGAAATAGTTAACACATGTGACTATACCCTCAGCCCTGCTGTGTGTGTGTGTGTGTGTGTGCTCACGCGGAATTACAAACAAATCCTGTTTGAAAACTGCTTCATATGTATCGTAGAGCTGTAAAACCAGTCTATCTGTCTGTCTGAGGAGTCGGGCTTCTCACTTCAGAGAGAAAGTGCCACAAATGTAAAGTGGAGAAATAAGGATGGACTAAATTAACGTGTGAGTTCATCTATGTTTATGTGCATAAGCATACTAGGTAACAGTTATATATCTGTATATATGTGTCTTAGTTAGGGTTTCTATTGCTGTGAAGAGACACCATGACCACAGCAACTCTTATAAAGGAAATGTTTAATTGGGGCTGGCTTATAGCTCAGAGGTTTAATTCATTATGGTTATGGTGTCGAAAGTATGGCAGCATGCAGGCACACAAGGTTCTGGAGAAGTAGCTGAGAGTTATACATCCAGATCAGCAGGCAGCAGGAAGAGAGAATGACTCTGGGCCTGGCTTGAGCTTCTGAAACCCCAAAGCCCACCCCCAGTGACATACTTCCTCTAACACAGCTGCACCTCCAGCAAGGCCACACCTTATAATAGTGCCACTCCCTATGGGCCTATAGGGGTCATTTTCATTCAAACTAACACATTCTACTATATCAGAAAGCAAAATGCCTTTTGCCCAACTTCAGAAGTCCCCATAGTCTCTCAAAGTACCAATGCTGTTTATAAGTCCAAAGTTCAGAGTCATTTCTGAGACTCATGTAATCTCTTAACTGTAATCCCCTTCAAAGTAAAAATGAAAAAGCAGATCATATGCTTCCAACATACAATGACACATGATGCACATTGCCGGTCCAAAAGGGAGCAGAGTGAGAAAATATCAACTCACAACTTATTCTTGACTGTGAACCAGGCCCTAACTTGAAACTTTTAAGAAAGGTTTAAAATTTTATTTTTTGAGAATTTCTTACAAAACTTTTGAGAATTTTGCCTATATCCATCCCTTCTGCTTCCCCCTCAGACCCCTCTCATACTCCTACTGTTATATTTTCCTTCCCACTTGATGCGTTCACTCTTTCTTTCTCCTTCCCCCCTTTGTTTCCCCTACAACAACTGAGCCCAATTGGCACTTCTAGTATGCAGGTGGGCAGGGGGCCATCCCTTATTCTTCGTATGAGTGAGCTGTGTGGTACTGTTTTTCGGTGCCATACCTATTTCAATTAATACAATGATTTCACTGTAAATCCACAATAATAAATATTTGAGGGGCAATAACTTGACAACTGTTATACCCAGAAAACATCAAGGAGACCAAGTCCTGTATGTAAAGGCAAAGAGCCTTTTTTCATACACAAGTTAGTAAACTCGGACTCTCCATGTGCCCAACATATTGGTATGATCAGAGAGCACTGAGCACAGTGGGGGTGGAGTTTTTATAATCTCAGAGGGATTTTTAAGGTTCAGGACCCCTGATTGGCTGACATTTGTCTAGGGGTGTCCTGGTGAAAAGTGATCTGTGTGTGCTGGCAGGTGATCCTATATACAATGGTTGGAGTGTTAGGAATTTCCTTTGGATGGTCTGTTTCTTGGGGGAGCATGGGTGGTCTCTGTTTGTGGTCTTTAATTTAGAGTCAAGTAAGTTTATGATTGGGGTGGTTAAGAAAGAGCAACTGAGTTTGTATTGTGAGGAAGAATGGTTGTGGGGTGTTTTCCCTCACTATTGCTGTTTAGAAAGTAACCAATGAATCCGGCCATGATGGTGGATGCTTGTAATCTCAGCACTTGCTGGCCCAAGTACTTGTTTTTCTGGATAACCATTCCCACACAGAATGTGAGTCTGTACAAGCAATAGCTCTTTTCTCATACCTGTGACCAAAATATTTGATCCTAAGTAACTTTTAAGGAAGGAAGGATCTATTTTGTTCATGGTCTGTGGGCACAGTTTGTCACGGTGAGGAAGGAACGGTCCTAGAAGCAGTCGGGGCTGTGGCAGCAGCAGTGTGAAGCAGTTCACTCACACCTGGGAAGGTAAGGGAGCAGAGATGGGACCAGAAGAGAGGACCCCGAGCAACTCCTTTCCTCCTGACTCACCGCCATATCTCCCAAAGGCTCCACTACTTCCCCAAACAGCACTACCAGCTGGTGAGTAAGCGCTCAAACATAAAGGCCTGTGGGGCATTTCATTTTCCTTGCTGCTTTTTACCTTTCTTTAATTCGTATGTCCTGCTTTCCTGCTTCCCCTGTGTCTCTCTGACTGACCCCTGGCTTCTCCCTGGCATCTCTTCTTCTTCCTTCCCTGAGCCTAAATTCCTCCTCCTCCTTACTGTCCCTGCCTGGAAATCCTGTCTATACCTCCTTCCTCCCTATAGGCCATTCATCTCTTTTATTAGACCAATCAGGTTCCCTAGGCAGGCAAGGTAAAACAGCAACACATGTTTACATAGTTAAACAAATGCAACACATCTTTTCATAGTTAAACAAATATTCCATAACAGCATAGCTCTGCTTGGTGGTTCTGGTTCAGGGTTTCTCATGAGGCTGTAACCAAGGTGTGAGCTGACTATAGACAAGGATTTGTATCTCAGCTCACCCCTAAGGCTTGTTGCCATAAGAGTGTCTTCAGACCCAGCAGCTGGCTCCTCTGGGTAGCTTGGGAGCAAAATGGCAGTGTCTTCTATAATTCCATCTCAGAAATGATATATTTTTGACACATTCTATTGAGTGTACCAAGCCACTCTGTCACCCCTGATCTGGATTATGTGCACTCTCAAGTTTTCTTGTCTTGAGCATCCTTGTCTCCATTCTTCCTGTGACAAGTACTTTACTAAGAACTTAACATTATGCTGATATTTCTGCCCCAGTATCTTCAGTCTAGGGGCCCAATATGTTCTTCACGGACTAGTGCTAGTACATTTTTTTGTGGGTGTCTTAGTCACTGTTCTATTGCTGAGAAGAGACACCATGATCAAGATAACTCTTATAAAAGAAAGCATTTAATTGGGACTGACTTATAGTTCAGAGGTTTAATCTATCATCATCTTAGCAGGAAACATAGTGACACACAGGCAGACAGGTGCTGGAGAAGAAGCTGAGAGTTCTACATCTGAATCAGCAGGCAGCAGGAAGAGAGAGAGACACTGTCCCTGGCTTGAACATCTGAAGCCTCAAAGTCCCCTCCCCATAGTGACATACTTCCTCCAACAAGGTCACACTTTCTCCAACAAGGCCCTACATTGCCCCCATAGGCTACTCCCTATGGGCCTATGGGGGCAATTTTTATTCAAACCACCGTATTTCACTCTTTGGTCCCCATAGGCTTATAGCATTTATTCCGATTTCAAAAGTCCTCATAGTCTATCACAGTCTTAACACTGTTTAAAAGTTCTAAGTCCAAAGTCCTTCTGAGACTCATTCAGTCTCTTAACTGTAATCCCCTGTAAAATAAAAATAAAAAAGTCATATATGCCCAACATACAATGTCATAGAATATACATTTCTGCTCTAAAAGGGAGGAAAGGAGACATAGGAGAATAGTGAGGAAATACTGGATTAAAGCAAGACTGAAAACCAGCTGGGCAAATTTCAAATCCTGCATCTCCATGTTGTCTGGTGTCAAAGTGCTCTTCAAGCTCCTTTCAGTTTTGTTGACTGCAAAACACTTTACTCCTGTCCTGGCTCTACCCCCTGTCAGCCGCTTTCCTTAGCAGGTTCTATGACTCAGGCATCTTTAACATCTTGGGCTATCCAAGGCAATCTAAGCTTTGCCTTCACAACTTAACACAATGGCCTCTCTAGGACATGGCTACGCAGGGACGTGCCTGACACATGCCTGGCCTCAGCAGCTTTCCCTAGCCATGGAGGGAGATCCCATAACCCCTTTCTTCTATCCTTGATTCTAAAGCCAGAACCAAGTTTTACTGCTTGCTGGGCTGGACATGGCTCCCTCATTCAAGTACATTGTCACCAGCTTTCTGTTTTCCGTGGTTTCCTTCACTACCTAAGTTTGGTTGTCCTGAAACTAGCTCTGTAGACCAGGCTGGCCTCAAACTCAGAGATCCATCAGCCTCTGCCTTCTGAATGTCGGGATTAAAGATGTGCACCACCATGCCCTGCCCTAATCATTTTTTAAATTCGTTTTTACTTTTCCTTAGTTCTCTTTCACAGGTTGGAAGCTTAGCTGGGTGGGGTCTTGCTCTGAGGTCACCACTCTCTTTATTCCACTTAGCATCAGGCTTTTCTTTAAACTGTTTATGCTTCCTGGTGCCCCCTTTCCCTCAAACTATACATTTTGTATTTTCTTGCTTAACTTGCTCCTTTTCATTACAGATCTGCATAAGTATGACTACTAATAACCAAGCAACACAACTAGGCTGTCTGGAAATTTCTGCCAAAGCTGTTAATCCTGAACTCTTCAATTTAGCCCCAGGCAGATATTTTGGACAAGAGCAGAAATCAGTCATATTTTTCATCAAAATATCACAAGAATGATCTTTAAGCCACTTATTAATATTCTCCCCTGAAATCTCTTGCACCAGAGTTCAAATCACCTTTAGCACCACTGTCTTCTAGAAATCAGTCATATTTTTCATCAAAATATCACAAGAATTATCTTTAAGCCACATATTAATATTCTCCTCTGAAATTCTTGCACCAGAGTTCAAATCACCCTTAGCACCACTGTCTTCTATGCTCCTACTAGTATGACCTATTAAGCCCTGCTTAAAGCATTCAACTGCTTTTCTAATCCAGAGTCCCTGAGTCTATGTCACTCCAAACAGAAGCATGGTCTGGCCCATTGCAGCAATACCCCAGCCCCTCGTCTTAGGTAGGGTTTCTATTGCTGTGAAGATACATCATAACCATAGCATCTCTTATAAAAGACAGCATTTAACCAGGGTGGCTTGCTTACATTTTAGAGGTTTAGTCCATTATCATTGTATCAGGAAGTGTGGCTGCATACAGTCAGACATGGTGCCAGAGAAAAAACTGAGAATTCTACATCCAGATAGGCAGGCAGAAGGGAGAGAGAAAGAGAGAGAGAGAGAGAGAGAGAGAGAGACTGGGCCTGGCTTGAGTATCTGAAACCTCAGAGCTCTGCAGTAACACACTTCCTCCAACAAGGCCACAACTACTCCAACAAGGCTAAACCTCCTAAAAAGTGCTATTCCTTATGAACTTATGGGGGCCATTTTCATTCAAACCACATTGGTCGACGATCTTTGTTGAATGACTCATTAAACTGAATGTCCGATGAAAGCAGCTAAGAGCTCTTGGATCCCGAAGACTGACGACAGGTAGGACCCTTCCTCGCCTCGGTTTCCCCATCCTTCTCGTGTCTCCATCCTCATCACTGTCACAGTCTCCATCGCTGTGGCTCTGCTTGTCCTCCCAGTGGGCCGCAGCGATCCAGAGCTCTGCTGAGTGAGCTCTTCCAGGCCCAGAGCGTGCCAGCCAGCACTGCAATTGAGTTTTGTTTTCATTATGCAGGCTTCCTGTGAAGTTCCAAATTAATTTGAATCCTCTCCTCACTTTTAAGGCCTCGCTACAAAGGGCTGTGTTTTTGCCTTCCTTGGTACAGGGGGGCCTCTCCCACTTCCCTAGAATGGCTTTCCTCCTGGCAAGGGCTGCATGCCCCTCATCTCTCTGCCAGGGTGGTGAGTTTCCAGACCTCCAAGCTGTGGGTGGCTGTCCACCTGGGCTCTGGGGACGCATGCCCAGGCCACCTGCACTGTTCCAACGCCCACCTGTGTCCAATGGACCCCTCGCTTTTAATATCCACACCACAATATGCATTATCATCTGCATTATTGTTTGCTTGCGTTTCTGTTAGTGACAGACAACATGGAAACAGCTTTCCTAGAGAGCACTAAACATTTAACTGTCTTCCTGAGACACTGAAGCTGAGACTGGTTACGTCATTGAGAAAACTGCATAACCTGACCTGTGGATGCTTGAATCCCTTAAATAAAAGGACACAGTATTTCTGTGTAACATACACATCTTCTTGTATACTTTTCTTTTTGCAGGATTTTTTTTTCCAATTTTATTTTATGCGCATTACTGCTTGGTCGTGGTTTTGGGTCCCCTGGAACTGGAGTTATAGACAGTTATGGACTGCTATGTGTGTGCTGGGAGCTGAACTCGGGTCCTCTGGAAGAGAAGTCAGTGCTCTCAACCACTGAGCCATCTCTCCTGCCTCCTTCTTGTATCCTTTAAATCACCTACAGCAGCTGCTGCTCTGGATTGCCTAGGTGGTGACGTCAAATCTGTGTGCGCCCATCACTGATGCACACACTTTCTGATTGACTGACTCCTCAGACGTGGAACCCACACGTGCAGAAGGCCATGTACTCTGTGTTCTTCTTTTCTGGCACCCATTTCTGTTTTCTGGCCTGGAGTCTTTGAACAGCATGCATGAACCCACTCAGGAAAGTGGTGAGGAGAAAAGGAGGCTCCTGTGATGATGCGTGACGTCACTGCGTTAGTGCCTGCTGCACTTTGACCTCACCAAGGCTCTGCAGCAAGTGTGATGGACCTCCTGGTGTCTGAGGAGGGGTTCAGATTCACACCCAGGCTGCTCCTTTGCCTTCTGTGAGGCTGGTTCAAGGCCGCCTGCCCAGCGTCTTCCTGCCCTCACTCAGCGTGAACGCCTTCCTTGACTGAAGAGTTTTTCCCACCGGGAGTGAAAAGTTTATGGATCTTTAAAGTGAGAGCAAATAAATGAGACGCGGTACTGTCCGCGTCCTCCTGCCGGGCTAGGTGTGTGGAACCTGGAACCACAACTTTCCGGCTAACAGTGGTGGGAACATTTCCGTGGTGACATGGAAAGTTATGATGGCATGACCCAGGCAGGCCTCAGGGAGTTGTTTTGAAGCCATGGCCTCCCCCAGGTTCCTTGCCCCCTTTCCCCCTCCTCAGAAGCCATGCTATTTCATTTCCCCATCTCTTGGATTTCCTCCACTTAAAAAAAATACTTTTAGTAGGTGCCAGACAGACTGATCCTACTAACTCCATGAGTTACTAAGAACCTCAGTTTTCTTAATTCATGACCAGAAAGTCTTTTTATTCACTTTTTTAAAGAATAGAAAGAGATTTGGTAGTCTCTCTGGTAGGAGTCATAGCCAGGTTCCCACTGAGATATCCACACATAAGGGTCCTATATTCATCCCAGGCTCAGGCCTCCCGTGTGGCAGCTGAGCCATCAGGCTGGCTGTGAAACGCCTCGTTTTATTTCCTGCCTAACATCAGGCTGCAAATGAAAATACCTTTTCAACCCTGGTATTATTACCCCTATGGATGGTACCTTTAATGCGCGCTATTCATTGTTATAATGGCCGCACCTGTGTAGCAAGTGCGCATCAGAACTGCAGCAGCTGTGGACTGTAATTGCAAAACATTATTTTCTGTTTCTCCCTGAAAGCTTTTGTGTGTGTGTAAGTGTGTGTGTGTGTGTGCGTGCGTGCACACACACACATGTTGTTTCAGTGTTCATGTGTTTGGTTCATCTGCAATGACTCTGTCCCAAAGCGCCTCCCTCCACCCAACCTCTCTTTTTAGACAAGGACTAAACGTAAATACGTTTATTTCTCAATGTCAGCACCCATCCCTCCCACCGCACACGGTCAGTAATGATGCTTCAGAGAGCTACTTGGGGGCACGTGGTCTTCGAAAGGGTTCCTGTGATGGCCGCTGTTGGGAGCAGCGTCCCTTATAGGCTGGCACCCATGATTAATGCATTTATCCCTGGATACTCAGCCCCGGGGCGTCTGCGGAACAGTGAATCAATTTAGCATTTGCAGATCCAGATACTCACTGGCACCAAAGATGTTTTTGCACAAGGGACTCCTTAGCTCAAAACAAGATTTCGAAGGGAAAAGGATATTTCCCCTGTTTTTCTCTTCTCATTTTCTTTGTATTCTCTGAAGCCACACTAGTCCTCGGTGTAACACCGAGCCCGCTGGAAAACTGCTAATCTGTCAGCGTTACCGACTGGACAGAGCGTTAGCTGCTAGCAGGCAGTGTTAGCACTTGGCGCGGTGGGGGGCAGCTCCTGTGTCCTCATCTGCCTCTATCCCATCCATCACGCTACCACTTCTCTGGGGACATTTGGTGACACACATCATGGCACACTGACATTGAAGTTATCTCAGCAACAACCTGGGGGAGAGCAACAAGAAATGTGTCAGCTGATTGAAGAAACTGAGCTTCCTTCCTCCCCCGGGGTTTACTTCATTTGCCGGACTTGCCTGAGCAGAGGATGGAGGAAACCGAGGCAGTGTTCTAGTGCAGATGTCAGTGGCTCACCGGTTTTGACTGTGTGACAGGACCCTTCATCCCAAGTACTGGGGACCAGAAGCTAGATCTTCCAACAGCTTGGGGGACTTGTTGCAAGACGGGGCTTTTCTCACAGTTTCTCCCCAGAATGAATGTAGACATGGACTATCAACCACAGTTAATCCACACACATCCTTTTTAAATTTTTTTTTAGATTTATTTATTATGTATACAACATTCTGCCTGGATGTATGCCCGCACGCCAGAGGAGGGCGCCAGATCTCAGTACAAATGAGCCACCATGTGGTTGCTGGGAATTGAACTCAGGACCTCTGAAAAGAGCAGCCAGTGCTCTTAACCTCTGAGCCATCTATCCAGCCCCCCCCCCCCCCCCCCCCCCACACACACATTCTTAGAGTGAAATGTTTCTCAGAGAAATGGCACTCGAAATCCTGGGAAGCCTAGATTTTAATGCAGAAACTCCCCAGTGAAACAGCAGTGAGGAGGTAAGCAATGCAGGTTTCCTGTCTTGTTCTTATCTAGCAGGGCAATCTACTTCGCAGGTCTGTAGACCTCTCCACCCTGGACTCCTAAACACAGGGCGCAGGCAGCCCAGAGATGCTGCTTTTGTTGCGAGGGTGTGACCTGGCCAAGGGTTTGGCCCTCTCTTTGCTATAGTTTTACTAATGTCTGTTTTACTTGCTTGATTTGCTATCAAATAAGAATAAAATAAAATAGATGGTAAGGATAACTGACTAATAGGAAGAGGGAAACACTGCAAAGCATTTTACAAAGGCTCAGGAAAGGGTACAGACTTTTCTTTCTCTCCCTCAGGGCTTCACACACCCTGAGCTATAGAGCTACAACCCCTTCAGGTGTCTCGTTTTTAAGCCTTAGGTTTTAAACCAGGTGTGGTGGTGTGTCAACACTCGGGAGACAGAGGCAGAGGGATCGTCATTCCAAGGCCACCTTGGGCTTCACCACAAGACTCTCTCAAAACACTACGAGTAAAAACTATAAGGGCTGATAACTTTTTATGCTATTAAAATAGATTGGAAAATCCAAGACTTGCCAGGCAGACTTGAATTTCTTTATAAGGGGAAAACAACAGGGATAACGGAACTGGAAGGGACAGAAGCAAGCTGGGAGTCTGCCAAGATTCTCTACCAGGCCCTGTAAGAGTTAGAGAGTGGCTGAGACTTTAAAGAAGCTGAACAAACCCTGGAGAATTTATTTATTGTTGAAATGGGCTTTCAGTTCAATGCTGCATAAGTTTTGTGATTTTTTTTTTATAGTGACTTACTGTGTGTGTGTATCAATGCCGTGTGGGAATAGTGATAGAAACAAGAAGGCCAAGGCAGCCTTCTTTTGATTGCCCTTGTAAATGAGGCCACAACAAGCTGGGAAGCAAGAGCCTGGTGGTTGTTCCTCATGCTACTGCCCAGGAGGTGGCAATATTTCCTCAAGAATTTTCAAAGAAGCCTTGCTTGAGAAAAAAAAAAAAAAAAAAACACAATTTATCTGAGGACATTGTGTTTTGTTCTCCTTTCAAAGGTAAAACCCAAGGAAGCGTGGTCCCCACAGCCTCAGTTTTTGACCAATGAATGTACATTACGCTTTTTTCCTTATGAGAGAAAATTTAAATTGTGAAAGATTTTCAGCCTGAAATGAGAGTGAACAAATGAAGTGCACGGATTTAATATGAAGACAAAATTTTAATCTGTGCACCTCCTTAAATCCCTTTAACCCCAGATTATCTAACTACTCCCCGAGGAAGAGGTCTGGGTGAAGTTGTGTCCTTAGCTGTTAAATTTGATGCCACTCACAACCACGACCAGGTTTTACCTTATGAAAGTCCCTTAAAATATGCTCTGAATGATCTTTTTTCTATATTTGACGGCGTTGTTGCCGTGTGTGTGTGTGTGTGTGTGTGTGTGTCTGTGCGCGTGCGCGCCTAGTGTATGCTGGTTTAGTGGGTGCTGGTGTGCTGTGAATACTGACTGGTTTCGTGTGAATTTACATGAACAAGAGTCATCAGAGAGGAGGGAGCCTCATCTGAGAAGCCGCCTCCATAAGATCCAGCTGTAAGGCGTTTTCTTAATTAGCGGTCAATGGGGGAGGACGACCCAACCCTTGGTGGTTGGGGCCATCCCTGAGTTGGTGATCCTGGATTCTATAAGAAAGTAGGCTGAGCAAGCCATGGGGAGCAAGCCACTAAGCAGCACCCCTCCGTGGCCTCTGCATCAGCTCCTGCCTCCAGGTTCCTTCCCTGAATGAGTTCCTGCCCTCACTGCTTTTGACGATATGGAGCTGTGAATGGAAACCCATCTGTCTACTCCCCGTCTGGCTTTTGGTCATGGTGTTTCATCACAGCCATAGTAACCTGACTGAGATACCGTATGCTTGTAAATTATGTGCCATAGAGGTCAGAGGTCCAACATCGGATGTCTTCCGTCACATTCCGCCGCATTTATCTAATTATTTAATTAATTATTTATCAAAATAAGGTTTCTCTGTCTAGCCCTGACTGTCTTAGAACTCATTCTGGCTAGCCTCAAACTCCGAGATCTGCCTCCATCTGCCTCCCCAGTGCTAGGATAAAAGGCATCCACCGCCGTACCGGCCTTAAATGTGTGGTCCAGGCTGATCCTCCTGCCTCTGTCCGCTGATCTTGGCTGGTGTGCCTCACTTCAACCAGCTCCACCTTAGTCTGGGAGACAGAGTCTCGCTTTGAACCTGGAGCTTGCCGTTTGAGCCACACTAGCCGGCCAGCAAGCCCGGAGACCCTCTGATCCCAGGTCCTCATGGTTGTGCCATAAGCACTTACTGGTGGCGCCATCTCCCCGGCCCAAGTTTTCTTGTTTCTTAATATTTGCCCAAGCTGTAGAGATTCAGAAGGAAGGGGCCAGGGCGCGAAGGGCCTTGTTTGGACTGAGGTAGTGAAAATGAAACAGTGGCTCAGGTTAAGAATATTTAGAGTCTGACATGTGATCTAGTATCTTAGGTTTGGGGAATGTTGCTCAAGGAGCCCCAAATCTTGGCATGTTTACTTCTCTGTGGAAAGCACGGAAGCTGAAAACACGTGTGTACATACACACGGATGAGTGAGATTTAAAGAAACTATTATAAGGCTAGAGAGATGCTCAGTGGGTAAGAACACTTGTTCTTGTAGAGGCCCCAGTTCATTTCTCAGCACCCACAGGGTGGCTCACAACGGTGTATAACTCCAGTTCTAGGAATCTGACACACTTTTCTGGCCTATGTGGGCATCAGGCACACATGTGGTGCACATACATACACGTAGGCAAAGCATTCATACGTATAAAATAACAAAAAAAGAAAACTGCAATTACTTTATCCATGACTGACTTCTGACCAGAATATATTTCTAAATTACTTATATCCTGCTTTTAGCCAAGCGTTTGAGAACAAGGTTTGGAAATAATGAAGTCTGAGTTGAGAGATATGTCACTTGCCTCAGGTGGATCACTACACTTTGAAAACCTGGGTTAGAATATCACATCACAAACGGTCCAAGGCCTGACTAAAGAACAAGGTTGATCTTTGCTTTCAGACAGGGTCTTTCTATGTAACCCAGAATGGGCTCAGACAAGTGAGTTTCCCTCAGCCGGAGGAGGGCTGGGATGTGTCACCATGCACAGGGCAGGATGGAGTGAGTCTTTATGTTTTTCTCATCTTACAATCTCATCTCTCATGCTTCCTCTTGGTACTCTGTGAGGGACTGCACCACCCAAAAGACCTTTGCCACTCAAAGTCCCAAGAGTCCCCAAACAATGAAGAAATATCAGAAGTCTTGCCTGTAAAACATGGAGAAATGAGGGTTGTAAACATAGATTTGGGACCACGTCTGCTCTTCCTCCTTCGCTACCGTTGTTGTCTGTCGAAACAGGTGACCCAGCGCAGCTCACTTGCTGTTGGTGAGCAGGCGATGGTACGCTTGAGTTTCGTTAGCATGTGTGAGGCTCAACCTTAGTCAATATTTATAGATAATGGTGGTTCTCATCGGGCCACAAGGCCTTAGTCATGACATGGTCATCTGTCACAGCCCATCTATAAAGGGCTTTTAATTATCATCATCGGCAACAACAAACATTTATGGAGGAGCTGCTGTGTGTTGTAATTGATTTAATGAAATTGTTAATTGTTGCTTCCTCTTCCCATAAATATTTTCTGAAGTCTAATATCAGTTGACTCTCAGAGGCACCGGGTTATACCTTGCCATTTAGACAGATCAAGCGTGCATTCTTGAGTACGCAGAGGATTTTTATCCCTGTTTATATGTGTAGTGAAAAGTTCCTCTCCAAGACCAGCCTGAAGAAATCTATTCCCAGTGGAACTTTCTAGAACCACTAGCAGTGGGGAGGTCCTTGTATGTGGAGATCCGAAGTTCCTGGCAGAGCCCCAGGGTGGTGCCCTGAGGTCGTCCTCCTCATTTGTCTGCTGTGGGCCTAGTAAACCTGAGCTGTCCTTTCCTGCCCGGTTGTTACAGATTGTATTACCTTTCCTGGTTCATGATGAAGTAGCCCCCAAAAGTGACTGAAGGAAAAAGGGTTTCTTTTGACCCTCAGTTCGAGGGTGCAGTCTGCTATGGTAGGAAGTCATACCCGGCAGGATCTTGAGGTGGCTGGCCGGCCGCATTACATCTGTTGTCAAGAAGCAGAAGGGAACTAAGGCTGCTCTTCTGAGTCTCTTTTTTATTCAATCTCGGTCCCCAGCCCACGGAATGGTGAGGGTGCTGCTCACCGTTAAGGTGAGTCTTCTCCCTCGATTAGCCCAGTCTAAGTGGTCCCTCACAGTACAGGAGTGTCCAGGGCCTTTCTCAGTCTGGACAGCCCCTCACAGACCTGCTCAGAGGCATGTCTCCTAGGTGATTCTAGACCTGGTTCAGCTGACAGTATCCATCCTCACAGGGCCCCTAAGCTGGCGATGAGCATCCTACGATCCCCAGCCATCCTCTGTCCCTCAGCGTCCTGTGCTGGTGCTGACTGGATTATGCCTTTAGCCAGTCTCCAGCTAGAGTTTAGGCTCGAAGGAGGATGGTCTAGCGTTTGGTTAGGGTGACTCAGCTTCCCTATTCTATTTCATTCACTCCTACTCTGGAGAAGCTGCGAAGCTCTGCCCAGAATCACTCAAGGGATGGGCGGGGAGGCACACCCCTGAAACACCCACGACTGTCTCTCAGTTCTGACACTGGGCCAGTGTCCCTGGAGATGCCATGCCCCGTCTGGGGCTCCCATTCCTACTCAGTTCCCAGGACAGCAAGTCAAGGGCAACGCTCATCCTTTGCTTGTTCAGGACCTGTTCTGATTCTCTCTTAAAGCCACTGTGTGCTGCCATTCCTAACTGAAACTTGAGCTTTGTCCCCAAAGTAAAACTCCTCCCAGTTAAAGAAATTTAAATGAAATTTGTTTGTATCTAAAGTCTGTATTATTTGCATTCTACCACAGTGCTCCGAGAATTAGACACTAAACCCGGAGTGGAGGTGCTGGAGAGAAAAAGGGAATTTAGAACCACAGGGCTTTATAAAACTGGTAACACAATGATATCTACAAAGTAACTGACCAATTATTTGATCACATTTTGAGACAGAACTCTGACAACTCATGGAGAGTGTGGTCTAAATTGCTGGTTTGAGGTGAGACTTTTTGGGAAATCCACAGAGGGTTAACATAACCACTTTCTGCTGCCTTATTTAAGTCATAGAAAAGATGAACATGTACTAGGCTGAATTGAGACAATGGAGGCAAAGCTAACAAGAAATAATTTTATTCTGACAGATTCTCTTCTTCATTCCTCCACTTAGCTCCAAATGGAGAGCAGTGTAAACCTTGAATCATAAAATGAATGTCTATTGATTGATTAAACATTGGCCACAGCTCCCCGCCTCCATCTGTATGAAAAAGGCTTTTATTTTGAGAATTAACCCTTCTATAGGCCTGATGCGTGCTAGTAATATACATCCTGAATTTTGGAAGCCAGACTGTGTGTTCACACTGCTCTGTTATGTGAATGAGTCTATTTATTTCCATATGTGGATAGCATGCAATGGTAAAAAGCTACTTTGGGGGTTTAGTTTAGATACAGCACACATCAGAATCATGTTACTGACTTCGTTTCATCAGAAACATGGTGCCTCCTCATTTTGGAGGGACTCTTTTCTGGTCTACAATGAAGAGATTTTTCTTTAAGTAGGATTCACTGGGAAGGAATTCCCCATGTAGTTAAAATAAGCCCAGCCCACTGGAGGTGTTTCTTATCTAGGCAGTCCTTTGGCCTGCTGAGAACGACTCGGATCTTCCTTCTTGCAGTCAGAGTGGGAGCAAAAGGAAAGATCTGCGCTTATCTTGATTTTCCTCATCCCAACAGTAGCTTCTCTATAGCAATTGCCTTAGTTTGGGGGTTCAGAGTGCGAGCCTTTCTGCTATTTCCACCTAGAGCTCGCCTCTCCCAAGGCCCCACCCTCGACAGGGGCCCTAATAATGGATTCAACAACGCAGCAGACAGTCCTGTTTCTGCTGGACAAATACCCAGTTTGGGTTTCACTTGGCAACTCCTACTGGGCACTCTGGTGAGTGAACAAAGTCACACAGTGCAGAAAGACACAGAAAACAGGAGGCTCACCCCTTCCCTCTCCAATTTGTTAGTGGAAAGGGAGCATCGGTGGAGCTAGGCACAAGGTGGACAACAGTGTTTGGGAGGAAGAGGAAGAGGACAAAGTTTGAAGCAGAGGACTGTTGAGACAGCAGGGATATTTAATAGAAGGTCACAGATTTTGAGCGTGCTATGTATGTGCTTATCTAGATCCTCTTTGACAATCTTACCTCCTTCACTGTAAATCAGGGCATTTGAAAAGATATAATTTGTTGTACCATAAAATTTTGTCTCCCTGCCCCTCCCCCAATTTAGGAGTCGTTTGACTACTTAAAGTTCAAAGTTCCTCTACATTTCTTATAATGAATGAAATTGCTTGACAGAATTGAGCAGGCGCTGACTGATTGTAGATTCCTAGTAGGCCAACAGTGAGGTCTTCAATATTCCCTGAGAGCAGATCAGTGCTCAAAGAGACAGGCCTAGTTGGGCAGTGTGATTTAGTAGGCCAGATAAAATATTGAATGCCATTTCCAATTCTGTCACTAGTTCATTGGATAGTCATTTAAATACTCTATATCTCAGTTTTCATAGTAATAAATTGTAGATAATAATGTTCTAGAAGCCATTATAGGATATTAATGTTCGAGCAGAACTTTCGAATCCTGATATTTTAGAAAACATCATTTAATCAATGTTCAGTTATACAGTGCAAGAAGATGACGATGTGTACCTTCAAAGGGACACTGTGAGAACTCTACAATATATTAAAGTATTATATATGTGTATGTAAAATGTAGCTGGGCATGGAGGCTTCTGCATAAAATCTCAGCACTCAAGGGGCTGAGGCAATAGATTGCTATGAGTTTTGAGACCAGCCTAGGCTACATATTAAGTTTGAAGCCAGTCTGAGATATAATGAGACCCTGTCTCAAACACACACACACACACACACACACACACACACACACAGTCACTTGCTTTTATTTAATTTAAGCTATTTCGATCCTTTTTTGAAGCATTTCAGTTTCTCAAAAAGGAAGCTAGTAATTGCTTTAAGTATTTCTCCTTAGAAGGTTAATATCGTCTTAGGTTCTTTGGACATCCTACTTCCTGCAGGCCCCTGTCTCGGCAGGCTGTTAGTGACATTTGAACTTAGACTTGATGTAAGTCAGGAGAGAGGATCTCCCCTGTATGAAAGCCCTGCAGCGTGCATGATGAACAGGTCTCGCTCTGAAGGTGACCTGCTTTCTGCACAGCTGGGGACTCCAGAGACAGAATCAGTTCACCAGCCTTCTGGCTCTGAAGTGGGTTTTGTGATACTTCCCCACCGCACACTCTTACTCGTCTGGCTCGGCTCGATGGGTGAATGGATGCGAAACTCTCCCAAGCAAATGCCTACAACCTGTGGTCCCTTGGGGATCCCAGGCAACCTGTGATTGACTGGCAAGACTCTTCCTTTAGGAAAGAGTTCCCACGACAGGCACAGGCGACTTGGAAGCTATGCAAATCTGGAAGATAGCATTGATTTATCTTAATGGACACCCACCCAGCTTCCGCATTCCATCAAGATAATGCAGGCGGGAAGGCGGGCTGTGTCAGCCCAGGCTTGGGCAGTGAGGGCAACTGCAGCATAGCCTATGCTTTCCAGAGCCCTGACTGACCCTTGGCACCTGGGCTCCTCCACACAGGGCTGCAGGATAGAGTTATGTGGTGCCAGGGGAGGGCATGTCCATTCACAGCCGCTAGTTCTTTTTTCTAGATTCGGTGAAGAATACTGAGGGCCTCAGGATTCCTTGCTAGATGCCTTGAGCTTGTTTGTAATCTTGCTCGGCCTCTACCCCAGATCCTTTCTCCCACCACATATTAGTTACTGCACTCACGGACAAAATACCCAATAAGAACTGAGTTAAAGGAGAACATGTTTGCTGGGCAGTGGGGGCACAGACCTCTAATCCCAGCACTTGGGAGGTAGAGGCAGGCAGATCTCTGAGTTTGAGGCCAAGCTCAGTCTTCAGAATGAGCTCCAGGACAGCCAAGGCTACACAGGGAAACCCTGTCTCAAACAAACAAAACAAAACAAAAGGAGAAGGGGTTTATTTCAGTTTACAGTTGTAGGGGATACAGAGCCTCATGGCTAGTGAGTCATAGGGAGCTGGACGACATCGCATCTGCAGCCGAGAAGCAGAGTGTGATGGACACCATTGCTCAGGTTTCTTCCTTCTTTCTAGTCAGCCCAGGACTCCAGCCACAGAATGGTGCTGCCCACGGCCAAATGGATCTTCCCGCCTCAGTTTACCCAATCTAGACCCCTCCCAGGCATCCCTGGACGCCTGCCTCCAAAGTGGCTCTGGAACCCGTCAGTTTGACAGTATGAGTTTTATCACACACCATGTGTGCCTCTAGTAGCCAAACAGAGGCCGCCCCAGTTTACAGTCACAGCAGCGTTGTGCCAGGCTTCCTCTTTACCCACGTCCTCATCTGCATTTGCTGCGTTTGCTTCTCTGATGACTGTTTCCACTGTGCAGCGTCAACCACATATGTCGTGTGTTCCTGAATCAGGGAGACCACACAGCCCCTTCTCTCGCTTTGTGTCTACTTTCCGTCTTGAACTCGTACATCCAAGTGAACCCAGGCCTCCTCCAGTATGAACTGCCTCTGGACTTCTCGTCTGTCACGTGTTCATCTAGACTCAGCATCTTTTCTCTGTCTGGGTCTCTCCCATGTTACTCTTCCCGTCTTACATCAGATCAGTTGCTAACTCCTGGTGGTCCAGCCGCAGCTTCTTCTCAGGTCTGTACTATAGCTTCCATTTTCACTGCGATGCTACAGATTCACCTGTATTACTCTGTTAAATTAGAGGGGTCTTTCCTGTTGATCTCTCTACCCTCAATCTTGCCCCAATATTATTCATTTTAAATTCCAAAAGAATAATTTATGTAGGGCATAAATTTCATCAAGTCATTCTTCTTCTTGAAAAAAAAAAGTCATTGATAGTTACAGAATAACTGCCAAGATTCTTAATATAGTATGCAGTCCCCTGGCAATTGCTCAAGCTCATCGCTTCCTATCTGTCCCTTGCTACGACTTATATTAAAATGATATTTCAGTGATGCCTCTTTGTTATGTCCCGGCTGCTTGCAAACACACATGTGCACGTATTACATGGTAGGGCCTCTTTCCTAACATTCTCTCTGCCTCAAATGCTTTTCCTGAACTCTGCTCCAAGTCATTTCTCCCAGGAAGTTTCCCCCAACCTCATGACCAACTCCTTGGTCTTATTGTAACCCTTGGACAATTCTTATCACTACATTGTTACATTATATTGAAAATATCAATATTTTTATTGCATATAAGTAATGTTGCATTATGTTGAAAATATTGAAAATAATTAGATAATCATGGATATGTCCCTCACTGTGGTTAGTACCTCTAGAGCTGGGGGTCTCTAAATAACTTGGTGTCCTCAGCACCTCAATGTGAAAGGTATTTATTATGTGCTTTGTAGCATCTTTCTAGTTGCCACTCCATCCCACTGCACTCACTGGAATAGGGAGCAGCAGTGAGCCCCATCCCACTGCACTCACTGGAATAGGGAGCAGCAGTGAGCCCCATCCCACTGCACTCACTGGAATAGGGAGCAGCTGTGAGCCCCATCCCACTGCACTCACTGGAATAGGGAGCAGCTGTGAGCCCCATCCCACTGCACTCACTGGAATAGGGAGCAGCTGTGAGCCCCATCCCACTGCACTCACTGGAATAGGGAGCAGCAGTGAGCCCCATCCCACTGCACTCACTGGAATAGGGAGCAGCAGTGAGCCCCATCCCACTGCACTCACTGGAATAGGGAGCAGCTGTGAGCCCTATCCCACTGCACTCACTGGGGTATGGGGCAGCTGTGAGCCCCATCCCACTGCACTCACTGGAGTACGGGGCAGCTGTGAGCCCCATCCCACTGCACTCACTGGGGTATGGGGCAGCTGTGAGCCCCATCCCACTGCACTCACTGGAATAGGGAGCAGCTGTGAGCCCCATCCCACTGCACTCACTGGAATAGGGAGCAGCTGTGAGCCCCATCCCACTGCACTCACTGGAATAGGGAGCAGCTGTGAGCCCCATCCCACTGCACTCACTGGGGTACAGAGTATCTGTGAGCCCCATCCCACTGCACTCACTGGGGTACAGAGCAGCTGTGAGCCCCATCCCACTGCACTCACTGGGGTACGGGGCAGCTGTGAGCCCCATCCCACTGGAGGGACAGGAAGGGAAGGCTCTGGGGATAGAGTCCATGAGAAGGACTTTGGATTTGTACTCTAAGTACAAAACAAAACAAAGGAACAAACACAAACCCAATTAACCCCCCCCCCCCATTTCTTTCCACCTTTAGTCTTACCTCAATTATAGGAGAAGATTAAGGATAGTAAGTCCCCAGGGCACATTGACATAAGTCCCCAGATTAGATGCATTGGGAGCCTCCCAGCCCTAGTTCTCAGGGAGCAACTGCACCCCAGCCCTAGTTCTCAGGGAGCAGCGGCACCCCAGCCTTGAACCATCTACCTTAGAAGCGGCTCTTCCTCCCGCAGTTCTGAGTGGTTATCAGCTAACAGCACACGATGCAGGTAGACATCATCCTGATAAGCTACCAACATTGCAAAGCCAGAGGCAGACAGCAAGTACCACTGTCTCCAGCCACAGTTTGGGGGGCAGTTTTTGTCTGCAAGATCTGTCTGTGTCTGGACCCTCAAACAGGTCCTGTCCTTATCAGAATGACCCTTTCTTCCTTGTTGCCCTGACGTGATGTGGCTGCCAGGTTTTGTCCTTGTTACTTCTGCCCAGAGCTGACCTTCCATTTCAGTTTCTCATCTGGCACTTACTGTTTGACCTTAGGTGAGTTACTCAGCCTTTCTAGACCTCAGTTATCCTTAAGTTCTAAATGAGGACTTATAGTTGTGATTGCATGAAATAATGCATGTGAACTATGAAATATCATGCCTTGCATGTAGTAGGCACCTCGCAGTAATACACACTGTGATCATTCCCAGCCTCAAAAAAACCCCTTATCTGGGATTGTCTTTGGCTTTTCTGCATATTGGGGGAGGGGTGGAATGTGGGTGGCTCCGAAAGCATTAGTCACCCCTGGATGAGGACAGCTAAGCGTCATCTATATTGATGATCTTCAGACCCTCACGTGACTTCGGGGCTGGAGCTGATAATGGCTCTTATTAAGAGACTGGCCTGGTGGGCTATCTTTCTACCATTAGCCCTGGTCATCTCCTTCCATTTACACAGCTCTCGTCCTACACTGAACAGAAGACCCAGGAACGATAATGACCCTCATTTGTATCCGTTAGGGTCTCAACCTGCTCTGAAACGCTCTTCATTAGCTGGGAGCCGAATTTGTTTTCATTACTCTGGTCCCTTCAGAACTCTTGGCTTCTGCCTTTTTCTGGATATTTCTCCTTGAAAAAATTCTTTCAACTGGGTGAAAAAAAATGTGTTTTCTTATATTTTCCCATGCCATATATTTTATGTTTTTCCATCTTGTACATCACTGTGTGTATGTATGTGTGGTTTATGTGTGTGTCTGTATGATGTGTGGTTTATACATGTTTGTGTTTTATACATGTATGTGTGGTTTATGCATGTGTGTCTGTATGATGTGTGGTTTATACATGTTTGTGTTTTATACATGTATGTGTGGTTTATGCATGTGTGTCTGTATGATGTGTGGTTTATACATGTTTGTGTTTTATACATGTATGTGTGGTTTATGCATGTGTGTCTGTATGATGTGTGGCTTATATGTGTTTGTGTTTTATACATGTATGTGTGGTTTATACATGTGTGTATGGTTTATGTGTGTGCTTGGCTATGATATGTATGTATGTGTGTGTGTGTGGTTTGTTCGTGTGTGTGTGTGTGTGTGTGTGTGTGTACAGGTACACTCATCTGTGTCTCCCTCCATCTGTCTCCACCTCATGGTTTCTGAAACAGTGTCCTCACTGAATGTGGAACTCATTAATTCTGCTGTTGACCGGCCAGCAACCCCCCGGGATCTAGCTGTTTCTACCCTTTAGTCCTGGGAGTCTACATGTCCAGCTATGTCCAGCTTTTTAAGTGGTCTCTGGGGTCCTGAACCCAGGTTCTCATGCTTGACCAGGAGATGTTCCTTTTCACTGTCCTCTTGCATGGTTCAGTGCACTGGCCTAGAAGCCTTCTTCCCTTAATTGTATGCAGCCCTTCCAAGGTTTGGGCCTTTAAACAGCTCTGGTGGATTGTGCTGATTGCCAGAGAGTCATGGTGGAGCTTCAGAGAGAAATGCTTGATGGCAGAAATGCCAGGTTTTCCTTCTTAGAGCAACCAGACAACTAACAATTGGTAGTGCCTTACAGTGGCTAGGTTTGTTCAAGCTCAAAGAACAAACCACCAACTCAGTATGTATAAGAAACCAAACACATAGCTGTCTGAGCTTCAGCTTTGCTGGTAGATAAAGAAGGGAGTGGACATACGAATGGGATCTTTCCCAGGCCGGGGAGGTGGATACTGTTATGGTTTTGGTCCCTTTAAGAGACAAGCCACACCCATTCCCCTCCCCATCCGCTGAGGCAGGCTGATCTTCAGCTTCCGGCCTGAGCTCACTCTCTCTTTTCCATCTTCCTCTCGGAGAGGCAGCTTCGCTTCTGCCTCTCTCCCCACTTCTCTGCTTCCCCCTTCTCTGTCTCTTTCTCCTCTTCTCTCTCTCTCTCTCTCTCTCCCTCTCTCTCTCTGTCCCCCCCTTCACCCTTCCTCCTCCATAACCCCCTGAATAAACATTCAACCTCACCCTGCATGTCTTGTCTATCCATGTTTCTGTCTTCTGCCCGCCCGCCATGTGTCTCCCTGCCTGGAACCAGCCATTGCTCAGGGACCAGCAGCCTACTCTGCCTGGGGCCCACTGCCTGCTGCCACATGGCCCGCCACCACTGCTCTGGGACCAGCAGCTGTCTCTGCCTGGGACTGGCTGCTCCCAGGGCCCGCTGCCTGCCACCACATGGCCCGCTACCACCATTTGGGACCTACAGCATTTCTGCTGCCTACTGCCACGGGGATCTTGGAGCATTTTTTAAAAAAAGAATACCAGATACTATTCTGGAACCTGGTCCACAGAGATCGTCTGAGGTTTCCCCATCTCACACGAAAGGCCCTGCCTTCTTCATATTGCAAATGGCCCTAGAGGAGCCCAGAAACCCGCCTGGGAGGAGAGCAGTGTCTCCTTCAAGGTGTCATCGTGCAAAGGAGGAATGTTCAGGATTTCAGACAGCCCTGGCTCCCACGTGGTCTTCCCACAGTCACAAATGCGATTCTGCTAGTAACTGTTTTGGTAAATGAGTCACATTGTAGCAATCTCCATGAATCAGAGATAATTATATTTTTACTCAGCCAGCACTGGTGAAGAAAACTCCCTCATTCTTCAATTAGCTCTTTTCACTCCAGTGTGTTCGAGGGTCTTCCGGAGAACGTTAGCCTACTTCCCCGATTCCTCTCCTAAATCAGCTAATGCCTTCTTGGTTTTCACGCCTCCCCATGTTTTCTTGGGGATTCTTTATCATTCCGCCCCCCCATTTACAGGAAGCCACTGCAGTGGATTAAATTAGGCTGGCCCAGAGGGGACAGCATTCTTCCACGGCCAGGAGAATTGTGTATAAACCATGACATTAGTCTTTCTCTCCTCAAAGAGAATATTGTTCATATCTCATCTGTCTTATACCAACCTAAAACCTTCTTTGAAAAGACCGTGGAATTGAGATGAAATTACCAGTCTAGCTACTGTTCTGAGTCCCAGGAAGTACACGGAGAGCCTTCTATGGTCAGTTCCCGACAGCTCACAGTGATCCCATGAGTTAGCTGTTATTTTCTCCATTTAACAGATAGCTAAACTGAGGCTTATAGGTGAAGAGATGGCGTAGGTCCCACCAGCTGTACCTCAGCCCCCTGGAGCCCAGCTTTGCTTGAAACATCTCTTATTTTATTTGCATTTTGCTTTTTCGGAGGCTGACGCTGAACTCAGTTTGTAGCTGAGAATGACCTTGAACTCCCAATCCTCCTGTCTCTACCTCCTGAATGCTGGGATTACAGGCCTGTATCACCAAACCCTGTGGTTTCAACTGTCTGTTAATATAGTGCCTCCTTTGTAATCTTTCTGTCTTAGTCTGTTTGGCTGTCTATAATAAATTGCTGGAGACCAGAGAGTTTATAAATAGCCTGCAATAATTATCCTTTCCATCACAGAAAGTGGGAAGTATAAACTGAAGGTGCCAGAACCTTCTGACTGTGATATGGGCTGACTGTGTCCACTGCCAAGATGTTGTTTTATCATGATGACCTCAGGAGCAGAGGGCTGAAAAGGGGCACCCACTGTCTATATAGCCTCCTTTACAAAGTTCTTGTTTCTCTTCATCAGGGTGGAGCCCCCAAGACCAGTCCCCTCCCAAAGACCTCACATTAATACCATGGTGTGGGGGATTAAGCATCAACATGAGCTTTGAAAGGCCACAAAGAGTCAAATATCCCAGTATTGCTCCTGTCTGGTACAGTGGTACCATCTTTGTGCTCTGATCCTGAGGGAGTGGACCTAGAATCATCAGACCAACACTTTGGGGTTATCAGAATGTCATCACTGGAGGTGATTGACAGGAGATGGGCAGGAGCTGAGGCAGGACCAGGTTCCTCAGCTCCCATTTCTTTATGTATGCTTCATTTTGCAGACTATGCCTGGGGCCTTTGGGAAGTTGAGATACTATTTATTTATTTATTTATTTAATTTATTTATTATTTATGTGTTTGGACACACACATAGAAGTTAGAAGACAACTTGTTGGAGTCGATTTTCTCCTCCCATGTGGGTTCCAGGGACCAAGAACTTTTACCTGATCTGGTCGGCCCCTCTTTGGGACCTTTGAGTTTGTCTCTTGTCTTCTTCTCTCTTATTGTGGGTCACCTTCTCTCTACAAACCACCACAGGGGACTTTCCCCTCTAGAGTTCCACTTTCTGTGGCCTGAGGGTGAGCCTGTGGTAGGTTATTCTGTATACAGCCAGGGGGTGATTCTCAAGTACCAACCTTGGTTCTGAGCTGATGGGAATGGGTGAGGCCTGATAATTTCATTCCTATTAAGAACATTGGGGTGGAACAGCTAGTAGTTTGGGGAAATAGTCCCCTGAGGCCAACACAGCAAATGTTTGGTTGCTGGCCTGTGGTGCTCTTGGGAGGTAGTTACACCTTGCCCAGATGCTGCCTGAGGTGAGAAAGTTATAGCATCCAGAACGTGCCTTTGAAAGGGATGTGGTGGTGCCCTTGGCCCTAGCTTTTTTTTTTTCCTGTTTCTTGTTGCTTCACAGATGCCATGATGTGAGAAGCTTTGTTCCATCACATGACCCAGCCATGGTGTTCTTCATCTCTGCTGGTCAAGAAGCAGTGGAGCCAACTGGTACCCACGGGCTGGAATCTCAGAAACTCTACACAGAAACACCCGTTCCTTCCGGATAAAAGTTGTTACCTCAGGCATTTTGTTACAGTGATGGAAAGCTGACTGTTTCAGGTTGTGAGGGTTGACAGATCCAGGTTCCATTAGTTGGAATGTGGTCCAGACATCAGCATCTTTCCTTCTTCCACCACGGCATAATGTATTGTCTAAGTGGGAACCTCTTGTGTGGGCTTGCTTGCTCTGCTTCTCCCTGTCAGAACTTGGTTCTCAGGTGTGTTGTGTGCCTGGGCCAAAGCCTTAACCTCCAGAGTCAAGAGGATTTTTTTTTTTGAGTGAAGAATATTCATCTATTTTGGGTCCCCTTCCCTGAAACAATGCTTCCTGTCTAAGATCTGCCTGCCTAGCAGAGAGTGACCAACCCATTGTCCCCAAAGACTTAGCTCTTCACATGCTCGGTGAAGTTGGGTGCATTCGTGCTTCTTTGCCTCTGTGACAGAATACCTGACAGGAGCCATTTCCAGGAGGAAGGCTCTACTTTGGCTCTCAGTTCAAATGCATAGTCCTGTCGTGGTGGGGAGAGCAAGGAAGCAGGAACATGAGGCAACTGGTCTCACTGAATCTGCCTGCAGTCAGGAAGACACACACACACACACACACACACACACACACACACACACACACACACTAAGGCAGGTGCTCAGCTCACTTCCTCTTTTTTGTTTAGTTGGGAACCCTAACCCATGAAATGGTGCTGCCCACGTTGTGTAGGTCTTGTTGGACACGGCCAGAGTATGTTTCCATGGAGATTCTAAATCCAGTCAAGTTGACAATGAAGGGATACTCTCACTCTGGGATAACATACCCACTGTTCTGGGCTCCTGCTTCCTCTCCCTGAATCCCTGAGAGGAGATCCAAGTGCTCAGGGGGATCCAAGCTAGACCAGCACTGGGTCCTCACCCTTCTGGTGCTTCTCATAGGCAGGGTGTTGTGGCAGGGTTGCTGAGGAGGACAGGATGGCGTCTTGGAGACTGAGGTGGTGGTCCTTGCATGAGCTTGGAGAGGGACCAAGGAAAGCTGAAAGCCTACCCTTGGCCTCAGGAATAGCTGTCACAGAGAAAAAATGTCTGCCAGCTCCTCAGTCATTTTCCAAGGCGATACTAACCCAGGGCGTCTCCACAGCAGCCCCTTCATCCGGTTCTCCACCTGGCTGTATCACTCATTCCTCCCCTTGACACTGGGGGAGTTTGTTTGGTCTCTTTCATGTCTCTGGTCTCTGTGAGAAACAGGAAACTTTCCCTGTTTCATTCCCTAATAGATAAGATGAGAAATTAGTCGTTGGATAAACAACTGGGGGCTATTTATTTTGTCACAACACGTAAGGCTCTGCCTGTACTGGCACATGTGCAGTGTGCTATGGTACATGTTGAACTGTCCCCTGGCAGTCCCTTTTTGGTGTTCTCCTCTGCCCCTGCTCAAAGCTCCCCCCTCCTGGAGGCATCATGCCAATCTGTGAGTTGCAGAACCACTTACATGTTTGGCTCTGAGCTAACACTTGGACTCCCTCTCTCTACACCCCCTTCTTCCATGCCTGTCCCCGCCTGTCCCCTTAAAGAGCTGAATCTCAGGATTGACCATTGTGTGAGGTCTGTGGTCTCCGCAGCACTGGCCCAGACTTACTGAATCAGAGTGAGCCTGGTTAGTTCCCCCTTGTGCACATGAAGAGCCTGGAACACTGGTCGGCTGGGTTAGGGCTCATTCTCTCGGCTTCATTTGAACCTGTCCACGTGTCTAATGAGAAGGGTCACTTTGGAGGCCTAAGGGTAAGCCTGCTTCATGCCCACTCTCTGGCTTCTGAGTCCCCTGACAGCTCCTCACTGGGAGATGCATCTGGGATGTCTACCGGCATCTTGAGAAGGCAGTGTCCCTGGATGCATGACTGCCTCCTGATCTCCATTTCTCTGCAGGCACCTTTCAGATGGGAGTGAGGCTCATCCTAACAACTTCATTTAAAACTGATGACCTCTGCATGGAGACCTTCATTCAGAGGGACAAGGGCTTAGAACGCCAAGATCTTTTTTTTCTTTTCCTTTTTTCTTTTTTAATTGGACATCCCATAGCACCAAATTTAGACATTTCATGCAAACCTTCCTGAACCTGCTGGGTGAGAAGAGCGTTTCTTTCTTGCTCTTACCTTCCTACCTTCCTTTTGCAATCGATAAGGTGTGTGTGTGTGTGTGTGTGTGTGTGTGAAGAGGGCAGGACAGACAGTGTAGCTGGAAGAAAGAAAGTGCAGCCAAGGCAGGCTTTGTGGTTGTTGTTGTTGTTTAATGTTTAGAAAACTAAAGAAAGGGAAATCAATTATAGGGCCTACCTGAATTTTATTTCCTCACCCCAAACCAAATTACTCAGCAAACTTATCGCTTGCTATTGCAGGCTTTGGTATTAAAGAAAACAATCAGGCGGGCAGGATTAATCTCCGGCAGCCGCCTTATCTTTAACTTGCACCTTTGTTATTTTCTGATGAGCTTCTCCCTTTTTGCTGCCACGTTGTACCATACCTCACTGGTTCCTTTCATTTTATCATCAGGCAGGAGCGGAGGACCTTTCAGTTTATTAAAAAACCTTTATTTGTGAAGAACAAAGAGGGGGGAAAAGGCAAACAATGAGGTCAGACAATCTCCTTCCTGCCAGGAGTCACTCACCTGTTATTTAGAGTGTTATCAGTTGGGGGGGACTTGCATCCTGGAAAATGAGGTTCTGACAGGCTCCTCAGGGTGCTTGTGGGCGCATGCACGCATGCACACACACACACACACACACACACACACACACACACACACACTTCCCATCTGGCTCACTGCACACTGACCTCCATAAAGGTCCTGGACTAACAGGGCTGTGGTAGTTTCGTTTGTTTCTAAACTTCTAACCGCCTGTGTGCAATTCCTCCCCTGCGCTTCCTTTCTGTTTCGCTTTCTCCTTCAGTGTAGCCAAGGTTCCTGGAAAGATGAGAGCCTTGGTCATTTTAGTCCTCTGTGAGCTGAGAGCAACTTGGTTGGTTATCAAGGAAGCACATATCAATCTTTATTCTTCATACCACTATCAATTATTACCAACACTATCACCACCATCATTACCACTATATCACCATTCCCGCCACCATTCCTGCCATCATCACCACCATTACCACCATCATCACCACCATTACTACTATCATCACAACTATATCACCATTCCCACCACCATTCCTGCCATCATCATCGCCATTACCACCATCATCACCACTACCACCATCACCATTATAACCATCCTCACCATCCCCACCTCCATGACCATCATTGTCACCATCAACACCACCATTGCCATCGTCGTCACCACCATCACCACCACTGTTACCACCATCATTACCATTATCACCATCATCATCACCACCATAACCACCACCATGACCATCATTATCACCACCATGACCATCATTATCACCACCATCACCACCATCACCGTCACCAATATTACCATCACTATTGTGGTACTTTGAATAAGTTGTCCCCTATAAGTCTCAGGCATTTGAATACTTGGTTCCTAGTGGGCAGCTACTGCCAGAGGAAGTATGTCAACGGTGGCGGAGGCGGGGCAGCCTTTGAGGTTTCAAAAGAGTCTCACAACTTCTGTTCAGCTCTCTCTCTTCCTGCTGCTGCTTCTGTAGTCATCTGATGTCTGTCACCCCCACTTCTTCATCATCGATTCTAGCCCTCTGGACCCAAAAGCCTCAAAAAACCTTATCCCTCCCCCCTCCCCGTAAGTTGTTTTCATGATGGTGTTTATCACAGCAACAGAAAAGCAACTAAGACAATGACCACCAATGTCATCGTGATAATTTTGAGGCAGGGTCTCTTGATTTAGCCAGAGTAACCTCAAACTTTTTGATCCTCCTGTTAGGCCCCCACAGGCAAGTGCCACTACAATTGGTCTCTTCTGTAGATCTTACATTTATTATTTTGGGAGGGATCAGCTTGGGGCATGTGCCGACTCCCTTTGGAGGCTATCTGCATGCTGGGGGCTCTGCATGCCAGGGGCTCTGCATGCTGGGGGCTCTGCATGAGCTGGGAGCTCTGCATGCCGGGGGCTCTGCATGAGCTGGGGGCTCTGCATGCCGGGGGCTCTGCATGAGCTGGGGGCTCTGCATGCCGGGGGCTCTGCATGCTGGTGACTCTGTATGCGGGGGGGCGGGGCTCTGCATACCGGGGGCTCTGCATGCCGGGGGCTCTGCAAGCCGGGGGCACTGCATGAGCTGGGGGCTCTGCATGCCGGGGGCTCTGCATGAGCTGGGGGCTCTGCATGCCGGGGGCTCTGCATGCCAGTGGCTCTGCATGCTGGTGGCTCTTTTGGGTTACCACCAACTACTTTGGTGTCACCCCAATACTTGGTGAGGACATATTCATATACCTGTGCCCCAATTTCTTCCTGTCCCAAAGGGGGTCAGAAAAAATGGAGAGGGACCAGAGAGATTGCTCAGTGACAAAGAATGCTTGCTCTCTTGAGTTCTCGGCACCCACATCTAACAACTGCCTGCAATTTCAGTTCTACGGGATCCAACATGCTCTTCTGGCCACCAGGGCACTCTCGCACACATCATACACACACACATACACACACTCACACTCATACACATAAAGTTTTACAATAGTTGTTATTATTTTATTCTGTGTATATGGGTGTTTTGCCTGCAGCTTGTCTGTGGACCACATGTACTCTTGGTACCGGCCCAGGCAGAAGACAGCATCAAATCTCCTGGTTACAGACAGTTATGTGCTACCATGTGGATGCTGGGTTTCAGGTCCCGTGGAAGAGCAGCAACTCTTAACCACTGAGGAATTTCTCCAGCCCCTAAAAATGAATGCTAAAAGAAGCTGAAGGAGACTCAGAGTTTCTGATGCTCAGGTTCATTTTACAGTATAACGGCTTCCAGACATGCTCATTGTGCTAGTTTCTTTCTTTGTTTCTGTGACATAATATCTGAAAAAAAGACCATTTAAGGAAGGGAGGGTTTAATTCAGCTCCTTATTTATTCCAGCCCATCATGGAGCAGCACACTCACTTGTTGTTCACACCATGATGGATGTCAGAACAGCACACTCACCTGCTGTTCACACCATGATGGAAGTCAGAGCAGCACACCTGTTGTTCACACCATGATGGAAGTCACAGGAGCACACTTACCTGTGGTTCACACCATGACGGTGTCACAGGAGCACAAGACTCCATGAAACCTGTCGCTTTTGTCCTCCAGCTGGTGTGTGTGTTTCTCACTGCTTCAGACAACCACGCATGCGGCTATGGTCTCTTGGGTCAGCTGCTCAGGCTCTCGGCAGGCTGGTGATGCCAAGGTGTCACTGGGCTTGTGAACTCATTCCAAACCTAGGGTTCTTTTTCACATCTTCTAAGGACAAAGAATGTTCTCAACCCAGAGGCTGCCTGCACTTCCTAACCTTGGGGCAGTTTGCATCACGGTTCTCATCTAGGATGGTGGAAACATATCTTCTATCACCTTACCTTTCCCCCAAGATGATGCAGAATTCCCTTCTGTATGCTGTGAATACCATTGGTTAATAAAGGAACTGCTTTGGGCCTATAGCAGAGCTATAGGGGGACAGAGCTAGGCAGGGAAAACTAAATGGAATTCTGGGAGAAAGGAGGTGGAGTCAGAGAGAAGCCATGTAGACCTCCAGAGACAGATGCTGGAAACTTTCCCAGTAAGCCACAGCCACGTGGTGATACACAGATTAATAGAAATGGGTTAAATTAACATGTGAGAGTTAGCCAATAAGAAGCTAAGGCTAATGGGCCAAGCAGTGATTTAATTAATATAGTTCCTGTGTGATTATTTCGGGGCTGAGCAGCCGGGAAACAACAAGTGGCCTCCTTCCAACACCCAGAGGCTCCTGTGATTAGGTCAGGCTGACCAGTCTGATCTCCCTCTTGCCTGAGGGAGATCTTTCTCATGTTCACAGGTTCCCTCAGGGCAGGGCACAGCACACATAGGCTTGAGCAACAGGAGGCAAGAACTTTGGGCCACCTGAGAAGTCTACCTCTCTCTCATGCAAATGTTTCCATTTCTTCTGCTCTAGTATCTCTCTCTGGGGTCCATGGTTCCCTACAATTCGTCTCTTTTGATTTTTCTCTTGGAATTTGGGGTGAGGAAGATCCGTTGAAGGCTGGAAGCCCTGTTGACCCCACGGAAACAACTATTATGGTTTATCTTATAGCTCTTTGGAAATACTCTAAGGGCATCCTAGCCCCCTGGGGCTGGCTAAACTCATGGCATTGGTAGCATGCAGGAAGCTGTGTCACTGGAGGTAGCCAGGTAAGCTGGGACCTGGTTGTAATGCTGACCATTTGCTTGTCTCTATTTGACAAGGGTTACTTACTCAGTGACCTTGAACTCTACTGCCTTCCCAAGGTTTTCCAACCCCCAATTTCCTGTGTAAATGATCTCAATTTAGAAGCTCAAATCAGGCCTTCCAGTTTTTTTTTTGACCTTGTTTCCTGTTAATTAGCCTCAATTTCATTCCAGATCCTAATCTCTGAGGTCCTGACCTCACTGGTAACCTGAAACCCAGTTTCTGAGTTTCTCCCGTGTTCATTTCTGATTCTGTCTCTGAATCTGGGCTGGACCTTGACTGTCAAATGATTTGCTTTGGCAACACAACAGAAGCTCCACCTCTTCTCACAACAAGGAAGTGGGTCACCCACACGTCCCTCCCCTTGGGCATGGCAGGCTCTGGTGTGCACCTCATCCTCCTGGCTCCTTCCTCCTTTTGCTTTACTACTTACTTCCTCCGAGGTTTTGGAGTCTCAGAAGTGAGTCTAAAAAGGCTCGGACAGAAGCCAGCTTCTCATCTTGACTCCCTTCTGTAAACTCTAGTGAACTCACATGACTTTTCAGCTGAGATCAAGAGTTGCATCCTCTCTCTGGGGATTGATGTCTTGGCCTTACCTCCAGGATAGGGCTTGGGATCTAATGACAAAGGTCTTTTCCATCCCTGCTGCAGTCAACTGCTATTTTGATCATACAGACATGGATGCGCGCGCGCGCGCGTGCACACACACACACACACACACACACACACACACACACACACGTCAGACCCACAGTAGGACTCCACTCTATACTCATTAGGATGACCATTGTTAAGTATGTATGAAAATATTATACTGCATTTCATTAGTTTATATACTAACTTGAATACGTAATGGGGGGCTGGGGCAGCGAGATGGCTCACCTGTAAAAACACTTGCTGCACATACTGAGTTTGATTCCAGAAGCCACATAAAAGACAGAATCTAAGCCGGGCGGTGGTGGCGCACGCCTTTAATCCCAGCACTTGGGAGGCAGAGGCAGGCGGATCTCTGTGAGTTCGAGACCAGCCTGGTCTACAAGAGCTAGTTCCAGGACAGGCTCCAAAACCACAGAGAAACCCTGTCTCGAAAAACCAAAAAAAAAAAAAAAAAAAAAAAAGACAGAATCTACTCCATGGTGTCCTCTGACTTCACAAGCACACAAGTACCTCCCCACTACATATACCATCCACACTGATAATAAATAAAACCCCTCAAAAGAGTTGTTAATAATAGTCCCGAAAAAGGTTACAGAGCTAGACACCCAGAGCTGAGGAGGGCGCAGAGAAGCTAGCATCCTCATGCATCGCTGGTGCCAGAGTAAAATGGTGCAGCCATGGTGGAAAGCCATGCTGCAGCCACTCAAAATCTGAACTATGGGATCCCCCATGGGTCTGGCAGTTTCACTGCAGACCTAGACTGTACGGAAAAGAATGGGATGCAGGAGCTCAAGGAGGTGCCTATGGTCCCAGCAGAGTTGCCCACAACACCCAAAGGTGAAAATATCCAAATGACCTTGACAGATGATTGGATAAATAAAACAGTGCATAATGGAATCTCATGATTTGGCCACAAAAGGATGGGAATCCTGACACATGCTTTAAAGTGGGTAAGCGTGGAGGACGTTATTTAAGATAATATAAAATTCCATTTATATGAGCTATACAATCAGTCCATGGAAACAGAAAAGAGAATGGAGGCAGGGGTGGAGGACAGGATGTGGTGGGATGGAGGACAGGAAGTGGTGCCTGTTAAATGGATGTGGTGTTTCTGCGATGGTTTGAGTAAGTGGCTCTCTGAAGTCTCATGTCTAAAGAGTTGGTTCCCAGCTTATGGCGTTATTGCGCCATGGTAGACTCTTTGAGAGGTAGAGTTTGAAGACAGGAAACTAAGTCATTGTGTGTGTGTGTGTGTGTGTGGGTGTGTGTTTGGTGTGTGCACATGTCCTTAAAAGAGATATGGCAACTTTAGCTACTTTAGTCCTTTTCTCTCTTGTCTTTCTGGTCCCCCTCAGTGAGCAACCTCGTCAGCCATGAGCTCATGCTGTGACCTGCTGTCCCCCCATAGCCCTCCAGCAATGTGGTCGACCAGTCGTCTGAGAACTCTAGAATTGAGCCCATACACATCTTTCCTCTTTCTAAACTGAGTGCCTTGGGGATTCTGTCACAGTGATGGAAAACTGACTCTTTTTTTTTCTCTTTAAAATATCCAATCTCATTTAAAATCCAAAATCTTTTTTAATGCTTCAAGGTTTACAGCTGTTTAGTTTGTAAAAATCAAAACTAAGTCAAATATTTTCTTCAAGAGGGAAGAACCGCGACACAATCACAATTTGAACCAAGAAAAACCAAACTCTAACAGTGTAAGCAACTCGACATTGAACTGTAGGATTCACTCACTGGGAAAACTGACTCTTGTGTTAGGGATGAAAATCCTCTGGAGATGAAGTCGTGATGGTCGTATGACACTGCTGAACCATATACTCAGAAACGGTAGATGCAATAAATTTTATATTGCCCACAAAACAATCACGACATAGATTATATAGCATATTAAAAATTAAGAACCTTTTTTTTGGACAGGGTCTCCATATTCCTTACATAGCCCAGGCTGGCTTAGATCAGACTCTTCTACCTCCTCCTGTGTGCTGAGGTCACAGGTGCATGCCATCACGTCTGGTTCAGAGATATGGAAATGGTGTGCGTTAGCTCAAGACACAAGACACCCTGTCAACACGGGCAGAGTCAGTGGGAGAAAGCCACAGTGTGTGAGCTCCTTCCAGCTCTTTCCAGCTAGATGGCAGGATGTGGCAGCTGTATTTATTCCACACTTAATAATTAAACACAGAAGCAGCACTCCAAGCGGAAGCATCCTGCTCTGGGTTTGCACAACCAACTATTTGAAGATGGTAAAAGTTTTTTTTTTTTAATTTCAAAAATTGCATAACCTGTTCTTCCACCGTGAAGCATGTTTAAATCTCTCTCTCTCTCTCTCTCTCTCTCTCTCTATATATATATATATATATATATATATATATATATATATATATATATGAGGCATGGAGCCAGGCATTGTGGTGCCTGCCTGCAAGCCCAGGGCTCAGAACAATTAGGAGTTCAAGGCCAGGGTTACAGGAAAACAAACCCTGTCTCCAAACAACAACAACAACAACAACAACAAACAAGGCCAAAGTGTGACACAGAAAGGAGGTATAAGATAAACTCAGAGGAGGATTGAGCTATTAAGCTAAAAGCCCTGGCTTGGGAGGCACAACTAGGTTTAGGTCACATGTTAACCAATGTTAATAATAGTTCTTTTAGCAAGTTGTTTAACTTTGAGTGTGTGTGTGTGTGTGTATGTGTGTGTGTGTGCGTGGGGTGGTGGGGGTAATGCAGTTTTCTCCTGTGCCAAGCAAGAGAGATAATACAGGACTCATCCACGCATTCCTCATGTATTCATGTGCAGTTGCTCTGGGTAAGGGGTTCTGCTAAGGTCCCCGTGTCCATCAGAACCACAGGAGGATCTGGGTACGCCTGCTAGAAGCAGCCAGTCCAACAGAGGTGGGTGTGTAGCAGCAAGTTCTGCGCCCAAGGCTCTCAATCAATTATGGCTTGAAAATCTTTTGTAGAATTTTGCACCTGTGCCGAACTCATGCAGATGTTTTCCCTGGTTGTAGCCCTGCACACCACAGCACAACAGCGTGCACGCCGTATATGTTGAGTTAGGCGTCAGCAGCCATCCAGAGATGACTGACCGTGTGGGAGGATGCACGTGGGTTCTCCGCAGATGCTTCACTATGTCCTGGAATGGACTCGAGCTTCTGACGGTTTGGGTACCAAGGCCTTGTGGATGCTGAACTCGACTATAAGGCATGTCCTTTATTCTCAAGACCCCTTGCTGAGCTCTGGTTTCTTGTGTGTTTCTATCATGTTTGCAGGTGTTTGTTTTTCTCTTGCATTTCCTTTGCTTGGCCTATTATTTCCTCACTCCAGTGGGCTGTATGTCCCAGAGGCGTGAGAAGCCCAGCTGCATGCGATAGACCGCATGTCTTAGCTAGGTCTGTATTGCTGTGATGAACACCATGATCACAAGCAACTTGGGGAGGAAAGGGTTGATTTCAGTTCACAGGTCACAGCCCAGCACTGAGGGAACACAAAGCAGGAACCTGGAAAGAAGAATTGAAGCAAGGGTTGTGGCTTATTCCTCACGACTTCTCATCCTATTTTTCTATACAACCCAGGACCACCTACCTACCTAGGGGCGGCGCCATCCACAGTAGGCTGGGCCCTCCCACATCAGTTGTTAAACAATAAAATGATCCACAGACTTGCTAACAGCAACATTATGGAGGCTTTTTCTCAACTGAGCTTTCCTTTCCCAGACAATTACAGCTTGCGTCAAGTTGACAAAACAAAACAAAACAAAAACGAAACAAGACAAAAACCATCCAACCAGGACTCTATACAGTGTAGATGATCTCAAAATCTCAAAATGGCTTCTTTTTCTGATCCTGAAAGTAACGTAATAGTGAGTTAGGAAACAGTGGATAATGCTCTAGTCCAGGAGAAAGGGTAGGGGCTGACCTAAAGGAGGGAGTGGGGACAGACAGGAAGCAAGTGAGTGACACCTGGCAGATGGAGTTACCCTGATCTGAAACTCAGAATCCCATAAGCTATCTTCTGGGGACTCAGCAGACCCACCTGCTGGCCACACCCACCAGTGCCAGCTTGTAGGAACATCCAGGCTGTCGGGCGGGCCCCACTGCAGGGAGCGTGGAGGCAGGTGGCATGTAGCAGCCCAGGCAGGTGGTGGGTGTAGGAAAAGTACAAGACTGGCTGGGTGGAGTGAGGCACAGGAAGCCAGAGATGGATGACATGTGTCAATATGGGCCGAATTAGCTCCTTGGAAGAGCAGCAGGCAGGGAGCTGCCAGGGGTGGAGCAAGGTATAATTCCCTCCTAGGCCTGGTCCAGCGAGGCAAGGGCCAGGCTCGGGAGAGTTAAGTGTGGGGTGACTTACTAGGGCAGAGCCCCAGAAAGGAAGGATCTGATAAGGACTGGGTACAGGGTGGGGGACTGACTGCAAAGAAAAAAAGCAGAGGCAAGAATTTTAAACAGGGCTTAATGTTGATCCAGTTCTTACCTCACTCAGTAAACACCAACTGTGCGCCTATTATGCGATGGGCACATTGTGGGATGGGAGGAAGCGTGGGTGTGAGGGAGGGCGAACAGGATCCGTCACTGCAGCAACAGGGGCATCTGAGAGCCCTGTAGGCAGGATAGGAGTCTGGCTGTAGGTACGGTTAAAGAGGCACCGCGGAGGAGATGGTTGATGGGGTGTGGACAAAGAAGGACCAAGTAACTGGGTGCTACTGGGGGAAGGATGGGAAGTGGCCATGTGTGATAGGAGCTAGTGCCCAGAAGCCACCAAGGAGCAGACTGGAGGCAAAGAGGGAAGCAGGGAGTGCATCGGGGGCAGGGGGAGGGGAGCTGGAAGGTGATATTAGAGAAGGAAGCGATATTCAAGTCGTGTGGAGGCTGCGAGTGTAACAGAGGGCTAAGGTTGCATTATTTATTGATTTTCCTATGTGTTTATGTACACACATATATGCTTTGTGTATGGGGCTGCACATGCGCATGTGTGAGCATTTGTGCGGATGTGAGAAGATGACTTGCGTTATTGTTTGTATTTTGAAGCAGGGTCTCTCACTGACTTGGAGCTTGCCAAGTAGGCTGGACTGGCTAGCTAGTGAGCCCAGGGTTCTGCCTGTCCCTGCTTCCCTAGTACCGGTACTGCAAACATACCCCATGATGCATAGCTTTTTTAGTGGTTTCTAAGGATTAAACTCAGGTCTGAATGCTTGCTCAGCAAGCATTTTACTAACAGAGCTATCTCACCAGCCCCTATTAATTTATTTTTATTCATTTACTTATACATACATGCATATAATTGAAAAACGTATTCATGGCCTAATAGGATATCTAAGTTGAATTCATTTGATTTCTTCATATAGTAATGTGAAAATAACTTTCTGGCTGGGGGTATATGGTAACTCAGTGGCAGAGTTCTTGTTTTCCATGCTCCTGACCTTGAGTTTAATTCCCAGTATAGAAAGGAAGGTAGTTAGTGTGGTGGAGGCGGAGCTTCTGATCTCTCCTGTGTGTGTGATATAGTAGATTTGTCAGCTGCTTCTGTGTCTTATTAAAACAGTGAACAAAACTTTACAGAAATATATGTACTTCATTGTATTTTATTTGTTTATTGTGTATGTGCATGCATATATGCATATGGAGGTCAGAAGACAGCTTGTGGGAGTCAGTTCTCTCCATCATGTGGGTTTCAGTCATTGAACTCAAGTCGTCAGGTTTGGAGGGAGTTTATGGTGGTTTGAATGAAAATGACCCCCATAGGCCAATAGGGAGTGGCACTATTAGGGGTGTGTGGCCTTGTTGGAGTTGGAGTGGCCTTGAGGGAGGAAGTGTGTCACTGGGAGTGGGTTTTGAGGTTTCAGAAACTCAAGCCAAGCCCAGTGTCACTCTCTCTTCCTGCTGCCTGCTGATCCAGATGTAGAACTCTCAGCTCCTCTCTAGCACCAGGTCTGCCTGCACGCTGCCATGCTCCCCACCATGATGACAATGAACTAAACCTCTGGATCTGTAAGCCAGCCCTAATGAAATGGTTTCCTTTATAAGAGTTGCCATGGTCATGGTGTCTCTTCACAGCTGCAGAAACCCTGATGAAGACAGAGTCTTTACCTGCTCAACTATCTTGCTGACCCCATATATTTTATTTGTATGCTACGAGCATCTTCAGCTCCTCCTCCTATGTGTCACACCCACATGAAGACATTTTCTGATCTCACGGTACAAAAACACCCATAGCTCTGAGAAGTTAACATCTGAGACATGTATACAGCACGCTGAGAAATGACTTCCGCTCATCTGCCACAGTTCTGTCATCTGTCTGGATGTCAGGGTGTCCAAATTTCAAGTGAAGATAAAGTTAGTGGTAACCAGGTCCTGGGCTAGTCAAGGTTGACCTAAGGAGAGGAATAGGAAGCAGGCTGTATGAATGTGTTTTGGGCAGACCTGAATAAGGGGTAGGGGGTGTTGGCTTGGGGGTGGGGCTGATTGTTTTAGGGGTGGAGGGTGGGACTAAATGTGACAGCTGTTTGGTGGTTGACTCCAGGTCTGCTTAGAGTATCAAGGGCTTACAGGTGGATAGCCCCTCCACCTGTGTGAGTAGAAGAATGGAAAGCCCTTGATGATTTTAGGGAAAAGGAGTGTCTTTTGTGCTAAGTGTTGCAGAGGATCACAACCTGATTTCTTGGTGGAAACCTGAACTGGGGGCTCCTGAGGGCAGGTACTGATCTCGGCTTGTCATACCACCTCCTCTGCACATACTGACGTGGTAGAAAGGGAACAGGATGTGTTATTGCTATCATTTTACCTTATAAAGACCTCAGGAGTATCAAGGTTGTGCCATTCCCATGACCTGATCTAAACCTAACTACTTCTGAAAGGCCACATCTCCAAGTTTTGTCACATTGAACATTAATTGGCTGTCCCAATATGAATCCTGTGGTGGTGTTGCCGTGACAAACATTTGGTCCACACAGGTGGTGATGAGACATTCCAGTTCAGTGCCCTCTCTGGATACTGTGTGTTACTGTGGGAGATTCGATCTCACTGGATAAAGATATGTCTCTGTCCTTCCTCGCCTGCCTAAGGTACCTTCTGATTGGTTCAATGAAGAGGTGAATGGCCTATAGCTAGGCAGGAGAGGATAGGTGGGACTTCCAGGTAGAGACAGGAATTCTGGGAAAGAAACAGAGAGGTGGAGATTCATCAGCGAGATGTGGAGGAAATTGGATATATAGTATGGAGCAGAGGTAATGAATCATGTTGTAGAGCATAGATTAATATAAATGTATTAATTTAAGTTATAAGAGCTAGTTGGGAACAAGACCAATCTATGGCCAAGCTTTTATAATTAATAGTAGGTCTCTGTGTCATTATTTAGGAGCTGGTGGTCCAAAGAAAGTCTGACTCCATCTGGTGCCCCACATTAAGTGCCAGATGTTGTTTTCCCCTTGGCTTAGAGGCTGCACCTCTACTGATATTTTAACTATCTTCTGCAGCCCTGGGGCCCCGTAGTCAGAGTCTCACCACTCAGGCCATGGACTGGTGGGACTTCTGGTCCTCCCAGCACCAGTTTGGCTGCTGCCACAAATACAGTTTTTAAATAAGACTCTATCATTTTATCTACCAATAAAGATGCAGGGGTCAAATGTTGGGGTGAAACCTGCTAGCTCAGAGAGGCCAAGAAGCAACCAGTTGATCTTCCTTTTTGCTAGAGATCCAGCAAGTGTCTTTCCAGCTTCCCCAAAAGACTACGATACTCCCAGTCCCTCACTGCTCCTTCCTGTGCGTCTCTCTATCCATCTTCTTGGCTTCTCTGTACTTTCTATGACTAATTCTTGTCTCTATCACCTGATCCGAAGTTGATTTTATTAACATAGTATTGGGTTTTACAGTGAGATCAAATATCCCACAACAGTGTAGAGATTTTGTGTGTGTGTGTGTGTGTGTGTGTGTGTGTCTGAAATACTAAGACCCTTAGGTTTTCACAACAAATCACCTTTTGCAAGGACAGAAAAGCATGTCAGGAGCCTGGGTTTTGGCGAGTTGGAATTGCAAGCAAACAGGATCAGCTGTGAGTACCAGCAGCAGCCAGCTCACTATAGTGAGAGACTAAAAGATGTTTCTGTATCTGCCTGTGTCACACTTGCTCCTGCAATACTGGAGAGTGATGTGCAAAGGAAGGGAGAGCAAGAGTCAAAAGCTCAAGGTGAGCTCATATTCCAGTGTTTAAGTGACATCCATCTCAACAGACAACCAAAACAGTGTCTAATCTCGACCCGGTGTGAGTACCGAGGTGGCATGATCAATATCACACACACACTCACACACACACACACACACACACACACACACACACACACACGCTCACATCTTGATGGGTTTTCATGAGGTGAGGACCCTGGCTCAGCAGCACCAGCCCAGTGGAGAGAACGGTCCTAGGTTCTTTCATAGCCCCTTCTGGCCATGCCTTCTCTCCCTCTCATCCCTGGTGCCCTGGCTTCTGATAATCTGTATTAGCCTTGCCTGTCTGTGCACTTAAAATAAACTGAACCACTGGGTCCTGTTATAAAGCTGACTCCAAAAAGCTGTTCTAAGTTTTGTTCTCTTCAAAGTGAGACACTAACTTGAGGAGAGGGAACAGAGTTAGGTAAACAGACACTGTTGAAATCTATAGTCATAAACAAAAATGGCTGCGGCAGGATCTTTGTTCCAGAGACTTTATTCTTTTTTTCCCATTTTCATGTGTGTATGTATGGAGTGCATGTGTGTGCGCACACGTGCGTGCATGTTTTGCTTGCCTGAATGTGCATACTCACGCATGTGGAGGCCTGGAGTTGATGACAAGAATCATCCTCAGTTGCCCATCTTCCTTATTCATAGAGGCAGGGTCTCTCACTCAAGCCCAGAGCTCACCTATGTGGCTAGTCTTGCTAACCAGCTCACTCTGAGGATCCCTGTCTCTGCCTTAGGGCCTGGAATTACAGGCAGGCTGCCCAACCACATGTAGTGGGTGTGGACCTCAACTGAAAATGCTTTACCCAGTGAGCCATCTCCCTAGCCTTGACTGGCTGGGCAGGTCTCCTTGGATATTAGCATCTTGCCAAATTTCACACTTTGTCTCTTGCAAAGCAAAATATAAGGAGATAAGGAGAAAGGAAAGCAGCTGATTTTCATATCGCACATTCTTAGTTTTGTTTCACAATATTTTGAAGTGGAAATTTTTATTTTGTCAATGGGGAGGGACTAGGGAGATGGCTCAGTGGGGGAAAGTGCTTGTCCAACAAGTGTGAAGATGGAGTTTGGGCCCCTAAAAAGTCAGTCATGGTGACACAGACCTGAAATGCCAATGCTGGGGAGGTGGAAACTGGAGGATCTTGGGAGCTTGCTGGTTGGCTGGTTTAGCTGACTCAGTGAGCTCCAGGCTCAGTGAGAGACCTTGCCTCAGTAAGCAAGGAAGAAAGTGACAGAGGAAGACACAGGTATTGATCAAATAAGCACACACACACACACACACACACACACACACACACACACACACACTAAGGCTCAGAGAAAGTAAATAATTTGCTAAGATCACATACCTAAAATTATGTCTGAGTCATTGTTTTTCCTTTCAGACTATCTCTAGATGTATCAGGATATCTTAACACCATGTCATCCCTTTCCTTTCGTTAATCAAGATCTTAAAACAGAAATATAATATATGCCCAATTTACTTATTCAGCAAATGAACAAGGCTTTTCATGTTACTGAGGCCCTCTTAGGTTCTGGGCAAGATCTCATATACTGGGGAAGCAGTAATGAAGACACATATACATGGATCACACCCTTAAGAGTTCAGTGAGGCACCCAGGAATACATGGCAGCACAGTGGAACTCGATGGGATACCACCAAAGAGGAGGGGAGAAAGCCCAGCAGTTAAGGACAGGCGCTGATTTTGCAGAGGACCTGGGTTTGGTTCCCAGCAATCGCACAGAGCCTCACAACCTCCCATAACTCCAGGGCATTTGATGTCTTCCTATCTCCGCAGGCACCACACACACACACTTGATGCAATACATCCATACAGACAAAAACACTCATAAAATAAAATGAATGACTAAAAATATTTAAAGAAAAAGAAAGAGCACATGAAGTTAGGGGATTAGGGGAGGTGTGGGAGTGGATATGGGAGGAGCTGGGGAAGAGTAATATGGTCAAAATACATGTAAGGTAGAAACGGGCTGGTGGTGGCTCTCTGGGTAAAGGTGCTTGCTTCCAGGCCTGATGGCCCAAGTTTGAGCCTTGGAACCCGCAGGATGGAAGGGGACAGTCAACTTCCTTAACTGCCCTTTACCCTTGCATTGGTGGTGGCGTGCATACACTGGACAGGATTTAGAATCACTGAAGAGACACTCCTCTGGTGTGCCTGTGAGTGATCATCTTGGTTAGGTTGAGGTGGGGAAACCTGCCCTGAATTACGCAGCTTTATTCCCTCAGTTAGAGCCTGGGGCTGAATACAAAGAAGGCAGCTGGCTGTCTTTCCCTACCTCCACTGTGTTCCTGACTAGATGCAGTGTATCCAGCGTCCACCCCTCCCTGGCAAGTTGGACTCTTGTCTCTGAACCATGAGCCAAATAAACTCTTCTTTCGGTAAAGTCTTTGTCATAGCAATAGGGAAGTAGCCAAGAGTTGTGGGGTGTGTGTGTGTGTGTGTGTGTGTGTGTGTGTGTGTGTGTGTTGGGAGTGAGGGGGTGAGTGATTTCAGGGAAAGCTCCCAGAGAGCACAGTAGCTTTCTGTGTGCAGTGGGAGTCAACAGGGTGATCTGGCCCCAAGGGAGTGCATTCTAGGTAGAGCAAGAAGCATGTGCAAAGGCCTTTTGTGAGCATAAAGGGATTGAAGAGCAGCACAGGTAGAGCCCAGAAAGGTGGGTGGGGGCATGCTGGGAAATGCAGGGGAGCAGCTGCAGGAGCAATGCCAGAGGTGCCTCAGCTTGGAGAGAGTGAAAAGCCATTGAGTGGAGAACCAGCAAAAACACTCTCCTCAGCAACGCGTGGATGGCCCTGGAATTAACATTATTTGTTTCCTTTGGGGGAATCTGTTCATCCCACAGCGCTCTCCAGAATCAAATTAAAAACAAACATCTAAACTACATTAGCTGCCTAGGAACACCGATAATGGGAGACAAACTGAAACCCCGTTGTGGGGCTGAGTTCATGTCAGGTGAACACGGCTGTCAATCTGCTTCTCCTTTGCTCTGAGTTCCTAAGGGAGCTCTGCACTGAGCGTGAAGGCATGCATTGCTTGCCCTGCATGGTGGGAAGCAGACTTGTCATTCGGGACCTGTTGCTAAGGATTTCTCAGTGCCCCACCCTTCCCCATAAAGCTGTATGTGTTTATGTGCAGCTCTGTGCAGGTAGAGTAGAGTGGGCAGCCTCTGGTGTACTTCTTCAGGTCTTAGCCAATATGTTTTAGAGACAGGGTGTCTCATTCTCCTGGAGTTTGCCTGAGTGGTCGAGATTGACTGGACAGTGAGCCCCAGTGATCTGCTTGCTTCCCCTTCTCCAGAGCTGGGATGATAAGTGGGCCCCACCACGCCTGACTTATTTCATGGATGTTTGGGCTCTGAGGATGGAATTCAGGCCCTTGGACTTGCAAAGTAAGCACTTTATCCACCGGCTATCCACTCAGCCCTTGCTGCTGTCTTGAAGATATGTCACAGCGGATCAAAATACACCTTTTCCGTCAAGTTCATTTCTACTGCTTCTACACGTTACTCTGCTTTAATTGCACAGAGCAGGCAGCAACCCCACAATTACACCCCATCTTAACAGCTTCCAGCTGGTGGGTGGCAAGGCCTAAGGGAGATCTGAAACTGCTTCAAGGGAATCTGAGCTCTGTAAGTGTACCCTCTGTTGTATAGAGACCGAATGAGAATCGGTATGCTTCCCCGGCCTTCGCCTATAAACTGCACACAGATACTCTGTGATTATGTAAATTTTTCTGTCGTTTTTAGTCCTAATCAGCAGAGAGTGTAAGGATAGTACTCGGCTGGAGGTGGGCCTTGCAGGTTGTTGACATTTAGAAGGGGGCTTCACACTCTGAAAGTGTGTAGGGTCCTCAGCCCATCAGGCAATCGATATATTCAAATTTGATAGGCTGTAGGGAGCTCTTCACGGAGACTCTGGACTGCTGGTGTGAGGGACCAGGAAATTGATTTAGGCCTAGCAACGCTGAAGAGCACAGGTAGATGCCCAAGAGTCATTTATGCAGATCCTGCAAGGAGAATGCTTATGCAGTTCATCATTGCTATGGCTTATCCTGCGAAGCCATGGGATGAACATGCCTGGACCAATCGAGCTCCCTGGCTGTGCATATGGACCACGAAAATAATCGTGCACAGCTGGCTGAGGGCCTAGAGGTGAGCGTCCTCCTGCACCTGAGTCAAGTAAACTTGCATTTATTTAGTTTTACTTTTGTGGTTCTAGGAGATCCAGTGCAGGGCCTTCTGCATGCTAGGCAAGTGCTTGACCACTGAGCCACACTCCCAGGCCAGAAATCAATGCCACACACTTCCGACATGCCAGATATGCCACTTGGGAGCTGTGGGAGACAGTTAGCTTTTTGAGATAGAGGATGAGTAACCTGTAGTTTTCCATGTAACTGGGTACATGAAAAACAGTTTTGTTAGTAGCTCTCTGATTGTACCCATTTTTCATAACCCTTCATGTTTCTAAGAGTTTGAAACCCTCCCTGCCCCAGCAAATCTGGGCTTAGGTATTTTATGTCCATTTTTAAGAGACAAACAACAACTGTAGGGCCACAGGACACCACCCCTTCTTTATGGCAGGCCCCCACCATAGTGTTTTCCTGAGAGTGCAGGTCCTTCCCTGGTGCTCTTGGTGGCAACTGGAACTGTCCCTAGGGACGTTAGCTTCTGATCCACTGGGAACAACCCAACCGCACGGACATATATAGCTACAAGGACAGGTAGCTATAGAAGGGCAGGGGACTCTGCTGTCCTTGGTGGCCCCACAGCTCTTCTTGTCACTGCTCTCAGTAGAAGAAGGATGAGGGAGAGAGCTAAACTAAGTGTTCTCTGTGTCCTGTTGGTATGTTCCAACAAAGGGGAGCTCACTCTCACTCCACTTGGCAGAGACGTGACAGACCCTGCCCAAGCTCATCTAGCTGAGAAGAAAGGCAGGGATCTGGAGCTAGGTTTGCTTGACTGTGGCCAGAGGCCTTTCCTGAACACCTTGTCACCACCTGACATTTTCACTTTGGAGTCGAGCTTCTACACAAGTTTGTCTTTGCGAGGTGGACAACAGTTTCCCCTGGACCACAATGAATGTGGTCAATTAAGCCTATCTTGAGAAATCCTGAGCCAGATATTCCTCCCCAAAGCGTGCTCCTCGTTAGCCTGAGCACATGAATGTACTGGCGGAGGCCACCGTCCCCAATCTGTTTCAATCCACATTAATTTTCCTGTGTGGATACAGATTCCACCCAGTCTTTTTCCCCCTTGGGTGATTTTCAAAACTCTACCACAAAAACAAAACAAAACAAAAGCCCAAGGAGGGGCAAGCCCGAACAGGCTGAGAATCACCAGGGTACTGATGGAATTAGGTTTCTTATTGGCAACGTTCATGCCTCCTGCTTCTCAGTAAATTTATCTTTCCCTTTCCTTGTCCATTGGTGTCTGTGGACATGAAGAAGATGTCTTTACCTTGGGTAGCTGAAGACAGTGTGCCACTTCTCTGCCTCTTTCCCTAAGGACATGCATCCATGATAATCTCGTTCCCTGTTTTCTCCACTCTGGATAGCAGCAGGAAAGTACTGCCAACTCAGGAAACTCGCTGGGGCGGAGTCTGTAGATACACCCTGCATGGTGTGAACAGGTTCTCTCCCTCCCCCTGCTGTCGTTCTCTCTGTGGTCCTTCAGACAGCATATGTCCATCCAGCTGAAGTGAGTGGCAGCCTCTCTAGTGCCTGGTCCTGTTTCAGGCTTTGGTTTCTGATGTGGGAGTGATTTCTTATTAATAAAGAAACTGCCTAGACCCATTTGATAGGCCAACCCTTAGGTAGGCGGAGTAAACAGAACGGAATGCTGGGAGAAAGAAGCTGAGTCAGGGAGTTGCCATGATTCTCCCACTCCAGACAGACGCAGGTTAAGATCATTCCTGGTAAGCCAGCTCGTGGGCTATACAGATTAATAGAAATGGGTTAGATCAATATGTAAAAGCTAGCCAATAAGAAACTGAAACTAATGGGTCAGGCAGTGTTTAAAAGAATACAGTTTCCATGTAATTATTTCGGGTAAAGCTAGCCGGGTGGCGGGACACAGCCCGCCGCTTCGTATTTCAACAGAGTGGCGCCCCAACAACAGAGTGGCACCCAACATGCTAATGAACTCCACGTAAAACCTGAGAGGGCTTAAAAAGGAGAGAGAGACAATTTAAGACAGCTTTTTGCTGTTTGTGGGTTGCGTGCTGCAAAGAAATTGTTCTGACTCAGCAGCAGGAAAAAACTGGCTGTTTTAAAATGCCGGCTTTCTGGGCTGTGCTGCCATTGCGATCTCTGTCTGACTCCTGTGGGAGACAGAGCTTTTGAATGGAGCATTTGGAGTAAAGCTCTATGGCTTGCTTGATGGCAGTGTGGCCTGCTGTGTACCTGGAACTGTGTGTGGCTCAGGGGCACCAAATGGCTCTGAGGCGGGAGAGGCTAGGCTCCGCCATGATGAACTGTGCTGGTCTCAGGCAGGAACTACCGTAATTACCATAAAAACAGCGCAGTTAGGTTTCGACTGGGCAGGAAACAGGCAGTACCGTATTACCCGTACATGGTGCAACTTAAGTTTTTAAGAAGTGCTTAACATTTTAAGAAATGCTCCTGGATAGTAAAAAAAAATGTTACAGATTCACAATAAAACAGATTCAGACATAAAAGGCCACACTGTTGGATGAATGTACATAGGCTTGAGAGAGAGAGAAGAAAAAGAATATAGAAAATAAAATTAATGGTTAAAAAAAAAGGTAAAGTCTTTAAAGAGACAGAGTACAAATAATTATAGATTAAGAGAAATAAAGTAAAAATAAGCCACGTAAAAATGAAAAATTCACAGAGAGTCTGGATTATGTACATTGTGTTTTCTTTAAAATTTTTGACGGTAAAGGAGCTACGTACAGAGAGACATTTCATTACACGGGCTGCCAAGCTAAACCAAAATGGATATCATGAGGGTATGACTTCAGAATTTGGGTCTAAGGATATGATGCTTTGGAAAGGGTCTTCTTTTGTTTTCACAGAGGACCAGACCCTGTGGATTGCATCTATCCTGATATGGTATGATAGACCACGACCTCCCGAAAAGTTCCTGTGAACACCCTCAAAAAATTACTTCACTCAACTGGCAACTGAGATAAACCTGGCACACAGGTTACACCCTAAATGATCTGATTAACAGCGCCCCCATTCAGCAGGAAGCAGTTTGGAGAGAAAAAACTGCGCCCATGTTCCCAAAATATTGTTTGTAAATGTTCTTTTACATTTAAAGGGGGAAATGATATAAGTATGAGTAATTTGCATTGGTGTGGATTTTACAGTCAATTTTGTTATATATATATATGTATTTCTGATCTTGATTAAGGTATTGTGATTGTGTAGTTCATTTAAAAATGTAATGTATAATTAAGAAATATAGGTTAATGGTTAATCATCAATAATAGTCAAGCTTGTAGTCATGTTAGTTAGATTTTCTAGATATATAGAGATACATTTCAGTTAGATAGACATTCTTCATATCTTTCAACGACTGCAGAATATGGCATTTAATGTTTTAATAACTTAGGACTTTTCATGACAATGAGACATATCTGCTCCTGGTGGCACCAATCTACTTCGAGAGGAAGATGGGCATCGAAGAGGATCCTTATGGAGTTGGATAGCCATTTGGGCAAGAAACTGCTCTTGCCTGGACTGTTGCATAAACTGGACACAAAGAACCCGCAGAGAGAGGACTGCTGAACTTGCCTAAAGGTGAGACGGTCTTTTGGGGTTCATGACTCATGAAAGAGTCTGCGAGACATTCTGCAGGACACAGCAGATAGTGACTGAACTGTCTTTGAAATTTCCTGCTTCATGGAAATGTCTGCTGGATACTATGGGCCTGAAGGCTGAAGATGGATGCCCCAACCATACAAAAGAACTTTGGGTGACTGTCCAGGCAGCAAGATGTCTCTGTCATTTCTAGAGTTTTCTTATTTCTTGTTTACTTAGGTAGTATTATATCCTTCTGGAGTCTTTGATGGAGTTGAAGAATGAATAGATAGTTATAGTTTTCCTTAGTTATAATAAAAGATAAAATAGATATAAATATTGTAACTGTAATTCTTGCTTGATAACTGTTTTGCTATATGTAATTTTACTATGTTAAAGTTAAAGCCTTTCTTTTTTGTTTAAACAGAAAAAGGGGAAATGATGTGGGAGTGATTTCTTATTAATAAAGAAACTGCCTAGACCCATTTGATAGGCCAACCCTTAGGTAGGCGGAGTAAACAGAACGGAATGCTGGGAGAAAGAAGCTGAGTCAGGGAGTTGCCATGATTCTCCCACTCCAGACAGACGCAGGTTAAGATCATTCCTGGTAAGCCAGCTCGTGGGCTATACAGATTAATAGAAATGGGTTAGATCAATATGTAAAAGCTAGCCAATAAGAAACTGAAACTAATGGGTCAGGCAGTGTTTAAAAGAATACAGTTTCCATGTAATTATTTCGGGTAAAGCTAGCCGGGTGGCGGGACACAGCCCGCCGCTCCGTATTTCAACAGGTTTCCTCTACCAACTGTGTATCAGTACCACAGATGCTCAGGGCATTGCACTTTCTAACTGAGCCAGGCCTGAGGAAGGATGCTTAGGGCCTGACATTCCAGGATTGCTTTCCTTACTGAAGACTGGGCCATTGGGGTCTTTACATTTGACTCTAATGCTGGAGCCAGGGGTCAGAGACTGTGAAACAGGGACTTTATTTTATCTTTTGCTTTGTCTTAGTTTGGATTTTTATTGCTGTGAAGAGACATGACCAAAGCCACTCTTATGAAGAAAAAATTTAATTGGGGTGCCTCACTTAACAGTTTCAGTCCATTATTGTCATGGTGGGGAGCATGCAGGCAGATGTGGTACTGCAGAAACAGCTGAGAGTCCTACATCCTTCAGGCAACAGGAAGAGTTGACTGACTGCCATACTGAGAGAAGCTTAAGCAAAAGAGACCTCAAAGCCCACCCCACAATGACATACTTCCTCCAGCAAGGACACACTTCTTAACAGTGTCACTTCCTTCGGGGATCATTTTCTTTCAAACCACCTTATGTTTCTTTGAAGCCTGTGCCAGGCTACTGTGCTTTCTTGTTGTTTTGTTCTGCCTGTGACTTTCTAAGGACTTCTTGTTATGGTAGAAATAAAATGGCACAAGACTGAGGTGCCCATGGGTGAGGGGCAGTGGGCCATGAAAATCAGCCAGTCCCAGGCAGGGAACCAGGTGGTGAGAGACTGAGACAGATAGGCATGCCACGCAGAATGAAGTTGGATATTTATTTAGTGGGTTATGGAAGGGAAGGGGAAAGGGGAGAGGGAGGGAGAAGGGGGATGAGGAGAAAAGCAGACAGAGAGAGAGAGAGAGAGAAAAGAAAAGAGAAATGGGGAGGGGGAGAGGAGAGGAGCCATGGCAGCAGCTTCCTCTTCAGAAGAGAGATGGAAATGAAGAAGGTCTCAGGCTGGAATCGGAGGGAAAATCTGCTTGCCTCAGCATATGAGGGAGTGGGCGGGGCTTGTCTCTTAAAGGGACAGGACAGTCCATTACATTCACATCTCCTTTTTATAATAAAAAGGTGGGAGTATAGGCACAACAGGTTAAAGAAATAGGGGCGGTAGATTCTCAAGATTGCTTCCTGCTTATTTGTGGGCGTCAACTTGGGAGGAACTTGAGAAAGCTGAGTGTTGGTCACATCCTGGGGTAGCTGGTCTCTTTGCTCTTATCTGATGTTTGTGGTATGGACATGTCTAGTGTCTCTTACATCTGTTTAAGGTATTGGCAGAACAGAGGATAAAGTTAAGTTTAGGAAGAGAAAATTTTTAGTACCAGAAAATTGTGAGGGGGTGTATCTGATCTGTTTAAGATGGATCCTTCAATTTGGCTCTCTGGAACTCACAAGAATTTTTTGGGTTTGTGAAAACGTAAGTTTTAAACAGCAGCAGAATGACTGTAACAGATATTTTTGCATAATGAAAAGTATCTTTAAGATTATGAAAGGGAGTGTGAGAGAGAATATTTTATTGAAATTTGTTTAGTGAGGCTGTCCTTTAAATGACAAAACCTCTCAGTTGTCAAACTGCATCAGGGATCTATGAGAAGGATAAAATTTTACTTGAGTTATTGATTAAAAAATGACAGAGAACTTACTTGGTTGGCACCTAGAGCTCCTCTCAGGGTCCTCCATGGTTGCTGAAGGTTGTACTTTTCTTTTGCTGTTTAGCACAGGGCCTGCCAGGCTCCAGAAGATCCTGTGGGCTAAAAAATCTGTAGAAAGACAAGCCTACCTTGACCTGAGTAGCTAGGCTGTCGATTCTAGGGATTCTGTCTACTGTCTAGTGATCTTCAGTTTAGATGAAAAGCAGTTTTTCCCAGTGGTCATCACTTGGCAGTTGAAGCAAATTGCAGATGGATATTGCTCTGTGCCCATTTGTTTTATGTCTTCTTTGGAGGAAATAGAGTGCTGCTGCTAGGAGCCAACCTGTCTCTTTTTGTTATGAAAAGTTTTTTTAATGATTAAATATTTAAATGCCATATTTCCCAGATCTCTGAGCAGTTGAGGGCCGTTTACTGGGTATAAATGAGTTATAACTGCAGTACAGAATCTGCCTGGAGAGCTGGGTCTGATCTTGACTGTACTGGCTCTCAATTTAACAGGTAAAGCAGGGTTGGATTAAGAGACTTAAAAGTACAAACCAGTTTAAAACATGAGACTTACTGCTTGTAGTCTGGAATGATATACAATGAACAGACAATTATAACATTTAACAATAAACAGGTGCATTTAAGTTACACGTATGCACACACACAGTGAACAGGAATTGAGTGAAGTGGATGCTCTTGGTGGGCCCTACCAAAGGCATGCCACTGCACAAAACACACATGTGACAGAGTCAGCAAGAGGAATTTAGAGACAAAAACATAAGTAAACTGGGGGAACAGGCAGGGTATACTTCAGTAAAGATGGTGGGACTTGGTCACCTGACCTGGCTGTCAGTTAGGATGGTGGTAAGGTCACCTGACCTCAGTCAAAATGGCAGTGGTCACATGTTGTATGGAAAAGCCACTTTTTTTGAGTGGAGGGAGTTTGTTTTAAACATAATAACAAGAGAGACTAGAGGTGTGATCTGCCCTGTTGCTGAGCTGCCACGCCACAAGCTGCAGCAGGGAGCAAAGGCTGGATTTGAAAACAGCTGCTTTGCGGATCTGACTAATCTTGTTGGTTTCCACGGGACCAGTGGTAGCTGTGGCGGGGATAGTTTGAGGAAAAGCAGAGGCAGCGCGATACCGGCAGATATATTCACAGGTAGTTTGAGGGTTTATACCATAGCTAAAAATGTGAAAACCCGCGAAAACAGTGAATGAACACCGCAAGGCCTGTAGAAGAGCATCCTCTGTCTACAGGCGGGTGTTAATGAGACAGCGATACTGCAAAGCCTATAGGAAAACGTCTCTTCTCTACAGGAGGGGTGTTGAAGTCTGACTGGCTCCAGTCTGGGGGACTTGGAAGACAGAGAGGCTAGTGGCCGCTCCGAGCAGTCTCTCATGGTGGGGACCACTTACGAGTGGTCCAAAAGAAAAGAAAAGGAGAAAAGAAAAGAAAAAGAGAAAGAAAAATCCGAGGGATCCCCAGACCCCAAATCGAATGCACTGCACAGCGAAGGGCTCAACTGTAGCCGTGAAGGCTGTGGTTGGGGGCCTGGGAGGGGAAAACTCACTACAGAAGCTGCTGGTGTGGGTAGAGGTCGGCGTTCAGGCAGATAGAATGCGGGGCTGTTGTAAAGAAACCTGGTTCCGAAGCTCAGGGTTCCATGCATCCTCAGCCGACCCGCCTGCGGGCCAGAGGGAACGTGGAGAGAGCCTGGCTGAGTCACGACATTTAACTGGGGGTGGCTCACAGTTTCACATGTTTAATCCATTATCTTCATGGCAATGTGCAGGCAGACATGACGCTGGAAGAGGAGCTGAGAGTTCTACATCTTCATCTGCAGGAAGCTTCCAAGCCTGCTCCCATAGTGACGCATTCCTCCCACAAGGCCACACCTACTCAAACAAAGCCACGCCTCCTAACAATGCCACTCACTATGGGGCCATTTTCTTTCAAACCACCACAGTGGGCATGAACACATACGCATATACACACAACAATAACAATACCTTAGTAATCTAAAACAATCACTTAATAATCTAAAAGGGCATTAATTGTGTGTACATTCTACAGGCCATTTGGCATGTCAGTTTATAGGGGATTATAGAAAAGGAAAACTGGTAGTTCTTTAAATTTCAAAAATTTAACAAATTAACACATGAATAACGAATAAGCATGCCATTTATCTCTATTCAAAAAAATCAATGAGCCATCCTAGTGACAGTTTTTAAATACCCTATCCGCCGAGTGGAGTTTACAAACATTGCATTGATTTGTTTGAACTGAATGTCCATACATACAAGGGGATGAAAGTTACCAGGTTTCCCTGGCTTTGAAAGAAGATCAAAACACCAGGAAAAGACCGCTTTATTCATGTTACTCATTTTGTTCCTGCTCACATTTGTTGAGAGCTCTTCTGTGGTCTGTGGTGAACTCAACACAGCAGGTGGGCCGCAGCATTCACTTACACAGTGACCTTGGGCAGCTGTCAGGCTACAGGCAGGAGACAGGAGCAGGTAAACAGGGTCTCCAGCAGGGGTCCAGGACATTACAGGACACTGCAACCCTTCCTCTAAGCAGCAACCCTACTTCTACCTCTAGTCCTTCTGGGGTGGCTTTGTTGACTTATTTACTGACTTACATGTCTGTTGCTGGGCTCATAGGTTCTCTGTGGCAGGGGCCTTGTTGTGGTGGTTTGAAGCCCATGAGCCCATAGAGAATTGCGCTATTAGAAGGTGCGACATTGTTAGAGGAAGTATGTGACTGGGAGTGGGCTTTGAGGTTTCAAGATGCTTAAGTCATGCCCAGTGTGGCCGTCTCTTCCTGCTGCATATGGATCAAGAAGTCTTAGCTCCTTCTCTAGCACCATGTCTGCTGTGTGCCACCATGTTTTTTTTTACCACGATGGTGATGGACTAAACCTTTGATCTGTAAGCCAGCTCCAATGTAATATTCTCCTTTTTAAGAGTGGCTGTGGTCATGGCGTCTCTTCACAGCAAAAGAAACCATAAATAAGACAGAAGTTGGTACCGGGGACTGGGGTACTGCTGTGATGGGCTTCACCCTGTGTATTTGGAGAAATTTGGACATTGGGATTTTGGATTAGAAAAGCAGTTGAATGCTTTAAGTGTTGCTTAATGGGCCATCCTAGTAGGAACATGGAAGACAGTGGTGCTGAGGGGGATTTGAACTGTGAGGGTCTGGATCAAGAGGTTTTAGAGGAGAAGAATATTTGTATGTGGCATAGCAACCATTCTTGTATTTTTTTTGATTAAAATGTGGCTGCCTTTTACCTTTGTCCAAACAGTCTGACTGAGGTTAAATTGAAGAGTTTTGAATTAATAGTGATAGCAGAAGAAAATTTAAAACAGCCTAGTCTATACTCTGTTGTGTGGCTATTAGTATTCACTCTTATGAAGATCTACAAGGAAAAGGAGCAAGCTGAGCAAGGAAAAATGCAAAAAGGATAGTTCAAGGAGAAAAGGGGCATCAAGAATTACAATAGATCTAAATCCTGCATTCATGGAGATAAACAGATTAAAGAAAAGCCTGATGTTAGATAGAATAAAGGGAGTGGGGACCTCAGAGTAAGACCCTACCTAGCTAAGCTTCCAACTTGTAGAAGGGAATTAAAGAAAAATTTAGGGCCATATATGGGGGTGCATATCTTTAATTTCAGCAGTCTGGAGGCAGAGGTATGCAGATCTCTAAATTTAAGGCCAGTCAGGTCTATAGAGTATCAGGACAGCTTAGGTAGTGAAGACAACCATGGAAAACAAAAATCTGGTGTAGATGTGTTTGAATGAGGGAGCCATGTTCCAGCCATGTTCAAGCTGCAGAAATTAGCTGTTTTGATCACATAGTTCTGGCTTTAGAGTCAAGAATAGAAGAAAGGGGCCCAGAGGGATGGCTCAGCCATTAAAGGCTAGGCTCACAACCAAAAATATGAGTTCGGTTCTCAGCACACATGGCTGTCTCTCCAGGTACCATTAAAAAAAAAAAAAAAAAAAAAAAGGAAACCTGGGCTCCCTGTCACTGTCCTGAACCACGGGGCTATCGTTCAGTGGGGTAGAATTTATTTTACATGTGTGTGCACACACTCACATGCCACAGTGTATACTATGTATGTGTGAAAGGACAGCTAGTGGGAGTCCTCCCTCAGGCAGGGTCTGGGATTTAAACTCAGGCTTTTAGGCTTGACAGCAAGTGCCTTTACCCCAACCCCTCTTTCTGGCCCCATCATTTAAGAGACTTCATATTGAATACAGTCAGTATCAGGTCAAGGTGTGAGTTTTGATTAACATAACTCTCTCAGCCCAGAATTAGTGAATTTGTTGAGGCAATTGAACCCTCAGAGGCAAGAGGAATATGTGTGTGTGTGTGAAAGTAGTGAGCATGAAACTATTTAATTCATCCATCACTGGGAATTTTTACATATTCGTTCACATATTTTTGTTAAACACTTGTCTTAGCTTTGTATTCCTGTAATAAAGGCTTGAGAAGATCACTTTGTGTAGAGATAAGCTTTATGTTGGTTTACAGTTTTGGAGACTGAAATCCAGGCATGGCTGGTCCTGCTGCTTTGGGCCTATGGTAGAGCAGCCCTTCCCAGCAGACCCTCATGGTGAAACACAAAGGAAGAGGTTGAGGCTCCAATATCCTCCATTGATGGGTCGTAAAGGTCCCATTACCTCCCACTAACATCTTCTATGGACAAGATGTTAAGACATGGGTATGGGGGAGCCATTCCTGGCCCAAACTGTAGCAAGACCACACAAGGAAAGGGGAAAAATGACAGATTGTTGATCAAGGATCCAAAAGCTTTGAGGTTACACACACACACACACACACACACACACACACACACACACACACCATGTTAAATACAACTATAGAATAGAAGTCACTTATCAACACTCGACATTGTCATATGACTCACTGAAGTAATTAAAAGCATATTTTCCTAGAACTTGAAAAGTGAAGGTAGAAGGGAGGGTCAGGAGTTCAACATCGTCCTTGGAGGATCAGGACTTTAAGGTCACCGGTGGCTACATAGTGAGTTTGGAGCGAGTCTGGGCATAAAAACCAAGAAATGAAAAATATGCTTATTAAATAATCAGTTGGGAAATCCATGCTAGAGGAATGGTTTGTTTATGTTTATCCAGTTAAGAATCTGCCTTGGGCCAGCTAGATGGATCAGTGGGTAAAGGTGCTTGTTCCCAAGCGTGATTTCCTGACTTTGATCCTTGATCCAAACAGTGGAAGGATCGAACTCCCTAACGTTATCTAGTGATCTCCCCAAAGGAACTGCTGTGGCATGCGTGTGCCTCCCCCAAATGGAAATCCGTTAGTAAGTAAATAGATAAATGGAAAATTTTATTTCCCAGAATCTGCAATGCGAGGCTTAAAATGTTTTCCGGAAGACCCACATATGAAAAAATAGTGGAATTCATTTGTCTGAGCAGCTGGCAGAGAAGTGAACGCGCCTAGTCACTGTGTGAGCCTGTTTTGTGTTGCTGTAATAAATACCCGAAGTTAATGAAAGGTGTTCAGTTGGCTCACGGCTCTAGAGAGTCATCACCACGGTGAAGGCATCTCCTTAGCTCTTGTGAGGGCCTTGTGCTCAACTGGGATCACAATGACACTAACCTGTGCAAAAGCAATCATGTAGCAAGAAGCCAGAGACTGGGATGCGGGATCACGTTAGCTCTTTTCCAACAACCTGTGTTCTCTTAAAGTCTAAATTAGTCTCACTAAAGATGGAGCTTCTGATAGACCCCATCAGAAAGAAGGAACTTCTGTGGCCTAATTACTACCATTAGGCTCCATATCTTAAGGTTAAAGCAAAGCCAGGTATCCAATGCAGGTATAATTTTGTAAAGAAGAGGAACAGCTTTAAGCATGCTTATCAAAATTTGTATATGGATATTCTTGTTGTGCAAAGATGGCCTTAGTACTGAAAATGATTAAGGAGTGATGCTAGAAAGGAGAGAGGTCAGAGGGGAGATGCTGGCAGTGAAAAGGGAGCATTTACTCACAAGGCCAACCAGCAAACAAATAACAAGTTGGTGATAACAAAAAAAAAAGTTAACTTTGCATCCTCGAGGGACCAGGGAGCGCAAACTGCTTACCTCCAGCTCTAAGCAACTGCTCGCTGCTTCAGAAAGCAAGCCCGTGGGAAGGCGGCACCTGGGGGTTAGTCTTTCATCCATGCAGGATTAGCAGGCAATGCTGTTTGGAGATCCCACTGCGCCTCTACCCTCCTTCTCGCTTTATGCCGCTTCTCTTGGTGCTCAGTGTAGCACAGCACACAGGTGGAAGCTTAATAAGGGGACACTATTGTGGCTGGGGACAAGGAAGCCAAGCCAAGAGTACTGAATGCACCCCATGTGGCCTCATCCTCCCAGGCCTGGAGATCAGCTAACAAAACAGAGCCTGCTGGGCTTTCTGCCTGGCAGCCCCAGAGAAGAACAGAGGAGAGGCCATTCCTGGGTACCCTCTCAATAGGTGTATTGATTCTTTGGACAAAAAGTGAATTTGGAGTTGGCTGAAGCTGCATCCAGTGGCCTGGATAGAATGAGAGGCACGCACGGGGCAGTATTTTGTTGTTCTGTGCTTTTAGCACAGGATGCAACAGCTTCAGATTTGTTTCCAGGATGGGGAACCCTCGAGTTCTGGCATGCCCTGTCTATGTGTTGTGGTATTCAGTCCTTGGCCGGAGATGGAGATAGGACAAAAAAACAGCTCCTGGGAGAAGCAAAACCATCTCTGTGAAGACAGCAGGTTGGACTGGGAATAGCAGAACCCACGGCAAGACTGTCAGAGCCCGAGCCCCGTCTTCCTTTAGCATCATCCCATCCTCCCACACCTTTCCTCTCCCTCTGCCCCCCTCCGTTCTGTCTAATTTGCTGAACTTATTTACTTGCGTTCTTTTCATTGCCAATTGTACTTTTTGCCATTACTTGAATATTGTGTGAAGAGGAGCAGAGAAGGAAGGGAAATACAACATCAGGAAAGCTTCATCTGGAAATGCATTCCTTTAAAGTTGTGCTGCGAAACACAGATTCCTGCACACCCATGTTGACTGGGGCACCATTCCTAGCCGCGAGAGGTGCCCATCCGTGGGCAGATGACTGCCCATTTTGGCACACGCATACAGACTCACGGACACAGACACACAGCATACACACACCCACAGATGGACACAGACATAGACACTCACATACAGACAGACAGACACACACATATCCACACATACCTCTTACATAGTCACGTAAGAACTTCCACAATACAGCCTCACATATGTCCAATGTGCTCTTCTTGTTGTCGTCTTAGGAAGAAATGAGTTCTTTGCTAAGGTATCCAGCGGTTTAGCACAGGGTAGAAGACAAGTTGAAGATTTTTAGCTTGATTTGAGATTTGAGTAAACTTATTGCAGCTGTGTGAAATCTTTAAAAGTTTTTTTTTAATCTCCTGTGGTTGAATTCTGAATCATTTGCACTTATATGTTGGGCTCATCAGTGACTTGGAAATGTCCCCAACTCCTGCAAACCATTGATGTCCATAGACGTTAGTATTTGTTGCTTAGGGCAGCTGTAACAGTTGACCATAAACTGGGTAGCTTGAGCAACAGCAATGAGTTCTTTCATGGTTATGGAGGTTGGAAATGAAAATTCAAGGAGCTGGTTTCACTATGTTCTCTCCAAAATCTTGGAAGAATCTTTCAATGCCCTCCAAGCTTCAGGTGCTCCATCTGTACCTGTGTCTTAACTCCTCTCTTCTCTCTGCCTCTGTCTTCTGTTTAACAAATTAAGATAATTATTTTATGAGTGTTTTGCCCGCATGCATGTCTGTGTACCCACAGTGCTCACAGGAACCAGACGCCAGGGTTGGGTCCCCTGACGCTGGAGTTATAGCTAGTTGTGAAGTTTCATTGTAAACATTAGGAACTGAACCCGGGGCCAGTCTCCAGCCCCTCTCTTCTGGTTTCCTCAAGGTATTGTTTTGGATTTAGAGCCAACTGGTTGATCTAGGATGGACTAGTCTTGAGATCTTGAATTTGATTTCACACATTTCACTGGATTCCAGAGAGCTGTGGTGTCTGTCTTTGGAGAGCTACCCAGAAAGATCTACCTTAGCCTTCAGAGAGAAGCAGTTCTTATAGACTTACTCTGGAGGGGGCTGCTTATCTGGGCAGTCTGGGAACTAGGATTCTCTGGAATTTTTGCCTTGGATTTTTTTGCTCAGTACCCTAAAGCAAGGGACATGTTCTGTTTCTTCAGCTTTGTCAGACAGTGAACAAAGGGCAGCCAGGACCACCCTCCCGGGGCAGATAAGAGTCTCCAGACTCATCCTTTAGACCCTCCCCTGTGTGGCCATGTAAGCAAAATCCTATAATTCCCTGAAGAAAGAGGAGCCCTGTGAGGTTCGGTGGCATTAGCATTTGGGGGAGCAGGGTGTGAGAAAGGGGTTGCTTTACAGGCTTGAGTTTGTGGGGCCTCTGCGGGGACTGAGAAGAGGCAGGAAGCTGGAGGAAGAGCATCAGCATTCCCACATCAGAAGTCTGCACTGTTGGAACAGGCTCCCGTGAGTGGGCAAGAAAGCTAGGAGATCAGCCGCCCAGATACTGATGATTTGGGAGCCATGGCTGGAAAGAACACTGGAACTCCCTCTTGGTTCTCCGTAGGCGTTAGCCTGTTCAATAAACCAATGAGGCACACGAATAACAAGGTTAAGGTTTTATTTGGTAATGACAATAGTAACTAAAGTGCTCATTGGTGGCATCAGACACTGCACTAACTACTTTATGCATTTTATGTGGATACAAACATACTGTTTATATGCATAGTTGTACATCCATGGTGTGAGTATACACATGCATGAGCTTACAGATGTGAAGTGTTTATGTATATATGTGTGCAAACAGAGGAGCTGTGTGCATGGGAATATGAGTACATACAGATTTCTTGCATGTATACAATTATTCACAGATAGTAGCTATGTGTCCTGCAGGTGTTGGATGGCTATGTTCACATATGTGTTAATAACAATGTAAGGAAGTGGGCACAGCTATTACTATCTCACTGTAAATGACCTAGTGGGCATAGAAGAATATATAGTTAGCAAGTGTCAAAACTAGAATTTGAAGTGGCACCAGTGGCACAGGCCTGCAATCCCATCTACTCCAGGAAGAGCAGAGGTTCAAAGCCAGTTTGGGCTACAGAGTGGGTTTAATGTCGGTCTATGTGACTTTATGTGGTTGGTGTGGTAGCTACCCAGGAGATCATTTGCCTAACATGTGGGGAAGCCTGTGTTCAATTCACAGCACCTCAGCCCACAGCACCTCAGCCCACGGTACCTCAGTCCACAATACTTAGTTCACAGTCCTCAGTCCATAGTACCACAATCTATAGTGCCCTCAGTCCACAGTACTCAATCCACAGTACCTCAGTCTGTAGTACTCAGTCCACAGAAGTTCCTGGGTCTCACATGGTTTAGGAATCTGAGAGTACAGGGAAGAATTTAGAAGGACCTTCCAAGGTTCAAGGTTCTTTCTATTTTAGAATTTATTTTTATTTATTTGTTCTTCCTGTGTGTGCACACATGTCTGTATGTGAGTGTGTGTGTGTGTGAGCATGCACACATGGGTTCCCACAGAGTCCAGAAGAGGATGCTGTCGGGGCTCTTAGAGCTGGGGTTGCAGGTGGTTGCGAGCTGCCCAGTGTGGCTGCTGGGAGCAGAACTCTCATCTCCAGGAACAGTGAGTGCCCTTAACCACTGAGCCATCGCTTCAGCCTCAGCATGCATTTGCTTTTGTTCACATACACAATATGCCTAGATGATTTCCTCACACCACTGAGAGCCCAGTGAGGTACGAGCCCAGTGGACTGTCTGGTGCTGAAGAATGTAGAACAGGGTGGTCGGGTGAGGCACGGTGATCTGTAGGACAGTGTGCAGGGTGCTTCTCTGGAAGTGTGATCTCAGGCAGCCAGCTCAAGTCATCACTCTGTGCATCAATTTCCTCACCTGCAGAATGAGGAGGCTGGCTTGATTTCCAAGGCTCCTACAGACTGTGTGAGGCAGTGGCATGAGGTCTGAGTGGGGGGGGGGGGGGGGCGAAACGGGCAAAGCAGGAGGGAAGCTTTTAGGACAACGAGAAGTTGAAGATTGTCATTCTACTCCTATTTATCCCCAGAGAAAATGATTCTGGAGGAAACACAGATTTTCATCCACTCAGACAACTTGCAGCAACAGATCAAGGACCAGGAGAAACTTGAAACCATTGTTCGTGTGATTAAACCGCATGATTCCTGATGTCCAGGTGGCCTTGTGCTTGCTACACTTTCAAGGAGACCCAGCATGTATGGAAAACGGCCTGATAAATATGCTGTGTCTCTCTGCATAGGGTCCGGCTTACCCCCAGTCATGTCAGCAGTGTGATGCTTCCTGGGGCCCTCTCGTTCTCATTAGCATCTTTAGAAGGTCACATGACTCAAATGTACTAGTCAGACCTTGCCCTGCTGCCCTCAGACCATGAGGGTCTGGAGGGAGAGAAGACAGGGCAATGAACTTGAAAGAGACTCGCACTGAACTTCAGCCCCAGCATTCTCCTGGGAACTGGAAGGGTCTGTATTCTGAAGTGAAGGGAGGGCTATGACCCCTTCAGGCACTGTCTGTGGAGAGGGGGCGATCGCAGGCTGGGGAGTAGGGAGCAGTCATCTGCAGGACCCTTACTACCAGCTCCGTCTCTGTCCTTGAAGAGACACTTGCAGGCACCCCAGGCAGTTGACCCCAGGCACTCACATCTCCCTGGCTGTCACATTCACTTGAGCAGAACCCGGGATTTCATGACGATGACCTACAGATGACCCTGCAGAGGAGACTATGTGTCTCTGATGTTTGCCAGGACAGATATTAGTCCTCTTCTCAGGAACATTGCAGAGGGAGGCTGAAGACGGCCAAGCCCACGGGAGACCCGGGCGTGAGGAGAGAACAGGTCACTATGGGGAGAGCGTCCTACAGCTTGAGCTAAAGTGATGAGGAGGTAGAGGGTTTAACTGGAGCCAAGGGCCCCCGCAGACCAGCACATAAGTACATTTGAAACAGAAATAGAACTTTGGGTAAATCTTAAAGTAACTCTGGGAAAGAGTAGCTGGGTGTAAGTTAAGTGGTAGGTATTACCTCTGTTTGCCAGGGCTGGAAGATGAACTGATTTTCTGATTAAGAAAATAGAGGTTCATTAGTATGAATTAACTTATTCTTTCAAAAAAGATTTCTTTTTATTTTATGTGTATGTGTGTTTTGCCTGCATGCGTGTAAATGCACTGCATGTGTGTCTGGTGCTCTGCAGGTCTGAAGAGGATGCCAGATCCCCTGGAGCTGGAGTTACACATGCTTGTGAGCCACCACAAGTATGGGTGCTGGGAGCCAAAGCAGGGTCCCCTACAAGAGCAGCCAGTGCCCTTAGCCACTGAGCTCTCCAGCCCCTGAGTTACATTCTTAGCAGAAGGACAAATGCCGTAAAGATAAAATGTATGATTTTATTATTAGGCTCATCCTTTTAGTGCTTTTTTAAAATAAAACTTTCCGTGGCTTATCTTAGATCCATCTTTTTGTTCATTAGGGATTTCATAATACTGCCTTCTCAGTGAGAAAATAAAATACAGTCTGACCTTTCTCAAATAGTGACTCAAAATTAGTTTTCAATGATTGATAACAAGGATGTATAAAAGAAAGGAAGCAATATAAACAATGTAGTCTTTGGTATCCTTAAATTTTGTGCAGAAAACCCCACAGGATTTCTGAAAAATACAGAGAGATTCCTGTAGACAGAAAAGTGTGTGGTATGCTTATATGAAGCACTTCAGCATGAGATAATTTCTTGTTTTGATGGGGCATTTTGGAAGGGGTTCTCACAGAGGCTCATGTGTATGTCAAGCCTGGGGTACCAGGCTCCACAGGGTCTGTGATGTTAGAGCCTGAGTCTTCCTTCTCCTGCCAGAAACTCAGGGGAGCTGGCCCAAAGCACAGGAGAAGAATCCCTGCGTTCCATTTCTGTTCTGAAATAGATAGTATATTGGATAGTTTTATGTCCCCCAGAGTCATCAGAGAGGAGGGAACCACAGTTGAGAAAACACTGCCTTAAGAGCAGGCTCTAAACAGACAAGCCTGTAGGGCATTTTCTAAATTAGTGATTGATGTGGGAGGGACCAGCCCATTGTGGGTGGGGCCATCCCTGGTTTGGTGGTGCTGGGGTGTGTGAGAAAGCAGGCTGAGCAAGCCATGTGGAGCAAGTCAGTAAGCAGTCCTCCTCCGTGGCTTCGGCATCAGCTCCTGCCTCTAGGTTCCTGCCCTGCTTGAGTTCCTGTCATGACTTTTTTTAGTGATGAACTGTAAAGTAGAAGATTAAGCCAAACCTTTTCTTCCCCAAGTAGTTTTTGGTTATGGTGTTTCATCACAGTAATAGTCACCCTGACTATGACAAAATATGGTCTGAGGTTAGTGGGGCATTGCTGTGGTAGACCTAACCATGATGTTTTTGCAGGACTATGGAAGGACTTTGGAACTTTGAATGAGCAAAGGCATTGGGTGTTCCAAGCTCGGTGAATTCTTCTGTGGGTGCTTGGAAGACAGGCTGTTGAGAGAAACACAGACCATGGGGACGTGGCTGGCTTGGGAAGTTCTAGAGGGAGCTTTGAAAGTTACTTAAAAATTATCAGCTGTGATTTAGAAGAATCAGGATCACTAAAACCTTTACTTTTTCTAGGACAATAGTTGCTGGTCAGCTGGAGCTAAGAAACTAGCAGTGATTAAAAAGAGACCTGCATCGCCAAGGTAAAATCTTCTGGAAATGTTTCCTCAGAGCCAGCACGCACGGGCTGTGTTCTGAGGTAACCAGGGTTGTACCTCACACTGGCAGCTGAACTTGGTAGTGTGAGAGTCACCCAGGTGGTACTGCTTTTTAAGGCACGAAGGAGTCATGAAGAGGCTTGGCACTGCGAGAGGCCAGATGGGGCCATTGGTGAAGGTGCAGCCTCAGCAGCAGTTGAAGGTTCAGGATTGAAGGCACCATCCAGAGAAGCTGAGGCTTGGCACTGTGAAGAGAGCCCAGAAGAGACTATTGGTAAAAGGGCAGCCCGGGGTCAGCAGAAGACCCTAGCGTTTTGGAGATACCAGTACCGTGGGATGACGACTAAGAACAGCAGCAGCAGCAGCAGTGGAGTGGACGCAGCTGGAGCCTAGACGGCAAGCTGTGAGTGCCGCAGAGGGCAGAGTGGAGAAGTGACCCAAACCTTTGGAGGAGCCCAGATTGTGAGTGAATCTCAGACATTGGACATTGAGTTATTTATACTGTTGGAGTTTGGTTTTGTTTGGTTCAGATGGTAACTGTGCCCTGGTTCTTCCATCTTGAAGTAAGAAAATATTTCTTTGATTTTAGAGAAGCCCACAGTTGAGAGATTTTAAACTTTTTTTTTTAAAAAGAGATTTTTGGAGTTTTATGAAGACTTTGGATTTTATTTTATTCATTTTTTATTAATATTTAAATTTATTTTATATACAGACCATAATTTCTCCTCCCTCCTCTCCTCACCCCCAACCTACTCCTTCCCAATCCACTCCTCCTCTGTCTCTGTTTAGAAAGGGGCAGGCCTCTCGCAGGAGTCAAGAAAGCATGGCATATCAAGTTGTTGTAAGACTAGGCACCTCCCTTGTATTAAGGCTGGGCAAGGTGACCCAGTAAGAACAAAAGGGTTCCAAAAGTAGAAGAGTCAGAGACAGCCCCTGTTCCCACTGTTAGGAGTCCCACAAGAAGACCAAGCCACACAACTGTCACGTCTATGCAGAACACCTAAGTGAGTCCCATGCAGGCTCCCTGGTTGTCGGTTCAGTCTCTGTGGTCCCCTATGAGCACAGGTTAGTTGGTTCTGTGGATTTTAAAGCGACAACTTTTAAGATATTTTAACTCATAAGGCTGAGGGATGTTTTAGGGTTTTAAAATGTCTTATACTTTGATGGCTTTATTAATGCGTGATCTTGGGGATGAATAAGAAAGGGAAGATTGAAGCTTAGCAGTGATGTGTTTGTAGGCCAAGCTGACAAGGGGTCAGCTGTCATGACTAGTTTTATGCCAACTTGACACAAGCTAGAATCATCAGAGAAGAGGGAACCCCAACCGAGAAAATGCTTCCACTAAGACCTGGCTGTAGGCAAGCCTGTAGAGCATTTTCTCAGTTAGTGATTGATGTGGGAGGGCCCAGTCGTTTGTGCATTGGGCCAACCTTGGGCTGGTGATCCTGGGTTCTATAGTAAAGTAGGCTGAGCAAATAATGAGGAGCAAGCCAGTAAGTAGCTGTAGATGGAATCTTCTGTCCCACCCAGTCCCACAGCTGTTCAGTTCAAAAGATACACACAGAAGCTTATATTAATTATAAACTGTTTGGCCTATTGCTCAGGCTTATTACTAACTGCCTCTTACAACTTAAATTAACCCATAATTCTTATCTATGTTTAGTCATGTGACTTGGTACCTTTTCTCAGTAAGGCATTCTCATCTTGCTTCCTCTGCATCTCTGCCTTTCCTCTTTCCAGAATTCTCCTAGTCTCATTCCCTTCCTATACTTCCTGCCTGGCTACTGGCCAATCAGCATTTTATTAAACCAATATGAGTGGCGAATCTTTACAGTGTATGAGAGCGTTATCCCTCAGCAAGCAGCATTCATTCATGGCCTCCGCATCAGCTCCTGACTCCAGGTTCCTGCCTTGCTTGAGTTCTTGTCCTGACTTTTTTTTTTTTAGTGATGAATTGTGATATAGAAGATCATGCCAAATAAACCATTTTTTCCCCAAGTTGTTTTGGGCATGGTGTTTTATCACAGCAATAGTAACCCTAAGTCAGGAACAAACGACTTAATGTCAAAGAAAAAAAAACATTTTGAACCATTAAAGCTAGAGCAAATTTTCCTTAATTAGATTTCTCCCCAAATAGCCCTCACCATTGCCATGCCATGGTGATGAGGTGACTTACCGAGGAGGAGAAATCAAAGAGGACAGAACAGAGGTCTTAGCCACTGGTCATTCAAATGGTTCCCTTCTGTAAATCTTAATAAAAGCACACAATTATGTGGCTCATTGCCAAGGCCTTTCCCACGTGCACTGGAGGGAGGCCTGACGGTGAAGAATGTCAAACTTTGTTTCTGAGTCATTTGCTTTCTCATTGCTGTGACCAAATCCCCACCTAGAAGCAACTAAGAAACAAGGGGTAATTCTGGCTTGTGACTTGAGGTGATATAGCCCACTGTAGTGGGGGAGACATAGCAACTGGAACTCTGCCTGAGGTGGTGGCAGATTTCACCAGAGACTATTATTGTGTGTCCCTCACTAGGAAGCAATCACACAGTAAGGGAAATTACAAATTACAGCCCTGTGGGCAGGACTATAAACCTCAAGGCTTGCTACAATGACCCAGTTCTTCCAGCAAGGCTCTAGTTCTACCTGGAGGCCTCACGACTTCTCAAGACACATGATCTTCCTATGGGAAACATTTTACTTTCAAACCAGAGCTGTCTTCTTCTTCTTCTTCTTCTTCTTCTTCTTCTTCTTCTTCTTTTCTCTTCTTTTCCTCCTCCTCCTCCTCCTCCTCCTCCTCCTCCTCCTCCTCCTCCTCCTCTTCTTCCTCCCCCTACTTTCCTTTTTCTCTTTCAGGAAATATGCCTCTGGCTGTAATAAAGAAATACCTCAGTTTTGGTGGATTAGCACAATAGTTTATACTTTCTGTAAAGTTCAGTTGGTGGATGATGACTGTGGACCTGAGTAGGGTGGGGGGATAGCAAGGGATAAAAAGCCTTGCTCCTTGTCCTCCTTGTTTAGGGGCTCAGCCTGACAAAGCCTTAGGCATCTTTGTTATGTGGCTTCTGTTGGCTTTCCAGGGCACACTAGCAAGTGAGTGTACATTGATTTCTCCCATACCCTATTGGCTGGAAGTCAGTCGCCTGGCTATGTAACAGCTAAGAAGGGAGGGAAATGGACAGGGAAATAAGGAAATAAATTTTGGCAAATCATGGTAGTCTCTGACACAGAAAGGGACAGAACTTGCTTTCAACTAGGATTGGCCTGACAAAGTGCCAGGATGATCTTGTTGGAGCCCGAGGAAGCATGTTGAGAGGACATTTTAAACTCACAAGCAATCACCTGCGTCCTCCTGAGCTAGGGAGGATGTTCAGGGTATGATATGAAAGACGTGCTGGCAATGTTGACAGGGACTATTGCTGTATTGCTGTAGCTGGTATTTTTACTCTCTGCAACCCTACACATTGTGCTGCAGCAAGCCTGCTTGGAAACCAGTCTAGCAGTTATGATGATGGCTGGGAGCATGATAGCATTTTTAGGAGGAAGTTCAGAGAGCCAGCCTTTCCCCCCTCTATTGCTCACTGAGGAAATTCACAGTGGCTGCCTCTATTAGACCAGAGCCCCAGGAGTGAAGATATGTCAATTATTTTGGGGTCTTAGCACATAGCACGATGCCATAGTAGGTTGTTGTAAGGAATATTCTTTTTCCATTCTTTGAAGCACATAACACATTTTGTAAGCATCTGAAGATCTTTTGATATGTTATATTGCTCTGAACCTTGAGAGAATAGATCTTAATTGTAATGTGTGATTTCAGCAAACTGTGATCTCTTTGGTATGCAGTTCCTGACTCTTCCATATTAATGACTTAAAGTCATGCTTTAAAGATTGAGATTTTCCATTAGACCTTTCGTATGGTAATTAAAGGAAACACATAAGGTTTGATATAAACATACATTTTCTTGAAATATGGAAAATTTCCAAAGCAGTAGGAAAATAAAAATTCTTCCTGTCTTCTGGCAAATGGAAAATTGCCTCTCCCTTGCAGCTTTTCTTCCCCTCTATGTAAGTTAAAAATCCATTAGTAAATTAGGCCTAGCCAGGTCCATTCATTGATATTTGATCCTTGGAGCTGCTCAAAGAAAATCAATGTGTGGCTTTTCAGTTAATTAGCATAATGCTAATATAAAGTGTAATGCCAGCATAGCTGGGGTCTTCATATTTAGCTTTCTGGTTAGCTAAGTGAACAGAAAGGGCCAATCAATATTTTTCAGATGAGACCAATAGCTAGACTTCTTGGTAGAGGAGCACAGGGCTCCACTTATGTGCAAACAGCTTCCATCTGCCCAGCTTCCCACACCTAATGGGGCTCACTAAGGCAGGGAGGATAATGGCTGGAACAAGTCTAAAATAGAAGGTGAGGGACACAGACTCTGCACCTGTAAGGGCAATTAGTAGCAAGCATCGATTCCAACACACATGATGGATTCAGATTCAGTTATCCCAGGCAGAGTTTGAAGCAGAGTGTCCTGAAGGAGTGAGCATTGAGTCAATTTCTACCTTGTTCTCGCTGGTGAGGGACTGAATTCCCTGACTCACTGCTGAGACCAAACCCTTGACAGAAGCAGGTGAGGAAGAAAAGGCTGATTTTGGCCATAGGTGTAGCCCATCACAGTGGAGGCAGGAGCAGGGGGCAGATGGTCACTTAGTGCCCCCAGTCAGGAAGCTGAGAGCCATGAGTGTTGGTGCTCAGCCCACCTCTCCTTTTGTTCAGATCATGTGTCCTGCCTACAGGATGCTTGGGATGGGTCTTTTCACCACCATTAACCAAGTCTAGAAACTTCTGCTCACATATAGGACCAGACTCGTTTCCATGGTGACTCAAAGTCCCATCAAGTTGGCAGTCATGATTAACCGTCATGGGGATGTAACCAAGAAAAATAACCTGCCAGTCAGGCAGTTAGGGTCAGGTCCATACCATACAGACAGTTTTCTCCTCTTTTTTCCCTTTGAGAGTGTTTGTAATTCCAGGAGAAAACAAACAAACAAGAGAAAAGTCCATTCCACCTTTTTACGCGTGTGTAGTTCGTGGCATCAAGTGTACTCAGTGTGTAATGACAACAAGCATCCATTTTCCAATTCCTTTCTCCTGCTAAACCGGAGCTCTGTGCCCACCCCAGTCCTCAGGAAACACTGTTCTCCTTTCTTCTTCACAAACCTGAATCTGAGAAATCTAATAGAAGCGACAATGTGTACAATTATTCTTTTGTAATTGGCGTATCCCACTTGGCACAGTGTCCCCAAAGTTCAACCAAGCTCTGTTCACACAGTAATCTTCTCCTTCAAAGGATGAGTGACAATTATCTTTCTGTTAGCATGGAGCATCTTCTTTAGTAGTTCATCTGGGATGGGCCCTCTGTTTGTTTCTACCTTTTGGCTATTGTCAATAGCGCTGCTGTGGGCGTGGGTATATTATACAAACACTTCCTCAGGTACCTGCTTATAATTCTCCAAGTGGAATTGTGGGACCATAGACTAAATCTATAGTTTTCGGAGGAGCCACCATGCTGTTTTACATAGTGGACATACCATTGTTCATTCCTAAGAGACCTTCACAACAGTTTCTGTATGTCCCTTCCAACCCTTATAATTTTCCATTTTAAGTTTTGAACAATAGCTGTTCTAAAGGATGTGGGGTAGTATCCTCTGGTTTGATTCACATTTCCCTAATTTTAGCTGATTCTTTTCAAATGGTCTTATTGGCAAATTGTGGTTCTTCTGTGGAGAAGAAGCTTTTGCAAATCTTTTGTCATTAAAAAAATGCCATTAAAGAAACTTTTGCAAACCGATGCAAATCTTTTGCTATTAAAAGAATTATTGAACTCTGCTCTTTGTCTGACCAGGTATTCTGTGTGACTCCGGTTTCTTCTCCAGAACTTTGGGGATAGGCCTAAGTTTGGCCTTAACTGGTTCTTCAGCTCTCCCACCATTGCTTCCCGGGGGTGTTTTGCTAGGTATGAGTTGAAGAGAGGAATTGTCCATTTATTGCAGCAAGTAGTTGTGGAATGCCCGGGAGCTGCTCCCTGCTGGCTGACTTGGGAGTAGATCCCGTGACCCTGGAAATGAGATAGTTGGACTTGGGGGCTAGAAAGTGATCCTGGTCTTCTGTGCATGAAACTCTGTCCCCTGGACCTGCCAGGACTGTAGTGCTCTCTTGTCCACAGCAGACTCCTACTGGTCATCCAGGCAGTGAGTCAAAGGCAGAGGGTTAGCCTAGACCTTGTCTGCAGGGGCTTCTTATCTCCCCACTAGCTCTCCTTCAGACTCTCCCTCCGCTCCATCTCCCACCACCTTCTCCTTCCTCCCCTCTCCTTCAAATCTCAGGAACCATCTGCTGTGACTGGTGTTCTCATTCTCCCTTCCCTGCTTATCTTCTCTTCAGCAGGAAAGCACTCCCTGGGCAGAGAGCCTAATCTCTCACTGATCCCAGTTTCTGAATTCATCATCCTGCCCCTCAGGCAATGGCTTCCATGTACCCTGCCAAGCTGAGTGTCCAGAGGCTGCCTATCATCAAGAAAGGAAGGAGGGAAGGAAGGGAGGGAGGGAGAGAGGAAGTAATGAAGGAAGTCACTGAGAGCATGGTGGATGAGGCTGTGGGTAACAGGGATCTAGGTTTCTGACTCTGGTCAAACTAAAAGGACGTTCTCTCCATACCTGCTTATGGAAGGAAAGAAATGCCTCCTGTCTGCTGCCTCAGAGGTCTGCCCTTTCCTGTCTCCAGTCAACACCTCAAGGGAGTCATCAGCCGAACAAGTTTTCTATATTGCTATTTTCATTTTTATTCATTTTCTTTGTAATTGAGAGTAGCTTATTACATAGAAAGAGAGCAGGAAACAGTTACCAAAAAGCTAAGCACGGACTATAACTTGTAAAGCATGACCCTGAAGCTGGGCCTTGTGGTCACAGAAATTTTTTTAAATGCAGTTTTCATTTTCATTCTACCCTCTAAAATATGCAGGTCCCCAGCACCAAGGAGGAATAATATATACTTTCTTTGAACACATCAGGCTTGTAAGACCCTTGAACACTTCCAGAATTTCCAGAATGTTCTTCCATTTTCTCTACCAAATAAGCAGATATTCTCTATGTATTCTCTTTTCCTTTCCAGAATCTGGTGGATGGACTGGCCTCTTTTGGTTTTCTTTTCCTTTCTCATTTTAGTATACTGCAGTGTAAAATAAGCATCCTTCAGCACTGATGCCCCCTATGAGTAGTCAAAGCTCGGATGGAGAGGGGGAACTTTGTTAAAGGGCTAGCGTTCTCTTCCTGCTCCTGCATGAGCCAGCGGGTGGCAGAAGGAATAAATTAGCATCACTGCAGATGGTTTTGCCCTGTAGCTTTTTCACGAACCCTAACACATCTCAGCAATAAATATATTCCTGGACCAAGTGTGAAGAATACTGCTCATTGTGGGAGTGAGAGGAGAGAGGAGGCTGATAGGCTACGGAGACGGTACAGAGTTCCCAGCATCTCCAAAGGCAGTGACAGGGTGCTTGTTACAGTTCAAGGTTCAATTCTCCGAGCCTGGGGGTTTTTAAGGACACTGGCACAGTGTGTGTGTGTGTGTGTGTGTGTGTGTGTGTGTGTGTGTGTGTATGAGAGTGAGTGAGTGAGTGAGTATGTGTGTTGTATCTGGCCAAATGAGAGAAAAGCAAGGTTTAGAACCTGGTGTTTTAGGAATTTCTGTTTTGTTGTGTTTTCTTCTTGTGACCATGAATGCCATTCCTGTAGGGACTAGAAAGTCTTATGCATAGAGACCGTGCCCAGCAAAGAGTGGTAGCATAGCTACAAGGGACACCATCTTTATTTGACTCAGCTTCTTTCTGTTAAGAGGCAGGAATGAAATAGTCTTTGGCCAGAGGAGAAGTTGTGAGATCACAGGTGATGTTCAAATTCAACAGCACAATGTTTGAAAAACTTTGTGTGTCTTCCTCTATCACTCTTATTTTTTTTTTTTTTGAAACAGGGTCTCTTGCTGAGTCTAAATCTTGCTGTTGCAGTTAGACTGGCTGGCTGGTCAGTGAGCCCTTAGGCTCCCCCTGTCTCCAGTCAGGTCCCCAGTTTTGGGGTCACAGGCATGCATCATTGACTTTGACATGGGAGCTGGCATCAGACTGAAGTCCTTATGTTTACACAGCAAATCCTTTATCTACAGCCCTCTCTCTAGCACCAGGCTGGAATTTTCAATATTGTTCCTTCTACCAGAGAGTATGTTCTGACAGGAACTCTTAAGATGCTTTTAAACCACTTTGAGAGAGACAGAACAATTTTTCTTAAAATTTGGGCCCGATATTATCTTGCACATGATATACGCAATATATAGTTATGGAAGAAACCCATACTTCATTTCTTATATAACACTGACATATAGAACAGCAGAAGAACAGACTACTTTAGTCAGGTTTCCTAAGGTTAATTGCAGAAACAAAGCTTAAGTGATATAATATGATTTCATCAGAGAAGCCTTTTAAATATTCTTGCAGTGACTTTTCTGGAAAGTAGCCTAGTGTAAAGTCGTGATTGTAATAATACTTTTATTATTAAAGATGCTGTCATGGACTTATTTAAATGGATGTCTAAATTAAAGAAAAATGAATTATCTTAATGAATTATTTGATAAAAATATCAACAGGGCAAGAGCCTAGCATCTTTAATGCAGATAATCTTATTCCAATCAAATGATTGCATCTAAGGATCTTATAACCGCAGGCAGACATGTTAAACATTCTTGTTAAACATTCTTTTTTTTTTCTTTTCTTTCTTTTTTTTTCTTTTTTACTTTTGGGCTCCAATGTGTAAGTTAGTGATTCCATTTTACACAGAAGGAAAACTGCGAGAGAACATAAAAATTATAGTGGTTTTTCATTTTTAGGGCATTAGCAGGCAGTACCATATATACCATAATAATGGCACAGCTTAAGTTTTAGACTATGCCAGCAAGCAGAAAGTACCATATACACCCTATTAATGCCACACCTTGGACAGTAAAGAATTACAAATATGCAATAAAGACAAATCCAGAAAGAACTCTACATGGGTCACAATATTGGATAAATGTGCGTAGGCTTGAAAGAGAGAAGAAAAAGAGTATAGAGAGTCATAAAACAAAGTTAATACTTTAAAGAATGGTAAAGTCTTTAAGGAGACAGAGTACAGATAGTCATAGATAAAAGGAGTAAAGAAAAACAAGCAATGTAAAGACGAAAAATTCACAGAGAGTTTGGATTATGTACTTTATTTTGATTTCTTTGAATTTTTGACTGTAAAGTAGCTAAATACAGAGAGACATTTCATTGTATGGGCTGCTAAGCTAAACCAGCATGTATGTATATTATAAAGGTATCTTGGTATTTCAGAATTTGAGTCTAAGGATATGTTGCTTTGGAAAAGAGGTTCTTCTTTTGTTTTCACAGAAGATAAGAATCTGTGGATTTCTTTCAGACCAATATGGTTTGATGGAACAAGACCACCTGAAAGGTTGCTGTAAACACCCCCAAAAAGAAAATACTTCACCCAATAAACAGCAGGAAGAAGTTTGGACAGAACTACACCCATATTCCCAAATACTGTTTGTAAATGTTTTTTTTTTTTACATTTAAAGGGGGATATGCTATAGAGATGGATACTTTGCATTGGTATGGATCTTGCTATCTTGATACAAATTTAAGCTCAATTTTGTTATATGTATGTGTATTTCTGATCTTGATTAAGGTATTGTGCTTGTGTAGTTCATTTAAAAATATAATGTATAATTAAAAATATAGGTTAATAGATAATCATCTATAATAGTCAAGCTTGTAGTCATGTTAGGTTTTCTAGATATATAGAGATATATTTCAGTTAGTTAGGTATTCTTCAAATCTTTCAGAGATCTTCAGAATATGATATTTAAATGTTTTAAAAATTTAGGACTTTTCATGACAGTGAGACACATCTGCTCCTGGCAGCACCAGTCTACTTCAAGAGGAAGATGGGCATTGCAGATGCTCCTTACGGAGTTTGCTGGCCATTTGGGCAAGAAACTGCTTTTGCCTGAACTGCTTAACTGAACATGCAAGGACTGCAGAGAGATGACTGCTGAACTTGCCTAAAGGTGAGATGATCCTTTGGGGTTCCTACTTCATGAAAGAGTCTGTGAGACATTTTACAGGATACAGAAGAAAATGACTGAACTGTCTTTGAAATTTCCTGCTTCATGGAAATGTCTGCTGAATACTACAGGCCTATAGACTGAAGTTGGATGCCCCAATGGTACAGAAGAACTTTGGGTGACTGTCCAGGCAGTGAGATGTCTCTGTCATTTCTAGAGTTTTGGAAGTTGCTTACAATGCACTTCCTGTTAACTTAGGTAATATTATAATCTTCTGGAGTCTTTGATGGAGTTAAGGAATAGATAGATAGTTATGGTTTTCCTTAGTTATGATAAAAGATAAAGAAAATAGAAATATTGTAACTGTAATTCTTGCTTTATAACTGTTTTGTTATATGTAATTTGACTATGTTAAAGCCTTCCTTTTTATTTAAACAGAAAAGGGGAGGTGATGTGGGAGTCCCCTCCGCTCTGTGTGCTGTGATTACCTTTAATGAATTAAGAAACTTCCTTGGCCTGTTTATAGGGCAGAACTTAGGTAGGCGGAGAGGACTGGACTGAATGCTGGGAGAAAGAAGGGCAGAGTCAGGAGATGCCATGGAGCCACCTAAGACAGATGTGCTGAAACTTTGCTGGCAAGCCACTGTCATGTGGTGATATACAGATTAATAGAAAATGGGTTAAATTAATATAAGAGTTAGCCAATAAGAAGCTAGAGCTAACGGGTCAAGCAGTGTTTTAACTAATATAGTTTCTGTGTGGTTATTTTGGTTCTGGGCGTCTGGGACAAACAAGCGGCCTCCTCCAACATCCATATGGTTCTGTATTCTGTTAAATGAGAGTTTCTTGATTTGGGCAAAAGGTTGCTATTATTTTGAACAATCTCAGGGATTAACTGGGAAATATGATAGAAACAAACAAGTTCTTTCTTATTGTCAGTATCAATGAAGTTAGAATAAATGTTGTCATTCTTAGATAAAAGTAATAATTGCTGAAACTACAAGGAATACATTTAGAATGCTGTTTTTGTCTTCTAAAGGAAGAGCCATCACAATTGTTTAATGGCAAATTGTTTTATGAAAAGTAATACAGGTAAGAATGTGCTCAGAATGAAACGTGATGAATACGTGTGATGTCAGGGAAGTTTAAAATAGAGTTCCACACTTGTGAAAATTTGTCAGCTGGCATCTAGTCCAACATTCACCTAAACCCACACCTCTTTAATACAAGCTTTGGAAGGATGCTAAGCCAGCTGCAGTTCAGTGCTTTCCCTGAGGCACAGAAAGCAATTCTATGTGTTTATCTCCTTCCTTCTGCTCATTGGTCCAAGTTCTGCCTTCTGGGGTCACACATGAAAGTCCAGTCTTTTTTCCTCACTCCAAAATGTGGTTTCTCTCTAGTTTGTAAATGCCTCTTTAAATTAAGTTTTCAGAGTAAAACCAGTTTAGCCACTGTCTTGAAGGAATGTTGAATGAAGGCGGGACCCTACACAATCCACCCAGCAGAGGTGGTTGTCAGTGTTTCTTTTTTGTGGTGTCTTTTTATTTTTTATTTTTTCACTACAGGATTTACTGAATCTCATGTAATTATTGTTGTGTGACTTATTCTGGGGCAACATGAACCAATATCTATTTACCTTGCATTGGGCACAGTTGCAGACCAGAAAAACAATTCCATTTAGGTATAGCCAAGTGAATGGGTGAGGTTTGGACTCAAGGGCAACTGTGGGGTCCAGAGGTCCACCCCAGCATGGTGATGAGTCATGAGAACTGCAATCCTGGGCTTCCTGCACAGCTTGCAGGCTGCTCTCCCAGATGGAGAGTCTCTTTCCTGGCAGTTGCTCCAGTTTGTGTCATCTTGGGGAGAGGCCTGTGAGCCCTGTAAGTTTCAAGAACTTCCTAGGCTTTGTAAGTCATTTACTTACGTGGCCTTGTGCTTTATTTACTTCCCAAGTCTTATGAGCCTCCTCTCCCTCCAGGTGGGACTGTTTCAGTTCAGAGGAAATAGTGATATAACACCTATAGCACAATTCATACTGAATAATGTATGGTGCTATGAGTTATGAAGAACATAGGAAATTAAGCATCCATCACTATAATTGGGACAAAAATGTTCCATCTCGCCTTTTAGTACTTTGCAGTTCACCCTCTGCCACATCTTTCACCCCTGGAAACTCTTACACATTATTCCTTTGTATAATTGTGACATCTTGAATACTCAAGTACTATTTCAGCCATGAGGTCTGTCGTTAGGACTGCATAATTAATGAAAAAAATCTATAAGGAAATTTTTAATAGATGTGAAAATTTAACTAAAGAAGAAAAAGGACCTAGAGAGAGGGTATACCCAAAGAAAAGCCTCTAGTTGTGATGTGGGTGCCTTGGGCATTGATTTCAACCTTTGTTTGGAAGCTCATTTGTCCCAATGGCACACCAACTCTTTATACTGGTCAGAAACCTGAGAGAACATGCAACTTGTTGCATAGGGAGAAGTAAGCATGCAAAGCCTGCATGTTTGGAGTAGTGAGCATCTGTGTGTGTGTGTACGTGCTGTGTGTGTACCTGTGCCTCGGTGTGTGTGCGTTCCCTACAGGAGCAGCTGCCACTGTCCGAGGTGCTGAATCCCCACTGTGCATTAATCCCTCTCATTATGATAGCTTTTGGATTCTGGGGACTTTGGCTTCTCTCAGGAGTTCAGATTAAGGTGAGAGACAAAAGTGTGACAAAGAGAATATAATGTGGAATGAAGTCATTGAATTAAAAAAAAACTTTCAGAAAATTCATTTTATTTTTATATTTGACCTTAACCTAAAGGCTGAGAAACCGTATATAATTTTTTTGTGTGTGATGCGTGTGTGTGTGAGTGTGCATTTGCAGGGCATAGGTCAACCTCATGTGTCATTTCTTAAAAACCTTGTTTGTTGAGACAGGGTCTCTCTTTGGATCCAAGCTCACCGAACAGGCTAAGCCAGCAGGCCAGTGAGCCCCAGTGGTTCACCTGTCTCCACAATGGCAGGCACTTAACTGAGTTATCTCCCCAGCCCAGACAATTAAATTGAAAGTAATAATTGAATTTGAATAATTGAATTTACTTTGCAAACCCTTTTCGGGTCACTTGGGATGGTATATTTCCTTCCCTACCCCCACTTCCCCCTGACCCCCACTTCCATACTTCGTGATTGCCTTCCCTGAAGGACTTAGCTGCAATCTTTCTCCTGGTTTATTCTCCTGTGGAAGATGCTTACAGGTAAATGTTTTAAGATTTGAATTCCCAACTCAACTGTGACTCAGCACGTTGGCTAACTCTTCTATTGCTTCTCAAGGTATTGTATTAGCTAATTTTGTGTTTTGTGACTAAAGACTGAGAAGAAGCAGGCAAGAGAGGAAGGGCTTATCTTCAGCTCTCAGTTTTAGGGTACAGTCCAACCCAGCAGAGAGGGAGGGAACGGCAGCAGGGCCAGCCTCTGTCTCTGTCAGCATAAGTTTGCAACAGCGTGCTCACATCTCAGTGGGTCAGGACGCAGAGATCAATGTTGGTGCTCTGCTGGCTTGCTCCTTCTCCCAGCCTATGGGATGGTGCTGTGTACATTCAGGTACATTCAGGGCAGACTTTCCCTGCTTCCCCCAGATGAGCATCTTTGGAATGCCTTCATGGACAGGGAAAGCCAGAGGTGTGCTCCAATCTTCTTGGCAACTCTAAATCCAGTAGTTGAAGATAAACATTACTCACCATAGGTATGGTTGCTAGATTACAAATAAAAACATAGACTATCAGCTATGTTTGAATCTCAGCTATACATGCTTGTGGAAAAATCTGTCCGCATATTAAGTTGTTAAAAATGTCCTGGAGTATGCACATGCCATGAAATATTAAACTACATTGTTTAAAGAAGTGATCTTAGGCTGGGGAGATGCTCAGATGATGAAGCACATGCCTCTCAAGGAGAGGACCTGAGTTTGGATCCATGGCTCCCGTGGGGTGGGGTGGGATGAGGGGGAAGTTGGGCACAGTGGCATGCCATCAGAACTCCAGTGCTGAAGTGGATGGAGATAGGTGAACCCCTGAGGCTCACTGGCTAGCCATCTTGGCCAACTGGTGGACTACAAGTGACCTTATCTCAAAACGTGAGGTGGGGAGTAATTGAAGACACTCAGTGCTGATCCCTGACTTCTACACACATGTGCACACATGTGTACCACACACATATAGTGAGGGCATTTCTGGGTGTGTGGGGTGATTGAATTTCCTGTGATCTTGCTGATTTTAGCTTAGGTAGACAATCTTTCTTGGTTTTTTGACGACTTTTCCATTTGCTTGTTTGTTTCTGTTTGCTCATCAGTTCATCTGGTCTCTCGTTTGTTCTCGAATCCTCGCTGTTTATTTTAATTTACAATGTCATCCCATGAAAAATAGATTTTTCATTCTTGCTCTGGACATAGCCTTGGCAATTTTTATTTATTTATCCTTCTTTATCCTGCCTAAGGGGAAACAAGTATTTAACATGCACAGTTGCATCTGTGAGTAGATAAATTTATTGCTTATTTGCGATGGTGTTACAGTGTTCCTTCTGATTTTGCTGGCAGCAATTATCCCGCTGCAGTCTTGGGCAGATTGTCTGCACTTTGAGTTTCTCTTCAGAGTCTCACTAAGTTTTTAATCTTCACAGGACCAATAAGAATAAAACGAACAGTGGAAATGGACATAGGATAATTATGGTTAATTTTTACCGAAGAGCAAATTGAGCTCCGTGCTTTAGCTTACCAGAAAATGGCTGTATTAAAGTTTTCATAAGTTCATCTGTCCATCAGAAAAATCTGGTGAGCTTAGGTCAGAATAACAGATTTATGCTCAACCTCATTTCTGAGTGGTGGTGTTCTAGGTGGAGCTGGTATCTCATACACGCATAACTGGTGGCTTTGGGATGAGACACACATTTACCTGCCCACTTCTTTCCTGTGCAGGTTAAAAAGATCACTTATGAGAGAGGGAGTCACTTTTCCCGTAAGTCACTGTTAAGTCTCACACAATGGCAAGTTCTTCCAATGAGCAGTGGAACAATACTTTTTTTTTTTTTTTAAATTGGAGGTACTTCTGCCCCACCTCCTATCAGTAGGTCCCAACTAAAAGGGGTAAGACATAAACAAGATGATGATTTTCTTGAGTGTGGGTAGCTCAACACACTAGTGAACGAGATCAGTTCATAACAGTGGGCCTACTAAGTGTCACCTGGCATTTATGCTATGGCAGCTATGCATGGCTGGATTTGGGAAGAGCATTGCTGGATTCATCATCATTCATCAAGAGGACATCCAGAAACAGGCTGATGGAGTCCTACACTCCTCCCAGTGCTGGCGGTAAGGTAAACAACAGCAGGGCATCAGGATAACCCAGGAATGGTAGGCAGAGTCCTGAGCTGAAAAACAGACCCTTGCCATTACTCTTTCATCTTCCTCGTATAAAGCATGGGAGTTTTGAGCTGAGAAAAGGTAGAGTTCCCCAACTCAAACATCTCTTTGTGTTGATAAAGAATCTAGTATGCAGACAGGCTCATGTGGCTACTCCATGTCATGGGGAGACAATGGGTCTGGGATTGGAACTCAGTTAGAGGGTTGTATACAGCTCAGGCTGGCCTTGAACTCACTCTGTAGGCCTGGCAGGCCTTCAGCTCACTGGGTAGCCTAAGCTTGCCTGGTACTTGTGAGCCTTCTGCCGGCTGAGTGCTAGGATCACAGGTCTACTCTAGGATACCTGGCCTGTAGAGTCTTAACTCAATGCCCTTGCCCATGCATTTGAAAGGAGTGGACTTCACTACATTCAGGAGTTTGAGCCTTAGTAATTTCAGATTGGAATCAAATGACTTTACCAAGTAACAGTGTCCCGTGTAACAAATATCCAAGTATGACATGGTGGTGCCCTCATGTAAGCCCAGTACTTGGGCTGTTGGAGGCAGGAGGATTGTGAGTTCAAGTGTTTGTTCACGCTGCATCGTAAGCCCCAGGCTAGCCTATGGCACAGGGTGAGACTCTGTCAAATAGCAGATCTGGGATCTGGGCCAACATTAGCTAACATGGCTGGCTCGTTTTCTCAGGTGTTGTGGTCAAGTTCTCTATTAAAGCCTTGAGGGCTGAATGCTTCTCAGTTCATCTCGGCAGGCACCGAAGGATGGAATAGGCTGTGGGCTGTCAGCTTCCAGCATGGTTCGGTGCGTGTGGATCTGCCTAGGACAGCTTATAGGACGGAAGTGCTGTGCTGAAAGCCGGTGACTGAAGGGGCAGCAGAGGATCACGGTGAAGCAAACGCCTCAGTCTTAGGAGTGACGGCACACCACGTTGACTGCTTTATGTTTCTGAGCAGTAGGTCACTAAGATTGCCAGGAGGTGAAATCATTGGGGCCCACCAGCCCACATCCAGATAAATACACACAGAGGCTTATTCTTACTTATGAATGCCCGGCCTTAGCTTGGCTTGTTTCTAGCCAGCTTTTCTTAACTTAAATTATTTCATCTATCTTTTTTTGCCTCTGGGCTTTTATCTTTCTCTATTTCTGTATACCTTTCTTTACTTCTTACTCTGTGGCTGGCTGTGTAGCTGGGTGGCTGGCCCCTTGCTTCCTCCTCTCCTCCTTTTCTCACTCCTTGATCTCTCCTCTCGGATTTCTCTTATTTATTCTGTCTGCCTGCCAGCCCCGCCTACCCTTTCTCCTGCCTCGCTGCTGGCCATTCAGCTCTTTATTAGGCCCATCAGATGTTTTAGACAGGCAAAGTAACACAGCTTCACAGAGTAAAGCAAATGTAGCAGGAAAGAATGTAGCTCATCTTTGCATCAATAAACAAATATTCCACAGCATAAATGAATGGAACACATCTTAAATTAATAATACTCTATAACATATAGAAGTTATGTCAGAGGCTCCTGCCACAAGGATTAGTCTCATTTTTTTAATGTAGGAAATTGTTAGATATTAGACAATAAGTGCTTAAAGAAAGGCTGTTATATAAAGAGTATTGATATCACATTACAGTGATTGGTTGACTCTGATTCGAGAATGGACTGTAGGTGACGCTGTATCTACTTCCTTGCAGGTGCCCTTCTCCATAACACCGCCTGCCTTCCCTTTGTTCACCTGAGCACTGTTAACCATCTGCAAGTCTACCCAAATGTTGCTGCTTAGATGGTTATTTTGGATCAGCTTTTATAGTTCCTAATGGAATCTGGCCAGAGGATATTATAGGATCTGAAATACAGTTGGATTTTCTCCCTGTATCGTCATCAGGGCAGGTGCCTGGTAGTTACCAAATGTGTTTTTCTCTAGGAACAATAATGAATGGCCTTTGTCAGAGCTATCTGGCAGCTTCCAGTTTTCTTGCTGGGGATGTCTGGAACACTCATGAAAGTGAAGGTGTGCAAATGCTAGAAACTCCCCATGTACAAAATCCCAGGCTGTGCTCAGGCTCCCTGAGTCAGGATCTCTAGGGCCGATCCCGGAAATGTGTGTTTTAATAGGTGGCCCTGAATACTCTCCGATCATAATTTTGGGACTCTGTAAATCACAAGTCCCACATTAGAAATACTAAAAAGCAAAAAGCAAAAACCAAAAAACTCAGGGTGGGTGCACCATGATGAAATGAATTTGTTTTCTAACCTGACCAGAAGATGGAAACTCTATTTACTATGCCCTGGACATGTGTTCTTTCATTTCTATTATTTATTTTTTATGTTATTTCTGTTATTTTCATATATGTGTTGTGCTTTGTTCTAGTTTGTTCCTCTTCCCCAGTCCTTTCCCTGTCCCTGCTGCCCTCTTCTTGCTGGCATCCTTCATCCTTTAAAATGCTGTCCCTTTCTGCCTTCATGCCACATGTATTCATCACACTTCCTTTTCCCTACCTCATTTTTTTTTGGGGGGGGTGTTTCGAGACAGGGTTTCTCTGTAGCTTTGGTGCCTGTCCCGGAACTGGCTCTTGTAGACCAGGCTGGCCTCGAACTCCCAGAGATCCGCCTGCCTCTGCCTCCCAAGTGCTGGGATTAATCCCTACCTCATTTCTTAAGACTTCATCTTTACATGTTATAGCCCACTTTCGAGACACTCTATATACTCTTGACATTCTACATACTCTAGACATTCTACATACTCTAGACATTCTACATACTCTAGACATTCTACATACTCTAGACATTCTACATACTCTAGACATTCTACATGCTCTAGACATTCCACATGCTCTAGACATTCTACATGCTCTAGACATTCCACATGCTCTAGACATTCTATATGCTCTAGACATTCTATATGCTCTAGACATTCTACATGCTCTAGACATTCTACATGCTCTAGACATTCTACATGCTCTAGACATTCTATATGCTCTAGACATTCCACATACTCTAGACATTCTATATGCTCTAGACATTCCACATACTCTAGACATTCTATATGCTCTAGACATTCTACATGCTCTAGACATTCTATATGCTCTAGACATTCTACATGCTCTAGACATTCTATATGCTCTAGACATTCTACATGTTCTAGACATTCTGCATACTCTAGACATTCTGCATACTCTAGAGACATTCTACATATTCTAGAATTTTAGTATTCTAGACATTCTACAAACTCTAGACATTCTATATATGCCTGAAATGTCTACATATTCTTTTAATTTATACGTTCATCCATCTAAACATTCAGTCACTTATTTCATGTAGCATTCCAGTTTCACTGTATGCCAGGTACCACGTTCAGCAGTGGAATACAGTAGCACAGACTTTGTGGGGCTTTCTTTTTAGGAGGAAAGGCATAAATTAAACAAATAAGCACACAAGTAAATATATATTGCATTTTGTATATTAGATATAAAACATTCCACTTAATATATATACACTTATATATTAATCAGGATAGGTGCTGTGAAGGACAAAGGGGGACTGTGGAGTTGTCACTTACTAGTTACCTGGTAGTATATGGAGAAGGCCAAAGGTTTGAGGTTACTCCACCTCTATGGTGGGAAGAAGTGAACCAGTACATAACAGTAGCTGTGAGGAAGTTTGGATTAGTGGGGTTCACAGCAATGAGCAGGCCATGGGCCTGTCAATCTAAGTAGATAGGCTTCTCTTCAGTCCAGTACTGAGTTGGACCTAGACACCAGCTTGTTCTTTCTGGCATCCAGTTGACCTCTGGCCTGCAGGGGCCAGCCCTTAAAAGGTTCATCTGCTGGGGGACAGCTGTCATCAGGTCATATTGAAGTGCAAGGGTGGGCGGCAGCTGCTGTGTCTCTACAAAGAATCTGCGCTGCATGCCGTCATGGTTTCCAGCCGCCAGCACTCTGTACGGTGTCTTCCCTGTTCGCTTCTGAGTTTCACTGCTGGCCCTTTGCCTCGGCGTGAACCAGGCTGAATATACTTCATCACCAGTGTCGCTGCGAGATGGATTCCTTACAGTCCCGGATGTGACATACTGGATTGATCCCTGCCCACCACCTGCCAGCTTCATCCATCTCCCCGCTTCAATCTCTCGCTCCCCCTCCCTTCTGCTTCCTACACCAGAAGAAAGGCGTGTTCTGCTGTGATCCACACCTGCACTGCCTTGCTCGGGCAGGATGGTCGGGTTCTGAGTCCACCGCAACCCCCCCCTCGCTCACGTGATTGGATGGAGTTCTACTGCCTCGTCGTCGGCTCCCTAAATGTACTTTATTCTTGATTTTGTGAGAATTTGGTACAAAACTACATCAGTCTAGGTGTCGCCTGGCAGTCTGAAACAAATGATACTGTAAAAAGGTTTATTGCTGAGCAGTCATTTGAACTCCCCCCTCCCGCGCCCCCCCCTCCCCCGCCCCAAGAATCCCTTCCCTAGAAGGAAAACAGATGAGCTGTCTTGGGGAAATTGAAAATAAAAGGCACTTTCATCTCACAAATGGAACTCAGGATGCTGTTGAACTAAGTGCGCTGTGCATTCAATATTCACAGGGTGGAACACAAAAGAAACAACATGGATTTTTTTTGACAAAGGTTTTTTTTTTTATATAAATTATTTCTGTGGCACGCTGCTTCTATCAAACCACCTGAGAGGTGATTTGAGAAGGGCATTGCAGAATAAAGACATTGCTCTGACAGCAAATACAAATGAAATAAAATCAGCCCAAGGCTTTGATGCTAGAACCCACATGGTGAGCCGGGACACAGCAACAAGCTAGCTAAGTGCCGGAGAGGAGCAGACCAGCGTGATTTGAAGTCGAGGGGAAAGCAAGGCTGAAAGAGGAAAATACCACTAAAAAGCCCACCTCCTCCCCCACAGAGATTAAAATAGATGTTGCAGGTTGTATGAATTCCCGTGTTATATACAGAGCAAGACTACCGAAGGTCAGCTGATATCGCTCATCCACAGAGATGAGCTCTACCCCTCTCACGCTCTTTGTTTATTTTCTGAGACCAGGTTTCACTCCGTGGCTCAGACTGGCCTAGAATTCACCGTGTAGCCCAGGTTGGCATCGAGCTTGTAGCGACCCCCCTGCTTGCGTCCCCTACGTGTATCTGTGAGCCACATTCACACTTTCCCTTTAACTTCTGAGAGTGAGGAGAGGAGATAAGGTGAGGCCTCCTTTAAAGTACGGCTGGCATTCTTTTGGCTTCAAAGGCAGCACACACCACTAAACCACCCTCAGCGGCGCTACCAGCCTGCGCTGCACTTTACCTGTGTGGCTTTGCCCCAAGAACAAGGAAGGCAATCCAAATGACTTCCTTTGATGTAAATATAATTACCTTATAAAGAAGGGAATGAAAACGAGCAAAATAAAAGGAGACCGTGTCAGGTGGCAGCTGTGACAAACTGGAAGGAGAGATGTTTAAGAAGAAATAGGAACAGGGTGACTTGCCCAGCCTTTGGGAGCAAGCACAAAACACCGGAAGCAGGACCTACATACTCTCTCTTCAGCCGGAGTCAAGATGAGGAAAATGTGGTCGTGATGACTGTCCCATAAGCTGCAAATCGTTTTCCTCCTGCGTGGAACGTTACAACGGTGCTGGGCGGTTTCAGAAGAGACACTTTTGGAATTCTATACCCGCTTTTCAAATCGCTCTCCGAACAAAGGACTAAAGGGGATGCACCAACTCAAATTAATCACGGGCTGCAATCTCATCTTAAATAATTAAATTCATCATTTTTTTATTCTTAATAAATGGCATAGCCTGGAAGGGAGACCATTTCAGACATGTCTATCACAGGATATTGCACAGAAATAACATGGGATTCAAAGACCAGGGCTGGCTCTTGGCTGTCTGTGGTCTGAGGCAGGATGCTGACAGTACCTTCGTGCCTCCAGATAGAATTAGTATCTGTCCTTCCAGGGTTGTTGCAAAAATTAAGGGAGTTGTTCCCATTGGCTAAGCACAGAACCTAATGTATGTTAAATAAGAATAATTGTTCCCTATGAATTAAATATTTCATTTATCATAGAAGGTCTAAAAACAAGAAAAAGGAAAAACCTCAAGCTTTTCAAATATTTTAAACCTATAATTTTTTGTTCAGTTCTCAAAGCAACCCACATTTTAAAAAACTATAATATAAAATAAGAAATGAGATTTTTGTTCATAATTTTACTGTTCTCCATATTTTTGTTGACAATGAATTGCATTTTTATAGAAAAATACTACAAAAGTATGTCTATTGTAGGTATAGGTAAGAAAAACAGTATCTTCATATTTCATCTCATGACTGCACATGTAATAAAAGCAGGAAATTTCCTCAGATCGTGGCTCTTCCTGCCTGGTGAGGAGGTTCAGAGGACTGAGGCATTTGTTTGCTAAGCGTTATGATCTAAATGCGATCGTGAGTTCACTTTGGTAGAGAGAGGAGACTCCTTCAGACTGCACTCTGACTTTCGCATGCGTTCAGGTAGGCACCCCCAAGCAATAAATAATAAGTAAATAAATAAATGTATGTGTCTCTCCTAAAATCAGCCAGCGTCTCGAACCAGAACAACTCAATAGAGAACATAATCTCTTCTTCTTTTTCTAACTCTAATCCATATACATTTTCTTAGGTTATTCAAAACTCTTGGCACACAACAGAAAACAAACCCAAAGGTGTCTTTGGAAGTTCTTTGTCTCATAATGTCATGTTAGGGATTTTCCTTTACAAATGTTGGAGTCTTTATTTTAGTATGTATATATTTCTCTCTTTCTTTCACCCTATAGGTCCTTTGCACAGATACTATGGCTTCCAGGTTAGTGTTTTTATGGGATTCGTGAGTATGCAAATGCATGGGTCTACTTTCAATGTTTTACTATTGAGATCCACCCCATTTAAATTTGAGATTTACCCATATGACATGATTAATTTCCAAATATCTTCTGTAAAGGGGATTTCACATTAAATGAATATAACTAGTTTTGAGAAGATTGAAACGGTGCCAGACTGCTTTTCTGTAGAATAGGGTCAGTTTATAGATCAATAGTGAAAGTGAAAATCTGTCTCATCAACACTGACAGTTACTATCCACGCAGTTCTGTGGCGCCGGCAAGATGACTCATCCATCAGGTGAAAATGCTCGCTGCTCGGCTGGTGACCGATCTTCAGCCTGATCCGACCGTGGAAGGAGAGAACCAACTCCTGAGAGTTGTCCTCTGGCCTCCGTCTGCACAGCAGACCGTGACCCGTGTGCACCTGCACATACACACTGTAAAAATAGCGCATTAGATAAGGAAGTTTCACATTTTTTATGACTTATTTTATTTTATGTGCATTGGCATCTTGCCTGCAGGGGTGTCTGTGTGAGGGTGTTAAATCTCCTGGAGGTGGAGTTACAAGCAGTTGTGAGCTGCCATATGGGTTCTGGGAATTGAACCTGGGTCCTCTGGAAGAGCAGACAGTGCTCTTAGCTGCTGAGCGATCGCTCCTACTCTAGCTAAGAATTTCCTTTTTCCAAGACAGGGTTTCTCTGTGAAACAGTCCTGGCTGTTCTGGAACTAGCTCTGTAGACCAGGCTGGCCTCGAACTCACAGAGATCCGCCTGCCTCTGCCTCCTGAGTGCTGGCTGAGAAAATTTAAAGAAGGTTTCGTGAACATGACAATGGCATGTTTTGCTGTTTAGTTTTCATTTGTTTGCTGTGGGGGCTGAGTGTTCTGAGTTGTGGAATCACACCTTGAAGGCATCAGGCTGATGAGAGCCCTGTCTTACACAGTTAGATATTCTCTGCATAAAGGATAAATACACGGCCAGATTTGCTGTGAGTAGTCTTGTACGCTCTGGTTTCCATTTTCAAACAGATGCAGATGTTGCTTTAGATATTTAAGTTGTTTCTATTCTCCTTTCTCATACATTTCCTTTCCATCAAGGCTACTTCTGAGTGATAGAACATTCTAAGATGATTATTTATTCTTCTAGTGAAAGTTGGCTTCTCAAAATTTCCGTGACTTTCTCTTCTAGTTAGGAAGAATGGAAGGATAGAGTGGGCGAAATGATTGTAAATGTGGTCCTATTTCAGACATGATAAAAAGTATTTGCTTCTTGCCTCCTTTACCAAATGCAAATGGAATCTCAAGGTTTCAAAAGAATAGAGAGACGTTAAGGGCAAAGTGGAATGCTAATATCAGCTAGTCTCTCGACAGATGGGACAAATAAGACTCTAAGGAGCCATTTGAGACAGTGAGACAGTGTGGTAAGTGGTGACATTTACCCAGGACTTAGCTATTCTTGGATATTCTGCTTATGTGCACTTGTCTGAACAAGCCTGCGACAGAGCTAGCCAAGTCTGGCCCCTGGAATCTGTGGACAGCACTGGAGAGATGAATGACGCCTGAATGGAAGGAAATGGAAAGAATGTGCCTTTTTCTTTGTGCTAACAACAAAACTATATGGAGAATTTTTTCTCAATTCATGCCAATTAAGGTATCTCAACATTTTTTTTTTGTCACAAATCATGTACCCTCCCCTCCCCAAGAAACATAAATGCAAACACTAATTTTACTAAGCAAGACATTTTTCCTGTTTGGGAATATTCTCTGTGTTCTCATTCTCTTTTCAAATATTCTCAAGAAGGTCAAAAAAATCAAACCATAAATTCCAATTCCCTGCTTAAAAGAAAATAAAGCCCTATGACTTCTGCATGTAAATGCACTGAACAAAGAGAATTGCTCGTATAGATGTCATACTAGCTTGGAAGGAGAGTAGACACTGGTCAGTTAGTTCATTGTCAACTTGACACAGGTTACGGTCATCTGGGAAGAAGGAACCCCACTTGAGAACCAGCCTCCACTGCTTTGGCTAAGTGTATGGGGGCATTTTCTCCATTAATGGTTGGTGTGGGAGCCAGTGCCACAGGGGGCAGTGCCACCACTAGATGGGCAGTCCTGGACGGTATAAGAAAGCAGGCTAACAAAGCCACGAAAAGCAGGCAGTGTTTCTCCATGGCTTCTGCTTCAGTTCCTGCCTCCAGGTTTCTGTAGCTGAGTCTAGAATTCACACCAGCCTCTGAAGTTGAAGATCTGTAATGACCTGATGCCCAAATGTGAGTGTTTCTTATTTTAACTTTCCCCCCTAAATGTATTCAAGTCCTTTGCGTCACATGTGACATATGAACAGTGTAGGGAGAGACTTCTGCCTCAAGGATGCCTTCAGTTGCAGAAAGCCTCACGGCTTTTCTTTGCCTTCTTGTCCATTTGGAAGGCAATATCAGGCTTTCTTGCTCTGTGGCTATTATTTGCAGGGGTGGGGGTGGCGGAAGCAAATGGAAGCCAAGAGTATATTTTAAAATTTGAAGAGCATCAAGACGCCACAGCCTGAGTTGGCCATAAAGATTTACAATTAACATTTCCATCACAAAGCCCCTGGCCCTTCATATTTGGCCATGACCATTTCTGTTTTGATTTCTGTTTCTTTGGCGGGACAACACCCCAATTAGACAGATGAGCGTTCAGTTGTGATGTTGGAGCCCATCCTTGCTGGCCTAGGTTACTCAGGGACTTCTGTGGTCATTTGGCATTCAAGTGTGCTGTGGGTAGTTCTAACCCTGGTTCTGTGAACTCTCAGCGTGTACAAATCTACCCAGGTGAATGCACTCAACGCAATTTAACCTCAGATAGACCCGAATTACCCAGATAATGACCTAAGCTTCCCAGAATTCTCTAGGTTCTTGCTTGTGTCCTTTGTGTTCTGTGCTAGTTAGGTTGAGCTGTGCTGATTGGCGGAGAGTTATCAGGAATCCATTTTCTCCTTAAGCCTTGCAACTGGGTCAAGCTGTCTAGCCGTCCTGGAAACGAAGGGTGGTGGTGTTCTTTAGAATATCACCCGACGTCAGCCCAGGACAATTGATATTGTAGGAGCTGAGTTTTCCCGCAGATTCTGACATGCATAGAAAAAGAAGATTTCTTTCAGAACCCTCCTTTGGCTGCTACCGTAGACAGCACGTGTTGGGCTACACGGCGGTCCACTGTGTTTTCAGCAGGGCAGATCTACAAAGGAAGAAATAACCAGACATTTTTTTTTTTTTTTTTGTTGCTTGCAAGAAATAAAAGCCAGCACCACATCCAGGGCTTCTGTACTGCAATCCGTTTCAAGGGGGGGGGGGGGGGAAGAAAAAGGAAAACTAAAAGTGACAGGAGAGACAGCTTTTCTTTTCATCCAGATAAGAGCTACTGTTTCACGACTAAAAAAAAAAAAAACCCTGTTCATTTAAACAACGCTAAATGCATCCTGGTCTGGATATATAAAATTATTGGATGGCCACCGCTGACCGTTCATCTGAGACCCCAGTGTGCCACAGTCGATCTCTGAGAACTGCTCTGCCACTTAGTGTGACAAACACCCAGCCTTGCCGGTTAAGGGCTCTTTGAGAAGGGCTGTCCCCACATGGAATGAATTTAACAGCGGCCATTTGTCATTTTGCCCTTCCTTTTCTGGAGAGAGAGAGAGAGAGAGAGAGAGAGAGAGAGAGAGAGAGAGAGGAGAGAAAGGGAAAAAAATGCTAGTGATTTCTTTTGACTTAAACTGGGCATTCAAAAAGCTGTTTTTATTAATGAATCATATTAAGCCACTGGTGAAAGGCTCCCTGACTCTGTTTAAATAACAGGCTATGATTCCTCTCCCCTCAAGCCCCCCCACCCCCCATTTGGCTGTGCTGTTATTAATTGAGGAGTTTCTTTGTTTCTTTCCTAATGAAGCTAACAGAACACATCTGTCAGGTGCCCGTATTCTTTGCCTGTGTATAGTATGTAATAGACCAGCTGGAGGCTATGGAGCTACACAATACCCCTGGCCGTCACATCAACTATTTATTCCTGGGCTTTTCCTCCGAAAGGGATTTGAAAAAAAAAAGTCTGAAATTTGGGCCTAATTGCTATTTACCCAGCGATAGACACCTGTTCTAGCTGAGACATTGGCTCATGAATCCCACACCTGAGACCTTAGGGAGAGGAGAGGGGAGATTTCCAGCAGCTGACAGTGCATTTAGACACAAGGGCTTGAACTGGTAGGGATTTGTGTGTTTGTATGTATATGCATATGTTTAAAATACTGTATGTTTAGTATGCACACCCATAACCAGAGGGTATATATTAAAAGCTGTGTACTATTATTTCACGGTCAATTGCTTATCTGAAGGCTACACACATACTGGCATACAGCTACAACCATGATGGCTTTAAACACTGTGCGGAGGCTGCACGGGGCTTCTGCAGCAGATATGTGCCCTTCACAATGTCCGTTCTTGGCTCCTCGGGGAAATGTTTTTTTTTTTTTCCTTATTTTTTGGAGTATCAGAGTGGGAGAAATGCAATCAAACATTACTTTTCTCAGAGAGATTTGACTTCCTTTTATCCGTTTTCCCCCCAAATAGCTGTGGCTTCTGCCTTTTGACATATTGAATTTGTCTCTTCCAGTCTTGACCCCAGTTGCCCACATTTGCTGCTTTGTTTATGTTTTGAAGTAAACATCGATATGTAGCCTCTTTTTTTAAATTTTTGTAATGAGTCCAGAATGAAGTAGCCATTGTTACAGTAATGGCATTTGCACATTGTGAAAAAGAAATAAAAACGAAAGGCATTAGCCATAAAGATTCTCTAATGTAATGTATTACCCAGTGCTAAGTTGAGTCAGTTAGAAATTAAAGTGATCAAAATGCTGTTTTGTTCACAAAGCTGCTTCTTTAAATGTATAAAAGAAGGAAAGTTATAGGAACACATGCATGTTTGTGCACACCCTCCTGGATGTTCCCTACCCTCATGCATTCCAATCTCAGTTTCCTTTTTGCTACATGTGTGTGGCCGGGGACGACGACGACAGGAGGATTGGGAAAACAGAGGTTTAGTAAAATCCCAATGACAACACAACACGACAGTCTGCCGTCTTTTATCTTGGCTGCAAGACAATCCCAGTGCAGAGGCTCGCGTGGCGCGGCGAGGGAGGTCTGAGGTGGCGATGGCAAAGGAGGGAGAAGGACACGCTCCTCCTTTTCCTCTTGCTTTTCGTTTGTCCCTGTCTGGAAGGACTCCGGCGCTTTCTGAGGGACAATTCATTGGTATTGCTGGACCAACTACTTATTTAATGCTTTGAGAAATTTGACCTTTCTGAGCAATTCAAATAAACACCAGAAAATGATGTTTTATTTCTTCAAAAAGGATATATAAGTTGTAGTCCACACTGGTAGAAGAATTCACAAGACAAAATGAAAATTGAAAGGAAGGAAAATATAAGACCCAAATTACAAATCATGCATGGTATATAAACTACCTGATTAATGTAAAGCTTACATGCATATTCTCATGTATGTTTCTAGGCACACACACTCACATACATGTGCATGCATGCCCAATACACTCTCACATGCACACACACACACATGAACGTGCATATACACAGACACACATACAATAGACACACTCTCACATGCACATACTCACAAGAACATGCATGCCCATACACATGTTATTTCATGCGTGCACGCACACGCACACACACCCCTCATGCAGGACAGAAAATCCCATTTGGTGTCTTCTGAAGCCAGAGATGACAGAGCAGCCAGAGCTCAGGAGGTGGCGGAGTGACAGGGGAGATGAACAGTAAGTGCTCACACGCAGGTGACTGCCTGCCTCAGGGTTCACAGGATTGAGGAGGGAGCTAACACTGAAGCAGGCACTCATTTCCTAGGAGGAAGGAGAGAAGCGAGCAGGGAAGTCAGGGTCACAGAGAAGGGGTGATAATGAAGCTAGAGTTAATAAGGCTGGGAGGAGCTGAGGCCAGATGGGCTGTTGGAACTGTTATCTGAGACACACGTGAAAACCAGGCCTGGTAGATCCCTACAGGAGAAACAAGCTTAGAGACGCCTGCTAGAAAGACCATGGAAATGGCAGGATGGCCCTCGCCTCCCAGGCAGGCTTGCTCCTTTATTAGACTATAACAGGACCCATTCTGGGAGGTAGTTATGTGACTGAGGGCACAGTAGCTAGCATCTCTGAGCTGCAGTTTCCCTCTGGTGAAGTGGAATAATAACCTACAGTGCTATGCTTTTTTTTTTTTTTTTTTTTTTTTTTTTGGATTTTTTCGAGACAGGGTTTCTCTGTGGTTTTGGAGCCTGTCCTGGAACTAGCTCTTGTAGACCAGGCTGGCCTCAAACTCACAGAGATGCACCTGCTTCTGCCTCCCAAGTGCTGGGATTAAAGGCGTGCGCACCACCGCCTGGCTCCTGTTATTCTTGTCACTATGGAAGACACAGAGAGTGCAACTTAAAGGAACAGTGACTCATCTGGGTTGACATTTTCCAAAGGTTCAGCTTCCATCATGGCAGACAGGAAGTGGAGAGGCGAGATTAGTGGAGAATACCTCTGTATGTGTCTGTCATTGCATTTCCAGAGGTGGATCATGAGGGCCCTGGCATACCAAAAGATTAATCCCTCAATGGCTTAATAACTTTATAATATAATAACCATATAATAATATCATGGAGGTGATATTGGTAGGAGGTGGAAAATGGTCGACGATGAGGCCTGGTTGGAGAAAGTGGCTCACTAGAAGTGTTCCCTGTATCCTGTGTTCCTGCTGACATGATCTGCTGCCCAAGCACTCAGGGCCAGCCAACCAAGGATGGAACTCTCTGAAATGGAGCCCACGGAGCCCCTGTCTTCCTCAGGGTGTTTCTCTCAGATACTTTAATCACAGAGACGCAAAAACCAATTAGTACTCTACCTTACTTTTGGGAAAATGAAATGAGATGGTTTGCAGAATACTTAGAAGTACATGTGTTTGGTGTCAAATATGTGATAACATTATTGTATTTTTATAAACTAAACATTCTTGTAAAAACATCAGTAAAGGCAATGCCAGTTGGCCTATAAATATCACTGGCTATTATCTGGAACCCTAACAGTGAACAAGCCATACCAGAAAAATAATTCATAACTACATCTTGTTCTAGAAGGGATAGATTTTGATAGACGGATGAAGAGATTAAGTTTTATAGAAACAGCACACAAGGCAGCTGTTAAAGACCCTTTAGAGACTGGCCTGGCCCTACAGCCAAGTGGATTTTTAGCTTGATGCAGGTATAGAGTGGGGTAGGCTAGGCAAGAACTTCCTCCCAAAGTACCTGCTCATGGTACCACACTGGCAACTGAAGGGTAAGGCATACCGTGGGCCCCTTGGTGAGGCTATGCTTTCTCTCGTCTGGGATCCGTCTGCCCTGGGCATGTTTTCTGCAGGAACAGGGCATAGCACGTGTGTGGTAGTGTTTGGCGCCGCTCTGAATTCTCTCACCGCTGTCCTGCACACATTTGGTGCAGAAGCCCTCGTTCTCAAGTGCAAGCCAGGTGCCCCAGCACCACACTCCCTGGGCTCTGCCATCCGGTGTGCACCCGTAGGACTAAGTCTCCCAGCAAGCATGGTGACAGAGATACTTGGCCGTGTGGTGTTGGTGCTGGCAGAGTTTCTGGCATTTGAGCGCCAATGCCATATTGCCAAATGGTGGTTACAAGCTGTTCCACAGCAGAGGGACTGGTGAGTCCAGATAGTTTTATGGCCTAGTTTTGATTGGATTTTTGAGACAGAGTCACGTTCTAGAACTAAGGTTGTCTTTGAATGCAACATCCTCCAGATGCAGCCTCGCTGATGTGTGCACCGCCACATCTGGCTCTTGAACACTTTTTAATAAAGGTCTTTCCTGTTTTCAACAGCTGGAGTGGATCCAAATGTTTACTATTAAAAAATCCATTGTATATGTTTTACTTTCTGTTTTCTTTCTTTTGTGTACGTGTATGACGTTTGTGCTTGCTCATGTGGGCATGTGTGTAAGTGTGTGTGCAGAGGTTGTCATTAGGTGCCCTTCTCTGCCAACTCTGCACCTAATCTTGTGAGACAAGGTCTGTCACTGAACCTTGAGTTTTAGGGTTAGGGATACATAGTGAAGCCATTCCCAGCTCCAGTGCCGTTAATGGATATGGAGATTCAGTTTAAACGCAGGTCTTCATGCTGGTCTAGGAGGCACTCTTTCCTTTCCTCCCCCCTTCTCTGACACACACACACACACACACACACACACACACACACACACACACACACGTTTTCAGTGAGTGGGGATGACGTAGCAGTTCTTACAGAAATGGGTCCTTTTGGGATGTGACGGAGGCCTGTTCCTCTTGACAGCCCAACGTCATTTTCTGCAACACTAAATCTCTTAGGCTCCTGCACACATCAGTGCCTTGCGTCTGATTTTCTGTGACAGTCCCTCCTGCAGGCTCTCTCTGGAGATCTCATCTTCCCAAACCCCTCCTCCAGCCTTTCTGTTCCGCTCCCTTACACAACACTGCTGCAGCCAGCTCAGGCCCCCTCTACTGCTGTTCTCTACTCTGCATACAGCAGAATCGCTTTCCTTGTCTGCCAATCAAGACCTTCTTGGATATTTCTCTTTGAGATACACTCATTTTCGTTAAAAAAACACACATTTTTGTTGTGTGTATCTGCTAGCGTTTGAGGAACTGTAGGCGCAGACACCAGTAGGTATCGTCTAAGGCTGGAATCAAACCGGTGAGCCAGTGATTATACTGCGGTACAAATGTAACAGAAACCTGTGTTTGGTTGATCACACTGGACTGGAAAGACGAAACTGGGTCGCTTTGACGGCAACAGGCATTGTTATTGTTTTCTTCTGCATTGGCGTAGTCTCCCTTGGGCAGTGCGTGCCATGTGACCTGGGGTTGCCCCTCAATCGCTTCATCTGTACAAGAAAGGTGACAAGGACAACTGCTTCAGAATTGCCATGAGAAGTAAAAATTTAAAGATTTATGAGATCCTTAGACTAGCACCCCAAATGTAGTAATTGCTCTATCTCTGTTTCAGAGGAAATGTATCTTTCATTTTCTTCCCGTATCAGGGCTTTTCTAGAGTCAGGACTTCAGCATCAGTACGTCAGTGGGTGGAGGGCTTACTGCATAGGCATGAGGACCAAAGCTCAACCCCTAGCACTCATGTGGAGAGCCAGATGTGGGGACATGTGCCCAAGCCCCCAGTGCTGTGCCCCCACCCCAGACAGGTGATCTTGAGGGCTTGCTGGCGAGCTAGCAGCTGATAGGTCAGCTCTAGGTTAATGTAAGACCCTGTCTCAAAACGTAGAGGGGCCATCAGCAGATAAAGGCACTGGCCACGCACAGCCATGGAAAGGTGAAAGGAGAGGAACAGTCTGCAGAGTTGCCCTCTGACCTCCATTCATGTGTTGCACGTGTGCAGTATCACATACATAATAATAAATAAAGATTTAAAGATGGAAGGTGATAGAGCAAGACACTCAAAGTTCACCTGCAGCTTCCGGTGCAGACCTTTACACTACACAGCCCTTATACTAATCTCCAAATGCTACACACACACCCATGCACTACACACCCTTACACCACCCTCACCTTTATATCATACACACCCTTATAGACCCCACATGCTACGCACACCCTAGTACTACATCTCCTACATACAATACACACCCTTACACTACATACAGTCATACACTATGCACATCCTTACACTATACGCAGCCATACACTACACACAACCTTACACTACATGCACCCATCATATACTACATACACCCTTATACTACACATACCACAGTCACACACAAGCACACACACACACACACACACACACACACGCACTCCTCTGGCATGCTGCACACACATCCTCTTGTATTTCCTTCGAGTGCATTGGCTTTGCCCTTCCTCTGAGACTCTGGCTTCCCTCGGCTTCTTTAAGAGAGGGCACTTGCTGCAAAAGACCACATGATCTGGTCTGATTCTCAGAAGCTGCTGATGGTCTTCGAGGGCTCAGTCACTGCCTGCTTTATTCTCTTATGTGTCTGGAATTTCTGCACCGTGTTATTTCTGTCTCTCTGTTTACCTCCTCTATGTCTTCCTCCACTCTGTCGTCTTTGGAGAGGACCCCCCCCCCCACACACACACACTGATTGGTCCAGAGATTAGCCTCACCCCATCAGGCCAACTTTCCCGAGCTGGGTGTCATTACACAGATCAATAGTCAGCCCCCGAGTGAGCTTCTTGGGATGAGAAGCCAAGCCTAGTTCAATCAGGAGCTTCCCCTGTGCAGGAAGCAGCTCAGCTGAGCTCCACTGACTTGGGAATGTAGGGCGCATGGTATAAACTAATCAGGGTTGTCCAGGCACCAGCAGTGGCCCACAAACTCTTCATAGAGGGTGAGGAAAGTACCGTGCTGAATAAGTGTGCCGAAACCTTCACAGCAGCTCGACTTGCCGAGACAGCAAGGCGCAGCATCTGGGCGTCTTGTCTTGGGTTCTTATCAGAGGCACCTGGTAAATATCTCACCCATGTGCTGGTCACATGCAGTACGACCCAGTTCTTACTCTGCAGTGGATTAGAAACTGAAACAAACTTGACAGGATGCTCACTGGTCCTTTGCCACAGATCCTATCAGACGTGGGAGGTGTGGCTAGAAGCCTTTCTGAGCGAAGTATGAGCGTAGACCTGATGGACACAGTCCAGCAAGCTAGCACTCCCAAAGATTTCGAGCACAACTCACCCACTGGTCAGCTCTTCTGTACAGGACACAAATCACAGAGCCGCATGCAGCATCACACACCAGCTCTTCTGATGGCCTCCTCATTTCAAAATCCAGAGCTTTATAGGCAGAGACGGCTAGTCAGGTCCCTCTCCAGCAGGGCCAGTATGAACAATAATAGTCTAATCATTCTCTCTGGGAGAGAATTAAAGATGGTCACACCAGTAGTAGACATTATCTAGTTCTACTGGTGACACATAATTAAGACATCATAAGGCATAAAAGTCAATGACAAATTTTAATTGATATTTAATTTAATTGAATTTTGACTTTAGCACTAATGAGTAGCATATAAAAAAGTCTCTCATACTGGATCTATTGTCTGATGGTTACATCTTCAAATATTAGTAAAAAGTGCACACCATAGAACCAGATAGTAACACCTGTGCTCCATTTAGACATGTAAATCCATGTCTCAAAAGAAAGAGAGAAAATGATCTCTTATGGAATTTACAACCATAAGGGAAAACAGACACAAAGCAATGAACGTGAACCACACCACAGTGTAAGCGTGGGAAGGTCCAACAGTGTGGTCAGAAGGGAAGACCATGTGACAACAGTCAGGCTGTCCAGGAACACACTCAGAGCTCCTGAAGAAAATTAGAGGCCAACCTATGGTGAGCCTCTAGATGAAGAGAAACATCTTCTGAGAAGATGAGCCACACATCCCAACAGCCAGAGGTATCCGACTGCAAAGTGTATGGGAGCCAAGGATGCTGCCTGGAGGGCAAGGAAGTCAAGGATGCTGCCTGGAGGGCAAGGGAGCCAAGGATGCTACCTGGAGGGCAAGGAAGCCAAGGATGCTGCCTGGAGGGCAAGGGAGACAGGGATGCTGCCTGGAGGGCACGGGAGACAGGGATGCTGCCTGGAGCTCAAGGGAGACAGGGATGCTGCCTGGAGGGGAAGGGAGACAGGGATGCTGCCTGGAGGGCACGGGAGACAGGGGTGCTGCCTGGAGGACAAGGGAGACAGGGGTGCTGCCTGGAGGACAAGGGAGACAGGGGTGCTGCCTGGAGGACAAGGGAGACAGGGATGCTGCCTGGAGGACAAGGGAGACAGGGATGCTGCCTGGAGGGCACGGGAGACAGGGATGCTGCCTGGAGGACAAGGGAGACAGGGATGCTGCCTAGAGGGCACAGGAGACAGGGATGCTGCCTGGAGGGCACGGGAGACAGGGATGCTGCCTGGAGGGCAAGGGAGCCAAGGATGCTGCCTGGAGGGCACGGGAGACAGGGATGCTGCCTGGAGGGCACGGGAGACAGGGATGCTGCCTGGAGGGGAAGGGAGACAGGGATGCTGCCTGGAGGGCAAGGGAGACAGGGATGCTGCCTGGAGGGCACGGGAGACAGGGATGCTGCCTGGAGGGCACGGGAGACAGGGATGCTGCCTGGAGGGGAAGGGAGCCAAGGATGCTGCCTGGAGGGCACGGGAGACAGGGATGCTGCCTGGAGGGCACAGGAGACAGGGATGCTGCCTGGAGGGCAAGGGAGACAGGGATGCTGCCTGGAGGGCACGGGAGACAGGGATGCTGCCTGGAGGGCAAGGGAGACAGGGATGCTACCTGGAGGGCAAGGGAGACAGGGATGCTTGCTGCCTATTGCGGAATATTATTTTAAGATGTGTGACTGTTGTTTATGCTGCATTTTTTGACTCTGTGAAGCTCTGATTCTTTGCCTGTCTAAAACACCTGATGGTACTAAAAAAGAACGGAACGGCCAGTTTGAAAGGGTTCATCCAATACTGTTTAGCCATCTAGGAACTGTTTTTCTTTTTGTTGTTGTTGACTTTGTGATTACCACTAAAAGGTTCAGGCAGTGGACGATAGGCTGACCTTAACCTTGAAAAGAATTATAATTGTTATCCAGAAAGATTAGTACCCAAAGTTAGTTCGCTCCCTTGCGGGAGCATTCCACAATTGTTCTCTAGAACCTAGCAAACTCCTCTTGGAATCATCCCAGGGTCTAACACTGGTTCCTCTTTATTTTACCTGTGCCATCATTTGATGGTTCAAGCCGTTAACGGGCTGAATACATTTTCCACAGCGTTTGGTGAGATCTTTGTATGAGAGTCATGGTTTTAACCTTTTGATAAATATCCTTGAATGATTTTTTTTTCCTGGTCAACTGCATCAAGTGACTCCACAGCAAACCATATTGGCTTGATCGATGATTTCTTCCCACCTCTGAGTGTCAGCAGGGGTCATAGCCTCACTTGACCTCATACTGTCCACTCAAGAGCTGGGACAGAAGAGGCGTTTCCAGTCCTGTGGAAACCTACACGTAGCTTTTCTCCTGACTTGTACATTATTGATACTCTGTGTTTCGTCATTTTTCTAATGAGTCTGTGGGGCTGGTGCAATGGTAGGGAACAGCTGATAGCGCTGACACTGAGTTTCTGAGTAATTACTTAATAAGGCTTGACAGGCAAAGGTGGATAGAAAAGGGAGGCCCAGAGGTCTGAGAATACAGGGTGTCCTCTTGTCTGGCTTGAATATGAAAGGCTTGGGAAACTGACCCGGTTACTATTAGGGAGGGAAAGCAGTTTGTAGGGGTAGATTCACAGTGGGCAAAAGCCAGGCGCTTGAAGAAAAGCAGGGGGATCCTGTCTGGCTAAGGGTGAAGAAGGGAAGTGAGTGGTGGCGGCTTTTCCTCTGAGAGTAATTGGAAATAGACTTTAGATTGCTATATAAATATGTTGTCAACAATGTGCAACTATGTTTTGGGCTTCCACAGCCTGATCTGATGGGGATATTTTTTAAATAATAGGAATGTGTAATAACTGTGCAGAAAGACAAAAAGAATACTGTATTAGAATTCTGTAGATGAACTTGAATTCCATCAGCTGCCCAGACAATGTGAATGCTCGCTTTCTTTCTTTTTTTTTTTTGGAGACTGGGTTTCTCTCTTCTCTATGTAGCCCTGGCTGTCTTGGAACATCTCTATGTAGACAGGCTGGCTTCAGACTCACATAGATCTTCTGCCTCCCAAGTGTTAGAATTAGGTGTATGCACCACAATACCAGGTCCCAAATTAATGTTTCTAAAGGAATATATGTAACAAAATATTCCTAAGAATATTTTGATGTGGGATGCCTTTCTGTATGCTGTGAATATGTTTTATTACCATTGGTCAGTAAAGAAGCTTTGGCATATGGCAGGGCAGAATATAGCTAGGTGGGAAATCCAGACAGATACAGGGAGAAAGAAGGCAGAGTCAGGGAAATGGGTTAATTTAAGTTGTAAGAGCTAGTTAATAATAAGCCTGAGCTAATAGGCCAAGCAGTTTGTAATTAATATTAAGCGGCAGAGTGATTATCAAGAACTGGCAGGCAGGAAAGAAACTTTCAGTTATATACTGGGGTAGAACTGGGGAGGGTAGGTGGCTCAGTGGATAAAGTATTTGCTATGCATCTGTGAGGGTCACAGTATAGACCTCCATCACCCATGTAAAAGCAATGCAAACATAGGAGCTGACTATAATCCCAACACTAGGCAAGCAGGTACAAGGATCCCCAAGGCAAGCTGGCTAGCTGGACTATTGAGAATTTCTAAGGTCTGGGTTCAGCGAGAGGCTTTGCATCAACAACAACAAAAAACAAACAAACAAACAAACAAAAACCTCAAAAAAACAGAGCAATAGCTGATGTATCTAAGACATGGGCATGTGTGTACATACACACACACACATCAGCACAAACACACACACACTTGTGAACACATACAAGCAGTACACACATATACATGGGGGAAGAACATAGAAGCTAAGTAATTCCTTGTTATCACAGTTTGGTATCTATCAGAGAATGTTTTTAATTAAGAAAAAATTCACACTAGAAAGTTAAAGAGGTTGTGTGTTCTCTGTAACTTCAAAAGAAACATTGAGAGGCTTCCTGAGGGAGAGGGTGGCTAATGAGGGCAGATGTGAGAGGAGTAGGGTGCAGGTGACACCCAGTGCTGGGACTGTCTCACCTCTAATTGCATTCAGTTTCTTTGACCCATTCAAATTTACACTTTACATATTATTTTCATTGCAAATATTTTTTTTTTACTGCAACCCAATCTATATGTTTGTGATTTCTTATTAAGAAAACATGGCTGTTCCCCTTTCTAGCAATGGCTGTATTGGGTAATCAATACACATCAAAGTGTAAACATCTACTGCTGTAGAATATTATTTTAAGACGTGTTACATTTGTTTATTCTGTGGAACATTTGTTTAATGATGCAAAGATGTGTTGTTGCATTTTTTTATGCTGCATTTGTTTAACTCTGTGAAGCTGTGGTTTTTTGCCTGCCTAAAACACCTGATTGGTCTAATAAAGAGGTGAATGGTCAATAGTAAGATAGGAGAAAGGATAGGTGGAGTTAGCAGGCAGAGAGAATAACTAGAAGGGGAAAAGAGAGAAAAGAGGAGCAGCCACGGGAGCCCCACAGTCATCCATGGAGTAAGTGAAAGTAAGATACACAGAAGTAAGAAAAGGAAAAAAAAAAACAAAAACCAAATCCAGAGGCAAAAGGTAGCTGGGATAATTAAAGTTGAGGTAAACTGGCTAGAAATAATCCAAGATAAGGCCAGGTATTTTTAAGTAATAATAAGCCTCCGTGTGTGATTTATTTGGGAGCTGGGTGGAAGTCCCCCCAAAGAACCAAAAAGAGTAAGAAACAACAACAATCTACTCTGCACAAGTGGAGGGTAACTAGTGAATTACCTGGCAGAGCCTAAGTAGAAAGAACAGCGCCCATACTGTAAGGGTCTAAGAGCAGGAGAGCTAGACAGAGGCAGAACCTCCAGAGATGGCAATGCTTCTAGTAGAGAAGGCCACTAGAGACATTCAGAGACGACGGCATTGGAGAACCGTTTCTTTATTTTTTATTTTTTTAAAATTTATTTATTTATTAAAGATTTCTGCCTCCTCCCCGCCACCGCCTCCCATTTCCCTCCCCCTCCCCCGGTCAAGTCCCCCTCCCTCATCAGCTCGAAGAGCAATCAGGGTTCCCTGACCTGTGGGAAGTCCAAGGACCACCCACCTCCATCCAGGTCTAGTAAGGTGAGCATCCAAACTGCCTAGGCTCCCCCAAAGCCTTGGAGAACCATTTCTGAGCACTAGGAAGAATTTTAATCAGGCTGCTAAGGATAGCGGTAGAAAGCATCAAATACTCTCTACGGGGTAGCCCAGCTAGGAAACAAGGGCCCTGGGATGTGATCAAAGCCCCCCTGGGTCGTCAGGGTTCCCCTCACATCAAGCCCACAGCTCAATTTGGATGCTGTGCAGTGCTTGCGGCTTGGTGCTTGGCAGGGCTCAGGGCTGCCTTTCCTCCAGTGCTTAACCTCCTCTCCCCTAAGATACAAATGTCAATATTGGATTTAGTCCGGCTGAATGGCTGTGTCGGAGGAGAGATTAGTGACTGGCAGCCACAAAAGGGTTTTTCAATTGGCAAAAGTAAATTTCTCACAAATGAATCAAAACAGTTTGAGGTGGGAAAGAAGCAGGGGAAAACGCTTGCCAAATTTAGTCATGATGCCTCGTTAAATGGATTTGAAGACTTGAGCATGGGCCTTTTGTGTGGGAGCTTCTGAATTCACCTGGCAGGAAGCTGGAGGAGTACGGGCAAGAGAGTCTCTGGTGGGCCACTCCGGCTCTATGTGATAAAGTTGTAGAAAGTTTTACATTTTTTAATATTAGTGGTTAAGGCCATTCCTGTTAAAATAGGTCATACTCCCCTTTTGTGGTGCATTATTCTTTGAGACTTTTAAACAGTCACCATTGCCTGTTGACTGATTAACTTAGATCACTCCCTCCATCCACTTGTCTTTCTTGTGTATGTAGGTGTGCAAATGCCGTGAGATAAACACGCAGGTCAATGGCAATGTATGAGAGTCCATTCTCTCCTTCTGTGCTGTGGGTTCCAAGGATGCCAAATTTGTCAGCCCCCCCCCCCCCCGCTGAGTGTCACTCCTCTGAGCGTCACTCCGCTGAGCATCTCACGGGTCTGCAGGTGGTCTTCCTTGAACAAATCACTTTCTGATACAAAGGTGGAGGGCTGTCTTTCTGTGGTCACATTGACGTGTCAACCTTGTTTGTTTTGTTTTTGTTGTTCGAGTCACAGTGTTGTAATGTAGCTCAGGCTGGTCTTGAATTTGCTATCCAGGCTGCCAGCAAACTTGTGCCCCCCCCCCCTCCGCAAGTTATCTTTCAGAGTACTGTGATTATGTGTGTGTCCCATCATAGATGACCCTCCTACAGAGTTAGGGCATATTTACAGGTACATTCTTGGGGTCTCAGGAATACCTCAAAGGTCATGGCAGAAGGGCGAGGAAGTTCCAGCTCAACTGGGTCAACTTTGAAGATTCATTGAAAGCTAGTGATACATCTCAACATCTTGAGAAAATATTATTCATAGATATAACCCACTTCTTTGGAGTCTTGTACATTGGCAGCATTACTCAAATGTTTAAAAAGAGTGTCTTTTATATCAGTCCATTGACACCCCTCTGGGTGGCTGGTATTGGCTCTCTGGAATTTCAACATCAATCGAAGAACATCTGAGAAGTTCTAAGGCACATCCCCAAGACTTCTAGGGTTGGAGGTGTAACTTCAGTGGTAGCATGTGTCAAGGTCCTAGATTTCACCCCCGACTCTGGAGGAGGGGGACATAGACTTCTGTGTTCCTATAGTAAAAAGTTTTCAGGGTATGTAGAATTGGTCACTGCCACTGTCTTAACTTCCCAAGGCCTATTCCCTCCCATATGTATGCATGTTTTGCCTGAAGTCTGTATACACATGTATGCCTGGTGCATGAAGAGGCCAGAAGAAGGTGTCAGATCCCTTGGAACTGGAGCTGCAGATGGTTATGAGCCACCATTTGGGTGTTGATAACCAAACCAGGGTCTCCTGGAAAGCAGTCAGTGCTCTGAACCTCTGAGCAGTCTTTCCAGCCCCAGCCTCCCCTTCTCTTCCTTCCGATCCCCATTGCCACTGTTGCTGCTGAGTGTCTTGGACGGCTAGTTAAGCTTTAGAATTCCTCTTTACCTGTGCAGCATGACCCGCTCCCATTCTAAATCCACTGAGATGTCCGCTGCCCCAGGCTGGTACCTAATTATTGCTAAACAGCTCTATCATTGGACGAGTATCCCTGGGACAGATGAGGAGGTTAGTGACATCCTGGTTCTCATCTTTCTGTGCTAGTGTTATTTGTGAGTTTCCAAAGCTGCTTGCAAGCAATGTGATAGTGGTCAAGACTGGCTCCTTTGTGAGGGTCCAGAAATGGTGTTGAATATATATATATATATATATATATATGTGTGTGTGTGTGTGTGTGTGTGTGTGTGTGTGTGTGTGTGTGTATTCCCACCTTGGTATAGCTGACTATGTATATGAAAATCCCATTGTCAACGTAACAACAGAAAACAACCTCAGTGGTTCAGTTGGGGTACTGTGTTCTAGGGTACACGTGTGCCCTCAATCACTTTAACAACTGTAGGGGACCAGCCCTGGTACGACTCCAGTTCCCAGGGGAGGAAGAAAAGGCACAGAAGCATAGGTACACATGCCAGTTCATACAGTTCTGAATGTTCCTGCTGTTGTTTGGACTGATGAGGTGGATGGCTTCAGAGTCTACATTCTTATTAAAAATTTACTCGCTTTTTTTAATGCAATATATTTTGACCACAATCTTTTCCCTCTTCAACTTTTCCCAGATCTTCCCCACCTCCTTACCCACCCAATTTTATGTTCTCTTTCTCTTGCCAAACAATAACAACAACAACAGAATACAAATCCAAATAAGCTAAGACATACAAAACCAATAATACAAAAAAAGAAAGAAAGAAAAAGAAAAATCAAGCTGGGTAGTAGTGGTGCATACCTTTAATCTCAGTACTGGGGAGGGAGGCAGAGGCAGGGAGGGAGGCAGATCTCTGTGAGTTCAAGGCCAGCCTGGTCTATAGGGCAAGTTCCAAGACAGCCAGAGTTACACAAAGAAACCCTGTCTTGATAAACAAAACAAAACAACGACAAAAATCAAAACAAAACAAGAAGCATACTAAAAACATGGAGTTCATTTTGCATTGGGCAACTATGCCTGGGAATGGGCCTGCCCTGGAGTGTGGTTGATAGACCCAGTGACTCTCCATCGGAGAAAACTGGAGTTTCCTTTTCCCAGTAGGTAGGAGTGGGGTTTTGTGTATATTTCCTCTTCTCAGTGCTGGGGTTTTTGTCTGGTTTGGACCTCTACAGGTCTTTTGCTTCCTGTCACGGTCTCTGTGAGTTCATGTGAGTGTCAGTCCTGTTGTGTCTGGAAGATGCTGTTTTCTTGGAGCCAGCCACAGCTCTGGCCCTTACAGTCTTACTGCCTCCTTGTCTCAGTTAGGGTTTCTATTGCTGTGATGAGACACCATGACCATGCCAGCTCCTACAAAGGAGAAACATTTAATTAGGTGGCTTACATTTTCAGAGGCTTCGTGCATTATCATCATGGTGAGACATGGTGGTGCATAGGCAGACATGGTACTGGAGAGGGAACTGACAGTCCTACATCTGGACCCACAGACATTAGGAGGTCGTCTGAGTGTCCCACTGAGTGAAGCTTAGCAAAGGAGACCTCAAAGCCCACCCCCACGGTGACACACTTCCTTCAACAAGGTCACACCTGCTCTAACAAATACATACCTCCTAATAATGCCCCTTCTTATGAGCTTATATGGGCCAATTGCATTGAAACGACCACACTCTTCTTCTGCATATGTCCCTGAGTCTTGAAGGGAGAGATTTGATAAAGACATCCAATTTCAGACTGAGTGTTCCTCGGTCTCTCACTCTCTACACATTGTGTAGTTGTGGGTCTCAGTGTTAATTACCATCTACTCTAAGAAGCAGCTTCTCTGATGAGGGCTGAGTGGTGTACTATGGATGTAACAATATGCCATTAAAAGTCACTTTATTGTTCTATTTCTTTGGCGGAATAATGATAGATTTCCCCCTAGGCCCATGGCCTATCTAGTCTCAGGTTTTGGCCACTTTTGCAGTGTCAAGTATGGGTTATATTTTGTGTGGTGGGCTTTAAGTCCAATTTTAAAAGTGGTTGGTGACTCCGGTAACATTTGTGTCACTATTACAAAGCCTATATTGCAGTAGGCCACAGAATTTGTAGCTGGGTGATACTGATGCTAACTCTTCTTTTCTGGTATCTTGCTAAGTACCTTCCAGCACCACGAATGTTAGTCAATGGGGGTGAAGCCTCTAGTTAGGCACCAACTTGACTTCTCTGTGTTTGATGACATAAACAGGTTGTATCTTCAGCTATAGCGCCTCATCATCAGGTTATGGAGAGTAACCAATAGCCTTGGTAATGATCTGCAGTGTTTGGGGGTGTCATGGCACCCCTCTGGCCAATAGCTGAACAATATGCAGCCCAGTCCTGGCTCTGGAGGTTTTACTTGGTGGCGCAAGATGTCTCGTTGGAACAGCCTTCCCCATTGTATGGTAGGAGTTTGTATTCTTAAACAAAGGCAGAAGTTATCTTTGCAGGGAAAAAGCTGGTCTGCGTCTCACATTGTGATCGCTCACTGTCACAACAAGTGACGAATGTTAAAATGATTCTGAAAATAGCAATGACAAAGTTGTAATGAGCGATAGATGGCAGTTCCCGAAACACGCACTGCTTATCATAGTTAAATTTGAGCTCTCTCTCTCTCTCTCTCTCTCTCTCTCTCTCTTTCTCTCTCTCTCTCTCTCTCTCTTGATTGGATGACAGGTGTACATTAGTGCCTCTCACTTCCATGATGCTAGGGATCAAGTCCAGGGCTTTGTGTACTGTAGGCAGCTACTCCAGCCTTCTCCTCCCGTATCATTGCAGTGTTTGGAAGAACAATTTCACAGCTTTGGATTTGGGTTGATTAGACAGGGAAAGGAGGCTAAGAAGTGATGGATGGAGAGTTGAGGCCTTTGTAAGAACAAGCATCAGGCATGAACAAAGGGTTGTGAGTGTTGAGGATCTCTCAGAGGGACTGTGTAGTGGCTCTGCAATGTGAATGTTTCAGTAAGAACAGTTGTAGTCAATGGCAGGAGCAGAAGCCCAGTTTGAGTGGTTAAAGGGTTAATAGAGACTTCTATTTTTGGCAACACACTGGACTAAATAGTGATAAAACATAGTACCAACACTTATAAATAATTTATAAGATGAAAAAAAGTCTTGTTAGATAGACAAGCTGAGCTGTCAAGAAAATAAAGGCAATCCCAAGAAGAAGAAATTTTAATAAGCCAAGATGGAAAGAAAAGCTTCCTGGATATCATGAAGATGCTAGGATCTTCACTGCCCTAGTCAGCAGGGAAATTAGGAGTTGACCTCATGAAAGTTGAGAAGTCGGAATGTGCCTCAAAGACCTGCATCTCTGCCTTCAGGAAGCATTTGAGTAACTCAGCTGGGCTAGCCCTGACAAAGTCATCTCTGAGAATTTATGGTGATGGATCCTGACTCATGGAGAGTGTAGCTTTGAATTTATACGATCTACAAGCTTCATCACTCAGAGAAATTAAGTTAAAGTCATCATTAGACATTTTGTGGATGAAAAGTGAATTTTCCCCTGAGAGACATATCATTAAGCCAGGCTTCACAAGGTTTCTGTAGTTAAAGCCACTCTTACCGTGATGTGTTTTTCTGAACTGCTATAACAGAATACCTGAGACTAAGTGGTTTATAAAGCACAAAAGTTTACTTCTTATAGTCCTAGAAGTTGAGAAGTCCAGGACAGTGGTAGCATCTGATCCAGGGTCTTTATGCTACATCACCACGCCTCGGGCGTCCACATGGCCAAAGAAGAAAACAAACCCAATCTCTCATCAGGAGCTTGTTGTTGTGGTGATGGCCTGAATTCACACACAGTGATGGGACTCTATGACCCAAGCATGTCTTCACATATTGCTGTGGCAGAAGTAAGATTTTAATGTGAGTTTTGAAGGGAACATTCCAGCTGAAGCAATTTATAGAGAAAAATCATAAAACACCAGGAGAAAACAAGCCACCATGGAGAAGATATCTTAGAAAAGTTGCTACTGCATTCAAAAGCTACAGAGTTAAAAGCCAGAACAAAATAATCTAGGAAAAGAAGAGAAGAATCAGACACTATGAAACATGCTATCAAAAATTTCAGGCAAATTTGAAAATGAGCCAAGGAGAATTTCTAGACATGAACAATGTGATCTCTGAAATTGAAAATAAAAGCACAAAAGCTTAAGTGTCAAGCCAGCCAGACCTAGAGACTAGGAAACCAAACAATATAAAGTCTAAAGAAATTTTATCTGAAGAATGATGTAAATATAAGATACTGAAAGATGGTGAGAATAGAAGTTCTCCAATGTGAATAAAGTTCCAGAAAAGCTGAATGAGAAACAGAAAGTATTTCAAATTTTAAATTTCCTAGAACTCAAATTTTCTAGAATTAGAATTTTCTAGAACTAAAGACTGATATAAATTGTCACACTGAGAAAGCACAAGGAATCCCAAGTAGTAGCAGTAAAAGGAAAACATAGTCAAAATATATTCATATTTTCTACTGTTGAACAGCAGAACGTAAGAGACAAAGAGTTCTTAAAAGCAATTAGGAGGGAAAGGAACAGCTTCCTTAATTAGACCCCAATTAGACTCCCTGACAGCAAAAGCTGAAGCCAGAAGACAGTAGGCTAATTCCAAAGTGCTATGATAAAATTATTCTTTCAAATTATTATTCAAAAACATTCTTCAAGATTAGGGGCAACTTCATGACGTTGTTGGACAAACGACTTAGTCTGTCACCAGTGACCTCGCTGAAATCTCCTAACGGTACCACAAAGGAGGGGCGTTCCTGAAGGATTCCCCAAGTATGGAGAAATAATGAACAAAAATTAGGTTCTCATTTGTAAGTCTGAATTAAACTTCAGCACATTTAGCAATAATTATTATAATCTGTAAGTTTAAGGAAACAAGACAGTCAAAATGCTTGACAAAACACCCTGAGAGGAGGTGTTGGGGGCGGAGGGAACGCGTCTTGCACCTGTGTTGTTCAGGAGGACCTGAGGGGTATTGATTAATTTTAAGTGATCTAAACGCACATGTTAAGTCATTGAATATTACAGTAGAAGGAATAGAAGCAGAATCTGTAGCTCCAAAAATAGGGGACAAGAACCCAGAGCGAAATCATGGGCAGAGAAAAGCGGCACAGGACGGTCTTGTTTTCAGCTCTTAAAGGAATCGCCACACTGTTTTCCACAACGGCTCCACTAATGCACATCCCTGCCGACAGCGAGCAAGAGGTCGCTTTAATCCCCAGTATTTGTTCTATTTTTATCTGTTTGGTTGTAGACACTGAGGGAGAGAAATTTCCAGGAAACACAATGGAAGGAATTCCAGGAGGAGGTAGAACAGATTTGGAGACTTACCGGGCCACGTGAGGGTGAATGCCTGCAAAGACAGTGTTGAGAGACTCATCTCTTATGGACACATGACTGTGGGTTAGAACCTCTGTGTGGTGAAGACGGGAGGTCTCAATGTGACAGGCAAAGCTGCCTCTGAACCATGGTAGCAATGGGGGCTTGCTCAGTGAGACCTGTGCATGGCAGACATTGCTGTGAGGAGCTCCACACACAGTGTGCATATTTGGGCATGAGGATGGTCACCGTGATCTTAGTTTTAAGCCATCTTTTCCTTGTGTGTATCTATGATGTGCACGTGTCACAGTACATATGTGGAGGTCAGAGGCCAACCTGGGGTGCTGGTCCTCTCCTTCCGCCTTGTTGGAGGCAAGCCTTCTTGCTCTTTACTGTGTTCACCAGGCTGGCTCATCTGGAAGCATCCAGGGCTTCTCCTGTCTCCATCTCCCATCTTGCTAATGCAGCACTGGGACCACAAAGCACACAGCCCTACACAGCCCTACAGCTGCTTTTGCATGGACTCTGAGGAGCCAAACTCATTCTTACCCTTGAGAAGCAAGCCCTTTACTCACTGAGCCATCTTTTCAGACTACCATCTTATTTTTAATACCAAAAACAAGGATCCCTGAAATGTCAAGCAATAACAACTAAGTATGGTGTGTATTAAGGCATTTAATGTAAATGCAAATGTGTAAATAAATATATAGAGTTTATTTAATGACAAGAAAACTATGACATATTTTCAATTGGGAGAGCCTCTTTGTAGTCTTATCTGATTGCCTTCCCAACATGGCGTCGATCTTCTGCCATAGTGACCAAGGAGGAAGCCATGATGCTACGTATGGTGAAATCTAGGCCAAACACTAACATTTCGTGGAATTCCTTGAGAGCAAGTCACTTAAGGTCACGGGAGAGCTGTATAGTTATATGTGGCTGTGTCAGAACACCTGACCCATGTGGCTCACCACTTGGGGGTTCATTGTGTCACGGTGGGGAAGGCACAGCGACAAGGGGTTGACCCAGCTGGTTACTTCCCCTCCAGCCAGGAAACAGAGAAACGAGTGCTCACGCTCAGGTCAGTCTCACGTTTTTCATTGAGTCTGGGACACCAGTCTGTGGTAGAGCCCCACTCATATTTCTGGGTGGCTCTTCCCATCTCAACCCATCTGGAAAAATCCCTTGTAGACTTGCTAGAGGCTTGTCTTCTGGGTCCTGTTAAGAGGACAGTGTTAACCATCAAAGCAGGCAAAGGGGTGCAACTTCTGTGGTTGAAGGTTAGGTGGGCAGGCATGGAAGAAGGCCAAGGGGTTAGGAGTGGAGCAGTGAGGTCTCTGTCCCTGTCCCTGTTACATTCCTGTCATTCAAAACCCTCTGGAGATGGCTTTTCCTGCCTTGTCAGGATTTGCAAACGGGAGGGGGGGTCCCCAAATTACAATTCAGGCTTACTCCCCTCCTCCCTACTGAACCAGCCACTTTCACATGGTCAGTGGATGACTAATTGTAATCGCAGATTCTCAAAGCTTCCATTGAATTAGCATTTGGGCTCCGAGTGCAGGGAATTCTGGAGGAGGGGAAAAATCCCAGCGTTTCTGCTGGCCAACTTCCACCAGCTTCCCAGACTCTCCCAAAGCATTTCTTCACTGCTGATGGAGTTTTCCCAGAACCATCACTTGCAAGGGACTCCCTATCTTCCTACCCATGCAAAAGCATTTTGTAAAAGTCTTTACTACAAGGATTATTTTAATCTTTTTTTTTTTTAAAGTGTGTGATGCTGGAGATCGCACCTGGGGTCTTATACATGCTAAACAAGTGCTCTACCACTAAGTGACACCCCCAGACCACTTTTCCTTTTCCTGTTGGGATAGGGTCTTGCTAAGTTGTCCACACTGGTCTTGAACTCACTCTGTAGCCTAGGCTGGGCTTGAACTTTCATTTTTCTTCCCGTCTCAGCCTCACAAGGAGTTGGGATAATAAGCTTGGCACCAGGCCTAGCCGCCAGAATGACTCTAACATAAAAGCAAGATGTACCAAAGAAAGTAAGCCGAGGAGACAGTAATACACTTTGGCAGCCCATAATATGACTTACAACTGCCCTTTGCTCTTGGGATCAGATGAGATTTTTCTCTTGGTCTTTTGGGGCGCTCGTCTCTGCTCCCCTCATTAGGACTCCTGGCAGTATGTGGTCACGGAATACAGATGGCTTCTCTCACGGTCCTCAGATCTGGAACTGAGTTTTGTTAATGCTTCTCTGGGTTACTTCTCTCTTCAACAGAGAAAGCAGGAAACGGTTTTCATTACTCAATGTTGCCCCAGTTCCTCTACACAGAGTAAATGAGTCAGTATTCTTTACCTAGGAGGTTAATAATGAGTACTTCATGTTTTAAATTCCATCCTGATTCTCCGCAAATGCAGTATTCAGAGGAAAGAAAGAACTCAGCTGTCGGAACAAACATATGGGAATCATTGATAAATGGACAGCAACTGCTTGGTGTATTTATTAACCGAGCTTGTAGAAAGCATAATTTTTCAACCATTTATTAAACTAATAGGATTGTTTTGGGAACATCAAAGGATTCTTTATTAAGTCAATAATCATGTTTATCCACTTCGTTCTGGGGATGGCGCATCGTTCACACTGCATTTACTCTGCCTCATCAGATTCCACTTCTTTTAAATGTCAGCCGTTGATAATTTTTACCAAACAACCGAAGGAAAAAGTCCAAATTTCTGCCCAGTTTCAGCCACCTCTTCAGTACAGGAAAAAGATGGCTGCTTTCTTCTTAGATTTCCATTTTTTTCTTCTTCAGGTTACTTAAAATGCTCCTCCCACGTTGAACTCAAATGTAGGTAGTTGGCCATTTTGCTTAGTCCACCTCTTCCTCCTTCTCTTTTCCCCTTCCTCCCTTCTCCTTCCCTCTCTTATCCCTTCCCTCCATCCCTTCCTTCCCTCCCTTTTTGTTTTCTATTTCTCCTTTCTTTTCCTTTCTCCTCCCTCTTTCCCCTTTCCTCTCTCCCTCCACCCATCCTTTCTCCCCTCTCTCTTTCTTTCTCTTATCTCCTCTCTCCCCTCTTTCTTTCTCTCTCCATCTCCCTCCTTGATTCATTCTTTGTACTTTGTTCATCATTCAGCTAGTTAGTTGCATCTCAGGACGACTTTGCAGCTTACATATGACCAGGAATGGCACCTGGACGAGTCTGTTGATTTCTACTCTTGGGAACTGGTGCAGTTCAGAAAACATTGATAGAAGTAGGAAAAACCACACAACTATGAAGTTGAGCAGGGAAGTTCTCAGGACTCCCTGCCATCCCCTTTCATGGTGGTTTTTATAGCCTTACCTGTTATTCATACTCTTTCACAGTGTTCCTACCCAGGCATAGTGTCCATACCCTTGTACAGTATTCATACCTGAGTGCAGTGTTCACACTCATGTACAGTGTTTATACCTGTGTACGGTGTGCACACCTTGGTGAAGTGTTTGTTGTCTCTGTGTTGTTCTCCAATAATGACCAGGCTTCAGCCGTGTACTTATTAGATCCTGAGGAAAGAAAAGAGTCTCCTGATAGAGGGGTCATGAGAATTACTGTGGCTTCTGCTGGGTGCTGTCCTGGATCACGGGCTCGGGAGGAAGCTAGCTGTCACACCACGAATGCTTAAGCATCCCTGTGAGGAGATCTATCTGGCAGGAGCTTGAGGCCTTCTGCCAAGAACCAGCACTAACTTGCCAAGTGCATGAATGAGCTACCTAGAAGTGAGTCCTTTCTCTGCCTTCCAGTTAAGATTTTGATGGCCATTCTTTAGACTTGTCAAAGCGTCTTTAATATAAGATGCATGCCCATCCATCCATCCATTCACCAGATCCCTTTCCCTTTTCCCCACAAGACAGTGATAAATATCATCACAATTCCCCCATGTGAGTGTAGAGTCTCTTCACATACCAGAGCCTGTTTTGTAGAGGTGCTGGCTCTTGTTTCTAAGGCTCAGAGGTTACTTCCATTACTAATGTTGCCAGGGAATGGAAATAGCTAGTAGTTGCCTACGAGTTGTATACGTCTCATCTTTGCTCTTAGTATTCCGACTCTTGTTTTCCAGCCTGTATTCTCCATTAGGAGGCCTGGAATAATCAACACCCCTTGGCCTGGGTACGAGGACCTAGACTACAGGCCTGACAAATGGCATCAGGAGAAAGCTGGAGCCAGATGCTCCTTGGCCATAGGTCAATCAATCTGGCATTATTTATTGTCTACCATGTGGCATATCCTTATGTGGAGATTCAAATTGGTGGAATGAGATGGTCAACACGGACTGTTCTTCCAAAGTTCACTTAGAAGATATATTTGCCTTTTAAATAGGCACCCCAAATCATTTGAGGTCAGATTAGCCCTTTTTCCTTCATAACTAGATACAGTGGGATTTTATTTGAATCGAAACTGTCTGAGTCTGATCATTGTTGGGAGCTGAGAAACTTATTCCATTGTTTGGAGAAGTGTATGTGGTCATCTTGTGTGCTGTGGATGGAGTGGCCATCTTGTGTGCAGTGGATGGGAATGGCCATCTTGTGTCCTGTGGATGGGAGTTCCAATAAAGACCTCACAGATAAGGTTCCTCTCCAACTGCTCAGCCAGGGAGTGAGTGGGTATATGAAACTCAAAGCTATTTGATTTTAAAAAATGAGTCCCCGCTACCATACAGTACATACTATCTTAACTATAGGAGTAGGGAACTCCCATTAGCAACTCGGAGTTAACATCTAGACCACAACCAGCAAGTACTTAGTGTGTGCATGGCTCTGCTATGAGAAAGCTTTGTCCAGCTGCCTCCATTGCTCAACTCTCCTGGATGCTTTCAACTTTAGTGGGAATTCCCTCTGGTGTTGCACTCTTTCAGTTTAACTATATCCCACCAGACCTCGCCTAACAAATCAGAGCTGAATATGATTGCTCAAGGGACTTCTGAATTCTTGTGAACTGGGACAGTAGCACAGGATGTCCCACTCTATGACCTTTCTTTGTTTCCTCCTGTGTTTCTAGGCTTGTATCTTTTGTTGTTTCCTTGTTTCTTTTACTGATTTTTTTGAATACTTCCCTTAGACTAATGAGAATAGTACTAAGAAACGTTAATGCTATTATCAAATAAAGTTATATGATGCTTTGACGAGAAACAAGTACAACCTCCCTTGCAACTCCTGCTTATAGTTGGTTATGTATGACCATGATTCCCTACTATATCCCAGTTAAGAAAATGAAGTTTGGATGAGTAGATGGTGTTAAGTTCTGTAATGAAAACTATACCAATTCACCCTTAATTTAAGTCCTAAAAGAGTGAAGACGTGGTGTTGGAAGAGCTGTCGGGAACTTTCTGTTGAATGGATAGTCTGTATGCTGCCCCTCAGATTCTGTGGGTTATAAAAGTCCTTTATTGGGTTCATGAACTCATTAAACCAATGCGTTCTGAGCTCTAATGTGTATCTGATGACAGATAAAGGTTTTTTTCTCTGAGAGAGACCAAACTCCTTCTCAAAGTTCTCAATACTGAAGAGTAGATCAGGATAGGAGTCCTTGAATGCATTTTCTTCTCAAATTTGCTCCATTTTCCACTGGCCCAGGTCAAAACCAGAATCAGATTGACCTCTCTCTCATTTCCCAATTTTCTGTCTCAAAACCTTGAGAAGACTTGGATAACTCTACCCTCCAATACATCTAGAATCCTGATGAGTGTTGGCATTCATCTCTGCTTCCTGGCTGTACTTGCCAACCAACCAGTTGGTTTGCACTCCTGCACCTATGACTTGTCCACCATAATGTCCGGTACTCCCAAAGGAGGAGGCAGACAAACAAACAAACCCTTTCTTCCAGAAGTTACTTTTGTCAGGTAGTTTGTCTAATCCTGAGCATTTCTTGGAAATAAGTAGACTAAAAGCATACACTGTGGTAGCCATATGTCTTATTGGATGATTTCTGGACTCACTCTCTGGTGTACAAACAAATCCTCCATGTGAAGAGCCTGAGAAAGAAAGAGGAGGGGGAAGAAAGGAGAGGAGAAAATTACAGAGGACACAAAAAAACTACAGATAACTTTACCCTTAGCAACAACAACCATAAAAAATATCAGCGAGCATGAGATAAACTAGCAACTAATATAATATAATATATATAATATTAATAATAATACTGACAATGTCTGTGTATAGAATCCTACCACTGAACCAGGTAACCTGAGTTCCTCTACAAGACCTAGAAGGAGAGAAATGACTCCAGATAGTTGTCCTCTGACCCCACGCATGCACGATAACACAATAACACAATTTAAAAAAGAGTGTTTTGTGAGCACTAATTGATAGTAACATTCCACAGAGTAAGACTGGTGAGTACTACTGTATCCATTTACTCTCCAAAGATAAAAGAGAGCTGAGGGCTGCACGTGTTGAGAGCACCCACCACATCCAGGCCTGGAAATGCCCACCCTTAGATTCTACGTCTCCTGGTGCCTAGGGGTGTGAGCCCTGTTCCTCTAGAACTGGTTCATGACTTGTAGATTCTGAGGCTACTGACATGTCTGAGATAATCAGTTCAGTGTTCTACGGTGGACCCAGAGGCTTTGCTGAAGCCAAATGAGGGCTTACTATCTTGTTTCTTATGTCAAAAAAAAAAAAAAAGGTTTTTTTTTTTTTTTTTTTTTTTTTTTTTTTTTTTTTTTTTTTACAACAACTTGCCTCCTTTTGCTGTTCTTGTCCTGTCTTCAGGTTTTGTTTGTCAGTTTGACATGCTTGCTCATTGTTTCGGGCCTGCTCTGTCTGCCACCCTTCAACCTTACACTCCAGATAAGTGTTCCAATATCAGCTGTCATTGCCTCTGAACAACTGTATAACTGCAAACCTTGGGAATACCCTGCGCGCCCAAACCTCAGTTTCCCAGTCCATAAAATGAGCACAATCACTTAAGCCCCATTTCCTCTGAGCTCCCCAAGAAAGTGATTCTGTTTGGTGAGACTCTTGGCGCGGATTTCTTCAGGCCATCTTTAGCTTGCAGGGCAGTAACATAAGGAGCAGGATCTCCCCCACTCCTTGTGCTTCTAAAGCCCTCTTGGTGGGGGTTACAGGGGTTTTGTGCTGTTTGTTTGTTTGGTTTTTGAATTTTAGAAACAGAGTCTTATGTATATTATCCCTGACCTTCATATGTAATCTGGGATGGGACTTCTGACCCTTTCCTCAAGTGTGGGGGTTAGAGGTGTGCAGCACCATGTCTGATTTTCGCAGGCCCTCATTTGCATTGGGCAGGCCGTGTACAGGCTGAGTTCCATCCCCACCTACAGGCTTTTATTTTCTTGCCTTCAGATGAGAGGAAGCAAAGCCGGTCCCCAGTTGTCTTGCTGGGGATTTGAGAGAGCCGAGTGCTGAGGGAGGCTCTTCCCTCTCCGCTTCACCCATTCCTGGCTCTGCTTCCTCAGGAGCCTGGTGCCTCTCCTGGGGAGTGTCAGTTCACATCCTAATCACTTTGTGTGTAATCTCATTAGAGATAATCCCATTCCAGAAGTGTCAGTGTCTTTCCCCTGTTACAGAAGCATGGATCCCAGTCGCTGACTTTGGAAATCCAACCCAGCCTGAGCTATGAGTGCCGCAATCAGAGCCGAGTTCTAGCTGACTCCTGAAAGAGATGGAGGAATCTTTAAAGCTGCCACCCTCAATCTCTATCAGTCTCAACTTCAGAAATGAAAGTGCCTAACCTTTCATTTGATTTGGTTTTTCCCGTTTCAGTGAAGCAAACGTTTTTGTTGCTGTTGTTCGTTCACTTACGAAAAATTGACAATGACTTTGATGAGTTAATCTGGCCATTGTGTTCTCATGGGGTTGCCCCTCTTTATTTGTGGGGGCAAAGGAACTTACACTATGCAAGTAAAAGATCAACAAACAAACCCAGAATAAATAAAACAAGCACAAGACCCCTCTCCCGTTGTTCTGCTTTGGACACCTGCCTTATAGCGGCTCCTGTCACCCAGGCCTGGGATGCTAGGACTCCAGCTCGGTTCAAGCCACCACACTTTGTGGCTGAGAGCTGGTTTGAGGAATGCTAGGGACGGACTAACGGCTCACAAAGCACCCTGTGGAAACAGCAGTAAGTTTCTATGGAAATAGCAACCCATACGGGGCTCTCCGTCCCTCAGACCATGCACTACATTAAATGTGTGAAACAACTATGGAAACCCTGTCTCTCTCTGCCATTCCCCTTCCCCCATATGCAACAAATTCAAAGCTTCATACTCTTGAAGTGATAGTAGTAGTGGTAGTGGTGTGTTGTGTGTATCGGGGGAGGGGGCTGAGGGGGTGGAGAACAGCAGTCGTCTTCATTTGATGGTTTGAAAAAAGAAAAGATGTTGGTACCGCTCACTGACTGGCTAATGAATAATCAGATTTCACAGCGTGAGCGCTGGGGTGGTAATTTGGTTGCACGCCATGCTCCAAGCCCATGGAATAGTGCTTCATTAATGTGAAGACCTGTATAATCAAACAATTAGCAGTCTCTCTGCAACGAAAGCAGCTTTTCATCAGCATATATACTTTGTCGAAAGATGGGTCCCAAATCAGTGGCTCTGACAGCAACTAGACTTATACTAACGCACGGCAGCCATAACGTGGACAGGAACACCATCCTTTTGTCTATTATCTTGAGCTGAACATCCAGCAGCAACTTGTACTTTGGCATCGCTGAACGGTACTGAGTGTGTAGGAAATGCGAATGGGCTGTGTGTCTTCCGGTTTTATTTATACAAACTTCCATTTTGTGACATCCGCTGTTTGTGTTTTACACTCTGGGGTTAGGAAGCGGGAAAGACGTCGTATTATCTCTGGGAAGAACTTTGGTCGCCTTCCATTGTGCTCAGTTACATCCATGATTCCTGTCATCTTCGCTCTAATAGAGCTGATGAGCCTCTCCAGAGACTGCCTCCTCCGTAACTGTGCAGAAAGTGTCCTGTTTTATGGCAAGAGCTCTCATTTGCCTTCTTGACTGATTCACATCAAATGAATGCCCAACAGGACTGCTCGTATGACTGGGAGGGAGAAACGCTGGGTTCCCGGAGCCCCACAGTTTCCAGTCTCTTTCTTCCCCTTAAACAAGCATTAGATATATGGAGTTGCTTTCAACATGCTGTTCCCAGTGCCGTGGGGCGATGCGCACCAACTCAGTGCATTTCTTCGTTTGAAGGTAAAACGCACAGAATTAGTGCAAATGAAACTGACAATCCGTTTACGTATTCCAAATCAGAGGCATCAAGCCTGTTCTGAGAAAGGCCAGATAGCATCTATGTAGGTCGTCTAGGTCAAAGGGAGAATTAAACTCTTTGTAGGTGCTCGAACAATGATATTTGAAAAACATCTCTTGGCTTGTGTGCTTTACTGAAACCTGCTACAGGCTGAAGCTGGCTGGTAAGCCATAGTTTGCTAATGCGTGGTTTAAATCTTAGGCTTTAAAAACATCTCCCACGACTGAGCAAGCAGCCTCCGTGCACCGCCAGTTCCTACACAGTTGCTGTAGGGCGGGGATAGCAAAGGCTTTACAAGCATCCCATCCTCATGCAATAGTGAAGCCTGCAACGACAGTGACAAGTGCAGAATTGCAAGAATCCGTTGTCGCAAGGGCTAAACCAGGCACAGTCCCGCTATCCTTGGTGTCTTTTTGCTGACTGAGGATGGTAGTGAGCTCAGTTCACGGAGGTGCTTTGTGGATAAAATCTGGTTCAACTGATACAGTCTGGAGACACTAGGGCTTGGGAGCTGATCTTCGGATACATAGAATGGTCTTCTAGATTCTTATGGATCTAAGTTGGGTCTTAACTAATTTGGCCCTCAAAAGTACTGCATTGTCAAAAGCATAGCTGAAGTAAAAACAATTCAAACCAACCCGAAAAAAAACTTATTCCCTTCCTAACTGGAACCATCATTTATGAACACAATTTTACCAGCAGGATGGATTAAGTATCACAAGGACATGCCATATTCGAACACACTCTTCGACAGGCTGTATCCATTTGGTAAGCCAGGAGGACATGGCATTGGACTTCTGGGCCCAGCAAGCTGGTGATGAGGACTGTCATGAGTGCTTTGTTGACAAGGCCAGGCAACACATGTTGGAAGTTAGTGAGGATGGATCTGCAGCAGAGGGCCAGCCTGTATCCCTCGCTGGCCAGTGTATTGATCCGGCGGTGGATAGAGCTTTCTAGGGCCTGTCTGCTTAGGTTCTGATGTGTCTCATCTTCTGGGGTTGGTGTGTTGGGGACTTGGATCAATGCAAGGATGCTGAGAAGTGATATGCCCCTTTAAGAGGTAGTGTGAGGTCCTTAGGTCACTAGGGTCATTGTCCTTGAAGAGGATTAAGGTTGTTCTTTCAGAACCCTTGCTGGTTCTTTTGAAGAGACTGTTGTTAGAAGATCACACCTGGTCTCATCCACCTCTCTGGCTTACTATTGAAATTTGATCTCTTCTGTCCCCATGTGCTCCAACTATTATGTCCTTGTGGTAAGGTCTCCAGAGCTGAGCTGATAGCAGTCCATCCCCTTAAACTTCCATCCCAGAGGTGTTAGAACAATGCAAAACGAACAGATATACTGCCCACAGGCTATGGTTCTCTACCCAGTTCTATTTTGCCCTCACATGTGTGCATATTTTTAAGTGAAATGTGCGTGTGTGTGGTATATGCACACGTGTGTATGGGGTTTATGTGCCCATGCATATTCTTGGAGGATAGAAGGCTCCCTCCATCCTATTCTATCACTCTCTGCCTTACTCCCTGATACGGAATCTCTTACTGAACCTGGAGTTAGGCTGGTAGCCAGCAAATCCCAGCCATCCTCCTGTCTCCACTCTCCACATGTGTGTGACCACATCCAGCTTTTTACACAGGTGTTGGAATCACAAGCTCGGTCCTCATCCTTGTACATTGAACACTCGTACTTCCTGAGCCCTCTCTCCAGCCCAGTTTCCCACTGTTGGTAAAGATTTGCCTAAGAACACAGAAGCTACTCTTGTCAAGTCTGCATACATGGCGGGTGGTAAACCTGGACTGCTCACATATTCTGTGGGCAGAGGCAGGTGGATCTCTGTGAGTTTGAGGCCAGCCTGGTATAAAGAGTGAGTTCCAGGACAGTCATAAATACACAGAGAAACCCTGTCTCAAAAAAACAAAAACAACAACAACAAAACCATCACCACCACTACCAACAAAAACCTGGACTGCTCACAAATTCAGTGGCTGACTGATGTGAGGAGGGATGAATAAAATTCTTCAAATTTACACTGGGAACAAAATACAATTTAACTGGGCCAAGCACACAATTTATTATTTGAATTAAACAACAATAACAAATTATACAAATTATAGACAGAGAAGACCTTTCTTAACAAACCCAGGAATAAGAATTTGATTTTGTGCTCAGTATTTCCCACAAGTCCACGGGATAATTAACCTGGGATTGTGTTCATGGGCCTCAGTTACCCAGGTTTGCTTGTGCAGCATGCTGGTCTTCCTGTATTCCACCCCAGACATATTGGGACGCTATGCTGGGAAGGAGTAGATGCCAGGGTTGTGGATAGATTGAACGCTGCAGAGTCGAGGCGCATGGGCCGGTAACAGTATTAGAGGAGCTGGGAGGGGGTGCTATGGAAGAATTCGGGTCTCATTTCTCAGATCTGGGCTCCCAGACCCACTCACTCGGGGATCTTCATTTCCAAACACTTCTCCAGGTGATTCTGACGAGGAGCCAGATTTGGAAGGCCAGATAATCAAGGAAAGGAAAACCCGCTGGTGCCAGGATATCAATTAGCTAACGACCTCCATCTCAGGAACAATGTCTGCACCTGCCCACTAATTTTGAATCTTAATACTAGACTGTGCGGTTTCTTTGATTAGGAAATATCTTAGTTAGGGCTTCTATTGCTGTGAAGAGACACCATGACCACAGCAACTCTTGAAAGCATTTAATGGAGGCTAGCTTACAGTTTTAGAGATTTGGTCCATTATCATGACTGAACATGGCAGCACACAGGCAGACATGGTGCTGGAGAAGGAACTGAGAGTTCTACATCTTGATCCACAGGCAGCAGAAGCTACTGTGTCACGCTGAGTGTAGCTTGAGTAAAGGAGACCTCAAAGCCCACCCCCATAGTGTCACACTTCCTCCAACAAGGCCACACCTAATAATGCTACTCCTTACTGGAGCCCTTTTCATTCCAACCACCACAAGAAACAAATGAACCCTGTTGGCTAGCTGGCTCACACTGGTTACTTACATAGATGTGTCTGTAGAACTATGGCTCCTATCAGTCTAAGTCCACCACCTTTCTCCCCGAAGAACAGTTTGAAATCATCCCATCGCACAGACTGTGGAACAAGGTGTATAGCAAGGGGAACAGCCAGAGGAAGACACAGTTGCTGACAGACTTTTTTTTATCTTCCCATTTGTAGGCTTTGAGTATGTATGAGCATAGTCCACACGTATCTAGGCCATCAATCCAGTTTCTTTAGACATAGCTACTTCTTAGTAGCCACCACACTCATTCAAAGTCCTGGACTCCCTTCTTCTTTTTGCTCGTCATGTCTAGATCTTTTCAATTCCTGGTGATTCTTACTCTATTTACCCGTTTTCATGATTTTTAACTCTGTAAAAGTCTAATGTTAGCTTCCAGTTTCCCAATCCTCCTTCTCTCCCTTCCCAGATGTATTTATTTGTCTTGTGACCATGACAACATACCTAACAGAAGCAACTTAAGTGGAGAGAAGTTGACTTTGGCTTAAGGTTTAGGGAGAAGAGTTCATCACAGTGGGAGAGGCAGGATGGAGCTACTGGCAGTGAAAGTTAATGTCTTGGACTCCTCACTGGGGCTCTTCACGTCTTCGGTAACCAGGAAGCAGGGAGATCAAGATGGCACCAGAGAGGATATCACTCTCCAGGCCTATCATCAGGGACCCAGCCCTGCTAGCTAGGTAGGTCACAGGATCTAGGTTCTACAACTCCTCCAAACAATGCCACCAATATGGGGGACATTTGATGTTTAAACTGCAATACCAAGACTGTCTAATTCAGCAACTGAAAGCTTAGCTCTAGTCCTACTCTACCCCAAACGTGTAAGTTGAAGTCCAGGCACTCAGGCCAACATAGAAGATGTCCTGGTATCACAGTTAGAGTTGCTGGCTATTCATTATTCAGTAATGACTTGTGATGTGTCTCCTCTCTGCAAGGCATTGAGATAACAAAGAGCAGCTCGGCAAGCTGCCTCTGTGTGCCTTCTGCAATCATTTCCCTGCCAATGTCTCTTTCTCCTACCCATCTTTGAAGATAAAATGCCACCCAGGCACAATGCCTTCAGTCTTTTCTGGGATTCTTTCCTCATTTTAACAACGAGAAATGATGACCTGCTCCCTTTGGATCCTCACAACGCAGTAGGGATGGATAGCATCACTGTTTTCATCGCCCGGATATTGACACATTGATTTTCTGTTAGCCTATAGTCATCACTAACTGTAGGAACTAGCTGGCCCTTATCCTTCTGCGGTTCATTTAGCAGTGTCCAACAGCAAAGATGTGCTTGATAAATACAGTTAGGATCAGTGATTGTAAAAGAATTTTTGATTTATGGCACACATAATCATAAAAATAATAATAAAAAAAGCTGAGGCACAGAAACTTCTTGTGATTAGAGTAAGTGTGGGCCAGAGTTTTCAACAACAAAGATCTGCACACTTGGTGGGGCCAAGTCATAGCTGAGGTGTGGCTGCCCTCTTCCCTCTTCTCACTCTGGACACAGCCACTTCTTAAGTGCAGGCAATCATTACTTTCTGGAAAGTTTGGGCTTGGAGGCCTGATTGGCCTCTGCCTCCCCTTCTCTTTCAGTACCTTATATGGGAGGATTGTTTTAGAATTCACAAGCAATGATTGAGTCTTAAAAAAAATAAAAAACACTTTCAAACAGGAAGCAAAAGAGTAAAAGACAGACTGCTAGACGTTTATTTATTTGTTTGTTTATGTGGAGGAATATTTCAATAAAGTAGCAAGAGCTCAGAAATCTTCAGTGTATCCCAGTAGGTCCCGGACAATGGCAGCTTTCAGGATGCATTTGTGAGCATCATTAGTGACATTCAGCTCAGCCTTCCACGACTAACATGGAGAGGGATGCACCTTGGCAGGAGCAGGGAAGAAAAAGCAGTAAACACACTGACCACCGAGAGGAAAGGGAACAGTGACTCCTGCTCCACCCTTCCTCTTCTCCTCTTTTCCTTTGCTGTGCACTGGGGATGGGACCCAAGGCCTTATGCCTGCTGGATAAGATATCTACCACTGAACAGTTTGGACAAATTTCCTCCTCCTCCTCCTCATCCTCCTCCTCCTCCTCGTCCTCCTCGTCCTCGTCCTCCTCCTCCTCTTCCTCCTCCTCCTTCTTCTTCTCTCTCTCTCTGGGCTGTGTGGGTGTCAGAGGACAACCTTAGGTATCCATCCTCACCTTCCACCTTGTAAGACATGGTATCTTGTTTGTCACCGGCTGCAGTGCCTGCATATGCAGGACTAGCTGAACCTCGAGCTCCTGGGATTCTCCCATCTTGCCATGTGTGTACCAGAATTGCAGGTGTGCGCTATCACAGGCAGCTTTGTGTGGCTTCTGGGAACTAGAGCCCAGTTCCTCGAATTTGCATAGCAAGGGCTTTAGCCATTGAACCATCTTCCCAGTGCCTGTAAACCCCAGCTCATCTTTTGAGATTCATTAGCTTTGAGTGATTGCTGGAAGCAGCTGTTAATATTTAAAGTCATTCTTTTAAATAACCCTCATCTAGAAACCATCGTGAGAAGATTTGAAGATTAGAAAATTTAAGCGTTTATCTACTATCTACCTGCCCAAGTTTAAAACATACCGAACCTCCATAAACTACATGTTTTTCTGTTGACAAAATTAGGCACATAAAGCCACATCATACGAACACAATAAAACAGTGAGATTAGATGACTGGGTGTTTCACTAGAAATACATGATGATTCACTTATGATTGATAAATATCAAAACCCCAAATAAAATTAAACCTATCCTTTCCCTGTAAAGCTCAGCACCACCCCCCCTACAAACAAGTAGAGGTTCATTCCTTTATTCCTTCTCTTGGGATTTTATAGCTAAAGGATTTTTTTTTGTCTTTTCTCTTTTTGCAAAAATAGCCCCAAAACTTAGATTTAACAAATCATTGCTATGAGCTAACCCACATTCGAATCTCAAAAATGCATTTGGCATTCTCCTTCTCTGTTCACATATATTTGAAGTAAATTACATCAAATTGTATTTGAAATACCAAACTGGCATTAATGGAAGCTTTTTTTGCTCCAGGCACCATTTTAAAATAGATGAGCATAAAAATGCAGACTGCACCATTAAGTTTATATGAAACTAGTGAGAATAAAAATCACTATGTAAGTTCTAATAAGATGTGTTTTTCATTCCAGTTTAATAACCCAAGACTACATTCATCTTGCAGTATAATAAATATACAGAGAGGAATGGATTCTTTTGTTGGCTTAACATGTTGAGGTTCCCTCCCCCACCCCCACCCCCCAAGAAGATAGAGTTTTCTGGGAAGCTGGGTAAAGAAAATTCCTTAATATGGCAGTGCGGAGTATTATTATCATAAATAATTAATGTGCACAGCAGAAGAAAGCCGAGCTTCATTAATAATTCTTATTTTTAGTTGGCATAAGCTAGAGGTGCTGTATCTTCTTTCATCCTATCTATGTCAATTTCCTTGATTTTAATTTACTAGATGTTAAAAAATTTAAAGGCGTGGCGCATTATGCAGTGGGTTTTTGTTTTTGACTAAATAACATCCTACTGCTAATGTCACCTGTGAGATATTTTTAGAAATGGAAAGAAGGAAGGAAGAGACAGGGAGGGAGTGAAGAAGGGAGGAAAGGAGAGAGAGAGGGAGGGAGAGAGAGAGGGAGGGAGGGAGAGAGAGAGGGAGGGAGGGAGGAAAGGAGAGAGAGAGGGAAAGAGAGGGAGGGAAAGAGAAAGAGGGAAAGAGAAAGAGAGAGAGAGAGAGAGAGAGAGAGAGAGAAGAGATAAGCCCCTGCTGCTATGAGTATGGGTCCCTATGTCAGCACTTGCATCTTCTGACTTCCGTGGGACCAGGTATGAGGTTCTTTTGATTACCCCCTCCCACACACCCTGCCCCGCCCCAGTATTCAGATGCTCTTACTGTGGACTTGAGCTGCTAGCATCACCCGTTTTCAACTCAAGGGTGCTCTACCTTCCAGATGGTGAGAACAGGAGTTCTCCCTGATACAAGCTTGCATTTGTGATCCACTCCATCATTCGCCAAAGCCCACCCATCTTTGGTACAGGCGCTTGTGTTGTGTTATTTCAGCTCGAATGCAGCCGAGCGTCCCTTTCTCACAGAGCAGAGAAAGAAACGGACCCTGCTACTGAGGCCAGACGGCAGTGCTCTCCTCACAGTATCAAGGAGCAGCCATGCCCTTCCAATGCAGGAACGTTAGCATGAGTGGAGTGGATGTGCGATGTCATTCACCAGGATTTCAGGGGCTAACGGTGGTGGTGGGGAATAGAACCAAACAGGAAAGGCAATTGCAACCAACCTAATAATTCTGACATGAAACTATTTGAATCCCCAGTCTACAATTTTTTTTTTTGGTAGCTTTTCCCACTGCATGCTGACACTGAGACATTTGGTTACATTTAGGAGCCCCTAACCTAGCTTACCGTCACCTGACAGGTATCTAAATGCCTTTCTCGTGGTTCAGGTGAGCTGAGGCCTGAAATCCATGCAGCACTGACAGCGGTATCTGAGCTGCTTCTGGGGCTCAGACATGCAGTGGTGTTCCTGGAACCCGCTGCCATTGCGGCATGAGAGTATCAATCCCTGTGCCTCATTCCGATTTCCACAGCTGACACTTGGCATTCTCTGTGCTTGTGCCCTGTCAAGGTCCTCTTGGTGTTGGAGGGGGCGGATTTTGTGTTTCCTGATTCCTTTCTCCAATTTTATGACTACTGACTAACTAGTAAAATGCCTTGCATTTATGGAGCAACCACTATTGCCCAACACATATCTACCTGATCCTCATCACAGACTGAGGATGAACAAGTTATCTTAATAATATTTCCTTGCTCATAGAATATTTAAAAAATTAGTTTTTTTAAAGAAGTTTAAAAGTTGTCCATGGCTGGTTATATCCCATTCTAATTTCCTTTCTCACTTCTGTGACAAACATCCAGACCAAAGCAACTTAGGGGCAAAAGATTCACAGTTCTAAGCTGCCTATCACTGCGGGGAAACTGAGGCAGCAGGGACTCGAGGCAGCAGGTCACGTCACATCCCCTGTCAATGCACACATGCTGTGCCCTTTTACTTTCTCTACTCATACAGTCCAGACCCCCCCCCCTCCTAGGGAAAGGTGCTGCAAACAGCAGGCAAGTCTCCCACATCCACTAACAATCAAAATAATCCTAACCTGGGTGATTCCTCATTGAGACGCCCTGTCCAAGTGATTCTAGACTGTGCCAAACCGACAATTGAAACCAGCCATCACACATGACTAAAAAGATGTGTGAAAGTAAGACTAGAAGTTAGATGTATTTGGAGATATAAACCTGTGTCTCTATAGTAGAGATACACACACACACACACACACACACACAGAGAGAGAGAGAGAGAGAGAGAGAGAGAGAGAGAGAGAGAGAGAGAGAAAGACACACTAAACGCATGTAAAAATAGAACCCAAAGCAAAGCTAATGGCGTTAGAAATTCATATCACACTATGATGTGGATGGGCCCTGGGCCCTGTTGCTCGCCCCTGAGTCAGGAGCTGACCTGAAGCGTTAGGCTGTCTCTAAGCGCGGCTGGAGCACTGCGCACCTCTATTGCCTTGCAGCACGAAAGGGAGCATGCGCAGAGGGCAGACGACTCCTTTAGGGTCAGGCTCTGGTTTCTCGTCACTTCGCTGGGACTCTTTCATTTCAGACTCTGAATCTTGCCAGTGCTCCTGACATCTTTGCAGGTGTTCGTGCAGTGGTCATGCCTGGTCCTTTTGCCACCCCCAGCTGTTCACTCTCTGCCACTTCTTCTGAGGATGGTGGTGTTTGGAACTGGATTCCTGGGTGGCCTGTGCCTTCTGGACAGTAAGAGTAGTGCCCCCTCTTGTTCAGTGCTTGGAAGGCAGTTGTCCCCGGTAGAGAATACTTGTATGGACAGAACCACACACTATGGAAGACACTCAGTCCCTTTAGGCCAGCTGCTAGCATGCATTCTGCACCTTACCAACCTGGTACCGTTGTTGCTGGCCCCATGAGCGATACTAATTAGAAACCAATCGGCATTTGCAGCCTCTGAGCTTGGCCTGGCCACTGTGATCCTCCCCGTGTGGAAGGTAGTCCTCTCGTGCAGTTCCGCCGGTGAGGACCTGTTTGACACATTCCTTTCTGCAGGTGTCTCTCGCAAGGACACCCGTCTTCCCATCTCTCCCGTTCAGGGCTACAGAGAATTCCACGACCTCGCTAGAGGACCGGCTTAGCATTTCCATGGCAAAGAGTCCAAGGAGACAAACACACCTGTGTTTTAATTGTATGTTTACAAGGATAAAAAGCTTTTGTTTAACACTTCACGGTCAATAATTGGCAAAGAAGAAAAATGATCTAGGAGGTGAAAGTTGCCAGCCGTGTAGTCTAAGTATCCCCACTGAAAAACAAATAAGCCCAGCCCGGCCCTGGCCTGCCCCTGCCTTCTCGGGCCCAGCCATGGTCTTTGCATTGTGGGGTATTTGATTACTCGCTGTAAACTTCTGGCTGGAAGTCAAAGGGTTGGTCTGAGAAGGTGTGTTTGTACTACACGTGAAAATCCTGATCCCAGACACACAGGTGTCATGAAGAAGTGTGTGTTCCAAAGTATCAGAGCCAAACCAGGCAGGAAAAGTGTGAGAGGGGCATTGTGGGTGGAGGAGCTTAGTCAAATGCAGTTGGTCTTGGTTGGTGAATGCCATCTGCCACATCTGAATATGATCAAAATACTTTCTATACAATTCTCAACCGATAAATAAAAACATTATTGTAAAAAATTCTTACCTAAAAGCATTTGCCTGATGATTGACGTGACAGGCAGAATACCTAAATCAAAGTTCAAATCTCTCTCTCTCTCTCCCTCTCTCTCTCTCGTCTCTTGTGGTCTCAGGCTGGCTTTGAACTTGCTATGTAGCCAAGGATGACCATGAACTGCTCCTCCTGCCTTGACCTCCCCAGTGCTGGGATTATTCACACGTACCCCCGTGTCCAGCTTGTGTATTCTGGAGACTAACCCCAGGGCTTTGTGCATGCTGAGCAAACACTTCACTCTCTGAGCTAAGTCCCCGAGGCCCTGAGTTCAAACCTTGCCTGTGCCTTTTACTGACTAAAAAATCCTGGGCAATTTACTCCATCCCTCTGTTCCCCCACTAACTCCCCTGTAGCATAGGGATACTTTGGGGAATATGACAGGAATTAAAAATAAACACAGAAAAATACTTGAAAGTACTTCATAGTTTTTAGCAGATACTCAATGCTAGTTATTATCACTATTTTAATCACATATTTTAAATATATCAAATATAACACAATTTTCATTTAATATTATTTAATCTTTCTCGGGTGATGGATCAGGTCTATGTAATATTTTGGGACCAGCACTGCCAATCTGGGCATCCCCAGTTTAAGCTGGCCCTTACTGTAGAGTGTGAAGCAGACTGGTACGAGGATGAGCACTGAAATTTCCCTCAGTGGTCACCTGACTTCCCACACAGGAACTATTTCTGAACCTTAATGGGTAAATTTATAACAAGTCCTAATTTCTGCCACAATGAAAGCCAGAGTTATATTGCTTGATCAATATATTCCCTTCTTTTATTTGGAAACCAAGTTAAGATTCCAGGGCTGACTTGCGAGTCTAGGGAACTGAATCATCTCTGCGGTATTGCGAAGGAGCGCGGGTGGCTAGGGAGCTCCCTGCAGGCCTCAGGTTAATGCCGTGATTTCCATGTCTCTTCTCTAGAAAATAAGTGGTGGGAATTGTTCTTCCCTCGGTGGCTCCGGGTTTCCGTCTACAGCAGGGTCCTTAGGTCCCTTTGGCACGTCAAATAACCCTTCAAATGCTAAACCACAGGACTGTCCCTAAAAATGGGATGTTGCACATGGATGCTGACTAAATTTACACTAAGGACATCAACAGGGTCACCTCCGTCTCCATGATCAAAATGCCCCAGGATCATGCATTCAGGAGAATTCCCGTCTCTTCAAAAGGTGTCGCTCTGACATTTCCTGTCTGGGGAATTGTTTTGGTTGCCCTCTGACTTTTTGACTCACAGCCCGTGATGCTTTTGTCTATCATCATTGCAAATACCAGCTATCATTCTTTCTGGTACCATCAGAAGTGCTGTGTACTAGATTATTTTGTTCAATAAAATTTCAGATCGAGCTGGTTGACTCTATCTTTTAAAGTAGTCAATAAAATAAAACCCTCTAAGGCAGGCCAGAAAATGATTTATTACAGAAGCGGGCCCAGGCAAGCAGGAAAGAGATAACATGCCAGTGTGTTTTCTTCCTTCTTTCCTGGTGTTTTGAGACAGGATCTCACATATCCCAGGCTGCCTTTGTACTTGCTGGATAGCTGAGGATGGCCTTGAACTCCTGATCTTTCTGCCCCAACCTCCACCCCCCCCCCCAGCCAAATGCTGGGATGTATGGATACCACAACCAGCACAGAGATAATTCTTAAAATAACTTGGCGCCTGTTGGCCGTCTGTCTCATTTGCTTCTATTCTGTCCAACAATGGAACATCATATGCACCCACTCCCCTACTTCCAAAAAAGAAAAAAGCCTTACTCCAGAAAAATTTTCTCCGGAAAGGATGTAGCTAAAACAGGGTTGCAACAAAATCTATGTTGTAAAGTCTTTCATTTTTGATTAAAACATATCACACTTGAGAAATGATTGAACAACTGGTTGGAAGTCACAAAAATATTAACTCTAATGAGCTCATTTAAATAGAAGCAGACGTGCCACCCCGCTGGTTGTCAAAGTTTCCAAAGACGGTTTCTCTCCAGTTAGCAGGGTCCTGCAGACGGTGTCCATCTGTCTGAGAGAGCATTTGACGCACTCAGGGAGGAAGCGCCGCTGCGGAAGCGCCATTTGGATATATTGATCCCTTGATTGCTTGGTTGGCTCAGTGGGAAACCAGAGTAGCAATGGGCTCAGGCATGACTCACCAGTACCAAGAACATTTGTTTTTTAAAGTTGGATTCATAGGTGCTTGGGCTGAAAATAAAACCATGGTTAATAAAGACGCCCTCTTCGAATGGCAGAACGGACTTCTGCAGCTCCCTGAGCCTTCTTGGTTTTCTCTTACCATAGTTAGCCCTGTTTCTGGTTTTCCCATGTCTTGGCCTTGGTCTCCAAGAAGGGCTCCAAGACCTAGGGTCTGTGTCCTAGGTTCTGTGGTTATCATAGATGAATTAGAGCAAGCGCAATGACCCTTAGAGGTAAGATGTTGGCGGAAACTGTCCACAACATAACGCTACTATTCCCTTAAAGGTAGAATTTCAGGGAAGAATGAAGCCTGGGCATCTAGTTCAAAGTGGAAGAAATGAAATATTTTCTTGAGCTCTTTGAGCTTCATGCTCATTTTTCCTTTGGAAAAGAAGACTTCCTTAACTATAAAAGTCAGACTTTGCAAATGGAAATAGAAAGAGGTTGGTTTGGAGACCGCTAAGTAGCAAGTTTAGGGTGTTCTGCTTTGGGGTCTTCGAGTCTTCTTTGCTACCACATGGAAGGTAGTGGGCTGAGGTGCTCCTCAGTGTTAGCTGAGTGATTAACCCATGAAAGACTACAGTCCTTGTCACGATTCCAAATAGCTGGTTCCTGGGCATTGGTGGGACACAGGGAGCTGTGGAGGTAGATATGTGAAATAATATTCAACATCTAATGGAGGTAGCTAAATGAGAAGACTAAACAATTTGGGTATGGATATACTCACAAGCAAAAGAGCATGGGAGGTGATATGCAATGTAAGATCTTTGGAAACGTTTCACTTATGTTAAAATGAATTGGGCTTCAGGTAAAATAGAGTCGCTGTGGTGACCATTGTTTTTCTTTATATTTCCCATGTTTGTTTTGATTAGAGGTACACATGAAAGGACAATTAAGTAAGTCAATACAATGTTGCTTCATGGAGCTTTTGTTGCTGTTGCTTATGGCATATGTTCTCAGCATGTAGTCTGGCTAGCCTGGTGTTTTCTGTCTTCCTGTCTCAACGTTCTGAGTGCTGGATTTGCAGGCATGCACCCTTATACCTAGGATTGCAGGTGTGCACCTTACACCTGGGATTGCAGGTGTGGACCCTCATGCCTAGGATTATAGGTGTATACTGTTACACCTGGGATTACTGGCATGCACCCTCATACCTGGAATTACAGGCATGTCCCCTCATACCTAGGATTGCAGGCAAGCATACTCACACCTGGGATTACAAATGTGCACCCTCACACCTGGGATTATAAATGTATACCCTCACACCTGGGATTACAAGGGTGTACCCTCATACCTGAGGTTGCAAGTGTGCACCCTCACACCTGTGGTTACAAAGGTGTACCCTCACACCTGGTATTGCAGGTGTGAACCCTCCACACCTGGGATTACAAAGGTGCATCCTCACACTTGGGGTTGCAGGTGTACACCCTCACCCCTGGGATTACAAGGGTGCACCCTCACACCTGGGATTACAAAGGTACATCCTCACACCTTGTATTACAAGTGTGTACCCTCACACTTGGAGTTGCAGGTGTGCACCATCACACCTGGGATTACAGGTATAGGCTCTCACACCTGGCTTCCATGGTACTTTTTTTGAGGAGCATGCAGAAGATTCTTGTTCAGATCATGGGTACCCACCTTCACCCAGCAACCATCTACATTGCTCAGGAAGTACTGGGCTTGGTATTTTAGCTGACCCTTCTGCCTTTTGTCACCTCCCTTCCCTCCTACAAGGCAAGTCACACATGCTTTCTCCAGCTCAGCTGAGAGGTTGCAGGAAGTTGTATGAGAAGAAGAGCATCCTCTACAGCAGGCATGCCTGATGCCCTTCTCAGGCCATCTCATTTCCTGGGTGCAGACACCAAAGGTCCTATACAAGCTTTCTTCTTACCCAGGGCAGGGCTCTATTGCCCTCACCTATTCACAGACATTCATTAACTAATCCTCCCCAAATGGAACCGTTCTTTGCTGTGAGTGGGGTTGTAAAGTCCAGCCTTTGTGGGAATCGGTGTGGAGGTTTTTCCAATACCAGGATAAGGTCTACTGTATGACCCAGCTAGAAGTAATAGATTCCTGAGTATTTACCTGATGGACTCCAAATCAACATGTACATCAGCAGATTTATGTGCTCAACACTGGAGGCATGGACAAGGACAGTGTGGCATATAAACACAGTGGACTTATGTTTCAATAAGGAAAAAATAAAATTGTAGTTTTTTTTTAGGAAAATGGATGCAGCTGGTAATAACTGCATCAAGGGAAATGAAGCTGGACTCAGAATGGTCAGTCTATTTTCTCTCACTGTGGTCCCTAGGTTCTATATGGTCACACAAAATCCTGAATAAGTAGCGAATGAAAGTAGAAATGAACTCGTCTAAGGGGACAAAGGGGATTAATAGGAGCAGGGTTGGGGTTAGGACCATGTTCAATAGTTGCTATGTACCTGCAGGGGAAACCATCAGGTTAGTTAACGAAAGCATCAAGCAAAAGGTATTTATATTCCATTTTAAAATCATCCTTGCATCTTAACTTGTCATATAATTTTATTGTTTATATAACTCTTTGTTATAATTTTTAAAGGAATGTTGAGCTTCTGAGTATTTTACATTTTAGCTCTCATGGGTTTGCTGTTTACATCTTCTTGGCATATGGCTGTCTGTACAATGAGGATGAGATGAATTCCTGCACCATGAGCACCCAGCCATGCTGGAGAGGAGGCTGGGCGAGCAGGCTCCGAGAAAGAGCTGTGTAACCGCCTTCAGTCTTTCCCTGTTTTTAATATTAAAGGATATGGGGAGAAACAGGACAGAACACAGTGTTCTGGGAGAGCAGCAATCAAATGCCTAAAGCTAATGTTTACTTTTTGGAATGTTTTATGAAGGCATTGCTTGGAGATGAGAGAGGGGACCTAATAACAGCCTTTCACTTGCAGAAACAGAAAAGCGGAGCGGACATGATAATTGAATTTGGTTTGGATGGTCAAAAATCTGTGTGCTCTTACAGCTGTATTTTCTAAAGCACACGCTTGACTTTCGTACATGTTCTACGTTTTGTTTCCTTTGCCCACTGCAGCATTTGGAAATGCCTAATTGCTCTGTGAGCCTGCCCAGTTCTCCTTTGTTTCTAGTATTTTCTCCTCTTATAAAAAGAGGTGCTTTGCCTTCCTTACTTCTTGGTGCTCCGGTTCCTCACCTAGTTCTCAAAGCAGGTAGCAGGGGATTTGGATCAAAGGAAACCCTAAAATTATTTTCATAGGGAACATATGAGAGGATGAATGAGCGCGGCTCATCCCTCAGGAACTACTTGCCCTTTGCCCTGCATAAGTCAACGTTGTGTTCACACCAGGTGATCCGAAACAGGCAGGGTTGCCATTGTTCTTCAAGATTAAGTACCATTTGGGTTCTGGAACTTGAATACCACAGAAGTGCTATAATCTGATCTAAATTCCAAGTCCTGATTGTGTGCTATATAAACATTGGTGTCCTAGTCCATTTTTGGAGTTATTCAGGAATTACCATGCATCATTTGACCTTGGGTGGCTGTAAAAAAAAAACACCACAGTTTCAAGGCCTTGCTATAATTTAATATTGTTCTCTAGTGTTTATGTTATGAGTTTGGGACCTCTGGGAGCTCCTTCGATGAGTCTGGATTTGGAACTTAGTCTCATATATGTGAACTTGCCCGAGCATGCAATATTAAGAAAATAAAAGATCTATTTTGGTTGGACTCGTAAAAGTTGTTAGACTGTGTTTGTCTTCTTTACTCTGTTTCTTGGCAGCCCAGAGAAAAATAGCTTCTAATATTTAAATAAAATGTTCATAAACTATTTCCAAATTTATTATCTCGTTTGATCTACATAATCATCATGTGAATTAATATGCCATCTCCTTAGAGCTCAAGTTGAGGAATTCAAGTCAAAGCTGACCAATAAAGGATCGCTCTTGAACAAAGAGCCACTTGTGGGTTTCTCCATTCATTCATTCCTTCATTTGCTCGCCAATGCTTATTGTACATGTATCATGGGTCAAATATGATGCTCAAGGCTGAAAATATACAATCCAAGCCACATTCTCTAGGAGTTTACTATCTAGAGAGGATGCCAGCTGCATATTAAAAGTTAAATCATTCCTTGATTGCAGGTGTGAGCTGTGCCATGATGGTAGGGTGCAATGGACAGCAACAGTGAACACAGGAGACCTATGCCAACCAGTTAGCTGCAGGAAACCAGATCTACTCCAGCCAGCTTAAGAAGTAAAAGTCTTTCAGAAAAACTGGGGTCTAATTGAGTAACAGGCTATCTGCCTAGTATGTACAAAGTTCTGGGTTTGGGACTACAGAAGAACGAGGTGGAGGGAGAGGAAAGGAGGAGTGAGTTGGGGAGAGGGAGGAGGAAGAAAAGGCAGGAACTTTGGAGGAGATGGGCAACAGAGCTAGGGTATGGCTATCGGGAGCCCCAGCAGCCAGCAAAAGACCCAAAGCCATTAAAGGAAGAACTGGTGGAAACCCCAATGCTGGCTCCCCTTGTCCATCAGGAGGCAGCTGTGGTGGCCGAGTTCCTAGACCCTTGGCTGGGTCTTATGTTTGCCAGCTAGATCCCATGTCCAAAATATTCTACAGCCTCCCAAAACAGCGCCACCCTTTGAGGACAATTTGTTCAAATACACGAACTCTGTGAGGGGCAAACTGCACTGAAATCGTAAGACTTCACTTTCTTGCCTTTATAGATTGGGAAAGAAGGTGGAAGGATGTTAGGAGAAAGGAAGCAGACCTGCAGGAAAGAGCATTCCATGTGCTGCTCAGAGTCTGTTGGGAGGTTCAAGTGCAGAGTGGAGCTGTAGGCACTGGCCACTGGAAGAAGCTCAAAACAGTGGTAAAACACCAAGGGATAAGCGGGGGTCTTGGAGAACTTCAAAGAGAAATGAAATCATCATGCTTTATGAGGTCTGTGGGAAAGTGTTCTAGCCTGTTTGAGAGTGACTCATTCAACTCTTCTTTCTCCTCTTCCCATACATCTGTGATGTTAAAAGATAAAAAAGAACAAAACTGAGTATGGCTGATGGTTGTCCTCACTGTCAGCTTGGTTAGTTTTAGAATCACCTAGGAGACGTCTGAGACACACCTCTGGGTGTGTCTGTGAAGCCATTGCTCTGAGTGTGAACGACAGCATCCCCATTAGGCTGAGGGTCCAGACAGACTACAAGGGAGAAGAGGGTGAACACCAACATTTGGATTCAGTGTGATCAGCTGTCTTATGTTCCTTTCTCAGTGTCTTTTCGCCATGATTGACTGAGTTCCCTAAAACCAAGAGACAAAGCAGGTCCCGTCTCCCCCAGGTTGCTTTTTTGTGAAGTATCTGGTAAAAGCCATGAGAAAAGTAGCTAAGTAAAGCCTCCAAGGTTTCCTTTCAGCAGGGGCACGTTGGAGGATCAGAAAAACAATATTTAAAGTTTTCACTTTTTATTTCTGAGCTCTCAACTATCTTTTAAAATATTCTCTTTAGTGATTGCAGTGGCCATCCTGGGTTTATTTGCTCTAAAATTTCAAATGAATAGTAATATTAAATTTCTTTACATGTATAAATTCATGTTTACTTCCTTTTTTTCAGATCTACAGTTTTTTATCCTTTTAATTTTAAGGAGGATGTATGTCAATAGAGTATAGTTCTGAACCCAGTTTAAAGTCGGCAGTAGTTTTGATTTTATATTTTATTTTATTAACATGTATTTGTGTGTGTGTGTGTGTGTGTGTGTGTGTGTGTGTGAGACAGACAGAGAGAGAGAGAGAGAGAGAGAGAGAGAGAGAGGTGGCAAAACAACTGCCCAATGCCCAGTGTGTGCACTGGGAACTGAACTTCTACAAGAGCAGTAAGCACTCTTAACCACTGAGACATCTCTCCAGTCCCCTATTTTAATTCTAATAATTTCTAATGATCATTAACCTTGAAAATCTTCCAGGCTTTGGACAATCTGATGGCATTCTCACAGAGCCAGGGAGACCATTTGAAACAGCTTGTACCTGACCTGCGTTGTGTGCAGGCACATCGGTTCTCCTGCATCTGTGAGCTGCATAAGATTAGGAACAATCATTTGTTCTGTCCTCAAAGCTTGTTTAGTATTTGCGGAGTGGATAATGGGATCCGTTCTGTATTGATATCAAGATAGTAGAGATTATCTTATTCCTTAAGTAGGATATTTTTGAGATGTTCTGGGAATATTGTGCCTTCTCAATGGCGTTCTTCTTGTCCTGAGCAGGGAGAGATCACTGTAGATTGAGAACCCAGCTCCTCCACAGAGGACATCAGACACAACAAAGCAGCAGCATAGCTGATGTCTGGGTAGCTCTCTGTCTGCGGGGATGCTTCAAGACCCAGATCATTGCTTCTACGGAGAAAAGACATCAAGGGCAAGGTCTTCATTCCGAGGCCTTGAGGGACACACATACTTGTTGGTGGGGACAAACTTCTTTGAGCGAAAGCAAACACTGCAGTAGCTCAGGGAGTTTCAGTTAACAAACTGTCTTAAATCGAGCTGTCCAAAGTGTTTCTCCTCACCATGCAGTAGGAGAAGCTTGCAGTCTATACTCTCCATCCTGATGCTGTCCCACTGAGATCAGGGACGATTAGATGATGTTCAGAGTGGAATGAACCAACCAGGAGGTGAGGGCTGTTGGCAGTCTCTGATCTCTGAAATCTTCTACTGAGCTTGTGCTTGTTGTAAAAACACTTTCCAGCTTAGCCTGTCACTTATTTCAAAAGCAACATTTTTGTCTGCCTTGTAGATGATGTCATAGTACATGGCCAAACAGCCAGTGGTCCTCAGAGGCTTCTCCATGCTGACTGCCATTCCTCCATCCGAGCGGAATTGCTTCCTCGGGAGGTCTCTTGAGTTGTGTGGGAATTTCTTTTGGATATTTCTGTGCTTAATTACATGGATAAACCTAATCTCTTCTCATGGCCCTTTACTCCCAAGGAGAAGAAAAACATAACCACGTCCCAATTTATCAGATATTTTATTTTACTGAGATGTAATTTCATTTGATGTTATAGTACCCAAGGGGACGCACCATTCATTAGCTAAGAACATATGCTTGTCTGATTTATTGCTTTTGACAAATAAGTCTGAATGGCCTCCTTCAGTAAATGAATGGATAAATATACCATGATCCATCCCTGAAATGAAATAGACCTCAACAATGAAAGGAGACAAACTATTAATTTACGCGTATGAATGTCAAATTCACTTTGCTAAGCGAGAGAAGCCAGACCCAAAGCAATTCATGCACAATTCCATGTATATGGTATACCAGAAATGTAAAACCACACTGGTAGATCCTAGAGTCTTGGGTTAGGAATGGGGATTAGTTGACTGTACAAAAGAAGCAGGAGGGATTGGGGTTGTTGGATATAGTTTTAGCCTGAACATAGCAGTGAGTACTCAACTCTACCTTGTCAAAGCCAGAATACTAGATTTTAATAAATGGATTTAATTCTATATAAATTAATATAAAGCTGTATAAAGTAAATCTAACATCAAATTAAGTAATGGCAAGACAATCGCTATATTTTCACGACAGTCATTCCTTGTAGAGTGTGCAGTACAGCTGAAGCCTGCCAAGGTGTGCAAAGTTAGAATTTAAAGTTGTGCTTTTCAAGCTATGCTCTTTTGGAATACCTCATTAGATGGTTTTTAAAAAGCGTTTCTCCCTAGCTGAGGACAGTTCTCGGGGACGGTGAGTTTTCTTTAAGGGTGTGACCATGATCTACTGCTAGCTCCATTCCCATGGGTATACAGGTAGCATAAATTGGATTAAGTAGGTAATAAAAACAAAAGAGGGCATGGATTTGGGAGGCAGCAGGGATAGGAGATGGATCCGGGAGAAGTTAGGGAGAATTAGAAAAAAATACATTGTGTGCAGGTATGAAATTTTCAAAGAATTAATAAAAAAGTATCATATTTAAAAAGCGATCACACCAGTATGCCCAGTAGGCTAGGCAACAGAGGACTGGAAGTCCACCATCATCTCGGGTCACTAGGCATTTTAATACCAAAGGGTAGCTGGCTAAGTCAATATTCTGCAACCAATAATAAATAGGGTCTGGTTGCTCCTCAGGGAAAAGATTCAAGTAAATTTGGGTTAACTTATATTCATAATTTTATTCAGGTTTCTTTTCTCGGTTCTGGTGGTTGAAGTTAAGGGTTTGACTGTGCTTGGCAAGCATGACCATTGAGATAGACTCGCCTCAACCATTTTTGAGAAATAATCCTATTTTTAGGACTGTCCAGTTCATACTATTTTGTTTTGTTTTTTTGGTATTGTATTCCATGCTTGGCAATGTTCTCTTCATTGGTGTTCTGTCTCAGAGCTGACCTAACTTCTTACTCCATGCTTGGCAATGTTCTCTTCATTGGTGTTCTGTCTCAGAGCTGACCTAACTTCTTATCACAGTGCCATCTTCCTCTCTCCCCACGGAGTCAGGGTGTGTCTTGTCAATACTGTAGGACCTCAACAAAGCAGTGGTGGAGAGTGCATCTTCCTGGGGTGATTCATGGAGATAACCCTCAACTCTGAGAACAGCTCCTAGAATACAGGGATTATGGGGTTGGGAGAGATAGCTCAGGGGGTAAGGGCTTTCTCCACAAGCATAAGGGATATACCTGTGTTTATATCCCAGCACTAATGTTAAAAAGTTGAGTATGGTCATGCACTTCACATGCCTGTAACCCAAGCATTGTGGGTGATGGAAAACAGAGGCTTGCTGGGGACTGCTGGTTTCCAGTCTTGCTCTAGTTCAGTGAGAGACCCTGTCTCAAGGGAGAAAGGTGGGAATCTATAGAGCAGGACTCTTCTAGCCCCCTCTGAGGTATATAAGTGGACACAGCTACACACACAGGTGTGCATATACCATAAACACTATAACACACACATGTGCATGCATGTGCACATACACATACACACATTCATGCACACACGAACACATGCGTACACACTGTATAGGAGTTTGCATCCTGTTACCATGCTTTAGGATTTTCTCTCACAACTGACACCTAACAGGTTTTTTTTTTCTCCTAGGGACAAAAGATAAAACCCTGGAAAATGTAGAGTAATGTAAGTAATGTCACTTTAGGAACAAGGTCCTATAACAAAGGTTTATAGGTTTCTTCTTTGGGACAATATGTTTTTTTTAAAAAGTTATTTCACAAGTTACTCAGGTATTTTCAAGAATTTTTCATTATAGTCAAAAGTCAATGTCTATCATTTTGTACCAAAAGATGTGACCACTCAACTGAAAAATACAGATAGCAAAATGGAGCAAGGACTGGGTAGATTCTCTGAACTTCCGGAAAAGTTGTAGGTCCTGTTCCAGTTAGCACTGGTCTCCAGATACTCAGACTCATCCACAGTCCTGCCCATTCGCTCGTATCAGGTCATTTTGTTTCTAGAGATCTGTAAGACTAAATCCACCCGAGAAGTGATTTCTATTGCATTCACCCCTCTCCTCGAATGTTTCCTTCGTTTTAAAGGCATTTCAAACCTCTCTGAAATTCATTCCCCAGGCCCTTCATTCTGCACTAAATTCCTGAAGAAGTGACTTAGCCATGTAGAGATGTTACAGCATTCTCTGGTTTGGAGTCCAAGAAAGGCTTTAATTTTATTTTGACATCTGGATAGGCACATTTAACTAAACTGTGCATTTTGGAATAGTTCCAAAGCACCTGAGGGTAGTTGCGGTGCCTTAGAGGTTTGCAGTAATGCAAAGATTTATATGCAGCATTTACCCCACGCTGGTTGTTCTTTTTCATCTTTTGATTTATATGGTCGCTCAAGGTTTGTTCAGTTGTAGGTACAGTTTTTGTGTCAGTCTCTGTACATAGATGTTCAGAGGACACACGTATGTCCTGCAACTGCACAGTGGCCATCACAAAGTCATGCATAGCAATAAGCTTAAGAAATGAGCTACAGAATGTTCATTGCATTTGCAAAGACAAAAGTATTAGAGGCCAAGAGGTGCCCAGAGGGTGTTGATGCATTGAATTTCCAATCGTCTTAGTGTTTCATAGATTTGAAAAGAAAAACACCTACATATTTCTGTGTGTATAACTAGCCCTCATCAGATATGAAAATAGCTTTAAAAGAACGAAAATTTATAATCAGCTCATTTTTGATACAAGTTTTCTTAGTTCCCACGCGAGGTCTAGATTTGCCAAGCTGACCTGGAACGTGGCTTTTTCTTCCCTCTACTCACTGTGGCCTGGCAAACACTATTCTCTTTGAGTGACACTTGTGGCTCCTTTGATCCCATCCCGTCTGCTGTTTGTCTCTCCATCTGATTTCCACCTTAACTCCCACCTGAATGAACAAAGACAAATCTTATCATCCCACCTTGATCCTACTTCAAAATATTTTTATCCTTCCTTTCTCCCTCCCTTTCTCCCTCCCTCCTTTTCTCCCTCCCTCCCTCTCCTTCTTTTTTTCTTTTTTGTTTTTGGAAATAAGCATTAACTTTTAAGTGTGAAGTGGATGGTGTGTGAATTGGACGGTGTGTGAAGTGGACCATGTGTGAATTGGATGGTGTATAAAGTGGGTGGGAATCATTAAAATAGACGGAGAGGGAACTGTGGGGGAAATGATCGTCTCTGTAATGCCAGTGGTGCTCAGTCCAGGAATACCTTGGAAGCCAGTGGACACCGTGGTTAGTATCTTTAGTGCCTGCCATCCATGTGCTGACCACGCACCAGCTGTGTTGCCTAGGAAGTTGGAATAAAGAGTTTGGAGCTCCAGCCACTGTTCTCCATTTGGCAAGGCTAATAAAAATGGGGTTCTTCCACAACTGTGTTCTTCTGGTGAGGCAAATGTGCCAAAGAGTAGTGATCACCCCAAGAGCTAGACATCCCATGCTTTCCACACCCCAGCCCATTCTCCAATCCCTTTATTATTGTTGTGTTCGTAGCTCTGAGTGCTAACTGCCCCAAACTGAGCCTGTTCATTGGTGGGCTTCCTGAATTGACTCTCACCCCTTTGTAGGTAGAGCTGTGAATTCTTTGTATGATTGGTGTTTGGTCCATTAGCTAGTTTATGACAGGACTTAATTATCTGTTGAATGTTGGCTTTTCAGGCACATTCAGTTGGCTTCTTCTTTAAAAATTTCTCTATTGTTTGTTGTTGGACTATTTTTTGTGCCTCTAAGTAAAGAGAAAATATTCTCTCTTGTCCTCCAAACCTCAGAATAGCTGCTAATCTAGAGAGAGAGAGAGAGAAAGAGAGAGAGAGAGAGAGAGAGAGAGAGAGAGAGAGCTCATACTTACAATCTGAGAGAAACAGAAAAAATTCCACCGGTCAAATGATTGCCTCTCTGGGTGCTTTTGGATCACTGAATCTGACGCAAAGAACATATTCTAAATAAGACTTATCTCCTCTGCATGCATCACCCAAAACTGTTTGGCCTTAGAGAAACTAACTGTAGGCAGTTGTGGCTTTAAAATCCAGACAGAAAAGAAGGAAGTCTGGCTTGATTATTTCTGGTTGTGTTAGGGAAAGAAAGAAGCCAAGCTGTTTGTCCATACAGTATCTGTGAAAAGAGGTGAGCCGCGTTGACAAGGAGGTCAACTTCTGTTCAGAAGTTCCCGAGTAACTGTTTGATGAGTGACTGCAGGGTTTGGAGTTGTTCGAGCTGTACAGGGTCGGTTCTTGGTCCCTTTAGCCCTTTCTTGTTCCTGGATTCTAAACTGTGCCAACTTCTCCAGAAGTCGACTCCCATGGTGAACAAGACATGGCCCAAGTTCTGGCCCTTTCCAGTGGCTCAGAAATCCAGGCCCCAGTGTGTCGCTGGGGACCTAGAGAAGGCAACTTGAAGATCAGATTCCAGAAACTGGCAGAGAGAGAAGTTGGGAGGGGGAAAGGAGAGAGGGAGGGAGGGAAGAAGGGAACAAACTTGGGTACATGATTGACCAATCCCCCTCCCCACAGACTCACATGAGAGACAAATTCTGAGAGATAGCTTAGAGCAGAGAGATCACTTGTCCACATTATCTCTGAGACGCTTCTGTATGCCTCAGCTTTCCTGGCAGCAAGCCTGCTTCTCAAAGGGAAACTCGGTTGGCCAGAGTTCACCTGGGTTTATCAGTCCCTCAGGGGAATCTGTTTTCCCTGTGTGCCGCTTTTGTTATTCTGCGGAAACTGGGTCAGCTTCTCAAGAGTGGAAATGTCAGAGGAATAAAGAGGCCCCCTTGAAAAGATCTCTGCCACCACAGAAAGGAAACATCTGAGCATCTCCCTTAAATAACAACGTACACAGTGACAGCCTTGCATCTGACCCAGAGAAAGAAAAGAGGCCGGAACACTGGCAACATTTACACACTCTCTGTGCTCTTGAGACAGCTGGGCTGGAGCTGTGTCATCCCGAACACTGAATTAAAGGAACGGAAACATCAACTTTGTGGAGATGCTTTGGGATGGCAAGCGGGGCTGGAAGGCAGACAAAGGAAGGCTTTCAACAGAGCTCTTTTCCCTTTTTGGACAGCAGCGCATTGCTGCCATAAGGTTTCTGCCTGGAGGAGCAGGGATCTGGGGCAACTGGGAAGGAGTTCAGTCCGGACAGCAGCAAACAGAGGTCTCTGCAGGAGGCAATGAACTGTGGCTGCCCCAGCCCATCCAATTGTTCTCGAAAGATTCCACTGGCCATGCATTAGATTGTACCATAGTAACCAAATTGTTAGGAATACAAGTTTCCCATAAGTCTGGTTGGGAAAATATCAAAACACATTTTAATGATGATGACAGCAATGATAATGATACAGTAGTAGCATTGACATAGGGTTTCCCTCCATAGCTAAGGTAGGCGTCAGACTCACTGGGTAGCCAAGGATGACTTCACACTCCTGATCCTTCAGACTCTACCTCCCTAGCACAGAGATGTAAGCGGCGTAATAACCAGGCTAGCTTAATATGAAACAGCAAATTTTAATGAAGGGATAGCTTACAACACCAGGGATCCAGCGATGAGCAGGAGATACAAAAAAGAGACCAGAGGGGCTCATGCCCACCAGATTTATACGTAAACATTAGACCGAGGCGAACCCCCCTCCCCCAATGGGCTGGGCTATCCCTACACAGAGATTATAAACAGGCACCACTTTGCCCAGTTTTATGAGGCGCTGAAGGTCAAACCCAGGGTTTTGTGCACGGCAGCTGAGCACTCTACCGATTGAACCATACTCACAGCCTTAGAACTCATGATTGCTCATTCATCTGTCTGCATTAAGGGAGTGAGTCTCAAAATACCACAGCTCAACTCACACTTGTGTAGACTATCTCTTCCTGACTACAGTGTCATTCACCAAGTCCCCAAGGTTAACACGATGCCCAGCCACATCTACATCCTCCCCAAATCAACAGTCTCTAATAAACAGGCCTCTTAATTATTAAGAAATGAAGACATGTATAGTGATCTATGACTGCAATCCTAGCACTCAAGGGGCAGCGGCAGGAGGATGGAGAGTTCTAGGCCAGCCTGTGCTGCCTAGCGAGACCCACGTCTCACAAATGACTACTAATGATAATGACAACAACAACCAGGGACCTGTTGGTAGCTTTTGCCTTACAGGTCCCCACCAGTATTCTTTCTCTGATGAAGACAGATATGCCAGTAGGTGATGTTCGTCAATTCTGTTTACAAAATGTTCTTTGTGTGTCAGAAGTTATTCAGAGCTTTGACACTGGGAATTCTACTGGAAAAACTCCAGGGCTGGGGAGATGGTTCAACTTGTACTTTCTGTGCAAAAACCTAATGACCCGCATTCAAAGTCCCTAGAACACATGTCAAAACTGGATGAATGGTGCTGGTGTCTGCAATTCCAGTTACTTCTCCTGGGAGTTGATAAACAGAAGCAGGAGAATCACTAGAAGTGGCAGGTCAACCAGCCTGGTATACGCTACAGAGAAACACCCACAAGACCTTGCCTTAAACGAGGAAGAGAGACATGTAAAAAATGAGGTAACAAGCTATTTGCCACATGGCAAAGCATAGATTAAAAAATATGGGTAAATTGTAAGAATGTAATGTGATACACAGAATATGCAAAAAACTATTTGTGAATATAGGTGAGAATAATTGTTCATTGTGGATAACTTTGATTTCATAATTTAAGTTTCAATTAAAAATAAATTGCCAGGAAAAAAATATGGGTTAATTTAAATGTAAGAGCTAGTTAATAATAAGCCTAGACCATTGGCTAAGCATTTATAAGTGATACTTAAGCCTCTGAGTGGTTACCTGGGAACCACTCAGTGGATGGGAGAGAAACCTCTGATTATATTGATGGGCAGAGATGTGTTTGGTTCTTTGATAAATTCCTACTGCTGGTTATCTGCATGAGACTCATGAAAATCTGAATTCTTTAACAGACCATTGTAGATGTGGTAGGGGAATGATGATATACTGTCAGTTCTTGGTTGCTGGGGGAATGATAACGTTTCTTCGGTGGTGTAGCCATTGGCAAGTTGCCCATGATCCTGTAAATAGGCCCAACTCATGCTCATACAAGCAACCCTAATTAAACTCAACTACACACACACATACACACACACCAAAAAAACATTAAAGCTGGAAAGGGGCTAGAAGAAGGGAGATAAGAAAGGGTAATAGATAGGATTAGATATAATGAAAGTATACTCTATACATATATGAAATTATAAAAAATATGAATTTGGAAGAGGGGGAGAGAGGATAAAAAGGATTCTGCCTGGTTTCAATCATCTCCCTTTGAACCATGACTTTTTTTTTTTTTTGGCTTTTTGAGACAGGATTTCTCTGTAACTTTGGAGCCTGTCCTAGAACTAACTCTTGTAGACCAGGCTGACCCCAAACTCACAGAGATCCACTTGGCTCTAACTCCCGAGTGCTGGGATTAAAGGCGTGCACCACCACCGCCCAGTGAATCAGGTCTTGCTTCTGTTGAGATGCTTTTGACTAATCCTTCCATGTAACCTTGAGGAGATCTTGTCACTAGGTTCGGTGTCTCTGTTTGCAAAGTGAGAGCATAGGTAGCTTGATGGAGTCAGATTTGCATCCCTCAGAACTTCCGGGGAAGGCTTTAGTCACACAGTTTACTCAGAGGCACTCTGACCCAGCCTGCTTGATGTGGGTCCCCAGGCGCCATGGCTGTGGGGCAGCTTGGAAACGTGCTCACTTCTTACCCTCAATAGGCACTAGCAGTCACCACCCGTGGGATGTCTGTGAGGCGGTTTCGTAGTCTTGTGAATGAGTAATTGGTTAGCCAGAGATTGTTTGTGCTTCGAGAAGTCATAGAGAATGGGAGAGTTAATTTTATTTCATGAGACATAAAGCCACAAAGTCTTTGTGTCAATTAATAGTGCATATCAGCATGACCTGGTTAAGGGCTGCCCAGAGAGCTAGTAAAATAGTATTTCTGGTTGTGTTATGATGTTTCTAGAAGAGATCAGCATTTGGAGATCATGTTTACCAGCTCCTCAAAGGCCCCAACACAAAAGAAAAAGGAGAAAAAAGTTCTGAACTGGAGCTGAGCCTCGCATATATATCTTTTTGCCTCTGAGGACCTCGGTGCTCTTAGGTCTGAGACGTTCAGGGTCATAGTAGGGTTCACATCAGACTCACGCTGAATTACAGTGTTGGCCTTCTGGGTTCTCCAGCTTGTAGGTCCCAGGGTTCCTTGCCTCAATAACAAGAACCAATTCCTACAGCTCCTGTGCCAGCCTCATGCCCATCTATCTACATCCCTAGCTGTGTCATCTGTGTACGTCACATTCTGTTTCTCTGTGGAGAACCCTGGCTCATACAGTGCTGCGTAGAATTTTAAAAAGTGATTTTAATATATCGAAGATTCATGAGCAGTGTTTTTTTTTTCCCTGAAGCCTCTCATAGAATACCTAATTCGTATTCTGGTTCTAGATGTATTTCACCTCAGTATATATCACACTAGGTGTGTGTGTGTGAGAGAGAGAGAGAGAGAGAGAAAAAGAGAGAGAGAGACAGACAGAGAGAGAGAGAGAGAGAGAGACAGAGAGAGACAGAGAGAGAGAGAGAGAGAGAGAGAGAGAGAGAGAGAGATCGATCTGTGGGAGTTGTTAGGTGTTTTGTGAAACAGTGGGTTTCCGCTGACAGGTTTACCTTTCCGAACAAAGTGGCTAGCGCTCCTCATGAGCCGGGTACCACCTTGAGCACTTGAGTCTACCACCTCAATTGTTTTCACAACATCTCTACGTGGTCTATATTACCAATATTCCCATTTTATACATTATAAAAGCGAGAAACAGCTCCTTTCGGTAACTCCACCAAAGTTACCTAGCAAACCACAGAAGGAAGAGTCTACGGCAGAAACCCATGCTCTTATTGCCACAAAACACGGCTTCCACGCAATCTGTACTTCACAACCTTTGTAATAAAAACTGGCAACGAATCCACAGCATCACTTTCCAGTATCGGGGTTACAACGAGCTATTCTCTGCAGAGGAAACCCATCAGGCTTCTTAACCTCTTTCTTGGCCCCCGATTTTGAGGTGTTTTAAGGATGTGCACCTGCCGTGGGTGAAGAGCTGTCGGTGCTTGAAGCTGGAACCAGACTGTGGGGCAGCTGATCAGCTCTCATCAGCCCACTGCCCAGCTCACACCTGCGCTGGAGGTTGTTGGATTCCTCTGGGGAATTCTGAATACGGTGCTGTGCAGAGTTTTACAAAGCTATGTTAATTCATCACAAGGCAGTCCCCAGAGTGACTCAGCCAGAGTGAAATCCTGTTCTTCAGGTTGCCTTTCGCTGGACTTCTGCGTGCAGAGGTGGGGTGTAGGGGAGCCAAGACAGGCAGGTCCACGGCCTTCCTCCCTGCACAAGCTGTGGTGCTGCTACTCCATGGGTATATGTAAAAAGAAGCTTAGTAGTTCTAAGGAACAGATCGACGGCGTGTGCGTGTTCTGTGTCTTCCGGGTTCCTGTCAGCTGCGGCACTTAGGTGTGATGAAGCACTCCCTTTCCTCCTTCCTCCTCACCCCTCCCTCTCTCTTAATGACACCGGTCCCTGTATGTGCCATTAACTTAAAAGCTCCATATTACAGCATATTATCATTTTATAAATTGCATATTTTTCTTGTTTTTTTATTGTACGAGTCATAAAATGTAAAGGTGTTTCTCACTCACACTGAAAATAATTTTACGATGTGTTCGACTGAGCTAGGGGAAGCTGGTTAATGCATGATGGGAAATGCGAGGTCATTCTGTGAGAGGGGGCAGCCGAGAGAACTTTGTGCCATAAAAGTTAATGAGGAAAAGTCAAGAGCTAGGCGTGTGCTTAGGTGTAAATCTTGATGAGCTGTGCATTAATTTCTCTCTCGGGTTTAAGCATCATTTGGTCTAGGGAGCTGCTGGAGAATGAATTGGCTTACTATTACCTAGAAGTCTGACATTCTCCCCCATCAAATGCGAGATCGTTGGGTCTGTTTCTCACTCGCTGCTTGCAAACATAAACGGAGAATCTGTGAGGTTGGTTGACAATCTGACAGCGAGAGTTCATTATAGAAGAAAGATTTTGTAAACATCTAATAAACGTGGACCTCCACGTAGTGCTACACGTTTGTTGCATGTGTTACTAACATATATGACACATGTAATTATGGCATAGGTATGGTAGGGGAAAATATCACACTTTCTCAGTTCGCCTTTCTCTTAAGACCTCTGCGTGCAGATTGACCTCGCTGGAATGTTCTGGTCAACTGTGGAGCACAGGCTCCACCTCCAGTCATTTCCATCTCTCCAAAGAGGGCATCTCTAATGGCCGTGTAATGTACCCACAGATCATTCTTCATGACACCCACTCCCCATCGGTCCGTTGTTAGATGCCGGGCTATTCTCTTGTTTATTTAGTAGTTTACTGTCCGTCTCCTCTCTGTAGACTGTACATGTTGTACAAAGGAGACCTTGTCTGCTTCATTTGCTTTGTGATCTAGCCCCTTAGGAGTGAGCGCCTGGTGTAGAGTATGATGCCATAAAGCATTTGCTAGAAGGAAAGAAGTGAAGGAAGGAAGAGAAGGAGGGGGAGGAAGAGAGGGAGGAGGAGGACCTGAAAACTGGGTCCAGGTATTAGATCCAGCAGGGAGAAGCTAAGCAGTGTGTGTTGAATGAGATCTTCAAGGATAGCCAGGTGTGATTTCATGAGGAGAGAAACAGACTTTCAGGTTAGAACTTCTGGCATAACCAGGTATGCCAGAGAGAGGCAGTGTTCTTTGGGGTATTGCCCTAGTTCGGAAGAGATGCCAAGGACAGCAAACAGGGGCTTGGGGAAAATAATACAAGGCTTGCATGAAACTGTAGGGACAGGTTTTCATTGGAAAAGGATGTGTATCAGAAAGCAAACTGAAGAAGGGGCACAGTGAGTGGTGGCTACATCACAAGAAGATAGGAGGTGCCCAGTCACTAGCCCACCGCTATTTTACAAAGATAATCAGTAGGTGGTCAGGCAGGCACCTGGACCCACGCACTGAGGATTTGGTGGGAAGTGAGCTCCCACGACCACCAAGTCTGGGAAGAAACTGCATTTGCATCATTACCATGGTGAGGTAGCTACCTCTGCCCTTGCTGTTTGGAGGGAGGGGAGGAGGTACCAGGAGCAGTGTGGCACAGGCGATGTTAAAGAGAAAAGGTGTACAAGGGCTTGAGAAAGAAAAATGAGACTGCATTCTGCTAACAGCATAGTCTTGGGAAAAGAAAATCTCCATGATCGAATTAGCCCACCCTCTCCAGATCCCTGGCCTCTACTAGGCATAGGAAGATAATATCTTTTAATCATTTGAAAACTGAGAAGCATGGGAAAGACCTTGAGAGTTTCGAAGCACAGCTCTTGTTGTGAACAAAAAAGATATTGATTTTCAGAAGAGATAAAGCATTTCAAGTCATTTTCAAAAATGTTTCGGCTCCTTTGGGACTCAAAGGTGAGGATGAAGATACACCCCAACACTTCAAAGATGCACGCCACAGTTGGGTGGACGTTCTGCGTTTATTTCCTAGTGTGTCTGTTGTGTATGCACACGCCTGGACGGGTATGTGTACTCGTGCACGCAGGTCCCATGCGTGGGTATGGGTGTGAGTGTGGAGGCTTGACAGATTTATGTTGGTTGTCTTCCTTATCTCTCTCCAGCTTAATTTTTGAGATAGGGTGTTTCACTGAACCCGGAACTCATCGATGCTGGCCAGCCAAGAGCTCCAGGAATCTGCCTGTCTCAGAGCTCCAGTGTTGGGCTTACAAACGCAGGCCATTGTGCCATTGTTTTTGCATGGACACTGGATACCAACACTTAGGTCCTCATGTGAGCTTCTTTGCCCATGAAGTAAATGTTAAATGGCTAAGCATTAAATATATACCCCCACCCTCCAATATCCCACACTGTTTTGTACCCATATTTGCCTTGCAGTCTTCATGATGGGTGTTGCTGATTCTTGACTTTTAATCTAAATCAACTGTTAACTTCTTATGCAGGAAAGAAGTCTCCATCTTTCAGTGTGCTTGATTCTCAGCGTTCCGTAGTCTCTGGGCTTCTCCGCATTCTGAGCTGCCCTCCACCCCAACCCTTTCTTCGTGCTTCTCAAACCTGATTTTCCCAGCTCCTAACAGCTCAGGACTCCCTCCATGTGAACTGCGACTTAGCTCTTCATCTGAACTTGGCAGTGGAGATAGTCACCGAGGCCAAGGAGTCAACCGGCTGTCAATTCCTCCACGCATTTCCTTCCCAGTCCAGCTTAGGCTACCACCATTCCCACCACAGGTCTCCTGTTGCCTTTGTCACACTCCCCTGGACACACACAAGCCTCTTTTGTCGAGAGAAGCAAATATCAGCATTGTTTCCCGGAACAGCAGCCTCTAGTCCTTTCTTCTGCCTTGCAAAGAGAAAGAAGAAAGTAACCTTTCAAAAGGAAAAAAAAAAAAAATCCATAGGACAGGAGTATTTTCTTTTCCTTTTTGCTCTTCGTTGTGAGTTTGCTACCTTCTCAATTTATTATAATGAAGTTATTTGCCCTAGAGAAAGCATTCCTCAAATTAGATGATGCTAAACAAATGTCTTTTTTTTTTTTTGTCACACACACAAAAAATAGTTATGTGTTCTTCTGAAGTTATCTGGCCTGGGAACCACTGTGCAGGGTGCCACTGGCATTGATTGCTGGTTGGGGGGAGGGAAAACCATGCCACGTCCCCTGTTTGGGCCTTGGCAGGTTGCGTGGCGGTGTGTACAAGGAAACCGAACCTCGTCTGCACGGCTCGCTGCTTATCAGAAGCACACACTAGCTGCCATGCTGTAGGGCAGCGGAGGAAAACAAAACAACAGTAAATGGAGGCCTTTGTCATGGATTAAAAGGGTTTAGAAACATCTGAGCCATGCAGTTTTCCAGCAGTGACACTGCCAATGACTTCGTGACAGAATGCTGGGAAATGTGCTAACTGGGTTAGATAGCATTGGTGGGGCAGCCAACAGTCAGGCCTTTGTTAATGGCCTCTTATCTGTGTGAGTGTGCGGATGCGTGGCTCACAGATAAAGTGACCTTTTGCAGAGCGAGAGGAGTAAGGTTAATGATATTACAGTATTGCTCTTGGTGATTGGAGCTCAAGGGCTCCCCAAAGATTGTGATGCCTGGGCCAATTCTTCTCTTTCAAGTGGGTTCATCTCATCTACGTTTTAAACTTCTTTCATTACAAAATTCATCAGGGGCACTGGAGGAAGGGCCCTAGCTTTGTGGATAAGTACTATGGTTGGTTCCATAAGTGCCTGTGCTTCAGGACCCAGCAACAATCTAGCAAGCACTCAGTGCTACACCTAGTGGTTCATTCCCTTTGGTTCCCTGACGCCCTTTTCTGTCTTGAAAGATTTTGGTATGTGGCTGCCTACATGCCTTTGGTTGTACTGATGTCAAAACAGTTGGCGGTCTCTGTGCTACCTTTCTCTCAAAAGCTGATAAAACTTTATCACAGAGCATTGGCAGGGCCATAGAAGACAAAAGACGCTCTACCAGCTGACTTGATCTCACCAACATCTGTAGAAGACTCTTCTCAGCAACAGCAAGACCAAAGTCACAAACTCTCGTTTCCAAAACAAACGGAACTGTTGCCAGAACGGCCACATCTGGGGTTGTCAGAGTGGAAAGGCTGGTGAGAAATTCGAGCCTTCTAAGAGACATTTTATCCCAGTGGAATTTAACTAGAAGTTATTCAGGAGACAACTTCTTCAAGCTCACGTCAGACTAGCAGTTTTCATTTCTAATAGGGCTAACCTTGTAGGTAAATACAGCACAAAGAACAGTTATAGGGTCTGGAAACAGTTGCTCTTTCTTTGGTTGTATTTCTTGTTTTGTTTTGTTTTTTTATTTTTTTGTTTTTTGTTTTTTGAGGCAGGGTTTCTCTGTAGTTTTGGTGCCTGTCCTGGAACTAGCTCTTGTAGACCAGGCTGGCCTCAGACTCTCAGAGATCGGCCTGCCTCTGCCTCCTGAGTGCTGGGATTAAAGGCATGTGCCACCCCCACCCAGCTTTGGTGCATGTGAGTACAAGTGCACTCAGGATTCAGTAGATCCCCTGGAGGAGAGTTCTAGGCAGTTGTGAGCCACACATTGTGGGTGCTAGGAACTGAACTCAGGATCTCTGGAAGAGCAGCAAACGATCCTAACTACTGAGCCATCTCTCCAGCCCTAGGAAAAAGTGTTTTTTTTTGTTTTTTTTTTTTTGTTTTTTTTTTTTTATTGTGAATGAGTTTTGAGAGTCGGCCAGTAGAGCACTTTTATTTAAGACTTTGCTCTCTTAGAATTCAGATGTTCCCTTAAAGGGTATTTCTTTAAGCATTTTAGTTATGAACAGTGAATCTGGCCATGTGTTCTGAAACCTCTCCAGTTCCTCTACTCCTTCACACAGGCTATAGTCTCATACAAGGTGTGTGAGACTCTTTTAACTCCAGATCTGGGTTTGAGGCTTCATGCTTACTCAAGGGACCCTCCCATTTGTCTTCGTCACTTTTGAAATTGCTGTCATAAAACACAATGACCAGGCAGCTTATAAAAGCCTCTAACTTGAGACTCACTGTTGTGGAGAGATAGAGTCTGTAATCAACATGGCAGAAAGCAGGCGAGCATGGAGATCACAGCTAGATCCACAAGCACCAGGCAGAGAGAGCTAACTGGGAAAGGCATGGGCTTTGGAAATCTCAAAGCCATCCCTAGTAACACACCTCCTCCAACAAAGTCACACTCCCTAATCCTTCCCAAACAGTTCCACCGACTGGAGAGCACATTTTCAAATCTATGAGTCTTGCGGGGGGGGGGGGGGGGGGGGGGGGGGGGGGGGGGGGGGGCATTCTCATTCAAACCACCACACTCTCTGTCTTGAATGTTATCACTTAGCATTTTTGCATATCAGAAACTTTTCTTAATGCATATTATTTCTTGCTTCCTAGTTACTCTGCCCAGAGTCCTGCCGTCCTCCATGGCAGGAAGATTCATGCTTTGGTTGTTTCTTCCCTCCTCTACTCATGGAGTAAGACTGACAGTAAGATTACAGAAGTAAGAAAAGGAAAAGCCCAGAGGCAAAAGGTAGATGGGATCATGTCAGTTAAGAAAAGCTGGCTAGAAACAAGCCAAGCTAAGGCTGGGCTTTTATAAGTAATAATAAGTTTCTGTGTGTAAATTGTTGGGAGCCAAAATGTTGGTTGGGTTTTTTACTCTTTTGACTCTTACTCTTTGGAGGACTGCTCAAACCAGCTCCCAAATAAAACACACACACACACACACACACACACACACACACGAGAGAGAGAGAGAGAGAGAGAGAGAGAGAGAGAGAGAGAAAGTCTTACTCTTATTTAAGAATGCCTGGCCTTAGCTTGGCTTATTTCTAGCCAGCTTTCTTAAATTATCCCATCTATTTTCTTTGTTACCTCTGGGCTTTTTTACCTTTCTTTGCCACTTACTCTGTGGCTGGGCCCTAGTGTCCTCCTCTCTTTGTTCCCTTGCTCCTCGATCTCTCTTCTTTCTCTCTTTTCCTCCTATCTATTCTCTCTCCTGCCCTTGCTGTTGGCCGTTCAGTTCCTTATTAGACCAGTTCAGGTGTTTTCACAAAGTAACACAGCTTCACAGAGTTAAACAAATGCAACATAAAAGAATGCACCATGTCTTTGCATCATTAAAACAAATTATTCCACAGCATAAACAAACATAACACACCTTAAGCTAATATTCCACAACACAGAAGGGAATCATTTCACTAATAGCCCAGCTTAGTGAAGGAATGATTTTTTTTTGGGGGGGGGGGACTTAGTTATTTAGAGGAGCATGGGTGAGTCAAAGGCAGCTGGCAGCATCCAAACCCTGCCTTGTGTGAGTGCTGATTCCTGAAAACAGCTCCACCAGAGAGTCTCCTCTGCCCCAGTAACTGATGCTTAAAGAGCTTAGGGAAAGGCCTGGAACCCTGTAGCATCCTAAGCTGCCTGAAAACTCCAGTCTTCTTTCAATTTTTTTAAATCCTACATAGCTTGAGTATCCCATATCTAAAATGCTTGAGACAAGAATCATTTGGATTATAGATTTTGGGATATTTACATATACACAATGAAATAATGGTAGGATGAGATTCAAGTCTAAACATGAAGTTCATTTAAGTTTATGCAGCTTATCCTTGTAGCCCGAAGTTAATTGAATGCAGTAGTTTATGCTCGTGTTTTAAGTTTTAACCTGTCACATGAGGTGGAGTTCCATTTTCCAAATTAGGACATCAAGTTGGCATTTTAAAGCTTTCATGTTTTAGATCATTGTATATTTAAGAATTTCTATTAAAGGTTCTCAACCATTATTACACTTGTTATTATACCTATTACGTTAATTCAATAAAAGCAATATATCTATGAATTTAAGAAGTAAGATTAGTTGGATATAGTGGCTCATGCCTTTAATCACAGCACTCCAGAGGCAGAGCAGAGGCAGATGGACCTCTGTGTTCTGATTGGCTGAAGCGAAGCATTTCTGCCCTACTGTGAACTCTTTCTACCCTCTACCTGTGTGGGGGATTAAAATGAAAAATGAGTGGTCAGGGGTGTTAACACTTAGAAATGTTGAATGTGTACTGCTCAGCCAAATATTCTCAAGTGATTGTGTGTGTGTGTGTGTGTGTGTGTGTGGTGGGTGTGTGTGTGTGTGTGCGTGCCTGTTCTGTGCTGGTGGAGAACCTGTGTGTGTGCCTGCACAGGAAAGCCAGGTGGTAGATGATGGGAGTCTTCCTGTCACTTCCTACCTTAGTTTAGCGCTTGAGACAGGGTCTCTCACTGAGTCTGGAGCACGCCTGTTTGTCATGACTAGCTGGTTGACAAGCTCCAATTGTCATCTCCCTGCCTTGACCTCCCCGGCACTACATTTTGTAGGCGAGTGACTGCTATATCTGAATTTTTATGTGGTGTTGGGAATCTGAACTCGGGTCTTCATGCTTGGCCTAGCAAACATATTAGTGACTGAACCATCGCCTCAGCCCTTCCTCCCCTGCCCAAATTGATTTCGACTCAGAA